>NC_134195.1:12629189-14104973 GCF_964188355.1 Buteo buteo | reverse complement strand
ACTTGCATTGCATTACAAAGACTTTGGCCAAACTCCTTTCTTCCCCAAGGAAGCCCAGCGGAGCTCCCTCACCCATCACAAAGTCCAAATCAGAATCACATTTCTGGACAATGAGCCGGACTCCTGGCCCCAGGCCCAGCTGCTATGTCTGGCTAGGGAAGCACATAACAGCCTTGAAAACTGCCCTAAACACTCTGTGGACTAAGACAGAGAGGAAAATGGCTTTTGCCCGTCCTAAGCACTCACAGTGGTAAGGGGAGATGGACATGCCAGAGCTGGCTGGGGCTCTTGCTGGTGCCTAGGTTAAAGGAAACATATCTCTCCTCCCACTCCTCAAATATCTGCTCCATTGATTTGGTCTGATTTTCCCCTGGCATGAGAAATTTAGGGGGTGGAAGCTGAGATCATTTTCTGATAAAGCAAAACCATCTGTTAACCTTGAGTGCTGTCATGTCTGCATCCAGCAGCCAAGAAACCTCCATTTCTGCTCCGCATTATCACTGGGCGATACTTTGATCAGCAGGAAAAGTCTAGGGAAATCAGATTTATGGAGAACAGAGCTTTGGTGGTGTGAAGCAGAAGGGTGGCTGCTCTCGCTCAGCAGTGAGGTCCCTTGAAATGCAGGACCTCTGCTTCACTTGCTCCATGAATTAGTTGTGCGTGGTCAGTCCTGCGCGGAGGACTCAGAGAGGGAAGGAGTTTCTGGTGAATCAATAGCCAAGAAATGGACCTACAGAGGATGCAGGTGGCAAACCAATGTCTTCTCAGAGTTATTTTAAATAACAATATTTGTCGGGGGTTTTTGGTGTGTATGATGATCCCGGCTGTCACTGCATGCAAGTTCTGCATTGTGAAAGAGAACATTTGAGTAAACAAAAACCTTGTTTTTTTCAGTTCAAAATTGTCTGCGCAATCCTATACATGTAGGGATTCAAACTGAGAGTTAGTTACCTTAAATAGCAAAAAGAAATATCTTCATTTAGGATGTCTGTGACGGTAAAATCAGTGGCAGTGTCTCAGGCGTGAAGGGTGGACTCTCCCAGGACTCAGTCGGTACCCTGCCTTCCTTTCTGGGTGTGTGAGAATGACAGGCAGTCTTAAAGTTTGCTTTGATACTTAATTTTTCATATATCTGTTCCTGAATCTTGCCTCTAAATGGCCTGAGATGGTATTCATTTTGCCGAGACTCGTGGTCTGGGACATTGATACTTCCCTGAGTATCTCTAATCAGAAACATTTGTAATTGATATCTGTTTGTGTACGTTTGGTTACTGAGAAAGTAGAGCAGAGAGATGACATCTGGTACGCTCTTTTGATTACATCTTAGATACTGTGTTCTGGATGAAAAATTGAGCATTTTGCAGTGAGGTCTCCGATATCTAACAAATCATCAATTATGTAAGTAGGATTTTCTACCTAGTATTGCTATGGGTATATAGTTGTTACTCTTTCAAGGTTTTTTAAATACATCTCGACAGCAATGCTAACAGCTGTGGGTTCAGGAATGCAGAATGCAGTTATTATTCAGGAGATCTGAGTGAATTTGGACACTTTCCTTGCAATTTACTGTAATTATGTGATTGCAAGAGGTGCTGTTAAACATTTTAAGGGTCAGTGAGAGAGAATTTAATTATATCATGCTGACAGTTCTTTTGCTTTCCACACATAAAATATTAAGTGTTAAAACCCTTGGACTGATTAGTAGAAAATCAAGATTAATGTCTTATCATACTGCAAAGAGAAGGAAATGTAGGCATTGTTAGCAAAAAAAATGAACCCTGATGAACTAGACAGCTATAATCCTTGTGTGGGAAGGACTGGGATAACAGAATATGACATTTGGCTTTGTTAATGAAAAAAGCCTTATGAAATAAAACAAAACTCAGATGCTTGATCGCTTCAGGGTGACATCATATAGGCGCTAGCTGCCTCCACGTATCCTCGCCGCTCGCCTCCTATGCAGACCTCACTGCGAGGGGGGCGGCTGGAAACAGCTGCTTTGCCTCAAGTATTCCAGATAGCAGCTTCTCAAAACAATCTGCTGGTGAGCAGGGAGCTTGTTGTGACTAAGTCATTTTTAGTGGATGTTTCATCTATTTGTCTCATTTTCAAAGCTCTGCTTCCTTCAGGATTTTCTATTGCAAGAGTCGTGAAAGACACCTAATGTTAATGTTGTTTGCATTATGGATTATTGTTACTTTGTCCCTAACACATGATTTTACAATCTGTATGTGTGTGTTTGTCAGTTTTGTACTGTGTTCAACGCAGATGGGTTGACTCTGTGACCAGGGCTCTTGGATGTGAGTCATGCACATAATTAACAACAGTGCCACCCACCCAGAAATCTCCGTGTCCTGGATATTACGAATGACAGTTATGAGGGAAAACTGATGCGCAGAATGAAAGGACTTGCTGAGAGTCAATTAAATGTTTAAATTCAGCCTGCCATCCAAAACTCCTGACCTCCAAAGCCTGTTTCTTCTCTAACTGATCCATTGGTAATACCACATGACACAGGAGCACAGCAGAAAAAAAAACGCACCGTGTAGCTTCTGTTCACAGACATCTGTGTTAAAATGAAAAGCAAGAAATATGATGGAGTTGAGTTACAAAAGACTTCAGGACAGCTGAGATAACTCTCGACAACCTTCTAAGACCACGTTCCGCGGTGGTTAAGAGGAACCCATTTCGCATCCTGTCACCTACATCAACAGCCAGATCTGGAACGTAGATGGGGAAACGTATTTCAGATTGTGTGGAAGTGAAGACAAATTCATTGCACTTACATGCTGACTGAAAACATAACTCAGAAGAATGAGGTAAACACACACTGGTCTTTTCTCTCACTTACAGAAAAGCAAACACAAACTTGTAGTATTTCCTGATTGTCTTTTGGCTATCTGTGCCTTTAAGTAGAAGTATTATCAAGAACAACAGTGTTTGAGTTTAATGCAAATATTATTTTTTTTTTTCAACAACAGTAAAGTTACACAGCTTCAGAATTCTTTAGACCATTTTCTGAATGTTTCTTTAGCGCCCATCTGCCATTGGTTTTTGGATATCTTGATTAGCAAGTACGCCATCAACTCCCCATGGCATTTTACTTACAGTATTTTCTACAAACCACATGATGAAAATGTCTATCATTTGGATGAAATAACGAAACTGACCTTCCTTGATTTCCTTGTGTAATTCTGCCAAAGTGTGTAACAGTAACGATGATAAAGTCAGAATTTCTTAGCCAAGATTTTGTAATGAAAAAGCATCAAATTCCACAGACATCATATTCAGCTGTGTAATTACTTTGTAGGGATTCTGAGATAGAGCAGGTGGTTGGGAACAGAAATGGTTCAATTTGCCTCACATGGGCGTGTGTTTACACAGTGAAATACTCTTGATTTGTACATAAAAATTATACAAGAGGCCAAAGACACCCCCAGAGTGCACATACAAGGGTGTAAAACTGCAACATAGCATAAAATAGAGCGAGAGAGATATTTTTCAAAAATACAAATCTCTAGTCCTAAAACCAGAATACCCTCCAAAAATACCAAATTGCAACAATAGCTTTAGACATGTCCATGTTTACCTCCTAAAAAAGCACTATTCAGTCATTAAAATCAATATGATGATTATTATATCCACACAAACCTCTGCTCTTTTCTGGTATTTGCATGCCAGACACTTAAACCTGATTTAGCTGTTCCATTCGAGACTGTCTGCGGAGGAAGAAAACAGGAGCTGTAGGAAGCAACTCACCAGTGACCTATCAGGTTTCACTGAAACTGCTGTGTGGGATTAAGCGGCGAGATTGCAAAAAAGGAGGATGGAAAAATCTATGCATCTTTGTGTCCTGAGGCAATGTCTGACAGTTAATTCAAGCCTTCTTCAACCCATATATGTACTGTCGTATCAGCTGAGAATCGAGATTTCCGCTGCCTAGCTGGAGCTGCAGAGGACGTGCGAATTGCTGGTATTCCCAGCTGACTTGATAACAGCAGCACTGGTGCCTTCTGCTATTGCCTTGGTTTCACAATAAATACGTAGGTGGTGGGTGGGTATTTCCAGTCGGCAGTGTCTACATGCTGTGTTCAGCAATAGTGGTGTAGGTGTAAAAATAACCAAGGCAGACTTTCCCGACAGCTCTCTTCCCCTTACACTGAAAGCAAGAAAGGCAAAACATACTGCTTGAACTTCCCACACCCTGGACGTAATTTTAAGGACTTTCTTTTTTAAACTCACACCTCTTAGTTTCCTTTCACTCCCCTCTCCATCCAGAAAATATTAGATGCATAATCAAATCTTTAGACAAAGCCGCAGATGATGGCAAGTCTGGAAGTAAATAACTATTACAGTCCTGCAAGGTGCTCTCTGGCCTTTACCAGGGCAAAGACGGCCACATCTCCCTTGGTTGTTTTCCCTATCTTCTCTGTGACTTTCAGCTCAGCTGCAATTTCCGATAGCTCGTAAAATACATTAAAAAGATAACAGTTTTCTCATGATCATAGCAGAGACAGCTTGGAGCCTCAGAACGTGGAGTCTGGCTCTGTTGAGATTGGACCTGTTTTCAGATGCAGGAATGCTATGTGCAGAGAGAAAAGATTTACACGATCAGTCTGCACATCTCTTTGCCAGGGCAGGAGTGTTCCCCACAGCACATTTTCTAGTGTTGTCTAATTTTAAATGCGGCTTTTACCGCTTCCTTTCACTAGCCTTTCATACTTAAAGTGGATCTTATTGTCAGGCAGTTTTTCCATATGTTCAAATGTTTGCTTTCTCAATTCCATCTTATTACTCCTAATAAACTCCCTCTTACCATGTTTAATAACTTCTCTTCTTACTACCTCCAACTATATGCAGATAATTACATGTTTCCCTATAGTCAGAACTTAATCAGCTTGCACATGCTGAGCACATCAGGACCTTCCAGGGTTTTGTGTGCAGAACAGCTGGCCCCGTGTCACCGGATTTTTCTGGAAGAGGCCGATCCCTCACACATGCCAGCGACCTGGGAGCATCAGTCAGAGCTGCTGAAGGGTGCTCCAACGGGACAGTGGCCAGGGGACAGAGAAAAAGGGACTTCGTTCCCTTCTAGCACCTAGAGGAGACCTGGGCTCAGGTGGCAGGGAAGGGAAACGCAGCTCTGCGTTTCTCAGATACCCGTTTCCAGCAATACGAGGGCTGAGAGCCTTGTATTGAATGAGAAACCTTCCTGAGCATCTCTCCTTCTTCCTGGCAGCAGGGAGAGGAGCAGAGGGGATAACGTCTCAGCTCACTGTTTCATGCCAGACTTCCTCCCTCTCCCCCCCTTCCTGGTGCCTAATCTGTATTTACCATTGCCTGTGTATTTTAGGCTTCTGGCACCTCTAAGATATGTGTGTGCAGCAAAAATTGGGGTGAGGGGCACTGGCTGAGTGCAGTGTGACCTGGTGCACAGTCCTGTGGGACCAAGGGTGCTTCCTCCCAGCTTTAGAGGAGAAACAGGCAATAGGGAAGGAAACAGTGAAAGGGAAGAGGATGTTTGGATAAGGTAACTATTAATCCACTAAATAAAACCCGCAAGGATCCCTCATGTTAAATTTAGATGGAGATGGACAATGCTTCACTATATTATTCTTCTGGAGAGATGAGGATAGCAGATCTTACTCATCCCGTTACGTGCAGATTTTCCCAGCCAATTTGCATCTCCTTACTATGAAGGAATTTGCATCAGCATCATGTGCTTGTGAGATGCACAAAACTCTCCTTCAGCTGCCACCTTATCTCATAGGCACGTAACATCCACTGCCAAACCAACGTAGGTATATTTAGTCCATCACTGTCCCAGTAGGACACAGTAATCAGTAAGTTTTTGCTAATGTTTGGACGTTAGGAATGGTTTTACAGATATGTTCTGAGTATCTAGAGTAAATAAGACTCTGCCCAAAGTTGTGGCTCCTGGATTTCCCAGTATTTCAGTGGAGAGAAAATTCATCCAATTTGTGCAGGATCCTGTTCAGTTTCTTCTTTGCTTGTTAGGGTTTGAACCAACATCACCTCCTCTCCAGTGGATGTACCACTGAGGAAAGTCCTTTCCTGCTGACTAATTAATGCTGCTTACACTACGTACAAAATTCTTTAATACTCAAGCAAATGGGCAATGGAACCCGGTTTATCTGCTTTTATGGAAGAAAGCTGGTCTGCAAAGTTATCCTTCTTTATAATTTTAATGTAAATGCTGAATGACCAGACCATTAGGTATCAGAGATGCTCGTTGCTTCATTTTGCCTGAAAAGGAGTTATTTCAAGCAGCTAATTAAAAAAAAAAGAGGGGGAGAGGGGGATCCCAGAGATAGCTGGGACAGGTGCCCTATTCATCGGGACAAACTTTGGTGATTTGGGACAACATCATATCCCAATGACATGGGACAACTCCTTAGTGTTGGCATTTACTACTAGGTAGCTCAAGTAGCTCACCGCAGGGCTGTACGGATCTCCTGCTTAGGTGTCTGTGCTCCTTGCTGGGGAGATGGATTTGACTTTGCAACCTGATACAAAAAATAAATCAATAACTACTCTCCTGCCTCCCAGCTGAATGCCATAATCAGTGTGCTATAGATTCACGCTTTCACTGTATCTCTCCGTGCTTCCTCTTAGAGTGAGCTTTAAGTGATTTTTATGCACAGCTTCAGTGGGGGGCTTGAGGCATGCTCCCACCCAGGCTTCGTGGGAACTTTGGGTCTGAATCCCTCCAGGTGGAAGGAGACTTTCAATGCTCCCACCGAGGGATTAATTTGGTCCAGGAGTGTGCTCAACAGAAGTTTGCTTTCTTTATATCCTCCACAGGCTGTGCTTGATGAAAAACTGTGCCTGGACTCACCTTTAGCAGAGGCTTCTGGTTTTTAAGGAGCTTTTCCTTGTAGTAAAAGGCACTTAAGCACCAGAAGGCAGCGCTGAAGACCTCCATCTACTTAGTACTTTCCCATGAATGCTTTCCTACTCACAGAGTTGGATTTTTTAAATAATTGTATTTGAATCTACCTATTTTTTCCGTTGTGCTATGGAGGGAGGCCTCAGTGCTTTGCTCCTTGTTCCAGTTGGAAGCAAAGCACCGAAGTCTGTCTGACCTGCCCATGGATATTGGGCATTTCCATCTCTGCTGGTTCACTGCAGAGAACTCAGTTTGGGGTTTTTTTTATATGTATCAAATCTAAATTTATATCAGGCAATATAAATAATCTCTATCCCTATTTTTCTCTTCCTAATATAAATGTGTCAGAAAATGAAAGCAGCTCAGGTAAAATACAATTATTAGTTTTTTTAATATCTATTTTGGCAGATGTTTGTTTTATAGCTCACCAATTTCACTGTCCAGTTGCCTTGTATTTTAGGTTGTTATGACTCCTGGGTAAGGACCATGCCCTCTTTTTGGTTCCTAACATACTGGAAGTCGGTAGCATATTTTTAGGTAGCAATTATAGTAAAGCGATAAATTAAGAAACATAATCAAGAAATAGGTGAAAAGGCCTATTTAGATGTCTTTCTGTTAAAAACACTTCCATTCATGACATCTTCCTGGAGCTCATTGTTTTTCTAGCATAACAGAGTAAAATGAAAATAAATTATAACCACTTGCATTGTTTTGAAGCCCTGAATGGGACTGACTTACAAAAACAATTTGGGTTCACAATGAAAATGGCTTATTACCAAAGAAGCTGAAATATCACCAGATTTAATCCAACACCTACCTGTCTGGCAGTAAAATTATGCCTTGTGTGTATTTACTACTCTGCCCTTCCAATTCTGCATGTTAATACATACAGAAACTTTTTTTAAGAAGATTAAAGAAATATAGAACTGGCATTAATTGGAGAGATTTTGCCCCATCGGAGAGAATAATAACAACCATGCTCATGTCAGGGGTACTACACACAAAAGCCTTATGATAGGATTGAAATGCTCTGAGGGTGGAGGAAACGTCTGGAAGTTGTTCAGTGCAGCCTGGACTTCTTTTTTTCATTTGAAAGGAAGGCTGAGCTGTTCAGTCATGAATGAGAACAATAGTGGCTTTTAAAGGAATGCAGTTGGGAAGGTTGGCTTTTTATTGGCAGTTTGTGTAAGGTCTGTGCTTCCAGAGTGCTGTCAGATGCAAGTCTGGAGTGACTGAGGAGCTGGACCAGCTCTTTCGTGTTGCGTAAACTCAGATTTGGTCCTGCGGTGCACAGACCGTGATGGTGGCACCAGCCCAGCAATAATCGAAGACAGACAGGAAAGAGAAGAGAGTCTCCTCTGAAAAGGGCACTGTAAAAAATTGAATTATAAACCAGAATGTGCAGATTCCACTTGGCTGGGTGGAAAAGCCCACTGTTTCTCTGTTGTTGCAGTAAGGTTTTAATTAAAGGTCGGTTCTGGTTATAAATTTTACGGCAACCGCATCTGGATGGTTTCCTAGCACTTAGGTAAATGACTAAAGGTATGGCTTTCCCAAGATTTCAGAAGGAAAGTTTCGTATGGTATTTTCTCTTGGCAGATTTGAAGCTTCTGTGAAACCAAGAATTAAAAAAGAAATCTTCAGCTATTCATTGACTTTTGCTGACCAAAAATAAGGTTAAATCTGTTCAATCATTTAATGTCTCTCTTAATGGAAAGTCACAAATGTGTAGGAAGGAACAAATAGTTCCCAGAATAGGGAAGCAAAAAGCATTGGCCAGGTCAAGGCACATTCAGATGCACTGCAGTAATATCCTGAAGAAGGAAGCCTGGCAGGCAGAATTGTTAGCATTTTATTATTATTTATATTACTATTGCCCCCAAGGAGACCCCATTGCATTAGAGTTGCTCAGGCCTGTCCCAGAGCGCCTTTGACCTGCTCTCCACCAACCTCTTTGCCAAAATCACGTTCTGCAAGAAGGGCACTGTAAAGAATACGTAATGCAAATTAAACATATCATTACCAGACTCTTCCATGTCAGTTTTGTTAAAAATAGAAGTGACCGCTATGATGAATATACAGTGAAAGGGAATAAAGGTAGTCACTATAGGCAAATCAGCCTATTCAAAAGGGGTTATTTCTGAACAGAAGGAATGTTTAGGTGATCTAAGTACATTACAAATATGTGAATTTCCTTTCTCATCTTGCCATTTTTTTCTGGGACTTAAACTCCATATTCAGTAAGCTATTCTTTCCAAGCGATGATCTTCTCGCAAAGCATACTTTGATGCTGCAGGGTTTTTCACACAGTCAATACAGTGGTGGTATTTCAGACTGTAATAAGCATGAGGACATATTCCAGATCTACCGTCCCATTTCCACCACATATGTGTGCACTGAACTGTCTTTCTCTCCTAACATAACAGCTTTATCTCAGAACAAGTTTCTGAAACTCCCACTTACCTTGTAAATTCCTTAGATCCAGTTATATGATGTTTAGTTTTATGTAAAGAACCAGACTTATATTGCAGGATTGAAAAATTCCTTTTATCCCATTGGGTTGAACATGTTAAATAACATGACGAAATCCAAAATACCTGTCCTTTATTGTAGGATTTCTAAAATCCTGGTATATGCAGGAATATACTTGTTAGAGGAGAAAAAAATGTGACTGTGGTTATACTACATTTGGTAAACAGAATAGCCTATTAAATAATTTTCTGGGTTCTTAAGCTGGAAAAGTGCAATAAATTTAAATCCTTTTATTAATCATGTTTATTTTCCTTGCAGTACAGCTACAAATCCTGGTTAGAGCCTACTCTGCTATGTTTCATATAAAGGTAGCCTCACCCTAGAGAGCCACAGCCTACACTTGTAATGCAAGTCACATAAAGAGAGCACATAAATACGGAAAAACTAATGGAGAAAACAAGCGGAATACACAGAGGAGGCCAGTTCTCCACGAGCATTAGCTTTAAGTCCTTCCTTGTCATTATCTATTATCGACAGACTCAATCATGGGTTACAAACCAGTAATTTGTTTTGACATTTTCATAATTTGATTCCTGACGTTTGTCTGATATTGGCTGAGCAGGAGCCCGTAACACATAAAGGCTCCAAAAGCTTGATCAGGATACCGGGAACGAGTTACAAGGGGCACATACTTTACAGTGTGAGGATTTTTATCATTGCCTTCGCTAGATTCTCTGTATCTGTGGTCTGGTTGCCAAGTGGGATTTTTTAAGTCATTCCACCCTATGTGAGAGAAGCAAGCAATACAGGTGTCCCCAGCTGCAAGCACAGAGAGGCAGGGGCTTCTTGCCTAGGTGTTTGCCCAGTGTTCGGAAAAGCTGGGCTCTGGCCCTGCCCGAGGGCTGAATTTCTAGTTTAGTCGAACATACGACATTATTACACAGATTACCTGTCACTCATAATACTTGACCAGGTTTCTCTACACCCGGCCACCAAGCATCTGTGCGAAGGTATGATACTGTCTTATAGACCTTCCTGTCTTTTAAAAACATTTCCGAATTGGAGAAAACTTTGCATAGGCTTTCTGACAATTTGAATTTTAGAGCACACAAAGCCATCTGTATCTCATAATCCCACCCACTCCAAAATAACTATTAACTGCAGCATTGTATACTGGTTTTCTACAAAAGTTGTGCCAAGTTCCCTCTTGATCTAATTTGTATTTCTTTGGTACATTGCTGGCTCTGATGATTTGTTTTACACTGTTTCAGGTAGTCCACATCTACAGACATTTCATTTAATTTATTGAATAGTTCTCTCGCTAGTGCCTGCTTTAGGCAACATAAAAGAAAAAAAAGAAATTTGGGGAATACAGGAATAGAAAAGAAGCAGAATGCCTGGAAAAAAACCACTTGTTTAGGACTGTAAGAAAGAAAGAGTTGAGGAAAAGACAAACACAAAACCAAAGAAGAGTAAAAAATCATTTAGTAAAATCAGTGATAAGGAAATAACCCGATTTATTGTGCCTTAACTCAAGAACTGCTGACAATATTAAAAAAAATCACTAGTAACATTACCTTTTCCTTTTCAAATCCCTTCTGAATTGCTGTGCAATTCTTTAAAAAAAATGCACTGCCAGCCATTGAAACCTTGCGTGCACAAAGTTCATGTGAGATCTGCAGCAGGGTACAGCACTTACTCTTCCCCTTTCCCTTCCCCTTTCCCTTCCTTTTCCCCTTCCCCTTTCCCTTCCTTTTCCCCTTCCCCTTCCCCTTTCTCTTCCTTTTCCCCTTCCCCTTCCCTTTTTCCTTCCTTTTTCCCTTCTTTTTCCCCTTACCCTTCCCCTTCCTCTTCCCCTTCCCCTTTTTTTAAAGAGGTCTGTCCTTAACATGTATCAAATACCAGCTCTAAATCAAAAGATCAAACATGAAAGGGAAAAAAAAAGTCCGAAAGCTCAGAGGAGGAAAAAGAGTCAGAAATGAGGACTGAAGTCTCCCAACCCCAGGATATACTTTTTATGAGAATTATACTTGAATGAGGCTTCATAGACTTGGTCTCCAATCCTGGGGATCTCTTGGAGATGTTGATGTACTTTCCTACAGAAATCAGACTCCTGGGAAATGGTGCATACCTGTATCTTTTTTCCAGAATGGAGCTAAGGTAATTCCCTGTACCTGGGAACTGAGGAGAACAGTACTTACCAATATAGCAGTTAAGAAATGAAAACTGCATTTATTAAACAAATGTTTTGGCTCTTTATTGAGCCCAGAAAATGTAGGTGTCTCAATAGTCTTGCTTGTTTTTACAGAAACCAAAGAGAAAATCTCTTTTCATATGAAAAATATAAATAAATTCAAATAACCTAAACTGTAATCTCCACCACTAAAGTCAGGAATGTTATGTAATGCACTAAAAATGAAAATCTTTATCCAATAGAGATCAATATTTTATATGAACATTAAAATAGGTGTGGTTTTATTACTTTCCACTGCTTTAATAATACAATAGACCCCCAAGCATAATGGAGAAGGGTAAGTCAGCATGATGTCTGCTTTGTATTGCTGAAATAGCTACCAAGAATAGTAATGAATGGGATCTCAGTGGATGCATTATAAAACATATTCTAATGAATTTTCCCTTTTGAATAGCTGTTTGGCAGATGAACATGGCTACATAAAGGGGAAAGCTAGGGGAATGAACATGTAACAGTGTCCATTGTTAGGATATTGTTGCTTTTATATGTTTTATATGAAGCCTTCCAGAAAACAGTATTTTAGTAGAATGCAATGCACTGCTTTACCTTCTGATGTTCCTTCCTTGAAACTTGTGGGAAAGAGAGGAAACAAGGCCTTCAAAAGAATAACAAATGGAGTGAGAACCTTTACAATCTTCAAAATCCATCGATTTTCATACAGTTACCTCTGAGGATTAGGGGGGTTATTGATTTTCTGTGAGGGTTCGCTGGGGAGTTGCTCTAAGAGCTTCCACCCAGGATCTCTGAACTGTCATGCTGTAGTAATTGTCCTCTTTTATTTATGACCATCTTTCTGGAAAAGGAGTCTTTATTGTCCAATTGTCTTAACTTTCTTAGTTTTAAAGAAAAATTATTCCTTGTGAATTCAGTTACAGCTACAAAAATATGGTGCAGGGAAGGCTGCTATATTAAAAAAAAAATGTTAGTGAAGGCTGTTTTCCATTTGCACAAGAGTTGTTGATCTGTGTTCGGTGACCAAGTTGGTTGTTCTGTTCATTTTAGTATTTGAACAAATAAATCTTTCATTGCCAAATGATAGTTTTAACCTCTTTTAATATGGCATAGTCTTCTCCTGACTGACACATGGAGTGTGTTTTGTCTCTTTTCCTCTATCCTGTACATGCCTGACTACTATAGCTTGTTTCTTGACAAATACAGTGAGTGCAGTGAAAGTAGATGATGTGTTATCTCTTGAAAAGGTGTTTAAAAACACCCTGAAGCTTCTGGAAAAACAGAAGGTAGCTGGTTTGATCTGAAACTGGATAGTATAAATTTTCCTGGAAGACTTAGGCTGACTGATGAATGATCTGTCTGGAAAAGGTATCACCATTGATTCTTACAGAAATTAAACAGTCTTTCTTTTTACAGTTTTGAATATTTGCACATGAAATGGTTTGTTAAATATGAAGAAATGGCAACACCCACTTAGCCAGTGACTACAAGTTTTGCCAAGTTGGTTGAGCCTTAAAACTATGGGAACCCCTACCCGCATACACACCTGATACATGAAAATCATGTGCCCACACCAAACCCTCTTACAAAAACACAGACAACTTGCACAGATCGTTTTTCTTAGTGACATTGGCCTGTCTCAACAGTTCTTTGTGTGACTCTACGCTTCCAGGGATCTGTCTGAGAAGCAAGAGAAAGCTACTAAGATATAAACTGATCGCCTTATTGCACCACCAGTGCTGAGGCCAAAGTCTTATTAGATGCACCACGTCTTTCTAGCAATTTTCCTCCACAAATTCTAAATTACCAAGGTAAAAATTCTCTGTCACTTGCTTTCATGTTTCTTTTACAGTTTTATAATCCATTTTTCTGCTCTTTTTCTTTTTTTTTCCTACTAAACCCTACTTCTCCTTCTAATAAATAACAGTACATTTTTATTTTTATTGAAAAGCAAAAGATAGAAACGTGACAGGTTTTTAAAGCCTAGATTCACATGACTGTATCTACAGATGTAAAAAGGTGACCTATGAGTGGAAGACAATATATTAAAGTGATATTGTTGTCTTTTTAATTGGCTAAGGTTTGAGCTTAGGATTCTTGGGTTGTCCTGTACTAAATGAAGACATCACTAACATCCAAAACACAGCAAGGAGCTGAATGACTTAGACAGCTTTGCATTTAGAGGGGGAACCTCTGGATGGATTTGGCATTAATAAAGGAAAAAAAGGATAAAACAAAAAAAATCCAGAAAAAAATACACTTCCAGAAATCTGGGGTCTGTACTTATGTTTGTAACTCAGGCCCATTTCTATGACAAGGTGATGTCATGAACTTGACTTTTAAAAAAAAGGGTAATTTGGTTTTAAGGCAGTAAGCATGTTTCAGGTTTTACTTTGGAAAAAAATAAAAGGAGGTAAGATCACAGAATTATGAGTGATTTTTTTTTTCCTGGCATAAACTATAGAGACAACCTTTTTATTTCTTTATTAAAAAAAAAAAAAAAGAAGAAAAAAAGAAAAAAAGAAAAATCCCTCTAAAACCAGAGAATGGATTTTTCAGGCAAATGCTGTGCCTTTACTAGATTTTTTGAATAGAAACTCCATAGACATAAACAGGAGAAATATGGAAACTCGGAAACTCTTCAATACCTTGCAAAAGAAAGAAATAGAATAAAAGAAAAAGAAAATGCCAGAAGCCAGCAGTCACACTGTCTTTTCCAATACACTTCATTCTCAGGACCAGGTCCAAATCTGGTGACATTGTTCAGTAAACGCCCTTTGCAGAGTTGATTGGCGCAGATCTCCATCACTAAATATCAGGGTTACTTTCACAGCTCAAACTGTATCTAGCGTGAGTGTGAAGCAGTTAAAGAAAACCTCTAATGAGCAACATGAATTTAAAGTATCTTCCTTCTCTTTTAATGTCCTGTTGGCTTGCTGATTTCTTTTCCAATCTGGATTCAGGTTTGGATTCAGTGCCTGGACTGAGGAAAATTGCAGCAGCAGAAGTTGTTCATTTATGTTTTCTTTCTTGTTCCTCCTTTTTATTTGTGATAATTCCTTTTCCCTTCCTCTCCCTACTGCAGCTGTAAGTGCTGGGTTAATTGTTTCAAAGGGACAAATAGATTACTTCACTTGATTAAGCTTTTTTTTTTTTCCCCTCAGTCTTGCTTTATTTATGAACTTTCGGATTGTTGTTTTTACTTTCTACTTCAGAAGCCACAAGTTAGTTTTGCCTCAGACTCTGGCCATTAATTATAATTAATTATTTCATTATTTTTATTTAGCATCTTTCTGGAACAAAATAAAATACATTTACTTCTTACAAACCGTGGTTTTCTCTGAAGTTTGTTATGCGATGATGGCTTGGAACAAGGGGACCCAGCAGAGGTCTGCCTTGCTGGCAGAGGTCTGACAGATATTTTGTAAGTATTTTGTAAGATGATCTTTTGCATAAAATTGCAAGCTGTTCCAGCTGGCTTTTTTGACTGTGTCTATACGGAAAGACAAAGGGAGAGGATCTGAGAACAGGCGTGTGATTTCCAAGCCTTGCGCATACTACTGGCGAGCGCTTGGCCGTACCTGCGGCTCAGTTTCCCTGACACTTTTTGTATCTGCCAATGATTTTTTCAGATGACTCCCATGCCTCTGCAGGCCACATGAATAATGTAGTGAGCTTTTGGAGCACTGCAGTAGGTCACTGAGGGAGGCTAAGGAGTTTGTAGTTTTTAAGAACGAGTTAGATATGATGAGTGAAGTAGGAGCAACTTGAGGAGGCAGATGGATCTCGGTATCACCTGAAGCTGGCTCCAGCACTGCCTATTATTCTTCCATGATACGTCTGGCTATACAACGGCATGTTAAATGTATTGGAGACTGGCTTCTGCGAGGAGGACAAAGCACATTTTTAGGGTAGTCTGTCAGTTCACAAAGTGGTGGTCTTGATGAACCTGGATTAAATTTAACAAAAAAACCTGTAAGCAGAACCTAGGAATTCCAGTTCCCTACAGATAAGGGTATCTGTCAGGAAAAGCTGGAATTGCACATTGTACAAACACATGATTTAGGGTGGATTAGGCCTTGGCAGCTCTTGGATGAGACTGAACCTAGAAGAAAGCTCAGAAAGATAGTATCACTTCTTCAGAACTGGCTTCGTTTTTCAAACATCTTCTGCGTTGTTATAGGACCATCTGATGTATTTGGCACATTAAACCTTACAGACTGTGCAATAAAAAATTGACTACACAGGAATAATGAGATTACCTTTGAAAAGAGTAGATGCTAAATATACATAATTTTAACAGAAGATAGTTCAGAAATATTTTGTGGTGTTTTTTGAGAAGAAGAAAGTGATTTCTTTGTTCTCCTTCATCCTCCCACAGAGTGATAGAAAGAAGTTACTACTACTCTGTGGAGGTGCTGTGTGGCACCAATTGTTGCATACCAATACACAAGGCTCATAAAATAATTTGCAGCTTTCAGGGTCTAGTATCTCAGGAGAGGTTTTGTTTTCATTTTATGTTTTTAAGAAACTGTACACTGCTAAGAGCTAGGGGAGAGAATGGGAGAGGGACCTATGCCCCCTAAAGGTCATAAAAAGTTTTCTGAGAAGAAACAAACGTTTTTCTGTTATTTGCAATACTAACACTCAAAATGTTATATGTAAATGAAACATACAGTTGTTTAGGTTGCATAATGATAAACACAGCATAAAAACATAGATATATTTTGAGCAGTCAAGCCATGTAGTAAAACAGAAGTGTTTTATCTATCAGCATGTTTGAAACCCCAACTGTATGCATTTGTTATAGCAGAGGTAGATATTGAGTTCATGTAATTTTAAATATATATATATAAATGATATATATCTACATACAGACACATATGTATAAACCTGTCTAAAAATGTAATCTAAGTGCTTTCTTCCCAAACTGGATTCTACTGAACTTAAACTAAATACTGGCAAATCAGAGTTTCTCCTTAAGTTAAATTGTGAAATTCCAGTTTCATTCTAAGGATGCTGAATTTGAATTTTCATCAGCACAATCCTCCCAAGCCCACACTGGCAACTCTGGAAAACATTTTCCCTAAAATATCGTATTTGCGGGGTTGACTGTTCATGAAGTGAGATCTTTAGCTGAGAAGTACAGCTGCTCAGGCAATGCCCTTCTGTTAAAAGTAGTGGAAATGGCATTGTCTCAGAAATGTACTGGGCAAAAATGCCTGATAAAGATTTATATGTATAAACTGTACTCTAACACAGCATAGGTGTTAATGATACTTGGGGAAAATGACAAAGAAATAGCTAATAGAAAATCCCTCCAGAGATATTTCAAATAAGCATGTTGGACTGATGTTCATGTGATTCTCCATTAATGCACAGCTGGAATAGTTATTACACCGCTCAGCGGGAAGTTCACTGTGCTCCCATTGTGATTAAGTGGTGTCTGACACCTTCTGCTTGTTCGTTTTATATCACAGTTCTGTAAGGTGGAAAGCAGGGAAGAAACAGGCTTTGTGTTTTCATTTACTATAGTGCCATGGAAGACTTAATGGTATTTTCAAGGGAAAAAACCCAAACTGAACCAAAACATCTCCACTAGAATAGTTATAAACCAGCACAACCTCAACAGATATGTTTGTTTAAATGACATTTCCTTTTTTTCCCCCCATTTTTAAACCATTGTTTTTGTATATTTAGGTGGAAGGAAAAAATCCTTGGTAGGAAAAACAATACAGAGGGCAGGTTGTGGAAGTTACAAAGCCTGGTCATGGATTTGCCCACAGAAACTGGGTAAATTGGTCAAAAACCAAAGGGTTTTTTGATAAGTACTTAAGTACTTTCTAAAGTTTATATTTTTAAACATGTAATAACAGTGGAAACTTGATTTGCATAGAAATCCTCAGTGTTTCAGGATTTATAGGTCTGTGTTATTGGATGCTTACATGTGGACATTTGCAAATACAGAATTTATGTATGAGCAGGCACACCCAGACACTTTGGAGCAAGCTATTTTTCTGAGCAAGCTCACTAGAAATGATTGAATTTCCATTCAGCGATGCCAGAAACACTTTCCACATTTCCTAAATACTGTAAAAGACAAGTTTTGAGCTATATGCCTCAGTATGCAGTAGAAACATATTTTACCAGTAAGTTTCTGAATCTGAGCTTTTCCCATATCAATTTTAATCTTTTATTTGGAAGATATAAGGTTGTAATGCAATAAGCAGTGTTCATTTCATGCAAGGTATGTCTAAAACATGCCCTCTTGCATTTCTTAAAAAAGTTTGGATACCATGCCTGGAACTGTTTCTGCAAATAATTCTAGGTAGCTACACCAGGGGCTAATTTTTGCCACCTTTGCAAAATCTGTTGAAGTTCCAAGGTGCATAAGTTGCCACTTGTTTTATCTTTTGTTTTTTAAAGGTAAAGGTCCAAATATTTACCACTGAAGATTCCAGTTCATTCTCCTGTTTTCTTTTTTGGATTAAACAAATCCTCTCCTTCATCACCTCCATTTCTCAGGGTTTACCAAGCAAAACAAAACCAAATCAAAACAGAAAACCCCTGGATTAAAAAAATGACATATTTCAGGGCCTGAAATGCATGGGACATCTTTGGTGACACAAACATAATTAAATGTAAGTATGTAGCACAAAAAAGTGGCAAATCATGCCTCAGACCTATGGTGTGTTTTACCAGGAACCAAGAACCAGGCAGGTTCTTTCTTCTGAACAAGAGAAAGCTTCTGGTAGGTTAAGGCTAGAATGATTAAAGGATTTCTCAGAATCTTAATCTACATAAAGTTTCCAAGTGTACTTACTAGAAATTTGTATGATCCAATCTTATAGCTTTGGAGAGCATTAAGCTTTGATTAGTGAGCCTGTTAGGAGGACTGTGACCAGTGGAGCCTTGCTGGTCTATAGTAGCATTTGTGTCTCCAAATCTGGAGGGAGTAAGTAGTAATAATAAATTTTCCTCAGCTCGTAGATAAGCAGAATACAACATAGTCAGGTAAGACAAAAGTAGAACCTGGTTTGTGATTTCTGTTGAGTAATCCCAGTTAATCAAGCTCTCCAACCCCTTAAGAAGATTCAGATCTAGAAATAAGGACCTGGATGAATTAAAGCCTTGACTTAGAGGTCATACAGACAATGGCTTTTTATATTAAAAAGTCAGATCATCTGGTTTATTTATAGTGGGAAAAATATGTGAGTTGTTGACCTTCTTTGTAAGATGTTTAAATTTCCTGTCTTTCTGTATATACTGATAAGCAACGTCAAACGTACTGTAGGAGTGATATGTGGACGAGGAAGTTAGCAGTATATAACAGAAGGGCCCTTTTTACAAGGAAGAACTTGGAGCAGTGTTTGGCACAAGATGAATAGAGGGCTCCATTCATGGAACACCAAATTATTAAGAATGAATATAAAGAAAAGAAGGAAGAGAAGAAGCTCTGCCTGTCCGGCTATGAAGGACCCACAAGGTATAGGGTATGAACCCAGATCTGGGATGTCTGTAGACCACAATGTTACGAAACCTGGAAGGAGAAATTACTGAGGGCCAGCATGCAACTTTCTGGGATTATTCTGATTGTGTTCTAGGATTTATATGCCATTGCCATTAGCAACTGTCTCCTGACAACACCAGCTTTCAGAAATACGTGGGATTGCCCATTCACAGTAGAACAGGGTTCAGTGAAAGACAGTAAAAAGATTTGCCATGTAGCACACACTGAGTGACATTCCATCAGCCCCTCTGCAGATGAGAGTTTCCCAGCGGACACACTTAATTTCCTTGTTTGTTGTTTCACAATTATTTGTTATATGTTAAATGCCATTGAAATCATTCTACCATGAAATTAAATTTTTAGTTATTTCCATGCTGCCATTCTGAAGTTGTGGTAATGGTTATTGGAAGTAGCAAGATAACCAAAGATGATTTTACCTGCTAAATGTTCAGTAAGAAAGCAAGCTTTTGTGACATACCACAGCATGTACCAACCCATTTTAGATAGAGAGAAATACAAAACCACCAGTATTTTAGACAAATGATGGAATTTTCTGAACATATTAAATGCCTACTTACTTGTAAAGCATAACTCTGTCAGTTCAGGACATATCACATTATTTTCAGAGCATTAATTGGTTGTCATCAAGCTGCAGGAAGCAATAAGGAATCTCTTTTAAAGCCTAGGAAGCATTTTCAAATTGTTATTTGCAATAATAATGTTCAACAAAAGGCTCCATTTTGGTCAAAAATGTTCCCTTCGTTCAGCCAACTCTATTTGTTTCACTGTTTTGCTGCCAAGCATTATAATGATCATGCAGTTCAGTTATGTTGTTTATTACCTTCTTGGGAATCTCTCAAGAGCTTTTAAAACAAAAATAATTGTCAGTAATCCTAAAAAAAAAGAGATCTTGCAATGTAATCTGCATGTATGTGTTCTTCCTGTGGGGATCCCTGACACATGAAGTATTCAGCATTAGGGGATGGGAGGAAACGAAGGTGGATTTCTGCAGTTGCTGATAATCAGCCACGAGTTAAATCTAGACCAAAGCACAGCTTAAATCCTCATGGTTATTCTCCAGCAAGAGATGACTGCCCTGCAACTTTTTTTTTTTTAGTTCAGAGTGCATAAAATGTGAAAGACCTGAGTTGTAGACTGAGTGGTACAGCCAATATAGTAGCATTATTGGAAGAGAAGATATATGCTCAAGCATTCATCAATTTATAGCACTGAGCACTGAAAATGCTAAGGGATGACAGTGATAGTTTTTGTTGCC
This sequence comes from Buteo buteo, assembly GCF_964188355.1. Lineage (NCBI taxonomy): Eukaryota > Metazoa > Chordata > Aves > Accipitriformes > Accipitridae > Buteo > Buteo buteo. The sequence goes on along the minus strand of NC_134195.1, from coordinate 14,084,599 downwards.
TCTGCTTTTGAGACAAAAATCTCCATCTGAGGAGATGTGCTGTAACATGTCCAGCAGTGCTCATCCATACCGAACAGCATAAAATCCTACTTAGGCTGGCAGAAGAGGTAAAGGAGTGTTGTATGATTCAGTATTCTCAAATTTAAAAACAAAGAATAATCTACACCCAGAAGGAGAAGACTGAACATCTTTATTTCAGATTAATTACTTGTTTTACATTAGCTAAACTAAGATTCCACAGTGATGCATCAATAAAATACCAATTACTTTTCAGTCTACCAAGGTGCCAACTTCATGCAAGTAACAGGTTTGTGGGCAGTTATTAATATGTCTATAGACTAACTGCCTCGGTAGCCTACTCTTGTAGGGCTTTAATCCTTTTTGTTCATGAATGATGAAAATTGCTGAATAATAACAAAATTAATTGAACAATTGCACTGATGTACTGTTCAGCTTATGTCTAAGAAGTTCTCTCTAACTGGTCAGATGAACCCTTCCCTCGGAGTACCCATTTCTCTCTGTTGAAGACTGTGGGTTCCCCAAGTGACTGGCTCCACTATAAGAGACTCTTCTGTAGATGTCTTAAATGGGCCAAGGTAAATGTCACTTTAGCATAGTAAGGTTTTACCCCAGTTTTAGGGGAACATTTATATTCCAACAACACTAAAAATGTTAGTGGTGCTGTGATTCAGGCACTTTGACCTAGTTGTGTTGCAGTGCTGATAGGGCTTTAGAAATGCATGGCTGTCATCGTGTCCTAACTCCACAGTGGGCTATAGGGGCTGTGAGAGTCAGCGTTGCTTTGGCTGCCTTGCTGACACCAGTTCTGGCATCCAGGGTGAATTTCAGTACTATCAAATCCATCAGAAAGGATGGGGAACACTCCCACAGTACCACAGAAGATGATAGTCAGGATTTTTGGTCATTCGTGGGAGCTGAGAGATCAGTCTGAATCCTTTCAGGCAGAGGGGGTAGGTGACCCATGGTCTCCTACCTGCTTCTTTGACTTCTCACAATTACCAAGAAGTTTACCTTTGGTAAGACTGTCCAACTGCAATAAGAAGTGAAAGGAGGAAATGAAAAGAAAAGAGGTAGTTCCCACTGCATGTTGCATAAAGACCATTTTGGCAAGTGTGTTCTGTGAAGAAAACTCCTTTCCCTTCAGGTAAGCAAGGCAAAACCATACCCAGTTTATTCATCCTGACTAAATATGTGGTACTCTTCTACTGCTCAGCACCCCATGACTCAGGCGACTGTGGGCCTGCCCCAAATCAGAACTGTAAAGATCCTTAAGATATGTAATATTAAAGGAGTTAAGGCTCCCACAAGCTTCATGCAGCTCTAGGATTAGATGAGACTGAAGCAAAAATTTTGAGGATTTATACTTGGGACTTGGAGGTACATCACCAGCGGGTTTTTTTTCTACTCAGCTCTTCTCTACATTGCAATAAGCTAAGATGAAGGATTCTCACATGGCTATTTGCAGTGCAGATGTTCTGGATCGAAAAACTTTGGAGCTGGACCCAATCTTCTTATCTTTTTATAAGGATGTTTAAATTAAGGGGTTGGATTCAAGCCTATCTCTGATTTATATGTATCTTACATAGTGCTATACATATATATTTAACTATATATTCCTATTATTGGCAGCTTTTCTTCCAGAAGATTAACGTCTGGCACTTACATACAGTTACCAATATACAGAGACAATAAATATGTCATTTAGCCTAACATAATATGTTTGAAATAAACCATCCCAAGAAGCATATTTGAAAATATTGCAGCTGTCATATTTTTGTCTGAAGACAGGAGCCACTAGGGGCCACCATACACCTCAGAAAAATGAGTTTTCTTTCCCAGGGGAAAATCTTAATACACATTCCACTTGTATATAACTGACTTCACCTTTCTCATGAAATTTATTTGCAAAATTTCCAAAGAAAAGCTTTTCTTGTAATTAAGTTTTCCTTTTTATCACCTTCATTTCCAGTGGCACAGTTGTGCGTATGTTCATGACAACAGACTGAAGGTTGGGAAGCACTAAAAGATGACCTCACTTCATGAAAGGTGCTTTCTCTGTGAATTACTCCTGGATAAAATGAGCCGTGTTCAACATTAGGTTTAAAAATTATTAAAATAGCAAAGTAGTCTGCTTTGTGTTTTCAAATAGGTGCCTTTTGAGAGAAGACCATACAATTACAATATGGAATCATTTATGCCAAAGCTGTAACTGAAGTTATGATGCGTTGCAGTTACTTTCATTGGAGCTAGCTCTTCACTCGAGGTCTTTAGGATTTTCAAGGCAAATGTTCTGTTCAGTCACTCAGCTAACTACTTACATACAATTTCTGCAGGAATCACAGGAAAAATAACATTTAGAAAAGCTATCTTGTTTCTTTGGCAGAAGCTGCATATACATAATTTTCCACCTCCACCCCTTCTCTTTATCCACACATTAATCCCAGTTGAATAGTAATTGACAATACAGAGCATCCTGTAAGACTGAGTCCTTTGTTAGTGTTAGAAACAGGAGAACCCTGAAATCCTGAGTGGAAAGAGTTTGTTTTAACCAGTATCCATTTAGATTTATAAGATAGAGATAGAGAGAGAGCTATATATACACACAGCTAGCTGGATACTTGGGCAGATGTTCAGTCCGTATGGGTATTGATGATATGATTCCATTGGACCCAGCAAAACTGTCTGCATAGATTCCTACAACCTAGCCAGTAAGATTCATGCTTGCCTTCACATTTGTTTATGGTTTTCATGTGAGAAATTTAAAGCTATATTAGCAAATATCTAATATAAGCTACTAGAATTCAGATTCCAACTAAAATCTTTTTTTCTTTTCCCATTTCCATTTGGGATATTCTGTACAGAATACTGGGGTTTCCGTTCTCAAAATTCTTACATTTAGGGCAAGTTCTTAGCCACAATGGAAGGATTAAAAATACCAAATTATACCACTTAATATTTCTCAGTTAACATCATAAAGTATTCACTGGAGTCATAATGAGACTCTTATTAAAATGAGACTGAATCTTGCACATTTACATTTCTTCCCTTTTATACACAGAAATAGTTCTTTAGCTGAAAGCTGCCTTTCTTTCTTCTGGTTATTCCTTGATCTCTGTGTTCAACCACCTGAAAAGCCTCTGATGCTTTGCAGAACCAAAGGATCTTCAGCGGCCATTGCCTTTCTGGAGCAGCCTAGACAAAAAGAAGAGTTTATTTAGGAGGTTAATATGTACTGTTATGCTATGATTCATATTTGCAGTGCATATTCGTTTCAAACTGAGGCTCCTTTGACAGTGTGAGATGGTCAAAGGGGGCGTTAAATTTTGTTTAATATTTATTGTCCTTGTCCTCATTTGAGAACAATTTAAAGCATGAAGTTATTGAGAAATTTAAACTCGTATTGAAGCTCTTAGCCACTAAGGCTTTGTTAAGTCACTGATGATCCCTGTAATGCGGCATCCTCATGTTCATGATCTGTGCTCTCGCAGGTAAAATTCAATGGACAAATAGAATGTAAACAGAATGCCTCTAAGAAGAGTGGGTGATTCATGAGAGGGATAGAGATCAAATGTTGTTCCTGCATGTTCTTTATTTTCTGAAAAGTCAGAACCTCAGTGTAAGATGATAATCTAAAAATAGGAAGTTGCCAAGTGTAATACACCAGGACAATTACAGACTGGTGAGTTCGGGCATAAGATACTGATGAAGACATAAATCGTAACTGGGGGTAGCAAAAGCATTTGTGATTTATTACAGAGTAAACCCTGCTCTTCAGTTGGATGGTACCATCTATCACAAATGGTGTCCTGGATTTTCAAAGGATCCACTGGATATTAGGCATCGAGTTCTTGAGAACGTTCAGCAGGATTTGGTGATTGTACTCCCTTAAGAGCTAAATGTTGCTTGCATATTGGGAAATGAATGAATGTGAGGGAAAAGATATGGAGAAAGAGCTCAGTATCAGTTATTCCATTGACACATGTGGAGCCGCATTCTCATTCCTTCACTCTCAAACACACCGCATACTGGAAATTTTGCCACCCTAGCTGAGTGTTTTCTCTAATTACTAAACCATAAATGATAATCAGCAACACATAACTGCCATGCTGGTGCCAAATTTCAAGCTGAGCACTATCTCGCTGTCACGGGGATACTGCCTTGAGCAACAGTTATGGCTCGTGTTTTATGTCTTCCTCAGAAGAAAAATGCTGTTAATTTATGGGCCCCTTGGGAAAGCCATGTCAGTGGCTCCAGGACATAGTGGCCACTTCTAAAACTGGTTTTGTTTGCTTTTTGCTGGTATTTTTGTTTTCAGTGCAAATAGCTTTGATCATAAATCCATATCCAACTTTTTTTTTTTTAATGGATGATATAATATGTGTCAGAGTTCACCTTTTAAAATGGGGATGAAAAATGTTTTGTCTCCTCATGGTTTAGCTTTGGAAAATGTATTTTTAATTTTTGCTTCAGACAACTGCTTACTTATACAAAGACATCATTTTCTGACACCTAAAATTGTTACAGAATTGGGTGAAATTTAAGCAACAAATTTTCTTCTGGGGGTGAGTCAGAAAGTTGAAAGATTTCCTTTCTAGCCTGATAGCATATCTATATTTTTTAGACCTCTTGCAGTGTTTCCATACTTTGTTCATAGTATTTGTGTTTAAAGTTAATGAATCTATAATTTTAGACAGTTTTTGAAGAGTTTTAAAAAATCAAACCTGAGTCTGAACTTAAGCTAAGTTAAGCTGACATTTGTGTTTGTTTGTTTTTCATTGTTCAAAGGAAAAAAACCCACATGGATTGCCTATGATGCTAAAGTAGGGGTCTCTCCCACTCCACAGTTGAGCAAATAACTGAAAGTTTACTCACTACCATAGTTTTATTTATAACTTTTCCAATGGCACCTTCCATCTCTTGGGTTTTTTGACCCAGCTACCTGCAGATTGCTTCTTGAGAAGACCTTTCCTCCAGATATCATTTTTCAGTGAATCTTATTTCTCCTTCACATGAATGTATAACTTCTGTTAAAGTCAGCAGAACTTTTTTCTTTTTCTACCTCCTGCTTTCTAGAAACTCATCTCTTTTGCTTCCCTTCTCCTAGATTCACCCTCTAACTTACCTGTCTGCTTTCACCACCTTCAGTTCTTCTGAACCACCATTATGTGTTTCTACTAGTTTTGCTGTTTCTTATTCCAAGAACTTGCACAGATTTGATGTAAGGATCTATGCATCATTTTGAATCTGTGCCCCCAGTAACTAACTCTTCGGCACAGCCTTTCACCATGCACCCACTCCCCCCCTCCCTCTCTGCTGTTCCTGATGGGTGAGATGACCCCCTGACCCACGTGCAGCAAGCTGGAACTCCCTTTTTCACAATCCTAGCAAAACATTCCTCTTTCGTGATTCCCAGAGGAAGTGAATGAGTTATAATAATGGAGGGAAGGGAGAAAAAGTTGCCAGTTGTTTCCACCTCTGGATATTTTGGTTGCAAGGAGGGGGGTTACTGTATTATTAGGAAAGGATGCTGTGCTATTCTGAGCTCTCAAAACAGGAGGAGGGTAAACAATTTAATTTTTTATTTCCGTGTTTACAGATATGGGAGACGATCTGTCTCATTGGTCCGCTGGACTCAGAAACTGATTAAAAACATCTGCCTTCATTTGGGGGTTTAAGGTTGTACTCTGGACTGGAATAAAACTCACACTGACCTTTCTGAGGTTCAGTTACCTGTTTAGCTTGTGCCTGCATCTCAAACACGTACGCGGGGGCTCTGCAGCGCGGGGGGCTTGTTGCCGTCGCTTCTCCCCGCTCGCAGGTTGCCTGCAGCCCGCCGAGATCCCATTTCCCCGTTGAAGGCACGGAATGGTGCATCACTGAGAACATCACCCTGCCAGCACCTCCCAGGCTCCAGCGCCGACCCCACAGTTTGGGGCTGGGGCCGCCTGCCCTGGGGGCCCCCACCTGCCCCAGAGGGGCTACGGGACCCGAAGGTCTTCTGCAGAGACCCATTGCTCCTCAGCCCCTAGGAGTCCTCTTGTGTTTTGCCATTAATGAGCTCGGAGGACTGTTAATGAGCTGGTAACCCTGATTCCATGCCCATGTGGGTGTACATTTATAGGACTCAAAGCAAAAGAAAGGTGGGTAGCAGATGCAGCAACGTTGTGTGTGCTACAGGTAAGTGCTAACGAGGCATCTTACTGTAACAATTAGACATGGAGTTTCATCTCTGGTGCATTAATGTGTATGAACATCACTTCCCAGAGTTTTAGATAGGGATGAGGCCCTGAAGGGTAACTGTTTCGCCTTACATTTTGTCAAACAGATGAATCTGAGATGTGGATCAGCTCTTTCCTCCCATTTCGTAAGGTAAAAAGTTCAGCATTTTTCTCCCTTTTTCCATTCAGCCCTGCGTAGATCAAAACTGATTTATCAGTTAGGTATCATTACGGACAGCCTCGGAGCCAGGATTATTCAACCGCTGTCAGAGCGGCATGCTGTTACCTACACCTCCTGCCCTGTGGATGGGGCACCCCCGTGTCAAAGAGCCTGCTGACAGAGGATCGGCAGCTGGGACCCATCAGGTACTGCTGTCACGTCCAGCAGCCGGTAACACAACCTCTCCCAGGAGAAATAGGTACTGTAGTGTTACTTGATTTGGGAGGCCAAAACTGCTTTGGCTGCTCCTGTGTCAAAGAAGAAATAAACCATGGGGCTTTTTCAAATGTCTGCAGGTGGCTGAGAAAGAAGTTATCAGATAGAGAAAGAAAAGATTAAATATCCTAATGCAAAAAGCATGTAGGTAAGAGAGTGAGACAAAGTAACAAAGTAATGATCTCCCCCCCCCCCCATTATGCATATCTGCATGATTTTTCTTGAGTCTAGACTCTTCTCTAGAAAAAGCCACCCGCAAGTATATCTGACCAGCAGAGGTTATAATCATCGTGGCTAGGATTACTGCTTACAGCATCTGCTTTACACTGATACGTATGCTCATGTCAGAAAGAACCGTTTAAAATTAGCACTAAGATATTGTATATTAAGATAGTGTTGAATAAATAAAAACACAAAAGAGAGAAGAAAAAGAAATGGCACTCCAACAAATTACAAATCCGTTCACCCACGTCTTAGCTCTTGACACTTCAAATTGAAAATGAAGGTTGCTGCTTTGATGAGTGCTGAACTAATGAAATTCTGCTGTTGAACACCATGTTCGTAACAAGATGTTGAAATGGCATGATCTTGTTATCACTTGGGGAGAGAGCTGTGATTTCTATGCATTTTAGCTGGCAAACAGGATGAATAATGTCAAGAAATGTACATGCATAAGTGCTGAAGGATTACATACATTTATACCAGACTATTTATACCAGATTAATTTTAATACAACAGAGTGACATGAAACTTTCCTCCTCAATTAAATGTTTGGTATGTGGTTGAGCTGAGCTGGTTAGAGATTAAATAAAAAGGTGTTCTCAATGTTATTTTTGGTCTGGAGATGATTTTATGCTAATAAATTTCACATGTTGCATGCCATACCTAATCAGTGTTTATTTTCCCTGGGGCATAGTAACATTTTCTATTAATGTGTTTAACAGCACCAGTTACTAGCATTACGCAGGGTGTGTCTATATGTCTTAAAAGACTACACATACATGAATACAAACTACTGAAATGGGACCATGTACTGCTTTAAACAATATTGAAGCTGGAAAATGCAGGTAGTGCACAGGGAAAAGAATTAGACCCAGAGATTCTCCATTTGATCTATGCATATAAAACATGGCACATGTGTATGATTGGCAAAGGCTGCAGTAATCCTAGACTTGTTGCCCTGGGTCTGACACCTCAACGGCTATGAACTTAACATGTGGTATGTGCTTCATAAAACAATTCTGCCATTGTCAAGCTTCTTCGCACAGACAATGAACAAATTTATTGGAGTATGCACACTGTGCATGAAAATTCAGTCTCTAAGGATTACTTTTTGTTTGTCAGAACCTGAGCTATTTCCAGGACTTTTGAGGACTTTCCGCAATTGGAAAACATCTAACTGTGGGTGTGGGATAAACAGGGAGAGAAAAAAAAAGCTTATAACTGCTAAAATTTTCACTAATAGGATTGAAAGCTGGGAGTGGGATGGCAAAGAACATTTCACAGAACATTGCATACCCAGGATTAGCTATTCCTTTTAACATGTAGCAGATTTATGCCATGTATGGGACAACATCCCTTTGTATGCATAACATATATAAACCTACTTATCATAACAGGAGGAACACTTCAATAGATGTCATAAGCCTTGTTTCACATTTAAAATTTCAAGGGTTGTTGCTGTTTTCAGTTGCTGATATAACCTTACTGACTGCACCTTTCAAAAGTTCTGGGATATTGCAAGTTATTGCGCAAAAAGAGCATTGAGAAAATAAAAGTGACAGAGAAAGCAAAGGAACACTGCATGACCTCCTGTTTTCAGGCTACATTTTGGTGGCAGGAGTTACTGCTCTTCATCTGATGTGGAAATGTCTTTATGGGTGAATACTTCCAAATCAATACAACTTCCTTTCTACAAATTTACTATTTGGCTTTGGTAATTGTTCTCATAACGACGATAATGCAAAGTCTGCATACCTTCAATTTTTCATTAGGAAAAAGGATCATTATTCCAGTTTTACATATGGAGGGACAAACAGAAGGAAGTCCAAATGCCAGGTCGGTTGCATAACGAAGCAAAATATTGTTTTCATTGCAGTTGTGCAACCCCACTGATTTGGTGAGAACAAATGAAAACTGTAAAGCAAGATGTAATGTGATTGTGCCCTTACCTGGGGATTCAAATTCTTACAAGGATTTAGGTTTAGGTCCCAGTTAATTAAATTTTAGGCACTAAAGGCTGAGACAGCAATGCAAGAAAAACATGATCCACCTAGCAGAGAAGTCACCTGAAATCATTAAGCATCTTCCTCTTTGGCCTAAATATTCCCTTGTAGCTGTATTTCTGGTGCTGTAGTTATTTAGGACTGTCCCAGCCTGAGCACCCAGATGCCCACTTTCCCTCCACTCCATACTGGGATCAGGGAGGCTGGCAGAACCATCCCTGACCTTCTGTGCAATGCCTGGCAGTTCAAGCACACGGGGAAGAAAGGGAAGCCTTGGGACCCAGTCCCTGACTCTGGTACTATTTCTATTTGCTTCTTTTCTGTTTCCAACTCATGTCTGTATTCTGTCTCTGTTCCCAGAACCATCCACACATTTTTACATTGAATAGACATTGGAATAAAACAATTTTTTCCACTTTCTGACCCCCAGACATAAATCCCAGTGGTTAGGTCTTCTTTCCTAGAAGAAGCAAAATGTGAATTTGTCACTTCTTTAGCTGAGAAGGGGATTGAATCCTGGCCCACCACTTTCTAAATAAGTGCTCTCATCAAGGGGCTGTTGTTAAGGGCAGAGGGCACCACTTCCTATTGCTTTAGCATCAGTATCTTAGAAAAGAGATCACTGGCTTTTTCAAATAATGTTTTATATGTGTCTACACTCGAAGTTTTTAAATCCTGATTAGGCAGAATAGCCTCTTCTTGTCCCTGAGTCATACATTCAGACACTGGAGAAGGATGTGATTTTTGGTCCTACCTTCTGGACAGTGTTTCTCGAGAGGTGTAGGTAGTCCCCTGTCCACTTTTGTTTTGTGGAGCTGCTACTGTGTACCATTTTCCTTACGAATCCTCAAGGTTTAATTCTGGGTTGTCAGTTCAGCAGGGTGACGAGCCACCTAAAAGCCAGTATCAGGCTGGTAAGAAGGGGTAAGCTCTTAAGATTAACGTACCTAAGAAAAAGGTGGGCAGCCTGATCTGGCTAGGCAGACAGAGAGTGACTCTCAGGCGAGAAGGGGCATAGAGAGCTGAAGCTCTTCAGCATCGCTGCAGGGCCTTGGAAGAAGATCCTGGCAAGAACTAAAACATGAACATGAACAGTTAGATTTATTGACATGGAAGAGAGCCACAAAAAGTGACTGTTTGATCTTTACTATTATCCCAGCATAATACAAAACAAAAATAGGGTTGGACAAGATTTGCAGATGTTGTATGGTAATTCTAATTTTTCCTTCTTACCTCTCAGAGGAATCTGCACATATGCTTGTCTAATCTGCTTATAAAGACATCGAATAATTGAAACAATATAATCTCTTCAGATGTTTTATTGTTTTTATCTCTCCTTATTTCTAGGAATTTCTTCCTAGCAGCTAACCTGAATCTCTTTGTAGCTGAAATTCATATCATCTTGCTTTTGCCCATGAACCCAGAACACAGATTTTTTCCTTGCTTCTTTACAGAGTAATGTGAAACAGTTCTTACTTTCTTGGGGACTCTTATGATGCTCTCCTTCAGTTTTCTGTTCTCTAGTCAAAACAAACCTATTTTCAATCTTTTTGCTCTAAATCAGATTTTCTAACTCTCAGATCAGTTTCTTTTGTCTTCCTCAAGTGTTGTGTCTAAAACTGGACACATTATTGTAGCTAAGGCTGTAGCAATGCTGAATTGACTGAAGAATTACTTAACATTTCTTATTTTTATTTATATATCTCAATATATTGTGTGCCTCTTCTATAACAGCATGATATGATTGACTCATGTTAGCTCCACGTGTATGTCAAGATTCTTTCACAAAGAACTGCTCACAGCTTGTTTTACAGCTGTGTTTCTGCTGTTGATTATTCCTTTATGAGTGTAAAATCTTGTATTTCTTCTTATCGTGCCCCATTTTTTCCAACTATTTCTCCAGTCTGTCAAAATCGATTCCTAATCCTGCTTATTTTGTCCCTACTCTCTCTTCGAATAGTCTAAATTTTACTAGCCTTTCTTTTCCATCATCTAGGTTCCCAAGGAAATATTAGAGAAGACCAGAACCAAAAATAAACCATTATTATTACATATCCTTCTATTTTGCTGGACTTGAAAGTTATTGATATTTATTAATAATAAAATGACAAACTAGAATGATAGCTTGAATTCTAAAAGTGTGGAGGCTTAAGTTATACTGTGTGCCCATTAAAAAAAAGAAATCTCTGGAAGCTCAGACTTCATTTGAAATTGCAGAAGCAGGGAAAGTTCTCTGAGGAATTCCTGTCTGACCCTAAATTAAAAAGAACCGTATTAACTGTGGCACTTTGCCAGATCTAATTATCACAGATAAGACAGTAATTGGAATTAAAGATCCAAAACTACAGATAGGACTTCTGGAAGATGCAGGCTTAAGCACAGTCAAAGCTTATGTCAATGTGCATTAATCTGCAGAAATCACTTAAGAGAGGCTGAAAATACAAGGTGGCAAGGAAGACATGGGTACAGCAGGCAGGCAGCTGGAAAGCAGATGCTGTAAAGTAGAAATACTCAGATCAAACAGCAAGAAGTCACAAAAACAAAGTGTACAAGAGATAGGAACATGCAGACTCAAATGGTGTCCAGAATTTAGAAAACGCTTTAAGAACAGTGAGAAGTGTAACAACTTCAGAAAAAAAATCACAAGCCAGAGCAAGAGAAGCAGAAGCAGGAAAACACAGAGTGAAGAGGTGAGTGGAGTGTGAGTGCAGAACACAATGAAGAAAACCTGCATAGAAACCCTGAGTGGCATTCATCTCATCTTTCTTCAGTAGTCGAAAAAGTGAATTATATCTTCTAAGCTAGATGAGTAGGCTCCCTCTGCAATCAGTGGTAAGAAATAGACATCCCGATAAAAAAGGAGGTTAAATAACCCTGCAGCCTGGGCCATAGGCAAGTGGGGGACAGGGCACTGCAGAGCCCAGTAAAATCATGTATAAAATGGAGAAAGTGAGTAAGGAACAATTATTCTTGTTAGCTGTTGTCAAATAACGACAGAACTTGCAAACCAGTGCAGAAAGGGATGAGAAATGCAACTGTTTGTCAACATTTAAATTCAGGAGCAGCAGAAGTGGAAAACAACTCATAAATATGCTGCGACGGCGTCTAGAAGAAGTTGCAAATGCTGTTCAGAGATGTCTAATCATGCCTACAACCCAGAGAAAAAGGTAATCGCAAGCCTGGAGGACAAGAAGTGCACAGTAAATATCACAACACACTTGTTCACTCTTCTTGAAGCACTTAGCATTTATCCCAGTTGGAAATGTCATACAAGTACAAGATGGAGCTTTGATCAAATCCGCTGTGGTTGTGCTGGTGTCTGGAGACTCGAGAGAGCAACAGCAAAGTGATAAAAACTTACAAGTGTTCTGGGAGATCAGGAGAAGTGGGCAGCCTCCCAGGAGCTTATGCCAATTGCTATTTGTAATTACATGATTTTCAGTTATGAAGGAAGTTATAGATTAGACGTAAACCCCAACACTTCCACAGGCAGGAGGTGGATAAGGTGAGGTGGTTGGATACAGAGCATCCATCGGTCCAGGAGGTGAGACCGAGAAGACTTGTCCCATTGTGAAATGCTGTTCCTACTTGGAGCCTTGCTTAAACTTGCCTTCTTTTAGGATCTTAAATGATATATTGGCCATTTACATAAATAAACCGTACTCTTTATTTTGGCACATCCTTCAACGTTCAGCTGACAGACACCTCAGTCTAGCTGGAACTTAAGCTAAAGAGTAGAACTACTGAGTCAGCACCTTACGTTTGTCTGAGTTAAGGATAATTTCAGTATTACACAGTGTAAAATCAGTCTGAAGTGCCAGCTAAGCTAACAGGCCTGTAAGGTTGTGTGTCCACCAAGACTGTTAACGATGCTATGGAAATTAGCACATTTCATTCTGTGAGCTACCTTTCCTCTTAATACCAATATACCTCAGTTTTTATCATATGTGAAGGGTTTTGCCTCTGTGTAGGTGAAGTTAGGCTGCTTATTTTTAAAATCAGGAAATATTTGTTCAGTTCCAATGTACTATTCTGGTGATTTCCTTTCTAAAATACCAAATGAGTCAAAACAAATAGAAGAAAATCAGTGGGATATTCTACTAGGCTAATAAAAAGCAATTCACTTGGAAACAGTTGGCAGGCTGTTACTTGCCATGTCTTACTGAAGGAGGTGTAGGCAGGCTGCAGCAGAGAAAACTCCTCAGAGATCTCTCCATTTCTCGATCGATGAAGCCAGTATAGTTCACACAGAGTCTTCACAGAGATGAAGGTATTCATAATTTTTGAGTCATGCATGAAAACATGTAAGACTTTGAATCAGTTGTACTTCATATATATATAGGATTTATGTATATACATGGTCTGGAACTTGACTTCCAATAATGAGGTTTTGAGCCACCACAGGGTGGTCAGTGCAATAATTAATGCTGCTCTATCTAAAATTGTGTGTTATTTATTTGAATGTTTAACAACAGAAACACATCCAAGACACTCTACTATTGGAAAATGAAAGGCAGTTTGGCTTTATGTGGCTTTTTAAAACATTTTTTAATAAGAGGTATTGTGGATTCTGCTGGACAGGGTTAGGGAAAAGATGTTAAAGAAAAAGTTAAATTGTATGAAATTTAGCAGGAGCTGTGGATGAAGAGTGAAAATAGGATGCAAATTAATTATGTCCTAAAATGCCCTGTGATGATGAGAAAATACAGTTTCCTCAAGGGCTTCACAGCTCTCTCATATAAATCCCTGCATAAGCATAGGGGAGAATCAGTGCCATGATCAGGCTTTGTGCAGTGCCACAGGTCATGCAGCCAAAATCTATTTTATTGTTGCATGGGGGGTCATATTTGCTTCTGCAAACACTTATCCAGTGGGAATATATGCAGCACTCTTGGGTTTTACTGTTACTAGATATCCAGATTAGCTTAACATCTTGGAAAACAATCACAAGCTAAATTACAAACTGTATAAAGGAGTAAAATGTACTGTTTACTGACCTTAGTTTGGTCCTATGTTGCCATTTTATCAATCTTGGCTACCGTTTCACATCAGGACCACAACATTGGCCAACAAAACCAGTGTTTAATTATCTATTCTATGGGAGCATTAACACCCAATTTCACTGGATATTCATTGTCTACTATTGAATTCAAGTGGTAACCATGTGTTAAATGTTAATGAGTATCATATAATTTCATCTTGATTATTCTAGCTTTCACTCAGCTGCGATGGAAAAATAAGTGTTTTCTTTCTTTTGAGGGCAGGGCTTGTAAAATGTGTTGTGTGTTTGTGGTATTACACTAGAGCCTGAAATGGAAAATATTCATCCATTTGGGTGACTTTACTCGGTTAAGGAGCTTTGTGATTATAGTAATGTGATAGAAAAGGCCTTGAAATGCTTAAGTAATTAAGCTATTCTGTAACTGCTGTGTTTCTTTTCCAGGGTAATACACAGACTGCAAAGACAGTCTTTTTCAGAGGATGCCTGAGGAAAGCGTTTGTAACCTGGTCACTAATTGTGTCCTAGAACTAAAAAAGATAAATTAAATACTATGTTGGACCTACAGGACTTGAAGGCACACGCAAGTATTTGTTGAAGAGTTCTGGCATTACAAAGGGTTATTACACTTAATCGCAATAGCTCTTTTGTCAGAAAATATAACTAACTTTAAAACGACCACTTTTATTTCAGTTGAATAGGGAAAAAGCTGATCGGAGAAAAAAATCTACAAAACCAACTGAAGGGAAGTGACCTTGTTTCCTTGGAAACTGGAATAAAATAACTGAAACTTTATAGAACTTGCATGGAAAAGATTGCATAAGTAGAAATCTGTTTGCTGTAATTTATCTCTGAAAACATCTGGTCTTTCTTGTTAAATGTGATTAGTGGTACTTGAATCAAATTCAAGTACTTCATCAAATTATCATTGCTTAAGTTGGTGGCAATAATACTTATTATATGTATGAATTAACACTGATTATCCTCACTAGTATTTATCCTCAATATTTAGCGTTTGTCATCCTTATGATCAGAGAAGACAGTGGTGCATCAGGATAGCTGAATCAAGGCTGGCATAGGTATATACTCCAGTTACGCCGCACAGGAGCTTCTTGAGGCTTCAGGATTCATCCTTCTGGACCACTAATAATCTTTGTTATTGAAGCTTCTCAGGCCATTCAGCCACAGGCTGGCCATAGCAGTGTCTTGCAATCTGCTGAGGAGTAGTCACTAGCTCGTGGACAAATGTCTGTGAAATTATGTTCAATCTCATAAAATTCCAGTCTACAATACCAGTGTAAAAGCTTTAACATGGGGGAGAATGAGATCATGTAAGGACCGCACGCATTTTGCTTGCTTGCCTTTGTAGAACTGAGAGATGATTTCGCCATCCGCAGTTTCTTCAAAGCTGACTTGGAGGTCATTTCCACTCATCTCTCCCATCCAGATGTCGTTTTATGCCTATTATTGCTTTTCCTCAAATGGAAATGTAGTCCAAAGGCTACCATAAAAGTAGCAGATCAGTCCTGTTCGGTGTGGCTCATCATCAGCCTGTAAGTGTTTGTCTATAGGAAATTATGTTTTTCTTTTTGGCAGTCTTAACCCAATGAAATAGGATTCTGAAGAGTTTAATCAACTCATCTGCAGCTCAAAAGTGACTGCTAATATCAATTACAGGGCTACCAGATGATTTTCTGCATAATACATTGGAAATGGAATATGCACATCAGCCTTACAACGAAGTGGAATGGAGTTCTCCCAAACTTTATTCTGGCATCACAGCCCACAGCTTTCTCAGAAGCATCAGAAACCGTATGGGAAAGGTCTCGCACAGCTCCGCAGGCTAAGCTTGCACACTTGGCTTTTATTAGATCAGTGAAAGCTACACAGAAACTGAAGCTTTGGTCTTGATAAAGTAGATTTGTCACGTGCCCAAAGGATGTTGACAAGTGATCGGCAGTCAGTCATCTATCTTTTCTCCATGCAGCTTTTGATAATAGCTGCACCATTTAGTTTCTGAGACAATCTTGGTATTCAGAGTCCTGAAGGAAAGTAAATGCAGTTTCTTACTCAGGATCTGCCATTTGTTTGGCACATTTCTAAAAAGATTACATACCTGCCAAGTTCCCAGGCTGGGCGTCTTTCACAGGTACATAAGCTCATCGATGCTCAGGCCTCTCGAGCTATTTGATTTTCACCAGTCTCACCTACTTTTGCAGGCTTAGAAATGATCAGGCTTCTCAAGAAGGCTACAGGTCAACAATCATGTTTGTTCTGAAGAGATATTAAAAATTTTAGGTCTAGCACTACCTTACGCTTTTGTGCTTGGTGACTGGTAGCTATTTGTCTTTGGATTTGACCAGACCCAGACTGGCACATGTACCAGATTGAATCAATACTGGTACATTCATATGGGGTTCATCAGCTTCAGCCTGAAAGTCATTAATGCTGATTTTTCTTTTAACATTGCCTGAGCCTAACTTGTAGCAAATCTTGTTTTGAAACAGCTTACCTGCAGCTGAGGCCTGAGCAGCACACACTGAGTGCTTGGGTTTTGTTTATCCTGTGAAGTTGGTGATATACATCAAAAAAAAGACAGTCCTAGACATGAAGTGCTATTATGTAGCAAAATATATAAACAATGTAAGAAAAAAAGTATGTGTAAGTAGGGATAAAGGGAAAAAAACATGTTTTGATACATATTTTTCAAATAAAAATAAAGGAAAAAGGCAAATCGTTAATCACTGTGAGCAAAAATAAGCTTTCAGCTGCTGTCAAAAGGCACTGAACTTGTGTCTAATAATTTTTTTCAGGAGATGAATACCATGGGTTTGTTTTTTATTTACTATTCATGTGCAGTTAATGCTTTTCTAGCAGCATTCTGCCCAACAGCAAGTTGGCCTCTTAATCACTCCTCCACCCCCCAGTTAGCTCACAGGTGTTCTACTTACCACTGTAATAAGGGCATCACAGATATCACATCATATTGCTCAAGACTTAATTAGCATTGCTGAGAAGTACAGCCAAAGGCCTGGGCTGTTCTCGTGGTTTAACCCCAGCCGGCAGCTCAGCCCCACCCAGCCACTCACTCACTTCCCCACGGTGGGATGGGGGAGAGAACCAGAAGGATAAAGGTTAGAAAACTGGTGGTTTGAGATAAAAATTGTTTAATAGGGAAAGCAAAAGTTGCGCACCCAAGCAAAGCAAACCAAGGAATTAATTCCCTGCTTCCCACGGGCAGGCAGGTGTTCAGCCATCTCCAGGACAGCAGGGCTCCAGCACGCGGAACGGGGACTTGGGAAGACAAACACCATCACTCCGAACGTTCCCCCTTCCTTCTTCTTCCCCCTTCAGCTTTATCTGCTGATCATGACGTCCTATGGTCTGGACTATCCCTTGGGTCAGTTGGGGTCAGCTGTCCCGGCTGTGTCCCCTCCCAACTCCTTGTGCCCCCCCAGCCTGCTCGCTGGTGGGGTGGGGGAGAAGCAGAAAAGCCCTTGGCTCTGGGTGAGCACTGCTCAGCAATAGCTAAAACTTCCCTATGTTATCGACACTGTTCTCAGCACAAATCCAAACCATAGTCCCATACCAGCTACTATGAAGAAAATTAATTCTACCCCAGCCAAAACCAGCACAGCTGTGTTTCATTTTTTTTCCTTATACTTTCTAATTACTTTTTAAATGTAATTCCAGCTTGTGTAAGTGGTGAAGAAATTACCTCCTTCACTTCAGGGCAAATATTGAAAATCAATTTATTTTTTACACAAGTCAAGTAATGCTATATTTACTGTTCTGCAAGATTAAATTCTTTAGATAATATTTTAGAAATAAAAAATACTTGCAGATACATTGCTATGTCAAAATGAATCGTTACTCCATCTGAGAATATTGAAATCACACTTAAATAATTCTGATGAAGTTATACATTGCAATATAGTCAAAGATAATATTGAATTATAACAGTAATTTGTAATTGTGTTCTGTTATTGTCCTTTCACCTTCACAATGTTACAAGAAATATAAAAAAAGGGGGAAATACTTTCAAGGAGTTTTTTTCCGTCACTGGCAAGACATATTGGATTAGATCCTATGGCAAAATTTTTTATCCTGTGGAATGTTCAGTAGTTAAAGAGCAAAACCACATGGTAACTTCTGAGGATTCATAGAACGATAGGGTTCAGGGTCAAAAAGCACTGTTTGTGGTCACTATACATGCTGCCTGCATTACTGAAACTAAGACTAATAACATCTTTTGGGAGTAATGAATTACATAGGTAGAATTATGATTTAATGAAAAAAATATTAAGTATTTCACAGAAAAATCAGGGATTAAAACATTTAGTTCTGATTAATTTTTTTTCTGGAGGGTAAAATAAGAAAAGCAAAAAACATGGTTATTGTTCATATACATTCATATTTTGCCTTATTTTATTTATGTACTTATTCATAATAATAATTTTGCCATTCACTTCTTCAGTCCTTCCATCAAGTTATTAGCTAATCTAGGTAGTTAGTTTCTTAGATATTTTTTAAAACTATTTCCCAAAACTCTTCACCCAGAAATCTGCATAGAGACCTGAGCTGTGGCCTGGTGCATGCTACGTTATGACATAGATCTGTGTCAAAACAACCACACTGTTTGGTGATTTGCAGGCACTGTGTTTCGATGTTGACTTGGTTACTGTGTGTTGACTCATGTCTCAATTCCTCAAAACCTTATATGGTCAAATAATACTGCCTGTGAACCATTAAAAAGTAAGTGTTGCCATACTTTGCTGAAGACATGGAGCAATAAAAAAAATTCATTCTTTCTTCATTCTTCCCTCATCTTCCCTCATTATTGCCTCATCTCCCACTAGGTGCTGAAAAACAATACTACAGAGAGGCAGTTTTTAATTGAAAGAAAGAAAAAATTATCTTTGGTGGGACTACACTGGATAATCCAAGAGAAGATGCTGTAAGCCAGCTATACTTAGGAGAGAGAAAACTTCAGTTCCAGGCCAGGACTGACAGAATTTATTTAATCCTGGCAGCTGAGCTGTCTAAGAGGAGGATCTCAAACCTAAAGTAGGACACTGAGAACTGACATGCAAATTGCCTAGTGTGTTATGAAAGCCCGCAAAAGAAATATTCACAACAGGTTATTGCGCCAGTAACAGTTTGACTGTGGACAGTTGACACAGATGAGAAAAAAAAATATCACCATTTCACACATGTGTTGAATTCCGTTTTTCTCCCTTTCCAAGCATCTCTAAAGGCTGCATATCAAGATGCAGTTAAAATTTAAAAAACAAAGTTGTGCAATTTTTTGGCCTTTTTTTTAATACAGATTTGAACAAAGAGGGATTTTGAGGTCTTTATATACCCTTACAGTATGGGAGAGCTCAGAACGGAATCCCGATCTTCTAATTCTGTACCTGAAATGCACTACGGTCTTTCCTGTTCTGCATCCTGGGACACTGCCACTCCTGGACAACTAAGAGGCCAGAGTAGAAGGAGAGAGAGATAAAAGTACCTGTGCCCTGATTCACAGAAGTGTTTTGAAATCTAACTGGGATTGAGACACCCATCTGAATTGAATGAAAGATCATGGTGCCTGAATACCATGAGCTCTCCACTGTCTGTGGACAATGTATTTTGGTTCCAGGTAATCTATGCCTTATGTCCATGATGGCTAGCCAAAGTCTATCAAGACTGATCATATCAGACATAATGGCTTTTTCATGTGGCTACATTGCTACTGAATCCCAAAAGCAGTATAACCAAAGTAGCACTGAAACAAATCTCAGCTTTGCTGAGCCTCTCCCATCCCACGTAAAACCGGACTTCACTATAGTGCAGGTACAGCACAGAAAGAGCTGAGCTTAGTTCTGGTGGACCTAGCTCAGATCCAGAGCAGCGGTATTACTCAGGCTATGCCACTTCACCCTGGTTTAGGAAAAGCAGGCAACAGTAAGCGGAGACCTAACCCGTGCTTGTACAGTGCTCCACGGACCCCCAGCAGTCCCGGCTCCCGAGTCCCGACTCTGACCATGTGCTGACAACTACGGGTCAGGAGGTGATCAAGGTGTGCGCTGTCCTTTTATGTTCCCCTGGCTGCTTCGTACAGATGTCTAATTCTGCAGAAAAAAACCCCTGTTTTCCTAAAGCCCTGCTGTAGGTGCGCAGGGATGCAGAACACAGGGGCTGTGCAGGCAAACCCTTTGCGGAGCTGGGAAAGGGCAACTCGGCTCTGCAGAGTCTGCAATTTGCCACATGTGTCTGAACTACCGAGATAAGGAAACTGAATTTAAAATTGTAGAGATGATAGTCCATCCTATGGGTAGGGGAAGGTACTGGAAAATGCTAGTCAGTGAAAAACTTTTTTTTCATGAGGGACAGACATGTTATAAACAATTTCTTCCAAAGCAGTAAGAGGAAACTGTCCATCTAGCTATCACATGCAAACAGGCGTTTTCTAATCAAGCTTTGAAGCCAAAATAAGAGTGCACTATAAAGCTCAGATCCACTTTTTCCGAAATAGAGAGGTGGTAGTTCTCCACTTCGGAACCGTCCCTACCTCTTCCATATGATTTCTGCATATTAGAATAATATATCAAACTCTGTGGAGAAAGAAGTTTGAGTCTGTTTTTCTTCATTTGGCTTGTGAGTGTTTTTCAGATGGGGATCAAAACAAACCATATCCTGCCCCTGTGGAAAATACATTTATACTCAAGATATGCAAAACAGGATATGACAAAATTCTGGAGAAAAAGTACAGCACTGCTGATACATGAGGTTCTGGTATAAATCATTCCTCAGCTCTGGGATTCATGTTGGAAGCTGCTCAGATAGATGATTTGATGCTTCTGAACTCTAAAAGAATAAATAGAAAGGAGAACAAAAAGACACTGATTTACAGAGAAAATGAAGTCATGCATTTACACTGAAGGAGTCAAGTCCTCATCAGGATCTGTAATTGCAATGTATAATCTGCTTTGGGTTTATATCCAGCAAGTGACAGAATTATGATATAGTTATTTCATCAGAGCTTTCCAGTTTGGTCATGTGCTAAAACTTCTTGTTAATCAGCTACGACACTGGTTTGCTTTTTTTTTTTTTACCGTAGCTGCTGTTTGCTAACTTCTACTGTTTCTTTACCTTTAATTTGAAGTTCTTTCATGCATGATCTTTTTGTTAAAGTAAATTACAAGAGCAGCATTTTTGTAAAGACCAAATCTAAATAGGTGGCATAGGTGTGTAAAAAGAAAGCATTATTCAAATGGGACATAAATTACTTACGACACAAGCATCTATGTGATCTTGATCTATTTTTTAACACAAATTTTATGTGGGTGCTCCATAGTTTCTGTTATGCCTTTGCCTATAGCTCTGTGCTATAGGCAAGAGGTATATAAAAACAATAATGAAACCAGCTTTTCACCTTCTCTTGAATAAAGCTTTTCACACTAGACAGAACTTGGAGGATGTACTTGTTACTAAGTAAAAGTGACTAATATTGTCAAAGCAATTTCCCACTGATGAATGAATGATGTTTATAAATCAGCAGAAGACATATATCTCACCCACCTTGTGTATACTATAACATCATTGCAGATGCCATTACTTCCAACTGTGCTTTTTCAGTACAGTAGGGATCTTCTTAAAGTTTAATCTAATAAGGAAAACCTAATTTTCCTATCTTGCAGCAGAGAAGAGCTAACCCCAATGAAAAACTTAGGTAGGTATTAAGAGTTAGCAGTTCCATGACTAACGTTTTAACTGCTTGGTCCTGGAATTGTACCTGAAAATTAGCTAAGTAGTTAGGTTCCATGAAGAGCACTTGAGATATGATTAGGGCAATCTGAAGAGCTCCGTTCCTGCTGAGGGCTAGTTGAGAGGGGCTGTTGTATGCTGAATGTTCCTGAACTTCTGTTACTGCAGGCACTTCTGATATGGTGCAGGTTGGAATCACCTACTCAGAGTGGATGCTTCCATCTGTGTTAAACAAGGCCAGCATCCTTTTTAAATACAACTGTTGTAGTAGAAAATGGGTGCAGTAAATAAATCTGCAAGAAACTTGGTTATTCACCTTCATTTCCTGTTTTTGCTTCATCCATTCCAACCACAATTTTCCAGCTCTCAGAAAAATTGCCCTAAATGAAACATAGGTAAAGACTCAGACCTCAAGATTTATCACACTGTAGCAACTTATTTTCTGGATTCCAATAAGTTTTAAGTTGAATATGGGTGCTGAAATACTTAGAGACATTCGAACTTTGATCAGAAGAAAAACTTTAACTAAATGTTTGAAGTCCTGTTTTAGGCTCCAGAATTCCTAGTTAAATCAATCATTTAGTACAAGATCTTAACATGAATCAAACTTCTTTCATTCTAGCAGAATGTGGAATAGTGATTATTAAACATAAAATGGATATGTTACAATAAGAAAACATAAAACATATGAAATAAGAAGCAAACAAAATCTATTAATCAAATAAGTTATAAATGCTTGCCTAGCTATATAGTTCATGAAGTTCTAAAATCTACAGTGCCTAATGATTTCAAGTATTGCAAGACAAACATGAGAGTCTTGAATACAGTTTTTAACAAAGAAACTATGTCAACACTGAGAATTGCCAAAGGCAGCTGTTCCAGATGTTCAGATTGTAGGACAGAAGAGATGATTTTACGGATGCCTCAGTGTTTCCTTCTGTCTTTGTATGGATGTGTGTTTGGGTGGTAAAGAAAAGCTGCTGCAGATCTTTCTATCTTCTTTTCTTTCACAAGATGTTAGAGACATTTCTCCCATGATCTTTGATGTTATTGACACAAGCATCTCGATACATGCTGAGAGAGCAGCAAGCAGCAACAGAGTTAATTTACCCATTGCAATGACTTCATCTCTGACACAGACTCTTCCATGTGCTCTTCTTTAATATATGAAATCCCATCCAAGCCATTGTAGAGCAGCAGTGGCAATGAGTTTACTAAATTCCTCATGTTGGACTAAGGTAGAAGGAGCCTTGTACATGAAGAATGACCTTACAAACACAAAGATCCCGCACAGTAGATTTGTAGGACTGCGTAACTTATGCCTTTGTTATGAGGACATGATACCTACTGTCAGTCAGCTGTAAGCACCTTGTGCCTGAGCAAGTGAGGGGTCTCAAAATTTTTTTCCACCAGCTTCATCAGTTTACATTTAGGAAAACTGAGCTGAAGTGAGGCTAAATGAATTCTCCAGATCACACTTTTGAAGTATATATTCCCAGCCTTCTCCACAGAACACACCGAGATCCAGCATACCTTCTTGTCTTGGGTTTGTCTTTATCAGTAATTCACATACTAATAAACCCAAAGAAACTCCATTATATTTTCAGTTTATTTTCCAGTTTATTTTTCAGACCTGTTTGCTGTTACCTTCTTTCATTTACTTGAGCTCCCCTTGTATTACAGGGGGGTAACCAAACCCTTTAATAATCCATAAACCAAAGGAGAAACTGAATAGTCCAGCCTGACTTCTTGCATATAAGAGAGTGAATAGGTAGACAGAGAGAGAGAGGTAGACAGATATGTAGAGGAAGGAAGGAAGGAAGAAAGAAAGAAAGGAAGGGAGGAGGAAGGAAGGGAGAGAGGAAGGAAGGGAGAAGAAATGTTAGTTGTGTATGTTATTACACAGTATACAGATACAATATATGACATAATTTCATTTCTTAAAAAGGTTTGCTTTATATTCTTCTAGAGAACTTGCTCTTGACATAAGTAGCAAATATATCTTTGTAAGACCAATGTCAAAGTTTGTCTTCAGTGTCATTATACAGAACTCTTACACCAGTTTTCAGCATTCTGGCAGTGGTTTTACTCAGACGGTGAGCCCACAACAGAATAAAACTAGGCTGCAGAAAACTTGCAGACACTGGACAGTATTTCCTACTTTTTTAAAGATATTTTTTATCTTTATATCAGGTAGGAAATATGAAGAGTGTTATTTTAGTCCCTGTTTTTAACCTTCCTTTCTTTTACAAGACTGAAAGAAAATCACTGTCTTCTATAAGTAATTGTATTCCAATGTTAAAGGACAGAGTAAAACAAGGTAAGCCATTAGTGTGACATTTAAAATGACTTATGCTCTGTTTAGGATTGTTAATTTGAGCTTGTAATTATAGTTGGTGATCCAATAGAAAAACATCTGTTGTTTTGAAACTTTAGTTCCCTCTCCATTTAGCACATTTGTCTTTAAACCTTTCCATTTCTGACTCGTGATTCCAGGTTTATTCTTCTCAAGCAGAGAAATCCTGGCACTCTCCTACCCTCCTACCCCAGCTCTCTCTGCTCTAACATTTTCCCTCCAACTGTCCCAGTCTCCCCAGCTCAGCTTAGCTCTTTACATGTACCTCCATGGAGGCTCACGGACTTCCCATGAAGGCTCAGTAGTTATTGAGTGAAAGCTCCGACCAGAAACGTCTGGATGAAATGTGGATGAAAAGAGATGAAAGCCTTAGTGCAGAAAGCACAAAGCAATAGGGACATCCCCAACAGGGTGGTCTCTCCACCACCACAACATTTTCTAAATCCTCAAAGAACTTGATCCTTATTTTGAGAAAAATGTAATAACCAGATCATTTTAAATTGGCAACTAGAAAATGACTAACTGTAAAAAGCCCTAATGCAACTCACAGCTGGAAGTCTCAGAATCACTTTTTGTTTTTCAGGTGTGCACAGGATTCCTTGGTGGTTTCAGTCTGCAATGGAAAATATCGGTAAAAGCCAACAAGGATTTTATTCAGTGGAAAATGCAGCTTCCTGTGAATCTATCCAGGTTAGTTCAGTTTTCTGTGACCGTGTGAATATTTTGAAGATCTTGAATCTGGTATGACCAAGGGGTTTGTATTAAATTATGGTACATTGACAGCCTCCATCCTTCTGCCCCTTGCTGCTTCTGACTGAGAGGAGAGAAAATGGAGAGGGTAGAAATGGGAGGCGAAAGACAGAGTCTTTCGTCCTTTTCCTCAGGTCCTGCTGGTTGGTGCTGTCAGGGTGTAGGCTAGCTGAAACTCCAACCTGATACACGGCCCCAGTACATTCCAGAAGCAGGTTAGAGAGTGGCCAAACACAGTTACCCAACTTGGGAGGGGAGAGTGGTGATGGGCATAGTGGCATTCTAAATTATCAGCAACAACAGCCGTGTTATCTGACTAGAGCTGTTGTAGGATCCCTCTATCACAACAGCACCGAGGTTTTTAATGAGAGTTGAGCAAATCTGTAGCTCAGTGTAATAGAGTCTGTTAGTAGAAAAAAATCTTGTCAGCTTCTCTGGATTTACATCAGGCTTGCAGTGCTAAGTTTATTGAGTGCTGACTGCATCTTTGTTATTTGGCAGCTATTTTCAGCAAAACCAAAAACTGAGCTTGTGGAATAGAACCACGGTGGTCTCCACAAAAAAGACATAAGGCATGAATACTACATCTTTCTGAAATGTGATATAAGGCATAATAGCCATAAGGCATGTATACTACATCCTTCTGAAATGTGACATGCACTTTTGAGATGTTATTGTCTCTCACTGCTATCACTTTGTGATACAGGAAAGTTGTAGTCCTATTTGCAGAAGAATATATAATTTCAACAGAATGTTTTGAAAAATATATAATTTAAAATTTAATTTATCTTTATGTGTAGAACACTCATCAACAGAATCCTTCAGGTGTGTGTGAAGAGACTAACAGCACTAGTTTAGCAGAGGGATGGCACATAATACAGCAGTGATTTGTTTATCATTTTCAGGTTCATACACAGTTTAAAAACTTACTGAATTTTCTGATTTATATGTTGTCACCAGGTATATTTTCAGTGAGCTGTACATTTTCAGTGTGCAGCACCATACCTCAGATGATCTGTTCGATCTGATCTATTTCTTTGGTGTTCTTTTTAAGTATTTTCTTTTTTTCTTAATGAATATTTGAATTATTTGTCCGTTTTCATGTTGTCACATGAATTGTGTTTCTGCCTGTTTCTAGATATTAAGCACTACATTTATGACTACTGCCAATAGTTTGATTTTATGACAGATGGCATTGAAATTAACAGCTTATACATTCTCATTTGTGTGCCATATGTAGATATTTCTACTTGGTTCTCGACACATATCTGATGGTAATTAGAGGGTAAAGAATACATTAAAAAATGTTAGATGTATTTAGTTCTTTCTGTTGATGAAATGTGTGCAAACAGCTGCATTTTCAGATTCATTATTCATTATTTGTAATTACTCACCAAATATCTTCTGATATTTCTTTCTATCTTCTGTAATGTTGTTGAGAGTATTCATTAGTCAAAAGCAAGCTGGCTTGACAGGGTGCTTAAACAGTAATATTTCTATTCAGTTAAAAAGCATATTTCATGACACTTTGCTCTGAATATCTGAAATTTTGCATGTTTTAATTTTTTAAAAATATACATGAAATAAAAAATACATGTTTAACATTCAGTTTTTGACTGAATTAATGTACTTCAGTTGATTTACCAGTTAGTTCATCTTCTAGACGTAGAATCATAGAATAGTTTGGGTTGGGAGGGACCTTTAAAGGTCATCTAGTCCAACCCCCTGCAGTGAGCAGGGACATCTTCCACTAGATCAGGTTGCTCAGAGCCCCGTCCAACCTGACCTTGAATGTTTCCAGGGTTGGGGCACCTACCACCTCTCTGGGCAACCTGTGCCAGTGTTTCACCACCCTCATTGTAAAAAATTTATTCCTTATATCTAGTCTGAATCTACCCTCGTTTAGTTTAAAACCATTATCCCTTGTCCTATCACTACAAGCCCTACTAAAATATTTGTTCCCATCTTTCTCATAACCCCCCTTTAAGTACTGAAAGGCCACTATAAGGTCTCCCTGGAGCCTTCTCTTCTCCAGGCTAAACAACCCCAACTCTCTCAGCCTGTTGTCATAGGGAAGGTGTTCCAGCCCTCGTGATCATGCTTGTGGCCCTCCACTGGACCTGCTCCAACAGGTCCATGTCCTTCTTATGTTGGAGGCCCCAGAGCTGGACGCAGTACTGCAGGTGGGCTCTCACCAGAGCAGAGTAGAGGAGAATCACCTCCCTCAACATGCTGACCACACTTCTTTTGAAGCAGCCCAGGATATGACTGGGTCTCTGGGCTGCAAACACACATTGCCAGCTCATTTCCAGCTTTTCATCCACCAATACACGCAAGTCCTCCTCCGCAGGGCTGATCTCAATCCCTTCATCCCCCAGCCTGTATTGATACCAGGGGTTGCCCCAACCCAGGTGCAGGACCTTGTACTTTGCCTTGTTGAACCTCATGAGGTTCACATGGGCCCACTTCTGGAGCTTGTACCGATCCCTCTTCCTGTGTAAGTTTTTTTTTTTTTTTATGGAAGCAAAAAGATTTCTGGCAAATATATCAGCTGTTAGGTAGAGCTGATGTATTCAGTAATTGCACTCTGTACAGCTGGTAAAAGTTCAGCTGGAAGAGGTGGGCTAGATTCTTTACATCTCACCAAGGGTGACACGGTTTCTGATTGTTGTGTCTGACGATCCCTTTCAGATCAGTAACCTGCAGGGTCTTAAAGCTTTATTTGCAGTTTTATCCTCCTAAATATTCTGGTACAGACTAGTCACTGTTATAAAGGTTACAGTATTAGATCCCTCTTCATCCCTTACAAGCTCTTTTCTCTAGCACTTATTAGCTTGTTGTTTTCCCATTGAAATCTCACTTTCTCAATGAAAAGTCCCTTAGAAGAGCCCTCATTCAAAATAAGAACACAACAGGTGGAAATCTCTAATTGGAACAAAAATAGGACTGTAACACCCTGGGAGGTCCCTGGTGTGAGCAGAATGAGTCCCAGATGGAGTAAGGGCCACTTCAGAAACCTAGTTTATCCCGCCATATCCTTTGGTAGGATATGGTCTAGACTATTCTAAGGGACTTGGTGGATTCTCCAAGTGACCTGAGGTCACAGTTTGCTGCCTTTCTGGAAGATCAGTTGTAGTCAAACACACATTGCTGTCCTCAAAAGAAGACAAAGCAGGCAATATGCGAAGCTCTCAAAGGAAGTCATACCAGGGAATTTAATGATCTGTGTGTGAGATATGACTATATGTGAATCTATAAAAGTGGCCCAAAACTAATAGTGGTCTAATTACATTTTTGCATATAGGTCTAGCACTTGTTAACATTTGAATTGGTATCTTTCCATTTCTGTGCATGTTTCTGCAGCTGGTAAGCTAAACACTGAAATATGTTAGTTCTTTTGTGTCCAGACCTACAGACTCTCCATTACTTTTGTCTTTCTGTAAGAGAAATTCTATGCTACTCTGGTTTTTCTAACATTTTATTGTTGTTGTAATTGTTATTATTAGTAGTATTAAATATATTATTTCTGTGCTCTTCTGCAAGTAATTACAAAAATTATAGCTACTGAATTAACACTGTTTAAAAATGAAAACAGGAAAAACCAATCCTAGCAAAGTGCAGTTTGTGGTCTGTGCCTAGATAATCACTATTTCTGCCAAGAAAAGATGGAGTATTTTGTTTTCAATGCAGTAGAGGCTAAGCCAACAATTAAATAAGGTAACTTCATTTTTATGGTGAATGCATTTGAAACAGTGTCTATTTCAAAAGAACAGATTGAGAGTTTACTAGGCATTTAATGGGAGAATATAGCAGGAGATTCTAGGCAATATTTTCTCAGAGCTTCATGATAGGTCTCAGCTGCAGCCTTCCACTATGTGTGTATGTGTTTCACACCGGAAATATTATGCCTGAAAGGAGAGTAAAATAACGTAGCTGAGATGCAGTTTATTACTGTGAATTTTTGCCCTAAGTTTTGATGACTTTTTTACATTAACCTTTTAACTGCACAGCACTTTTTTGACAGTTTCTGAACTTTTCACGTTTCTCCCCAAAGCCAAATATATTGTTAAATATTGCTTGCCCTGAAACATATATAGATGTTCTGTAACCTTGTTTTTGAAATTTTTTGTCTAAATAACTTTTCACTTGAGAATGTTATTCCAACAAAACTAACATTTTTCAACAACAAGAACAAAATAACTGTTCACACCATGTTTTAAAGCTCAGTGAAATATTTTTCAGGTGTTAGTATGTCTCCCTTAGACGCTTTCAGAAACACCTTTAATGTTTGTTTTCAAACTATGGTGTTCAGATTTCTGTTTTGACTGAATGCTTGAAAACACCATGTTGAATTCACAAAATGAGAATGGTTGTCCCATAGAGTATTCTTCTAAGCATGTTGCTTCAGAATGTGTTTATTTTAAAATGCACTTTTGTTTTGTTTTGTTTTTTGTTTTTCACTTTGGCTACAGAGAAATAACATTTGGTAAGTTTTAAAGGGCAAGGAAGGCTGAATTTTCTGTCAGCAAATTATTGCCTTAGGTAAATCATCATATAAAAGGAGGCTGCTTTCCTGAACACATACAAACATGCACTTTGGGGAAAAAAAACCCAACACAAAACATTGGAACATAAAGACATTAATTGTTTTCCAAACGTTCAAATAGTGCACATCTGGTTTAGGGAGATGAAAGTTAGAAAGGTTTGGAGCAAACTTCATTCATCTGATTTTATACACTTGTAGCATTGTTCATATAAGTCTTCATGCATAATTCATATAATTCCAAAATATTAGAACTAAATTTCTGAAAATATGGACCTATTCCACATTAATAAAATCTGATTTTAAAAGAGAACAAATCTGGGGCAGCACACATATCATAAAACCACAGCTGAAACGTTGCTCTGATTTCTGCAGTTGTAGACATATCTCTAAGATCAGCCTTATTATGGTTATATGTATCCTTATGAGCACACAAAGGTTGGCAGTCACTGATGTGTTGCACACTTGTATTTTTCTGAAGATTTTTAAAGGTTACTAGCAGAATTTTATGATTAATGATTATTCAGCTGGGCATTAGCCAGACCTGAGAGAAACCAAGGTAAGCTAATAGGTAGGATATTTGAGGTTTTTGCTTGTGGGTAAATTTAAATGACTTGAAGCATGCAAACAGAGAGAGTTTTACTTGTATATTGGGAATCCAGGAGCTTTTTTGTTGTTATTGTCCAAAAGTTGCAAAACTAGGTTATAAGTAGTTCCCACAATTATAAAATAGCTAAAGCTCCAAAAAGGATAGATTCTACAGGTGTAGGCTGCCATTATGGTCATTAGAGATGCAGCAAACATCACCCTGGAGCCTAGAGAGAAACTAACCTCATCCTGTCATTCTAGGCACACACCTAATTCAACACCTACTGGGTAGACATCTAATGCTGGGTGAGGTGAATCCCACCCAGGATGTTGCTTAGGTTACATTCATTCTGCTTGGCTCTGAACTGGCATTTGAGTCCACCCTTCCTTGTGTGTATTCAAGGCTTTGTTCATGGGTCCTACAAGGAGGAGTAACTGAAGTTCATGGTGCTCCCAAGCATGAACCTAAAATGTATTTAACTGCATCACACTCATCCCTGCGTGTCCCATCAACGCCTTGCAAAGATACTGTTTCCTAGCCTGTTACTGCCAGACCATCATCTCAGGCATCCTGAGCTTGCGTTCCTATAAACCCGTGTAGCCCCCGTGCCTAAGCTGAGGGATATCGCATGTAGTAACGCAGGTGGAAAGAGCTGATGGACTTCCTAGGGCTTGAGCTCACTCTTTGGTATAGTCTCACTTTACTGCATAATGAATTCTATAGTGAGTACTGAGACTCATTGACATTGCAACTCATCCTAGTTACTTTAGGATACATAAAATGCTTTCTGGAGTTATCAGCCTTTCTCTGTTGTAGCATGTGTGATGTGAGCTTAGATTAGCTGCCTGATTTTTAGGCAGTGTGTAATGAATACTAGAGAACATATAGAAGAGAAATGGGAAGCATGGCAACACTGTGTAAAGCTCTGTGGTTTATCTTCAAATTCATACTCTACAGAAATGATAGAGGTACTATCTTGTAGTTTCTAAGGCATGCAGGCTAGTCATACAAGGTGTCTTTCAGCTAGCTGGTATAAGCACTGTTGACACTCCAGGAGATTTCATGAGCTTCTACTCCAGCAGCCATCTTTTTGGTTTGGTAAAATTAGCACTAAGTTATGCACCAGCATAACCACAGTACTAAAAGCATCATGAGCTGGCTTCATTTTGTCTGTGCCAGTTGCAATTTACGTTTGGGGAAGTCATCTGGCAGTTAGGTTGTGTTCACTGCAGGGCATGTGGACAGAATAATTTCACTAAAGTCACACTTTGTACTACTTCTGCATTATTTACCATTATTTTCTAAAACAGTAATGATGAAGTCTAATAAGGACAGTTTTATAACAGAAGGTTTTTGGTTTTGTTTTTTTTTTTAAATTCCAGAGCAAGTGAGTGAACTTCAACTTCTTAGAACTCTTTTATGGCATTCCAGAATCGGATTGCACCACGTTGCTACTTCCTTATTGAACTGGGGCATGTACTTTGGCCAGCACAGATGTCAAATAAATAAATAAATTGTGCTTTTTATCTATTTGTCAAAAAGTATATGACTTTCCTAATATGTCTTTTTGTGGCAAATTGCCTCCAACCACAGCTCTCATCTTCATGATTAGATTTCACCAAAATGTGATTTTATCCCTTCACCTGACTTTACTTATATTAAAAATTATGCATTTTCTCCATTTTCACTTTTAGCATTTGGCTCTTAGCTAGTCTTTCAGAAATGTTTTACTCTTTCTTTTTCCTTTTATTTGGTGCTGATTTACACATACATGTGAAAGGCATTCTTGAACTTCTGACTCATGCCCAAAGGCTGCAGCTTCAGTGAATAATAGATACAAATATGAATAAGGAGGAAAAAAAGCTTATTCCTTACAGTAAAATATGACCAGTCAACAGCCCCTAATTCCCAATCACCATTTATTGACCCAATTTCTGGGAAAGGTTCCATCAAGTTACTCAGATGCTTGGCTCGAGCCATTAGCTAGATCTTCAGCGGTGTCAATGATCTTCTCTTTGGACACACTGAAGTCAAAGCCCTCACAGATTAATTCCAGAGCTTACTACTGTTCCTAACCTCTGTTAAGAATGTATAAAACAATCAGCATCATTAGAAATATATAGCTGCTTATATTACTATGCTCTGCTTAGATAACACAACAATAAAAAGCTGCGTGGAATTCTTATTTCCAGCACAATAGCAAACTCATCAGAAGTTTGCTACCATAGCACAGAAGAAAAAGAAAGCTAGTAATAACACAGATGCTCCATAAGGTTTTTCCCGTATGCAAAATAATACTTCCTCATTTTATTTTTTCCCTGCTTCCTTTAGGAGTCTTCTTTTTCTTTGTCAGTCATATCAGATCCAAGTGATCTTTGCTTCCTCAACTCACAAGAGTGTCAGTGTGTAGATCTTAAAGGTCCTGTATGCAAGGAAGATTATCTCAGCAACTAGAAAGCATAAAAAGACATTTCTTTTTGCCTTCTATAGACATCTTTAACTTTTTCTTCATAGGTCAATATTATGGGAGGAGTAGGGACAGTCAGAATATAATTCATGCATGCCTAGATGTACAAGGGGAAGAGAAGTTCTATATATTTTGGTTATTCTGCTGCCATGCCTTCACAAACTGGCACCTATCACGTCTGCAGAGAGAGAAATTAAAAATGCTGCCACCCATCATGTCTCTCAATAAACTCTAGATGCATATTTTAAACCATTCACATTCTTTCTATTAAGATCTCTATTGTACTAAGTTATGAATACATTTTGTAAGCAAATCAGTTACTATGAGACTGCACACACAGAAGAATGAAGTTTTTTGTGTCTAAGTTGACAGTCCATGGCCAGTTTGCATGAACTTAAGTTATTTAAAGTGTGGCAAATATTTTTCTTTATGCCTGAATTCTCAATGGCAAAATTAAAGAATTTTTCTCTTTCCCGAGTAAAGTTCATTTAGTTTCAGAAAGTATTTAGAGGGATCTTTATTTGAATAGTGAAAGTAATTCCACTTAGAGAACTTGCAATCCACGCAGATTTAGTGAGACTTTGTTTCCCTTTCAGCATCTTGATTTTTCATGCTAGCCCGGATACTTACAATGTCCTGTCTCATTTCTGTAAAAATAGGGGATTTCCATCTATTCTGAGTGTATTAAGAGTGTAGCTGATAATATGCCTTCAATGCATGCAAGCTTCAAAGACTGTAAGACCTATCACATCATCAAAATGCAATAGAATATCAAGAACTGAATAACCTGTCAGCAGTCATTGAGCATGTACAACATGAATGAAAACCATTTGTTTTGCAACTGCAATATGAAATGCTGTTAGAAGCTTCAAAGCATCTTTTAATTCAGCAGAAAATATCCAAGGCATAGTGTCATTTTGGAGACCTGATTATGATACAAGTCAGCTTCATCAGAAAACAACAGAAAAATAATCAATTTTAAATAGAGGCAAATTTTTTTTTTTTTTTTTGAGTTAACAGACAAGATACTTCAATGTTTCACACACAGTGAAGCAGTTCCATTTGTTGTGTTTATCTTGTGGTGAATGGTCAGGCTTCTCCTTGCTAGTTCTCTGTGAAGCAATGATTGTTTCTGTAAATGTGGTCCAGTTTCAGCTGGGTAAATCTTACAGGGTATCGATAGTTATATCAATAAATCTCACCTTTACCTGAGATGCTTTTCAACGGTTAATCACAAATAATTTGACAAATTGTTTCAAACATAAAACAGAGATGTTCTTTTCTTATAATTACTCATTCACATTATTCACAAGGTGTTATTTTGCTTTTCATTATTCAGAAGAAGATTCAAAAATTCTGCATCAAATACTGTAAGAAAGACACACTAAGATATTTAGTAACTGTAGAACTTGGTGTGTACGAGTGCTATGCGTATGCAAGCAGGTGGGTGTTTACACCTATCTCTGTGATTAGTCAGGTAATAGTTCTGTTTTCTGTTTGGAACAGGTATATTTCATACAGAATATTATGCCACAGCATGATACTAAACCACCCAAAATGACTGCATGAAACTGTAAGAAAATTGGAAATCAAACAGTACTTTATTTTATTTAAACAGTATTTTATACCTTGTTCCATCTTCTTTTGCGTAAAAGAGCATAGCATTTGGCAAGCCAGCCTGGAAACAAACTTTAAAAATAGCTAGGCTTTCTTCCTCAGAGAAGACAGAAAAAAACAGGCAGACTTGACTATCTGAACTATCTATCAAAGTCTGAATTTCAATTTTTTTATTAACTTTTTTTTCTGTATGGAAGTAACGCTTGTATGATCAGTATATTGATGTATCCGTGGATAGTTCCTTTTTTCTTATTATTGTTTATCCTTTGAATTTAATAGTCCATTTCAGTCACATTAAATCAACTATTTAAGCATTAAGAACATTTCTGGATTAAATTTCTGTCTGCATAGAAAGAACAGACTGTATCTGGACCACACTACTTGCATTTAAGACCAAGAGGGTCATCAGTATGCTTTAAAGTGAGAAGAAGAAAAATGACAGATACAGAAAAACACATGGTTTGGAAATTTCATGATTGGTATCCAATGCTGTTGCACCAGTATAAAATAAATAGGAAGGAAAGAAAGAGCGGGCCATGCTGATGTTAGATTAGCTATCTGTTACAGAGCAAGCACCTAGAATCAAACCAAATGAAAAAAACTAGCCACCTCAGTAGTTAACATGAGTCTGTATTGATTGAAATTCCAGGACTAACAAGGAAAACTACAGTTTAAGTTTATATTTATCAGCTACACATACACAATTGCAAAAATGGCTGCAATACAGAGAGATGAAAAGCACTGAACCCAGAAGATGCTATGAAAACCCAAGTAGACTGGGAAAATACCACATGGGGCTGCAATATAAAGAACAAACTCCTAGATATCATCAGTGACTGTTTCATACTCCAGCTGGCCTGCATCCCATTTCAGAAGATGCAAACATTTGACTGGTTTTCAGTAGCACCCAGGATCTTGTTCAAAATCTTACAGCTGAAGAGGTTTCCATTACATTGATTCAACAGCAATAATCTCACAGGCTCCAAAAGGCCAAAAAATTTAATGAACTTGTGCTTAGCAGTAAGAAGGTGATTGACATAAAAATAAGAAAACTTGTTGAAAAGAGGCTAAAAAAAGCAGCTGAGAGAACTAAATCTTTGCAAGGTATAACATCACAATTAAGGATATCATGCTAGAACCAGGAGGTCAAAATATACCAACTGATACAGTCCTGAGAAAGAGAAAAAGGAAGCTGGCACAACTAAACAGCAGAGTAAGGGAAGAAGGTTCTTAGAAGAAAATGACATTCTTTCAGAAGCTGAAGTCCTGTTAAGCTGTAGAAAAAAGAAAGGCTTATAAACTTGGGAAGATAAAATATGAAAATACAATAGAGCAGGCTAAAAAAAGATTGTAAGGAACAACTAGTAAAAGGAATGAAAAATTGTAATGACTCTTCAAACACTGCAGGAGCCAGAAGTCTGCCAGGGAACTGTTGATGACTAGGAGACAAATTCATACAAAAACTCTTATTCTCCTACATTCTTTTTGCTATTGTTTGTAGCCTCTGTACAATGTGGTTAAACTGGCATTTTAGCCAAAGTTCTCATCTGCATGAGAAAGAAAACTGTGCTTTTATGATATGAGTGGCAGAGATTTGACTGTAGCCAGGAGCTACTGGGTTACAATTTCTTGACATAAAATGCAGTTATTGGCAAGGAGCTGAGACTGAGTTACTGATAAGTTTTTGCTAAATCACTTTTTTTTTTAATTTATTGAATCTTCATTTTAGCTTTCTCAAAACTGCTCTTTCCTCCTGGAAGATCTATTGAATATTAGGCCTAAATTCACAATGCTTTTTCTATACCTGATGAACATTGGGAAGTATTATGAACTGGCAGAGATAAAGAATACTTGCTCACTCATTAACTCTACTCAGGGACATGTTTCTTCTTTCAGTCTTGTGATTTATTCTTCCCTCCCTTTCTCCCTTTCTCCCTTTGTCCAGAAAAGCATTATAAATTAAAATAGTATGAATTTATCACTGCTACATTCCCACAAATGGTTTAATTGCTCAAGTGATGTTAATATGGAGCTTGAGGTAAATAATTTTTAAAAAATATGAAACAGAATGCCCTAGGGAAACTAGCATGCCTATGTTTCTGACATAACTACAAAAGAAAGTATTTATGTCTAGCACAATTTGTTTAAGAAATCTTTGTCTGTGGTCATAAATAACTTAAATTAAACCAATAGATGTTCTCCTCCCCCATGTGATGTGGTATAGTAAATGTGAGGATCAGTGATTTGGGGACAACGCCTGATCCACCTTTGAGTTACTATACTGTGGGCAGATTTGCCAAAATCATGAAAGAACCACTGTTTGATATCACATGAGTCTCTAGGGCAGATTGCATATTGGATGTCAGCACTGGTGAGGGAAGATCTATTCCTTCGCTTTCTTCTAAAAGCTAATGTTCCATTTCCTTGACTAAAAGCCCTTCAATAGGAGACTGTCTTGCCTCAGCTTTTTACAACATTGATGGGAAAGCTGCATAGAGAGAGCTGAGAGCTCTCATGCTGCTGGTTTATGATTTATTGGTGTTCAACATTCTTCTGTGACCGCGGGCTAACTTTTGTTTACATTTCTTAGAAATTTGACATCATACCAACACACTTCACTCATTTGTCATATCAATATTCCTTTTCCATTCGCTTTGGTTATAAAACTGAAATTAAATCAGTATGGACCTCCCGTATGTTTTTTATCTGACATAATTGCTACATTCTTCTTTCTCTGTTTTATTCTCATAATGCGTCTCAATATTTCGTATAATGCTCAGTCTTCTTCCTCTTAGGATACAATTCTGGCCTCAACAGATGGGTGAAGAGGTAACTATCCCAAATAACTAAAATTTGGTGGTCAAGATACCCTGTGGTGTACATAAAACTGATGGTTCTGTCTCTGGTGTGAATTCAAGGATGCCAAAATGGATCTCCTGCATCTCACATGCTTGTCTCTATCACTGAGCTATGTGCTGTTCTAAGAAGGACTTCAAAAGGTTTTCAAGCAAAAAACCTCAGAGGTCCTTGGGCTCATTGAAATGTAGACGATGAGGATATTTTCAAAGCTTTCAGTACAAAAGAAAACGGTTTACCAAGTAGTTCAAATTGTTAACTCCTTCTTGCAGGAGTTACTGTTGCAACAATAATCTTGGTTTTAGTCCCTTTTCTTTCCATTGGTAAGTATGAGTCTTCTGGTCTAGGTACAAGAGTAAAAAAATTCAGGAGCAGCTGTGTGAAGTCCATTCCAGCAACAGCTGGCTTATTGAAGGAATAGGGGCCTAAAAATGGCTGTCTCACTCACTTGACTCCAAGTATACTCTCTTGGTATGTTTTAAAGTTAAAGTTTCATTTAGCAAAGTCAAATAAGATGCTTGGTCCAGCTACAACAGAAATTCTTGAATTGAAAACAGTCACTAGTGAAGCATTAGGCAGTTCAGAAGCAAGATGCAGTCATGAAAGCCAGCACCATCATCTGTTCCTGGCAGATAAGTTCACCCTTTTTGTCTCCATTGTCACTATCATTGCAATAAAGAAGCCTAGTTCTGCATTGTAGTTTGATAAGAAAATAATTTGTGAGAACAATTTAACTTTTCTGATTCCATGAGGGCAGAGATATTCCTAGATTTTCTAGGAAGCCCATCAGAGTAGAAGTACTAGTAGTAACAGCTAGGTGGAAAGTAGGAAGAGAAAGAATGCACTAACCATTGGTGTGAATATAGTTTATCGTAACTATTTGGGGATGTATTGTTACTATCTCATGGCAAAGACAATGAAAATTCTTTCTTTAAATGTTTATGTAGGGATGA
Organism: Buteo buteo; assembly: GCF_964188355.1. NCBI lineage: Eukaryota > Metazoa > Chordata > Aves > Accipitriformes > Accipitridae > Buteo > Buteo buteo. The sequence continues at coordinate 14,046,814 of NC_134195.1, read as the reverse complement.
TCAGTAAGTCCTGTGGTTTATAGATTGTGTCATTTTTTATTCTTTTCTAAGGTGCATACAGATTATCCACAACAGTCTTCACACAACACCTAGCCCATCAGATGTAAAGCTGACAGTTTCTTGGTGACCTTTCAACATCAACTGACCAGGACAGGGTGAATTGATTCTCTGTTGGCTATTCAAACAGCAAGTGGGGAAAAAAACCCAAACCAACACTCAAGTATAATCAGTTTTCATGGTCTGTGTTCAGAAATATTTTATTACCTTAAAATATTGTTCTTGTTGCCAAAATTGGAAACAAATTACTGTAAAAACATTTTAGGATGAGCAGGATTAATATTTTTTCTCTGGGAAGAATTTTCTCCAGACATATTACATTTTCTACTTGAATAAACAAGGATTGCATTGATTTAATGGCATTGATTTAATATACTTGGAGTGCAAAAGATGAAAGCAAAATTGGTATTGTAGCTAATTATCAAAAGTACTTTATGGCTTGTAAATTGAGCACGGCTATAATACCCTTAACTATAGTTTTATTACCTTTATTATATCAGGAGTTAGCAGCTTGGGGAAAATTTTTATTTTTCTCCAGTAACTTCTCAAGTGAAACACATTACACTTTCCTCAGAAGACAGGCCAATAAAACACAGCCTTTGTTCTAAGAAAAGGAGTGCATGAGAAGCTGATATTGGAGTACAAACCATTAGTCCATGGTAAGGTTGAGAAATAACCATTCCTTGAACCAAAGGATGACCATCTGCATTTACTTTTCCAGAAATAACTGCATCCCATCAGATAGCATTTATGAATAAAATGTGATTGAGAAGCTAATCATTGAGTAGTTATGTACTATGACCTTCACCCCTGAAAAAAACTCCACATTTCTGAGCTACATTTTGGTTTTCCAGGTCTTGGTCTAGGTACACAGTTCACCCCTGCCTTGACCCCACCTCGCCATGAGACCTAGGTGCAATTAAGAGCTCATCCTTAATCCCTTAGATTTTGTAGGAGTGAAACCTCCAAGAGTGGTCCAATCTAGCAGCCATGGGGCACTCAAGGAGTTTCCAGTGTCCTGTAACACACTCCAATATGCACATTTCAAGACAAATTTTACAGTGCAATGCCACTGGCAAAGGAAGCTGAAAGCTCAGTCAGAGTCTTTGTGGAGTTACCATTTAATCGTAGTGTTTCATCTGAACTGCACCCTGAGAGTCATGGGCTAACTGACTGTGATCTTTTGTCACTGCTTCTGAAATGGGAGAAACACATTTAAGGTGTCCTCGTTACCATCCAAAACTCTTTTGCATTTATGCCAAGTGAGTAGCACAGAGCACGATACCTGGACCGTTCCATTCCTGACAGTTATACAGGCAAAATCAGCAGTCTAACCTGCCACGTAAAGAAAAAATGTTAAGTCTACAACCCACTGCCATGTGGGTTCAGAACCCTCCTGTTTTAGTTAGTTCCTCAAAGTTTCTGTAAATTGTTATAGTACATTGTCAAATTAATTACAATGTAGTCTTGCTGAAGAGAATCCTGAGGTTTCTTATCCTTCCCACCCATCACTTCTTGCAATCATTTCATCATGTACACCTCATGAATTATTTCACAACGCAGGTCTCCCTGCAGCGCTGGCCCACTCTGCTATAATATCTGTTCTGAGAAATTGCTGCTGCCTTCCTATAATTACTACAGTGACTTTTTTCCCCTTCTCCAAAAATTCTTTGGCTCAGTTGCAAGGTTCTTACTCCAGAAGAGACACATGCCTAATTTAAAAGAGAAATAGTGTTACAGAACAATCCCAAGTTCATTTCAATCATGATGTAAAAAAGTCAGTCAAGAACATAGAATTTTGCACGTAATATTTTTGTGGATGTAAATGGCCCTGAGACTGTGAAGAGTCAAAACTGAAGCCTCCATTCTAGATACTTACAGCCTGTTCCATGTACCAAACTTTATTTTGAATTTTCTATCAAAAGAGGGCAGGAAATAGGAAAAAACCCCCACTTTTCCCCATTTTTTTATTATTATCTTGTATCTTTACCATGTGGAAAGATAAAGTAATTTAATATGGCTACTTCTTATCAGCTTACTGGAGAACTGGTTTCCATCAAGGCCATATATTTTCTGCTTTTGGGGGAAAGATGTTGGGACTTTCAGGAGATGAAACAGATTATGGCAGAAGCTGTAAGAGATCCAAAAGAGACAGAAACCATATAGTTAATAATATTTTTATGCCATGAATTTCTTATATATATCTTCCAGCCCACATTTGTTTTCTGTGTAATTCCAAATGAATGTTTTTAACATCACTTTCTGGCGTGGTGGGGGGAGTAAATCTGTCATTATAAAATGAGCACAAATGAAACCAATTTTCCTGCAGACGAGTTATTGTTTATATTTCTAGTGGGTGTTATATCCCTTCATCTTAAAAGACACCATTATTTTTTCCATGTCTTTTAGTAAAAATCAGAAAAAAATCTGGTTTAGTGTCTGCCAATGTGACCCAAATTTAGCACTATCAAGGGTTTCTCCAAGTGAGTTTTAAGATTAAAAATTTTTTCTTCTTTGTTTGTGTCGTGGTTTAACCCCAGCCGGCAGCTCAGCCCCACCCAGCCACTCACTCACTCCCCCACAGTGGGATGGGGAGAGAGTCAGAAGGGTAAAAGTGAGAAAACTCATGGGCTGAAGTAAAGACAGTTTAATAGGGAAAGCAAAAGCCGTGCACACAAGCAAAGCAAGACAAGGAATTCATTCCCCGCTCCCCATGGGCAGGCAGGTGTTCAGCCATCTCCAGGACAGCAGGGCTCCAGCACGCGGAACGGGGACTTGGGAAGACAAACACCATCACTCCGAACGTCCCCCCTTCCTTCTTCTTCCCCCTTCAGCTTTATCTGCTGATCATGACGTCCTATGGTCTGGGATATCCCTTGGGTCAGTCGGGGTCAGCTGTCCCGGCTGTGTCCCCTCCCAACCCCTTGTGCCCCCCCAGCCTGCTCGCTGGTGGGGTGGGGGGAGAAGCAGAAAAGCCCTTGGCTCTGGGTGGGCACTGCTCAGCAGGAACGAAAACATCCCTGGGTTATCAACACTGGTTTGGCCACAGATCCAAAACACAGCCCCATATGAGTTACTATGAAGAAAATTAACTCTATCTCAGCCAAAACCAGTACATCTTGTTACGATCTTCAGGTTCATCGTCTGTTTCCAGCGCTCCCTGTTTGGCACAATATTGCTTAGTGAAATGCTCCTTCTAAAACAATGAAAATCCCAACCCAATAGTTCCTGACCTTTAGTATCAGCTCTTTTGTGTAAACAGAGAAGATTGAACCCAAATGAAAGGACATGGGAGGGTTAAGAACGTTATTCACACTATATTAGAACTAATGCAGACTTGTGTTCTACAGTGAGAGATTTATCATATAGGTATACTCATATATGGAAGAAAGACATATTCTTATACATGAGAGATATACGCATATATGGAAGAAGGAATAGCAATCTACATTGTGCTAAAACATATCCTTTGCCCAAGTATCTCCAACAATGACTCACTGTTAGGATGCAAAATCACTTCAGCATTCACGTCTATGTCTACTAATAGCAAAAAACCCCAAAAGTTTTAAACTTCTAATTTCCACATTTCTCTTCTGTCCTGTGAAAGCAGCCAATGTTTGCTTTTTTTCTTTTGCTCCTTTTTTTTTTTTTTTTGCTTTTTTTTTCCTAATGAAAAGTTGATTTAGGTCCAGTTTAAATTAGGGGTGGCAAAGTAGCTTGCACAGTCAGCAATTCCAACAGCCAGCCTGCCTGGTGAGTTTTTGCTGAGCTGAAGTATTCTGTTTTGAAAAATAAATCATTCATTGTCATAGCATTCATTTTCAACACATCTGACTGCTCTATTTGTCAGCTGTGAGATTCCCTTTTACTGTGTGCTACAAGGTACTAGGTATCTTTGATGGTCTCTTCTATATAAATATCAGAATTAAAATAAATTTGTTTCTCAGGTAATTTTAATGACATAAAAACTTTTGAACGTAAAGTATTAAAAGTGATTCTGTTTTATAATTCTGGGCTTTCAAATTACTGTAAGACACCACCAAAAAAAAATACATGAGAAGTTTAAAAGATGGCAAGAGGGGCAGAAAGAGAAAAATACTGGTTTGAGTTTGAAGGAAAATTGAGTCAGAGGCTTTGAAGGGGTAAAACTTCACTGGCTTAATACAGAGGTAATATATAAAGTGCTCCCATATGGGAACGATCTGCCTCAGCTACTCTGTAGGAGTAAAGACAAGCTGCTGCCTCACCTATAACCTTATCTTCCCCAAACTGAACAGAATCTTGGCATCTTGCAGGACATGGAAGCAGCAGGAAAATGCAATCAGAAGATCTGTGCTAGACCTGTCATTTCATTCAGTGGGTCTAGTTTTCACTTGCCTCACATATTTCAATATTGTAGTCAACCACTCTTTTCTGTAATTATAGATTTTATGGTTTGTATTTACAGGCTTATGAAGAGGAGTGATAAAAGACCTTTAAGCTGATTGCACACCATGCAGAGACTGAAAGTATTCCTCAATGATTATATTGACTGACTTTATGACCCCTTTGTGCTGCCAAAACCTCATAAAAAAGCACATAATGTGAAGTGGAATACATCATTGCACAGGTGTAAATGACTACACAAGATGCAAGGAAAGCAGAATCAAGCCAGTTGTACCTAATAAACACTTTCAGCCCAGGAACTGTTGCAGACTCATGTAAATACTTAACATGTGGTTCTGCTCTAAAAACTGACTATAAAATGCATTGTGGGTTTTTATTGTATTTCAGTGATACCATATTAAATTTGCCTAGCTTATACATAAAAAGCATTTTTTTTCTAATAGACATGTTAGCAAACTCCATGTAAACATTCAGACTGAATTTTCTTTTCTTCTAATGCACTGCAAGAGTAAAGATTGTCCAGACTCAGCTTTACTACCCTGATACCTTTGCGAACTTACAGATTTTACTTCTTACAGTGCCAAAACATATTGCAGCTTCTGAACGTGGAGGGAAAAGTTTTCAAAATCGTATCTGAAAAATTGTACACAGCAGTTGCATACTGATTTTCTGATGAACCAGATTGATTATAAAATCCAGCCTAAGTTCTTTTTCTTCAGAGTTGTGCCCAAATCTGCAGAAATAAAAGCCAAGCACTTTTATTGTTCATTTAAGATGTTATTTCTCATGCAAAATGACCTTTTCACTTTTAACAGTAGTATGGGCAAAATAAACCTTGGTTTAATAGTTAAAAACTTATAATGAAGGCCACTTAAGCTCAATTATTCCCCAGAGGGGCAAAACTCCCATTGTTTAAAATATTAGTAAATTGGGATTGAGGATATTGTCTGAGTCTGAAGACAATATGAATAAAATGTGTTCATGGGAATGATGTTGCAGTGGTCGGGAGGCAGACTAGGTAATCTCACAGGTAATTTCCCCGCTTATGCTTTGTGCTGGCATTCTTGGCAGTGTTGGAAATTTGATGAATTTCCTAATACAGGGGCCACCACAGCCTGGGAACTGCAAAGAAAGGAGTGTAACGACTTCACACACACATACATTTTGGTTCTTTTTTATTTTGTTCTATAAAGTGCAATCCATTCCATTAATCATCTGTAGTTCTTAAAAGAGTGCAGCAAGCTAGTGCGGGTAAATTTCAGAGAACTGAGAAATTGCTGAACTGTCTTTACATACAGGGCATAATGTCTCTATAGGCAGCAGAGGGGCCTGCCAGTCCTAGGCGTGAACAGTGCTATTATAACTTAACAAGTGTTTCCAGTATGATTTCAATTTTTTTAATATTTTTTGAGGCAAGATACCGTCGCAAACGTTTGACATTAGATTAAGCAAATACATGCCAGTGCCCTTGGGGGGGGTGTCAGGGGCTCCCTGGGGGCTGGGGGGGCTCCCCAAGGTGGGTCAGGGCAGGGCCTGGCACCCAGGGCCCGTCCCACCCCCCAGGAGCCGGGGGCACCGGGGCAGCCCCAGCCCCGGGCATCGGGCACCGCCATGGGGACCGGGACAGGCCGAGGCCTGGCTGGGGCCTGCGTGTAGGCCCGGCTCGGAGGGGCCCATGGCCGGGCAGGGCAGGGCTGTGGGGAGCCGGAGTGTTGCTGGGGCAGGGGCTGACGGCCCCTGACATGGGGTCCTGGGCCCGGGGCAGGGTGGGGGGAGCCCCAGGGGACTGACATGGCGTCCTGAGGGGCTGGCAGGGACAGGCAGGCCTGGTGGTGCCCTTGGGGACATTGCAATGTGCCCCACAGGTTATAACAATGAATTAATTTAATGTTAAAGACTTTTAAAGAGAAGTTCCTCATATCTGTAGACTGTAAAGATATAGAGGTCTCTTCCCTTTCTGGGATATTTGCCACTGCCTAAAAGCAAGCTAAAAATGAAATTTTGTTTTGAAAAGTTCCTTGTGGGCAGGTCATAAGAGTTGCAATGCTTTGTGTCTAATTTTCTTCTTTAAGGATTACTCTCTCCATCACAGAAGTTAACCAACGCATATATTTATGTTAAAATTTAATAGAACAACCTAGGAAGTTACTCATGATCTTTTATCTATAAAAGAATTAATTAATTTTTTTGTCAAAGGCTTGAAGAGACATTCTCATGAAAAATTACCATGTTTGAATGATTTCTGTTCAAAATAGCCTGAAATAGCAATAGCCTCACTTTATTCATTACTGAAGTAAGAATAACTCCAAGTGCTCTTCTTAGGATTCACATCCGTTTGAGAAAGAGCAAATAACTATCTCATATATATGATCTGAGGTAACATCTTCATTCAAACACTATTTTTATTAACACAGAAGTAAGGTTATAAAACCCCAAATGGGGCTTAGACACTGACTGCAGCACTAAGCATTGCAATACCTAGATCCCAAATGGGAAGCCAAAATCATGTTACTAGATACACAGGCCCTGTGTACAGAAAAAATACATATAGGAGGAGTTGGATTTCACAGTGTGTTTCAAAACAATCTGGATGCTGTAGGGACATTTCCCCCAAATCAGCACCCTCACCTGCTTGTGGCCAGGAGGAAATCCTTGAGCAAAGAGATTCCTTCAACTCTGGTCTTCTCCAGGGCTCATGGGTCCTTTCTGCTTTTGCAAGTCTGGAATGATGTGCCTCAATAGCAGAAGAGGTAAATGAGTCATGGTATCACCAAGTGATTTGACCATACACCTCCATACGTATCAGGGTGCTCTGTTGGATGGCTGCCCCATGGGAGGGAGCCGGTAGCTGAGGGTGGCCACAAAGTTGACGGGGCCGTGCCCTCCCCGACCACCGTCCATCCAGCAGCACCCAGCAAGGGAGCAGGGATGGGATGGGGACGGTGACCAGGGCCAGCCCCGAGCCCTGCAACTGCCCAGCCCAGCCCCAGCGATGGGGCCGGTGCAAAGTGCCGCAGGGTGCAGTAGATGATGGCCAGCGGGTACGAGGCTGGGCGCAGACTGCCACGTAGCTCAGGAGGGACCGAGGCTGAGGATCTGGTCACAAAGGCAGTTCCTGAGAAAACGGGAGAGGTAAAGCTGCCGCAGCGAAACTCGCGGCTCTTTCCCAGCGGCGTGATCCCGGGCTACCCAGCCAGGCTGCGGCAGCGCTGGCCTGAGCAGCGGCAGCCCGACCCCAAGGAGCTGGGAAGGGCAGCAAAGCCCTCCTTCCCACGTGTTCTTTCAAGAGATTCATCCATCACCATGCTTTATGTACTGTCCGCATAGGAATGGTCCAGCTATGTATGCACGAGTGCTCTTTGGACTGCAGTTCTGTTTCCAGGTATCCTTACTTGAGAGTGAGAGAGTGATGCCATCCCAGCTCAGTACTGCAAAGCCTGAAGAACTGCTGAGTAGCCAAGGAAGCAAAACTCTGGGTGCTTGAACAAGATCAGCAGGCCCCATGGGCTGTACATCCTTTAAGGGTTTGTTAGAAGCTAAGCAGGGATTTTCAGGATTGAAAATTTTTATTTCAGTGCTGCTTTTAAGCACCTCTGTCGAGCACCATATATTCACTAGGCAACTGTGGACATTGCTTTGACAATGACACAGAACTAACTCTATTGTATTTTCTCCAACAGCGAATGACAGAAAAGCATACTGCCCAGTTCCACAGTTTTGAACTGAAAGATGCAGATTGTTGTTTTAGGCTCTCAGCAATGAACCATGAAAACTAAAATGATTTGGAGAGTTATCCAAGGCATATAGCTTGGAAATGACAAACATCTGTCAAAATATATAAGCAAAATACAAACCTGTTGTAGGAGAATTGTGTCTGTGAGACATAACTCGCTGTTTCTAACTGAACCCATGCACTGTATTAAGGCTGCATGTTTCTTATTTCTTACATGAAAAGGGGTTACATTTATTAACACAGATGAACTCTGTAACCATACTTGTTTTTACTAGCAAGTTAGGATATTATTAGATCCTGCTAATATCTCAGGGCTGGCATAACCCTCTCCTCTGCTGTTTTAAAGTTTGTTTTAAAATAAATATTGCTAACAGTGAGTTAATAAGCAATAAGCATCATTCTAGTTTGGGTGACATATGTGTTGTGGAAAGTGACTGTCCTCTGGTCTGCCCTTCTAGCTGTTTCATAGCATCTTAGAGTTTATGTCTGACTGGCTTCCTTGGAAAGTAATAGCATAATAAAGAAGTATTACTGCCATGCTGGCCAATGTCCACAAGCTTTTATTCCCCTGTTTTAACACAAATGAACAATATACTCACTTAAGGCAATATTGTTTGTGTAAGAGAAATCAGAGCGTTAAGTCTGTAATTCACTTACATATTCCTCCTACACACATCCATTCACAAGGCTCTGAAGATACCTGGGGAATTCTGAGAATTTTGCTGTCTTCATAAGTCTTCTCTTCTCTGAAAAGCCCATTGCAGAGTGCAAAGACTACATTAACTCACTGGGAACATCCAGGCAGCCCGATTCTTGAGCAAGTTCATATTGTCATAGAGCAAGATGGTAACCTTAAATGTCCCCGGCTTCTGACCTGCACTGTCGTGTGTGTCCCCCACCCCCACCCCCCTGATATTTTTAAATGAAGTTAAAACACAATTTGTTTCTATAGATTCTAATCTTAAATTTTTCTTTGTCCCGAGATGTGGGCCAATCCCCTTTGCCTTAAGAAGATAATATATGAAAAATGTAACTTGAAGCTCTGTTTCTGGCATATAGCACTATAGGAACAGCATTTAGCCTGTTCGCTTAGCTTTTTCCCCACCTGCCACACTTCATTGTATTTAATCATCACAGTATTAGATCTTGTTTATCCATGGACTCTTTCTGTTTGTCTTTGGAGTTTTTTTCTTCTTCTTTTTTTTTTTTTTAAGGTGGCATAAACTGTGAAACTTTCAATCGCGTGTTGCTATGGAGTCCAAATTATAAACCAAAGCAGAGAGTATCGCTCTGTGCTTACCTTGGTTCTTGTACTGTGCTCTAAGCCTCTGCTACTGCAGGATCATGAGTGGACCTTTGGTGTGAATCAGTATGACAGTTCTTATAGATGGTATTTATAATTTTTATCTTGGTTTGTTTAATGAGGGCTAAAGAAACAGAATAGATGTTGTTTGTCTTGGTCAACTTTCCTGTTAACAATCTTAATTACTACTTTCCAAATAGTTTTCTAATGTCAAATGATCTTTGAATTGTAGTTAGAGATACCAAAAGTCGCAGCCTTGCTACACATTTAAATCTTTTTGTACCTGGCTCAAAATAAAAGCCACTTCGTTTAAGAATTATTTTTATTATCACACAAAATAATTACAGAGGGCAAGCTCATCTGGTCGCTTTTTACATTAGACAGAAATACAATGCTTCAGTGTGCTGCAGTGCTGGCAAGTATATTGCACTTTTAAGAAGTGCAGAGGAGATGATAGTTTTTGTTCTCACCGGTGAGGAACTAGAAGTTTTAACTATTGGACATTGTCTGCAGAAAATAGTGGCAATTACATGAAATGTTTTTAACAGCATGATAGTCCCTCTGCAAAAATAGGCTGCTAAGTTGGGAAGTAGGTCTTCCAGATTCTTCTGCAAGAGCAGTTAAAAAACTATCATCATAAAGTAGTTTTGGGGCTGGATCCTTCAGATGCTGAGTGCCTCCTAATCCAGAGAAGAAAGTACTCTGTGCCCCATGAAGCCTTTTGGTTGGGAAAGAGGTTGGGAAGGGAAGCAGAGAATAGCTGTTTATCCAGCAGCAGGCTTCAAGCCAAAGCAGACTAAGTCTTGCAAGGAGGTGCTGCTTTTTTTCCCCAGTTGTTGTCATGCCGTTTCCTTCTGCTTTCATGGCTCTACATAAAAGAGAAGGAGAAGTTGGTCCCCATGGCTATAATTACTGGCCCACTGCTGAGAGATGATTAGAGGGTAAGTCAAGCTGACTCTGCAAATGGACAAGGGGAATGTAGAAAATTGGTAGCTGTGTGCATTGGCCTTACCACAGTAGTTTCTATTTCCTCACCTTTCCTTCAGCCTTTGGTTGTTTTTTAAGCACGTGTGGCTTCAGAATAGGAAACAAGAGGGAAAAGTGTAAAAAGAAATGAGTAGACACATCATGGGATATTGCCCTAAACAGTGCTGTTTAATCTCTATTTTTATGCAGATCCATGAAAGAATACTTGTTAAATCAGTTTTAATTTTTTAAAATCACATACTTTATGTCAACACCATTGACGTACTAAGTGGAACAAACCTTTTATTCTTTTCTAACTGAAACTTCTGTAATTTTTGAAAGTATGAAATGTTGTATGTTTCATTTGTTGTTCATTAGAATGTAATATAACTTGCAAAGAATGGTAGTAGGTACTTATTTTCCACAAATAATTTTGATTTTTATTTCATGTAATGCAAACATCCAATTGTCCTGGGTTTGGCTGGGATAGAATTAATTTTCTTTCTACTAGCTGGTATAGTGCTATGTTTTGGATTCAGCAGGAGAAGAATGTGGATAACACACTGATATTTTGAGTTGTTGCTAAGTAGTGTATCGTCTAAAGTCACAGATTTTTCAGCTTCTCATGCCCAGCCAGCAAGAAGGCTGGAGGGGCACAAGAAGTTGGGAGGGGACACACCCAGGACAGCTGACCCAAACTGGCCAATGGGGTATTCCACACCATGTGACGTCATGCCCAGTATATAAACTGGGGGCAGTTGGCCTGGGGGGAGATCACTGCTCAGGAACTAACTGGGCATCAGCCGGCAAGTGGTGAGCAATTGCATTGTGCATCACTTGTTTCGTATATTCCCATTCATTTATTATTATTGTTGTTGTTGTTGTCATTTTTTATTATTGTTATTATTATCATTATTATTTTTTCCTTTCAGTTCTATTAAACTGTTCTTATGTCAACCCACAAGTTTTACCTTTTTTTCCTGATTTTCTTCCCCATCCCACTGGGTGGGGAGGAAGTGAGTGAGTGGAGTTGCTGGCTGGGGTTAAACCACAACACCAAAACATAACAGAACCACCTGATAAATAGAATTATCACCTAAATGCTTTAGATACAATCAAGAACTCTTGTTTGTGAGGCTCACAGACAGGAATAATTTCGCTACTAGGTGGATCTACAGTCTAAATAAGCAAAAGTGTAGACAGGACAGAAGGATAAGGAAAAGAGAAAACAAATTAAGTAAGCTAAGTGGTTTTCTCAAGGTCAAGTCAATGACAGAGCAGAAGGTGAATGCAGAATTCTGTCTCCAAGGCTAACACTTCCCTTCACTACCTCACTATGCCTAACTGTGCCTTTCAGTTGTGTATGGTATCCAAATACATGATTTATTACCTAGAAAATAATCTTGTCTGAATAGAGCAGTTATATTTTCACTCCTTTTACTTGTACTTTTTTTTACAGAAGTCACTCTCTGAACACAGTGTATAATATGAAAAATTTCTTCACTGCATAACTTGTAAGAATATTGTCTTTTGGATTCTGAAATAAGCGTTACTTGTGTCAGCCAGCTACTGACTGGAACTGTACAGTCAGTTTACATGGTCTTCTAGGGGGGTGCACCACTAGGCTATGGACATATATATTTTGGAGCTTTATTCAGCTGCCTACACATAGATATCTTATGCTACTTAACAGTCTTTAGAGCATCTGCAATATCTACATGGGTGCAGGCAATCCGGTATCTACTCATAAAGTGGATGTCTAATCCTTTGCAGTCAATAATGACCTCATAAATAGAAAAGAGTCTCAAGATCTATTCAACACACCAGAAGGTGAACACATGTTTGGTCAGCTGAGTATCTGTTTACTCTGTTTATTAAGGGCTCGATTCGCTTATCTAAATACAGGTGCCTGATGGCTTTTCAGAAATACCAGACTTCTGATTCTTTTACTCAGGACTAGCAGTTCTGACCACAGGCAATCCCTGCCCTTCTGGAGAAGCAGGTTAAGACCAGATGGGACATCCAAGGACATCTCAAATGGCACCAGAAACCTATGAAAAGGCAACTGAACTAAGCTCTAGATCTCCATTGACTATAGTATAGATATCTAGATCATACACAGAGCCTAACAATTAGACATCCCAGTCTTGCCTCTCTACATCTTGCTCTCTGTGTTCTGCCTGCTGTTCAAAATTACCTTTGTCTCTTACCATGACCACCTGTCCTTTAAATGCTGATCTTGCTTTCTGCTACTTACTAAGAAACAGGGACAATCTTATCTGGAATAAGCTACTATATATCACAGTTTTGAATTTTGGGTAGAGCAGCATGGCAAAGTGTTTTCCATCCCTTGGAACATGAGGGACAAAACATTTACAAAGTCTGCTGGATACTCTAGAAACAGCGGCCCTTTGCACAAGCATGCATTTCATTACAACCAGGAATTGTCTGTAATCCTCCCTTTTAAAGGGAATTTTTCCTAAGACGGTATGTCTTAAGCCCCTTTTTTCAAGTTAATGCTGTAGAATAAACAGACTCCCAAACAAGCAATATTTGTAGCAGGACAAATGAAGTGATTCAAAATGCAAAAATGGCTGCTGGCAGATTAAATGGCATGAGTGAAACTCAAATGACACAGTACAGTGTGCTCTTCTGCAAGACGTGTGCAGCTGTGCCATTCTTTGCATAAGGGAGTTCAAGCTGAGAGGTGCTGTAGCTGTTGAGCTGGTAAGAATTTTTACCTTCTGCTACTCTTCTTCTTCTTTTCCTAGTTTTTTTCCCCATCTCCTCTGTGTGCTGGAGAACCGTTCTGCTCCTTTGGCTGCCACTGTCATTCTCTCCATGCTCCTGACTCACTGGTAGCACAGATGTGCTTGTAAAGCCTCTGTGGTGAATTAACCTTAGCGGCATCTTTTACTGTCTGAAACTGATTTAGATCTTCACCCTGACTCATCAACATATGATGCTCAGCCACCTTCTAATAGCTCTCGCAGCACTGGTTCTGGTACTCACATTATATGCTCTGTGTTTGTTGCCTTTTATTCATTTTTGCTTCTTGATTGATAAAAACAATGTTCTACATGGGTTGCATTCTTTCTTTCTTTCTTTCTAGAAATGTGCCCAATTTTCTTTTCAGTAACTTCTTGTTACTGTCTCCTTTTATTTTTTAACAGAAAAAATCTAGGAAAATGGTATAGAGCTGCAAGAGCAAAGTGTATATATGAAAACTATTTTTCCTTGATGTTTGAAATATGTTTTCACTGTTGCTTATTAAAGAGCCAGGCATGATCAAGAGAAACTGAACTCGGGTTTTTCTTAATTTCTTCCCAGATGCTAAACTTGATTAAACAAGTATGGCAACTCTAGATCAGACATAGCATTCCTCATAGCAAGGAGCTCTAGTCAGACCACATCATGCACTTTAACACCAGCACCTGTTTTCTATGGATTTTTTTTTTATAATGCAAGATTTGTACCCCTAGTCCTTTTAACCACTGGGTGCCACCTAGTCTGAGTTTGTGATGCAAAAAGACTCTTTCATATAAACAGAAATACGCAGTAATGTGGTAAGTCTGTGACTCCAGCAAAACAAAAAAACAGAGCTTCCAACAGGTTATGAGAAAATGCTATCCAGACTTTAACCAACACTAAGATACTTAATCCCTTTGTGTATTACAAGTGCCTCAGAAGTGTATTTCTTCAAGTTTATCTTTCTCCTAGATCTCCTAGTGTATTATCCTCGAATCCACTACACAAATGTGATACAAGGCCTGCAGTCATAATGAAATCCTGGAAAACAGTAGAAGTGGTGTTGCCCGGAATGACTCCACAATGCTGAAACTTTTAGATAAGATAAGCGTGCACAACAAGCTTTGAAATGAGAGCTATTGAATCCCTTGGTTTAAATTTCCTATTCATGGGACAGTCTTTGTACGAAAAACAACATATAAAACCAGCTTCAATCATCATTTCCCATCAATTCCCCTGTTTGTTTCTCTCCTCCCTGCTGGATACTCCTTGTACTTATTTAGAGAAATACTGAAGAGCTAGAGATTTGTGGTGACAGGCTAAATACTGAGGTGAAACTTATTTACATTACACTTCATGCTCTAAAAAATATGGGTTTAGGCACCTCAAAAATATCCATAAATTTGATTCAAATTTTCTGAATACATTCAGCTGAACAGTGCTTGGCGAAAAGGGGCTAAACTCATTTAGCAGGAGATGGAGCCCTCTGCCTTCTCTTTTCCTCCTCTCCACAAATTTATTGATGGGGATTAAACTGATAAGTGCTATTTAGAATTAGGCTATTAGTATTGTGATCTTGAATACCGTATGCAGTTGAAGATACACAAGGACCGTATCATTCAATGTAGTGGAAGTATTCTGGGATAAGTTCTGCTTTGCTTCCTTCCTATCCTACTTCATAGAAAGTGTTTAAATAGTCACTGAGACAAGAAGAATGGTGATTAGTCTCTATGCAAATAGCTAAATACCTCATCTGCATCTGATCTCTGTCTGAATTCCTTCCAGCTCCTCTGGTTAGGGTTAGCTGCTGGGACCTGCTGGGACCACTGGATCTCCTGCATAGTACTAAAAGGCCAGAGCAGGATATCTCAGGGTTTTCAGTGTCCCTAACCAGGAATTTAGTTTCTGCAACATGGCTCCTGGGATACCGGATGGCCTCAGACAGAGTCCCATGAGGTTTTCCTATATTCCTTTCTTCAGAAATTTTGAAATTAGCAATGTCCATTGCAATTCAGAAAGCGGGGCGGGGTGTAGTTATTTTTATAAGTCAAAACTACAGGAAAACCCTCATTATGTCAATTTTTTTTCCCAGCATAAATGCTACTAGGACACTATTTGAGGAAGAGTTATGTTGCATTGTTAGCCTGCACAGTAGATATTCTGTGAATATTTACAACAGTGGGATTTGGATCATTGATGACATAGTAAATTGTACAGAAATATCTATCTGTTCATTCACACTGGGGAGCCAAAGGTGACGTGAAGACTTAGAAAATTCCCCTCCAATTTCAAAAGAAACATTTCCTTCTAGCAGCAGAAATGATTTGAAGACATGGGGAGAGACTTCTTGCAAAACATAGCATTTCAGAGAAGCACTCATTATTTAAAACCCTGAGCCAACCTCCAAAAATACTAATTTTGAATAAATGAGATTTAACTAGTTTAGCCTAGATTTAAGCAGAGAATAAATGCATATGTAGTCAGCCAGGGCAAAGCTTTCAGTTAGACATCTGTCATCAGAACTCTTCTGGATATAAGTTATTGTTTGATCCTTCTAAAGATATGTTGCCAAACACTCATTATTGCTAAAATGTCAGCAACATTTGTGCCAAGTGTGGGGGAAGTGAGGAATGTGGCTTTTAGACTATAGTAATTTGTCTTCCCCAAAACATCTGTAAATGAACCAAAATTAATATTTTATTACAAACTGGAAGGTGATGAGACTCTCCAACTTATCTTAGATTCAAAGGGAATTTATAGCTATTCATTACACGTAATCTTGTGTAATCTGCTCTGAAAGAGAGAGAAAACATTCCATTAAATTAGAAATGCTATTAAATGACCAGAAAAACTTGCTTCATGTTTAGCCGTAATTTGCTTGATCTTGACTTCCTCTTTCTCCAAAACAGTAATTAACTAGTGTTTGTGTGAAAGAGAAAGGGGAAAGGAAATTAACATTAGAATTAAAGAAAATACTTAGCTGTCTAGACCTTGTTTAATTTGGTAGTTTAGATATGTAAATAACCTTAAAATTCTCACCTTTCAGGAAAGAAATGGTGCCAATATTCTGAATAAAATAAAATAAAATAAAATACTCCCTACTGGAAATCTCTACCAATCTCATGCTTCTCTGCATCTGGTCTGCTAGTGGTTAGTAAGAAATTAGAGTATGTAGTTTCACAGATACAAGCAATTAAACAGTATACAGTACAAGATGGCTTTTTTTCAGAGGGGTTAGCCAATACTTGAATAATGCAGGTAATAGTCTCTCTGCTGGCTTTAAGATTCACCAAATTGACTTAGTCACTAGTCTTGACTATATATTAGGAGAGAGACCTGAGTAAATAGTAGAAAAATACCACCATTTTATCTTCAGTTCTCCTATTAAACTTGCATTAAATATATTAAATGCAGTTTAAAGCTGAGTGTTTTGTAATTGTTTTTCTATTCTTTAATAGTGATACCATGAAGTACCATAAGCAAACAAAATCAATGTATATGAAATACAGTTTATGCCATATCCTAAGAGGTGTCTTATCACTAGTGAAGCAAACTTATTGATACTATAATTGCAGATATACTTATGATAGATTATGTATATGCAAGTAAGTTCATAATAATATCGGTATCAAGCACATTAGACACATCTCAGAAGGGGGCCAGAGGGGAGGTCAAACCAATCTCAGAGGGGAGGCCCTAACCCTCCCAGAAATGGGAGGACAGACCAAAATGATCCCAGGAGTGGGCCTGGAGGGGTCCAACAGCGTAACAGACAGAGTCTCGCTTCAAAGACGATCTGCGTCACGGAGTCTGGAGTCAGCCAGGTGTCCCTGGCGAGGGTCCAAGATCTCACAAAAAGTTTGGGCAGAGAGTTTGGGAAAGTACATGCAGCATGGGAAGTTCTCAGAGAAAGAGGCTCCATTTTGTATAAAAAATAAGTCATTTTTATATCGTAGACGCGTAAGAGGGTGTAGGATACCACCTCTTCGAGCAGCCAATAGGTGCTGTTAATTTCTGCTTTTCACTTGGGGCAGCCAGTAGATGACAATGTTTTCTGTTCTTTCAGAACAATTTTTACTTTTCCAGGCTGTTTTCCGGTTCCTGCCACTAGAACAGCCCATGGCAGTTACAGATTCTTACTTTCTCAGGATGTTTTTTCCTTTTTCCAGACCATTTTTCACCATTTTGGACAATAAGTTGCAATTACAGTTCAATGTTTTCTCACTTATCAATGGTATCTGAGGATGTCTTCAGTTTCTAGGTACCCAGCTGTACTTCAAAGATGCCAGCTGCGCTTCTCAAAGATGCTTCTGGTTCGTGGGTTGTGTTCCCAGGCTCACAGCACCCAGGCTGGCAGGCGTTTTCTCTGGCAATACTACAGCAGACATCGTCTGCTCAGTAATTTTCCCCTTCTAACCAGGTCATCTTTCTGGCTGCTCACATCACCACTTCATTCAGAGCGGGAAGAGGAAGCAAAGCGCATTCTGTTGGAGCTTCTCTATTTGACAGATATGTCTTGTGAGCAATATCCAAGTTTCAGACTGCGATGTGGGAAGCACAGAGGTGTTGCACACCTAAGTTTATATTTCGTAAGACCTTGTTCACTACAGTCAAACTCATTTTAAATCCTCCTTTTAGGCTTCAACTTGACTAGCTGAATATATATTATTGAAAGTATGCATAGTCTATGTTGAGATTTAAAAGATGTTAGCACATTCTCCAATGTACTGTCACTAAAACTTAAAGCAAAGCTCATATGTTGTAATACAGGTATTATGCCTCCTATGTTTCTGTTATTACGTGCACAGCTAACAACATCAACATCAGTTAGGAAATATTTGTATGTCTAGTCTCTCATGCTCTTTGTTCAGCTGGCCACTGAAGGAAGTTTAACACTCCTCTGGGAGCTTCCTTCCAGCTCCGTTCCCCGTGCAGAACCTAGGAAGATCTGTCCCATGTTGGGGTCAGGTTTCTAATATTTCAAAAATCTGCAGGAGACTGAAGGTAATAGAGTGGGATTTCCTGTTCCAGTTGTAGCAGATCCTGTGTTTGAAGCATAAGTTCCCCTGGACCATAACTCAGAAGAATATATTTATTCTGCTTTTAGATAAAAGGCTAACTAGCCAGCCTGAAAAAAAAAAAATCTATAATTTTAATACAATGCGGTGAATGGCAATAAGGGCAAGTACCACCTTTCAAGCCTGCAATGAGACTTTTACACCTTTAAATATTTTGAATTCCAGCGGAAACAGTAAATTTAATCTGAATTGAATTTACTTTGCACAGACAGCACTTCTTGTTCTCTGCTACCTGCTGTTTCATTGTATGTCCACTGGAAAGCTTTCAGTATTCATTTTCATTTCAGTACGTGGGTGTCATTTTTTGTTAAGTATGAAATAGATTGTTCCAAGTTTTTGTGAAATGGTAATTTGTCCTACCAACTGGTTTCCATATCTTTGCATAAAAAATAATTGGTACGAGAAAAGCCAGTATTCCAGCTCACTACATATTTTGGGTTTGACACTTACTTTTCAAAACCCAGCAGTACTGATTGTGTTTCCCATATTGAAAAAAGAGTGGTTTTCACCTGTTACCAGTAATCCTAGCAGAGAAAAAGAAATGTAAACACAGCAAAATAAAGACAAATTGCCACACAGATGCTATGCAGAAAGAATGTAAAGTGGTTGGGGCTCTGGCCAATGCTGGCCTCACAGCTGCTGTTCAGCCTACAAGACTGCAGCTGCAGCTGTAATGCCCTCTTCAGTGGGCTCTGATAACTCTCATTTATTGAGTCTCTCTGGGCTTATTAATCTTACATTTTTGTCTGAACCAGTAGCTCAGCTTTGCTAAGGGGGTCCTAACATAACCTCCAAACTCATGGAAGATGTGAGCTTGGGCCCAGATTTGGCTTAGGACAAAATTTCGCTTGGGTCTCCATCTTCTTTGGCAAGCACTGTGACTGTTTGTATGATTAGATGATCTTGTTCACCAGTCATGTTTTCAGCAAACAGGAGTGAGCCAAAAGAATGCCGGTGTTTAAATTTTGTTGAGGAGGGGTGGGGAGGAGGGGATTAGGCACTGAAGCTTACAGTCACATAAGCACCCCAGTTCATAAACCCAGGAGGGCTCTGGAAAACCAGACACAGCCACTCCAGCACATCTTCGGGATCAACTAGTTACTTCCCTAATCGGTGTTATGGTTGAAGCCATGTATCCTGCTCCTACCTGCCAGGTGATCCAAACCCTGTATGTAGGCAGCCAGCATCCAGGCTTGGGAATGGGAATTCATCTGATTGGAGAATCAGAGTTTAATTTATCTCATCTTAAAGAAGATATCAAAAATATGGCAGACAAATCACACTACAAATGTTCACTTCTAGGTCACTCTCTCAGATGTAACCCTTTTCAATATAGATGTAAACAATGAGAATTAGGTATCATGAAACTCACCTTGAAGGTCCCTTTTCCATCCCCTGGACTCAGATCAAACCCAAGGATGTTAATGATTTTTTTTAAAGCGAACCAAATAGAAAATCTATTATTCCAGTGAAATACAGTGAACAATTGGCAAAATGAGTGGAATTATTTGTCTGACTTTATTTTTTAAACTCACATTACAACTAATAGCGAAGACCAGATGTGTGGGAGTCCAGGATATGACCATAGCATTCTGAATATGGCATATTCAGCAATTCTTCTAAAGCCATCTGTGATTTGAGATGTAATTACACAGAGGAAAACTTATACAAATCCAGTAATATGGATTTCTTTGAAGATACGTTCCACTATGTGCAGCCTTAATATCCTTTTCTGAAATATCCCACAATGTCCTTTTTGTCCACAAAAGTCCCAAAACTCAGCATACTGCTTAGTCTTTCCAAAGACTCTGGGTAGCTCCAGCAAAAGCAAATGAGTATTGATCAAATATACTGATTAGTTTTAAAGTTTAAAGCCTTGAGACCTATGTCATGGATATTTTTTTCCCCTTTTTTTTTAATTGCAGTTATAGAGAAATAATGTTGTATGGTTCCTCTCATATAACCTTGAAGTTTAATCATACCTTGTTTGTGATCTATTGTTAATTAAAGCAGCACTGAAAAGTTTCTATTCACCAGATCTTTGCTAGGATCACAACTGAAAATGAATACAGTCATTTTGTCCTGAACTGTTCACATCTCAGTGAACATCCACCTGGGCTTGTTTGGCAGTTCGAGGTTATGAGAAAGCTGGAGCTGCCAAGGTGGTACGGGCCAAAACACAGGCAGACCAATGTGAAGTTTTTACACAGTGTCTAGTTGCATTTTTCTGGACTTGAGCCAGTACTAATAACTGTCTACTTTCAGAAACACTAAATTAATGCACAGATTCTTGAACCCTATTTGTTTATTTCATAGGGATAATGGCTGAAAGAGAGCTTTCTCAGTTTCATCTCAGTTGCTTCAGAGTAGTTCATATTTTCATTTTTCAGCTGTTCTCTAGTCATAAATTTCAATTTCTTATTGTGAGTTTTGTTAATTTAAGCTTCAGTTTCAATCCAATATTCTTTTTTTTTTTTGTTAAAAAAAACCCAAACCTGTTGCGTTTCTTATTGGGAATGCATGAGCAGCCCTGGGAAACCCAGGCCCAAGTCTTTCATTCGAATTAAGCAAAACAGAGAGCTGATCCCAGGATCCCTGCATTACAGGCAAGTAATGTGTCTGTAATACTGATGCAAGATAGTGGGAAGCAAATCTCAACATCCTAACATTCATTCTTAGTCTCACTCACACACACCCCTACAAAGACACACACATGCATGTGTTTTTCTTCTTGAGTGCAATTTCCATCCTGTCATGATTATTCTCTGCAGACCAGCTCTAGAAGGACCTTCTAGGTAGTGAAATGCTATTCATTGTTAATGCTATTTATAGTCAAATACTTTGATAAATCCTTGAAATAGAGACAGTTTCATAATTTCAGTCCTATTATATATAATTCATACTGATAATGTAAGAGTGTAGAGTGAGTGAAGTACATATATTAAAATAAAATAATTTGTGTCAAACCTGTTTTAATTATTTGCTAAGCATTTTAAAAAAGAAAGGGTAGCAGATATTTGCTTTTCAGATAATAATGTGTTATTATGACAGGGGAAAAAAAATATTAAATATTACTTCTGTTCTTTGATTCCAGCAAAATAAAACAACTGTCCCCATTTATTTCTGGCACCATCAGAGCCACAACTAGTTTTATATAACTTTCTGTTTGTTTATGATTCCTGCCAAAAGCACAGAAATAGATTTAAGCCCCACTACAGAACCCAATTAAAATACACTCACGAAAGGCCTCACTTGATCCCAGTCAGCACTTGAGCCATGTATATCTCTGTGGATGTCACTGCAGTTCTTTTCAACTGGTAACCAAATGCTGGGTCTCTGTTCCCTAACACCTGGGAACCTGCTCCGTGCTTGGACAGGCAACTCCCTACCTAAATAATGAATCAGGCTGGGCAAAACTTGGGAAGTCCCATAGTACCTATAGCAAGCCCTGTGTGAAAATTGAATCATGCCATCCCAAGAAAGTTTCTGGGATGTCATACAGCACTCGGAGGCTCACTGCCCTAACAGGCAAAGTAAAGTTTCCTTTTCATGTAAGAGGCTGTGAGAAAACCACGCACCAATAAGGAAATGAAAAAGAAAAAAAAAAAAAGAGCAGAAAGTGATGGAAGAAAGAGAGAGGGAAAAGAATATAAAAGTCTTCACCCTAAGGAAAAGGCTGCAGGTCTTTGTGGGTGTAGAGCTCACTGAAATGGTGCTTCTAATGATCTCTATCTTTTAAAAGCTGTGCTGTTCTTCGTAAATAAACAGAGCTGCAGCCAAAGAATAGCAACTCTTTCTCTCATTAGTTTTAACTCCTGACTGAAATGGCCAGAACATTTTCAAATTTTGACTGAGCAAAAGAAGGAAAGAGTAATAGCATAAACTTTATACTTCCTGACCTTAATATCAACTCCACCTACTTTGTTAAGAATTCATCAGTTATGATTACATACTACTGATGTTGTTACTCTCTCTTGCATACCTTTTAAACAATATAGAAAACATTCACAATTGCCTCATCTGAAATGCAACATGGAGGCGAGCACAGCAAAATCAAAGCAAGCTATTCTAAACATCTAGTGTTCTGGGAGGTATCATGTCAACTTTAACCAAGGAGGTGTTTAATCTCTAGACTTCAGGGAATGTTTGGGTCTTTGGCACCTCTTTTTACTTTCTTGGGTGGATTTCTATGGGGATGTATTAACCTGCTAGTTACTACTCTATCTACTCAGAAGTCTTAAGAAGCAGATTCTGAAAGAAATTTCATTTTTCCAGGAGAAAAATGCTGGCTTTTACACACACTTTACCAGATAGTCAGCAGATGTAAATCTGTAAATGACTACAGTTAAAATTAATTTCCATCTGAAATTAAGTTGCATCAACTTACTGACAAATGGAGGGAAAGGGTAATCTACTAGACTTAAAATTAGCTCAATATGCCATGTTCATAGTCATATGAAATACTTATAAGTGATTTATGTATAACTATCAAGAACAATGACATCAGTAGCAGTTGCTTTGGTAGGTCAGCAGTAAAAAAATTTCAATTTGTTTCAGACAGATTTTACCAAACCTTATATAAAAAAAGAAGAAACAAGTGCTAGGATACTGGTATATTGGAGGCCAAAGGTCTATGAGCCAAGGTAATTTAGCTTTGCCAAGATGACACTAATAATTCTGAGCAGAGAAATATCAACAGCATGAGAAAAACATTGGCCAATAAAGAGGTTTAGAATACATAAAGTATATTAACTGGACACAGAAAGAAACAAATGCTGTAAAAATTAAAAACACCATTACAAATGCATCTGCTGGCCAGCTGTAGTGAGTAGATCTGGGCAATTATTTTGGTGGGCTGATCTGCAGAACCTCAGTGAGATGACAATGCTCATCCGACACCCAAGGTATTGTTGTAGGACACCACAACGCCACTATGGTCAAAGAAGGACCTCAGTATAGGGCAACCGGTGTGTGCAAACAAAATACAGAATGTATTTTTTATCAAGACCATTTTGAGCCAGACACTTTAGCCTTGAGCCTTAGCCGTGTTGCTGCAGTCAGTGTTAGAGAAGGGGGTAACTGTGTTTTCAGGGTTAGAAACCTCAGTGATGTATTTCCCAGTTTCTCTTAATAGGCTTTATAGTTTCTCCTCTGATTTTATATAGGTGTTCATTCACTGTTTATAAAGCTTGGACAGGGTGGGAAGAAGTAAGCCCTTCTCCAAGA
The DNA here is from genome assembly GCF_964188355.1 of Buteo buteo. Taxonomy (NCBI): domain Eukaryota; kingdom Metazoa; phylum Chordata; class Aves; order Accipitriformes; family Accipitridae; genus Buteo; species Buteo buteo. The sequence goes on along the minus strand of NC_134195.1, from coordinate 14,023,317 downwards.
AAAAGGATGGAAGTTAGCAAAAAGGCTGCGAGTATACCAATGGCACAGTGGACAGCCCAATAATGAGGTAGCTTTAGTGTTATGACCACACCATGCAGACTGAGACACTGAAAGCCATTCAGCCCTCCCACCAGCAGAGCTTGGTGCACCATATACTGATCTAGGATAGCTGAATATCTACTAGCCTAGTCACAGCAGTAGCCCAAAGTCCTGATCACCCACCAGAGTCCAGTGCACTCACCATTGACGTTGCTACACACATGCTACGGAGTCTGCCCGTGCACTTTTCTCTTTGTGTACCCTGTGAAGACTAAAACTGGCTCAACCCCATCACATGAGATTCGCTGCATTCATGTCACCTCAGATCAACTATGTGACCGTTCTTCTGCTCTACAGACAGAAACAGAGGATCACCAGCTGCATGTTTTTGTGGGGGACAGTGTCGTCATGAGGCTGTGCAACCTCCCCCCTCCACGGTTCGGAGACTGGGACTGTACCAGCTACCGCCTGTGTCAGCTGTGGTCTTTGTCTCTCAGCATGACTCGGTAAATCCGGCAGGGTGCCAGGATGACATGACCATATGGCCTCTGATCAAGGACTAAGTTCCATTACAGCTATACACTATTTTTGCTGAGCAGCACAGACATCCCTTCAATATGTTATCTATCTGCCTCTGCTGCTAGCCAGATGTTGGGAACAAACTGGGGTGATTATCCCAGTGTGCTGATCTATAGGACATCAGTGTGACTAAAACTGATATGTGTCCGTAGTAAAAATAGAAAACAACTGACCAAAAAACTGTATAAGAGGTCCAGACAATTTCTGTCAGAATCCTCCTCTGTAAAGTAATTCCAATTTAAAAAAAAAAAAACAACAAAAACATATAGGGGTTTCAAAGAAGATCTCCCTGGAAAATGGGCATCTGTGTAAATTAGCACTGACCTCTATGATGTGAAAAATTAAATCCTATAATCAATAGGATCGCAAAAAAAGTTCAAGAGGTAATCAAGCAACAGAGAAAACAAGATATAAGAATATGAGTCAGTTTGTAAACACAGTTAGGATGGCAACTTTGAAACCCTTCAGTGTCTTGGAAAGTGCTAATGAAAGGAAGGAGACAGAGATCAGGAAAGCTTTCATAATAAAAGATACTGAAAAATAGGAAAGGATTTGGGGGTTTCTTAGGAGAAGTTGGTTGGTTTTCTTAATTAGTCCATGCTTCTACTGTAAAAATAGAAACAATTAGCTGCACTGAAGAAAATCATGAAATAAAGGAAAACATTTGATCTGAGACAAAAACAAAATGAAGACTTTGCTTTTTTTTTAAAGTTTTTTCTCTTTCTCTGGCATTAGCTTTAGAGAGCACTTTTCTGTCTATATCTTACTTCAAGTGAGCTTTGTGCTTCAGAAGTCTAGCAGCTGAGTCAGTGGCAACTGGAAAAAAGGGTCTATACATTGTCTGCTATTACAAATTGGTAAAATGTTACTGGAGCTGGCTCAGAACTTACAGATGGATATACTACTAAGTAATTTTTTTTGCATTACTGGTGTATTTGTGGAGGTTATTTGTTTTTTATTTCAGTGGGTGCTTGAGAGACTTCAGAGAGGTACAATTGCAAAGGTGGAGGGCAGAGTAAGCTTTGATTTAGAAATATTCAAAGGAAAAACATTGTAAAGTCGGTCTTTGTCTTGTATGATTTTACATTTTTTCTAATGTTAGAAGCAGTAAACAGTTAGTTAAAGGAGAATGAAAATTATTATTTCATCATGAAAATGGCAAATGCAAACTGGGAAAACTAAAAAATGCAAACCTTGGAAATTGCGTATGTGAAATCAAAACAGAAACAAAACTTCTATTTTTATAACATTAAAATAATACAAGTTAATTTTTACTACAATCTTAAATAGTGTAAGAAAATTGTGTACAGTTTGGGGCTCAAAAATACAGGAAACAAACACTGTGCTAGTACAGTCACGTATACAGGTTTTGGTATGGAATGCTGGGCAAATGAAACTGAAATTATGAAGTGGTACATGAGAAAGAATAGAGATTAATTAGTCAATAATATCATTCTGGAGGCTCATTTCTTCCACCAGGTCTTTTAGTTTCTCTCCTTAATATGTATGTATGTCAGATTCCCTGAGATTTCCCTATTGTTTCTGCTTGTTTTGCTTAACTGTGTTGTTGCTCTTCTTCAGGGCCATCTGACCTCATTAAATACTGTTTTCTGTCTCATAAATCACTTGCAAGAAGAGGGTGAACCGTCTCTGATCTAGTTATTGTTGGCAATCTTTCAGAAAGCAAAGTCATCTATCCTTATTTTCAGAAATGGCATCGCTGCATTCAGCTACCTAAATCTCCCCTTCCCTCCCCCCAAAGAAAACAAACATTGACAAGAATAAGGAATAAGGGCTGAATTCCGTTAAAAATTAAAATTGAATTTGAGTAGGAAATACCAATATTTTTTTTTTTTTAAAGGAGCAGTTATTTACTAGCTACCTTATGCATAGAATGTTAGTTAGGTACCTGCAAAAAGTAATAAAGTGGCTGGTCTTTAGTCACACAATTAAACCGATACTGATCTAAGATTACAGCTCTAGGTGTCTTACGGATCCTTGTGCAGACCTTGTGCTCACCTGTCTTACAGTCTTTATCCAACACACATTTTTAGCTTAAGGAAGATAGGAAATCATAGCTTACATGACCCGAGCAGGATAACAGCTGCTATCACGGGTAAAGATTGCTTGGCTTAGACCCTAACCAGACATAGTGCTGAAATCTGATCCAGCAAATGCTCTGGGGTAGTATTTGTTTGCCAAAACTCGAACAAAGGTAAGACAATACAAGCAGCGGTGTGAAGCATTGGAGTGTTTATATGAGCACGGGATTGTCTAGACACTTTAGAGTAATGGTAAAATCAGCTCTAATTGCATCAAAGTAAAATTGACAGGGGTGGGTGGGAGGGGGTGGCAGAGCTTTGTGGCAAAACAGAGGTTAGGTTTAGCGAGACTGAGTTGCTGGGGCGCTCCTGTGTAACGTCTCAGCAAAAAGCCAAGAGTCAGTCTATTCGGCTGTTACTAAAAAAGACAGCTTTTGTGGGCTTGGATGAAAATTGTTAACTGCTTTTCCCTTGTAGTAAAACCATTCCATAGATGATTCCCAGGTTATTGGAGAGTCATCGTGCCCAGATGGCTTTTAAAGCAGGTGTGACAATGTGTGCTATAATTTGTGGGAATAAGGTCAGACAAGATTACAGACAAGTCTACTGTCTGCCTCCACCAGCACATAGGCTTGTGATGCCCCAGGGAGTAGAAACAAACCCTACTAGTGTAGACACAGCAGCCAAAGCATAAAAAATAAAGAAAAGGTTATTTTTTTCTGCCATAGGTTTTGCTTTCGCTTAAAGGGTAAAAGCTATACTGGTAAAAGGACATTCTACTGGTATAACTCCTAGGCCTCCTTCCAGCATAGCTCCATCAGCAAAATATATCACTCAACTAACAGACTGATGTGAGCCAGTAAATCTTCTAAGTCTAGACCAGTACTTAGCATTCGATTCCAAATCCAATCCGGGGAGATGTTATGTGTTCGTATTAAAACCCTAATAGACTGTGACTAAGTAATAATAATTATAAACATAATGTATCTAGCCAGCATAAAAAACAGGCTTATTGTTTTACATTCTGATATCATCTCAGTACAGCCAGGAAAAATGTCTGTGATATATCTTCTTTGTGAAAGCTACTTGTAAATTAGTTTTAAAAAATGAACTGGAAGATGAAGGCTACTGGAACAGCCCCAAAGTCAAAACCCAGAACCCTTCTTGACCTGTCACTCAAGAAACACACGATAAGACTGATGATGCATTGATTAACCACATGTGGAAAAGGTGCAGATAATGAAGTTAGTTGTTTCATCACACATCTCTGCAGAGCAGGGATTTCTGCCAGCAGCTGCGAGTATTGCCCTTCAAGCATGTTTAACATAGAGTGAAAATCTTTCCATGGTGTTTGAGCTTTACAGATTTAAAATTACTGTGCTCCTCCATATGTGACCTTCCCTTCTCCACACCCAACAAAGGCAGCTGGTGAAAGGACTGGATTGCTCTTCCCTATCATAAATTCCACAGAAAAGGTCTAGGGAAAAGGGAAATTCCATGAGTTTCTTTCAATCAAAGCTTCTACAATTTTTTCTTTCCTTGTAGAATGACAGGGGATAAAGGTTGGAGCCAAAAAGAAAACCAAAACAGCTCAACATTAAACAGGAGAAAAAGAACAAAGAATTTTAGCTTTTTTCCAAAATGATTTAAAAAACAAGGTCAGTTTTCTTTAACAAAGCAAAACAATTAAGAGAGTATCTCCTAAAAATGTGAAATTGTTAATGGAGTTCAAACCCAGATATTTAACAAGGTCATTTAAGTCCATCTTAGAGAAAAAGAGCAACAAACATACACTATAGAAACTGCCTGCACCAAAGGAAATTAAGTACAATTTTTAAACCAGGGAACACTTATTAAACAAAATATAATACTAAAAGAAGAAATTGGAGCCAGTGCTCTAAACAATTTGCAGAAGGATTTAGGCAAGGATTTGGAGGGAAAGTAACCTATTCTGACATGCTGGTTAGAGGACAACTGTTAAGAGATAAGACTGAGATAAGAGATAAGACTGAGATAAGACTCAAAATATTTGTTCATCTTTTTTCTTAAATTGTCTCCTTATCTTTCATAGAAGGAACTTCAATTGCCTCTGTAAATAATTTTAAAAGCATATTTTTGACTCAGAACTAGCTCAGAATTAATTCTGTCAGGGTTACTAGGCTTAATCTGGCAAATATTGTGCACGTTTTCTAAACTCAAGATTGCTCAGCTGATAAATGCAATATGTCATACATATACAATAGTGATACACCAGAAAAGCCAAATTCACCCATTAAAAGCTGATTGTGAACACAGTTTTAACAGTGGTTTAGATGTCAAAACCAGACAAAGAGAAATTTGGGAGTCTACTTTAACATTTGTGTATGAAAAATACTGATCCTGTGGAGATTTTCAGCTTTCCTGACAAAGGCATAATATGATCAATAGCTGGAGATTGAAGCTAGACAAACAGTGCTAGAATTTAGGATTCATGATCCTAGCTAGCCAGGTAGTTACACAGAGAAAAAGCCTTGGCAGACAGACTCTTTCACTTGGTACATTTTGATGAGATTCGATCTTTAATAGGTATAGTTGAACCTAACTCCCAGGACGATGTCTATAATGTACATATGCAGGAGACCTGCCTGGAAGACATGATTGTCCCTTCAGTCCTTACCCTGTATGGCTCCATCACAGCAGTAAACAAAAAGGGTCAAGGACCATTCTGTGGCCGTAATGGCAACTCACTTGTGTCCATGCAGTTGACTTCCCCTCCAAAACAAGGTAAGTGCATTGAGACTGCACAGCAGGAATGGTCCCTGTCGCATGCAGACCCCTTACCACTGTTCGGCAGACTCCTAGTTGGCCAAAGCTATATACCAGTGATTGATAGTAACTGCTGCTATAACATGCTTGTGCCCAAGACCCCACTTTGGACCTAAGCAATGTGCTAGTAAAGACATATTAACAGGTTTTCAAGTTTCTCACAGTCTTCCTCTGAGAAACACAGATCTCTGCACTGTTCTGGGCATTTTTCCATCACTTCCTTCTCTGTTCTTGAGCAATATTGGCAAGTTAAATCTCAGGCTTCAGAGCATCAGATATTTCTTGCAATCATCATAAAGAATTTTTCCTCTCAATCTGATAATGTCCATTTTAAATTTGATTTGGGGGGATTATTTTTCTTTGCTAGCTTGTTTTCTCCTCTAAAATATTTGAGACTGGTTAAAGGTTACAGTTTTAAACAGATGAAAATATTAAATAAAAATAGTTATAAAACAAATGTGCCCAAAATATAATCTAGGAATCCCCAGGTCTTGACTCTATTAGTTGTTTATTTTATTATGCTGAAATAGCTCTGTTTCAAAATGTGAAATCTAATTCACAGAAAGGCCATAACATTAAATAGTACACACACCTGAGAAACAACAGCAACAGCAATATTTACAACTGAGTAGAAACTATAGGGCAGCTATTAGATGAGTTGACTTTTATCTTTCATCCTCCCACTCCATTGTTTTGTGAAGCATTTCTACACTTCATCTTTTAAAAGAATGTAGAAACTATTTACAAACAAAAACATCCATCTAGTTTGGATTTGACCCCTAAATCATCAACTGGAGCAACTGCATTCCTTCCTTCTTTGCTTTTGTATGCATTTGTGCCTGTGCACATGTACGATATATAAAGGTAGGTAGCTGTAGGAAGATACATATGATCTTTCTCCCCTGTGACACATTTATGTCCTTTCCTAAAACACAGTATGTTGTAGTATATGACCTCATGTCAGACTGGTTTGGCAGTCCAAAGATGAAGCCCCACCATTTCTTTTCAGAAATATTAAAGTATAGCAGAAAAAGGATCATTTTTTCCTTCACTCAGGCAGCAATGAGAATTCATCTTTGTAAAAAGCATGGTTAAATTCCATGTCTCATCTAGTCCTAAACCTTCTGTCTGAAGCATTGCCTATGTAGTACAGGAGCAAAAATGAACAGTAATTTAATAGATAGATCAAAGTAAGTAGTAGCATTTGGAATATTTTCCCATTCTTCGCCTTGTATCAAAGTAACTAAAAGTACAAATCACAAATGACGTAGTTACTTTAATTCATTTTACTTTATAGAAAGTTCTGGGATTAATGGCAATGAATGACGCAGATACAAGCCCACTAGACACTAGACTGAGACAACAGCTAAGTTTGCTAGAAAATCCACCAAAAAGAGATCAAACTGCAGCAATGAGACCCTGCTGGAAGTTGAACTGAAACTGAACAAATTAAACCACTCTTCCTTACTAACATCCATCAGAATCTAACAGTCCTATTATAACTGTTCTTAATTTTAGAAAAACATGTTCATTTGAAGGAGAATAAACAGCATGGATTTGTCAACAACTGAAATTGCAGTTTCCACCAGCAAAACCAAGCAAAGAACCAAGCCTGCTGAACTGCTTATATAGAGATAACAGATGTTGAATGCACCTCTTCAATAGTTCTAGGAAAAAGAGGGCGCAAATCCAACAAGTATCAGTGAAATAATCTGTATTCACAGCACTTTCCTAGTTACAAGCATTTGTCCTCTGTTCATTTGGCAACACCTCTATGCATTCTTCTTTTCAATCAGCATTTGTTTCCCTGATTCTCTACCCAGTGAGTGGCAGACTAGCAAGAAACACATGCTTGCAGTGCATTTGCACAATGTAACAGAAACTCTTCACTTTGCCAATGGCAGGGATAGAAAATACTGTCAGCGTAAAGTTCTTGTTTAGCTCAAATAAGCAAGGTGCTCAGTCCATCCCTTGCCAATCCCTGTCCTCCTTTGAACACATTCTGAATTGTGTATTGTAAAACACTGAATATATATATATACACAGTACTTCTTCTTTGTTTAGCAAAGCAAACAGCAAAGTCTGGATTTCTTCTTCCCCGCGGGGACAAGCTTGTTGAAAAAAGATATTTTTTAGAAAAACAGTTCTTAAATTTAAGTCATTCACAGACCACCGTCTTTAGTACAGCACTCTTTCCATTGACATTTTCCAGTAAACATAACTTTCTTGATTGATATGTGATGGAAAGAAGGCCTCATAATGTGCTAAGACTCAAGCACTTTCACATGTTGACAGGCAGGTAATAAGTATAACCCTGTGTCATGGTTTAACCAGGCAGGCAGGTGAACACGAGGCAGCCGTTTGCTCACTGCCCTCCCCCACAGTGGGATGGAGGAGAGAATCAGGAAAAAAAAGTAAAATTTGTGGGTCACGATAAAGACAGTTTAAAAGGACAGAAAAGGAATGGAAAATAATAATGATGATAATAATAATAATGATTATGATGATGATGAAAGAATTGGAATATACAAAACAAGTGATGAACAATGCAATTGCTCACCACTTGCTGACTGATGCCCAGCCTGTTCCCGAGCAGCGGCCCCAGACCAGCTTTCCCTCTAGTTTATATACTGGGCATGACGTCACATGGTATGGAATACCCGTTTGGCCAGTTTGGGTCAGCTGTCCTGGCTGTGTCCTGTGCCAACTTCTTGTGCCCCTCCAGCCTTCTTGCTGGCTGGGCAGGAGAAGCTGAAGAGTCCTTGAGCACAGCTCAGCAACAACTAAGGCATCAGTGTGTTACCAACATTATTCTTATCCTAAATCCAAACCACAGGACTATACCAGTTACTGGGAAGAAAATTAATTCTATCCCAGCCAAAACCAGGACACCCTGACAAGTAGCAGGAATGATGGATGTCAGTATGCAAGTTAAGAAGCAGGAAAGCTGAAGGCTTAAGGGGACCGATGTTAGAAGAAAAGCAAAGCCACGTTAGACTTGTGCCAGGTAGCAGTAAAAGCAGAAGAAAATGGGTCTCAGGACTCACGATGGTGTGATATTTTTTGTAATACACTCAGTACTGCTGTGGTGTAGGCATAGTTTAGTTGTGAAATTTTCACACCAAATTTTGTAATGTTACACATGCTAAAAATTAGGCACAAGAGCTAACCATGAGTAATGTTTGTTATGTGATGTAGACCTGACCGGCACTGTAGCACTAAGAACTATCCTGCACATTTTGAGGCATTCAAAGGCATAGCTATGTGGGACTGAAGAGGAAGAGAAAATGACATTGCTTTCAGAGACTGCATGATGAAGTGAACTGGAGCGCACTGTATTTTTGGGGTATGATTGGCTTCTTGCAACAGGATGAAGTGTAAAGAACCCTTTAAAGAAACTAAGCGGAAAAAATAAGGAAAATGGCAAAGGTAAGACACTTGCTGTAAATAACTTCAAAGGAATTAAAACTGCAAAAGCTGAGCTCATAATAGAGAGCAAACCCTTGTGGCTGACTTGGTAGATAATTGAGGGCATTACTCTGCATACAGGATGAAAAGAGATTTTAAAGCTTGAAGAGCCTGGAAAGAGAAGTTTGACTGAAGCAGACATCCACAGAAAGACTACACGCTGGCAAACAACCGCAGAAAGATAGATACTGAACAGGAAAAAGCATTTCTTTCTTCCAGCCATGGAGATAACTGGGGGAGAGTGGCTGGGGAGCCTTTCAGCTTCCTTTGAGCAGCCCCATTCTTCTGTTCTTTATTCCCTATTCTAATGGTGTTATTCTTTGTACTTTTCTCTAAATGCCCTGTACCTCTCAAGAACAAACAGGCTATGCATTTTTGCAGATGCCTTTAGTTTGAAACAGAGAACAAATAAAGCTCCAGAAGGGATAAACCCTGTACAGGTGCCAAAGCCACATTAGCATTTGCTCGCTCACGCAGCTTGGGAGAGACAGCAGGGCTCCACCACGCACTTCATCTCCGAGCTGTGACAAAGAGGCAAACAGCTGCCTCCGCCTGCAAACTTCACGAGAGGGCTTTCTTTTCCCTGAAATAGATTGCTCTACTGGAAACTGCTGGTTCAAAAAGCAAACACGGAAAGCTGCTGGAATTAAGAAATGGGTGCTTTTGAAATGTTTTGTTTTTCACATAATTTTTACACGATACTTTTATTGCTTTTTCTAATGTTTTCCAGCAAAGCTTTGTTTTAAGCAAATGTTTTACATTGTTTATCACTTATAGTAATGACATGTTGCGTAACAATTTTGTTTCAAAAATGGTTAAAAGGTCATGAAAAGTTTTTCCACAGAGAATTAAAAGATTCTTTTGCATCACTGGCTAATTTTCTTCATTAGGGTAAGCGCTAGCTGGCTTTCTGTATTTTCATTCAGATACCTTAACCACACAGGGCTTTTCCCCTTCCCTAGCAAGGCCAGAAGACACAATTCTTTAACAAATGACCTGGGATTTATGGATTTCAGGAGGATTATTGCACCCTGAGCCAATTCCCAGTCCCTGGAAAAAACTCAGTGCTGTGGAAACTTGTGGTGTTTTGTGTTTCGCGTATGTATTTCTTTCACTGCTTCCCCAAAGAGAAATGCTTGTAATGAAAATAGTGCCCCTGAGTTCAGTCATCCAGTGATTCAGTACCGCTACACTTACATCAAAGAATCAAGGAAAAATGTATACAAGTTTGGTATTCAGCAGCTCCTCTTCTTTCCTGATTTCCATAGAGAGGAAATGGGAATTTTGTACTGCCTGGAGCCACAGCATGCTTTAATAGGTCTCTGTTCTGGATTCCTGCTCCAGGAAAAATGGAGGTGGCCTATGTTCTGCGAAGTATATTTATGGCCATCAAGCAGATGCAAAGAATATTTCTCATTCATCAAAAGTCCAAATTATGTCTATTAGCCTATATTCCTCTGTCTCTGCAAATAGATGGCCACAAGTTATCACTATTTAATGTCAGAAGAAAAAAAGAGCTCTTTTCATTAAAACTCCGAAAGAAATTTTTACTTCTTTTGACCACACCAATTTCTTAGCTAACCTAGGGCCATCTACGACACTGTGGAAAATATTTTACCCCTTTGAGGAAGAAATATGTTTTTTTCCAATCCCTTTTTATTGGCACACACTGCAGTGTTAGCTCTGCTCTCTGGAACATTCAGGTTTAGAAAGTTATGATTCACTTAGCCTCAGTAGTTTTCTGTGTACTGTGGTGTGTTACAACATTTTGCAATGAGGACTTTCCAGCAGGGCTGCAGCCTTTCTGCCGTCTCTCCCTCAAGAGTCCAAATGACCCGTAGGCCTTGCATTAGAGGTCAGATAGCTCCTACATACCTTTTCCTCTCTCTTATTTCAACACAACTTCTCTCAATTTATGTAGCAAGCAGAAGTAATCTATAATTCTAAGTGTCTATAACTTTCACTAACCAATGAAACTATGTTGTTTGAATATAGCCAGTGCATTTATCACCTTCCATATAAGCAATCCTCATAAGGTTACTCTTCCATAAACTTCTGAAATAAAGATGAATAACACGGTCATTTGTTTCCAAGTAAGTTTTACTTTTTGTAGGGTTAGAATCACAACACTGACCCCCAACAAACCCCTCTCATTACAGTGGTAGTAAGATAAATCCTAGCTGAGTATCGAGAGATAGATAGAGAAAATATGTGCTCACTGGAAGTAACAACAGGAAGGCTGACTTGATCCCTCATAAGGTCAACATCCACTTCAAGCCAAGACAATTTTGTTTAAAATATCAGAAGCCAAAATATTGCTGAGATGAGATTTATGTGTAATAACTGAGCCTTGAGCTGTCATCCCAAAACAAATGCATCACTTTCCCCGCATCAAAGAGCAAAAACTTTTCCCAAATGTTAAAACTACAAGGGTGTAGGCAGAGAAATTGCCGGATAAAATTTGCTCTTTACCTGTTTCTGTTTAGCATATCAATCTGTGGTATAACTTCAAAGGCTGCATTTAAATAAACGTCTATATATCATTTGTTAACCAGCAGGGGTGGATGGAGTAAAACCCAGGACCTGGAGTTATACAACCTGTGCCTGGAGTGATCCTAATGTGAGGGGTAGAGACTGAAAAGGAAAGTCACTCCTACACCACCAGGTTAGTCAGCTCTCTTTTGTTTATCACAGATAGCATGTTTCTGGTTGTTATTCAGCTTTTATGAGCCTGGAGGAAGAAGTAAATTGCCTAAAAGGGATTCAGATTGATATCCTTGCCAGTTTTCATTTTGTTTGTAAATCCCACAGCCATCTTTCCACTATCAGCCTACTGTCTGGGGAACACAAAGGGTCTCAGTTTATTGATATTGCTTTACAAATGTTTCCTGCTATTTTTTTCTAACTGTTTTGTATGTGGGCTACAATGTTGAAATGATGAGGATAAATGTCCTAGGTCAAGTCCTTTTAATGAAAGTACATCTGTTCCAAGTATTACACTAGGATGAATGAGGACCTTTATTTTTACACTTGGAAAATCACAATACTGCAGTTTAAATTATTTCTTTCAAGTCAGCATTTTAAAAGCCTCTGTCTAGTGAGTCTTCTTTTTATTTGTTATTAGTTTATTCTACCAAGCAAATTTATTTTTGTTTAAATACCAGCTGAACAGTTCCTGCCAATTGTCTAATCAGATTCTAAGAATAATGGAAATTAAACTGATTGACAAACCTGGACTTAAACTTTTTATGTAAAATCATAATTGAATGCAAAAAACCCTAAATCCTGAGTTGAGACAAGCAGCATAGTTCTGTGGAAAGCAATGGAAACACAGTGACCTATGACACTTGGGGGAATCCTGCTTTAGGACTTTGTTGTAATCCTTTCTGAAAATATATTTTTCTGTTTGTCTCCTCTTCATTCTGGACTATTCAGAGATTTTCAGCTTCCCATTTCCTGAATTGTTCTCCATTCTGTCTTCCATCTCGTGAAAAGAGAGATATCTTTTCTGTTATTTCCTTTCTCAAAAGAAACAGGCATCTAACAGTTTTCTGATTCAACCCCAAAAAACCACACCCAGCTGGTAGCCTCATTTCTCCTCTGTTTGGTCTCTTTTTCTTTCTTCTTCTTTTTTTTTTTCCTATTACTAAAATGACCTAACTGCTTGGCTTTTCTCTCACTTCCAATTAAAGAATATATTTCTCTTTTCTCCTCCTGCTTTCATCCAGAGAAAAGTTAGCAGCTCACCAGCACTGCTCAGCCATTGTACTTTGGCGTATTTCCAGTTGCCACAGATTATCATGTAATTTTTCTGTCTGTGTTGCCTGTTTGATCTTTTGTGATCAGTATCAACACTGCTGGAATTTCTTGCTTATTTTTAGAAATGAACAGACCGTATCTCAAAGCTGAATATCTAAAACAGGCCATTCATCTAGAACCCCTTTATTCTGCACTTCTTCATACCCATTTCATTTTAACAACTATGGAAGACAGGAATCACCTTCCAACATGTACCTATCTCTTAAATGACTGTAAAGGAAGCCTGTGTTTTTTATCAGTCCCTTCCAAATTAAGCTGAAATTACTTCCATCAGCAAGAGAGCATTTCTGACTGACTGGACGTGAGTCATCCTGTTGATCACCACAGGACAGACCACATGGAAGCCATACTTACATCAGCAGTAGCAAGGAAATAGCATCTATTCCTTTACACCATCATATCTGTGAAAGCGGCTGTTAGCAGAGGTGATGGTAGCACTTTCAGGAACTGGCCAGGCCCAGCAAGAACAGGGCTTGTTGTACTGCTCTAAGTCTTTGTCTCTGCAAAAGCAGACATCCTACCATGTCCAACAGTGAAAAGTTTCAACAGCTTGATAAGCACAATGCTGAGACCTCCTTTGCTCAAGGACCACCTGAAGAACAAAAAGGTTCTTGAATTGTCACTTACATTCCTTCCAAACAGAGACTTACAGTACTCAGGAAGAAGGGCTGTTTGTGAGGTTGCTAAGTTTCCCTTAATATTTAATACCTTGTCTCATGCAAACCTACTAGAAATATTAATTCGATTTAAATTGTCTTGGCTGTGAACACTGTGATGTGGTTTGAAATCTGGCTAAATGATTGTAAACATAGAGTAATGATAAACAGCAGCACACTGAATCAGAGAGAGGTGTCTAATAATGATACATCTGTTCCTGTTTATCTTCATTTATGATCCCCAAAAGGAAGCAAACAGCATGCAGATAATAGTAATTTACCCTCACTGGCATATGCAGAGGAACGATACAAAGGTGTACAAACAGAGCAGAAACACAGGCAGGAGATAATTACATGGGATCCAATTTGGAAAGATGTAATTCTGGGATGAGAGGAAGGAGGCTGTAATCCAAAATATATATATCCTCAATGGGAGGAAGAAATGTAGGGGATGGTAAAGCTAGGAAAAGTCAAAGTGACCTCCATACTGAAAGATACAGTGTATTTTTTCAATTAGTTGCACAAAGAGATGGGCAATGAAGATAGAAGAGCCCTTTCTGTCAGTCTCAACTATACCAATGTTTGTTATGTTGGAGTTTTGAGGAGAGAAAGGCTAGTGAAGTACTGAAAAGGCATCTAAAGTTCAGGAGGGACTTGGAAGAACTTTTATGGCAAGAGATAATTTTGAAAGTCTCCTCCTTTCCTACTTGATGGATGCTGGTCATTGAAGACATTTACCTTCTCAGCCTTCTGAAGTACAAAAAGAATCGTGCTTTTTTACAGCTTGTTCCTTTAGCATGAAGGAGAATAAAGCCATAAATGATATATTACCTTCAGGGTTTTTTTGGAAGGTGGAGCCTTTAAAGGCTTTGCAAAGTCAGATTTGTCTCTCAACTACAACACTGTGGTGTCAAAAAATCTCTCCTGAAGTCCACTTTTATTTAGTGCTACTTTTCTGCAGTAAAAAAAAGAACCAACACAGTACAGGCTTCACATTTCTCATAAAATATTTTGTAATACAACTTTTTCTGATGAGCACTGAATTTTGCTGGCAATTTACCTATGTTACTGACATATAGTTGTTTTTATTGGCTCAATGTATTTTTTCATAAATAGCAACCACATACAGGATTTTAATATCAAGTCCAAATGACTGTTATGCACTTTTGTGCTCTTTGTTGCCTCTACAAATCTGTATTTTATAAATTGGGGTGTTTTTTTTCTTCCTTAACTCTCTGTAATCTTTCCAGAACTCTAAGTTTCCATATGTTGGTAACCATAAAAGTAATTTTCCTATAGGTCCTTTCTAAAATTTGTTTAAGATGGAAAAAAATTAAATGTGACAAACTTAAACCTTTAAAGAATTCAATTCACTCTCAAAAACACTTGCATTTGAAAACAAAATAGTATCTTTTGGGAAAAATCCAGAGGTGCCAAAAATAGTAGGAGAAAGTACCCATAGCAGTTGGCAGAAAATTTTGATTGAATAATTGAAGTCCATAACGACAAGATAAATGAGTGGTAGGATTTTCTAAATTGCTATTAGGAAAAAACCCAAAAAAGCCTAAGGCTACGAAAGCAACATAATCCTTGTCACCTCTAAACTTGGCGCCTTATTTCTCCAGGGCCAAATTACCTGCTCATAGGAACTGGCTCAGATCCACTGAGATTTGAATTGTCAAAGCCTGACCCTGCATTTCATAGGCCCAAAGTGGTCCTTTCCCTTCATAGGAGCAAATGACCTCTCCGATTTAAACATACACACCTAAGCATACTTTGCACGGTTTCAACTGTGGTCTGAGTCTGCTGCACTCCCTCTCCGCTGCACTCCCTCTCCGCTGACGTGTCCAAAGCAAGATGCAGTTGGGAACAAAGTACTGCTAGAAGGTGGCTGGCTCTCAGCTGCAATTGCTTGTGAGCCCACCTCTTTTTTTCCAGTGCCAAGGAAAACACGGAAAATTCAATAATATGTGGGTATGTGCAATAGCCTTGCCTCCAAAACCACTGCTAGTGCTTTTCTTCCACTGCCTTTCAGGGTATAGGCAGTAGTCAGCCACCTGTGGTTTAAATGAGTTTGTTTTCTGCTGCGCTGGAACAGAACAAAGACAAGCTCTCGCCGCTGCTTTAGCTGAAGGGCTCTAACAGACGAGCCCCAGGTGTAGGCATTGCAATTTCTGCGTAGCTTTGTCCACACTGCATGGAGATTTTGAGCTCCTCACCCATTCAGAGGGAGGGAGAAGTAGCATGAGAACAAGGGCCATTTACTGATCATGAGATAAGGGTTCAAGATATGACTTAGACATAAGCATGATCAGCAGCATCCGCCTGTGTGGGTATGTATAGGTATGTAGGCAATATATATAGCCTTTTGTGAGTAATAAGCAAATTATACTTTCTCCTGTGACAGTCACAGTGTATGTCCTGCTTGAGTAACTTAACATTTTAACCCCCTTCCTTATAGATTCAGCTTCCTCTGGTGGTAGATTCTCTATGACATCTGGCTATGATCGTTTGTCACCTAATATTTACACGCTAAAGTTATTTCTATGTGAACAGCACTTCTTTAAACCATAACACTCAAAGAAACTTCCAGGGACAAAGTCACTGTTCCAAGTGTGGAATATAGTCTCAGGTGGAAAATAAGTCTAGGATAAAAAAGTAATCTGTTTCTTTTTCCACATACTTCATGTTTTTCTTACTTCACATCACTGCTGCCATAAAGAGAAAGAAGTCCTTGAAAAGCATACACTGCTATATGTCATTAGGAAAATGATTTGAGTCATTTCAAAAATATGTTTCAAATGGCCAGTATCCTGCATCCAATGAAAGTTTTCATGTCCTGTTGCTGCTTTTGTTTTGGTTTTATTGCGGCCAGCTTGCTTTCTCTGGAAACGTTTACATGCTGTACATTTCCAGATACCTGATCTGAAACCTGATAACTGGTCAATACTAGTTTAGTGGTAACCACCACACTGAAATTTCAGATTTCAAAATCATCACAGTGTTAATCTAATTGTTCTTATTTTTAATATAAAAAGATTGACCAATTACAAAGAAGTCTTTGGGCTGTATCTTTTCACATTACCCTGATATATTTAGAGCAAAAAGGTATGTGTTTGACAAGACTGACAACGTCATGCTTAAATAAAGTTTAAGCAAGTGCTCTTCCATGACTTCTCAGCAGCTTTGTTACAAAATAGCTCTTCCTTGTCAATGGGGGGTGAATCACATCTATGTAAACCTTCTGTCAATGCATTACTTGTAAAAGTACTAAATCTGAGCAAGGTACTTTCTACAAAAGTAGAAATGGCAACTACCCCAACTGCCCAGAAGGGTATTTCCTCTTAGACATATTCAGATGACAGACAGCTTGGAAGCATTACTTCAGCTCAGTATTGAAAGCTAGACTTATTGTGGTAAATCACAAATAATAACAGTAATGGAGAAACATCATAAAGGAGGCTGCAGACAGACAGAGGAATTAAGATACCAGATTCTCCTGCTTTCTTTGCCCTTTGTCTAACCCTGCAGCATAATTTTATATGAGTGAATAGTTTTCTATGATTTGTGCTGTTTCTTTTATGCAAGACAAACTAATGATGGGTATCTGTAGTTGAAAAGTGTCATCAGAACAACTTCTGTACGAGCAACAACTTGTGACACGCAGACCCAGCACGTTCCCTGAGACAGAGTAATGGAGGGATCAGGGCAGGGAGAGGAATCTTGTTTCACTGTGATAAGCTGTACGTGTGAAGAAGAAAATTCCATTCTTCAGGATTAATTATTATACTCCTAGAGATATATTTCACAAATTTCCTTCCTCTGCTTGTGAATAACATAGCTTGCTTATAAGGTACTCTGCCACCTATCTAGATGAATGGCAGTATATTATAAAAGACTATTATTGTTTCTCTAAGAAAATATATGCCCTATGCTTGTAGTTTCAGTTGGTACTGAATACTTCCTGGAGCATGTCATAGCCAGGTTATGCCTGAATACCATTTTCTGAATCAGTGAAAAGTATCAGACTGGAAAACTTCATTTTACTTAACTGGCTAGCACTGACTTAATTCTTACTCACCAGGAGTCCAATTTGTCTTGACGCAACATCTATTTCCAGTAAAGAGACCATCAGAACTGCTGTTGCCAAGAAATGAGGACTGAATTGCACAGTATTGCGTGAATTATTCTTCAGTTTACTTCGCAAGGTTTAGTGCAGCGTATCCTGCATTTTGGTTATATTAGCTGTATATAACTGTATGTTTTAAATTTATTTAAGACTCACTGGACCAAATTCGCTATTTTACACCCATTGTTTGAGCTACCTCAGTAAAGCAAACCTGCCATAAAGCTACTCATTTAACTAACTAGTTAAGACATGTCTGAGCATTTTATGCATATGGAATCATCAAAGCCAGTAAAAGCACACAGGTAAATCTAGACCAGAATCTGCCTACAGTCAGGGCCAATTTCAAAGGCAAGGCAATCCTATTATGCATTACAAGTCAATATGAATGGCATATGAAAAGACAAAAGGAGGGAGCTGGTTCTAACTCAGTAAACTCTTTTGGTTAAGAATTTTTCTGTTAAATGATACCCACAGTGAAGCCACTGGCAAAAATCATATTTGTTTAAACAGGACCAGTACTTCCCTCCACATTGGCTTCTGTGTTTTCACACTGGCTAAGTTAATGGGTACCTGCTTTGGAATAACACAAGTGGATGCAACCACACTGCTAATAATTAAGCCATTTCTTTCTTTCACACAAAAGACAAGAAACAGTGAAGTGTATGAAGGTAGAATATTATGGAAGTGTGGATGTCTATTTTTCCCCACACCACCTTTCAAGCTGAATTACAACAGGCCAGTAGCACTATGCAGAGACTGGACTAGCTCTTGTCTAAATGTTTCTGTGATATTTGCTCATAGAAGATGACAAAGGGTTTGCATAGTGTAAAGAAAAAGACTGTTGGAGTCAAAGAGAATATTTACTTTGCTCACTGAAGAAAGCCTTTCCCTATAACAAAGTTTTTATTGCTCTCTGTTACAGTACAAAATATAGATAATAGCAGTGGATGTCATTAAAAATGAAGCTTATTCTAACCTTCTGACTGAACCTCCAAGTTCAGTGGAGGTACTAATGAAGTCTGGATTTTATAAATGAAACTTTAAGACCAAACTGCTCTTAGAAATTTCAAGGGAAGCCAGAAGAGTCATCTCTGTGTGCCGTCTTCTTCTTGTACTCCTTCGGATGGAAATTCAGTGCTTTGTCATCCCGTAAAATTCACAGTGAAGAAAAAAGCACTTGTTTTGGTGATCATATCTCATTTGAAAGATCTGCTTGGAAAGTTTTTATTATTTGCAGACAGAATGAAGATTCCCTTACATGGAAGATTTTTTACTTATTTTTGAGACTGGCAACTTTTTCTTTCTGGTGCCCAATTCGGTTTTAATTCTTGTCAACCCAATGTTCTCCTAGTTTGTCTACAAAAGTAGTTAGGGTTTTGGTAAGAAAACCTGAAACTACATCACACAAATTATTTTGGGTAGATGTTTTGTTCAACACTTCTGATC
This sequence comes from Buteo buteo, assembly GCF_964188355.1. NCBI lineage: Eukaryota > Metazoa > Chordata > Aves > Accipitriformes > Accipitridae > Buteo > Buteo buteo. The sequence goes on along the minus strand of NC_134195.1, from coordinate 14,004,334 downwards.
AAGCAATGACTTTAACAAATGTTTTTCAGATTGTTATTGAACTATTCATAATGGTGTTCATGTTTTCCGCTCTTTGTATCTCAGCATGTGAGGCATTGTTCATATTGCCTGAAATGCTGTCCGCAGATGTGGCTTCAATGCTGCACCCAGCTCTTACTTAGCTCAAGAGTTTTGTCATTCTCAGGAAATGCATCCTAACATTTCAACCCTGAAAGCAATGGGGAACCAAATATGTATCCAAAATACAGCTCTTTGAAGTACAAGAATGTATACAGTAATGTCTAACTACATCTGAGAGTAGGAACAAAGGCATTAATTTAAAACAAAAGTGATTTTTTTTGTCCTTCTTCTCATTTTTACAGTATAGGTAACATACGAGATGTTGCTCTTTTGGAATTCTACTGATATAATATCTCTGACTGCCTAGTAGAGCTACCAACAGCTAGCTCAGCCCCTTTGGGGATTTTCTGACATGCTTCGTACAAATGAACATGTGGCGACAGCATGAAAGAGAGAGTGTGAATTCCAGAGATGCTGTAAAACCACTGATGCACTTGGGTAGTTTGGAAGACCACCAGACAGACAGATGGGTCCCAAAGCTACAGGTTTTAATTTAATTAATTAGAGTTTTCCACCCCTGAAACTAGTTATCAAAATCTATTTTCTTTATAGGTAGTGAATTGATGACATTAATGAGATGGGGTATTTCATCAATTTCACCAACAAAACCGAGAGGATAACCTGGCCTACTATAATAACTAAATGAGAGAGATTTTGTCCGAAAGCAAAGCAAAGCATTTGTATTCACTGGATGTGCACTAAATGCTGAATTGGATTGGAAATTGATGTATTATTTTTACAACTAAGTAAATCCCCCTGTACATAAATTGTGTTCAGAAAAGTTATTTTTAATCCCATAGATGCTGGCAAATAGTGTTTGGAATTTCTGGTTCACTTCTGTAGAAAATTCCGTAGAGTTCAATTCGAAGTGGCTGCTAATGTCTTCCCTATCCAACTAATTTCAAACTGGTTTTAATGTAGATTTTTTTTATTATTATTTTTATAGTTACATGACACCCTATTATGTACCAGATGAAAGGAGATGGGACAGTGCTGAGGGAACACCAACTAAATATGAAGCTTTTAGCAGTGATTGTGTGTGTTTAATAATCATCCCTAAACACAGCTGTAACCAACATATCTTCTTAATAGAACTGTGCCCACGAAAGTACTGTAAATACCACTTCTTTTCCATTTGCAGAGGATATTCTTATCCCAGTCTAACTGTACCAAAAAAATCTCATCCAAAACTGGACCATTTAAATTCTTAGCAGTAGAGAAGACCACATCTAATGAAAGGACTTGCTTTATTCTCTTCTCTTCTTAACAAGTATGATGAACATCATCAGTTAATTCCAAGGACAACATAAGAATTCAGACAATTTATATGTAAGAACATACATTGAACTAATGGCAACAACTCACACTGCTCAACACTAAGCAGATGTTTAATATCTTTTCAGGACTAGGATTTTAAAAGTCAAATGTGATTCTTTAATCAGATCAGCTCTTCAATTCAAAACCATCCATCATCCTGGTGGTATTCTCCCTCTGACTACAGACTGCACACCTTATAAAGGCTAATCCCATGTAGTGGTTGGCCCTTAAGAGTTCAAAGCTTTTGTATTTCTGTCTCTCAGTCCTAATGAAAAATGTATTTAATTGGCAGGTAATTTACATTAACCACTAATGATACTACTGTATTTATGTTTTCATTAAAGAGGAGCAAACTACTCTGGAACAAGACAGCAGTAACAGAATAATGTTGCTGTCAGAAGAATTTTGCTTTGGGAGTTGAATGCTAAGTAGATTCTTTTATGGGATTCTTTAAAACCATATCTGAGCAGCCAGACAGATGAAACCTATCAAGCTATCCAAGTAATAAATTAAACAATTATTTCTGATTATTTTAGTTATTACCAGGGTATGTTGACGTGATCTAAGGTATAATAACTTCAATTCTACTTGGTTTACTTCTGTTTGCTTAAAATGCCAGCAATTCTTTGAGTCAAGAAGGAATTTTTATTTATGTTTTTATACTAGTATGAAGATGCTACACTTTTGCTACTCAGAATATTAACCAGCATATTCCAGATTTATCAATACTACAGCAAAGAAGCATTCACAATAACATGTTACTAAAAATGCAGAATACTCAGCAGAGCATAAAGAATTTAAGAATGAGTGTCCAGTAGGACTAAGATGAATTTTTGAAAGGAGAATTAAACTCCTAAATGACTTTATGAGTTCTTAATGTTGTATCTGCTGCCCTCACTTACTTTCTTGGTCACATTAGAAGTAAAGAGAAGGCATTGACTGCTAATTATGGAAGGTTTATGTTACAATTTTTATTGGTAAAGGGCTCAGTTCATAGCTGTCATAAAGATACAAACTTCAGCTCAACAGTGTGCTAAGTGCATGGAAAACTGTAGAAGCGCTATCAGGGTAAAAAAAGCAGGACAACAGGTAGCTGTTAGTGAACTAACAATGTAATCATGTTATTAAAAGCCTTCATATCTATAAAATATATTAAAAAGACTAAATCTATAGAAAAGCAACATATTGCTGAGGTATAAGTTGTCTAATACACCTATGCGGTGATTTTGGAATTTACTTTTTTATTTCATTTTTCTATTATTCTTGTTTTTTTCTTATACTTAACCAGTTCAGATTTGACAGAAAACTGCAATACAGTACAAGGCTATGTTTCTATGCCTCCCTTTTCTCACAATATTATTGATATTCTGATTTATTGATACTGTGTAAAATTTAGCTCCTCTACAGATTCATAAAATCATGCAGGTTGAAAGGAGCTCAGGAAGATCTTCTAATACTGTAATTAATTGTTGCAAGTTTACACTGGAAGTTTTTCTTTTGATCCACTTAAATGACTGCGTTTCATCAAATTTAGCTGAGATGGAATGAGCCAGGAAGTATTTTGCTTTTGCAAAACCTCAGGCATTATGTTTTGGTTTTGCAAGTACAAAACCACCCCTTGTTTTGGTTTTGGGTTTGGACTGTCAGTCCAAAGGAAGCAATGAAAGAGAAGAGTGGTAATTATTGCAGCAGAATTATAAAATAAATTTGTCTTGCTAGAGGTTGCAGACTCATTTGAATACGAAAGTTAAACTATCATTTATTTTTAATGTTCCATACCAAGGGTTGGAGAGTCTGTTTGAGTACTCCAGTCTTTTAATTAGAAGACATTTTAAGTTTTTTGTTATGAACAATAACTGACATAGAAATTTCAGAAATAATGGGTTTGACATTTGAGCCAAACTCTGCCTAGGTTCAAACTCAAAATACTTGATGGCTTAGAGAAGAATCGTAGAATTGTGAATCATAGAATACCAGGTTGGAAGGGACCTCAGGGATCATCTGGTCCAATCTTTTTTGGCAAAAGCACGGTCTAGACAAGATGGCCCAGCACCCTGTCCAACCAAATCTTAAAAATGTCCAATGTTGGGGAATCCATCACTTCTCTGGGGAGATTATTCCAATGGCTGATTGTTCGCATTGTGAAAAATTTTCCTTTTGTGTCCAGTCAGAATCTCCCCAGGAGTAACATGTACCCATTACACCTCATCTTTTCCGTGTGACTCCTTGTAAAATGGGAGTCTCCATCTTCTTTGTAGCCACCCGTTAAATACTGGAACATGATGATAAGGTCTCCCCCAAGGCTTCTTTTCTCAAGGCTGAACAAACCCAGTTCTCTCAGCCTTTCCTCATATGGCAGGCTTCCCAGTCCTTTGATCATCTTTGTGGCCCTTCTCTGGACCCTCTCCAGCCTGTCCACATCAGTTTTGTATAGTGGGGACCAAAACTGAACGCAGTATTGCAGGTGTGGCCTGACAAGCACTGAGTAGAGTGGGATAATGACTTCTTTATCTCTGCTGGTGATGCCCTTGTTGATGCAACCCAGCATCCTGTTGGCTTTCTTTGCCGCAGCAGCACGCTGGTCACTCATATTGAGCTGGTTGTCCACCAGGACCCCTAGGTCCATTTCCACGGAGCTGCTCCCCAGCTGGGTAGATCCCAGCCTTTGCTGCACTCCTGGATTATGTTTTCCCAGGTGCAAGACCTTACATTTGTCTTTGTTGAACTTCATAAGGTTCTTGTTAGCCCACTCTTCCAGCCTATCCAGGTCTTCCTGCAGGGTGGCTCTTCCTTCTGAAGTATCCACTTCCCCACTCAGTTTGGTATCATCGGCAAACTTCATCAGGCTACACTTGATCCCATCATCCAGATCACTTATGAAGATACGAAACAGCATTGGGCCCAATCTCGATCCCTGGGGCACCCCACTTGTGACAGGTTGCCACTTTGAAAAGGAGCTATTTACCACCACCCTCCGGGTCCGGCCAGCCAGCCAGTACCCCAGGCACCGCACGGACCACTTGTCTAGACCATAATGCAAAGAAAAGTATGTGGTTTATGGTGCCTAACCCAACAAAATTATCTTTTGGTAATTTATTCTGATAAAGTAGAGTTTCAATAAATTCCTTTCTGAGGAACTAATGACAAGCACAGCTGTGATTCTGATCCTCAAATATGAACTTGAAAAAGGGTAACACATTTTTTAAGGAACAATCTAATGGCAAAAATCAAAGGGCAAAAAACACTTCCACATTGTAACTGGTAATCATTCCGGAAAAATAGTTTTTCAAGTGTCAAGTATATGAAAATGGCTGTTGCTAAAAGCTGTCACAGAAGAGCTTTTATGTATTTAAAGGCAGGAACGGGTTCAAGGCATTTTGAAAATGTGACCTGCAATATTTGGAAACAGACTCTTGAAAGGATCTCTTTTTTGTTCTGTTGGTCTTGGTAATCACTTTCAAAAAGAAAAAATGAATTCCACCTACAAACTTGAAGTTAATCAGCTGTCTCCCTGCTGGGCATCATAAATGAAAGCATTTTCATAATGAGAAAACAGATCAAAACATGTTTCACATCTGGCGAGTGCAAATACAAAGAAAACAGTCATTAGAGCTAACAATAATCTTCTGGGTAAGAAATTTCTTGATGAGGGTAAGTAAGCTTGAAAGTTCACTATTTCAAAAGTGAAGTGGGCAAAAGAAGTGAGAAAAGAGTGGAGAGCTGCAACGTCTTCTTCCTCTGAGGGTGCCGGGACATACGGAGCTGGCTCCTGACCAGGGCTGAGCTGGCAGCTGGCACAGCCCGGAACGCAAGCAACCTCCTTTCTTCTAACCTGAAGCTGTTTAGCAGCCAAACCAACCTACTCACAAGGCAGAGGGAAGTTGTTCTGGTTTAGCAGCAAGAAAAAAACACATCCAACGCGCCCCATTCCCATTCTTCTGTCTCTCATTCACGTGTCTCCTCCCCACGTCCCTTTATCGGTGTCAACGTGCTCCCCGTGCAGGAGGGAATGGAAGGGCAGCTCTGCCTCCTGAGCATCCCCTCCTTTCGGAGGAGCCTCCTGTACCCACACAAAGTTACTGCCATGCCTCTTTGCAACGTCGCAGTAACACACAGGGATCTTGGGTGAATTTTGAAGAACTCACGCTGGTGGATATTTTGGTTTCTCCCTAGCAAAGTTGACTGAACTCTAGGATTTTCTGGTTCCTCACCCAACAAATCCAGACTGAATGTTAGGTTTCTTTCTTAACTCATATTTCCATAAGTACTTATGCTAATTTACATCTGCCTGTGGGTTGAGCCTGGGTGCTTTCAGCTGCTGGCTGAAGATCCAAAGTGCATGCTTCCTTTCTTTGCAGCCCTGCTCCCTACTCTGAAGTTAATTCAGAGCTGACCAAAAGGAAGTCACTGTCCTGCCAGTGCTATTTCAGGTTTCAGGGTGTTCAGGATTTAAACTCAGACCTGGATCCAAATTTCATAAACAGCTGCCATCCTTTTAATTGGCTAAATCGTAATCTTGGATCCAAAAACCCACAACAATTTCACATTATTCCAAAGGGATTTTATTGAAACATTACAAAACTAGGTCTTGGTATATTTTGGCAAAGAGAATAAAGTGAAAATTCAACCAGTGAATAATTTGTTGTGGGGCAGAGAAAGCAGGATGCTGGCAGACAACTCCTTCAGAAATTTTGTCATGCAAAATAGGATTTCTATTGCAACAGGTGTGTGGGGGTGGAAAATTAGGTCAGGCGAGTTTTTCTCCTTCTGTGTGCAATCACTGCTGACAAGCATATGTGTCCCAGAAGACTATGGGAGCCAGATATTGCTCCACTATTGATCTGAGTCTCAGGACTGCTTCAAAATCAGCTATTGCCTCAACCACTTTTAGGTCATGGTTCACTTTTAGGCATTGTTCCAGTTTTTTGTCAACATAACTGCACTGAAAACACCAATAAAAGATGGTAATTACAAACTAGTGGTTTCCATGGAAACCACTGCATGGAGCATAATATGATGCCCTCATCTTTTTTCCCCTTCTGTCTCAAGGTTTTATGCTCTTTCTTCATCATGTTGATTCCTAGGTTTATAAAGAACTTCCATGCAATTTTCCAATATTTTTATTTTAAGTTCATATATTCAATGACCTTATTACCACTAAAGGGAATAGCTAACAACTGAATATTTTCTTCCAGTTAATGAGTTCTTATATGGTTTCCTGCTTCTCATTTTGCACATTATTTCAAAGTGTTAGGATGCAGTAACAGCTATATTTAGCTCAGTTTTACTACCTCTGTGCCTTCCTAATCTAACACCTGACCTGCCAGCAGACCAATTAGGAAAATCATAAAAATAAGATGAGGAACTAAAAGGAAAAAAAGTAGAAGATTTCTATATAGTTATCAACTATATTGTAGGGCTCACACTGAACATCTTTATTTTTATTGTAATTCTACCTCGATCTACATTATTACTACATAAGCTAAATGCATCCCATAAATACAAGGGAAAAACCCATAGAAACAAGGCACAAATAAAACAGCTGATAAGTGATACCACCTAGGATTATTTTGCCTTCTAGAAGCCTGTGTCTCTTGGCTGTAAGGATTAGCTACAGACACTAGCTCATGCATATAATTTGAAATGTCTAAAGCTAGATGAAATTTAAATTCCATTTCCAAGTATGACTGAGGCTCTAATACACCTCTTCTTCAAAGCACAAGTTAAATGATCCTGCATACTCAGTGGAGAGACACCTAGAGTTACTCAATGGGAAAAATAGTTCAAGTAAGGGTCAGAACTGTCCCCAGCTGCTGGGACTTCAAACAGTGTATTAGTCTTTTGAGGTGAGATGCCTGAACAGCATGAGGGGAAAGGGGGGAAGGAAACAGCTTCTTGTTGGTACACTGGCTCAGTGCGCGTTTAGCAAATCTGTGGACGGTGCTAAATAAGGAGTAGCTGACCTGCCAAACAACAGAGCTTCAGTCCAAGGACCTTGACAAACTTGAGGCCTGGGCCAACTGAAAACCCATGAAGTTCAAAAAGAAGAAGCAGCAAGTTCTGCACCTGGGGCAGAATAAGCCCATGTGTCAGTCCAGCCCCTGGTAGAAAATGCGTCGGGGATTTAATGAGTGCAGGGCTGAAAATGGGACAGCAGTGAACTCCCACCACAAATAAGGAAAATTGGGAAACCTTAGGAAGTCATGGCCAGAAGATCATGGGAACTTATGATTACCCTTTAGTCAGTGCCAGTGAGGCTATGCTTGGCATAGTCTGTCCAATTTTGTGCTCTGCCCAGTTCAAGAGGGGTGTGAAGAAACGGAATAGGGTCGAGCAAAGAGCTATCAAGATGATCATGCGTGGGCTACTATAGATATGAAAAAAATTTCATCCTCAGAGATCCTAGAGACTCCGATAGACAAAACCATGGCTGACTTGATCTACTGTTGCCATTTGCCCTGCTCCACATGAGAGGTTGTACTTGATGGCTCCAGGAGTCCTTTCCAACCAACATTTCTCTAATGCTATGATACTGTGAATTTATTTGCCCATGATGCAGTTGGCCTGGACCTCAGGCCTTTGATGGCCTCCAGGTATTTGAGCACGTAGCTCCTCTTCTTTTTTTTTCAAGCAAGTGCTGTTAGCTACAGTCCAAACATCCCATTGGATCTTGGTCAACATGTAACCCCATTTCAAGAAGAACAGAGACAAGACGGGCAGGGAAAAGAGAGAGTGACATAGCAAGAAGGCACCAAAGCCGAACCCCAGTCCTGTGTTTTCACTTCCTAGAATCATGGGATGAAATGCAAATGGAGAACCTGGAAGAGGAATCTAAACCAGCTGATATGCTGTCCCATTGCAGCTTGGATTGTTCTTCAAAGTGAGCAGTATTAGTCACTGCCTGACACTTCCATGACTAAACTCCAATATAAGCATAATTTAAGGAGTATGAAAATATCCCCAAGTTGCTAGTCAGTGGGAGATGAAAAAACTTAAAGGCTGATGATAGATATATCATCAGTGGAAAGAATGGAATACTGTAATTAGAGGGGAAGATGTAATTTTTACATTTGTATTTGTAAGGATGGTGGAGATTAAAAAGTGGAAGGGGTTGTGACAGATGGGCGAGAGAAAGAATAGTGAACAGAGAAAGCTGGAGGGAAACAGGCAAAAACAGATTGCTAAAACTGACGAAAAAGTAAGATTTAAAAAAAAAAAAGACTAAAACTTCAGTGTCATTGGCAGGGAAAGTAGAATAGAGTGACAGTAAGAAAAGTAGAAAAGTGGAGAGATCCTTCTGGGTCTGGACAGATTCATTAAAAAATAACTCAGTGTTCTTTGCAGAAACAGAGGAGAGGACAAGATGCTTTCTATAACAGAGGCTCAAGGCAGTGAGGCGTGAAGGACCTCAGATATCATCCTGCCAAGAGGCAATGCTTGACTGAAGAATGGCAGAGTAAAAACAGGCAAGAAGGAAGTTAGAGTTCTGTAATTCTACATGGTCATGAGATTTTTTCCAAAGGTGTACAGCAACACAAGAACAGAAGCAAAGAAAGAAAATGTTTGAAGATGAGCCAGCAATGGAGATTAGTGAAACAGACACTGTAAGAGAAGAGATGGGCAGGCAGACCTGAAGTCACGCCAAAGTGGAGCAAAAAAAAGCCCAAAAACATCTTGACAGTAGAGGAAAGAACAAGGAGCAGAAGACAAACAGAGGCATTTAAATCCTGGAGAGCACTCAGACACTGCCTGAACATTATTCCAGACCAATGACCTGAAGGTGGGTTCATTCCCCTGCTCAGTCAGTCTTTTAACTGTTTTGCTAAATCTGCCAGGACAGAGATCCGCTTTATCTGAGGTACTGGGATGAAAATGAAGCCATACACAGACAGAAGATAGTCCTCCGAAACTACCTATTTCTCTGATCTAAATTGCTGTAAGAGGTCTGGATTTGAAATGATTATTTAAGACATGTCTAAAGATCAGACACTGCTGCAACTACAGCATAGTGTAAGCATTCCTAAGTTACTCATTAATTATCCAGCTCTGGAATTGAAAGTCCCAACCCCAGAACTCTCTGTTACCGTAAAACCCAAGTATAAGGCTTAGTATCATGGTAATTTGCATATGCTGCCTCTATCCATGCCAACTCATTAGAGCAACTTCAGCTGTGCCTCTACTTTACAAATATCCAAGTGACATGATAACCAATAGCTTTGGAAGGAAGATGGTTGGCATCCTGCCACTAATCCCATGACGCATATTGTCAAAGCATTAATTTTAAATTAATGAAAGAAGTAAGAAGTCACAGAAGTGTTAAAAGATCTTTTGTTTTTCATTATATTAATTATAACTTAATCATTGGCCATAAAATCAAAACTCTGGAGCTGGACAGAACTCCCAACTCTCTCTCCAAGTGCAGAGCCAGCATTCCAGCGTCAACCATTGCACATATTCATCTCACCACATTCCACCCAAAAGTGGAATCCAGTCACTTTACCGAAAAATCCTAATTTCAACTGAAATATATGTATATTTTTAAATATTAAGTTTTAACTGTTCACAACCACAAATTCCCAGATGGTAAGCAGTTGGGAATAGAAAAGGGAAAACTTGCAAGGCATGGAAAAAATGCTTTCTGGTGGAGCTAAAAAAATTATAGGAACTGGCTTGCCTTTGCTATACTTCTTCCAAGATGTAAAAAGAAGCCAATGGATGGCTGCTTGCCATTTGTCATAACCAATTTCAAATATGTCTCCTCGTTACCTTTTTTTCATCCACTTTCTTTATTCCTCTTTATCTTCTTATCTTCGGTAAAAATCTCTGTTTCTTCTAAAGAGCTGTTATTGCAGAAAGATTTTCCAGGTTTTAGTATGTCATTGGAATAATATAAGCTTGGCCCTAGTTCAGGGCTCCATCATAGCTACGCTGCACATGCTGACATAAGCAGGACGGAGTTTGGCCCTTTCATTCAAAGGGCCTAAGCACTCTAAGCTGTGAGTGTTAAAAATACTGTGACTGTCAGATTATTGAAAACCAGCTCTCTGGCATTAGTCTTCAAAATTATATTCATTTTTGTCATCCAAAGTTTTGACATAGCAAACTTAGAAGACTCTTGCTAAATATTATATTTATATTTTTATTTAGTAATTAATTAATATATTCAGGTGCCTAAACAGGGAAGTCGAGAGGCATCCAAGGTACTATAAAGTAGTCCCCCCCCAGCCTCCAGACGCATTTCCCAAAGGGCACAGGTCTCTTATGCCTCCTATGTCGTACCTGCCAGGCCCTTCCAGGTATGTCCGGTGCCCTAAGGAATCTCAGCTGGCACAAGGCCTTTATGTTTAGATAAATGAATTCTGCCCTGATCACAGCTCTCCGCTGAGTTTTGAAAGCTACTTAGTTCATCAGATGTCAGTGATTTTTTACCCTCCAGTTGCAAAGCTACCAGAATATAACCAGTAACAATAGAGTCTTGCCTTCCACTGCCATGTTTTTAATTCATAATATATTACAGGAAGTTAGTGGTTGGCTGTTTGAGATTTTTTTATAATTCTAATATGGATACTTTCCTCCCGCTCTTTATTCCTTTATGAAAAGTCAGTTTTCTGAGCTCTTAAAGAGTACAGCTCTCGTTTTAATGAGAGCCAAATTGGTTAAACCTGTTTTAACCTTGCATAAATAGTATCTGCACTGATCACCTAGAATCCAATAATGAAGAGCTCCAAAAATGAAAAGCAAAACTACTATATGCAAAAGACTTCACAAAACTATGTACAGGAACTTTTTAATAAGTACATTATTACATGGAAACACTTAAAGTTCATTCCAGCCCTTACAGCAAATGGATTGAATTCTGCGTATACCCTTGTACAAACAGGATAAAGCTCCCTTTTCTCACCCTGTAGGGCAAAGGATATTGGATCTTAAGGCCATAATATCTCTGTGCCTAGAAAACTTATTACAAGCCCTGGGCCTGGGCCAGACATACATATATTTTAGGGAAATCATTCATTTGGAGAGAAAAGAAGGAATGATATCCCTCTCAGATTGGAGTTATAGGTTCTGGGTTTTTTTGTTTTCTTTTTCTTTTAATGAATAGCAGCTGTTCAAATGTGCTCAGAAGGTAGAACGCTGAATAAGCTTCAGTGCATGGGATTATCGGGCAAGGATCCGGGGACAAGGTCAAAGGGGAGCTACAAATAAATATTTAGATAACACAGCTCCCATTGTTGTCAGTAAGGGATGATGGCTCAGCAATTCTAAAAATCAGCAAAGCTTTATTTAGGTGTCTGGATATGAATTAAGGGTCAAATTTGAGGGACTGTACACAGTCCAGAGATAACCTACATAGCTGTGGAAAAAGTAACACAGCTGTGTTAATCTGACTTCTCACCTGGGCTATCAATTCCTGATGATAAGAATTCTGATTGCATGACACTTGTTACAGATACACCGTTCGTTTTAGAAAAGAAAAATCCCCACAGTATTGTACAGATATTAGTGGTATATGTGTTTCCAAGGCTTCCTTTTTTTCTGAAAATCCATCTCGAGCATATTGATGCAGCACAATGAAGCCCTTTTATTTGATGTTGGTCTTCTGAAGCGTATGTCACAACAACCTAACTTCAAATTAGAATGTATTCTGTTGATGCTGCAAGGATTTTTCAATATTTGAGAAAATAATGCAGACTGGCTAAAGATATCTTATTAAGTCTTATTACATCAACACCAGTGCTCTCTCTACGATTTTAATCCAAACTTCTCACGCAGCCATCTTTGGTGCTACTTACTGACTGCTGTGTGCAGGCACTGGTACCCTCTACTGGTCATTACTGGTGCTCAAATAGTCTGGGAGGCAGAAGCAAACCGTTAACAGACATCTGAATGGTGAATACTTCTCTTTTTTCCTTTCTATTTTGATCAAGAGGTCGTGATCTCTATTCCAGTTATATGCACGACATTACTTGGTAAAGTGAGGTGGTTTCTATCTGTCCTACAGTTCATTAAAACTGTACGTAAAAGCATGAATAGTGGAATCAACAATAACCAGCACTGCTGGAAAAGACATAAAATACTGCACAGCTAATCATAGGGAAAATATGGCATATAGAACAGCTCTTTGTTCTCTACATTCTTGCTGTCATCTGTTGTGCTGTTTTCAAGAACGTCAGATGTGAATTGATTGGCAACATCTTTCCTTGAGGGAAGCGAAGCTATATTTAATGTCTATGGTTCTTAAAATTCCATAGCAGCATTAATGGTGCCCTGGCAATAGTAAATTCAGTTTGAGTTTAATTCCAGCTGAACAATAAAGTAATCGTAACAAAAACAATCCAAAAATAAAATATGGGTAAAGGGAGCACTGTGGACAAGAAAGCACTGAATTTCTTAAAAGGCAGACAGACCAATTGGCCATATAAGGATTCTAATTAGCCACTTGGAACAGTTTGGCAAAGTTATAGCAAATCATGTCATCATTGGATGCCACCAAAAAACCTCACCTCTCTGAACACATGAAATGATAATTTTGATCTTAAATACTCCTACACACATATTCCCAAAAGGTTTCTAGTTAAAGTAAGTGGGATAGAACTTAGTTTTAATGATTTCTTAACATTAACCCATAAATAAAGCTATTTCAAAATACAGTTTCCAGAGAATGGAAAAAAGGAGAGATTATTATTATCCTGAGACTTTGAAATGTCCATGCCAATATTTCCATTTTGACCACTGAATAGGATGCTGCAGTTCAGTAATACTTAATACAGTGTGATACTGTGCGCAGATCCTACAGCTCCCCATGGCTGAGATCCTCTAAAAATAATACTTTCTGCTTTAGCACACAGTGATGAACTTTTGAAGCAAGAGGTTGACATGGCTTTTCAGTGCCAAGGCCAGAGGATTCTTGGAGTTCATAACTGGAGCTGTGTCACCAGACACTGATGCCACCAGCTTCAGCTGAGCCTAGTAAAGCTTGAACGCTAAAAAACTGCTGTAGGTGGAGGGAGAGCTAGTCTGGGATGTTGTTTTGTTTGGGTTTTGGTTTTTTATTTTAGCTTATTTGTTTGGTGTTTATAAACTGTTACTTTGCATGAAGGAAATAAATCCAGAAACTTTTCTGGTTTGGGTTATTTTTATTGAGCAAATTTTCTATATAATACCAAAGCCCTTAAAGAGGTTTTCTCCATTATGTCTAAGCTTCGTTACCCATGGACTTTCTCTCCCTTTGTTTCTATACTTGGCCTAGTTACAAAGGATCACAAATTTTATACACCAAGGAAACCTTTGAATAGTAACAATAAATTAAGAGACCAGACAACTTATTCTGAATGCTTTCTTTTTCAACTGTAAAATGAGAAGAATGATCTTTCCGAAAGAAAAATAAAAAGACTTTTTTTCTCTTTAAAAATGCCAAACAGTTTCTAGCATTTTTTCTCATCCAGCTAAATGGAAATGATCATAACTGATTTCCTCAACCTAGTTCTCTAAGAAAATAAGATCTAAATAATCCCCATCTGCATGTGCATCTGACTGTGCCCTGTCTTTCCCTTTTCTGCCCCTCTCCCCTTATCCAGTTAACCTATGAAATTCTTAAGCTATTTAAAAAATAGCTTAGAGAGGGGTGGAGAATCCGAGATACATTATTTTCTTATATTTACCATGAAAATAAGATGCTAAGAAGATTAGAGATCCCCATCCATGTTCCCCCTCAGGGAAAAGGCGCAGCAAAGAGGTAGTGGCTGGTAGGCCAGTCAGGAACGTGCGTCTCTAACCTACTGACTTGGCACACTGCCTCTTGCTCAGCCAGAGAGCAGAAAAATGTGCTTAGGGGTTACGGTACGAAGCTGAAAGTATTGTGGGGGTGGTTGCTGGGATCACATGAGGAAGCAGAGCGTTGTGTTGCAAGCTCTAGAAGTAGGGAGAGGGGCTGGGAAGAGGAGAGGATGGTCCCACGGGGAGCCAGGTGTCCTTACTTCTGCTTCTCAGGCAGTCATTAGCAGATACTTCTAGTCCTTTGTTGTTTTGGTTTTTTTTAATTAGCCTGACCCGATCACAGTCATTTTCAAGAATGAATTAAAGATTAGGAATAATCCTTTTTCTGTTTTATTTCCAGTTTTGCCTGATTGAGACCAGTGGGTAGGGTATGTTAAAAGGGACAATCATTGCATGTAAGGTGAAGAAACACCCCTTCCCCACTTCTTTCTGTATAGAGATGACCAGATACAGAAATGTATCAGTACCTTATCTTTTTCAATGATGGTAAGTGCTGATTTATTCCTACAATTTTACATTCAGCTCTGTGAAGCGAAGTGGATACTGTGCATAAGCATCCAGTGCCTATGTACAAGGCTGCTGAGGTGAAAAGAGCCAAATCTTCCAACCTTTCTTTGATGGAATAGAAGGGACGCTCTTCCAGAAGTAAAGAACAGAGAAAATAAAGCTAGAAAAAGACCATGGGAGAAGATTTCATTCAATTCACAGTCCAAATCGAAGTTAAATACACTTAAATCATTGTTTAAAAAATAGGTTTGTTGAATTGGTCTCAAAAGCTTTTGGAGATAGATATCCCATTCCACATCCTGAAACAATCTATTGTACTGTATAAGTTACTTTATTCAGGGGAGAACAACTGAATCTTCTTCATTGCCTTCATATGGTTTAGAAATACAAACTTCTGAATTTTGAGTCTTTGCTTAACTCTCATGTGGGATATTTAATACCTTCAACTCTTTTACTAGAACAAAATAAAAAGAGAACCAAGACAGATAGACAGACAGGTGACAAACATTTTAATTTAGATAAGAGCACAAAATAACAGATAAAAGCAAAGAGGACAAGGACATAAGTTAAATTACTATCTGATGGAAATAACTTCCAGGAATCTATCTGTCAAATGCTTCAAATTCTAAGCAGTGCTGCCATTGTGGGCATTTTTTGCACCTCAGTTGTGTGTCTACAACTGCCTGTGTATTTCACAAACACACAGAAAAATTATAATCTTAATTAGATCAAGAGTGCAAAATGAAAATCAAGTTGCAACTATGAATGCCGGGAAACAACTTGAGATACAGATCATGCTGGCATGATTCATTTGACAAGTTATCTAATTTAAGTAAATATTGCTATGTTGCGAAAGTCATTTTAAAGAAAATGCAGAGTTGTTAGTTACAGTTGCCTTAGGGAAAACATATATGAGTGATATTGTTTTCATACTCCTACTCACTCTGCCCTTTGTGAAAATATTTTCATTGCCTGTTTTGCAGTCCTGGTTCACATGATGTATTTTTACTGCATTTGGTTGAAAATCACATATTTTTACACAATATGTGAAATATATGCACTTTTATATGCAAACATATATCTACATATATATGTAGATATATGTTTACACAGAGAGAGAAAGGAAAAAAGAGACAATGTGTGTTACCAAAGCAAAGATAACCAGCTTTTCTGGCTTATGCAATGGAAACAATAGGAAGATTTTTTTATACTGAGGTCTGAAAAAATATCTTTCTGTTATTAATGTCTCAGCTGGCTGTTTTCTGTGAATGGATGTCTAAACCAGGCAGAACCATAGGAAATTCAAACAGCTATTTTAAACCATCATGTGTAAAAATAGTCCAGATTATACATGGGTAGAAGATTTGACTTGACTACTATGTCACGGTTCCTGCCCATCTTATAGCACCCATTTGCAATGATTTTCTTTCTTTTCAAATTTATTTACTGCTCATCCCTTTACCGTGTCTCCCATGAAAGCCATTTCCCTTTGGTTTCAGGTGCTGCTCTGAATTACTATAAGCAGACATACAGTGGTTAAGATTTTAACACTTACAGTGTTACGGTTTTTCATGCCACAACGGAGGTTTCTTTGCCACTGGTGATGTACAGGGCTAGACTCCCTGTTAGTAAACCATCAAGGGGCAAATCCAGAGGTTGCTAGTTCTAGAATCTGTACCACCTTAGAAACCATTATTTAGAAAAAACAAAAACAAAAACAATGGTTAAAGTGCTGAGTCACTGCTGCTTTTAGCGGTTAAATTTCAGAAACTACAGAAACCGTCCATATATCTAAAATATGTAACTGACCTGTGAGTGACACATAATACTGTTGTGATCTGAGAGACAGAGAATTCATTTATACTGATATTTAGACTTTATCCTGTCCCTTTTCAGTCTCTAACTGAAAATGAGACTTTTCTTTATAAATTTTAGACTGAGTCCTCCAGTTCATTTCAGCAGCTGTATTAGAAACAAAGAACCTTTCAACCTGGTAGTTGTAATACATTTGTAAGTGAACAGCATATAACACAAATAAATCTAACAGCATTTTTATTAGGCTTATTTGCTCTATGTCAGTTCTGGCTAGTCCAAAAAGAGCTTTATTGAGTTATGAAAAGATGGAAAAGGTTGTGTCATAGTTTCCATTATAAAGCCTATTTTCAGGAGTTTGTAGTAAATTTATAATAAAGTTATAATTCTATTTACAAATTACACTGAAGTTATTTGTTTTCCTAAATATAATAATCTTCAGGGCAAGTGATAGGATTACTCTAAGATACTGTAAATAAAGTATTGAAAATTTCCACGTTAGTATGCATCTGGATCATTTTAAATGGCACAAAATCTTCTGCAAGACATGAACATTAACTTCATTTGATTAAGTAATAATATTTGTACAATCAGCATGCCAAAGTATCTCAGACCGCTCTATTGTGTGGGGCCCATGGTCCCTTTCCTTCTAGCTGGGTCAAAAAGCTATAGACCATCTCTGCAACGTGTCCTCTTCCTTGATGAAAACTGTCCCAAAGGGAATTAAGGTCACAGTTTAGAATGAAGCCTAAGTAAAAATGGAAAAAGCAAAGAGCAAAACAGCACTTGTAGACCTGCCTCTTATGCCCATAAAATAGATCAAAGTTAACATGAGTGCCCCTCTCTAGCAAAGGAATCCTGTTTGAGGACATCCCCACAGCATAAAGGTAATTTTTGTCGTGAAGGCCACACGTCTGCCTCCCTGGGGGACATGTGCCCAGACCGCCCAGTCCTTAACATGGTTGTATAAACTTGGAAACTAGCTGTGTTAGCATAGTGCCGGGCATGAGCTAACATGTACACAGGCTTTTAAATCCAGGTTGTTCGCATCTGGCTGTCCTAGAGCATGGGCGAAACAGATGCATAACTGCCTCCAGCTGCTCACGTACATATCCTGTATGTGAATAAATACATTTCAGTGAAGGAGGGGAAAAAGAAGGAGAACACACTCTTTGCAGCAAAATGTGGCTGTAACCAATTTGCTTTGATTGGCAGAGACCCATTTCCAAATAGCTACCTAGCCAGGTCGTCAGTCTGGCCAATAAAAATTTGCACACCAGGCTAAGACCAGAAGCCTCAAGGGAGCCAGTGTTGCCGCAGACCCAAGCCCCAGAGTGGTGATGCCACCAAAATCTGCTTCTCATTAAAACCGCGCAGGACTGCATGCTGCCTGCTTCTACCGTTCTTAGGCAAATGGATTAATGTATTTAAAACATCATCCCCATCTTTCCTGTCTTCCAGAAAACTATACCCTGGAACAGATAAGGTTTAATGTTTGATCTGGGAGCACCCATTCTGGACTTTCATCTCAATCTCATGCCTCCTTCTAGGAAGACGTTTGGCAAAAAAGTCATCACTGTGTGCTTAATATAACAAAGAATAGAAAAATCTGATTCTTTCTGCTTTTCATTTTATTTTCATGTTTTGCTTTTGACAGCATCTAGCTTTGCAGATAGTCCCGGTTTTGTGGTGCTCTGTGTTCCTTAATATCAGCTAGAAGACATACCACTGACAGCACTGGCCAAACTGGGAAGTAAACTTCAAAGTCTACACATGAAGAAGGGAAGGGTGGGGTAGGACAGGACAGAACAGGGTAGGGAAGGTTAGGGGAGGGTAGGGAAGGCAAGGCAGGGCAAGGCGAGGCACACTCTATTCTTTAATGTTAGCTATATAAGATGTCTGTTTCAAACATTATCTTGATATATCTTCTACCTTCCATTTGCTGTAAAACCTAAATTGCTTGGTTAGTTTCCTTCATAGGAGATGCATTTTTACTGAAAAAAGAATTGGTAAGTTCATGGCTATGAATCTGACTTATTTAAGTGGCTGATAATTGTGCCACTAACTTGAGTGGATACAGGGCCAGGTCCTTATTTACATGTGCTTTGTTATGTACTCACTGCATTCACATTCTAACTGTCTGTAAATGCCATCTATAAAGTTGATCTGAGGGCATTTTGGGATGTTGTGTCACACTATTGCTTATAAAGTGGTACAAAAGTTATACTACAAGAGTAACAACGTCAGGAAACAGTAGTAATGTGTGCCTAATAAAATCCAGACTGTATTCTAGGCAACTGCTTTTTCTTTGTGAGATTAGTCTTTCCTCAGAAGAAAACTGAAAAAAACACAAAGCGGCCTAACCACAATGCAGTCCTCAAGGAAGTTAGGACACATGGAGTTCATATATCTTGGAAGAAAGCAATGTGTAATTCCACAACCCTGTGTATCCCATCTAGATAATTTAACTCTCCGACTGATGATCAATGAATGAAATCATAAATCACTAAGATGGCTGTTTGCTTTGTAAGTAGTTAATTTCTGGTGTATTATCTCTAGATACTTGGGTGAAAAAATTGTTTTACTGAAATTAGTTTTTAAGCCATTCCCCCAACTATTCCATTATATTCCTCTGTTCCTTTCTGCGGGATAACTGTTTTTCCTTTATCTTCCATGCAGTTCTGTGTAATTTTTAAGGCCAGCTTTAATCTAAAATGTCATACAGAGAGGTGGCTCATTTGTTTAAATCAAAATGGAGTACCTTATTTTGCACATAATATAGATTCTTGTCACAACTAGTTTCCAATTGCACTGGGACCCCGAAGCTTTATCTATATGGTTAGATGAAAAGAAGTTTTAAGATTAAGGATAACTACGCCAAGACCTGGGACCCCTCCATTTTCAAACATTTGTCTAGGTGATCCTCCACTAGAGCGGGGACTCAGAGCTCCCCAATTGTGCACAGGAAAAAGTCACCCTTGGAAATCTGTTAGCGTAATGCACCATTGCACAGCCCACCATGCCCAGATCCAGTGTACTCGCAACCCAAGACTAAGAGTCTGATCCACCAGCGATGGTGCCAACGATGCATGGGACACAGCAGAGACTGCCTGCATCTCTGGTCAATCGTGCATTGGAGCGCAATCCAAGCTGGGGAATGAACATGTGCTTGCATGTAAACATTGCAGGGAAGGTGAGTCTAGATTGGAAAAGAAATTTATAGGTTTTACAGCATTGTCCAAGTGCTGGCAGAAGTGGAAACCATGGAAGGAAGACTGCAAAATTCCAGTGTCACATCATCCAACAGGAAGCCATGAGAAAGTAACTACTTGATAAATGTCAAAAGCTGATTCAGTTCTTCCACAGATTTCAGCAATGTTCAATAAATATACGGTAACATCCTTAAACTTCACGATTCATGATCCTCGGCTTATATTTGGTTTGCATTAGATTTACGGACTATTCATCTTTCCTATGCTGCCATTCCCTTGACAAAAAGCATTAAATGTTAAAAAATCACAGCTGCACCTCCTGTCATTTGTCTTTTTCCTGCATATGTGTTTGAAAGCAGCTTCCTCCCCTACGCTTCCCCATTGCCCAATTTCCTTTCAGATAACAAACGGTTCCTAAAAAAATTCATCTGTACCTAACTAGAGAGAAAAAGGTAAAAGGGGTGGAATCCATCTGATCACTCATATTATACGGATCTGTACTAAACGCTGAATTTAATCACTGAGTACATTACACATATGAGAACACTGCAGCATTAAGCAATAGAAAAGATCCACAGGGAGAAGATCATTGAACAGATACATCACAAACATGGGTCTGTTGACAAGCTTAATCTTGCCAATTAGATCTGAACCATGTTACTTCTTTGAAAGGAGAAAACATGACAAAAACAGAAGATGGGAGCTATTCGGTCATAACAGCCACAAACCCCTACTGAAGATGAGGCGGTTCTGGATGTACTGAAGTCATAATGAAATTTTTGTTGACTTTAATGAGGACAAGATTTCACCAGCAAATGTTCAGAAATCTGTGAGAGTTTAAAAAAAAAATCAAGACACTAAAGCTTCTTACATTCTGAGTAATAAATAAGAGCATGCCGTGATGCTAATCAGGTTTGTCTTTCTGAAATGCAATGTTTGTTGGAATCCACAATGGAGACTGTTTAATCTAAAAGATTTTTATGATGCTCTTAATTACTTGGGTTTTGGTTTTGATTTTGGCTTTTTTCTCAAAGCAGTCAGTGCAGACTCAGCTGCAGTAGTAACGGGTGCAGACAGTTCCCTCACACGATGAGGACCTGGAAATAGGGAATAGATGATCTTCTCCATATCGCAAAAATATTTTGGGTGTTCTAAATATGACAGAGCATGACTTTTTAGTTCTGTTTTATAATTCACTAAACAATGCTAAACATGTTCGCTTAAACTGAAAGTTTTAGTCTTTTTTTTCAGAATAAAGAGTCAAGCAACGGAGACCCTACAGAGAAGTTTGACCTAGCACTACCACAATCTGAAAACACTGGTTTTATAGCAGTCAAACCATATCTGTTGAACAAAAAAAATGGTACTTGACATGGCAGGGAAATGGACTTCCAAGTCCAAGAAAAATACTGAGTTTTTTCATAACGTTTTCCATCCCAACTTATAGTAGCCAAAAGCTTTATATTGCAGGTGGACTGCCATGGACCTGGGGAGTTTGGGGGCCTTAATTGCTCTGAGAAGCCCCAGAATCAAAAAAACTGGCATATTATCAAGTGAGCTATAAGAAGCCAAGAAGGTTGGGGAGATCAGGCCTCTCAAGACTTCCATGTTCTTGGCTCAGAAATATCCCTCCAGGTGGTCTGCTGATGATCCTGTAGCTTGGAGAGGAGGCTCTGCTAAGGAGCCAGGGAGGGAGATTTTTCATCCATCAGACATGTCTACATTCCTGCAAACAGTTTCAGCAAATCAACATTTTCCAGTGAAGCAATTTTCCGTTTAAAAAGTTGCAGTCAGTTTGAATGCTGCCTTCACGCTACAATACAAAAGCATATGGACAGTAAGTGTCCTGCCTCTCTACACCACTTTCTCCTGCCTTCCTATGCTCTTTTTGCAAGTTGCTGAGTTTAAAATCGTAACAAAATATACTCAAGTTTTATACTCTGTTTATTCCACATTTGGTTCTTCACTGTCTCTTTTACTGACCTGTTTAATCCCATGTTTTGCATCAACACATTCTACAAACTTGGAATTTTGCTCATGTTCTAGTAAGGTTCTGTATCCCCATAGTGTTTACTTTACACTCACTGTACTGTATAGAAATACTTGCTGCATTAAGTAGACTTGCAAGATAGTCTAAAGGATGTTCAACTAAACTAGCATTCAAGAGACCATGTTCATTCTTTGTATTGCCACTGGCCTGGCATGCATCTTGGATATTGGACTCCTGTAAAATGGAAATACCAAAGACTTTATACAGAGCTTTGAGATTTATGAATGAAAAGTAATAGTTTTAAAATTTTATTATTTCTTCTTTTTCTGTAATAACTACATTATTGATTTTCATCCTGTGCTTCACGAAACTATGGAAGTATCTAAATTCCTCCTGTGAAAGCTGTTTATGAACAGCAAATCTATTGCTGGTTGGACAAAATTGCTTTCCAGCTCTCAGAACCTCCAGGAGAAAATCGTAAAGAATTCAGAACAGGGAAATGTTTAAAAACTCTGAACAGAAGAGGGAACACTAATATGTTAATTAATTCATAGACAGCTTCATTCAAACAATCTCAGGTAGTTTACCAACTTAAAGAAGACTGTTTAATACCTATATCTTAGAAATTGCATTCCTGTTAGAATCAAAGACGCTAAAACGCACCTAAAACTCTGTAAAATCACTTACGAAAGAAAATCTACATTTTCAGATGTTGGTGGGGTAAAGCTCCTAATCCAGAAAGTCCTGTACCTGGTTTTCAGAATGGCTGAAGACCCAAGATTTCCATAGTTTGAAGTGGAAATGAACCTTAGAAAATGGAGTTTAATGTTTATCTGAACACCTAAATGTGACTTAAAAGCTTTGGTCAAATTATTTTCCCCCATGGAGACACCATAGCACATCTGACTTCTCATCATATATTTTAATTTGCCAGAGACTATTTGATGCCTGGGAGACAGCATGGTACTTCTTTCCATCACACAAATTGGATAGTATTACTACTAGCCACCCCTATCCCAAGGAAGAATCTTTGATATCAGGTCAAACCCCATCAATTCTTTATCAGTTCTCCCTTAAAGATGACATTGATTAGAAAGAAGCAGTTCTCATGAAAATCTTAAAACACTATGAGCCCATTTAGCAACAGGTACTCTTTACAA
This sequence comes from Buteo buteo, assembly GCF_964188355.1. Classification (NCBI taxonomy): domain Eukaryota; kingdom Metazoa; phylum Chordata; class Aves; order Accipitriformes; family Accipitridae; genus Buteo; species Buteo buteo. The sequence goes on along the minus strand of NC_134195.1, from coordinate 13,981,439 downwards.
TTGACTTCTATACTTCATAGCCACAATGTGTGAAGTCATCCTTCTTCACAGCTAAAACTCATCTGGCCCACAAGCAAACTACGGAGTTAGTTCCTGCCTGTCATAGATGGTCATTTCAACTAGAAATAATCAAGGCAAAAGTCAACGGGGCAACAAAGGCTGAACAGGTACAACCACACATATTGGTTGTAGTTGTTACACACTGGATTCAGTTTCCTAAACGTAAACATTTGAGATACCAGGGCATAAGCCACTAGCCTCCAGCTGCCGCTCCAGAAGTCTGAGAGCCTCCTGTGTGGTGTCTCAGTCAGCCTAGGGAGACTCCGAGGTCGTTAGACACCTAGGTCTAGGCAAATGGTTCAGCATTCCCTACAGTGAGAAAACCACAATAATATGGCATAGGATGGGACTGGGTCTGCATGATGTGCTTGACTGAGGTACCCAAAACCTGATCATATTGCCCAAATTGACAGAGGACATTTAATGTGTAAGGTGGAGTTCATCTCATTTAGCTAGGGATGCTATGATTTGACATTTACAGCTAAAAGTCATCTAGCTTCCTTTGCAAGAAATGGAGAGAAATAGGTACCTTGAGGATGTGATTCATCTCATTTAAGGGACACTTAGCCTCTAGATGCCTCAGCCTCTCTGTATGGGCTAAAAAGGGAGTGTGGACAATTAGCTTCTTTGTATATAGACACCAGTGCTATAAATGGCTTAATCAGTACTTCACAATTTTAATCTTGATTCCCACTGACTTTGAGGGGTACCTGGGCACTAAGAAATTCAAGATATAGCCGTTGCACCAGCTTTTTCTAAATTAAGATATTGCATAGTCATTAGTGAAGTTATGCACAGCAGTTATGCATGCCTTTGACATCCAATATCCTTTCAGTACTGGAACAGGTTTTTTTCTGCAAAGTAGGAAGAATTAAAATTCCTTATCTCTTGCTGCTGTTAGGAATTTTGGATCTTCAGAAGTAGAGATGGAAGTTTGATCTTGTTCTTGGTTTGTTGGGGTTTTTTTGACATGGAGAATCTTAAATTAACTTATGCCTCTACCCGGTCTTTGCTTTTAGCAGTACTAGCTGTTTGGGTGATTACTGGTGTTTGCCTATTCCAACACGAAGAATGATGCTCTTTAAATTCATAACTCTCTCAACTGTTTCACCTACTAGCTGAGACCAGGAAACACTTTCTTCTAGATGGCCAGAAAAATCTTGTCAGCTCAGGTCTCACTGTCAAGAGTCCAATACTTACTGACCAAGCTTTTAGATATCCCACGCATGGAGAGTGTAACATTTGATATCAAATTTACTTATTTGAAGACAGTTGATGTTGCATGGGATTTCTGATTTAGCAGGGTCATGCAAAATATGCTGAAAACACATTACAGTTAAAGCACAACACCAGTGTGTTTCCCATTACCGGTCTCTATGATATGCTCACCATCATGACACTGGGCATCCCCAGTTGCTGGGAAGGAATATATGGGTTGAAGCCAGCTCAAGCCCATTCCTCTCCTCAAAATTCCTTTGCCAGTTGTCTAGTTTTTATACTCTATGTTGGGCTGAGCCACGTATTCACTCCCCCCATACTGGTCTGGCGAACTCAGGGAGACATTCACACTGTTTTAATGAACTCAGAGAGCTTGATCCACTCAACTGTTGATAGCTGTTTATCTAAACCAAAGGCTACCCTCCAGTCCTTTTTTGTGTTGAGAAAAAGTCAGCTTCTTTGCAACAGCTGTGGTCACTCGCGCCCCGCATCATTCCCTGAGCTTCACAGGCACATTGTCCTTGCCCATCTCCTCTGAGCCCTCTTTCATTTTAGGGGTTTATTGGTCAGTCACACTCGGTAAGATGGCTTAAAAGCATTTTTCTACTATTGTTTCAGTTGCTAGAGGTGATGAAATGCAGCAATACCAGAAAACTCCTTCTTTGCTCCAGGTGCAACTTGGTGTGTGCCAGGAGGAAGCAATTCAGCAAGCCAAGTGGGCTTCACCATCTCCCTGGCCCACCTTACTTAGCTACCACTGTAAAGTGGAGTGATTCTGATTAAACAGACCTATCTTCATTGCCTGTAGGGCTAATTCTGTACCCTTGTCAAAGAGCCAGTGCAATGCCCCTGGGTTGCTTAGGCTCTACAATATATGAAAGATCTTGGGCAGAGTTTTTGACAAAATTTTCACATTCCCCAAGTGCAGGGAAGTTGTTCTTCCATGCAGTCTTCAAACAAGCTGACACAAGAGAAGCCTGCTGGGGTTGGCTCAGTTTATCTGCAGTGAGCCCAAAAAGACAGAAGCCAATATTCCACCCTATAGCTGGAATCAGCAGTTTATCTGGTTAACTATTTACAGTGCAGCTGGCATGCTTGAAGAAGCTGAATTCTCTTCTTTAGGGGAAATCATGTTCACTTGGGCATTGTGGGGCTGCAATTTACCCTTAGCACAGGCCTGTTATGAAATAACTATACTCTTACTATTTAGAAAGAAACTCAAGTGACCACTTAGGGGTTTTATGGCATTTTTAGCTAAAGATGATGCTATCATTCCACATCACAGTGTGATGATTTCCATTTGCTAGTCAAAGGTATTTTAAATCTTTAAAATATCTGAAAGCATGGATAAAACTCTTAGGACACATCTGTAAGTTCAAAAAGCCACACTGAAAACAAACTAGTAATAAATGCTCCTTGACTGATATCTTAGATACCAAATTGTATTCTGGAAGCATTTTTTATAACCAAATTCTGAACTCTGAAATAGGGGTTTATAACGGAAACAATTACAAAAGCAAGGCCAAAGCCCTGCATCCGGATTCAATGGGAGCACCGTAAGGCTTGGACATTCTACATGTAAGTCTGTACAAATAAATGTTAAAAACCTCAGTAGTGTAGCTACAGTGGACATATACAGTTTCTTTCTTGAGGAAAACAAAAGAAAGAGGTAGTAATAAGCAAGAAATATTTTTAAAAGTATCTACCTTTTCTGTAGAAAAAAATGTAGCTCTCATTTTTCAGAATGTATTTCTAAATACAGTGACGTTTTACTTTCAACTCTACAGCTGTGTTGATAGATTTAACCCCACTCCTAACTATGGCCTCTAAGTGTCATTTGGGCTATATTGTAGAAGAAAGCCTGGACTTCTGCTGTGTTCGCTTATTAGAGCAGCTGCATACCTTGTATGCTTCTCTCGTACCAGCAGGAAGACAAATCAAACGTGCAGACTTTCCTAGAAGGACTCCTAGGTTGTATACTGCATGGGATTGGTATGGAATGGGACCTGTAGGCTGCTTGAATTCAGACTGCTCTTACAACAACAGCATCTTACAACTAAAGATGTGGACAAGTCAAGTGGAGTCAGGCAGCAAAGTGGCCACTCACTTTGCTCTTTGTCCCATGCTCATAGAAATAATTTGCTGGCAGCCTGGTAGTACTAAAGATACACTTGTGATGTGTGCTACAAAAATACGCAAGTCACACATCATATAGGAACTCTGACTTCTAATATTCTGGTCCACTGGATTTCATTTAGCCATTCATATCATGCAGATTTATCTACTGCTGCACTACTACAAACATCATAAAACCGAATAAGGTACAGCAAAACATAATCTAACTCTGCACTTACCTGCCCTGACATGCTAAGCATTAGGAAAACATCTTTTATCTTTGCTCACATGCTGTTATAATACTTACACACCTCACATACAAAACAATTAGAACTGTTCGTTCTGTAAGACTATACGTAAGTAAATCAAAAAAGCTGTTCATTGCTAACATCCTCTAACCTCTAAGACTAAACATTGGTTTTGCTGCCTTCAGTTCAGTTCTTATAGAGGTCATGCCAAGATATCTGTGGCCTATAGGAACCTTAAGAGTCAGAGCAGGACATATCTCACCATTTCTCAGAGAGTCAGCTCTCCAGGGTTTGTGCTCGCTAGCGTGTTATTAATTACCTGGCACCAACTGTTCAAGGCCTGTTTCAGTATGGCTACTCTTAGCGCTGCAATACATTCAGTATTGCAATCTGGGCATCCACTTCAGGATTTCAGGCTTGCCTTCAGGCACGTAAAATCCAATGAATCTGAAGTGTTTCTCTGTTAGCCTTTGATGCAGAAATACCCGTGTAAGAATACCAAAAGGGGTAGGAGAGGGACTCGTTTAAATCAAGGGAGTGTTTGCAAAAGCAGGGATGGAAAAAAATTGGGAGCTGGAAAATGGTTTCTAACTTAATATGCTGGAATAGCTGTCCAGTGAAAGTAGGAGGGGAAAGATCTCTGATTAGTTTTGCAAAGGACCTTGCTAAGTTTCTGAAAAAGGTTGTACATCAGGATAGCCTGTGTTAATAGGAGGTTAAGTCCATTGGCCTAAGAGCCAGATGTGCTTCTTAGTGAGGTAACAAGAAGTGACTGCAGATTGCAACGTGTTTCAAGCATACATCAAGAAGAGTGTCAGCAAGACTTGGATCTTAAAGGGAAGCCCACTGCTAACAGCTGAGTATTTGGGTCTAGGTTTAATTCACAGAAGGAACTTGCTCAGCTGAGCAGTGGATTAGCAGCAGATTTACAAGGACAGAAATTGTTTTTCACTTTTAAATATTGTTCAGTATAAAATGAACAACAGTGGCTGAGAAGGTTAAAACTGAGGAAGTGGAGGAACATTTCATAATTTGAAATGCCAAATAATACAGTTCAAACCACAGTCACCCCAGTAAATTGAAGGCGACTTATGTGGAGAATGTTTACTGCATGCTGCTACAGATCCTTCTTGTATCCTTTTCTCTTTTTCTTAAATACCTTAATAAACTTGATTTCTTGGCTAAGGAAGGAAAGCAAATGAAGTAAAGCTCTCATCACCTCTTTTATTTCAGTTTTTATTTTGAAAAGAGGGATATATTTTCCCTTCCTTGGTTAATTCTTTAGCTCATGACATAAAGAAGAAAATGCGGCTCTGTTATGCTTCATTTCATAGATGTGGAAGTAGCATAGAAAATGCTCAACTGTTTCCGTGTTATTATTCCCAGGTTATTAACAGTCTGATAGAAGTACACTATGCAGCTGAAAGAAAAACTTCCTCTTCACACCACTTCACTAGGAAAATAGAAATAAAATTAGAGGAAAAAAGAGATTATGGCATAGAGGAAAGTAAACCTACTTCTTCTAGTGGTATCTCATTACAGATTGCAGCAGATTCCTTCATTCATCCTTCTCATCACGGTACATCTTTAAATACCTTCACTTGTTAGCACTTTCAGGTGCCACAACATTTACTGCCCTTTCACTTTGCCATTTAGCGCACAAAGGTAAAGCAGCACTGTATTTCTCAAGGTAACAAGAGGAATGAACTTGCCCCCCAGGTTCTCATTCAGATCACCCCTCAGATAAGCCAGGTACAAATGGGCTGCACTGCTTTGGGGGAAGCCCAAAAACCCTGCCTGGCTGCAGCAGTGTAGATAACACTTGTCTGTCCTGTGGTCAAAGCTCTCCGGATGCGAGTCAGTCCGGCGGTACGTGATGGGCAGAAGTGTTAGTGCAGCGCTGTGCCCAAGCAAACAAACTCTGCGGAAAGGCAGACGGGGGATCAAGCTCACACAGCCCCACAATCCCCGTCCAAAGCTGGCCTGCAGCCGCAGCCAGCGGGCTCCCGCCACCCACCAGACATGCCCAAAGGCGCTGGAAGCAAGGACAGTCGTGTGACATCTTTGTTTGCACTGGCACAAGAAACGGTTCTGTTTCGCCGATGCCAGCTGAGGGCCCACCAAGGCAGCGGCGGACCCGCAGCACGATCTATGACTAACTCCCTGCCTTCCCTTGTTGCCTGTGTTTTCTGCGTACCTCAGTGAGTCCTGGCCTACCGATGCTTTTCCTCCCACACTGCTGACCCTCATTTTTCTTCATTTCTTGTTAATCAGCATTTACTCCAACTAGTTTGTGATATAACTTGTCAGGCACTACGGTACAAATGCGTGAAATGTCAAAAGCAAATAAAGGAAACACTGGCACTAGAGTCGGCATGCTCTCCCAATACAAATACCCAGCGCCTGAAGACAAGTAGAGAACAAGTCACGACAGCACACGGCTATTATTTCTGTAAGCTAACAGTTTGTTTTTCTGCATCACAAAATTGAATGCAGTCCATCAACTTTTCTAGACCTCCTCATTTTTCTGCTGGAAGTTAAACAAGGTCCTAATTCATCTGCAGAAATTTATTCCCGATTCTCTGCCAAGTGGTAAAAGCAAGAGTTAATTTATTACCAGCTCCAACAGAAGGCATTTAAAAACTGCTGCTTTTTCACATGTGTACCACTCACTGCACTTTAGTCTTCTGGGCTCCATCCTTTCTGCTCTTTAGAAGACAGTTGGGAAAGTCAACCTGTCCATCAGGTATATTCATCAGTGGGACTGTGATGGTCTATTCCTCTCTTCATTGACCTACAGCAAATGAAAGAATTTGACTGCAGCTTCAAAGAGTCAGTCCTGTTTAATAAACAGAAGCGCAGTGCTCTCCCTCCTTCCTCCATGAGGCCACTTGACAAGGGAAGCCAAGAGAGATGCTCAGCTCGTCGCTGTGTTGGCACCGGGCAGAGCTAACAGGGGAGGAGGGAAGGCTGAAAGTTGAATGCTGCCCGCAGCTATTCTTTAAGCAAGGGCCATGGGATAGAGCAGTACACTTCGATATGTCAGGAAGCAGAAGCTTGGGCAAGAAGAAGAGTAGCTAAGCGATGGAAAAACAACCCCAAACAGGAAGGCCTAAAGGCAAGGAGGAGATAAGTCGTCTGAAGGAGGGTACAGAGAAGAGGGCAGCGATATATTGGCATTGCAGCTGCAAGGAGAGAGCCGAACAGTCCCTGACCTGGGATGTTCAGAGAATAAAGATCAGTTGGTGAACTGTGGGGCAATGGGGGGAAGGAGACACAAACCTTCCTACGTAAACAAAACCACATGGATGTACAGACACCATCTCCTCCTTTCAACATTCTCAACCACACATTTTAAATAGTATAAAACAGTAATGACGAGGCTCACAGGAACCAGTAGCATTTATCTCTCTACTGAAGCAAAAAGCCTTGAAAGCTACCCTGATTTTTTTTTTTCATTTGGTTGTACTGATCTATACCAGTCTAGAAGAGAACAAACCTTCCTTACAATTGCTTGTTATCCACAGTCCCAATTTACTATGGTGCTCAGATTTCAGACTATGAAAGCCTGCTGATTTTTACTCATTTACAGTTACCAGTTCATGTGCTCCCATTTCTATATCAGTTGTGGGTTTTTAATACTACACTACTTTGTAAAACACAATACTTGACTGATAAGATTTGTAAGACTATGACTTAAGCAAGTGCCCATTATTCTGAAAATTAGGTTATATGGAAATCTGTAAAATCTGAATAATACTTCATTTCCCTACTTATCCTCAGCCATTAGAAATGTAGTTGGTGACTTTATTAAAATGTAAATACAGAATTCCTTTTTTTTAACAGAGAAATTATTCTTCAAAATTCCCAGAACCTCATCCCACTCCACCCTCACTCCAGATGTTCAGACCTGATGTCTGCAGGCCACCGTTGCCTCACAGCATAGATGCGCTTCCTACAAACTACTATTGCATAGCTTGCTAAGCTTTGTTTCGGTCCTCGATTTGGGCTCCTTGATCCAAACTGGTCAAAAACACTTTGGCAAGACAACTTAGGCAAGATAACTGGTTCCTAGAAACCCCAAAACTTCATTCCTGAGAGAGCAGCAGTGCTACAGTAGGTTGCCAAAATCCTCCTTTGACGTTGGCTCTCACCAGGAGGAGAAGGTAACTTGTAAGGCTGTGAGCTAACAACCACGAGGCTAGTGATAGGAATGGAAGCCGATCAGAACAAAGTCGAGGCGTTTTATGGTTAGTGAAGGACAGTGAAAATAAGAAAGATAGCTCTCTCTAATAATACCCTTTCTCAAGCTGTCATCCTTGATTTCCCCTTCACTGCCTCCCAGTCTTGTCAAAAAGCCTATCATTAGCATGTCATTACCATCACCATCCTACAACACACAGGTTCTTGTTCATGTGAACAGCCTCTTACCTTCAAGCTATCTTTCAGAAATGGCTGTACCTGAAACTCACTTGGTGCTCCCTACAGTCCCCTGTTATTTCTACTTTGTTTCCCTTGTTCCTTCGAGGCATTTTCCTACCACTTTGTAAACACTGTGTAAACAGCAGGTACCGCAGCTGAAATGGCATATATCAGTGACACAGATGATTACCTTCACTGTTGATTTGCTTTGCCTGTCCCTACCCGCTGCATAAAAACTTTAACCAACATAACTAGAGTTTATAAAGAGGCTTTCCAACCATTTACTGCAAGAGCTACCAGACAACCTAGCATCACTTGATTGACATCAGAGAAATTAAGACTGATGTACAATAGCTGTCAATCCAGATACCAGTAAATGTCTCTGGTTGAAATATAACTGAAACCTCAAACTACAAAAAATACTGTGGCCACAGGGCTGCCCAGGCCTATGTAGCATCTAAAAGTTCCTATCATGGACAATCTTTAACTGCTAACTCCCTAATTGTATCTGCTACGTATCAATTAAAAAAAAATCCTGTCCTTAATATTTTTCATTCCCATATTTTTCTAACTGGATTCAAATGGATTCCATAAAAAAAAAAATTGTAAAACTTTGCAATAAGGTAAACATATACAATAGAGCTGGATGTGATTTGTTGTCAAAGTAGTGTGATTTTAACTTGTGAACTGCTGCTGTATTTACTGTTAATACACAGTTGATACAACAGTATGGGTTGGTATTGACATTTGCTTGTCTGAAAAAATTATTTACATTGAGGATAGTGAACATCATATTAGTGATATTATTTTTAAATGCCACTGTAATATTTTATTCTCATATTTATTTATAATATAGTTAAAAAACTTGCTCTCAAACTTTAGCACCTCTTTTTGAAGGAAGTCTCTTCTGAAATTTCAGACTCCAAGTAGTGAACAAGTTCCTGCATAGACCTAGCAATCTGGGCTTCCGCACCTTTTTTTTCCGGTTCTACTTCCGCTTGGTCCTACCATGTGATTTATTTTAATTTCACTAATTTTCAGAATGAACATACCATTATGCACATTAGGTGTAAAGGGCTACCACCACAACTAAGTCACCTATAACTTCCTCTGTGTATCGCTGGAATATTTAAACGGCTCTCCTCCCAGTAACAAAGAAACTATACACATAGTTATAATACTTCTGTAGCTATGATGAGGAGATATTAGAACAAACTGATGTGTACTGAAAGGTAGTAGGATCCTAATGAGAAAGTAAAAATTATAATGGTGTTACTTTAACTACAAGGAGTGGAAAGTAACGTTTTAGGTACTGCTTAAATTAATTCACCCTAAATAATAGTAAAAGTAATAGCAATAGTAATACACTCTTCACACACTAGTTTAAGCTTGATAAAATACCTGAGTAAAGTATTATTAGCTACAAATTAATAAAAAAAGTATGTTTTCTTTGTTTTTGAAAGTTTTGAGTCCTACAATAGGCCATCTGCAAAATCTTTTCTATATTTACTGTGTGACACTTCTTCAAAAAATGACTTGTGTTCAGGCAAAATAATTTCTTCCTACTGCCATTATAGGCTATCAGGTTATGTGTGGGGATGAAATGTTGCCTTCAAATAGATATGAGACCACGGACTACTTCTCAGAGCTTAGAGACGTCAGATTTTTCTTGGTTGTATTTAAACCAGCTCTACACACCATAATTCTACTAAGATAGGTCAGGGGGATCAGATGATACACTAGTAGAGACCAAATAATTGCACATTCAGCAAAGATGCATGGTGGAAATGTTCTCTGTGGTGCAGAACTCAAACAGTTTTACTCTTTGAGGTAATTGAAAAAAATAACCCAGTTGTCATCAAACTAAATGGCAAATTTTTTTCAAAATGTACTGCTTTTGGCAGGGGTGGAGTCAACTTTCTTCATAGCAGCTAGTATGGGGCTGTGTTTTGGATTTGTGACCAAACCAGTGTTGATAACCCAGGGATGTTTTTGCTCCTGCTGAGCAGTGCTCACCCAGAGCCAAGGGCTTTTCTGCTTCTCCCCCACCCCACCAGCGAGCAGGCTGGGGGGGCACAAGGAGTTGGAGGGGACACAGCCAGGACAGCTGACCCCGACTGGCCAAAGAGATAGTCCAGACCATAGGACGTCATGATCAGCAGATAGAGCTGAAGGGGGAAGAAGAAGGAAGGGGGGGGGTTGTTCGGAGTGATGCCGTTTGTCTTCCCAAGTCCCCGTTAGGCGTGCTGGAGCCCTGCTGTCCTGGAGATGGCTGAACACCCGCCTGCCCATGGGAAGTGCGGAACGAATTCCTTGGTTTGCTTTGCTTGGGTGCGCAGCTTTTGCTTTCCCTATTAAACCGTTTTTATCTCAACCCACAAGTTTTCTAACCTTTACCCTTCTGATTCTCTCCCTCACCCCATTGTGGGGGATTGAGTGAGCGGCTGCATGGGCCTGAGCTGCTGGCTGGGGTTAAACCACAACACAAAAGAAGTTCTGCAGCTAAAGCAGGGATAGGAGCTTTTTTTCTGCAAGTGAACCTTTATTAGCGGATTTGGAAGATACAACTTGTCCAGATTCTGATGCTTATCGCTAACAGTTGAAGAGGTTGCTCTCCCCCCAACTTTTTTGATAATCATACCTCTTACAGGTTTCAGAGCCAAAAATGCTTCACTAACTCAGATTCTGATTCTTTCTATTAATTTGGTGATGATACACCTGCCACAGCTTTACAGTCTAGGATGTAATGCCGTTTACTATAGCAAACGTACTGTGGAGATGGAATTTGAAAGCTCCATGCCAAACCTCAGAGGGATTCTTACAGCTTAAGAGGTACCTATACTGATTCCTGCAACTCTTTTGTGTCTTGAAAGACTAAGTTCTTCATTTTTCTGGAGCAGATGAGGGTAACTGCCATGCTGGCTATCTAGAGAACAGAAAATTGTGTGTATTCAAAAACCCCACAGTGGAACTAAGTAGATGACAGTGTGTGGTCTTCTGTGGTACATCTGAATGTGAATTTTTCTCTGGACCGGAGGTAGGCTTACTCTTGCATACTGATAAAATTGCTGATACAGGAGGGAAACTGAGGAGGTGGACGTTAATAATTTAATGATTCGAGATTGAAGTTTGCTTCTCTGGTGGATTTTAAAGGTAAAAGGCAACTCACGCCAGGGTCTACATTCAGTCTGGTTCGTTTTGCTACCGGTTGCTGCCTTTTCCTGTACGGCTGTCATTGCCTCTCCGCTCCAGTTTGGAGGTCCCTTCTGGTCACGAGCATTTATTCGGGGGGGGGGGGCCAGGCCATCACATTCCCACGCACAGCCCGGGTGCAGGTCTCTGCAGCGGTCCTGTGCCAGCACACCCGCCGGATCGGGCCGAGCTCCGTCCTCCGTCCTCCGTCGGGACACCCACATCGCTCCCGTTTGGGGCCGATACCCCCGACCCCGCAGCCCGTGAGCTCCCAAACCGAGCAGCCTCACCCCGCAGCGTCCCAAAACCACCGGCTCCGCCCGGAGCCCGGCACCAAAACTTCAACTCCCGGACCCAGCCGGCGGCTCAGCCTTTCCCCAGCGCCCACCTCCCCCCCCCCCAACTCCTCCACGGGCCCGCCCGCAACTCCCCCCCCCTCTTCTCCACCCGTGGAGGGGCCGCCCACCCCCGCAAGAGGAGCCGCTCCGCCGCGCCCTCCCCCTGCACAGCGCCCGGCGCGGGGAGGCGGGCGGAGCGGCGGACGCTCCGCTTACCCCGCGCCCCTCGTTCCCCCCATGCGGCGGCGGGCGGTGGGAGGTTGGTGGTGCTGCCGCCTCGGGAGCCGCTTCCCCGGGCAACCCGGTAAACGGCGGGGAACAGCCGGCGTCGCCCGCTCGCCCGGTTTCGGCAGAGCCCGGAGCGACGCGCTGGGTTCCAGCCGGGCTTGAGGGAGTCGCGGCGTCCCGGTTTGCCGCGGGGGCACCCGGGGAAGGCGAGAGCTGGCAGAAAACTACAAAAAAAAACAAACAAACAACAAACAACAAAAAAACCAAAGCGACGCCCCAGGCGGTGTCCTGCCCGGCTGCCGCCCATCGCTTATGCTTATCCGGGGGGGGGACGACCCGGCCGGGGCGGCGGAGCCCGCAGGATGACGGGCCATGAGGAGCGCTAAGGCGGCGTCGAGGCGGGCCGCCGCCGGCCGCGATGAGCCTCGGCGAGCCGGTGCCGGAGGGGAGGCCGGGAGCCAGGTAGCCGCCGCCCGCCCGCCGCGCCGCCCCGCGTCGCCGCCGCCGCCCGCCCGCAGCCCCCCGGGGGTATGGGAGCGGCGGGCAGCGCCCGCTGAGACCGCCGCGCCCGGCTGCAGGTAAGGAGCCCGCTGGCGGCCGGTGCCCGGGAGGGGGGGGACACGGTTTGGGGTGGGGGCTCTCCCTCGCGGGTCCGTGCCGGGAGAAGGAGGAGGCGGGGGGATCGGCGGTCGGGCGCCCTGCGGGGACGTTCTTCCCTACCGGGAAGCATCTGCCCTCCGGTACGGTAAAAAGAATCCCGGGTGGGGGGGGCAGAACCGCGCTCCCACCCCGGCGGCGGCTGGCGCTCGGCCCGGCCCGGCGGGAGGGGCAGCGCCGCGCAGGATCCGCCGCTCCCCCCCCCCACAACCCCGCGAACTTCCCCGCGGGGCGGGCGCGGTCCCCGCCAGCAGCCGGGCGGGCGGGCCCGAAGCCCAGCCCCTGCCGCCGCCCCGCCCTCCCGGCAGGCTGCCACCGCCCCGCCCCGGCCCCGCCCTAACGGTCGCGGTGGTGCCGCAGCAGCCCATTGGCTGGCGCGCTGCGCGGCGGCGGGGGAGGCAGCCAATGGCGGCGGGGGGGTGGGGTGGGCAGTCGAGGGCGCCCCCTGGCGGCGGGGCGGGGCGGCCTCGTCCGGGCCCCCGCGGGGGTTTCTCCCGCCAAATCTGCGGCAGAGTGGCTCGGGCGTGGGGGGTGGAGGCCGGCGTCGGTTCTTGGCGTGGGGGGTGGAGGCCGGCGTCGGTTCTTACCGGGACGAAGGACGGCTAAGCGCGTCCGGCCTGCTCTTCGCCAGCCCCTCGCGAGTCACCGCGATTTCCTCTTAACCTTGGCGAGCACCTCCTGTAGCAAAATGCGGTGCCCCCTCCCCAAGGGGCTCGAAACTGGTAGGACATTTTTTAAAGGGAGTTCTCATTAAAGGGAACATTAAGGAAAAGAGCACCTGAATATTCTTAACGGAATTAAAAGCTATTTGTCTTGTAAGGAATGGTAAACGTCTCATTAACTTGACCACAGATATTTGAGAAACCTCTTCATCCCGATGAGCCTCTCCTTTGAACTGTAATGGTTTGCACATGATGGTCTTAGGGAAAAAAAATGTGTGTCTCATTGCTAGCAGATCTGAGAAAATCTGACTTTTATACTAAAAGCAATAACTAATGGAACTAATAATAGCTAGTAGAACGGAATGCCTTTCCATCTTTGTCACGCAGTTATGCAAGAGCAGGAATACTAAATTTCTGCTACTAATAGTAGCCTGCATTCCTGTATGGCTTTAATCTGAAGAGCTCAAATTCTTCTGATGGTAGGGACAAGAATAGGGATATTTCAAACTCATTTCACCAAGTTAGGCTGCTCAATCTGTAATTAGACATCTACATAAATTATTTTATTTTCAGAAATGGTTAGCACTCAAGGTCGATAGCAGTTGTGTTTTCTTGTCTGTTCTGGCACAGTGCACAACTTTAAATGACCGTCCATGGGTCTAGCTGTCCAGGTTTAGACACGCAGTTCTGCAAATCTGAACTCGAGTGTTGATAGACAAGGCGAGATTATATGTATAAATTTTCTTGCTTACAGTTCTTCTGAGGTCTGTGCTTATGCCTCTAAATAAATTGTCAAGTTTTATCAATTCGTAGCTCCTGTTTGGTTAAGATTGCAACCTAAGAGCACATCCAGCATCGGACAGTTATGCGTGGCAGAGGATGACAGAGTCCAGATCTGTGGCCAACCAATTCTTTCCTTCACTCTCTCTCTCTCTCAATGACAGCATTTCCCATAGACACTATGAATGGGACTCACTCAGCTGCATTTTACCCTCCTGAAAGTTAGTAGCCTGTCTAAAAGCTCGGCAGCTAGGCTAGGTGAGTTAGCTAATCAGGGACCTAATGAGGCTGAATCGTACTATTTCTGGGTACCCGATCAGGTAGATACCTGATATTGTTCCTCTTGAAATGAACGTGGGTAGCTTTTTTTCTTTCGTTGACTGTAGAGGGAGCCATGGCAATTTGCTTGAACTAGGTGCTTCCCTTGAAGTTTTCTAATTTTTAGGCGAGAGGAGTACTGCTACTCTCCTTGGCGTATAGAACAAGCCTACAGAATTTATTACCGTAGGGAGACAGCGTGACTTTGGTAAGATAGGTGTTTAGTAGAGTAGTAGAAGGGAATTACGGGGGAAAAGCTAACTGAAGGAGCGAATGAGGTGGAAGGAAGACAACCTCTTCCCGACCGCCCTTCGCCTTGACTCTGCGGACCTTCTGGGACGCTGCGGAGCACGGCTAGGTCTCGAAAGCTTCCTAAAAGGACTTAAACCAATCACGTTTCTTCTCTCTCTCCCCCCCCTTCCCCGGCTGTTTCCCCCCCCGGACGACCCAGGAGGAGCGAGGCGAGGGGAGGCGACAAGATGGGGGCGCGGGCGGCGGCGGGGGCGCTCTCCGTGGTGCTGATCCTGGGGCTGGGGCTGCCGCCGGGCGCCCTGGGTTGCCCCCAGCCCTGCGCCTGCTACCTCCCCACCGAAGTCCACTGCACCTTTCGGTCCTTGGCAGCCGTGCCGGCGAGGATTTCGAAACATGTGGAAAGAATCAATTTTGGGTTTGTATGGCAGGGCGTAGCAAACGGCTTCGCGGTCTCGGTGCGGAGTCCCGGAGCGCTTCGCGGACGGCGATCTCTGCGTGTTGCTTTTTAAGTAGAATCGCAGAGATGGGCAGTTAATCGCAGGCGCTGTATTTCAAGCACTACCAGTACTGGCGTGGAGAGAGCTTTAGTGTAGCCTTCCTGTTTCAAAGAAGAGTTACTGTTGTTTTCAAATAAATATTTACATCATGGTGTCAGTGGTTCTTGGCAGATAGGACATGCAGTCTTTTATAGTCTATAAAAAAACAGATTGAATTAAACCTACTATAGGGTTTCTACTAAATGGTGAATTTTATCCCTGATGTAAAAAAATACAGCAGGAATAAAATTCTGTGATGTAGCCAGGTAGCATTTTGGAGAACAATGACATATAGCATATCTTAAAGCAATACAGTAAAACCAAAGTTATTCCGTTGTCTTTGCAGTTGTTTTATGTTTTTTTTTTTTTCCAAGGAACTTAAGCACAATATAAGCAGACATCAATGTTTTGGGGAGAGATTGCTCAGGCTCCAACTCACTTTCTTCCTCCAGGATATTGCCAGCTCACACCTGTCTGTCAGATTGTGAGACAAGAAGGCAGGTACAGTTGGCAGGCTGCCTGTCACAGAAGTGCTGTGTAGGATCGTTATGTGACAGGGCATGGTGCAAGAGTCACAGTCCTCTTCTGCTTGGTATCAGAGCTGCCTGACTGCCTGGTATGAACTCACCCTGACCACCTCAAGGCCTGTAAGCTGCAGCTCATCATGCAATGACTGACAGTGGGGACCTTGATTTTTATTTTTTTTTGCTTCTCCATAGTTAAAATTTGTATCCACCAGCACTTTATCCACCTAAAGCCTAATTTTGATTTTAGTCTCAAAGTGCCCTTGTACTCAGTAACTCTGTATTACAGCAATCTGTACTTTCATGCCATTTTTGAGTCAAAAATGCCTCCCTCTCCCCTCACATTCAAAACCACACATGTTCATAGTCAACTCTCCCCCATACGTCAACATTCTGTGGCAAACTCTACCCCTAAATTGCTTTTGAAAATGCGATGTAGGCTTCTAAGTTATTTAGGCATTTTGGCTTTTTTTTAATAAAAGTATGTTATTTGATACTGCTAGCATAAAAGCCCTTTCCTGTCTTTGCCCCTTCCCATGGAAAAACAGTCTTAGCTATCTGTTGTTGCATTTCTTTCAATTTGGAAAGCAGCTTTTACCATATTTGTATTTTAAGGTGCTATATATTTAGGAGGTAAAGATTATTTTCCTAACTAGAAATAATTTAGGTAAAATTATTTAGAGAACTTAATATATTTTAGAAGGGCTGATGTTGAAATAAGGAATTTTAACAGGATGACTGCTATAAGCCTAGTAGATCTGTAATAGGACTCAAAATATCAAAACAGTAGCCTAAATTTTTAGCAAATTCAGAATCTTCAGATAGGTAACATGATGAGGATCTGAAAGCATTTCCTCCATATTCAAAGCATTTTAATTTCTCGCTGTCTCTTCCCTTCCTTTCTAGAAAGTGTTAAAAAATAGGAAAAAAATATTTAAAATTCAATGCTTAATTTAGAGGCTTAATGCCCAGATTAGCTCATACATTTAATTTTATGTCTACATGTGGAAAACCCCGAATGTAGAGCTAGGCTACCAAACTTAAGACTTCTGTATTGGCAAATAAAACCTGATTTATTTGTCCAAAGTGAAACTGAATTATTTTCAAGAAGTAGATTTTTGACATTACTTCTCTAAAAGGGGTTTCTAAACTCAAATTATGTGATTGGAAGGTCAGTTCCTAGATCTTATGTAATTAGTTGCTGTAGCCAATTACATGTTGTAACAGTAAGTGAAGCGGGATGTGACTTCCTGCTTCTTGTGCTGTTTGGGAGATACCTATTTTTAATGTCCTCTCTCCAAATCGTTATTCATTTATTGTTAGATGCTGTTTTGGCAACACTGCAGCCTGCCTAGTTTGCCAGACTCCATAGCATCATTGTTTGGCTACAGGCCATTAATTTATTACCATTCCATAAACCAAGCTGCATGGAAAAACACACTGACAACTATTCAAACTTAAACTCCTATTTATTACTCTTACTCCTAAATTACGGCTAAAGTGCCACAAATTGAGTTAAAAGAAATCTTAATCTAAACATGAACTAAGTATACTTGGCCTTGTAAAAATGTTTCGGTAACTTCTGGCCCTTTGACAATGCATTAAGATCCCTCCAGTTTTTCCTGAAAGTTAGGTTATACTAATTTTACATTTGCAGTCCATGACACTCAGTGCATAAAATGTAACTGCACATGTGATTTTTTTCCAGGTTTAACAGTATA
This sequence comes from Buteo buteo, assembly GCF_964188355.1. Taxonomy (NCBI): domain Eukaryota; kingdom Metazoa; phylum Chordata; class Aves; order Accipitriformes; family Accipitridae; genus Buteo; species Buteo buteo. The sequence goes on along the minus strand of NC_134195.1, from coordinate 13,964,168 downwards.
CAGTCTATACACGAAAACTCCTTTGCAGGACTTACAAAACTGGAATTGCTCATGATACATGGAAATGACATTCAGAATATACCTAACGGTGCTTTGAAAGATCTTGTGTCTTTACAGGTAATGCTCAGGTCTTACTGAATTTCATAAATTCTAACTTCCATAAATAACAAAAGACAAAAACAAGTGGGTTTTGTAGTGCCTTTCTTAGGTTTAAGGTACCATTTTCCCCCAAATACACTGGAGATCTATTAACTACGTCTATGTCATACTTGATAATGCCAACTAATACTCAGTTGTGTTCTCCCTCTTTGACCAGTGTGTCATTTTTCAGTGGTGCAGAGGATATTTGAATGTGGGAGGAAAACCTCTGCTTGCTTGCTATTCTGTTTGGATTTAGATCAAAAAACAAAATTAATCTCTTTTTTTTTTTTTTTTTTTTAGGTTTTCAAAATTAGTTACAATAAATTGAAAGTCATAACTGGCCAAACTCTTCAAGGACTTTCAAGCTTAATGAGACTGCACATGGACCACAACAGAATTGAGTTTATTCATCCAAATGCTTTTAATGGATTAACTTCTCTGAGACTGGTCCACTTAGAAGGAAATTTGCTCCAGCAGCTTCACCCCCACACCTTTTCAACATTTATGGTCCTTGATTATTTCAAACTGTCAACAGTGAGACATCTCTACCTATCTGAAAATGCTCTTAGGACCTTGCCTGCAGGGATGTTTCAAGGCATGCCCCTGCTGGAAAATCTTTACCTTCATGGGAATCCATGGGCCTGCGACTGCAGTTTAAAGTGGCTTCTTGAATGGAATGAAGTTTCTGGAGGTAAGAGCAAAAATGCCAATGCTTCTTCAACTCATAATGTTAGATTTTTTTTTCCTGTTCTGCATACGGATGGTTCTGTTACTTCCTGAGTATTATTACTTACATGATGTCTATGTGTACTATTGTGTTCCATTACCATTCAATAAATGCATGTATTTAAAAAACAGTGTAAAAAGGAAGCAGTTGTGTGTCACTAGCTAAAAATCTGTATTCAAACCCAAAGGAATTAGCCATTATATTCAAGATGGAAAAAGTGATAGTGACATTTGTAGTTGGAAGGAGGAGATAGGTTATAACCTGTTAATGTGTTCCTTTGTACAGCGATACACCTTTGACTAAGGGCTGGCGATTGTTCTCAACCAGCAAAGCTAGTAACTAAGTGCTCTTGTGGGAGGTGGAAACATTGAATTTGAACTTGTTTGGCTAAGGAAGGAATGGAAATCAGGTTTCCAAGTTCCTGGATGAGTCCTTTAACTTTGATGCTATTAAAGTTAAGGCTGTTATGTAATATGCATCCTTCATGTCTACCTGTGTTTCTTCATTGACCACAACTTCCTTTTGTGATGGAGAATATCTGGTTTAAGTATTTTCAGAGAACACCTACAATCTTGCAGGTTTTTTCCTAGAATAACTGGTCTATCTTCATTTAGGCTTAGATGTGAGATAAGTATCACACTGCTTAGGCTGGAACACTTCTGGTCATGTGCAGAAGCAAAATACGAGAAGCAAAAAAAAAAAAACCAAAACAGAAGAGTTTTATAATGCCTATATATCAGGAATACACTAAATGAGGATTTTTTTGAATGTCAGTTTTCGATTTGGGTATCTCAGTTCACTAATGCCCCATCTCAGGTTGCTAAGTGCTTACTGTAGTAGGCCAGAGGGACTGGTGTTACACCAGAGCTGCCGATAAAATATTAAGAGGGAATTGTCATTTAATTGCAGCTGAAGATGTCTTAAATGAATGCTGGAGTCACAAGGTATATGTAATGATTTGAAGCATGTATGGTGGGTGATGGTGGGTCTTGCCATCTTAGAATATGTAATTCGTCGCAGTTTTGCACTTAGCTATATGACAATATGTTTAAGAGTGTGTGATACTTGAATGTGTAATGTAAGTGTTCCTGACTGAACTGATACTTGAAGCATCTAACTTTGACATTCTATTTCACTAGCTTACATTTTAATATTCTTATATACTCTCCTTGATCCAAATGAGTATATATATTAAGTGTACTTAAGTTGCACTGTAAGTTATAACAATGAAATACTAGATGAACTTTCTTCCCTTGTGCAATGTTGGCTTTTTAACATTTTTATTCAATTAGATTCTCTTTTTGCACTACAACAGCAATGATTATGGGAAAGAGAAAATAATTTATCCATGCCATTTACATGTATGACAGGTTTTGCATCTTTATATAACTATAACATTAACTTCTTTGGGAATTCTGTCCAGATAGAGTTATTAAAGTTCTTCAGACCAATGTGACCACTGCCAAGTCGGTTGTGGGCCAGTTCTGTCATGAAGCGTGCTTTCCTTATCTTTGAAATATCATACTTGAATCTGCAAGTGATAGACTGGTTCAGTTAAATATTCCATTTGTAAGAACTTTTCAAGCAAATTTATGTATCAGACTGGAAAAGCACATATTTTTGAATTAAAAAATGGTATGAAATTTTGCCACTCTTCCCCTTCTTCTAACATTTTGCCTTATAACCCACCCGTATATTGGTCATTCATGCAAAGATCCCTTATTCCTCAGGAGTGATCAGCATGACAGTTATTCCTAGAATAATTGGAATACATTTTATTTACAACATGTTTCCAAACTAAATATGTAAGGCGACATTTGACATTCTAGTGAGCAGAACAATGTAATAAATATATGACTGTTATTTTGCAGACAGGAGTATTTCTGGCATTGTTAGAAGAGAGGAGTCAAGGCTATCATTTCCTGGTTTAGTGCTCCTTCTCTGTTTTAGTTTTTATTTTATCATTGCAGAGTTTGCAGTTATTTCAGAGGTCAGGGAAGAAGTGGCACTTTCTTTTTTGTTTTTTTTTTTGCTGCTGACAAATAGCTTGTAAGTGCAGGAACTAGTCAGCAGATTTTGGTAGCAACAGTAGAATGTTTTGTATATTGCCAGTACTGTTGTTAATGAATAGAGAAGAATAAAAATCTTCTTGGATTATTTAATGATGAAGTCCAGCATTTCTCGGGCAAATGCTGCATGTTTGAAAGCTGAGAGGACCCAGTCCTCTTCATGTTAGATCCACAAGTTCGATTGGTAGGCTGTCACTGAACAGATGCAGACTTTTTAACACAGTGTAGATTTTTGCTGACATAAAATATTGCTCTGAAGACTTCAATTTCTAGGCATTTTATTCAGAGGCAGTGAATCTAATTTTCAGAAGGCTGGAGTATTCGATCCTCTCATTAAAGTCAGAAGAAATTGTGGTCAGTTTGAGAATCAGGCACCCATTCAACTGTAAAACAAAGAGGTGCCGTTTTAAAAGCCTTGCCTTATGTGTCATGTGCCATAATGCATTCCTCATGAGGTCCATTTTGCACTTTTGAGAGTTCTCTAACTCTAGGACAGAGTTTTTCAGCTTACCTATCTTTTGTTTCCCTCCTTTTTTTTTCTTTCTTTTTTTTTTCTTGCAGGTGTTTTAAAATGCAAAAAGGACAAAGCCTATGAAGGGGGGCAGCTCTGTCCTAAGTGCAACAGCCCGAAACAGCTGCAGAAAGAAGATATTCAAAACTTGAAAGATATTTCCTGTAGGAAACCTGTCATTCAGTCCTCACTGAGGCAGAATAGCAGCACTCAAGATGAAGAAGATGGTGACAGTTATGAACTCCCTCTGGAAGAGCTTCAGTCCTCTCCATGGAACATTACTCTAAATATGACTGATGAGCATGGCAATATAGTCCACCTGAACTGTGAAATCAAAAAACCAACAGGCTCTACCAGAATTCAGTGGAATCAAATCCAAACTCAGGAGATAGATATAAATGCTACAATTTCACTGGATTTTGAATGTCCAATGAATCGAGAAAACTATGAAAAACTATGGAAGCTTATAGCTTATTACAGTGAAGTACCTGTCAAATTAGAGAGGGAATTTATGCTCAGCAAAGAGCCTAAAATAAGCTATCAGTACAGGCAAGGCTCAGATTATGATGCTCTTTACTACACAGGCGTAAAAGCTCAAATACTGGCTGAGCCTTCCTGGGTAATGCAAGCTCTTATAAATATCCAATTAAACAGGCGCCAGAGTACAGGGAAAAAAGTGGTGCTATCTTTTTTTACTGCATTTTCTCAGAAAATTCGTACCAAAAACACTGGGCAGCAGAGAAGCTGGGTAATGATAGAGCAAAACCAGAGCACAAGGACAGCGCAGAGTGTGGTGGAAGGGTCAGAATTTCAGCTGAGCTGCGATGTGAAAGCCTCTGAGGGCCCCTCCATTCAGTGGCTCTTTCCAGATGGGACTAAACTGCAGGCACCATTTAATCAGAAAGACAGTAGGTTTTCCATTCTTAGTAGCGGCCAGCTAATAATCAAAGCAGTGAGTTACACTGATGGTGGTTTGTACCACTGCGTTGCCCAAGTGAGAGATGATGTGGACGTAATGGCTTACAGACTTGTAGTGCAGCCTCCAGCTATACAGGTAGCTGATTCAGACGTAGTGAGAGTTGAAAAAAATGTTGGAGATCCAATAGTTTTGCCATGCAATGCAGTTGGCATCCCAGAGCCACAGTTGAACTGGATTCTTCCAAACAGCCAGGTACTTACTGATTTATCAAACTCTTCAAAAGGATATATGTTGGACAATGGCACTTTGCTTATTCCAAAAAGCCACGTTAGTGATAGTGGCCATTACAGATGTGTGGCTGTCAATCAGCAGGGATCAGATCAGTTTGTTGTAAGGGTCACAGTAAATAAAATGGTGTCTGACAGGTCATTTAAAAGAGTAAAACTAAAAAAGCGCCCAGGCTCAAAAAGTTTGTCAAAAACAAGAGGGCGAGTCATAGATGATGGAGAGGGATCAGGGACAGGAGGGGTGGAGGAGTTCCCACGAAGAAAGAACCACCTGAAAGACTGGGAAATATCCTTCAAACAAAAAAGTGACCAGGTGCCAGAGGCTCAAATTAAAAAGGGGAAGAAGGGCAGAAGGAAAATGAAAATCTGGAAAAGTACTGATAAAACGCATGACAGTAATGTTGCAGAAGGCCGGAGAGTATTTGAATCTCGAAGGAGAATTAATGTGGCAAGCAAGCAGATTAATCCACAGCATTGGGCTGACATTTTGGCAAAGGTCCGTGGGAAGAATCTTCCTAGGACTACAACAGCTACAGCCATTTCTTCAACAACCGCACTGCCATCAGTCATGCAGAAAACTACTCCAGTCCCTCATCCGGTAGCTAGCCCTCCGCCTTCAGAGACAGCAGCCGATGTGGTAGATTCCTCTGCTGATACATCACCTGTGAGTGAAGATGAGCCATTCCCAGTCACTGTTTCCCACAACACTAGCGCATTTTCAGTCCAATCCATATTAACGAGGTCGGAAACTGAACCCTTCTCCCACCACAGAGCTTTAGAAACACCTGCAAGTATAAACTCTGTAGAAATTGCTGCATCAGGTCCATATTTGACTCCTGTCTCTGCAACTGTGCAACCCCAAGGCCAGCAGCATCTTGATGTCAGGACCGATGATTCAGTTGTAGTTAGAGAAAATATCCATGCTTTCACTGAAGAACCTCTAACCAGACAAATTATAACAAACTTTCCTAGAATCCAGAGCACTTCATTCACAGTGGAAAGTGAAGATAGAACTATATCTTCTATATCAGAGGAAAATTCTGCTTTTGCTGAGCTACCACTTGATGCTACTGTCCTAGCTGAGTCTCAGACTGTGGATCTTCATAGTGTCATAGAGACAAGTGTGAAGTTAAATGAAGTGGACCCAATGAGTGTTGACACCATAATTTTAACACCTTCTCAGCTGGATGAGATCATCCCAACAGGTTCTGTAGGCACTACTACCATTTCTTCATCCGTTTCTCCATTTGTTACAGAAAAGAGCGATGACTTGATAGACCAGCACAAAGAAGTATCCACAGGTCAGCCAAAAATGGCAGACTTAAGTACAAGTTTTCCATCTGTCACACCCATCAGGGTTCAGAGCATGGAAGAACCTGAGACCCACAGGAATACGTTGACTCAAGAAAGCATGTCCAGCAGTTATGCAGAGAGTTTTCAGGGAGGAGAACGTGGAAACCTGGCTGCTCCAAAACCAGATCCCACATTCATTTTGCATAGTACTGATGCTCTTCGTAAAACAACAGAGGGGATAAAAACTGCTTCTTCCATCAGTAGATTGACCACTGTGGCCACAACAACAACTCCCTATAGAAAGACCATGCCTTCACTTATTACACAGCATGTTAGAAAAAGGCCTTATGGGAGAAGGAGATTGAGGCCAAACAGAATCCGACAAAGACCAAAGCCTTCCCCCGCTGTTGTTTTAACCACAGAGGCAATGCCTGTCGTTCCAAGGACACCTGAAGTTGAAGCTGTGACCAGAACATCTTCTGCAACTCTTGCAAGTCCTGATCTTAAAAACAATGTCAAAATACGGGCTAAGGAAGAGAAGCATGTGGAATTCACTCCTCCATTAGTTACTGATTCGATTGTCTTAGAGAAAATTACCAAAATCAGAGAGGTGGTCACAACTTCTTTTTTTAGGCCTACTGCTTCTCCACCTGAAGCAAAACATGTGACACTCTCTGCTGCTCCCGAAACCTTGGCACTTCCAGTGACTGCACCTATCACGATTTTATCATCATATGTTGTACATGAAGCAGTTCCCACAAAAGAGTCAAGTGCACCTCTGAAACCAGAGCATAGCAAAGTGCCAGCATACCATTCATTAGTCAATATATCTGAGGAGAAGGGCATTAAAGCAGATTCTATAACTATGGATAGTAAGGCAGAACAATCAAGCACAACAGCTTCTCCTGAGCATATGAACAGCTTGATACTATCTACAAAACCAGAATCTCAAGAAGAGCCTGTCCTATTTGACTCAGAAGTTGTGGTTAATGAAACAAACACCAGAACATTCCAGCTGAAATATCCCACTATGACTGACTTAAGTATTCCTGTTGGCACAGTGGAAGTTTCAAAGGAGCCATGGAAGCCCACAGTGTCTTTAGAAACACCAGCAATAACTGAGACACCTCAGCAACATGAGATGATTACTTTGTCCTCCTCCTTCAGCACAACAGAAACTCAGACTTTTCTACTTAGAGAAACAAAGAAATCTGTTGCTTCCCAGACTGGGACAAAGCCATCTTCCTTGGATAAAAAGGAAGCTATGTCACATGTATTTCATCGTGATCCCACTTTGCAGACAACTGAAAGGCTTCTGACTACATCCACTGCCTTTATTCCATTTATAAAATTTGCCACTCTTCCCCCTTCCATTTCAAGCACTTCACATCCTTCTCTTCATTATACCACCGAGGAAAGTAATGCCTTCAATCAGGAAAGGTTCCCAGAAGCAAAAGAAGTTGAAGCAGGTGGTGACAAAATGGTGGTGAGCTCAAGACAGATGGTACACCCTACTCCTTCCTCTAGCCAAAACAGGATTAGCATACAGTCGAAAGAGGAGCAGTTCAAAGAGTTGTATAGTAGCAAGTCAAACAACAGTTTACTGCTAAATCCAAACCTTCCCCATCCACCTGCTGGAATGATACCAAGCCTAAACCAAAGACTGCCTGTTGTGCCTCCAAAGCATGTTCCAGTAAGAGGCACAGTGAAGCCTCCATATATTGTAACACAAGGTTCATTTCGCTATTTTATAACACAGCAGCCTCTTCACTACACAAACAAACCAGAGATAACAGCATATGCAGCACATACCATCCAGGACAAAAAATCTTTTGCCTCTCAGAGAGAAACAACTACCCCAACACAAGCGTCTCCATTTCACAAAACAAATCCGTTCACTGCAAGCAAGTTTGGTAATCAGGGTCAGAACAGATACAATATAAATTCAAGATTTTTTGGAAATAACTATGTCCCAGATAACAGAGGCACAGCAGGGAGACTACCAAGTCAAGGGATCCCCTATTATCCCAGTTCCAGAATGCCATTCCTTTTCAACAGAACAAGGATATTCCCTCATTTAGGTTTGCATCCTAAACCAGTGGTCCCTAGTCAACTAGTCCCAAAAGACACAAATGAGAAGAAGGTCACCCAGGTCTTCCCTACTAGGATTACAGTGCAGAAAGCTACAGCTATTCCAGTGCCTCCAATGCCACACACCACAACCACCACATCACCACCACCAGTGATTTTGAAGATCACCCCTCCAGCCTTTCAGCACACAAAACCACAGATATCCACCACAGTTCATCCTTTTAAAAGTGTCCATCATCATCATCATCATCATCATCATCAACAAAAAGTTCCATCTGTGCCTTACGTGGGAGGCATTATGCCACACAATTCGACTGTAATTCAATCTTCCACTAATTTCAGGATACACGGAGAAGGACCTAAAATTATCACAAAAGGGTCCCAGACCATATCCATTCTTGCTGAAACAGATGCTTTTATCCCTTGTGATGCAGTAGGGGAACCCAAACCTTTTATTACTTGGACAAAAGTCTCTACAGGTAAGACAAGAGAAAAATGTGTTCTTCCACATGGTTTTTTAAGGGTACAAATACTTGGGCTGTTGCATAGAAATGCAAAATGATTGCAGGAATAGTCCAAAGCACTGGAGAATAATTTCTGTCTCTTTTAAGAAGTGACTAACTGCAACTAATCATTGCAGGTAAAATAACTTCGCAGTATTTCTTGTAGTAAAAGAAAACCTCTACCATTTAATGATTATTCACAGCAGTTAGAGTTTGTGAGTATGGGTTTGTTAACATTGCTGCCTTAAATATTGATGTGTATGTCATTTCCATAGGCAGAAGGGAAAGAGAAATTACGTAAAGATTTAAGAGGAATCCTAAAGCATAAAGCCCTTAAAAGTTCCCACACTGTACATGCTTGCAAGCTAGTATGGTTAGTTCTGCAATAGAAACAAAGACTAATTGGAGCTATGGAGAGTGTCAGACGTTATGTGATCCATCTGAAGTTGTAGTTGGTGTTAAGTAAATCTAAAATCTTAGGTAAGACTTTTTCAATGCAATGATGTATGTCTTAAGCTCTTTGACTTTCCATTTCTTTCTTTCCTCTCACCTTCCCAGGAGCTCTAATGTCAGCCAACACCAGGTTACAAAGGTTTGAAGTCTGGAAAAATGGTACCCTCCTTATTAGAAATGTTCAACTTCAGGATCGTGGACAGTATTTGTGCACAGCTCAGAACCTGCATGGCATAGATAAAATGATCATTGTGCTTACAGTTGTAGCCCACCAGCCCAAAATTTTACTTTCCCGCTATCGAGATGTCACGGTCTATTTTGGAGACACCATAGCAATGGAATGTCAGGCTAGTGGGACTCCAAGCCCACATATTTCATGGATTTTCCCAGATAGGAAGATTTTGCAGACAGTCACCACCACAGAAGGCAGGATAATGCTTCATGAAAATCGAACCCTGTCTATCAAGCAAGCAACTTTTTCAGACCGAGGAGTTTACAAATGCGTAGCAAGCAATGCTGCAGGAGCTGACAGCATTGCAGTGAGGCTGCACATTGCAGCCTTACCCCCCATCATCCAGCAGGATAAGCAAGAGAACATTTCCTTGCCCCTCGGTAGCAGTATTAACATCCACTGCACTGCCAAAGCAGCACCTTCTCCCAGCATCCGCTGGGTGGTCTTTGACGGCACGCAAATCCGACCTTCTCAGTTTGTCAATGGGAATTTATTTGTTTTTCCCAATGGAACTCTTTACATTCGCAACGTCTCCCCCAGGGACAGTGGGACCTATGAATGCATTGCTGCTAATATGGTGGGAGCTGCCAGGAGAACAGTACAACTCCATGTGAAGAAGCACGCGTCTAATGCCAAGATCACCGGGAGCTCTCCTCAGAGAACAGATGTAACATATGGCAGCATCCTGCATTTGGACTGTAGTGCTTCGGGTGACCCCTGGCCTCGGATATTATGGAGGTTGCCTTCCAAAAGGATGATTGATTCCCTACACAGGTAAATTACTATTTGAGGTGTCACAGCTAAATTACAGTTTAGATGAACTTCGAGAACTAAAACCATCTGTATCTGTACAAGTTTCATTCTTGACTTCTCTGAGTTTTGAATGAGGCCCCCAATCCTTAAGGAAGAATTTGAAATTATATCAAAAGATAGCCAAGTCGTAACTTAGCATAATTTTCTTGAAAACAATCGTACTCTTGAAAAGTCAGCATCAGGCGTTTGGGATAAGCTGCCGCTATTTGTCTTTTACAGCCACTTGTAAATATAGTAAAAAGTCCAATGGCAAAAGTTAAGATATACAGCTTGTGTACTGCTTGTTCCAATGTGCTTAGTCTGCATGGAGTTGCATCGGTGCCTGCTTTTCCCCAGAAGAAAAGGGTTCACTGAATTTTGTTTATCTGTTGTACAAATCATTATACACAGTAAATATGGGGCAAAGAAATCATCTTATTTAAGTAAGCATGATCATTTTAACATCCTTGTATAAATAAATATTACCTTGCAATGAGGTTTGTGCAAAGCCAGTTGCATATAAATGCCTAAAACGATACCTTCTCCAATGTTCACAATATCAAGTAAAATATCACTTCTCCAAATCTACAATAATTGTCCTAAGACTTTGCTGAAAACACAATTTCTTCTCCATAAATTATTCATTACTCACTCTTTGAGCACTATAGACAGATGAGAAATGTACTGAAATTAAAATGCACAATTGTCAACAACTTAATAGCTGAACATAGTTGTAATTTTTTTCATATTGACAAAAAATGTATTTGCGTACCCTGTAGATAAGCACAAAATCCAGAATTCATTTTATGCCTCACAGTGATAGCCACAAAATACTGTTTGGTTTTCTTTTTTCATTTTCCCTCATGATCTTTATGTGGGCTGGTTTTCAAATGTGGGAGATCTTCTTTGGGGAGAAAATTGGGGCTACTGAGGAAATTAGTTTTGACCACAATACACCAATTCCATATTGAAGTGGAAAGGAATACTAGCTTTTTAGCACATTGAAAATCTTTTTTTCCATATTTCAAAGCTTAGCAATATTTTACTTCTTTGTGATTGTTCTAAAGGTTTAAAGTGTTATACCTGTTGCCAGAGGAAGTTACTCATCTTGATTTGTTGTAAGCTGCGGACCCATGCCAGATGCCATAGTTATGGTCCATATAGGTTTATGTGGAGTGTATCATTCAGAGATCCCATATTTGAATGTTACACAACAATGTACCTGCAGTCAGAAGAGTCAAAAATACCATCATTTGGTGTTTAATGCTCAAAGCCACCATTAAAGTCATTGAATGGAATAGAATTGCTTGGTTGCGAGTGAATAGAATCATTTTTTTTCCATTTGCTTTTTGGTGGTGATGATCTTGGACATTTCAGACCATCTAATTATCTAATGATAGCAATGTTCCTCTCCTTTCTTTCAGCATGGTTGAGTTGTTTGGGTTTTTTTTCCCCAGGTTTCACTCAGTAATTAATACCTAAAATGTGATTTTGCAGCTCATGTTCTCTTCTTTTTTCTTTCCTTACAGTAGCTTGGAGACTAGAATCAAAGTATTCAGCAACGGGACTTTGGTTGTCCATTCAGTTACAGATAAAGATGCAGGAGACTATTTGTGTGTGGCCCGCAATAAGATCGGGGATGACTACGTGGTCCTTAAAGTGAATGTGATGATGAAACCAGCAAAAATAGAACATAAGAATGAGAATAACCACAAGGTCAAGTACGGAGGGGACCTGAAAGTTGACTGTGTAGCCACAGGTCTGCCAAATCCTGAGATCTCCTGGGGTCTCCCAGATGGCAGCATGATCAATACCTTCATGCAGTCAGATGACAGCGGCAGCCGGACGAAGCGGTACGTGGTCTTCAATAATGGAACCCTGTATTTCAATGACGTTGGACTGAGAGAGGAAGGGGACTACACCTGCTATGCCGAGAACCAGATTGGGAAGGATGAGATGAAAGTGCGGGTCAAAGTAGTGGCTGAGCCTGCAACTATCAGGAACAAAACATACGTCGTTATTAATGTACCCTATGGTGATGTTGTCACAGTAGCATGTGAAGCCAAAGGAGAACCCACTCCCAAAGTGACCTGGCTCTCCCCAACCAACAGGCCCATTCCTGCCCTATCTGACAAATACCAGATCTATAGGGATGGCACCCTCCTCATCCAAAAGGCCCAAAGATCTGACAGTGGTAACTATACTTGCGTAGTGCGGAACAGCGCTGGCGAAGATCGGAAAATCGTCTGGATCCACGTTAATGTTCAGCCTCCCAGAATCAATGGTCACCTCAGTGCAATAACATCTGTGAGGGAGACAGCCACCAGGGACAGCCGGAAACTTATTGACTGCAAAGCTGAAGGCATCCCTGCTCCACGGGTCTTATGGGCTTTTCCAGAAGGAGTAATCCTGCCAGCTCCCTACTATGGGAACAGGATCACTGTGCATCGCAATGGTACGTTGGACATCAGAGGGGTGAGGCAGACAGACGCGGTGCAGCTCATATGCATCGGACGGAACGAAGGAGGGGAAGCGAGACTGATTGTGCAGCTCCTCATCACAGACCATTTGGAGAAACCCTCCTTCAGAGACCCCGTCAATGAAAGGATCACTGCCATTGCTGGGCACAGCATCAATCTGAACTGCTCAGTCCAGGGGAACCCCAAGCCCAGCACAAGCTGGATCCTTCCCAATGGCACTGAGGTGCTGAGTGGCAGCCGTCTGCACAGATTTTATCATAAGAGGGATGGGATCTTACACATCAGCAGCCTCTCCGCGGGGGATGCTGGGACTTATCGCTGTACAGCCAGAAACCCAGGAGGTTATGTGGAACGAGTAGTCTTCCTGAAGGTGGGACTCAGGCCAGAAATCAGCAACCAGTACAACAACCTGGTGAGCATCATCAATGGAGAAACTCTGCAGCTCCATTGCATCACCCAGCCAAACCAGCGGGCGCAGGTCTCCTGGACGCTGCCCAGTGGGATGGTTCTGGATGCCCCCCAAGCTGTGGGTCGCTTTTCCCTGCAGGAGAATGGCTCACTGACGGTGCGCGAGGCTTCTGTGTTTGACAGGGGGACTTACCTGTGCAAGGTGTCCTCGGAGTATGGCACTTCTGTCATGAACGTGCCTGTCATTGTGATAGCCTATCCTCCCCGGATCACCAGTGAGCCCGCACCCGTCATCTATGCAAGGCCTGGAAATTCAGTAAAACTGAACTGCATGGCCATTGGGATTCCTAAAGCAGAAATAACATGGGAGCTTCCAGACAAATCACATCTGACAACAGGAGCTCAGTCCCGTCTGTATGGAAACAAATTCCTCCACCCTCAGGGGTCATTAGTCATCCAGCAGTCTACTCAAAGGGATGCAGGCTTCTATAAATGCACTGCTAAAAATATACTAGGCAGTGATTCGAAAACAACCTACATACACATATTCTAACACTAAAACAAATGCCTTTGGCTGGGTACTAGTGTTCAAGTCACTGCCAAGTGAGTGCAACAAGGAAAGTACTGCTTGCAACAAAGCCAGGAAGGCTGAGGGCAGGTAAAAAAGGAATTAATCCTATTTTCATGCAAAGTGCATTGCTTTTGTACTCAATATGGTAGTAAGTCCCTGCAATAAAAGGAGGCAGTAGACATACTGAAACTGAGGAGACTAACACGTTGGAAAAGGTCTTTAAATTGTTAAGAGAGTGTAGTGTGGTTTTTCATGCTATCCAATAGCATCTGAGACCTAAAGTACTCTATTCTTGTCAATAGCCCAAAGCTATTCCTTGTTCTAACAAGCACCTTAAAAGTACCAAAGAAGTATTAACTGTTAATAAATGAGCTGCAGTGATAGAAGTGCTTTAGTAAAACATAATTTTCTTAATACCCTGCAGCGCTTTTACATAATCTAGCCTTATAGAATATGATTACTAACCTTTCTGTTCATTCTTCTATCAGCTCTTCAAAATCAAAGACTAACTTAGCAAATAAGAGTGATCTATTTTAATAAAAATACATGCAGACATTACTTACCTTAACATATGAACAAACCTTTTCCAGCTACTAAGGATGCTACAGTCAAATCATTCATTATATATTTTATATATGTTTTTAAATCAGACTATGAGACTAGAAAGAGTAACAATGAACTTGGTCTCATTTTATAAATTATTGGTCTTTACAAGACTCTGATACATTACAGTGTTTTATAATATTAAGGTCAATATACTGTACATTTTATAATAAAAAATATTTTCCAAAAAATGTATTCACTCTGTTTTTCATTTTGTTTTGAGAAAATAGAGAACTCCAAACAATGAGAGTATGAAGTCAAAAAACAGAAGTCATGTACTGTTATACATACTCTTTATCTTTCTAAATGTGATTTCCTAATAAAAACTTAACACTTCTGTATATTTCAGGATACACTTGCAATTTCAATATTTTTTCTGCAATCAAGTATGGTTTATTGGATAATGTACATAATTTTAATAAGATTTATCAGTTATACTATAGAAATGATTGCTACAAGATGCTGAATATGCCCATGTTTCAACAAACAACTCCAGTCGTAATTTTGCAGATGTTAACTCACCTTTAAAACATACAGATTCTCTGAGATATTCCTGAAGTCTTAAATTTCTGATTGTTCATAAAACTTATGCTCATGTTTTAAAATATGATGAGAATAAAAGCTTTATTTTTATTTTCTCTAGTGATCAAAACATGGCAGAAAGTAATGTAATGTGTTATCCTAATATTTACATTTTGTAAAAACAGTGAACAAAGATTTCCTCACCCTGCAAATTTATCCAGTTTAGGAAAACTGTAAGCTGTTGCAAAATGTGTATTTATCATCATGGTAAACAAACAGAACTGACCTACTTGAAGTAAAAAGTATTTGATTAGAAGGGTGTTGAATTAAATGACAAGGACAAGGACATTGTTGAAGATACAAGGAGCATAATTTATGTGAAAGAATATTTTATAAAATTTATTTTTAAAAAAGTCAGTGCAGGCTAAAAGGTTGTGGTTTGTACACAAGCATTTATTAAAGTTATGTTACTGGCCTAATTAAAAGGCACTTAATTATGTCTTAGTTTCTCTTTTATGGTTTAAACCCTTGGGCCCTAAATCAGCAAATCAGTGCTCAAGGTGAAGCATGTGCCTAAATATCTGGCAGGGATGTAGCTGCTTGTGAGATTAGTTACAGAAGAAAGAAACAACTATTCAAATAGATTTTTAGCTAGATTGCTCATGTGGTCTTTTCTAATCTGGCTGTTTTCCTTGAACATGTCACAGATTAGATATGTCTTTAGTTTCATTATTTAATTTTAGCACTTCTTTATTTTATAGTAGTTCTTGGAAAATGGTAATACAACTTTAATAATAATACATCTTTTAAAAGAGACTGAAGTCAGCATTTTAGCATTGGAGTAGGAGTCATGCACTTTTATTCATTTATTGTCCAGTCTTCAGTTAACGCTTACGTGAATTGAGAGATATTCTTGGATGCTGAATGACTTCTATATATATCCATTAAGCAGACTTTTTTTTTACGTTAAGGGAAGAAAATAGGATCCAAAATCAAATATTTGATCTGTTGGGATCAAACAAAGCATCTGATAATATTTTATTCATCAGTCCAGGATTTCCACTGCTGCCAGTGGAAGTTTTGGAGGCACAAGAAATGAAAGATTTGGCTTAAGTCCTTCTCTTAATTCAAGTCAAGACTTGCATGCTTGCAAAATTCCCTCAAAATTGGATTTAACATTTTTTTATGTATTATAATTTCCATGATGTTTGCATTCACCCCTTTAATGCAAACACACTCCCAATGGAAGGCCTATAAAATACAGTTTTCTTCCAAAATAAATGTAACTACAGTTTAACAAATATCTTATGAACATTTTTTACACTCGGGCAGTGTTTGGCCATATGTCCTGTCTGTCATATTCTTTCTCTGCTGAGACACCAGTTGTCCAGGATGTCCATCTTGAGTTCCTTTTGTAGAAATAAAGAAGTTCATGGGGAAACCATGTCTATTCCAGGACTTCTGTTCTTAGGCCTGAATCTACATGTGTCATGGTTTAACCCCAGCCAGCAACTAAGCACCACGCAGCTGCTTGCTCACTCTCCCCTACCCTTTCCACTGGGATGGGGAGGAGAATAAAAAAAAAGAGGTAAAATTCATGGGTTGAGATAAGAATGGTTTAATAACTGAAGTAAAATACAATAATATAACAATAATAATAATGATGAAGGGAATATAACAAAAAAAGAGAAATAAAACCCAAGAAAAGACAAGCGATGCACAATGAAATTGCTCACCACCCACTGACTGATGCCTGAGCAGCAATCAACCTCTCTCGGCCAACTCCCCCCAGTTCATATACTGACCATGACGTCCTATGGTATGGAATATCCCTTTGGCTAGTTTGGATCAGCTGTCCTGGCGGTGCTCCCTCCCAGCTTCTTGTACACCTGCTTGAACCTGAAAAATCCTTAACTTAGGATAAGTGCCTCTTAGGAACAACTAAAACATCAGTGTGTTATCAACATTATTCACACAGTAAATCCAAAACACACTGTACCAGCTACTAAGAGGAAAATTAACTCTGTCCCAGCCAAAACCAGGACATGTCACTCCATGTGCTGAATCACCCATCAAATGAAGGCAGTCATAGGACACTGAATTTAAATCATAACTTCTTCCTTTATTTCCATGTAATTATCAGCAAGTTGTGTTAAATAAATCAATGACAAATTCACATTGATTCAGGGACACGACACTTCATTAATTTTTTTTTCAGAAGTCTTCATTCATCTTTCAGACCAAGCAGGAGCCATACATTCAAAGACAATGGAGCTTGTTCGTTTTCTGATTTTGAGAGGTGCTGGACATTAAGTGCTTGCTCTTGGTTTGAGAAGGTTTCAGTTTTTACTTGATCAATCAAAGCAGGTTCTGGATAGTTTGCACGGAAGAGAAAACTTGGCATTCCTTGCTTTTTGCTTTGAAAATGGAAAAAAAAGATTTGTTTGACATCTTTTTTGGAGAAGCAGAGTAACAAGGTGTCTCATTACAACTGCGTAGACTGCAAATGAGTGGAGTTGTATATACACTTTTTGCTTTGGCCTTCACAAAAAGAGGTTCACTGTGGCCATATCCCTAACACAACTAACAACTAGTAACAAAAATGTAGAAAGGAATATAGGCCAGAAAAGCAAAAAACAGGGAATTAAACACGGTATTCATGTCATCAAGATCTGATAAAATCCCTAAAACACTAGCCAGTTCACTTACACATTTTAGTGATTAACTTCAAAAGCTCATGAAGGCCAATTGAGGTACAAAAAGACTAAAAAAATGCTAAAGCTCTAGTTGAGGAAACATAAAACAGCCAAACCCTGCTATCAAGAGACGTACTTTGTTTAATTCATTACTAAACAATCAATCAAAGAGCATCTGTAGAATAACACAGTGATAAGATGCAGCTGCTGTGGAAGTTTCCGCAACAAATCGTATAATAGCAAACCACTTACCTTCTGACAAAGTAATTAGTCCAGAGTATGGGAAGAGAGAATTGGTGTGGTATATCTTACTTTAGCAGAATTTTTTACATAGTCAAACAGGATGTTCTCATGTCCGAACTAAAGAAATGTGATTTATCTATTATAAAGTGGGAGAACAGATGTTTTCAAAACATTTAAAGAGGTCATGAGTAAGTGGTTGTCAGCTAGGAGGACATGTCAGCTGAATCCAGCTTAAGTCTGGTACCTTTCCACATTTTCATTAATGGCTATCAATCAGGTATAGAGAAGAGGCTTTGAAAATATGTGAATAATACAAAACTGAGATTAAAGCATGTAGGACCGAATTGCAATTCAGAGTGAACTTTCTAGATTGGTGAAATGATTGGAAGTTTAAAAAAAAAAATTCAGTAAATACAAATGCAAGAATTATATTCAAGAGGAAGAAATTGAATACATGTACAGCAAACAATTAGTAAAGAAGGAGTAGGAGTTGTACAAGTTAACAACATGGTGCCATTTCAAATAAAACATTGTCACTTTGAAATCTATTCACGAAGGCTGTGTGAAGCAACATAATGGAGATAACTACTCTCTTTGCAGCCAGGCTCAAATACAAAGAAATTGGAAAGTATCCAAGAAAGTGTTTTAGGAAAGATAAACTATAAGGAGAAGTTGAAATAGAATGAGTTTGTTCTGTCTAAGAAAAAAAGGCCAAGTATTAAATACAACAGTTAATCAAATGTGTAGGAAGTCCTTATAGAGACAGTGGTCAGTTGTTTTTCACGTTCACTGAGGTTAGTATGAGAAATAATAGTGTTAACTTACTCCAAGGAGCCTCTAGGCTAGATACTAAGAAAACTTCAAAACTGTACGAACAGTTGAACAATGTATTATTTTTCTTGAGAACATTTTGAAATTCCCATCTTTGGAGACAGTTAAAACCAGTTTAGTCTAATAACTGTCACAGGTAGTCAAGATCCTTGTCCAAGAAACTGAGAAATCTTAGGGTTCCTTCAACATCTACATTCCTATCTTTCCTAGATTTTCCTAGGACTATGGTATTCTATACTCTGGTAAAAGAAAGACTTGCTTGCTAATTTTGGTCTATGCTTGTGATTTTTGTCTATGTAATCTTCACGATAATGCATGAGACATTCTTAACTGTTTAGTACATGACAGATATGGGCACATGACAAATATGTCCACTCTGACCACATCCTTATGGTGGAAATCTTGTGGAGAGATTTCTAGAAGCAGCTATGCCTGAGGATCTCTTTATCATTCAAAGAGTTTAGTGTACAAGGCATCTCACATCAGACCATTCACAGAGTTGCACAGAGCAGAAATAAAGAACTGGAAGGACTTCAGGTATCTATTTTACCCAACCTGGGTTTTATTTATCCATATGTTTTCAAATGAGCATTCACTGTCTTTCAGTGTAGCCAGCTAACATGAAATTTTCCTAAAAGCTGTGCAAGCATATGTATAGCTTGTACTCTCATTCCCTCTCTTTTATTGTTTGCAACTTGACCATAGTGTATTTTGAATGATGAAATGCAGTGTTAAGTCCTCGAAGAGAACAATTAACACTCCATTAATCATCCGTCAAACGTGTTTCCTGAAAAAGTAAGACAGAAGTCATTCCACACAATGTTTTCACACATGAAGTAGATCATGGAGAATTATCATCTTGTGGTAGAAATAGTGGCTTGTTAGAGCTGTTGCCATTTCTTGATGTATAAAGTTGAAGATTGGTTTGTGTGCCCTAAAGGCTTGTGTAATTTTTGCAGCTATTCCTGTTGGCCTAACAAAAGGTATTGTTTTTCACTGCAAACCTTCAGTCCGGTACCACCAGCACTGAAGAGTTCGTTAGCATAAATGTTAGTAACTTTGGTAAATATCTGGGTTAGACTCTCACGTGCCATAAATTGGCTGACCCTGGTTGAAGAGCCACCCAAAATATTCACCCATTCTGTGAGCATCCCCACCTCTTTCTTTGGAATGACGTTGAGTTTCATAGGTGATGTAATAGTGAGAGAAAGCAAGTGTGATCAATAGTGAGACACTGTGGTGGTAATTGAGGACATTCCTATTTTTCAACAGAGTCTTTTGCACATGGGAAGTTCTGACCCTCTACTTATTCTTTCTTTGGAATAAGCAAACTTTTCTTTGCATGGGAGGTAGACCTCTCATGTTTCTTTCTTTCCCATAGGCAAGACCCACTGTTACTCTTCATATGGTGAGAGTTATGCATCTGACACCTGGGGTAATGCGACAGGGAAGATGCTATGACATTGGACTGCAGCTGTGTACCACCTACTAAGCACTTCTTTGAATGTGGGGCCTCCATAAAGGCAAATGCATGTTGGCAGCAGTACCATACTATGGCTTCTTCGCTACTCCATGACCCCATTCATCAAGCACAGCTGGCCATAATATCAAAGAATTCACAGACTGGCCACGTCTGATGTGCCAGATCACCAAGTGGGAAAGAGGCATAAATACGTGATGTCTCCCAGCTGCTGGGCACTGGAGATGGCAGCCAGCAGTGTGAGTCTTGACAGGTGTGGGGGTGGAATGACATGAGATGGATAGTCAGATTGTAAAATTAAAAGAATAAGTGGTGCTGTCACACCTAATTACCTCCTGTGGTGTTCTGTATCACTCAAAGCACACCTGACATCATATGCACGTTCCATAACCCCTGAATTAAAAACACATGCATAGGCTTCACTGATACCTTTACTCCAAGTGTTAGTTAAAAAATCATTAAAGCTCTGACTCAAAACTAGATTTTTTTCTTTATTTCTACCACAAATGGTCAATGGACTAAACCACTATACTCACCTAGTAAGAACTGCTCTGTGCTTTTATGAGCTTCTCTGGAATATTACGATAAATGAGCAATATATTTTCACAAACCTCTGTTTACTAACCTAGGGAAAGAGGACTGGTAATCAAGGATGACAAATGCATGCAGGTCCTGTAGAGCTAGCAAGCAAAACATCCCACTGAAATCAATAGAAAAGTACTTGGACTCCAAATTGTCTATAAAAAGAAATTCTTAACAGTTTCCTAACTGATTTTTTTTTTTTTTTTTTAATAAAGTGAGCCTGGGAACTGTTAAGGAAATTGAAAATCTGAGTATTTTGAAAGCAAAGGAAAAATATGGCAATTGGGACTTGGATATTTGATACAAGGGACCTTTCCTACATAAAATGGAGGTTAACATTTAATTGTACTCTTTTAAAAAGCTAACATCTTGTCGAAGTTTCTTCACACTGTGCAGGACAGGTACTAGCCTGTTCAGTTGTTTTTAAAAATACTAGGCAGTCATAGTGACAGTATTACTGAGCCATTATTACAGAATCCATGGAAGGATGTAAAGTAAATAAAGAAAGGTACATAGTTATTAAAAAACTGTAACAGGCATCTTATTGTAATACATTCTTAGTAAAGTATTGTAATCTGCACCATTGATATAATTAAAGTATATTTCTAATCATCTTTAGGTCTCACATCTGTAACAATATGGTGGGTGTGTGGACAAGAAGATTGTGTACAGTGCAATCAGGTAGGGTGGGGTGAGTTGATCTATTAGGTTGCTGCTACAAAAAAACCCCCACACTCTTCTTTCTCTGTTCCAGCAGTAAATTTCCCCTAGATCCCTTACACCAGTTGTTTGTTTGTTTGTTTGTTTGTTTTTAATGTGGGCTCCCTCTCAGCCAGTTCAACTCAATAATTTGCTGAAAAACTAACTGGGGGGGGGGTGGGGGGGTGGGGCATGGAGTGTTTAGTTTTCTGCCTGGTTAGTGAGCTGAACTGGCTCCTCCAGGTAGCTAGTAAAAGGCCCAAGAGCAAAAAAGCAAATATGCAGTGATCTGGAATGAAGCAAGGGGAAGCAGGAGCACCTTTTCCCACAGCAGGCAATGGTTAAGCTTGCCCTGACATTTCATCTGACTTTGCCCTGTGAGTAACTGGGAAAAAAAAACTCTCTTCGAATATAATGAGATTTTTGTATTATACCTAAACTGTTCAATATGCATGCTTTTGTATGGTCTTGTGAATGCTTTCCTGAAGCATATGTAAGTGTGCATTTATAACTGCATGTAGTGATGCTGATCAGAAGATCACTGGAGATGGAGGAGCCAGTGACCCACATCACAGCTAGCTTGAGCAGGTGCAGGCCCATGCAGCGCTGTGCGGCACATACAGCGTGGTCTTCACACCCTCCTTGTGCTGGTCTCATCCCTCAGCTGTAGGATAAACTTGGCCAGTAATTATAACAGAGGAGCCTGCAGGCAGCTCCCACTCAGTGCTGACGATTACACCACCTGCAGGGCCTTGCCTCTTTCTAACAATGCAGCAATAAGTTCACACGTGCATATCTTCTTTGTTTGACAGTAGAAAGGATGAATAGAGTTGTTTTCTTTTAAAAAATAGCTCAGATGACCAAATGGGGGCAACCCCACCACGGATGGGCACTGTACAGCGTGCTGCGTCCTGATTAATGGGCCAAAAAAGCCCATGTGGTACTGCACAACTCAGGGCTTCCAGGACCTGAAGGGAAGCAAGGTTATCTATACCACCCTCTCTTTCTTTATAGTACTTGCTCTAATAAATGCCACTTTAAGATATAATTTACAGAGTGCCTTCCCTACTGGGATCATAATGAACCAGTACCTCCTGGTGCAAAGCACAGTGTATTCATTCCTCTTGATAGCGTGAAAGCTGTACAGTCTAATAATCATTCTAGTGAAGAAGTGTTATCTTTATAAAAGGCAGAGTTGGTAAGAAAGAGAATACTGAGTCAAATTCTCTTTTACAATAGTTTTCACTGTTTTTCACAAAACAATGTGAAACAATATGGCTTAATAGGTCTAGACTATAAAGGAGGAACTCTTTGAACTGGATTTGTAGCAGCTTTCTAAGGTCAGACGAGTTTACACAGATTTTTCCCTGTATTCTGGATGACTTGAAGACTTGCCCTCAAACAGACCGTATCCTGGCATTTCTCATAACCTTGCACAACAAAAGAAACATTAATCTATACCCTAGTCACCTCAGCACGTTGAACACACAATTATGCTTAATAATGGCCATGAAGCTAACAATAATGAGAAAAGCAAGTGTCTCAAGAAAATTCCTTTTCCCCTCATTAATGAACATTTTGCATACCCTGGGAAGCACTGTAAGACACACACTTACAACAAAGGTCCACTTGGCCCCATGAACTTACGCTATATGTCATGCTGTTCCATTAATCATAGTGTTTTGACTCGTGTAAATGGTTTCTTGCTGTGTCGAGAGAAAGCCATGTAAAGGGTTAAATGAAGAGGAGACATGAGGTGAGACTCTGGATACATGACCCCACAGCATTGAAATTATCTGCAATAAAAGGTTTGGGGGACTGAGGTTTGAGTTTTCTTCATTGTGAACTGTTTTGGTATTTCAGACTTCATTTTGAATATATTTGGGCTAGTGGTGCCAAGCCTTTAAAACAAAATGTATCCTGTTATGGTTTCCTCTTACAGCCTTCAGTTCCATTCTTAAACTGCTGGACAATGTTTAAGAGTTTTCAGCTTATTCAGTTCAACTTTCAGAAAAGAACTATTATTAGAATAAAAATAGTCCTGGTGATTCATGCAACATGTCAGTGAATCTGAGGGAGATTCCCAGCTCATAAAAAACCAAAACAAATAAGAAACAGGCTCTTTTTGCATACTTACGTGCAACGAATACTGAAAGGCTTAATATTTGTTAGTTAAGGGGATCAGAAGACTTCTTTTCTTTCTCTCTGATTAACCTCAAATAAAACAGGGTAACACATACATACATAAGACAAAAATATAGGAAGCAAAACTTCTTGATTGTGGGAGACTTACGCAGCAAAGACTGGCTTGAGCCCTTCCTCATTAGAGATTTCTTCATACTGGCTGATGTAGCCCATCAGCCAAATTCAATTACTGAAGACTAGAATTGTGCTTCCTGACACTGTATGGGTTTCCACCAAACTGAGGAAAACAAAAAATAGCAGTAATTAGTGATGTCAGAGCATCGCTAAGAGCAAAATGTAGCTCAGAGTAATTTCTTATACTGAGTCACACTGACAATGTCCTAGCTTTTGCCAGCCTTGCTACGACGTTTCTGTAAAATTCAATTGAAATTGATAAACCTGCATATGCAGCAAGGTGTTACAAAACATAGACTGAAATGTGAAAATCTGGTCATGGGTACAGGAAAACAAAATGGCTAAGGTCTGTCTCCCATTCAACAAGATCCAAATGGATTGTTCCATCACCATTGTATAGCTGTTCTGTGAGTCTAACTGCTATTGAAAAAAAAGAGAGGGGGTGAGAAGCTGTTGCTTATGGCCAGTTTGTAATAGCCTGGGTCATAGTGACTTACTCCTGAAGTAATCCTATGCCGTGCTATTCAGCATGGCTTTCTGTATCATAATCTGCTTGCAATCTTCACCCAGACCAAATGCCCAGATAGAAACCTCAGGATTAAACCATCATATCAAGTTAATTATAAATTAAGGGTAACATTTTGCACTTATATCTGTTTTCTCCAAAGGTGCAGATCCTGGCATATGTACATGTATTTGTATGACTCTTTCTCTTTCTTTAGAAAGATACGTGTGTGTGTGTGTGTGTGTCTTTGTGCATGTGTATATTTTCTGTGTTTTTATACATACATTCTTTTTGCATATACATGTATATATAGCTGTGCATACATACATTTATGTTTATGTACTCTCTGCCCTTTTTCTGTGGATAAATGAAGAAGATAAATTGTAGAGATACACTGAAGAAATTAAAATAAAGTTTGTCCAAACTTATTTGGCCTGATAAGAAGAAACATGTCCTTTTCCTGGACTGCAAAGCATGAAGTACCGTACAGTCCTGCAGAATGAAATCTCAGATTTGAGGAAGACCAGCCAGTGCTCCAATGTGCTGGAATACCATACTTGCCTTAGGCTAATTGAGGGACCATTTTTTATGATTTTGGAAGTACCTAGATATTCCACTTTGCTCAGGGGCTCAGTTATTGCCTTTCCTGGCAAAAGAGTATCTTCCAGCACATCTTTGAATAGCCTTTCCTTATTCCTTTCAGGCAGCATGAGATGCTTTGGAAATTGATGATCCAGCTGCAGATGCTACAGTGAAGCAGCAAATTTTGCAATGCTTTGATCATCTCAGGAATACTCTCAGCTCTGGAAGTCTTTTATCTTATGTTCTGCCAGCATGATCCAGAGAAGACACTAGCAGTAGCTAGCAGTAACTAGCATCTGCTAATGTTACTTGAATGAGATTTACAATCTACATAAAGAAAATAGATTTTTTAAAAATCCATCTTGATTTTCTTTGGCTTAGTAATAATACAAATGAGCCGGGAGGATCACACTGTACATTTAAAAATACATATTTTAAAAGGGTATTCATGAAGTTTTTTACTGATTGTTTTCTTGGTCTTGCTACATTTCTCTTAGAAATGCAAAATTCCCCATTTTCAAGACTGCCAAAATCTGTATCTATCACAGCAAGGGAGAAACACTGTCTGTTGAACTCAAGCATGCTTGGCTGGTGGTGGATATTTATACAGCACTTCCTATTTAACCTTTCCCTCTACTTTTGTACTAATCTGCAAGACATGCTGAGAAAGATAATAAGCAAGATTACAAGATACAACAGCAAGACACACAGAAGTCATCAAAAGAATTATTGCTGTTATAACACGCTGATAGAGAATAGAGGCAAGTGAATAAATACTGCTTTGTTTCCTGTTGGTGTAATCCTATTGACTTTGGTGAGATTAGGTGGTTGAAAATTAGGAAAGATTTTAGCCTGTGGTCTCATCTGATACATAAACGCGGCACACTCAAACCTTGACAATGACTCCTCAGTGAAGAAAAATTAAGAGGATGCAGAAACCTACGGACTCTCAGATATAAGGTGGCAAGATACTTTTTTTGGAGGTTACTTTTCATTATGATTATATAGCATCGAGACTATCCTAGTTTAGGGAAAGTATAAAACAGTCATTATGTTTGGCACCCATTTTCAAATCACAGGACAGTAGTTGGCAGGTCTTTGTGTAAGAATAGTACATTAAAAACAAGCACTGAAAATGTTGGAAAGAATTACAAGAAAAAGAGAACTGAACATACAAGGTGAACAGGAATAGCAACAGAAACCACTGGATTGTTTAAGTCAAGTTAGACGTTGAAAGATTTATTTGCACAGTAGTTCAAAAGTGAACTGCCTAAACTGCCTGAAGTTGCTAGTGTCTGATTATTTTATTTCATTTCATGTGTTCATTAGATTAGGACAACACTCAGAGACTGAGTCTTATTTCTACATTAGCTGCATAAAGATTCTAAAAGTGTTTAAGTATGAAACCAGCAACTAAGTAATCCAGTAACTGCAGCCTTTGCATTTTGGGGGGCAGGGCTGGGGAAATGGGGGATTGTATTATAGGCATAGCAAAATATAATGTCTAAATTAAGATTGCCTAACTCAATGGAAAGACTGAAAGCCTCAGTTTGCACATATTTATAACTTTGCTAAACTAATTGTTTGGATTGAAATTTTCCATGCTTGTCCTTTGCTTCTGATTCAGAATCTATGTTTTTATTTTGTTTCTTTGTAATTCTTAAAGGGTATTGCTGAAAATGGGTCTCAGTTGTTTCCAAAAATGATGTTAAGGAAAACATTTCTGACAATATTGCAAATATTTTCCAACTATTTCATTGAAGCATTTGGTGAAGACTATGATGTTTGGAACAACATAATTCTAGCATCAAAGAGGGGTGTGTGTGTGTGTTCTATTTTACATCCCAATCTCAGTTGGCTCCTTCTTACCCCAAGTGATGTGTATAAGGGTAGAACAACACACTGGCTAATATGACTTTCAGTAAGAAAATGCTGTGAACTAAATTCTCAGTGGTGCCCCCACATCCTGTAAGGATTTCGGATTCCAACTTGAGGAACAAGAACCTAAAATTAAGTTGCCACATGTACAGATGTTCAGCATCTTTCGGAATAGGCTGGGCCTCCTCACTGTTCCCAAATAAACCTCAAGTTAAATTGAATAATGGTTTGTTCTGCTTATGAAGTATGGCAAACTTTGAAAATGCTGAACTAGACTGTAAGGAAAGGAAAATAAAAAACAAAACAAAACAAAAAAAACCAAACCACGAACCCCAAAAAACCCACAACAACAAAAAAAATCCAAATAGGGAATCAAGAATCAAGAATCCATTATGCCACAGGAATGTAGTTATCAAATTACTTGACTTTGATGAACGTAGTTATATTGAAATCAGCATCTAGTACATTGCTGGTTAAGAGGTCACCGTGTACAAAAAATCAAATATCTAAGTAGACCATAAAGTTAGGCAAGTATCAGAAGACTATAACCTTCCAAAAAGTGTCCCACATCTACATGGGAAGGAGGATATATGTCATTAATTAATTTTACTTACAACTTTTCTGGGAACCTCAACCTGGAATAGCAAGAAGATTAAATGGAGGCCTGACATCCCCAAATAGTGTGCTAACTCATCATAAACCCATATTGTCATGCTGTAAAATTCTGGGTAAGCATGATAGGTTTAGAGAGCTTACTAAAGTTTTTCAGACATTTGAGAAATAATTATCTTGGCAGAATAGCTTTTTTAGATTATTTTGTTTCTCCTTTTAGGAAAATGCAACCAAATATATGGCAATTGAGATCTTCCCCCTCCGCCCCAATTTGATTTCCAGTGAGACTGAGGGCTTGGAAATGAAGTAGAACTGTTAGAGTGATCAAATCCCTCCTGCTTTATAATACAATGTGCAATTGAAAAAGAAATGCATTGTCTAGACTTACCTGCTGGGATTCACTGCAGTAAAAACCAGGTTCTGGTCTCCTAGTCTTCCAGTTCAGACATCTGTTGGAACATGTCAGGGATCCCTGCAAGCTCATATGCCCAGGCCTCCTTTCTATAAAAAAACCCTTGAATGTGGAGCAGAAAGGTGGCTGACATGCCAATATCTTGCCTCGATATAAATATAGGACACTGGGAATTTGGAACCCTTCTTGGGCTCAGTAATGTAAATAAATGTGTTCGTTGTCAGACAGACTAAGAAGAAAATATTGTTGCTGTAGAAGCTTTCTGGGTTCTTTTTTTTTTACTTGATCTAAGACAGGGCCTGCTTGACTGACAGGCAAACACAATTGGGCAGGAAGGATATCTGCTTCAAAAGATTAAGTTTACTAGGTGATGACTACAATAGTAGCCACACATTTGATCTCCTTCCTTTCACGATTGTCTGCAGTGAAACCTAGCTGGAATTTAGCTGCCGTTTACCTAAACTGTAAAAGATGGGTGTGTGTTGTATGCCCAGATCAATATTTAAAGAAGCAGATGGACATATCAGAGAGCGAAAACTGAAAAGAGCATCATTACATAATTGTGTCCTTATTCTTTGGGTGTTTTACATAGTGGCATTGAATCAAAGTGAAATTAAGTGTCATTGCAAATACTTCTGTATGTCAAAAAAAGACTTCGTATTGTTCAGATTCTTTGGAATAAGAGATATATTTATTGTATTTATGTATTTTATGTATTACATGTATTTACCAAAATAAAGCAGCCCTAAACCAAAACAGGCTAGTATTTGATTTGCTAGCAATGAGAACAAAGTTAGAAAATAACTCACAAGTGTATTAGCAGAGTTCATAGGTAATCACTGCTTTTGATTGCCTTTTCTTTCTAATTCAGACTGTTATTTAGTTGTGGTATTGTTAGCGCTTCCTGTTTCTCGCCACAATGCACTTCCTTATGTCTCAAAATCTGCTTCTGCAGGGCAGTAATTATGGGCAAGATGTTACACTGATTTATACTGACATTACTCTGGCATTAGATCAGCTCGCTGTCTATTTCCAAAACTCTACTTTGGGACTGCAGGTACCCAAGAGTGAATATGGGATTTAAGATATATATCATGACCTCAGGAAAGGCTTTTGCACTTTTGTCTTTCAGTTGTTCTGGCTATATTAGTTGGCCTTATAAAATGTATTCTCTCTCTTTCTCCTAGCCTTGTCTTGCTTTTATCAATAGACCTTTATGACTACAACACCATTCCCTTAAGCACTGTCTAAAACTGGAAAAAATATGTATGGCTTGGGTTAATATAAGGACAGCTCATGTTAATGGGAAAAAATTAAACACCCCTGAGTAAATCTGTCACATTCTTTTTAAATTCCTCAGGACAGAGGATTTCAAGTTGTATTAATGACATTGAGTAGCCTCCTTTTTTTCTCTTCTCGATTTGAGAAACCTCTAGAGGGCATCAGTTTAAGGAAGATCATTCACATTGGTCCCACCATTGTAGTGCCTGCCTTAGCTCTACATTTGTACTGGTCTAAGTTGTTCTCTGAATTCAAAGTATGACCTATATGGGCGGGGGGTGGGAAGGGTGGGGGTGGGGGAGACAGATACGATTCCCTTATGCTTTCTTTGTGAGGATCATAAGACATCTACTTTTTGTGGATTTTCACTGGAAGGAGTTAGAAATATTATGGAAAGCTTGTATTCCAGTCACTATGTACACGATTCAATCTGTATGGCTTCTTGAGACTGTTTTAAACAATTAAATACCAGAATTCCTTTCAGTTCTGTATTACTATTGTTCAGTTTATGGCTAGGAAGGTATTTTGCTACCTCTCTTAAACAAAAATAACCTCAAGCACTATGGAGCTGCTCAGTGCTCACCTTGTCGGGAGTCTTTCTTCAACTCTGTTCTGATGCAGTCAAAATCTGGGTGCCTACCTGTGGCTACTTGTCATTTATTCTCTTTTTTCAATTTGGGGTATTTTTACAGTGCTTCATAATGTTAACCTAAGTAGCGGTTCTTAAATTACTACAATTTTTTAAATGCTTTAACACATAACTTGCAAGACAAGACTCTTTCTAACCTTTCTATCTTCAGTCTTTGCATTTCTAGGATTTAGGGTTTCCTGTCTCTCCAGTCAGTCAGATTATGCTTTTGTTGGGATTCCTGATGACACATTTCTAATGTAGATCTTCAGTTTGATATCATAGCCACACAGTAATAATTTTCTTCTGAATGGGGCTGGTAATTACTGAATTTGATTTTAAAAGAATACACAATAAAAGAAATATTGTTGATCACGGTCTTAATGCGGGCCACTTGCATTTTCCTTTGAGGTCTTAGTGTCTTTGGGACTTGAATGTAATCGACCAGTTTACCACCACTGAGATGATACTAGACACAGGCAGCCAGAGGTTGAAATGACATGATGTTGCTCTCAAAGTGTGGTCTCACTTGGATACTTAAAACATGAGTTTGTTTATATTGTATGCTTCCTGAGCATTCATCACCTTAGCAGTCCAGCCCTGCTGTCAGCAGTTTTGAAGTATTTGTTATTTTATACACTGTGGACTCCTCTATGCTCATCCTCCATTTATTTTCAGTTGAAAGAATCATTGGAGCTTTCATTTAAACTTGTTTTGATTTCTCCTATTGTATCTGCTGAAACTGGTGACACATTTGGTAGCCAGTGTTTTTGTTTACTGCTATAAAAATATTCCTACCATTATATGTCAAGGGGATTGATGTATTTTTTTTACAAACCTTTTTTCTCCTTTCACAATATAAGAAAGATTTTTAATAATGAGTATAGCCATTGATATGTTTTCCTCTGTTATGAACAAGAATGGATTCTATAAAAACATATTAGGGTTTAAAATGCTGCAACAAAGTAAGATAACTGGAACATGTGTTGTTCAGCCACCGCAACAAGGAAGGGTCCTTTCTTCAGTTGTCTGGGCTTTTGTCTTCAGTCTAGTTCTGGGAAAAATTTTCAGGTTATTGTCCTCAGGAAAAACTTTTGGCTCAAAACTTTAAGTAGGTGTCTAGTCGACCATTGTCAAAGAGGGTACCCACACGCTTAAGTGCTTTGCTGCACTAGGGCCTTAGGCATTTTTCAAGTCATCTGCCAGGACTGTGTTTAGTACACTGCGATGCGATAGCCTTCCTAGCCTTAGCTATCCTTCCCTGACTTGGAAAAAATCCCTCCCTTTCCAGCTTTTCTTGGCAGAGATTCAAACTTTTTGGTTCTTAGCTCTGTGAATCTCTCAACTAATGCACTGCCCAGAAGTTTTGTGCTTGGTTTCTGTCAGGTTTTGTTATCACCTTCCCAATCAGTCCAGTAGTTTTAACAAGCCTGCAGTACTTCTCTGAGCTTTGTTTCCTATCACTCCAAAATAAAAAGCAGATTTGCGGAAGGAAATCAGACATTTTTTATCTAAAAGAGAAAAAACATCTAAAGTAAACCCAGGCAAAATCAGAGGCAGCTTAATTCTCAATGAACTAATATAGCTTCACCTATAAAGGTGAAGTTTCTCAAAACTGCAAACTAGATCTATTGAAGGATTTAGCACATAGTCCTGACTCATATTTTACATTACTTCAGGGCTAGGCTGCAGCTGGGAGGATGAAAAATTTGATACCAGAATCCATATCTGATTTATGTTTGAGAAACTAATTTTCCCTAGCTGACTGAAATTCTGTCCAGAGAAAACTCAACATGAGCAATGTTGTGCAATTACACTCTGTCTCAGTTCTAGTCCCAAATTAAAGCCCAATGTACTTGCTCTGAGCACAAATACTCATTGATGTCTACACAAAATTTAAGAAAAAGAGAGGGGTGGATAAACATGGTATTCTTGCATCCCTGCTCTCCCTCTCTTCCTAATCCCCAACCAAAACATCCGTAATTAATATTTTCATGGAGTTAGTTCTCCGTCTCACAAATACGATGCTTGGTTCAGTTGCCCTCTCTTCCAAAAAAGGATTAAAACTGTATCTTACAGAGGTGCTCTAATTCAGGTCTTCTAGAGAAAGGTGACTTTCTGTGTCCCTCTTATAGCTGCTCTACTTCAAATTAAGAAAATTAGATATTTATGTGTCATGGTTTAAGCCCAGCCGGTAACAAAGCACCATGCAGCCACTTGCTCAGTCCTCTCCCCCAGCCCTGGTAGGATGAGGAGAAAATATAAAGAAAAGCTCGTGGGTCGAGACCAGGACAGGGAGGGATCACTCACCACTTATGGTCACGGGCAAAAAACTGACCCAACTTGGGGAAGAAACAAAACCAAGGATATTAAGAAGTAGAACCAAGCCTTCGAACACCTTCCTCCCATCCCTCCCTCCCTCCCGCCCGGCTCAACCCCCCTCCCGGTTCTCTCTCCCTCCTCCCCCCAGCAATGGGGGTTGGGGTCAGCTCGCCACCCCTTGTCTCTGCCGCTCCTTCCTCCTCAGGGGAGGAGGACTCCGCACACTCTTCCTCCACCAACTTCTCCAAGGTGAGTCCTTCCCGCGGGCTGCAGTTCCTCACAAACTGCTCCAGTGTGGGTCCCTCCCACAGGCTGCAGTCCTTCAGTCCCAGCTTGCTCCAGCGTGGGTCCCCCATGGAGTGGCGGCCATCTTGGCGGGCCTCCGCTCCCCCGCTCCCCTCCATGGCTGGTATTGACAGCCTGCCGCCTCACCGCGGGCTGCGGGGGCATCCCCTCCTGCCCCGCTCCTCCTCCCCTCCTTCCTCCCTGAACTCGGTACCCGCAGAGGGGTTCCTCTCCCATCCCAATCCCCGACTCACCGCAGGTTTCCCCTCTGAACTCCGCTCTCCCAGCGGCGCTACCGCCGTTGCTGAGGGGCTCGGCCTGGGCCAGAGGCGGGTCCGGCTTGGAGCCGGGGAAGCTTCCAGCAGCTTCGCACAGGAGCCGGCCCTGCGGACCCTCACCCCATACCAAAAACCCCACCACACAAACCCAAAACATTATGGAATCACAGATAGAGCAGGTTCAAGTGCTCTATCCTAAAACCCGTACCACTCCCCATTTTCAACTGGTTTTTGCTCCTGTTGTCCTATGGGGAGGTTGTTTCAGCACCTCATCCTCTGATGGTTAGATGGCTGCTAATATCTATTCTAATACATGTTCATCATCGGTTTATACATCATTTTCTCTTCACAAGATTAACCTTTTCAAAATTCATGTTGGGGATGATTAAAAAATGTGAATTTGTTCATCTCCAAATCCTTCCTCTTGGGCTTTGAAAGGGCCAATTCAACTTGATTTTTCAGTTTTCTTTCCTTGACCTTTTATTTCCCTAAAAAGAAGCTTTATTTCCTGAGCAGTTTGCTTTTTTTTTATGTCAGTTTAATAGGATCCTCTCTTATTCCTAAATTCTCTCCTCTGTTAACTTTTAAGCCAGTTCTGTCAAGAACTCCTCCTTACCGAAGTTTTCCTGTGTTTTAAATACAAATTCAAATAGAACAGTTTGGGGTTTTTTTCTTTTTTATGTCACTGGTACACAAGCTGTGATTTACCCCATACAGCTCCCTGATTTTTATGTTCTAGTTGATTCCATTAACTAGTTCTTACAGTTTACCAAGGCTTATTTTTTAAAAAAACATTAAATGTTTAATTATTTATACTAAATTATTTTAAATATCAAATGTTAAATAAATATTGACTATTGGATCTTAGGTACTTTTGTATTTGCGGCGGGTGGGTTGTTTTGTTTAATTACTTCCATTTTTTCTTTCTATTTAAACTCAATTGGCTTGCTAGGGCCCATCCAAAATTACTTCGTACAGTGTCTTCACTATTTTGCAACAAACCTTAAATAGCTTCATTTCTTCCCAGCTGTATAACTGATGAAAATATTTATTATCTACTTCACAAACATCCTACCATTACTAGTATAATTTTTTTCTGAGAAATTAGTGTTTTCCATAATTGCATAATTCTCAATAGTACGTCTCTAATAATAGCTGACAATCACATTGACTTCCAGCCCAGGGGAGGTAAAGCAAATTCCCATATCAAGTTTTGTTTTGACACAGTTTTAAGCCAATTAGTTCAGTTCTCCGTGTTATCTCTTAATACCCCCATTTGAGACTGTCAGAATATAGATGTAATTTTTCACGTTTTTTATCGTTTTTGAGTTGTGACTTATGTTCAATAAAGACTGAACCTACACTGACTATTAATTTTGTTGGTTTTAGTTTTATATCTTGAAGTATCTAAGACAGTATCTACTCTTTAATTCTTTTATGAATGTCCCCTCACCAAAAGCCTTGACAATTTTTCGTTAGAAGGAGGTGGCTCCCATGAAGTGAGTAATCTTTTCCTGGCTTTGGCATAAATTTCACACCTTTCTCTCTTCCACTTCTTTCTAGGTGTAAATTATGCTTTCTCTGGTTCTTGCTCAAGATATCCTAAATATCAGCCTCTCCCGCCTTGGGGTCCAGTCTCTAGTATCTTCATGCCACAGTTCTTCCTGCTTTTTTACGGCAGTAGATGCCCTTTCTCTGCTTTATTTCTGCATCTTCCATTTCCCTTCTGTATCCTCCAGTGTACCAGATCTTTTCTGCCACTCAGTTCCCCACCATGAGTTCCTGTGCCCTGATGGTTCCATGCTTACCTATGTCAGTGTGCTTGTTCAGGTAAAATAATGTCCTGCTCATCTCATTCATGAGATGTCTGCAAATCCTCCTGGCCATCCCGTTCATCAGACTTCTCTCAATTATGTCTCATTTTTCAGGTGTCTTTATTCCATATGCTCTGTCAATGAGGCAAAACAAGCAAACATTGCTCACAAGGTTTTCACACGCACTTGGCACCAGCATCCAGTCCCTTTTGCTGTCTCTATTCTTCAGAATCTGTCACTGCTGCTTTTGGGTGTCACCTTTGAAAGAGTGGGAAAAGGACATATAAGACTGTGTTCCCAGCTCTCAGGATGCTGGCAGTTTGTTTATTTGATCCTTTACCTTCGGGTATTCCTGCTGTCTGAATAGCTTTGGAATTAATTACAAAGCAGTAGTGAAACCAGAGGGCTTCACTTACATGCTGAGCTGCAGGATCTCTGTCTTCTACGTAACACACACCGCCCAAGCAGATGGCAAGTGCGTAAACTGCTTGCAAACTACATGCCTTGTAAACTGCATTATACAAAACATCTTTGGATGGACAATTCATTTACCACCAAAATAACAATAAACACTGTCATCTTTCCCCTTCAAAAGCAGATATTACAAAACCTTTTACTGTTTTCGCTGTGTGCAGGAAAGAAATACCTATGAATATTGCTTATGCAAATATTTTACAGATTGATACTTGAACTGGACAACAGTACTTCCATCTTGCCTTGCCTTCCCTACCCCCTGAAGTAAACGTCCTAACTTCTATGCTAACATTATGTATGAGCATACTTTCCCTGGGACCTCGCAATTACGTGACCAGTCTTAGATTAGATGAGTAAATTTGGGTCATGCAGCATGGTCACAGAGCACTGATCCAAGGCAAGGATGTCCAGGAGGTTTGGATTTTTTCAGGCTAACTTTGCACTCAGAGGCTTTAAGCTGTATCAGGGACCATCTGGTCATGCACACCCAGAGCCAAGCTGGGACAAAAGCACACAGCCAGCCTGAGCTCTGTATCATGCACTTTAGCTAATTTGACAGGACAGAAACGTTGGCATGTGCTTACAGCATGATGTGGATCACATTCGTACCCGTGGGTGATGCAGGGGGGCACAGACTGGGAAGCCCAAGCCTATTCCTACAAGGAGGAAGAGCTTCAATGGGAGGGAAGGAAAATATTCTCCCTACCCGTCAAACATACTGGCTCGATTCAACAGTCTTCCCAGAGTGGTTTGGAACATCACATTTTTGTCTCTCAGTGCTTGTGGGAACCAGAAGATGCTATCTCCCAAGAAGCAAGACAGCAGCTGGAAACAGCTGGCTCTCACAAATGTCTCTCAGTCATCTACCAGCTGCTGGCTCTGCTGAAGGTCATTCAAAAGCTGCTCTGTCTTTGGCCCCAGTGCCTTTGTTGTTGATCCTGCTCTCAGTGTCCAGCATATATTGGACCAATTTCTTACTACATGTGTATCTTTTCTACTAGGTGTATTTAATTAGCACCTCACATATTTGAATTTGCTAGGTTACCTTAAAAATCATACAGTGATTACACAATTTCATTTGGCGTAACAGGTTTGGTGTGTACAGTAAATCAGGCAATTCCCTGCTTCCCTCACAAGAACTGATGAAGTCACCCCATATTCTGGCCTTCATTGATGGACTGGCTGTCATATAATGAGCCAGCCTGCTTGCCACCACTTTTATAGGGCCATCAGTTGGTGGATTTCAGCTGGCAATGTTTTAGGGCTAGGTGAGCCACCCAGAGCAGAAGATTTTACCCAAATGTAAAATAGACCTCTTCCCTCTCGCCCACCCCCAGCCAAGAGTAGTAGACAAACCCACAGTTTGGGGTTAGACAATAGAGAAAGAGCAAGAGAGAGAGACAGAAAGGCCTCTCAGAGGCAATCCCACCAAAATTTAGATGAACACCTCATGGGGCTTGAAAAGTTTCATTTCTTTCCTTTCATGTGGAATCACATTTGGTTTTAAAGTCTGTAAAAATTTTCACAAACTTTATCTATTCCTTTTTCCAAAACCATTGTAGGTTCATACATGATTATTTCCTTTGTTTACATCCATGATCTGCTAAAGATTTGAAAAGCTTTATATGATGTAAGTCAAATTCTGGTCTCAGTTGTGCACATGCAATCCTGATACTCAGAAATATTACCTCATTTTCTTTCTGTAAGTCAGGTACTAACATTTTACAACCTATTGACTAATTCTGAAAGCTGGATGGAAAAAAGCAATTAAACAATATGGCTCTGAAATACAGAAGAGAGACTTTTTTGTTTGGGTTTTTGTTTTATATAGGAATGAACAGTTAATTGAACTGACATGGTGCAAAGCTTGAGCGTGTGGCATGCCAATCAAGTTAGTTCAACTGACCTTGCCCTTTTGTGTGCTACAATGAATTCCAAAATGAAGCTATGGTCCGAGGCAGTAGATCAAAAACCCTTACGCAGGCTCCCTGTGGGAATTAGGTTGGATCCGACCCAAGATAAGGCTCCAGCTGTGCCTCTCTGCTCCCATCAGACAGGAAACTCAGAAATCTCAGTTAATCTAGCCTACCCACAAAACTTTCATAGCTATATATTAAAAGCTTTCTCTTTGCAGAGAGACCTACTTTATTAATCAAACAAGATCAGTTAATCTTGTATGAACAACTTACCTGTTGTCTATCAAGTGTCTTTGTCCTCTGCAGAGCTGTATAGTAAACATAGGAACATAGGCTCTCCTTGAAGCTGTACTATGTAAAAGAACACTTTTGTAATATGTTTAAGGCAAATTACCTGTTAATCTTTTCTTTGGCTTGTCGCACCTTTTTGTGTAAGCAGAAAAGGGAACTTTTGTAATTCTATGCATAATGGCTAAGAAAACCTTTCTCTCATTCTAAAATTAGCTGGGGCCATACCCAAGTATTGCCAGCTGTAGGGAGGCAACATCAACTACAGCAGTGCCAGCCACAAAGTCTGAGGCAGGGTGTTTTTTGACAAATGGACCAAAATATGAAAAGAAGAGGCAGGGAATTAAACATTGTAGAAGCAGCTGCTCTAGCAGTAATCAGGTCTGGCAGGAAGCATGGATGTCTTTCAAAGAAATATTACTGGTGGCAAGATTCAGCAGAAAAAAAGACATCTGCGTACTACAGATAAACATCCAAAGCAAACTTTACAATCCTTGGAAGTTTCCTTGTCACAAGACTCCAAGGGCACAGTCCTATTCCTATTTTTCAAATGAACAACAGCCCTTCCACTTTAAACAAGCTGTAGAGTATGCACCCCACCACCTACAGCAGCTACCTGCTGGACACTTGCCACAGAGGAGTTGTTGCTTTACATGTGCAGCAGTGAAACACCATATGGTTCCCAATGAATATATGCCATCAGTGCATCTTCCTCCATTATTAAAGCTATGATCCCTCTGTTTCCAGCTGTTCTGCATTTCCACCCCTGTTTTCAGGGCTGAATAACTCTGTCTCAAAAAAAGTTGCCACAGGCTCAGTTTTAGCAAATAGAAGTCTAAACACAAGTAAACACTGCAACATGAACTTTAAATTATCTGTGTTTATCTTCCATTATTTGTATGAAGTATTTCTTGCTCCTAATTTCCTAAAGAAGCAATTTGCACAGTAAATCAGCATTTTCAAATGTGAGCTTTACTTTTACAGAATGACCAGTGGGAAAGATGTAAAAAATACAAGCTCTTCTCGTTTAGCGTTGCAACCTCCTTCTATTTATTACAGGACTTCTTATGTACCTCACTATCTGAACAAAGAGTTCTCTCCTATTCCAAAGTTCAATTCTGTTACAGTCAGTCACTTGCAACAGCAGTGTTATGATACCAAAACACATGTTACTTCATGTAGATTTGGGTTTATATACACATTTCATCCTCATTTCTAAATTTCTTTCTGTTGCCTTAATTGTCATTAAACTGTCTATATGACAGTGTTACCATGGATATCATGGCCATGTCTCCATTGCCCCTTACCCCTTGAACTGCTATCTGGAAAAAAAAATATTGCATTTCACAAGTCAGACCAGTAATTGTTTCATAAAACTCAGATTTTAGACATTATAGCTATTCTTTTTTGTATCATCTCTTACAGATATCTTCAAACACAGGTCTTATCTTCCCACATAACCCAGGAAGATACCTGTGTACTGTTCAAAACAAATCTTCCCGAATGAAGAAATAAATTTCAGGGAAGTATTTCTGACATCTTATAATTTACAGAGAATGAATGCCTGATGCAAACATTGGACAGAGAGTCTTATCTGGTGTTGTTGGGCCACCTAGTAGGTCTATGTCACTTGAAAATTATCATGTGTCTGTTTCTTCTCTCTGGTTTTACTCCCACTTCCCTTTTTTTGGAGTAGTTCAAGAACCGTATCACTGACCACTTAGAATGCAATATATTCTTAAATCACACTTAAAGGAGGAAAGTTCCCCTCTTCCTGGAAGCAGATGTTTTGCTCTTTTACTGGGTCTTGTCCAGGAAGTTGACTTTTATGAAAGGAGCACTAATGTCCAGAAATGCCAACACACAAAAAAAGACTTTTTTTTCAGCTTTTCAAATATTTCTATAATGGATACCAATGGTATGGTAGATTACACAAGATTTACCCTCAAAGTTGTGTTTTTTCTCTAGAAATACAGATTTTTCAGATATGTGAGGAACGTGGTCAAGCACACTGAAACACAGAATAGAGGTAGACCTATTTTCCTGGCCAGACTAGTTGCATTCTGGGCTTCACTGAATTCTCCAGCAGGAGAAGAAAAAAGTCTCTTTTCTCAGGAATGGAGGGAGCCACAAATCTAGACATCAAAAGCAACAAAAAAAGAACAAACATTGGAACAGAAAACACTTCAAAAGCGAGAGTGAGCAGAAAACCCTCCTCTCCATGCCAGCTGAATGGTTTGAATTGAAAAATCCTGGTTTTAATAGAATATTTACAAAACAGAGATCCTCAATTTAAGTTCCTCAGACAAGCCCAATTTTGGCCCTGAATCCCAATCTATGGGACCTAGCACTGTGGCAGACATTTAATCCCCCACCAGTACCGCTACGTACTGCAAGAGAATTTCACCCTTGAGGGTGAAGGAGAGATTAAAATCCCTGTCCATTAAATTACCTGCAAGTCAAAGTGCCAGGCATAGGGATTTCTTTTTTTGTCTGTCATGTTTTTTGTTTGCTTTTAGTATGAAGGTTACCCTCCTAACATTGTGCTAGCTCTCCCAAGTGATATTTCCATTTAAGGACCTTGTTTGATAGTTATTAGTTTTCAGGGCTACAAAAGGCAATGAGTGATCAGCATTATAAGTCATAGATTTAAATATTTAAGCTTAGATTTAACTCTGTAAAATTTAGATAGTTTTATCCATTTATGTCTGCATACATACATTGGCATTGCTTTTCATTCTGTTTTGTTTAAATAAATTTTTTTAAAATTTTCTTGTTTTTATTAACTGTATTGTGATTATGTTCTCAAAAGCCTCTAAAGGGAAGCAGAATAGAAAGGTTTCTAAGTGCAGGCATATGGATTTTAGTATACAGGATAGCCAGTGTAGTCAATGATTACATTAGGCTTTTAGCAGGGTTGGACTGACTGGGCATTAAGAGAAAAGAAAAATAAGAACAGTTTTGTCTGCATTTAACATTAATTTATTAATAACCCAAACGATTATTACAAACAAGTTAGGTAATCAAAATTAATGGCAATTGTTGGTTTTGCTGGTCTGTTTGAACTTACAACTTCTTTATGTACACATAGACATCCTTTGAGTAAGGCCCTTGATAATTGCTCTCCAAGTGCCATGCCACAGGATTTTGGTTCTGCTCCCTGACTGGAAGAGCCAAGCTCTACAGCTGCTCCACCCACAGCGAATTTTGGTTCCCTGTTTATTGGAACACATTTTGAGACAAAACCATGACTTACGGATCTGGAATCTGCTGTCTGAAAACATTCATAGGAACAGAAGTTTTCTCAGATTATTTACAAATGTTACTGAACAATAAAACTCTCTGCACAGGCTGAAGCCACACCCAGCAACTAATTAGTTTTAAATGCTTTTGAAAAAAATTTTTACACTGTTTCACCACTTCTAATCCAACACATTGTGTTTCTTTCTCTTTTTGATGTACTTCCTTAATCCATGTGTTCTGTTAAAATGGTTCATCTTAAAATGGTTTCTCCCTTTGAGGCATTTTGGGGTTTATTTTTTATTTCTGCCAAGTTTAAATATAAAAATAAATCACTGAGCTTGGCTAAAGCAAATATAAGGAGGAGAAGAGGTGTGATTCTTAGATTCATAGGTTTATTTGGCAATTCATGTTGGAAGGGAATCATATATATCTTTCCTAGATAGTCTCCTGGCTATATTGATTATTTCATATTCCATAAGCTAGTTTACATTCTGGAAGTCATATAAGAAAAGCTGCAAACATTTCCTGCACTTCATACAGGGAGCAGCCCACTACTGCATTTCATAGATTATACCTCCAATATCACTGACGATCATTTAAATTAAAATAAACTTAAATAAAATCTAAGTAATAACAAGATATCGGAATTTATTTAATCAACATCTGGATGGCATCAGGATAAGAGGAATTTTTTCCCTTTAAAAAAACATGTTTAACATTAACAGTAAATAGAAAAAATAGATTCAAGTTTTCTTGAATTGTTATTCAGATTGTAGATTTTAAAGTTCCCTATAAAATACACCCTATGCTTCATGTTTTAGTTTATTTTTCAATGTTCCTTCTCCTTAATGAGAAATATAGAAAGTATTTAAGATAAATAATTCTCAAATTTTTAAAGAATGTTTTAATTATATATAACAATAAAATACCCTTTGTCTCCCCAAGATGTCTTTCAACTCATTAATTTTTTTTTAGTCCATTTTTTTTCCAGAATATCTACTTTAAACAAGACATATTCAGAGCTGAGTACATCCAGAATATTCCCATTGACATAAAATATAAAACACAGCTATAGGCATAGATGTTTGTTATTTTTAAGAGGCTGAGAATCACGTTTGAAAAAGATCTTTATTAATTTTTTTTATTTCATTTCCCCAGGAGAAGTTATGAAGGTTTGCAGTTTATTTCAATGTTCAACAGTATGCTTCAGTTAATTCATTTTACCCTCCATTTCTCACGTATCTTTGCTCAGTGAATAAGCATATATGCAAATTCCAACACTTGAGAGAAGGCTAGTAATAAGGAGATGAATTACGTATTTGATTCTGGCTGGCTAAGCATCTAAGGGTGGATAAGGGCCAGATACTAAACAGAAGACCCTTAGGGGCATATTCAAAGCATAATCATATATTGTATACAGCATCTGCCATAACACAGTC
Organism: Buteo buteo; assembly: GCF_964188355.1. Classification (NCBI taxonomy): domain Eukaryota; kingdom Metazoa; phylum Chordata; class Aves; order Accipitriformes; family Accipitridae; genus Buteo; species Buteo buteo. Next base: position 13,922,759 of record NC_134195.1, on the reverse strand, counting down.
CTTGCCTGGGTGGTTTTTATGTGCCACAAAAATAAAACTATTCAACAAGTACCATTTCCATGCAGTCACAGAGCTGCATGGAAGCTCAGATATGGTGGCGGGGGTATTGGACATGACAGTGTTCGTTCACAGATGATAACCTAAGGTTATTGCCAGCTTCTCTGCTAGGGGAATAGGTGGGTTAGAAAGTTTTAGTTCAAACCAGATGTCATAGCTATTCATCTCAAGAACTTTCATAACTCTGCCAAAAGGGAAGAAATGGAAATAGATTAATCAGGCTAATGGATGTTATGCTTCCAAGCAATAGCCTCAGAGCTAGAATTTACTTGTGAAATTTGCCTGCTCTGTAATTTGTCTCTCCTGAAATTGAAAGTGAGGGAACCACAGAATTTCTATGTCTGAGATAACAGACTGTGGAGTAGGGGAAGCTATATTTGAAGGTTGCTTATATGTAATGAGTGCATACCTGCCAGTGTGTTAAAGACAAATTATGTGTGACCAGGACTAAAAAGAGAGAGGAGGTATGTACAAAATGTTCATGTAAGAGATCTAAAATATTCTTGAGCTTCTTTTAACTTGTTAAAGCAACTTCCTCCACATCTCCAGTATCATTATAGATCATTTGACAGATTTCCTTAATAATTTTCAACAATAAGAGAGCAGTACTTGCTTAAGGGGAAGGGAAAGACTTTCAGTCTGAGTAGGACACCATACCACAAAATAAAAACACTGACACTGGAGAAACGTGGATGCATCCTTATTTACTTTATCCAAGCATTTGCATCTGCAAAACTACCCGGAAAATTTCAGAACCAATGGACTTCAGGAAGATGGTGTCCAGGCATTTCTTGCTCCAGTTGGTCTGGAAGTACTGCCAGAAATATCATGGTCGTCTTGTGTTTCTGTTTCTACATTAATCCTGATCCAGGAGTTGGACCAGAAGAAAGAAAAGGAAAGCTCAGCATGCAGAGGAAGCATGACATGCAAATACAGACTTGATCATTTTATTTAACATTCACGTAAATGTTATCTTTGGAGGGAAGAATAAATTATTATTAATCTTCTTCCTCCTTCTTTTGGTCTAAACCACATCTTCAGGATTCAGTTATTATTTTTTAATATAAGGTAAACAGCAAAGTTATTGCATTATGTAAGCAATGTGAGAGATCAGATGTGAAAGATAAATGAGTATACAAGAGTCCAAGATGTGTAAACTATGCTTTTTGAAATAAGTAGAAATCCTGTAAGCAATACTAGTAGTAATAAAACAAACTCTTTAAAGAAACAGTATGCTTCTAAACAGTTTATGTGTCTTGACCCAAATTCATTCCTTGTGTTACTCGCACGGATTTTTTCCAAAGACTAGTAAAGCCGACAGTAGGAAAACTCCCACAGCAGACCCCTGATCAGAACCATTAGTCAGTACAGTTTTGAGCCCATATACTAAGTGGTAGACTAGAGGCATGATCATTATTTTTTTACACAAAAAAGTCTTCAAAGCAAATGTTCTATGCTATCAATTCACAAATACTAATCAGATCACTCTGAAAAAAAATTACTAAGTAGTTTTTTTGATTTAGTGATGAATTACATATGTCACTGTATGGTAATATGTTACATGGCAAGCCAGAAATTTTAATCACTTTTCAGATTAATTTAAAAAGAAATAACACGTATGTATTCCAAGATGGAAGAGTTAATCTCAGCATACAAAAACCACACACATAAAGTAAAAATATGCATATGGATCCTACTCACATGCCTATTTATCTGCATTCTTTTAAGGAGGTGGTGTTATAGTTACAGCTTCTTCACAAATTTCCTGGGCCTGGGCCTCAGCTGTGCTAACATCAGTGGTCCACTGACCCCTTAATGGACCTAACCTATTTGTGCACAAGGTGAGGACAATAGCAGTTAGCCTAACCATGACATCAGGCAAACGGATCACCGAGCAGACCCATCAAATTCACTGTATACAAAAAATAAAGTGAAGTGAATCTGGATCTTCAGCTATGGTGGGTGAATTCATCCCCCTTTTCTATCTCTAAGCCAAAGAAAGGCTATAATTACAAGAAGAGAAAGCTAAAAATGTAACCAAGTTGCTGCTCTAGTGGAAGCAGAACTAGAATTCCTTTAAAGTAATCTATAGAACTATACAATACATGTCAATCATTACTGCCTATGCCTAAAATAATGGTTGACAGATAGGAAATATGTGAAGTTACAGCTGTAACTGACTTCCTCTTTGTACCAGAACAAGGAACTCTTATGCGAGAGAAAGGGGAGAAGATAAATGATCCAGCATTAGATGGGAAAAAGGACTGTTTTGCCACTAATAGCAAGATTAACCAAGCTGCCCGCAGACATAGCGGAAAAACTCTCCTTGATGTAAGCGAAGATTGGCCTCCAGTGAAATAATGAAGTTAGTAATTTTTCATTGTTTGGGAGTTAAAGCAAGTGATTTAGTCAAATGGAATGCTTTTAAAATAAGCTAGTAAAAACAAGCAGTACCACAGCAGCAAAAGTGTTTGCATAGTGTGATTTTGGAAGACATATAGTGTAGGGCCAGAACTGCAAAAGGAACTGGGGGAAAACAAGAGTCCAGTCACCACTCTTGGGTACCCTGTTGAAAATGCAGATACTTAAAATTCCCCTGCAATGATTGCCTGGCCTAGGAGATGATTAAGGCCTACAAGCTGCCGTGTTGCCATCTGTTTTTTAGGATGGTTGAGTATCTGATGTGGGGCATGTCCATACATGCTCAGTAAATAGACCTAAGCTCTACCAAGATTCACAGATGATGCATTTCTCCATCCTCCTGAATGGGGAGACCAGATTCAATAAGCATGATTAGACAGAGTGTTGTGAATGAAAATATGCCTGAGTTAGTTGTGGCTCTGTTCAGGGAAGAAGGAATGGAAACGTTGCTCTGTCCTTATTGGGTGACAGCCCTCATAACAGGCTCATCCATTCACTCCTCTTCCCCTGAGCCCAGTGAACATCTATGTAATCCATGCTAACAACAAATGGTTCAGGAGGAGATGGGGGGAGTAATCATTTTTACTCATACATTACTTGTTGGTGCCAGGATGCCTCCACACAGAGAAGGAAGTACACATCTGGATCTCCAACATTCTCACCTCCCAAGTGTGGAATAAAAAAGCAGTGCTATGGTCACCACTTGCATTCTTGTGAGTCTGTGGGGGAGGACAGGGCAGCTACACAGACACCTGGACAAAATCTGGACATGTGAATCCCAACCAGAAGATGACATTTTTTACAACTCAAAATATCTTCTTCTCTGCTGTGCAGCATTGGGTATTGGCAAGCAGCCCTAGGATCAGAGCTCTGGCTTTCTTCAGTGCCACCACTTCCTTAGCATCGCAGTGCTGTCCTCAGGGTCTATGGTCCACCCACTTCTTGAAATATTTTAGGTCCCAAGATGCCCCTAAGAACCTGATCCTTGGCACCTACCTCAAAGCCATGAACTGAACTTGCTGTCCAGAACATAATAGTTAGTCCCCAAAGCAGAAGTCTTAAGCTGTCCAAGTTCTTCCTCAGTCTCTTCCTCTTTCTCTGTTGGAGAAAAGAATTGAAGGCAGCTATATACAGCTTAAAAGTAGCATGGGGAGCATTTTTAGTGACATCAAATAGCTGCCTTGCTAGAGTTCACAGAGCTGGTCAAGTAAGTAGAATATTCACCTGAAAAGTAGCCATTTTTGCCACCTTCATATTATTTCTTAATGTAAACCAGTCCTCTGGGGTTGTGGAAAACTAAAATAAAAGATCCAGATCTGAATGGCTTTAATGTCCTCAGGTTGAAAATCTATACTATTGTGAGGAATTGTACCTTGCTTTCAACTGCAGACAGTTTTGAACAGAAAGTACCACATTTAGTCCCTACCCATCAGCAAAAAAACACTTTAACAAACAAGAGTGTCTCAGGGGATGATAGGCATCCTTAACTTACATGGGGAGCCTGCAAAGCTGTGCAGACATCCCCATCATCTCATGACAGTGTAGATGCTTTAACAGGCAGGGATAGAATAATGGACGCCTTTGCTGGCCCATTAAATCCACTTCTTTAATAACAGCATCAAAAATAGAGCTAAAATGACTATAGTTTATATATTCTATGAATAAAATTCATTAATTAATTTTTCTTATTAGGTCATTGGACAAAACGACATTTAAGTTGAAATTCCTGATTAATGGTGTTTGAATTTGGTCGAGGAAGATCCAAATCCATTGTAGAAATACTATCACCAGAACTCTGGTACACGTGAAGAAGAGTAAGGGTAAAAGCAGAAAGGTATTGAAAAATGCACTTCAATCTTTCCCTTATCTCCTGCCCTTTAAAACCCTGTTCTGTAATGTTTGCTACACAGAGCAGTCTAAGAACCTCACTATAAGGTCTTTAGAAGTGCTCAAAGAGACTTAGTAGGTAATATGGGCAGTAGCACAGTGGAATGTGGATGAGGATTTAGGTTAATGCACAGCATTACATGTCTTCACTGTACACACTGCTCCCAGACTAAGCCTATTATTGTGGCGTATCTGGCTTCAAAAAAACAGGGACACATAACATTCCACCAGCTTTTTTCATTATGGAAAAGAGCTGAAAGATTATATGCACTTATATGAAAGGAGAAATGTCCTAATTTTGATGAAACTTTTGAAACGTGAAATTTAAATCTCCCTTTCACAACTTCATTTTTGTGGGAAGAAAAAGAATTCTTTCTGTCTCAGCATCTTTTTGCCAGACATTTTAATCCACTGGAAATCAGGTATGAGGGGAAATTTTTTAAATTTTTGTTCTAATGCTGAAATGACACCTTATCAGTATTTTGAAACTTTTATCAAGAAACAATTTTTAAAATTAATTCTCTAATGTTTTTTAAAGTTGTTATGGATTGTTTGACTTTTGGTTTTAATTCACTCTTCAAGTGAATTAAAACCTGCAAGAGCAGAAGAACTGATGGATCTCTTTCAGAATTCAGGAGGCCAGACTTTTCTTCTTTAAAATAAAAGCAAGAAATCCTAGAGTCTCTCATTCTTCCTCAGGTATGACTTTGCGTTTGTAAACACTGACCAGTGCAAATGCTCATATATAAAAGTCCAGATGCTACTATCTTCCATGCTCTACATAAGCACAGCTCTGTTGACTTACTAATTTACAAACACAGTGAGAATAGAAAGGGGAGCTGAAAGGTCCTGCTAGCAGCCCTTTGCTTTCCAAACTTTTCTGAAAAGGGTTGCCTGACCAGATTCACTTCAACCAGCTAGACCCCAAAGCACCACTCTTCCTTTTCAGTCAATACAGCAGTTTCTTCCCACCAGATCTTGGCTGGGCCAATTTACCCTCACTCATTCCCTCCTTGGGAGGGAGACAGCAAAGGGTGATTCAGATCCAAACATCACTGGTTCAATTAGGTACCTACATGTGGATGAGATGAACCCAGACCTCAGCAAGTAATATGCTGGAGGCACGCTACTCTAGCACATGTCTGTAGTCATTAGATACTTAAAGCCAAAACACCTAGCATTAACTTTAAGTTATATACCAGCTCATTTCAATCAGCAACTTCTTTAAGATCCTAATTTAGCCTTTTTTCTTCTTTTTTTTTTAAAATCATTTTTCAGTGGAACAATCTCTTACTTAATATTTGTGTATGTGGGTTTGTTGTTAATGTCAGTGTGTATGTAGTCTTGTCAGGATTTGAAGGGTTTTGCTTTTGGTGGGAGGATGAGGAAGACAAGAGGAGGAGGGGAGACCTAGTAGAATATAAAATAGATCTGAAGACTTTAAAATTGTAAGCACTGGACTAACAAAAGAGACTAAATTCTGAACATGTGTTGGAGATAGGACAACACCTTCCCATCTGCTCTTCCCTGTCCATAACAAAGTAGAGACGTGTAATAAAGGAAACATCTGGGTTAGAAAATAAAATTCCCAAATTAGATCACCACAAATCAGTAGGCTCTCCTCAGTGTTGGAACGAATTATTCATTTCCAGCTAAAATTGTAGGGTAATCTTTTCTCATGTGAACGGAATGCTTTGCAATAATTATTTGTTTTATTTGTATTTATTCCCTTTTTCTATCTAAACTTTTAGTCCAGATTGAATTAAATAGTAAATGCTAGTAAACACTTTTCACAGTGTGCTTCACTAAAGTTCACTTGAACAATTATAGATAATAAGATTTGGTTTTAAAAGAATGTATGTGGGACTCAAGTGTTAATGTTTATGCAGCTGTACATACCTCATAAATTCTATATCATGGTGCTGAGAGGGTACATGCAAGTTCCTTACCTGTCTCTGTCTGTTTAGGAGAGCTGCATCTGCCATGAAAATTCCTCTTGCACTCTACTCTTTATCACTTGGAAACTTTAGGAACCACAGTGCACTGTCTTACATGAACAGGAATATTTCCAGTTCGGAAACAATGCACCAGACCAACTTTAATTGCACCATTTGATTCAGATGAGCACAGTATTCCAAGCAACCTGGTTAAAAAAAGATTGCTCAAGCATCAGTGAGATAGAAAACAAATGAGAAACTGGCATGAATGGCATAAGTGGTGTAAAAAAACAAAAAAAAAAAAACAAAAAACCCCAGCAGTAGTTGTTCTTAAATATTTGTCCCAGATTCTTCATATGAGATGTATATACTGTTTGCTGATGATTGCTGAGCTTGTAATCATCCCTGACTAGAAGAATCGGTGCATTAAAAAAGTAGCACACTAGTAAATGTACCATTAGCAGCAGAGGCCTCTCTTCTGTGCATTTTCATACAACAGTAACTTGCTTTACCATAGGACCATTTCCATAAAAGTTTTAATCTAACTTTAATTCTCACTGCACAGAAAGGCCATATTTTTGCATGACTTCAGTGACTTGCAGAAGCCATACAAATACTGTTCCATCACTCATAGCATCTAAAACATCACACAAACATCTCAGAAGGGTACTGAATCTCTCCTTCATTTGCCTCTAAGGCAGGGAATCAGTGTTGATCTGGGACCAACACATTCACTTTCTGCCCCTGTGGACTAGCCAGTCAGTGAGTGACCAGATGAGGCATTTAATGGCCAATGTTGTTCCTGATCAAGATCTCTGTTTACATTAACAGTACTGAAAGGAAAATTGTGAGGGTGGTAATTGTAACAGCCATCCTGGGAGCTCATACCTGCTGGAAACTTTGCTCAATTAGGGAACTGGTCTATCATCCCTGCAATTAAAAAGCAGTCGCTTTAAAGATACTGAGGTAAGGTCTCTTTTTTGCCCAAAAGCATTTAAACCCAGATGCTATTGGGATGAAAGAGATGGTGTTGGCATCTGGGGAATTCCATATGTGAATTAATTAGTGGCAGAATGAGGGCCTTTTTTTTCTTTCTTTAAGATTTGGGGAAGTACTTCTGTAGGTTAAGTTCCAGCTGCAATGTGAGGAGGCCTTGTAAAAGTGAAGAGATCTGTTAATGAGCAAATTAATCAAGGAAAGTACAAAAGAAGACTGCAAACTGCTTTTAAAAGAGTCATGAAGTATTACAAATATGTCCCATACAAACTGTTACACTTAAAACTGCCTGCATATAATAATCCATTTTATATAAATAAGAATTTACCATATGCTTAGGCTTTTAAGTTCTCATATCTTGAAACCAAGTACCCCACAACTAGGCAAATACTCTACCTGTGCACCTGACTTGCATACAACAGTTAAATAAGCAGATACAAAACCACCAATATGTAAATGTAGGTTCACATGCCTTTCCTCCCTTTGTGGGTCCTCTAGATATTTTGAATGCATAAAATCAACGTTATATTAGGCTTTTTGGAATAAATGAATTAGAGCTGAAACTGACGGTGATCTGTGGAATGAATCATCTAACTTAACAGATATGCCATTACTTTTTCATCGTATACTCAGAATATTCGTGCTTAATTTCATGTTTATATTGTGTTTTGGTAATAGATGGAATGTTTTGATGAGAATTAATATAAATTCCATTAATTAATTTTTCTTAACTCAGTTTTTTTTCTTTCTCCTGCCTTACAAGATCAGACGTCTTGTCAAGAGTCTCTTACTAGAGAAAAGTTATTTCTTGAAAGAAATTCAGGGGCAGGAAATGTTTGCTGCAGAAGGCGGCTGAAGGATGGCTCTTTTTCTTTGCTCTACAAACCACTTTTGCATATTATCCTGCCGCTGCACTTGGTGTTTCCAATTGAGATCAAGGGGTGTTTCCTACTGTTTTGGGATTGTATTAATTATTCTGCACATCTGTTCCTCCCAAACAGAGAACACAGATGTAAATGCTTGTACAAAAGGCAAAAGTAGGGTGGTCTACAAGTATTTTAGATGTGTACTTGCCCTGCTTTTGGTAGGTAGACTACTTCAGGCTTCTCTATAACTCTTTCTAAGCTAAAAGCAATAGGGATGAGGCTAAGACTGATTTTCTTCCACCCTCCTGGAACTGTGACCTCTGAACTGTGCATTTTTCTTAAAATGACAGCATTCTCCATTGAGCAATAACACAGATTACTTTCACTGAACTGTTATAAGACCACTTTCTAATCTCAGCCCTACAGTGAGTTGTGCTGTAGATGATAAAAGCCTTCTCATAATATTACAATCAAGTCAAACTGACTTGGTACACAAAGGAAATGAACAGAAACATATGCCTTATGTAATGGTTTCACATGTAATTAGTTTTCCATAGATTGGAGTTCAGCCACAATTCCATCATTTTCTCCATTTTGTTGAATCCCTGTTGACATCTCAATAACTTTCTTGCAACACGGACAGACACTTTTACTCTGGCTGGCTGCTGTAGCAGTATTAATAGTTTTCACGGGAGTTGCTGGATAGAAAAATGTGTGTACAGTTGACCACAAAAACAAATAAAAGGAAATTTTCTTCAAAACCAGAGTTGTGTCAGAATCAATTTGTGCAGCATTGTATGAGCCAAATTCACCTAGAGTGGAATGACTGCTCAACAGCAGAAAGGAGAAAATGTATTTCCCAGACCAGCAAGCGGCCCAGTGGTGACAGCACCCACCTGCAATGGGGACAGCTGAGATTCAGTTTCCCCTTCTGCTTGGTCTATGCCAGCAACTTCAGTTTATCTAAGATTCAAGACACTGATTTCATGACCACAGAACAACTTGGTATTTCTTAGGTAAATGGGATTCTCCCCTCTTTCTCTCACTCCGCTTTCCGCTTTTTCTCTCTCATCAATTTCAAGCCTTTTATTCATGATACAGATGAAGAAAGAAGACAAACTCTTTTAACATGTTATCACACAATAAATCCAATTGTAAAGAGATCTGTTCATCATTTTTGAAAATCTAAAGATTTTCCTGCCAAGCAATTGACACTAAAATCTGAAGAAAAAGGAGAGGCCAATCTGAAAAGCTCCTAATATTCTACCCATCTTTAATTTTTGTTAATTTCACCATACAGGCCTAAGTGAGTTTTAATGATTTAAGGCAGAAAGGCTGCGAAATAATCAAATTCAAGATTTTACACTGTGCCCCACTGATGGTTGAGACAGTACCAAACCATATCTGTTGACCTGGTCAGTAGAGGAGAGATACTGCTGCAGGTTCAGACAGAGCAGAGCTATGCCACATGGCATGTACTCAAAGTAATTTGCTGGGACACAGCACCACATTAACACAAAGGTATTTTGAGTACCTGAAATAGCTTAGGCACCCCTTACAATGTTTTCCAGTATGGAAGGGAGTCATGATCCTAGAGCCCTCTGAATTTTGTTTTCAGTGAAGGAGAAAAGAAGAAACATTGACACATAGAAAAGGTAAGGTAAACTGACCCACAGAAAGAGGTGAAGGAAAGAATCAGTTAACAACTTTACTGTTTTCATGTTATAAAATAAAATGTTATGAGCATTAGAAACAGACCACCTACCAAAATAGTGAATATTTACACATCAACCAGAGACTGCAGTCTGACTGCGCTATAGTTTACTGGGAGGAGCTACTCCTGTCATCTCTTAAGTTAGTGCAGTATTTCAACCAGTTTTCAGTACTTAAATAAGTTCAATGTGCAAAATGAGTTTAAAAGTGGTTCATGACTTCACACCAGCTCATTCTCAGAAATCTATTTTATTTGGCAATATTCTTGCTTTTTGAAAGCATTGGACAGTATCAGTTTGGCACAATGAAGGGGATATTATTTTTGGTACAGCTCCTGTTACCAATAACAGGATGAGATGCAGCAATGAAGCCAACGGATTAAGAAAATCAATTCTGATTACAATTGAATACCAGAGGGTTGTTCAGGATTTTTCCTATTTTCAGTAGCAAAAGAAGCCATGATGTTCTTTTTTAGACAAACACTTTACAGATTAGATTATAACCCCAAACCTGCAGTAAGAATGCTGTCTGCCGTAGAATAAAAGATATCTCAGGCCTCCATGTCATGCAAAAACTGACTAGCAAGAAAAATTCCAGTAAAAGTCCTGGATTTTAAGCTGCTGAAGAGTGAACTGGGTATATGCCACACTAAAAGGGAGCAGTCAAGCTCCTCTAACTACTTCCACGCTCATTCCCTTTCCTGTCAGTTTTACCAGAGCCTACTTTGGAAGGAGGACAAAATATTTTTCTTTTTCTTTTCAGATGGTCTCTGCCACTGGATTCAGTCAGAACAAAGCCACTATAATTTACAAAAGGAGGAGCAGCACTGGGGACAACCTTTTTCTTGACAAGGAGCTTCCCTGTGCAACAGAGCTTACTTTCTGTATGTGCTTCAAAAGTGATCAAGCAAGCAAATAGTGTGATAGCATCTGAATAATGAGACCTGACTAGCCAACACTGCTCTGCTACCACTCTTACTTCTAAAAATTAATTTCAGGAGTTACCTCCTCTACTCTTGCTATGCAAACATCAGAACAGAGACCATATGTCTGTTTTTTTCTTAGATGACTCAATTCTATTTTACCTGTGAATAAAATATAAAGAGCACCACTATAGCTGGAGAAATATTTTACTTTGTGCTCTGGAGTACATGCTCATTTCCTTTCAGTTACATGTATAAATTTAAAACACATGTTGCAAAAGTCAGAGTAGGTAACTGGGAGATCATTTCATACTTTTCAGCATGAGTGGTGGTGGCTGAATTGTGTTGTTTGTTTAATGTACTACTTGAACTGATAATATTAATTGATTTATGACCAATAAAACCATCACAGTATTCCCCTGAATATGGAAGGTATACAACAATCATTTCTTCTTTTTTTCCCATTGATAATCTCTGAGATGACCCAAAGCAGCAAATCTATAAGCATAAAGTCCTATCATTAAAAAGCTTACTCAAATCATGCAAAAAGGCATAACTGATGCAGGGTATTTAACTCTTACTGTGCCAAGAATTAACATATTTTATTTCTGTCCCCTTCCCCGTTTTCTACCCAGCCCTGTTTGCCCCATTTGGACATTTTCTACTTTTCTGAAACTTGTCCTAACCTCCCTAAGTATGATATAGGGCATGTGCCATCTGCATATAAACAAGAGGGGCATCTGAGGTTCTTTCCCAGTCTCTGAGAAGTGTTTTTTAAGATGACATAAGTATCAAATGGAGAGCTTAAGCTAAGGAGCATGTTTGAAGATTAAGGCTATAAGTACTTAGAATCATAGAATCATAGAACCATAGAATAATAGAATGGTTTGGGTTGGAATCTTCTTTAAAGAAGATCCTTAAAGATCATCTAGCCCAACCCCCTGCCATGGGCAGGGACACCTTCCACTAGACCAGGTTGCTCCAAGCCCCATCCAACCTGGCCTTGATCACTGCCAGGGATGGGGCATCCACAGCCTCTCTGGGCAACCTGTGCCAGTGCCTCACCACCCTCATGACAAAAAACATCTTGCTTATGTCCAATCTAAACTTACCCTTTGTCAGTTTAAAACCATTGCCCCTTGCCCTATCACTACAGGCCTTGGTAAAATATCTCTCTCCATCTTACTTATAAGCCCCCTTTATATACTGAAAGGCCACAATAAGATCTCCTCAGAGCCTTCTCTTCTCCAGGCTGAACACCCCCTACTCTCTCAGCCTTTCTTCAGGGGAGAGGTGTTCCAGCCCTCTGATCATTTTTCTGCCCTCCTCTGGACTCGCTGCAACAGGTCCCCGTCTTTCCTGTGCTGGGGACCCCAGAGCTGGACACGGTACTGGAGGTGGGGTCTCACCAGAGCAGAGTAGAGGGGGAGAATCACCTCCCTCAACCTGCTGACCTCTTTTGATGCAGCCCAGGATACAGCTGGCTTTTTGGGCTGAGTGCACATTGCCAGCTCATGTCCAATTTTTTGTCCACCAGTATCCCCAAGTCCTTCCCCACAGGGCTGCTCTCAATCCCTTCATCCCCCAGCCTGTATTGATACTGGGGATTGCCCTGACTCAGGTGCAGGACCTTACACTTGGCCTTGTTGAACCTCATGAGGTTTGCACAGACCCATTCCTCAAACCTGTCTAGGTGCCTCTGGATGGCATCCCTCCCCTCTAGTGAATCAGCTGCACCACTCAGCTTGGTGTCATCTGCAAACTGACTGAGGGTGCACTCAATCCCACTATGTCATTGATGAAGAAGTTAAATACTATTGGTCCCAGCACAGACCCTTGAAGGACAGCACTCATTACTGGTTTGCACTTGAGACATTGACTATAACTCCTTAGATGCAGCCATCCAGTCAGTTCCTCATCCATCTAACCGTCGATCCATCAGACCCATATCTCTCCAATTTAGTGGCCAGAATGATCTGGGGAGCCATGTAAAAGGCGTTACAGAAGTCTATATGAAGAATTCTGTAGCTCTTCCCTTGCCCATTGATACTGTCACTCCATCGTAGAAGGCAACTAGATCCGTCAGGCAGGATTTGCCCTTTGTGAAGCCATGTTCTTCTAGTGCTTATTAACAGTACTAGTGAATGCTTTTGTAAGAAGATGGAAATAAACATTACTGATACAGCTATGTACTAAGAATGATGAAGCAACCTCTCTTGCCATTTTTAATTTTGTATTTATTTAAAGAACTCATGTGAATCTTTTAACATTCTAGAGAATTAAATGCAATATTATTTGTCAGACATGATCACAGAACGAACCATGTAGGAATTCTGCATGATTTTTTGGAACTTACTACTCCAAGACAGGACACTTTAAATAAACAGACTTCTCCTTCATGGCAAAATGTTACAGATAAGTACCATTAATAATATATTATATCTGTTTCCTTTATACTTCCTTTTTAAATAGATGTATGTATTCCAAAATTATTTTTGTGACTGAAACATGTTGCAGATTTGGAAGGTGATAAATCAAAAGCAGCAAGAACTCTTTAAGCTTAGGGAAGAGGTCAGGAAATCAAGGGTGAAACTAGCGTCTTGTCAGGCTTAGGAAATGCACATCCTGCAGTTATCATGCTGCAAATTTTACATATGTGCATTGTCCTACTAAATGAGGTTGTGACAAATGCTATAAATAAACATTTCAGGACCAGAATTTGTATGTGTAAGGTTCATCTTATCAGATTGTCAAATACATGCACTTGTGACCAAACACACATACATTTTACATCTTTATAGTAACTATTCCTTCCAGATAGCTGTTTTGCATCATCTTGAGGCAATCCTTGGTGCTGTGTACAGAGATTTATATCAGAATCCCTGCATAGATTTCATCTGTGTTTGCAGACTCTGAATTACTAGTTTCCCAAGAGGCCGTACTCTTGAGACTTTCCTGTAAGAACAATTGTCTTGTCTACCTCTATAAATACTCCTTGAAATACTGTAACTGGGAAATCTGGAAAGGTCACAGAATATGTCTAAAATTTAATTCAAACTTTGGAGGTCTTCCATGTCATTTCACATCTCTATGGTACATAACAAATTTAATAATTGTCTTCTATTACAGACAAATGCATCGATACAAACTTCCAGTAGCCTTTTAATACCTGATTTTGATAAAATGTTGGTTGCTTCTTTTGAATTAAAGTGGCTGGAGGTTAATAGGTTGGGGTTTTAGTATGAACATTTATCTTAGATGTCCCAAAATAGAAAAAGTACATGCACTGTACTGGACAGAGTAGAAATAAATGTTGCAGAATGTTTTTGGCCTGTACGTATATCAAATGGAAACTTCAGTCTGAAATTTTGACTGTATTTAATTTACGTTAAACAAGTATAATTTTAAAGGACTGCATTAAATGTATTTATCTTCCATGGAAAACAGTTTTCCAAGTCTTAAAACAACATCAAGCCTTTTTTTTTTTTTTTTCAAAACAGATGCAGGGAAGCAAAAATTAGAAAGGAAATACTTGGTTTCTCATTTAGATTTCCCCATCTATCTAAATGTACACACATAATATTAAGTAAAGACACCTATAGACCAGGAAGTACAAATAATCCTTTCTATAAAGGAAAGTGCTAGAAACATATTTACTACATTTCCAGCATGATTCAGTCCTGGTGGGTGCTTTGGTTGTTTCCTTTTAAAACAGGTGTTCTTTAAACAGTTAAATTTACCCCTTTGGACTGTTCAGCTTTTTTACAGAGTAGGTAAATATGATAGCTTGACTCCTAATAGTCTAGAGTCTCCAGGGATTTTAAAACATATCACACACTCTAGCTAAAGTAAAAACCAAAAAAGTTCCTTCATTCATGAAATGTGACCCACAGTAAAATATTTTTTTCTTGTGTTCAGCTGGAATATTATGTGTTTCAGCTTGTGCCCATTGCCTCTTGTCCTGTCCCTGGGCACCACTGAGAAAAGCCTGGCTCTGACCACTCTGCCTTTCCTAGTAAAAACCAGTATTTCTGATACTGAATATTTTTTGCTTCATAAGTAGTTCCTGACAACCAGACTGCCTGGTACCAATTCAAAATATTTATTCTCACCTGACTTAGGACATCTGAGAGACTACTAACTCAGACTTGGAAGCTTATCTGCTGTAGAAAATGGAGGAAAACTGGGAACCTTTGGAAGGAGATTTGTCACAGCAGAGCATAGCAGGCAAGCCTGGACATACCCTGTTCTTTCTACTGACTACATGGGAGCTCCTGTGTGGGACCTGGCTGACATCTGTCCTCTGAAGGGACTGATTTGGAGAAAATGGATTCAGAAATCAATGCATATTTTAAAAAAACTTTAAACTGTACTGGTGTTATAGGTAAGTAGAACCTAACAACATATTTTGAAATACAATTTTCTATAACTCTGTTGAACTCCTTTGCTCTAAAAATTATACGTTAAAAAGAAGGTAAATTAAAAGTGCTGTTGCTATGAAGCTAAGTGATTTGCACACCACATAATTAAATTGCATAATACGGTTTTAAGGTTTAAAGGAGACATGCTGCCATCAGAACTAAATAGAGATATCACAAATATCACAATGATTCAACTTGCAACAGGTTGGTTACAACTGTCACTTTTAGTTTTTCCACAAAAGCTAAACAGTAAGCCTAAACTGACCTGACAGTAACCCTCTAATCCACTTATTTTCTATAGATTAAAGTCATTTGAAGAAATATCATATTTATTCATTTACATTGCTACATTTTAAAGGCTAGATTGAGAAATTATTTTGAGAGAGGAAAAAAATTGCCCTCACAGCTTGCTTTCCTTCAGGGTAGTCTTTATTCAATTAAACAGGACATATTTCAAGTGAGGAAATAAGGCAGAAACTAACAGTCTAGTCTGCAGTTTCTGTCAGATGTAAGATGATGTGGATGGTGTAGTAACATTCAAAAATCTTTACATTTCAAAAATCTTTAGGGACAGATGTGGCTATGTCCTGTAGTTTATGTGCAGAACGTGTTGCTTCCATGAATAGGAGATTTCCTGTACAGCTTATATATAAATAATCAAGGAAAAAATACAGGAAAGAAGAGTCATTGTCTTCCTTTCCTGTGTGTTTTCTAGCAGACCTTACAATTCATCACAAGATGAGGAAAGGACAGTTAGCAGGGAAAACTTGTAGGTTACAAGAAAATCCTGGGAGAACCACAGCTTAAGTTGACTTTTCACTCAGCCTACCAAACTTGTTTAAAAATGTAAGGACTCGGAGAACTAATGACCCAGGTCAGATAAAAAGTCTCTCTCTCTTTCCAAGAGGAAGGCTTTCAGATTGGTATAGAATGATCCATGCTGGAGTAGTCTGAAGAATTTGGGTGTACCTTCCTTTCCAAGACAGCGTGGGCAGACAGTAATGTGAAATGCATATATATGGACTTTTACAAAAGTCCTGCATTTTACTGTGCTTTGTTCTTATAGCTAAGATGAAAAAAACAAAGACACGTAGGAAATAGGAACAGAAGGAAATTCAAGATGCCATGTATTCCATCATCTGTAGATAATGTCATTCTCATCACCGTCTGTTTAACATGTTTGTTTATACATACTTTTACTGGGGAAGACTTTACACACTTACTGAATAAATTATTCCACAGATTTAGGACTATTGGCAATGAGAATGTTTTTGCTCTTGTCTCAATTAATCTCACTTTCTGCAATACAGACCTGTTATTTCTTATAGGTAGCACATAAATGGATTTTTTTTATCCCCTTGCATATTCAGTTGATACATTGAAGACAGTTATCATGTTCCCCTTAGTTTTCTTGCTTTCTAGGCTAAGCCACCCCTGTTCAACCACCTTCCTGAAGCCCTTTTTTTTTTCCGAGATCTGATCATCCTCAGTGTTCTTCTCTGGGGTCTGTCCAACTGGCTCACATCCTTTCTTAATTACACTACCCCAAATAATACTTAGTGCTCCAGCTGAGGCTTCAAGAGCTTCAAGAGGACTTGAAGGATGAGTTAATGTGTTGTGCAGACAATATGCCTCCTAGAGTGCCTTTTTCGCAACACTATTGGCCCACATTCAGCTTGCGCTCCACAATAAGCACAGATCGTTTTTTTTCTGTTGTTGTTAGAAAGCTGCTTCTGAGCCAGCCCTTCCCCACCCTGTGTTTGTGCAGATGGCAGTTCCTAATAAATACCTCGCCTGAAGAAAGCTGCCACCAGCTCCCAAGAGAAACCCAGGAACTGCTGTGCAGACCCAGAAAACCAAGAGTGACTCAAATATTGAGAGAATCAGGCTTTTCTACACTGGGAGAAGGATTGAGAACCAGTGGCTCGAAGGATGCCATTCCTACAGAACAGAGAGAGGACCCAGTGCAGGCTCCCTGAAGCCATGACAGAGTTGGAAAGAACACAACAACTGAATTCACAACAGTGAAATGGAACATGGAATCTATCCCTATATTGGGAAACTTTATATAATAAAGTAGCATGTCAGGACTTTGGGCTTTGGGAAGAGAGAAGTAAGTCTCCCTTCTCTGGAGCTGCCCTTTCACAAGAAGTTCGTTTTCAATTCACTTAGTGGTAACAGACTTACTAGAAGAGGCTAAGGGAGCTGCATCCCTCCTTTTCAGCTCCTCTTACACATACACACACACGCAGACACGTGGAGGTTAGCACAGGACACACTCTTCGTCATGGAAGACAAACTCTCCCCCATTTACAGTTGCTTCCTAATCATCCTGTGGGCCTGTCATCCACCCTCTCCCTCCCCTTAGCTCCTGTGGCTGAAGTTATTGTTTGCTAAATGTGACTCTGACAACCTGTCTTTCAGAGGGATAAAGCAAGTAATTTAAGCAATAATCTTTCCTGCATCATGTCAGCATTTGTAATGATCATGGCCAAAGGAATATTCAAACAGATACAATTCTGTTACCAACATTTTCATTTCCTTTCCCTTTACCACTTTTTTCCTCCCTTCATCTAGATGTAATAGCTTCATGCCGAAACTTGGTTCTCTGTGGAGCAGATAGGCAGAGGTGAACTTACAAGCCACTGAAGAACAGATTCAATGTTTAAAGTATGTGTAATGGCATTTTTTAAATATAAATTAAAGTGGGAAGGAGGAACAGATTGCTGCCAAATGGTGAAGGCTGCAACTAGTAATGGAAGAATTATTTTCATGCATTTAAGAGAAAGTGCTGAAGTGCTGAAGAGTTTTATAATCTGTTTTATAAAGTACTTCACAATGTCCTTCTAGCATAAACCTGGCCAGAATAATTACTAGATTCCTTGGCTATTTGCAGCAAGTTAAAATAAAAGCTCCTCCTTTCCCTGTATGAAGAGTTGTGATTTCTGCCCCTTCAGAGGGAATGAACTCATTCTCCTCCTGCTCATTCCATCATATGGCCTCCTCCAAGCAGCTGAGGGCCAAATAAAATGCAAGTGTTTTCTGCGTGCGGTTCTTTTTCCCAAAGCTTGAAAGGGCTGCTGGGCCCTTTCTCTTCTGCTTCAAATTCGTAATGAGCCTCTGCCAAAGCACAGGTCAGCAGTTTGCCCAAGTTCTTTTCTTTGACTTAATCCTCCTGACAGGCACAGGTCCAGCACCTCATGAAGATCCTCATTAAGTACGTCTGCCCCGTTTCAGTCAGGTGAACATTGTCATGTTGATGAAATAGCCCACAGGAACTGCTCAGGCATGACTTTATTACTTACACTGAAATACCGCATCTACTAGTCTTGGCAGTGAAGGGTGGTATTTCTCTGAAACTCCCCGCTCACCAGATGGACTGCAGCAGCTCCAGCAGCATTTCAGCCGTCTTCTTTTGGAAAACAGCACTGACAACTGGGTCAATAAACAGCTATGAGGCATTTGAGCACATACTCTACTTTTATTGCTCCATTAATGCTGTCTCTGTAAAAGGTATATAGGTTTTAATGAATAGCCTGCAAGACATTGCAGAAAAACTCTGACTACCAAATGCATGAACAAACTTTTACATCAGATGTTTGGGACTGTTCTTTCAGAGAGGAGCCCTTGCCCTTGCAAATGTTTCAGAAGATCTGGGCAGCCGACTCATGGTGTGTAGCGCTGTCTGTGAAATCCTTGACGGTGGCAGAAATATCACATCAGAAGTGTCCTCTCTGACTTGGCAGAAAGCTGCGTGGTGTACTAGGACACTTTATACAGTAACAAGGGGTGGAGTGCTCACACATCTTTTTTCTTCAGCTGGCTTGCTCGTGGGAGTGGGAAGACCTGTAGTTTCATCTGTTGCCTCCCTTTGGGGGATGGTCAAAGGTAATGGCCAGGTGCAGGTTTTTTCCTGAGCATGATTATAGTGCTTTCTGCAAAGCAAGGATCATGTTTCAAAGCCTCTTTTTTGAACGCTGTGTTAGAAACTTAGAGGTATACAGCAGGTACAGAATCTCAAAGGGACTATTACAGTTATTTCAGTTGTGGAGGTGATAGAAATTCAATTTTCTGATCTCCCAGCATTTTCTGCAAATTTATTATGGGTGGGCTACGGTGTATCTAACTGGGACTAAAGTACAAAGCGTCAGTACCTGGGAATGGGGAAAAACATTTAATAGTGGTCATAGATGTAGCAAGAGCTGAAAAGATGTCCTTGATGGGAAGTTGGTTAAATTCTGGCAATTTACCTATTTCTTCCGGAAACAAAGTTTTCTCCAAAATACTGAAGTGTGTAATCCAACAGGAATAAACTGGATTTTCCCAAAGCAGTTGAGCCCTTTGATCACCTCTCTTTAGCGCTCCCATCCCCCACCAACAGGATAACACTACTTGAACTCTGCCTTAATTTTCAAAAGCCCATAATTATACCCAGTTATGTTATTTACTTCTTAATACACCTTGACAAAGCTATACTCAGTCAAGAGCAAGACTTTCCCAAGCATGCAAAAAGTAATTTCCTTTCAAACACCCGTGGAATAAAATCCCCTAGAAATAACTAAGGTCCAGGATACAGCAAACAAAGCCAGGCAAAAGTAGGTCCTTCTTTCTCATGGCTAGAGGTCCCTTCACCTTGACTGAATGCTGGAGGACATAGTTTATTTCTTTTTCTAGATTTCCTGCCTATTAAGACCCCCTCATTAGTGAAAGAAACCTACTGAGCAATGAAACCACTCCAAAAATGAGTGTTTACTGAAAAAACTGGCCAAGAAATCCTGGGCAGGAACTGCAGGGTGGCCTTCTGCACTAGCTCTGCCCTTCCCAGCAGGGGAGCTGGGTAAGCTCCTTTTTCATGCTGCTAATGAAACCCAGGTGAACCGTATCTTTTTACAATTCTATCTGACACTGGTCACCTAAGCAAAAAGGCCCCAAGCATCCCAGCTTTTTTTGCATTCACTAAAGAGAATGGCAGAAGCGTGGTCAGAGCGGAGCATCCTTTGGCTCGCAGCTCTACACCATACGGAGCTATTTCCAGCAAAGTCATGAACGGTAGTTTTAAAAAGGAGTGTCTGCATCTCCTGCAACAATCACTACTGTCTAACCTCAAGATACCTTTCAAGAAAGAACTGTACTTTTATATTTAAAAAATAAACAGGCCTGACTAACTGTCCAGTAAAGTGAAGATGGGTTCTCTTGTTCAAGGAAATGCTGGATGCTGAAAATCCCAAGGCCTATATTTCTGTTTCTGCTACAGGTTTCTTCCACAACTATTGTTATTTATACCTCAGTAAGACCCCAGGCAGGAGTTAAAGCTCCATTATTTTAGGTACAGCACATTCAACAAAAAGATGACTCATGCATCAAAGAGGCTAAGTTCATCGTGACAACAGTGTTCTTGTGGTTAATTGTGAATATTTCACTTTATCTTCCATGAAAAATAGAGACAAAAACACTGCCTCCCAGTATGTATTTTGAGGCTAAGAAGCGTAATTCATAAATGTTTGGCAAGTGCTTGCTTTTCAAGGTGCAGCTTACTAAAGAAATATAAAGTAATGCACAGACTTTCCCTCCAGAGCAAAATAAGCATTGTAAAGAAATTGTGTAGCACATGTAGCTGTTGCAAAATAAGCAATTGTAATATTTTGGAATTTTTTCCACACGAATACTGAATAATATTGTGTTCTTTAAATGACCCCAGGGTGTTATGGTAACTGAGACCACATTCTTTCACAAGTCATCACGATGCTTTGTTTTATTAATAATTATACTACAATGTTTGGTAAGTTACAGTAATGCTGGAAATCTCTGTCTCTTGTACACGCTCACTGTTAGATCATCAGTTTGACAGTGAAATACCCCAAATCCCAAACCAGCTCAGAAATACATGTCTTTCAGCAGACATTAAAATTACTTGGTCCTTAACCAGGTCTCTCTGGCTTATCAACAGCCAAAATTTCACAGCAGATGTGTCTGCTATTTAAGACTTCTGTTTGCCAAAGTGTGCTTCTGGCTGGGATCAACCCCTTGGGTCCTGTGCTGGAAAACGTGCCAAAAATAGGGGGGCTTGTACTACATTTAGATCTTTCTGTCTTTTCCTCAGTTTTCATTTTTAGCTTGATCTTCTCTCCTGAAAAAGGTCAAGGAAATGACAGTGGAGTTAAACAACTATAACACACGATGTTCGTGTGACATATTTACACAATAAATACATCTTCTCACAAGTTCAAAATCTGCCATACTCTAAATGTAATTATGTAGGAGAAGAAATTTGGAAGCAAACTTGTTCTCCTTTATGTTAAGCTATTACACATCCAGTCACTAAATGTAACAATACAGGAAGCAGCTGCTATAATAACCTGTCAGGTATTTTTTTCTTTCTGTTTTTTTCTTTTGATTGGGTAGTACTGCAAGACCTTCTACATTGTCTGATAATTTTCTTTGCAAAGTATTTCCACATCGATATTCTCCACATGGTAGCAAAGTGGTTGCAGGCCTGTGCAAAAGAAAAAAGTGATTGATAGTGTATTGTATGGCTAATCCAAAGCTTACTGAGGTCGATGCAATTCTTTGCTTTGGCTTCTGTTGGTTTTGGGATCAGACTCTACAGCAGCACTTGAGAAATCTTAAAAGTTAATTTTAAATAGGAAAGATGCACTGCAAGCCAAACAATTTATTGAAAAAAGAGAGAGAGAGAAGAGCAAGGCAAAGATTATTCTTGTCTCCATGCTGCGTACTGTGGAAGAACAGTTCTGTTCATAGTGTTGATTTATAAATAACTTCATTGCCAATCCCCAAAATCTAAAAAAAAAAAAAAAAAATTAAAAAAAAAAAATCACAGGAAGCAATACTAAAACCATGAAGAAATCGCATACCTTCTGAGGCAATAAACACTGTGAAGTCTTAAACACATGATACTGTGGTTTTAGAATTTAGAATTTCTCCCTTTTTGGTAATTCCCATTAAATTAGCAATTTTGGACACCGAAAAGCACTTTAGATCTCACATGTGTTTTGAGATCCAAATTTCCATTGTGTACTTAATTTATCCCAACATTCCTTATTGAAAGCAACAAGATAACTGGATCCCACTATCTGTTCAGCTCATGTTAGTGATTCTGCTCTTCCTTTGCTTTATCTGGCTGTATTTTCTGAGACCTGTTTCACATTAAGTGGAGAACTCCTGCCTTTGAAACAGCTACTGAAGGGCTTAAAAGTTCATTCAGGCAAAGAGTGATTCAAAAGCAGATTTCTGTGTGTTAATGGACTCTGTCTTCCTCTTAAGAAGACAGTGGAGCATAGATTTTCTCATCCCACATCAGATCAGTGATACCATATCTTGTCTCGAACAGCAGCCACCTATGGGTACATCTGACAAAAACACAAAGGGCAATCAGAGACGCATGAACCCACTGAGAACTTTCCCCTGGCTCTTGCCACCACGAATTTGACTTATCTTTTAAAGCTTGAGGGTTTTATGCTTTTAACATTGTGGCCCTCAATTCTGTGGGTTGATTATATTTTTTTAAATGATTTTTAATCCGCTTGTTCTCAGATTCATTGGAAATCCCTTACTGCTGTAATACAAGAGGGAATAAATATGTTAGTTACCTCTTCCAGAAGGTTTATATGTTTTTCTTCAGTCTCACCTTATGTATCCAGGCTAACAGGAAACAGGTCCAATCTCTTTGATATTTCCTTCACCTAAAAAAGTCTAAAGAAACCACTTCAGAATTTCACAGCAGTGTCACATGCCTTTGTATAATTTTATCTCTGTGAGCACTACACAAAATGTCATGACTAGGACTGAGAATAATATTCCAGCTAGGAAAATCTTCTTTATTTATCCAGTGGCACTGTAATCTCTTCCCTTTCACAAACTCATTTTATTTCTTACCGGGTTTGTCTGGCATTACGCGAATGTTATTGTGAGTCAGTTCATTTCCCAGCCTGAACTTTCTCACTACTTTGAAAGGGTTTTCAGCCATCCCGAGTTTTGATTGATTTTGAATGATGTGTGTCACCACTTCATTACTCCATGAGCTTTGCCAGCTCTGAAAAGCAAACAAACAAAACGTAAAATCAATTGTAGGATTCTTAAGGCACTCTGCTGCTAATTATCATGTAACACTTTTCTCCTCAGGAAAATGATGTTTAAATTATATCACATTTCTTCAAATTTTATATTTTTTCCAAAGGCATACTCTTTGGCAAAAGGAAGACTGTAACTCCTGCATGTGATTTAAAGGATAAACAAAAAGGGGGGAAAAAATCTGCTGGTTCAATAAAATAATTCTGCCAGAGGAAAACCATAGCTAATGTCAGATTAGTGTCAAAGCCTCCCTGTGCTACTTGTGCCTTGCCTTCCTTGAGGCTACCTTTCACAGAGGGATGGTGGGCTCTCACCAGCAGCCTACCTCCCACTTTAATTCCTTGGTTTTGAACAATGCTTCCCCTCCCTGCCTGTAGCAACTCAGTGACCGACACAGCAATGCATAAATCATGTGGAGTAGGAATCTTTAATTTTCTGAGTAATTGCACTGAGAAGCTAAAATGTAAGCTAAGTGCAGGACATCTCTCATGGCATCCTGTGCCAGCAGCTCCCTTCTGTACAGCATGGAAACTATCCAGGTCTCCATTTCCAAAGAAAATTGCCACCTTTTGTTCAAACATGAGTATTAATCAGTTTTACAGTCTATATTGTGTATCCTAATAAATGGAACAATGTAATCACTGTCGATGAATCTATGTAAAAATTATTTACTGAAGATTATTTATACATCAAAAGTTGTTGCAGGAAAGCTCACCTGTTCAGATTTACCAGGATGAAAGGCAAACCAACATTATGTACATAGAGTGTAACAATATCAACCACGGTTACTGAGTAATACCACCATATGACAAGGTGCAACCTTTTCTAATCCTAACCCACACTTGGAAGAAAACACCAGTCTCTCAAGAGGACAATTGACACTGTGATATTTAACAGCTATGCAATTAGATATTTATTACATGTAATAGCTCCCAGCTACCCATTACGAATGTATATATTTCACTTTATTTATTACTCTTGAGCATATGTTTTTAAGCATGTGTGTATACATGTCCAGAAAAAATAAACACATCTTACCTGAATCCAAAATTTAAGGCAGAGTTCCTTGGGACATTAGAGCTATCATTATCGAGTGCTGATACTTGAAATCTGGAAAATAGTATTCAACAACTGTTAAAACTACATCCAACATTCAGTAGTGGATTCATAGACCTAATTTTCTTCACTCATGTTCAGAGGAAAATTGGTCTTGATGTCTTATAGGCTTTTATTTTAGTATAATCTGTATTTAAAAGCTGGATGGAAAAACAAACTTTTGGTAAGCTCTAAATTGTAACATACATTTTAATTTGTTGAAATTAAATTTTCTTATGAAATCATGACAGAACAGTTATTTTTGTAGGTGGATTTCTTGTTTTGTTGTAAAATAGAAGCTGACTTCATTTTCCATGCTCGAACTCCGAAAATGGCCACATTGGAGACTGCAGTCAAGCTGCACATCAACCTAAATCTTAAACAAGCATTCAGTTATGCACTGGCCAACTTGATTTCACCACAAATCACATTGCTTTCTGACAAATGCTGCCAGACCAAAATTAAAATAACAGAAATGGAGATTATTTTAGCAGTACTGCCTTTACAATCAAAATTTTTACAATCTCAATAGTAGAGATTAATATAGTATAAATTAATGTGTTTGGCTTTATAGTAGAAGGGTCATATCTTGGATCATAATCTTTCTTTTGAAGAAAATCTTGCCTTAGAAACCAAATATGTAATAATTGTAACTTCTTATCTGACTTTTCTGAGCTAGTCATGTTTCCCATCATCCCAGAGTTGATATCATGTCTGATCTTTGTTTTCTAAGAAATATCTAAATGTTTCAATTTTTTTGGTTCTTCTGAGCAAAAGTGAAATGAAAGGAGTTACACTTTATCTCAAACGTTCTCATGCAGAGATGTAGTAAAGAATACAGTGAACTTTTTGTTGTCCAAAATTTCTAACCAAACTTAGTTAGCTATATGAAAAGAAAATCCTACCTCAAAACTGAACCATAGGTTTCATGCAGAGTTCATGGGTAATCTAGCGAATGCAGCAGATTGGATTATAGCAAAGATTTTGTCCAGCTTTAACATTCACTGTTATTTTTGTCTTCCAAAACTGAATTCCACAGCTGTCAAGAAAATACTGTGCGTGCAGCAAAGGTCTGACTTTTAGAGGTAATGGATCCAGTGAAACACAAAATTCAGGTCTACACAGCATCGCACAGTGCTGGTTATGCATTTTAGCTGAGCTGAACTCTCATTCCAAGTCACGTCCATCAAAAGTCATTGTATTGGGAGTATGCCCAGATACACACATTTTTTGTTGTTTGAGACCACCAAGTCCCACACGTTGAACGTGACAATCAGTATATTGCCTCCCACCCCAAATCCTTGCCCTGGTGCCTGCATCTCCCCATTGCTGGTGCGATGCCTCCACCTCTCTCCTCTTCCTCATGACCTTCCCATCTGCCTGCCAAAACCCACTGTGGCCACGGCCACGGTAGCCCGTACTCTCAAGGGTTGCGTCCCTGTGCATTTGGCACAATCCTCCAAATATTTGTCTCATGGGTTAGCATTTAAGTGGCTTAATGTGTCCACAGTTTTTCAGTGCATGTGCAAAACTGAATGTCTTCAGCATTTAAACAGCATGCTGCATGTCTAATGTATGTGCTGCTATTTTTAGTGAGATCGGATTATATGCTATTCAGCTTAATAATAAACATTAGTACTTGTTAAAGGGAATAGAAACATTGGAATTCTGCTGTGTTTTTAACTAGTTTTTTGGCTGGCTCTCTGCAATGTAGCGGGTGATGGAAAATCATAGCACGCCAATGGCACGGTAACAACTTCCTCTACAGCAGTGGGCTTCTACATGACATCCTGATGTGGACGCAATGATAATCTGCAACCAAAACATTATCTGAAAAGCAAAAACTGCTGTGCAGACCTAACTTAGAAGTTAGGAAACTTACTGTTTTCCTAACTTCATTCCCAGTCTTATGAAATAGTCTTTGAAAAAAGGACATAAACAGCAAGAGAGAAACAATGCACAAGATTCTGTAAAATAATTTGATGTTAACATAACATCAATACCTGAACAGAGAAAGACCACAACTGGGTGTGAATCCTATTTAATGAAAATGTAGGCCCAATTCAAAATCTATATCTTTAAATATATCCATAGTGATTTTTAAATAATACAAACCCTTAAATTCTCCAGTCCTCTCCTGGCATGTTTTTATTTTTCTTTCTATTGTTTTGATTTAAAAAATATAAAAATAATAGGCTAAAATTTGTGCTGCTTTTACAGAGAAATTGCCATGTTCAGGAAAAAAACCCAACAAACCAAACATGATTATGGACATGGAAAATTAACAGACATTCAGCAAGTCAAAAGAAGCAATTAAAACTCACAGGAGGAAAACAAAGGCAGGAAATAGGCCTATAAATTTAATGCTCATCAAATAATGTAAAGAAATGAGAAGGGTTTGAGCAGCCATAATACAAAAAAATAATGCAACTGTGAGAGCTAAAGATGAACTAAAAGAAGCCAACAACAACTCATGTGCAAAGAGTACAGTGTAATGGCTACCGAAACCTGCAAACCAAACAAACCATTATCTACTTGTATTAGATATTGCTCATTTTAATAAATGAGAAAAAATATGAGCTATTGAAATAATCAGTAAAAAGGGATATGTAACAAACTGCGTAGAAAATGTAAAAATTTGCAGAGGAAAATATACAGTCTAAATGTTACTGTCCTGTCAATCTAACTATTAAATAAATAAATATCCACAAGCAGCATGCGTTTATAAAGAATAAGTATCTGAAGATAAATCATACAGGCACAATGGCACACAGAGGAAAATCTCCGCAAGTTGTAAGAGCAAGGTAATTCTGGGAACACAAAAAGGCATGATGCTGAATAATTCCCCAAAGTTAAAGCAAAATGAAAAAAAAAACAACAAAAAAACAAAAAACAAAATGAGATAAATGAAGTTGGGGTATCTCCAGACTGGATGAGCAATTGAATGTGATTTTTTAGAAGTATGATCTTGGGCCTATATGTCTGAAATCTATATATGGTCAGCATCCAATATTTGAGTCTTTCATTGGATCAGACTGTTTCACTCAACTCTCAACAGCTGCCAGAAATCTTTGTATATAATAGGTTTTGCCTTGTTATTTTGGTTTGCTTTGTTTTAGAGATCTGTAGGTGTTTATTATCATTTCCTCCTGTGACTCCAGTCTGCTGCGTTGATACGCCAGTGATGAGTGAACTCAAAACAGTAGGGTGAACTGCATAGATCAAATATTTTGCACATAATGAGCTCTTTTTATAACACAAGCTGTTGCACCTCCTGTGTGTATGTTCTTATTTCTAAATCGGTCAACAGCACGTATAGCACACTGTAGAGTATAAGAGCTTTTCAGTTTGAGGCATGCAGAAACTCTGAGCCTTAGCTGGCTCAGCGAAGGATCCAGGCTGTGAAATCCACTGGAAAGTGCCAAAATGAAGCATGTGTTGTTTGACCTACCTCAAAGGGACAGGGGATATCAGGATCATGTCTGCATCATACGGTGGGGATCCCAGGGGCGACTTGACGGATGAGCTACGAGCAGGTGTGGTGAGGACCCTCCAGTAGCCCCTTAGATGAGTCCCAGCTCCCTTGCAGAAGTGGTTTCCCCCAGCCGGGGCTGGGAGCCATAGGTGAGGTAATGCACAAAGAACTCCTGTCTCTCTTTCTTTTTGGATGCTCGCTAATGACTTCATATAACTGGATGATTCATAGTGACTTTCTTAAAAACTTGGTGGAACAAGAAGTTAGGTCAGATTTAGGATTGTATGGAAATACACATATTGAACAAACTGCTAAATGGACCATGCTAACAGCTCTCCTGTTCCCTCTCCTCAGTAGTCTGACCATAGCTTGATCCTTTGTGAGGTACTAGTGCTGCCTGCACCTCCTGGGAAATTAGTGAGAGGTTTAGGTCTAACCCCATCATCTACAGGGGCTGTTATGTATAGAATCATCGAATCATTTAGGTTGGAAAAGAACTTTAAGATCATTGAGTCCAACCGTTAACCTAACACTGCCAAGTCCACCACTAAACCACGTCCCTAAGAACCACATCTACACGTCGTTTAAATACCTCCAGGGATGGTGACTCAACCACTTCCCTGGGCAGCCTGTTCCAATGCTTGATAACTGTTTTGGTGAAGAAATTTTTCCTAATATCCAACCTAAACCTCTCCTGGCACAACTTGAGGTGTCCTGTCACTTGATATCTGGGAGAAGACACCAACACCCACCTTGCTACAACCTCCTTTCAGGCAGTTGTAGAGAGCGATAAGGTCTCCCCTCAGCCTCCTTTTCTCCAGACCAAACAGCCCCAGTTCCCTCAGCCGCTCCTCATCAGACTTGTGCTCCAGGCCCCTCACCAGCTCGGTTGCCCTTCTCTGGACACGCTCCAGCCCCTCCATGTCTTTCCTGCAGTGAGGGGCCCAAAACTGAACACAGGACTCGAGGGGCGGCCTCACCAGTGCCCAGTACAGGGGGACGATCACCTCCCTGCTCCTGCTGGCCACACCATTTCTGATAGAGGCCAGGATGCCGTTGGCCTTCTTGGCCACCTGGGCACACTGCTGGCTCATATTCAGCCGCTGTCAACCAGCACCCCCAGGTCTTTCTCTGCCGGGCAGCTTTCCAGCCCCTCTTCCCCAAGCCTGTAGCGCTGCGTGGGGTTGTTGTGACCCAAGGGCAGGACCCGGCACTTGGCCTTGTTGAACCTCATACAATTGTCCTGGGCCCATCGACCCAGCCTGTCCAGATCCCTCTGTAGAGCCTGCCTGCCCTCGAGCAGATCAACCCTCCCTCCCAACTTGGTGTCATCCGCAAACTTACTGAGGGTGCACTCGATCCCCTCATCCAGATCATTGATAAAGATATTAAAGAGAACTGGCCCCAGCACTGAGCCCTGGGGAACACCACTTGTGACCGGCCACCAACTGGAGTTAACTCCATTCACCACAACTTTTTGGCCCGGTCATACAGCCAGTTTTTTACCCAGTGAAGAGTATACCCATCCAAGCCATGAGCAGCCAGTTTCTCCTGGAGAATGCTGTAGGGATTCTACCCACAGCAGATTCTAGATGTTTGCTACCTGCCTGGAGAAGAAAAGCCATCCACTTTTCGGACATGTTTGCTGAGCATATGCAGTTAAACTATTACGCAGCAGCTCTGACAAGACTTGCCTATGTAAATCGACCTGCAAGTGTACAGTCAGTTCAGCATATTTGGACGTGACAAGAATTGCAGGAAATGTACAGATCACCTGCAAGTTATTGAGCAGCATATCCAAAATGTCCCGCATCTGGCTTGCTCCACATACATAGTGAATCTACAGGTGCTCAGTGGGCCAAGGCTGTGTCTGAGCACCACCACCCTGGCTCCTCAACTGGGGACCTTTTGCCAACAGTCCATACTCACAGTCAGAGGAATATGGGCCCAAACAAAATGAAGAGGAGAAATTCTGAGGTAAATTGGGTGCTCCATCTAGTTTGCTAAATCTTACAAGGGAGGCAAATGCTTAACCCTCTGATCAGACTTTTCTTGTCTTCTTGTTTCACTTTTATGTGTTTATAAGCTTGCACTCGTGCCAATGCATACATGGCCAGTCTCCACTCCCACACAACACTCCTTCTGTCACCTCAGCACTTCTGTCCTCCCCACCTCTCTATTACTCTGAGTAAATGCTTTGTAGATGCTTAATATGCTTTGTATATCTGCTCTTTACAGAGCACAGACTGCAGGCAGAGGCAGTGCTGCAGAGGATATTCAGCCTTAGCTGCAGCTAAACAAACAGGACTGAAGAGAGCCCTGAAAAGCACACAAACCACAGACTGAAATGAGAGCAGTTGTTTTAAGGCAAGGATTACAACTTGGGCAGGGGGGATGTCAAGAATTCAGGGGTGACCAGTTGCAATCAAGTTAAAACAGTTTTGTAATCTATGGGCTTTCTGAACCTTGCAAGTGGCAGAAAAGAGGAAGGTGTTGAATTGGGAAAGTAGGTGTAGTATCAGCAAAGAAAGTGATGACAAGTCAAAGGTCAGCCTTTCTTATCAAAGAGCTGCAGTCTGTGGGACCGAAGTACTTGACAGGAGAAAATGGTAGGCAATGGGGCAGAAAATGTCTGAATTTGAGGTTGGAAAGACATATTGGGATGGAACAGGAAAGGGGCATAGTGGAGTTTGGGAAGAAACAGAGTCAGAAGGTGAATGAGATCATAAAAAAGTGAAATTCAGTTTCTCTCCTTGCTGAAATTTGTTGCCTTTTATTGAAAAATCAAATGCTTTGAAAATCAAGACATTTCCTGCTTTTAGACCAAGAACTAAAAAACCCCAGAGCTTCTTTATTTAGCAATGCTGTATCTGTGTCTCGGCTGCTTCATTTATCTTCTGTGACCCAGCTTGACTGTATCATCCCATGATGTGCAACAGTGGCTCACCAAAAGGCTCATAAAGCCATTAGGCTTGAAATGAGAGGGAAAGTGGAGTTCTGGAATAACTTTCCATTTGGCGAACTGAAGGCAAGTACCCTAGTGAGTTTTAAGAGGTGCTTTGATACCCTTGTGTTTATGAACGTGAGTTTACAGCATTTTCATTCCAATGGATTCAGTGAGTGTTTTCCTGGACTCAGTAAGTACTTTCAGATTCAGATGCTAATGATCCATGAGAGCACCATGCATCAACCCGAAATGCTGTCAGGCCCACAGAAGGACTAAAGATCATGAGGAACTAGAAATACAAATCAGCTGCCCTGATGGGTTATACCTAAATAGAATAAAAATTTAGTATTTAAAAACATTTTGGGTCTTGCACTTTCGTAGGAAATTAATGGGATTTTTCAGGAAAAAATAATATTTCTACACGTGTTTTCATTGCCTTCTGAGTCAGAAGACACACAAAAAAGAAAGAATCCTCCTATATCATCTAGTTCTCCTCATTTCTGCATAAGTGTTATTTTTCATTTCAGGAAAAGGAAGCAAGAATGAG
Source organism: Buteo buteo (assembly GCF_964188355.1). Classification (NCBI taxonomy): domain Eukaryota; kingdom Metazoa; phylum Chordata; class Aves; order Accipitriformes; family Accipitridae; genus Buteo; species Buteo buteo. The sequence goes on along the minus strand of NC_134195.1, from coordinate 13,891,387 downwards.
GATGTTACACTGAACACAGCAGACACCAGGTAAATGTAAACATTATTCTGGAATTTGCCAACAGCAACATGCTTCACCACTTGACTGATTGATGTCACACCCATGTAGCTGAGCTTTGTAAAGACTCCTTTACGGCCCACAGATGTGATTTTGTGTTGACATCACTGAAACATCAAATTGCAAGGCAAGGCTGTGAAGGCCAGCACAAAATCTAAATCAACCATATCTTAGACAGAAATGTACCACTGAAATAGATTGCTTAAGTTGTTAAAGTTTAGCTTCAGCTAAATCACCACAATATGCCCTTGCAAGAAAAGCAGCCTAAGATACCTTGCAAGGTACAATGAGGTGCAAAATTACATCTACTCAGGAAATTAAGAAAGTTTCCTTGGAAAAAAGCAACCTCTCTGAACAAGTGGTATTGGTTAAGCACAATATCCTAAAGAATGGTGGAGTATAGACTCAAAATTTACAACAGTAATATATTGTTAATGACAATTTACAACTTTTAAACATTTTCTGGGCTTCGTGTTGGAAACACAGGTGATTTTCTTAGCTATTAGTTGTAACAAACAGATGAAAGGTAGATTGGTAGATTTTTGTTGCTCATTTAATCTATAAGTATTTATCTACAAGTGTTCAACACTTGCAAAAATACATTTATGGTAGCAACAGGTTCAAATCCCAAATGCAAGCTCTGTTAATAGGACTGTCCCTGTACACACCATTTGCACAGAAAAAAGGTTCTGTAGAAATACCTAAGATCTGACTTTGCAAAAAATGGGCATATTTCAGTTACTAGACTATAGTCTGGCCAAAAGCACTATCACAAACCTTAAATACTTCCAGTCCTTCTAAGTGACTTTTTTCCAGCATATATCCAAAAGATTTTTTTAAACACCTGTGTCTTAGCATATAAAAGTGACAACATAGAGTTAAGCTTGTGTTGCTCAATTTGCCAATTCACTTACCATGTGACAAAACATGCCAAACAGAGATCCAAAGGGATTCATTATTTCAAAATTCCCATCAAAGGAAATAGGAAAATATTAGTCTTAGAGTAAGGAGGAACTTCAGTGTGAATTGTGAATGATGAAATCGAGATACTGGCATTGTGTTGTGTTAGCACAGCCAAATAAGTGAGCATAAGAAATAAAAAAGTAAGTGCAATAGTCTTTTCCAATATTTCTCTCCTTTTGCAGTTCAGTTCTTTCAAATTTATATTAGCTTATCCTTTCAAAACCATTCCTAACCACTACATAGGTATTTTTCTCTCCAGACAAAATTAATTCGTTCTGAGTGGCATTTCAACAGCCCTTGAGCAGATGTTTTTAGTTTTAAATGGAGCCTGCAAACTCAAAACTAATTTGCTGAGATTTTTTTCGCCATAGAAGGGAAGTTAATAAGTGTCTGTTACAGCACTCCTTTCACCTTCAGTCAATTGACTGTTTTACAGTGTTTGTAGCCCCCATGTAACAGTAGTCTTATATGTTAAAAATCTCAAAATTTAGTAACAATTCACTTTGACGTATCATATGATATTTAATGCTTGTCTTTTTTTTTTCCTAGAACATGATAAACTTTTTATGGTATCATTTTATCTGAACCACTGACCAAAAAAATTGGCATAAAATTTACTTAAACTTGCTTTTTCTTTAAAATAACTGAAAGACAGCTGTGCCATGATAAGCCACTGGAATTCATATTATTTGCTATATCAGTAATGAGACCTAATAATCAGATTATTATGTCTACAAATGAACTTTAAAATATTCCTGAAAAAGACATTAGTCCTTCTAATACAGGTAGACCAAGAATTAATTCTTCATTTAATATTGTTTGTGTGCTTGAAGTGAAGCATGGCAAAACTTCTTGTAATTAATAATAATAATTAGTGGGTCTTATTCTAAGATCTTGCTAGCCCTTTATCTATACCACAACTTCCAAACCACTCTGTTCAGCAACAAAATAGCATGCTGAGTCCACACATCTGCTCATCTATAGGCATACATTTGATTTTGTATGTAGTTGTAACACCATTGGATTGCCCTTGTGTGTGAAGCTTATGATGAGTAATGTTTGGTGTTTCCAGCTTCACTGAGCTAGAATACTGATCTCCAAATTTGAGAGGCTGGGTTTTGGACCAGAATGAGAATCTTTCCTACATTCAGAGCCTCCAGTGTAGGGAAAAAAAAACCAACCCAAAACCAAAACAATTTTCATCTGACTTTTAGCTACAGATATGATGATTTAGTTTGGCTCTTCTCTGGCCAAAGGGTGGAGACTGCTGCACTCTGATGCCTCACTGGTATGTGTGATAGAGATGATAATCCATCATATTTCTAGTGAATAAATGACAGACTGCTCATTGCTCTGTGCCTTGTAGATCTACCTACAGCAGATAATAAAATTCAGATGTGTTTACAAAGCATTAGTCTAATTGGAAAAAAACGGTCTGCTGGTAATGACCACCCACAGTATTAGGCAATGGAGACACAGGCTTCTGTCAGGATTAGCACAACACATTGGCCAGAGTATCAGGGACTGAGAAGAAGGTCTAAGGAACTGAGCAGTACTTTTCCCAGTATAGGTCACTCTTGAAGAACAGAAAAGAAGTAATTGATACTCCAGTTGTTAATACTAATGCTACACATAGGCACTAGATAAAGCAAATTCTGCTATTGTGTTTAGCAGCATGTGGCACTTGCTCTCTCCTCCCCCTGTACGGGTATAACATCAATTGACAAGATCATCACTAAAGAATTGGGTCTGGATATGCCCAACCTGTAGCAAATAAGGCTGTAAATCTGATATTTAAAAAAAGCAGGAGCATGGAACAAAAGCTTTTAAGAATACATGCTACAAATAAAAAAGCCAACAACAACAAAGTAAATGTTTTTAGATAACTATGATACTTGAAAAATGTTTGATCAAATGTATTTGGGTATGCAGGTTACATAAGGAACTACCCTACATCTATGCTTTTATTAAGTGTCAGACTTTTTTTTAAGGATGTTTCTCCAGTTTCCATAATTCAAATACAGATTGTGACTCCATACTTAAAGCTTGGGCCTGTGTTCTGATATCTTTACCCAAGTTAGATCCTGTCTTACTGTTCAGTTAACTTTCAGTAGTTCCGGTGGGACTGTTCATAAGGTAAAGGTGACTGGATGTGGACCTCTAACATGAGGACGTACCTTCTATATGGGTAGGTAGGTCTTGCTGTTCTGTGAGAACATCAGTGTCTTTTAATGAAGTATCAAGTACAAGTTGCGGCTCTTCATCAGCTTGCACAGGTTTTCAGGCAGGGATATCTTAAAAACTTTTATAATTTATTAAGGAAAGATCGGCTCTTTTTTTCTGTGAGTTGGCCAAACCTCAGCAGCACTTCTGCAAGCTCCAGATGCTGTTATGCCCAAAATTTCAGTGCACTGGATTCCCGTAACTAGAACCTGCTCAGACATGAGTAACACACTCTCTAACAGCTTTCTAGTCCATAAGCTTAAAGAAACAACTGTCTCACCTAGCAGCATTACATACTTTGGTCCAAATATTACTTTTAAAAAAATATATAAAGGGGCATGGTAATTTTTGGCAAGCTTTTTGAGACTTATTACTCCTGTCAATTGCAGACTGCGGGATTTCTTGAAGTAAAAATTAGGCAGCTCAAGAGATGCATGGCAAAACTCCTAATGATGCTCTGCAGTCCTCCACCATTTTAAGAAAGGAACCTTTTTTCTGTCTCTCAAAGTTGGAATTAAAACAGATTTATAATCAAATCTTTAATTCATACACTGGGAAATATATTTGAACTTCAGTTAATTTAATTTCAGAAGAAAGGACTAAAATAGTAAAAAATGCGATCACTTAATAACAGAAATGAGTGGGCCAGATCCTTTATTCTGATACATTTTAGACTATGCAGCTGATGCATCTGTGTTAAGCCAGTCTAGGTTTGCTTCTTTGTCTTCACTGCAATCTGGCATAACATAGAGCACCTCACAAGAAAATCCCACAGAACTGAAAAGAACCATCCCTGCACTGAGTTCCAGCAGCATTACAGCTGTATAAAGATGAGCTTTAAGCCACCTGACCCTGTAACTTAAGACAGCAGCATGTGGTTTAACTGCACTGCAAGACCTTGCCAGAAACCCATAGGCTTGAAGACTGCACAGTCTTCCTGGGGCCATAAATACAATTGTAGCAGCCACCAACCACAGTACTGACACCCGTCATTAACTTGCAGTTTTATTGAGGCATGGATGTTCAGGTGTGTTCATGGAAGTTAAGGGTTGTTCATGTACTGATCATTTGTTTTAAACTTTTTTAACTTTCTCAAAGTTTATTGCTGGGAGCTGAGTTTTCTTTTTCTTGAGATTCACATTATAAATATGCCCTAAAAATGGTATCATTGGCAACATGCCTGATTGGAAAGACCATGAATTATATAAAACAAGAACTTACTGATGTTGTAATCTTCATCCTCTCATTCTCTGCTTGAGAAATAATCTCATCATGGTGCTACTGCCATATCAAAACAATGCAGTGGGTTTTCCCATTTGTTTTTCATTGGAGAGTTGTGATTACAGACAAAAGGTAAGTGCTTTAAAATGTTTAATATGAAATACATGGTGTTTGTTTTAAAAAGAAGAGATAAGGGAAGATGTTTATAGAGCAAATACTGACTAAGTCTTGGTATTAAACACCAGGTGATCTTCTTAAACACAGTTAAATCCCCAAGTCTGCAAAACTGATGCAATATGGGGGTATCTAGGGGAGGGAGACATTTACATTCACTGCTGTTTTACTGTGAAGGGTGGGATCAGAAGTCCATAGTTAATAACTGTAAATTTCAGTGGTTCTTTTACTTGGAAGTTGTAATCCAAACAAACTTTCATAATGATTTATAACAGAAACTTTCAGCAGAGATGCATGGGATTCCTGGCTTCTACATCTGAGAGTTGAGAATAAGGTGTTGTGTAACAGACTACTCTTATCTCCAAATAGCTACACAAAATGGAAATAAATATATGTTGAAGGAAACAAGATAATTGGATCGTTTGTTTGTGGTTTTTGTTTGTTTTTTTTTTTAAAAAGAAGAAACACAGTAAGATTTGTCCATGAGATTCAGTTCTATCCCTATTTAGGCCCTTGTACTGCACACTACTGAATAAATTCACATAACTGCCATGGGGCTTACTGACCCATGACTTAACTTACCCAGGCTGTATGCTCAGATCGGGCTGTTAGCCTTCATATAAATATATATTGCAGTCTGCATAGACCCCACCAATTTAAATGATTTGATGGAAGGGATGGATTTTTTTGGAGGGGAGGAGTCAGTAGATTTTGATTTGTCATGATGTAAGCCTGGAAAAGAAATTAATTAATCTACAAAGATTCAATGTACTCCACCATCTTCACTAGTTTAGTACCTAGTTCATGGTTTAGTACTTCACTGAGAAAGGAAGATGTGCAAAAGCCTGCGGATCCATTACTTAATGAGGGAAACATTTTTGTATGTCCATAAGAGCCCTTGAGGGGCACAGCAGCCCCTGCACCTTCCACACCTTCAGACTCGCTATTTAGGGAGATCATGTCAACGGGGAACATGCTCAGAACCCCCTGTAGCTGGCATGAATTTTATGGCCTGCCTTCATCTGTCCCTGACCTGGCCACTCCAAGGCACTTTCCTTTACACCAGTCTCACATCTGAGCTTTTTACTTTCCCTTTTGGTCCTTCCCTAGGAGCGGAGACAACACTTTTAGAGTCATTCAGGTCTTTAAAGCTGTGGTTCTGTCCCTAGTGAGGCTTTCAAAAAGCATTTGAGTAAGCTTGGTACCTTGATTTCAAATCAGAATGTTTCAATGAGCTTCTGAAAATCTGTGACTATTTGCCTCTGTTTAGCTGCTAAATACTCCTGAAAAATCTGCTTCTACGCATGTATTTGCAGTTGCATGTTGTGTCATTTGTAAGTGGCACCAACTTCAAACCATCCTCCTCTGTGCAACAAATATCTGTAGGCTACAGAAGTCTGGCAACAATGAAAAAATGCTAGAAGTGATAAGGAATTCTCCAGCAAAACTTTGCAGCCTTGTATTTCTTCAGGGATTTCTCCAAAAGTCTCCTAGTTTAAACCATGCCTCCCAGGTTTGTTAGGCAGCCGGTTCCTGGCTCTGTGGAACTCCTCAGGCTGCCTCTGATCCCAGGGTCCTGCCCCACACAGTGCCCTGGCTCTAGGACACGGCTTCAGTAATGGAACAGCTGGCTACTTGTTAGTTTTCTGATGTAAAAAGAAAGGAACCAGAACAAATTTCCAAGCCTTTTTATAAAATTTAATTTCCTTACAAAATTGCACAATCTTGATTTTTTGTTTATACTTCAAACTTTCAGCAATACAGAATTTGAGGCTATAATCAGCTGTAAATGGAACACTTTGAGTGGAATATCTCAATATTTAATAGTGAAAGTCACTCGGGTAATTACCCATTCTGCAGCAAAAATACTAATAAGAAATGCATTTTGTAGTCTGCTCTTCCTACAGCCAAAAGAGTCTCATCTATTTCTTATATTCTTATTTTGCGTGGGTTTTTGACCATTACATTTTCTTGGACATACTCCAGTTAAAAAATTTTGGTCTGTTTTTTCGGCAGTAATAAACACACCTTTCACTCTTCAGTGCCAATCGTCAGAAAGACAACATCTCTTGAATTTGAATCCTGAGGGACCACAAAGTCAAAGTCTGTGCACTGAATAGGCATATTTTATCTCTGGTAAATAGCTATGATGAAATGATATTTCCATCTTTGAGATTTATATGCTCATAAAGTCAAGTGCAGTATTGTAGATCTTTTACTTAATTGCTTTTGCAACTTGCTTTACTATGGGTCTTAAATCAGCCCAAAGACTGCCTCATCTTTTTAGTAAAGAGGTTACAGTGTCAATTCCAGGCAAATCTGTTCTGGAAATCTGCACCTTTCTTCTTTATTTGTTTTACTGTCACTCAGAGAATGAAAATTTATATAAATGAGTCATCCACGAAATTCCATGCATTGGTGTCATAACTCTGAGACCTTTCAATCTTCATATTTGAACAGTTCACAGCTCAGACGTCTGACTTGATTGAGCACAGATGTCTATGATATCACTAAGTTCTTTGGAAGACAGGGTATACTACTGCAGTATTAACGTTGAATATGTTCCTGTTTAATATGTGCTCCTGAGACCAACTTCCCTGTGTCATGTGAGATGCTTTTTGCAGATAAGAACAAGTTAATACAGTTCTGCTAGCAGTTAAAGTCAGACTCAGACCCAAAACCAACAAGTGAAATTAATATAATTCGATGGTCTGTTGTAGATGCTAATAGTTTACATGAATTCAAAAATAGATCAAACAAATTCATGGAAGAAGACCTGTTAAGGGCTATTAACTATAAAGCTCAGGAAATCCCAAATGGAGGTGAAAAAGTATGCTGCTATTCATTCCCCGTTCATACACATTTTCCTATACAGATGTTATTATCACTTATATAAACAGGAAAAATTAGATCATCTTTAGTCTGATTCATTACTGCTGTTCATATGTTCTTATCTATATTTTGAGGAAAGCAATAGCAATTCATAGAAAATATTTTACTCATGTCAGTAAATCAATGGACCTTCCAATCTAATGAAAACCACAGAAGGAATCTTAGGAGTAATACTCAACAGCACACGCTTTCCATACAACAGGACTGATACTAAAATAAATAGCAAAAGTCCTTTGGATTTCAGTGAAGACTCAAGTCAGTGCTGATCAGTAATACTAATGAAAAAAAAAAATCACAAAATGTCACTACCAGAGAAAGAATGTAAGTCCATAGCAGCATACAATTTGCAAATTCCAAAGAAGTAATATTTTTTGCATTGGGTAAGCACTTCAGTTCTTCATCACCATTTTTGGTATATTAAAATACTCCATTGACAGGATTCATAGCTGTCATACACAATGTTTAATCTGTTGAAATTCTACTCTGTCCTGCTCCCAAGGTGTTTGGAAGGTTGCTTGATCACTGCTGTGAAAATTCAAATGTCACTACAAAAATCAGAGCTCACTCACTCTTGTTTAAAGTTCTGTCACAGCTCCTCATATATCAGCACTTCCTGAATTAACAACAAAAACAGATCCAGAGTTTCCTGTTCAAGTAACTAGGGTAGCACTCCCGAATTCTTCTCCCTCCCTCTCCCTCTACCAGTATTACCTGAACAGATGTGGACTTTATTTTGGGGCAGTCGTATTCCTTACCACATCACGTGACTACAGTTTACATTAAATTCCTTCCTTATCTCTCTAATGTCCATTCTAACTTTATGCCACAGTCTCTTTACAGAAAGAAAGTGAGTGTTGATTAAAGCAGTACAATAAATCACTTATAATCCCTGTACAATCCAATAAATGCTGATGTGGTCATAAGCTGTTTCAAAATACACCCTAACAAATGTATTTAAATCAAAGCATGGTTAAGGTTAATTTAAAAGATAACAGGTTGGGAACATATATTAATGCACAAAACCAACCATCATTACATTGCTGTTCTGCAGAATCCATAGAGTTTTCAAAAGTAATTAGTGTCCAGAAGTTTAATAATCCAGATGCAATTTATTTATGTTAATCAACCTCTCAGGCTTTTAAATTTAACATTCTTTGAAATCAGATCTTAAACACCTCCTGAAATTCCTGCTAAATAGTCACAGTTCCTTAAAGTGATCCAATTACGTATCTCAGTGTTCATAAAAAGTAACACTTCATTTCTCCTTCTCCTGTCTGAAGAAGAGTCTGGAAAAACAAAATCTAGAGCTCAAAAACTAGAAAGGCAGGAAAAAGAGTCCAGAATATCTTATCTTTAGAACTAATGATATTTAAAGGAAGCCCATGATTTTAGGAACTTGACTCATATTCATGAACAGTTGGGATGAAGAAAATCACAGGTCTTTCTGGGTTTTGTATATTAATATTACAACTATAAAATGAAGGTGCGATTTTAGTGTACACCAGCATAATAGCTATGAAGGTGTGAATGTTTTAGCTCAAACTAGGGAGTAGAATATGCATTTATAGAGTTTGAAACCTGATTGCTAGTACATGCTAAAGAGATGTAGGTTATTAGTACTGCTCCCCATTGATTACATTTACACAAGGATGCCAGTAGGTGCTGACATCATATCTTTGTTTTGTTTTAGAGATTACTATCTCCTGTATATTAAATAAGTGCTTCTACTTCTTGTCCAGCTGTAGTGGTTTAAGCCCAGCCGGTAACAAAGCACCACACAGCTGCTAACTCACTGCTCCCCCCTGGCCCCGGTGGGATGAGGAGAAAATATAAAGAAAGACTCGTGGGTTGAGACCAGGACAGGGAGGGATCACTCACCAATTAACAGGCACGGGCAAAAGACAGGCTCAACTTGGGGGGAAGAACAACATCAATTTAGTTTACTACCAATCAAATCAAAACAAGGATATTAGGAAGTAAACCCAAACCTTAGAACTCCTTCCCCCCATCCCTCCCTCCTTCCTGGCTCAACCCCCCTCCCGGTTCTCTCTCCCTCCTCCCCCCGGCAATGGGGGTTGGGGTCAGCTCGCCACCCCTTGTCTCTGCCGCTCCTTCCTCCTCAGGGGAGGAGGACTCTGCACTCGGGCCCCACTCTGCTGTGGGGTGTCTCCCGCAGGAGACAGTCCTCCACCAACTTCTCCAAGGTGGGTCCCTTCCACAGGCTGCAGTTCCTCACAAACTTCCCTGGCGTGGGTCCTTTCTGTGGGCTGCAGTCCTTCAGTCCCAGCCTGCTCCAGCGCGGGCTTTCCCATGGAGTGGTGGCCATCTTGGGGGGCCTCCGCTCCCCTTCTCCCCTCCACAGGCTGGGGGGGGGACAGCCTGCAGCCTCACCGTGGGCTGCGGGGGCATCCCCTCCTGCCCCGCTCCTCCTCCCCTCACTCCTTGACCTCGGTACCCGCAGAGGGGTTCCTCTCCCATCCCAATCCCCGACTCACCGCAGGTTTCCCCTCTGAACTCCGTTCTCCCAGCGGCGCTACCGCCGTTGCTGAGGGGCTTGGCCTGGGCCAGAGGCGGGTCCGGCTTGGAGCCGGGGAAGCTTCCAGCAGTTTCGCACAGGAGCCGGCCCTGCGGACCCTCACCCAATACCAAAAACCCCACCACACAAACCCAAAACACCAGCCTAGACAAGGGAGAAAATGACTGCACATATGCATGCAAACATCTTGATGAGATTGGGGAGGGGAATCTTTCTAAAACTTAAAAATAACATAGATAGGAGATTTCTACTGTAAATCATCTTTGCATGTTAATTCTAAACAAAAACTAATGATATTTACAAAATCATTCAACAGTACTAAGGGAAATACAAGACAGTATAATACAACCACATTTTTCTTCACAGAAGTCTAGAGAGATTTCAATAGCATATATTTATGAATCAGAACATCAAAATAGAACTTGGTTTTTTCATTTCTTTTAATGTCTTAGCACCACTCTATTCATAACCCTCAGTATGAAATAAATTACATTCTTCATTGGTCCTTTTTCCTGAGATAAACACAAACAGATGGATACACACAAGTCAGGAAAAAAGATTAGTTCTATAGAAGAGACATTAAGAAGAGGCGCCGTGCATTTACAGTGGGGTTCAACTAAGTTTAGCCTTTTTCCCTACCCTCCAAACCAAGCTCCAGAAGTCAGAGATCTCTTCTCTGTGAGGATTTGCATCCCACACAGAGGGGATGAGTCACAGTGCAAAGGAGCATTTCTCTCACCATTAACCACAGAGGAGGCTGGGTGCCTTACTTTCTTAACACTAAAGTTAAATGAGATTAAATATTCCTTCTCTTCATATACCATATATAAATATACTAATACTTTACAAAAAAAAAAGTCCAAAGATGTCCTTCATCTACTATATGTAGTAGATATACTGTCCATAGCAGATACCATAAATCTAGGGCTAACTAATTATTCTTTCCTACGCACTTTAATTCACTTTGGAAGTTCCCCAGTTAAAGGTTTTTTTGTGGTTTATAGCTCAAAGCAGAGCTTGTTTCTCAGTGATAAACACAGATGTTTCTCATAAACAAAGTTATAGTAATTAAAATTTGAGTACAGATCAGATTTTTCTATGAAGCTAAAAGCAATTCACAATAATGGGTTACATTCAAAAGTACTTCACTGTATTTTGAAGGGCTCCAGACCCTCAGTCCAATGCCTGCTGTCAACACCTGCCCAGCCAGCTGTTTGAGAACCATGACACGGGGCATGGGTTATCTGAAACGGCTCCCTCCAGCAGGGCAAGCTGCAGCGCTGGCTCATATATGGCCTCTCAAACCTCTCTGCTTAGCTGAGGTTAGACTTGGAAGAATTGCTCACCAACTCTAGCAAGTTTGAATGCTAGTGCTTCTGTTCAAGATCCACAGAAGTCTTGTGGGCTAAAAATTTAACTGCTTTTTCAAAATACATGTTAGCTAAATAAAAGCTATTATTTCACCCTCCAAAGTTGCCTTGTTTATACCCTCAGAAAGTCACTTCTACAACACCACTACTTCTACTCATCCAGTCTCACATCTTTCATGGAAAACAGACTGTGTCTACCACTTCCTCACATAAGTACAGCTTTCTGGCTTAACTATCAAAAGCTTAAATAAGCCCTTTTCAGAGGTCTGCTGTTACGGACATCTGGGGTTTTGTGATTCACCAACTCAGTTACAGTAATTGCAGAAACCAGACCTGCAGGCTTCACAAGGTTTCCAAATCTATTCACTTTGCTTTAGGTAATGCAAGAAACTAAGTAAGTATAGCACTAATCACCTGCAATGACTTCCTTGCATCATCTTCTCATTTGGTTGAGCAGGCTTTGAATTTAGGTGCAAATCCAATAAGGATCTTTTTTCTCCATGCATCCTGTCTCTTTACTGTGGTTGTATGTGGGTTGGTTTTCATGTCGGTTTCCCCACGATTAATACTGTATCATTCTGTTCAGCTATAATAAGGGTTAACAACTCATCTGCTGTTACCTTAAAAGCTCTTGGCATAGGTTGATTTTTAAAGAATTACTTCTGGTCTGATTTGAAAACAGGACATGGGACCTCCAGGAAAGGGCTCAGGTCTGTGTATCACAGAAAGAACAGAGCACAGGGAAAGTACCTAAGCACCTGTATTGGGTCTGACTGGGATGGAGTTAACTTTCTTTATAGCAGCCCATATGGCGCTGTGTTTCAGATTTGTGACCAAAACAGTGCTGATAATGCAGCAGCGTTGTAGCTGTTGTTGAGCAGTGCTTAGACAGTGTCAAAGGCTTCTCCATTTCCCATTCTACCCCATCAGTGAGTAGGCAAGGGATAGATAAGAGGCTGGGAGAAGACACAGCTGGAACAGCTGACCCAAATTGGCCAAAGAGATATTACGCACCATATGGCATCATGCTCAGCAGTAAAATTGGCCGGGGGGGGCGGGGGGATAGTTATTTCAAGATAGCCATTGCTCAGAGACTGGCTGGGTATCAGTCAGCTGGTGGGAGGTGGCGACTGACTGCCTTTGCATTACTTGGATTTTTTTTTCTTTGTTTTGGTTTTCTTTCTTCCCTTATTAAACTGTCTTAATCTTGATCCATGAGTTTTTCTTGCTTTTGCCCTTCCAATTCTCTCCCCCATCCCACTGCAGGGGAGTAAGCAAAGAATTGAGTGGGAGCTTGGCTGCCAGCCAGGGTCATCCCACCCCAACACCAAAAAAAAAAGTAAATATTGAAGACCCTCTCCCCTGAAGTGCTTTTTTTTCTGTCAAATTTTGTGGGTTCTTTTGTTTTGCTATCCATTTTCCTACCTGTGCCATAAAGGGTGCCAAAGTATTTTACTGCAAGTCTTAAGTTCTACAGTGAATCAAAAAGTTTGCTTTTGTTCTGATGCCTAAATCCACCGAGGCTTCAAGCCGCATCTGCATACACCACATTAAAAAACTGGGAATTAAGTGCTGAAATTGTTTATTCAAGTTTCATAAAATTCCCCCCCCAGTACATTAACATCTATGTATATTGAGGACATTGCTGTATAACATCAGTGATATGTGTACAGTAGCCTATAATTTTCTATTTTCTTTCTGCATATTTACTGATGATGGTAGTTCATCCATTATGCTATGTAGTAACCCATAAAGCTGAATTATAAACTTACCAGCTGGCTGAAAACTAATGTTGCTATAGTAACATTTCCATTATAAATCATGTTATTGTAAAAAACAATGCTAATGGAAAATTTTCCACTAACCTGCATTAAGATTACAGTTGTAGCATGCCTACAATTCTCCAAATACACACCTGAAAAAAACCCCTCATTTCGAATACCCTAAGTTGCATTTTTTAATTTAAATAACTATTGATGTACAGGCTGATACTTACAGTGAGTCATCAGAGTAACAACACCCTTGTTCTTCGTGCGTGCTCCACATGGCACAGCAAGGACACATACAGGAGAGGTGCCTCGTGGTTCGGTCCTTCGCACAGAATAGAAGCTTGGGAAGCATTTTTTACTTCTTGTATGCATAGCTTGAAAAGTTGGCATGTGTCCCTGAAATTTTCAGTGGTGTGAGCCGTCCACTAGAGCCTGACCTCTTATCAAGTGGATATATTTCTGCGGTTGTTAGAGCTGTTCAAACATGTAAGGGCTTCTTTTACAGGGTGGCTAGATATTGCAGTTGACCGTGAGTCTTTGCAACACTTTGTGGCTGTGCTTGAGGTAGCTGTCATAACTAGCATTAAAGTGAGGTTAACAATTCTGCAAGAAAATAGCCAAAAGTAACCAAAAATCCAAAATTATTTCTAAGCTACCATTAACAAGACTATAAGGAAATTCTTGCAGTAGAATTAACTTCCTGAAATAAACTTTGCATTCTTTAGCAATTTGAGGTCAGTTTTAACAATAAGAAAGCAGCACTGGAACTATCACAAGTATCCCTGTAGGAAATTCTCCAAACAAGTTGAACTTTTCAACTGCTAAGTATTACTTGCAAATAAAATTGTCTAATTCTGCCCAGCTGGCAGACAGCTATGCAAGTACATCTTTTTGTTAATACTGTTCGCTAAGGTTTTGTGGGTTTTTTCCTATGTAGCATTTAACATTAGTCATATTTTCCATAAAAGGTATTTTAAACACTACTCTCAATTAAAGACCTAGAGAAGATGGGTTAAAACAAAAAGCACTCCCAGGACTTGCAAAATGGGGCCTTGTAATCATAAGGAAATCAGATGGATCTGACTGATATACTCAGGAAAACAAAAAGCTCAGGAGTGCCTAGGTACTAGCACAAGATTCTGCTAAAACGGTGCTTAGGATCAGATTTATTTAGCTAATCAGTGATGTAGTCTTGGGACCAGAGAGAAGCTGGACAACATTTAAGAGTACATCCAAAAAGCAGTTTGCTTGGAGACCCCAAACCAGATCAGAATTAATCAGAAAGATATTTTTTTTTGGCTGTTGGCAGAGAGGTTGGAGGCAGGAAAGCCAGCCTTACACCCTGGCAGTCTGCAGCTGCTGCAAGGCCCAGTGAAATGAAGCCCCTTGATGCTGCGTTCGCAACAGCTCATGGCTCCCTGTATTAACTAGGAGGTCTGTGTTCATAATACAAAGATCAATGCATGGAAGAATTTCCTAAAAGCAGAAACATGTTCTAAACGTGGACCTATTTCAAACAAAGAAACTGTGCATTTTAAGGCACTGAGAAGATAGGTGGTCAAATAACACTTTAGGCAGAAGGGCCTGTGCTGCTCCAACAAAACCATGGAAAATTAGAATGAAATGGAAGTGACCTTTTAGATACAGATCCCATCATCTTCTGATTGTATGATACATGCAATTTGGATGTCAAACGCAGGAGATCCTCCATTCATCTTGGTTTAAGCTCTGGAGAGAAAAAAAAAAAAAGAAAAAAGAAAATAAAAAAAAGAAAGAGGAGAGTGAAATTTAAATCCATTTTGATCAATATGCCCATGTGGGTTTAATTAGACTGAACTGCTGTGTCACTTCAGCACTTCTTCTCTGCTGTCCTTCCTCCCTGCTGTCCTGAGTCAGGCTCCCCATTCCTCTCTTCCTTTCTGTAGCACCTATTTCATTGAACTCCAGGGCTTGCTTTCTTCCTCAGATGCTTTGCTGTCAGTGGACTGGGACCATTTACGAACCTCAAAAGCAGGTCACCTGCTTGCTACCATTTTTTGAAAAAGCACATGATTGCCAGTTTCTCTTCATGATTATTCTTATTACTGCTTCTTTGTGGGCTTTTCTAAAGCAGTGTTCCCATACCTAAGTTCCATTAGTTAAACAAGACAAGCATAAGCAATCAATACAAGAACTGAATGCCATTTGCAGCCAAGAGTGAGCTAAGATAAAGCACTCATTACACTACCTTTCTTCAAAAGAGGGTTTAAATGAGCAAGGTTTGAATCTAGGGAAAGGAAGACTGCAGAAACAAATTGTGAAATATAACTCTTCCAAGTAATCAGAAGAAAATATTTTCAGGCTTTAATCAATTCACTTTCCCATGGAGATACTAATTAACACTGAGCCTTCTTCCTATATCTCATTTTATATTAAGTAGTTATCCTCAAACACCCAAAGAATGAATTCCTATGAGATCAAAACCTCAATCTAACATGAGGATTTTCCCTATCCTTTTAAGCCAGCATTATGGAGAACTTTTTGCTTTTTTTACTTACAGACCTTTTGAGCAATCAGTGCATCATGGACAGTTTTGGTACTAGCAAAGCAGATACCCTACTCTCTTCATATGCTTCCAAAGCTTTTATCATGTCATTGCTAATTCATAATCTCCTAATAAGTGATCTTTACTAGTTTGTCTGACCGAGGTAACTTTAAATTGAGAGTTAACTTGTGTAACAGTACTAAATTTGGGAACATGTATGTGTGCATGTCATTACCTACCATGCCCTTTCAGTTCATGCCCACAACCATTTTCCAGTAGTGCTCATGTCAGAGAAAGCTGGAAAACGTATTTGTAAAAATATGTGCAGAATTAAAAAAGAGATCAAGTCTAAAAAGTGCCAGCTAATTCAAACTTCGAAAAAAAAGTTTCATTACACCAATACATAAAGCTACCTCCAAAAATAACACTTCATATGACAGATATACATGTGGGATAGAGAACTGGGCAAGAGCTGAGTCTAAATGTTTAATGCATCCCAGCTCGGCAGGTAGCACGTGCCAGTTCTACAGGCTGTTCAGAGTCTTCTGTCTTGTGCTTGAGATGCATTTCCTCACGCTCCTCTTTTTATGGACAAAATGACCTTGTCCTACTTTCAGTCTACTTTCCACTGCCATAAATAGATATTCATACACTTTACTTTTCATTCCATTTTAACGACATGCAGGTCAGATCTTTCTGACCATTGAAATGGGAATATATTAACAACAACATACTAATTCAATCTGGTTCTGTCCTGCAGCTCTTTGAAATAATTTTCAGAGCTGAAAGATTTTTATGAACAGAATATCTGTCATAGTTATGGTTATTCCACTATTGACATGACAACTGCCATTGTTTTCCCATAAAATTATGATAGCCATCTGGCATAACAAGGAAATGAACAGAAAGCACTTCAGATGGAATAAATATTTTTTTTTAATTACCAGCTTTACATCTGAAAGCATGGGGGGCGGGGGAGGAATTATAGTTTTTCTGCTGAAGAGATAGCAATGGGAGTGTTTTTTAAACTATTTCATTCCTCCTACAGGTTCAGCTAGCAATGTAAGTCTAGCATGAAAATTTCCGTTTTGTAATATTTACTCCTGATGATTTGCTTAAAATATGCTTATCTCATTTTTTAAAGGTTGCTAAAAATTGCCCTGATAGAAGAAAAAAAAACAAAATAAAACAGTAATAGCTCTCTAATTTACATTTTAAAGTATTTTTAAAGTAGGTTATTGATTTATTGCAACACAATAGTCAAAATGTTTCATTCATTGCACAGGTTTTAAAACTGCAGTGATCATTACACAAATCAGCAAACACATGAAGAAATAAGTTTTTTCATCATTAAAGAACATCTTATTTCCAGCTACATAGTTTCTCATTTTATTGTAGCAAATCATACTGAATTGTTTGAGGTGTCTGAATTTTGGGGGTTAATAATGTTTTTTACCCAAGTATTTGCTAGGGTTTTGATTAATATGCTAAATGAAGTGCTTCCATTTTCCTTGGAAAAATCCACATTTATTGAAAAGCTACAGAATGTAAAAGTTTTTGGCTAAATCGCTGAAGTATTGATATTCCTGTGACAACATTGCCAAATTTGTATTTCTGCATTTTTTCTGTATTTATACTGACATGGCTTGGATGGGTGCATGCTTCACTAGGTAAAAAACTGTCTGGATGGCCGAGCCAAAGAGTTGTGGTGAATGGAGTTAACTCCAGTTGGTGGCTGGTCACCAGTGGTGTTCCCCAGGGCTCAGTATTGGGGCCAGTTCTCTTTAATATCTTTATCAATGGTCTGGATGAGGGGATCGAGTGCACCCTCAGCAAGTTTGCGGATGACACCAAGTTGGGAGGGAGGGTTGATCTGCTCGAGGGCAGGAAGGCTCTACAGAGGGATCTGGACAGGCTGGATCGATGGGCCGAGGCCAATTGTATGAGATTCAACAAGGCCAAGTGCCGGGTCCTGCCCTTGGGTCACAACAACCCCACGCAGCGCTACAGGCTTGGGGAAGAGGGGCTGGAAAGCTGCCCGGCAGAGAAAGACCTGGGGGTGCTGGTTGACAGCGGCTGAATATGAGCCAGCAGTGTGCCCAGGTGGCCAAGAAGGCCGACGGCATCCTGGCCTGTATCAGAAATGGTGTGGCCAGCAGGAGCAGGGAGGTGATCGTCCCCCTGTACTGGGCACTGGTGAGGCCGCACCTCGAGTCCTGTGTTCAGTTTTGGGCCCCTCACTACAGGAAAGACATGGAGGGGCTGGAGCGTGTCCAGAGAAGGGCAACCGAGCTGGTGAGGGGCCTGGAGCACAAGTCTGATGAGGAGCGGCTGAGGGAACTGGGGCTGTTTGGTCTGGAGAAAAGGAGGCTGAGGGGAGACCTTATCACTCTCTACAACTGCCTGAAAGGAGGTTGTAGCAAGGTGGGTGTTGGTGTCTTCTCCCAGATATCAAGTGACAGGACACCTCAAGTTGTGCCAGGAGAGGTTTAGGTTGGATATTAGGAAAAATTTCTTCACCAAAACAGTTATCAAGCATTGGAACAGGCTGCCCAGGGAAGTGGTTGAGTCACCATCCCTGGAGGTATTTAAACGACGTGTAGATGTGGTTCTTAGGGACGTGGTTTAGTGGTGGACTTGGCAGTGTTAGGTTAACGGTTGGACTCAATGATCTTAAAGTTCTTTTCCAACCTAAATGAGTCTATGATTCTATTCTATGTTTTATTTCAGTTCAACTTGACAGCGATAGCCCATATTTCTTATATATTGTACTGACACAAGAGTTGCCTTATTGAGTATTTATCCAATTAATTGAGTTCAAGCTCTGATTTTGTTCTGCCGAGCAGCTCACCTGATTTTGAGGCATAAAGGTTTATGTCTGATTCATAAACAAAATATTTTCAGCTCCTCTAGGACAAAATGCAAGACTTTTGCATCATGATGATGATTCTGATTGTCTTATTTATAATGTTTTAGAAAAACAAGCAAAACAAACTGTGATACATCACAAATAAATGAAACAACATAAAATGTATGTACCTGCCATACAATACCAGCATAGTCCCAGTACATTGAAAATCAGAAGACTTGATTTCTGCTTCAGATTTTTACATCTGAGCCCTGTCTGCAGAGGGACTTAGAAGGTTTGGGAGGTTCAAGACACAATTAGGATAAAAATTTTCATTAACATGAATGAAACGTGCAGCATTGGAAGAGGATCTCAGAAGAGACTGAGGAATCTCTAACACTGGTCATTTTCAAGGTTTGATTAGACAAAGCTGTGGCTAACCTCATGTAGCGCTGGTGCTAGATTTGTGGTAGGTTGGGCTAGGTGACCTCCAAAGTTTCCTTCCAACTGATTTTACAATTAATTAATTTCAGCAACATCAGCTGCTCTTGCTCAAATGCGTGTCGAAAGAACTGCTGGCACACTTAGAAGGTCTGATATCATACAACAGTATGACACTGATTTTCATGCAGATGCAATTTACACTGACTATGTGCATTTTATAGAACAATGTCCTTCCTCAAAATCCTGACTAACCCCAGGCTTTTAATACCCAGTTCAGCTGATTATATTAAAATAAGAACAATATTATGGTTTGCCATTCAGTTGGATGGAACACTATACGTGAATATTAATATTAGCTATTCTGCACTGCTTTTTGTATTCTACTCAATTACTTAAGTTGAATGAGATTTTTGTACTCTTGGTTGATGCATCTGATTACAAATCCAAGTATACAGTACACATACAGCTAAGACACCAACAACATCTGATTAGATCATTAATATGACTGTAGACAATAAGAAGGCATTTCAAGCCCAATTACAAAACACTGCTATAATATAGCCCTGATATCAGTTATGGGATTTAAAATATAATGAAATCAATACTAATTTACCAAAGAGAAAAGAAAAAAAAGGTGAAACATCATAACAGAGCTCTATTCTGAAACACATGCTTGCTTCCAGTTTCTTATACAATACAGGTTCAGGAAATTATTTTATGACTAATTTCCCCCGACAGCATTTGTTCTGGGGTTGAGCGGTAAGGGGTTCTGCAGTGCCCCATGCTTTGCTGATTGCAGCCCTGGTGCTCTGCAACTAATGGGGCCCAGATGAGGCCAAGAACAAACGAAATGAACTGGGTGGGAAGGGACTGATTTACAGTCCTAGTCATTCTCCTCCCCTTCCAAAATAAACAAACCTAAGAAAAGGCAAATCCACTCGGCTGCCAGAGCAATCTCTAGCCCACGTGATGTGTGTCACTCTTAGAGGTTCCAATATGGAGCAAGAAAATGAGACCATCAGATGTGTTCTTCCTGACAGGGCAGGCTAATCTGTAACTGCTATAACTGCTGTATCTTTTTTAGAGTTGTTGCCTTGGAGGAACATCTGGCCTAAGAGGGATAGTAGAGTCAGGTAAGCCGTGTGTGGTATTTCAACCAAATGGTATCTATTTTCTATGTGTATGGTAGGGCTTAGGCTCTCCAAGGACCATTGCATCTGAAAAGTCTAGTATAGCAGAAGGCCAGCCTGTTCATGAGTGCCTGCTCGTGCAAACTATCCCCATAAATATTTCATTCTAGGTATATGATGAGTTACTAGATAATGCATAAAATTAAGTATGTTTCCTTTAAAATAAACCTAGTTTAGAGGTAGAAATAAATCTTTCATTCATGCATGAAATCTCTCATGTAATTTTCGCTCTTTCCACAACTGCTTTCTTTTTACACAAAAAAAAAAAGAAAGATTTTGTCACTCGTGAATAAGACTCTCGTGTAAGTTAGTTTTTATAGGGTATGTTTTTTCATCTGGCCTTCTTCACGTTTGTTGTAAAGTCTAGCAGTGATCCAGGAGCAGTCTCATGCAGATAAAATTGTTTTATGAGGTAACAACACAGCATGATTGCCTTACTATCTCTCCACCTACAAATTAGGGTATAGGATTAAATGACATTTTAAGATTGGGCAAGATGATAAGTAAAGAAGGATAGTGAGCTGTCTTGAGAAGAATTATATTGTCATATGTCCTGACACCCCTTGTTTAACCATAATAAATATTGATCTTCAGTAATATTTCCAAGTTTTCAAAAAAATAGTTATGATTTGGAAATCAAATGCACATTTTAAATAGTATTTTAGCCTCAGAAGAAGGACTCTGAAAATGGTGGCAAAATAATGCCATACAACTCTTAGGCAGTGATGGCTGCGAACCCTCAGCTCTAGGCTGAAGCTGGCCTCCTAATTGTTTGCAGAAGCCGCTGACATGTTAGATAAGTAAGAAGTGCTCGTGAATGCACACTGGAGTGTCAGCTTCAATGTGTTAACAATGTTTAACTTTCATGCATAATGCAATCTCATGTCGTTTATGTACTTTTGCATACTGTATTCATGTTGTTTTGTTCAACTTCTTAATCTACCCATGAGTCTTTGCAACAAGCAGCAGGAATCAGCCATGGCTTCATGCACTCTCTCTCAGCAAAATGAACTCCCTGGTTTGCAAAGGCAAGGTTTTGGAGGAGTGTGGTCCCTCACAGCCCAGGAAGTCTGTCTCCGAGCATTACAAGAACAAAAAAGAGAGATGAGGAAAAAGTCCTTTTTAAGCTTAACAAACAAACTAATCTTTTCACATTTTAAAAATAATTAGCTGCTAGTTGAGGTGTTTAATAATATTCCAGAAAGGAAATTTAAAGATACCCCAAGGGTATTCATACTGCCCTTCTGTGACAGTGGAATGACTGGTAACAAAAGACCAATTCCAGCGCAGGAAGAAAGGAAGGGCTTCCCCAAGAATCTCTCCAGTTTCTCACAATCATCCGATTGCGGGTAGCATCTCACATTGCTATATGCGTAAAACAGCAGTGATTATTTTGTAACTTAACTGTGCATTCTTGTCACTAAATTAGAATAGGAAACCTTAGGGTTTATATTTCCCTACTTAGAGAAAGCAAGAAAAAGCCTCACTGAAGGTAAGCCCTGCACTACTGGTTCCCATCTAAGTTCCTACTGAAGAGTGGGATGTGCACCAGCAATGTGGCCAGGTGACTGCTGCAGAGCCGGAGGAGTGACAGGAGTGACATGGGGACTGGGGAGGAAAAGGACTCTCGTGTGAGGCTGGGAGGGGGAGAAAGCCACAGCAGTAAGACCCACCTAACTGGGGAAGCACTGCATTTCAGCCTAAAGCGTGTATGGATGTATGTGGCGCTTGGGGACATGGTTTGGTGGTTGACTTGGCAGTGTTAGGTTAACAGTTGGACTCAATGATCTTAAGAGTCTTCCAACATAAATGATTCTAAGAACAAAATAGTTAAAAGCAGTTGCGTATGTCTTATAAAAGAACAGTGTAACATGTTGCGTTTCTACCAACCTCTTGTTTCCTTTATTAGGGATACCCTGTGACAGAAAATCACAGCTGCCCTCCAAATTTAAAACAGCAAACCACCAGACTAAGGATGACAAATTCTTTTCACTGCAGGAGCATCAGGGTTTTAAGCACATCCCATTCTGTGGGGGATCTTTAATAATCTTTGATTTACATTGACTACTTTGCAAATCAAGTCAGCTAGAGAGTCCGATGGTTCCTGCTTGCCCTTCTACATGGAAGGCCAGCAGCAGTCAGTGTAACATTCCATTTTGCCCTGAGCTGGCTTTGTTTGTGACACAAATGTGAAACAGTATTATTAAGGATGAGTGACCTAGCATGACACTGCTCATCAAAACATTTTCACACTCTGCAGGCTATAAATCTGTTGATGTTCCTGAGTTTTGTGAATCATTGCTGTGAAAGTAAAGAATGTCCCCATAATTTTATTTGACATGTAAACTCTACTATGTGTTCCAAATCTGTCATCGCAGCGCTGAAATCTATCCTTGACACTAATTTGTACAAATGGCAGGTCACTCAAGGAGGAAAATATTTTTTTCTGGAAAGCAGTGCAGTTTGGTTTTATAGAAGACAAATCTTTGAAGGGCTCTTTGCCAGTCATTAAGCTACGGCTGTCAGCTAGATCTCTTTCCCATGTAAATAAAACTCTCTCCACAGTGTATTTTTCCCTCCTGAAAGTGCTTTGTTTAAATACAAATGAATGCAAACAGTGATCACATTTCTTTAAAATGGAGAAAGAGAAGCTCAAGAAGATTGACGGGGAGGAGGGCTGGCTTTAAAGAATTTTGACGTTTCAGACAAACTTTTTAAAAGTATAAAACTTGGCTTTTTTGTTTTTCTTTTAATAGAGTTTTGGGGTAAAAATGCATTGCTTTATTCAGAGTATTCAGAAATAAACAAGCATTTAAAGACAAAGCCAATCTGAAACCTGGATACCTTTTGTATTTTTTTTAAACATCAGCCCATGTCATGATTCATTTCCTTAGAAAGGGACTCTAGTGAAAATTAATGCTTTACAAGTAGAATATAACAAAGAAAACACTGTACCTTAAATAATTTTTGAGGCACTGCATAATTCCAGGGATGCCAAGCATTCTCCACTCTCACTGATTTCAAAACCTCATGGCATTAGCCCCTGAGTTTTTTAAAATGGGTCCTAAGCTATCCAATAGTCTCATGTCCTTTTCTAATGAAAACCCAACTCACTTGTAAATCAACTTAGTGCCAAGGATATCCAAATCTGAATGAGTTCTTGTAAGATTTTTGTTCCAAAATGGAAAGAAATGTCTTTTCTGTCATCCACACCAAACTTCTGAGTGGCATTTTTGACAGCCTTGATCATGAAAACAGTCGGAAAATCTGATTTTCATAATTCCAACATCTTTAACTCAGTCATCAGGCACACAAAGTGAGTTAATACAGCAAGCACTTCAGCACTGACTCTGCCCTAAAGACTAGTTTACTGTAATTATATAGTGATGCTGGACTGGAAAACAGGCCAGATAATAAGCAAATTTTGAAACTCGCTTACACACATATACTTAAGGCTCCGGAATGTCAAACCTTTGTCCCTAATATAATTTAAAAGGCAAGCTGTCCCACCCAGCTCTTTTCATTTTGTTCTTAAATAGAAGTATTGCATAGCTGTGTTACATGTGCAATTATCTTTTAATTCTGAATTAAGGTCATCCTTCATTTTCTGTAAAGCTGGGATGTTACTGAGACTGCCATACATGAAATGTAACTTATTTTTCCAAGGGCTTTGCCTGTTGTTTGGCTCTTCCTGGGTGACTGGGGGTAACAGGCATGGTCACCAGAAATCCTAAATCTCTCACTCCTTGCAAACTGCTCAAGTGCTTCCTCGGTTTGTTGCTTTTCATTGTACTTTCACACCACAAAGTCAATAGGAAAAAGGTTTGAAATGCAGACAGCGTTGTTTCATCTTCCAAGACTCAGAAAGCTTTTTTTCTTTGATAGATCCAAAGCCCCATTATGGGACACTGGACTCCTGCTGACACAGCAGGTCTGCTTAGGTCAAACATGAAGGGACCGCACTTGGTTGACAAAGCTAAGTCATAGTAAAATTATTTGTTTATATTCATATTACTTGTTTAATGTGTTTATATGTGTACAGTTCTGCAAGTTGGATGGTAGTTATCTGTACTGAGGCTGAATCCCAACATGTCCTCTCTGCTTTCTGGCTTATAATTTACCCAAACAAGTTCCTTTTTGACCTAATTTTTTACACAAGTGTCAGTCCAAGGATACTTAGAAAGCAGAAGGAAAATTTAAAAATCCCCAAGCATTGCATTCTTCTTCCGTGTACAAGAAACTGTTAAGGGATGTTACAAGTGGCTGCTGCCTTTCACAGCACCAGAGCCTGGGAGCCTCCTTGTGCTTGGGGACCCGGGGACTCTGCTCCAGCTGAGGGACACAGCTGCTCTTTTCCCCTTTGCAGGTTCAACCAGTAGTGAACCTGAGCATGTATCCCAGAGCCACGGACATGGACACCATCACACGGACACCTTCCAGAGTCACAAGCACATTTCACAGATCCCTCGAATACCAGCATGGCTCCTGCACCCCTTGGTGCCCCTGCCCAGACCCAGGGCCTCTTGCTCACCAGTGGGTCCAGCATGGCATTTGCTGCAATTGACACACACACACCCCTCACGCACATCTGGTTTGGGGGGGATATGGCCACTCACCTCCCAGCACCAGGCACACGGGCTGTGACCGCGGCCCCACTCCAACCACCAACATGGAGCCCATCACTCATCTCATTCACCTGGTCCGCCATAGGTTTTTTTGGGGACACACACTGTGCTTGTCCCAGGGGCTGCAATGGAGTCCACCACCCCACCAGCTGCTGTCCCTGAGACCTGTCAGGCTCCAGCTCCTGACACCACCAGCCCAGGCGCCTGTACCCCCCATCTGACTCCAATGCCTGGCCCCAAATCCTCCCATGCCCCTCCAGCAGCCAGCACCTTGTCCCTACAGCGCTCACACCTGCAAGGGACAGTGAGTGAGGAGGTGCAAGAAGAGCTACCACAGGATTTAAGGAGAAGACAGGCCAGGCTGGGGTGATGAGGCACAGGGCTTGGTCAGATAAGTGTGCTGACCTGCCACAGTCTGCACACAGATGGACCCTCTTAAGCACAACCCTGTCCACCTCTTACCCCTTTGCTCCTTCCCATCCCCTACACGTGCCCTTGTAAGTTTCGCATAGTCCCACTGACACCCCACACATCATAAATATCTGGGACACCCAGCTTTGCCTTCTTACCAGTGGCAAAGTCTGCAATTTCTTGATGGCACACCAGTCGGTGTGACCGAAGAGGTTTGTTTCTTCCCACTGTCTCCATGATCTTTGTCATACAGGTTTGTGTCTCTGTATGATCTCATCACTTCCCCCTTTACTTGTTATCCCCTTTTTCATTGAAAAGATCCTTGATCAGATCACCTTACTGAAGCAGGGGCTCTCATCTCCCATGTGCCCTTACAGAAGGAACACAGCAGAAACTGCTGAGACATAAGAAACGTTGAGTGCTGAAATGGAAAAGGGACCATCCCCGTAAATACTGTTGAGATCTAAAAATCAAGGGACATTCAAAGTCAAATGGTTGGAAAATGTAGTTGATGGGTTCTGGAAACTGAGATGTCTACAGGCAAGATTTCAGAGGTAGGGATGAAGGTGATCACTTGTGTGCTCCACCCAGTCAGAGCCGCTCATCTCTTTTTCATACAAAATATTTTGTGTTTAATCATTTCATATCAGAAATAAATGCTTTGGGAGCCAGAATCTGTCAGCTGAGTTCCTGCGTTTCCCATGATCAATTATGCTAGTATTCAGATAATAAAGCAGAAAGTAGCAATTTCTCCTTAGTCCTGTATTTGCAAACCAGACCACCATGTACTGTAATGGAAAAAGGATTAGAAGCCCATGGTCTTGGACCTCCTGTGCCTGTAAAGAAAACCAGTATTTCCCTAGGGAAAAGAAAGGACTCTGTTCTTCCCCCAAATGTATGTTTTATTAATTTGTCCATTCAGTGCTTAGCAGTGTAAGTGGTAAATAAAACTTAAAATTTTTTAGTTTATCAACGCAAATCTAAATCAGGGTTTCACTAATGTACAGCTTTTGGCATCCAACAAAGCCAAGAGGCCTTTTCATTGTGGTATCATATTGAGCATAAAAAGTTATTCATTGCAGTGTTAGTTTTGTCACAACTCAATCATCAGTGTTTCATTACAAAAAAACTGTCAGTGGATCCTCCCTGGGCAGAGCCTTTCTGATGTAAGGAAAGAGAGGTGAGAGTGTACCCCAAAATTAAGAAGTATGTGGGTGCTTTTATCGCTACCTCAGCCAGCTAAAGAAAATCCTCTCTGTCTAATTTTAGAGATGTTACTTCTATCTCAGTCTAACAGTAAAGCTTTGAAAACGAAAATGTGACACGTGCCTCAGATGAAAATCTGCCCAATATTAGGAATAAGGGGTCTTTCACTCACCAAAACAATAATGACAAAAAAAAATCCCAACAGATTAATTTCTCCAAAATATGATTGTTGAAATGTGGTGAAATAGCTAGTGACAGATCTCTAGTACTCTTCCCTTCCTACTTCCCCACCTCAGAGCATCCTGACCCAAAGCAAACTTGCCATTAAACTGCTTGTATCTCCTCCATTAAAGCATGCTGGTGAGCAGTAGCATTTGAGAGCCATCAACAACTGGAAAAGTCTTATTCTTTGTACTTCATAAAATTAATGTTTTCCTTATCTGTAAATTTAACCAAAAGGATTTTCCCACTGCTGCTACTGCAAGGCTATTTCCAAGTGTCAGGCAACAAGCCCATTCTTTATGTATGAGCCACACAGAGAAATGGAAGTGATTGCTTTGAAAGCCTAGAGCCTTCTAATGAAAAAGCAGCAAGGGTCTTCTGCAGACAACAACTGCCATGTTTCTACTCCAGCTATTAGGGAACTCAGAGCTCCAGGGTTTCTTGCAAGGGCCAGACACAGGACTCAGAACCAGAGTAATTAAATGTCTCAGAGAATTTACCAACATGCTCCCCCTGACCCTAGACTTCTAAGAATTAAAAAGAAAAGAATTAAAAAGAAAGTCTTGACAAATTTCCATCCAGGTGCTACAGGGCTGTCTTATGCTGGAATTCAATAGACCCACTTTATTCTAAACAACAGCATTTAGAGACTGAGCAGGAAAGCAGAAGCACGCTACAAATGAAGTCAGCTTATGCTCTATCTGTTCCTCTTCATGTCTGCCAAAGACAGGTCACTTTCTGACACCTTGAGAGAAAGGCTCAGCAGCTGAATAAGGCAGCTGAAGGTGTTTCTCTGTTCACACTGCAGCCCCAACAGTTTCTTCATTTGTCTACCTTAGATGTTCCTTTATTTCTCTTATCAGGAATGCCCCATAAGATCCATGCCCCTGTGCACTCTGCTGCTCATAGGCAAACTGACAGGTAGCTCACAGGCACTGGAGCAGCTGGTTGAAAGCTGGAGGTGCAGTAACCCATACTAAGCCTTTTCAGCCCTGAGACCTTACAACATAGCCATGCTACCTCTCGTGTTCCTCTGTCTTTGGGAAATTTCTCTTGAAGGAAATTATAGTGATGAAAGCTCTAAAATTTGCTCACATCAACAAGCACTTAGAGGCTTATTTCAACTAAAATGTGTGAACTTTTTTCTTCTAATCTTCACCTTAAAAACCTCAACTAGTTGCACATTCTTTTCCAGTTATTTCAACAGTATGAGCTACTTGTCTTGCAAAAGTTTAACACATACATTACAAAAACGTACTGTAGACTATATATATGTTTCATTAGTGCCACATATCCTTCTCATCCCAGATGAAGTATACATTCACATCTTTAAAAAGAATTAGTGAAGAGAAATGAAAATTAATATACCATGCCAATTACTGGTAAGAAAATGAAATTAATTGGACAGTCAAAAGCCACAATGTTGCAAAGTCCTTTAATACCAATTAGCTGTGGGAATAATCAATATGCTGCTTCTAGGAAAAATCTATTTGCAAACAGGCATTGCAAATTGAAGTAAGCTTTAGGATGCATAGTTAACATTGTATTATAAAAATGCCATTTTTCTGGCAATCAATGAGTAACAAATCCAGAATCTTTCATACAAATGAGTCTAATTTACATCAACTGACTAGTCACAAAAAAGTCACAAAACTAAAAATCAGTTTATTAAATCCTTCCAGTGCTCTGTTTAAACCTTGCTATTCATTTTCTGCTTCTAATTTACATACTGTTTTTTCTTTCTTCATCTTTAATAAATTTCCAAGCAATTTGTTGGACATTACAAAAGCACAAAATACAGTCCCTGATCCAAAAGCCTAACAGTCAACAAAGGTTTATATAATATACAAGCATCATATTGCATTCATGTTCTCTGCTCTCCAGAAAAGAAACGTAGCATCTTGACAGAGTAATTTGAAGTAATCTAAAGGAGGTAGGAGGAAAGAGTCAGAAATAAATTATTTTCTTCATTAATAGATAATCATCTCTGTCTTGGGTGTTAATCTTGTTTGTGAAGAATTCCAGTGTGAAGGACAGAAGCTTGCATATAGTGTAACCTAATTTTAAAATAACACACACTGAACACAAACTGGGTTCAAAGAACTTAAAAAAAAAATCCTTCCTATTCTACACAGGGAATGAAACAAATCTTTCAAAGATTCTCAAACGAGTAAAAACTCTGTCTCTCCTTCTTTTCACTGGAAAAACCAAGGCTTTATTCAGGATGTAGAATAGGTAAATTAAAAACCTTGTTCTTCCCAACTGGATTTCTTGGAAATTGATGTCTCCATGTTCCACTTCACTTTTGTGAGTAAAAAAATTAACACCGTAGGGTTGGGCAATTCTGTGAAAGTAATCTGGTCAAATCAAACCTGTTTCACTGCATTTTTGCCTTTGTCATCTAGTCCTTTGTGAAATACTGTAAACTGTTCTTTTTCTGGGACATTCACACACTTCCACTATCATTCTTACAATGCAAGAGGTGGAAAAATATTGGAATTTGGTTATGAAAATAAGATTTATAAAGAAGAAGGTTGTTAGTTTGCATGTAATTTTTTGTACTTGTAGGTAGAATAGGCCTTTAGATCTCTAAATTTCCTTGGTGTATGAACATTTACACTCACTGGAGATCTGGCCTTTGGCTTTTGATTTCCACAAGGGTACAATAAATAGTATAGAACAATTGAGAAAAATAAAGATCAAACTTGTAGTCTTCCTAGCTTACTGGAAGTGATAATAATAAATCTTCAGTGACTTATGTTTTATAGTAAGATAGTAAAATCCTGTGGTTCCCTATGGATAGGAATGTGGGAAACAGGTTAATGGAATTGGAAGATAAAGAAGTGACTGCTTGTCTGGACAGTTGCACAATCACTGTAGATATGGTATTAAATAAATTAAGGCTTTTTTTTTTTTAAAGATATTGAGATGCCTAGCATGGACCACTTCCTATCAAGTAATAAAAGATACTCTATACCCCAGAACTGCTGAAGAAGATGCTTGGTATGCCTTTTTAGCTGGTTTACTGTTTCTGCTTTGGAAAATATTACTGGAAAACCCCATCTCTAGACAGTTTGGAAACACAAGAATGTTGGAAGGAAGGCAGAGGAGCAGTTCAGCTCTATGTGCTGACTATGTGCTAGAGGTTAGTCATGCTCTGAGGTTTTGCCTCTGCTAACTGCAAGCAGCTGACTCTTCGGTAGCTCTTCTTTGACAAGGGTCTTTAGCAACAGAGTTGTTCATCGTGATCAAAAGAGCAATAGCAAAAATTTCACTAATGGTCACAAGGAGACAGGTGCAGAGCCTCTGTGCTAGTTGAGGAAAAAGGAGGGGAAGTAAGTTTGCTGTCGCCTCTGTATAATTCAGTTAGAATGTATGAAGTGACTTATCTCTAGCTTTACCTCCTGCACCACTGTTTTAAATTGTTACTTTTTTTTAAACTAATTTCAATATAATACTACACTGGCAGTGTCATAACACAGCTAGGATTTAGTCAAGTTTTCTGTTGTGAGGATCTATTTTCCGATGTCTAAACTAGAACTTAGTGGGCAGAAAAAACTTTCTGGGGCATAAAGGGATAAAACTCTACTTACAATATCTTCAGTCCAAGAGTGCCTATTTTTTCCTAACTATTTTTCAAATGTAGAGATAGAAAAAATTAGTTTAAAGACTAGATATACAGTCAATTTATTATTCCACTGTCTCAACTGTGTTAACTCCTCCTGTCAAGCAAAAGCAATAGCTTTTGGTATGATCAATAAGCATGGTTATTTGGCATATAAAGCATTTTTAATGTATTTTGGGCTCAGCTTTTTGAGGTAATGGAATTTGGGTTTCCCAGAGAGCTGGACTAGGATCTGATCCAACACATTCAGATTCATTAGCCGTGATTTTGTATCCCAAGGTAACTCTTTGGAAGAAAACAAATACATCTGGATTTCACATAGATTGTAATGGAAAGCTGCAAAAGGAAATGCTAAAGTAACTGTTTCATTGCTAATGCAACAAACCCAAAGCCTAACCAAAGTCAAATTGAGTCTAATGCAACTTGGGGAATTTAGGTGACAACCAGACTGTCCAGAATATATTACAGTGAAGAGCTTATTATTCTTCTCTAAAATAGTGCTACAGGTCATGAGATAATAAGAACCATATAGCCTTTTCCAGACACATAAGTTGTGTATCTTTTCTTTAAAAATAGCTTGAGATTATGTCTTTTTTTTTTCCACCACAGAGGAATCAAATGGAGGGGAAAATGCTTATTTCTTATCCAGAATTGCTCTATTCAAAGTTGAAAGACAAACTCTACAACCAGCAAAACAGTTAGTAGCATCTCTATGTGAAAAGGCCATGAAGTTGTGCAGTCACATATGAGATGCAAGATTTTCAATGAATGATTCATAATTATTCAAATCTATACATCTTTCCTGAGCAGACCTCAGATAAAAAATAAATATGTCTATTTCTCTTTAGTGCCATTTTGTAAATGTGTG
Organism: Buteo buteo; assembly: GCF_964188355.1. Taxonomy (NCBI): domain Eukaryota; kingdom Metazoa; phylum Chordata; class Aves; order Accipitriformes; family Accipitridae; genus Buteo; species Buteo buteo. The sequence continues at coordinate 13,860,219 of NC_134195.1, read as the reverse complement.
GCCTCCAAAGTCTGTCTTCAAGGGATGTAGTTTGAAGTAATTTTCTTTTAAATTAGGGGTGGTAAAATAGTCTTTTATTTCTTAGTGGGGTGAGGGGGGAATCATACTTTCACTGTATAGTATTTATTGGCATACAGCTTTCGTAGTCAAAGTCTTCAGTTGCCTTGGAGCACGGGAAACATGTCCCATTTTTAATTTGGAGACTCTATAGCCAGTATAGAGTCCAGCAATAACAGCTGCTACACAGGCATGATAGGCAAGGAGCCTGCCCAGAGTTAGCCAGCTCTCTGCCACCTGTGTCTTACAGGAGCAGGATTGATTTGGGCCTGACAGAGGAGATGCCTTTCCAGGACCTGGCAAAACCAGCACCCAGGCTCCCCGGGCTTGGCAGGAAATGTGCCGTAGCCCCTAGGCATTTATACACGTGTCAGTGTGTGAGATCCACAGGGTCTGCCGGCACACGCTCTTGTATTTTGGATCTTTTCCCTCCAAACAGGCAATATAACGTAATTCCTCATCTTTGCCTGGCTGCAGTTCTATCGTACAAGTGCATGGATAAAGAATGATACAGCACACTCAAGCAAACACAAGGTTAAACTCTCATTATAAAGTTGGAAATGGCTTGGAAAAAGAACATGAATTCTCTTAAAACCAGCTAGATTTATTTATAAAAATCCCATTTTTGGCTGTGTACCTTTCACTTAGGATATTTAAGAAATGCCTCAGCTGTTAGACCTGCAGAAACAGCTCATAGGGCAACATCTCTTTTCTGCTCAACAGACTTGAAACTTTTCAATTTCTAGTTCAAAAGTTATCTTTGGGAGGCAGAGACTTAGTATCATTCCTTCACACTGCAACTTGCACAATCATTTTTCTGATCCACTCCCTCCCCTTTTCACTGTAACACAACATCTGTAACTGTGACTGATGCCACTTCTGCATCAGTTTCTACATCAGCTGTTTATCAGCATCAGAGATTAGCCAAGGCTGCAATTGGATTGTTTGTGGTCTCGTTTTACATGAGTACCAGTGAGCACGGGCATTCTTTTATCCCATCTCTTATTACATTTGCATTAATCTACATTATATTAATAGGCAGAAAACATTGATATTCTCACTATAATATTAACAATTAATACTATTACAATGCAAATACAGCAAGTTTCACTACCTGTATCCATAGTATTTAATAAAGTGAAATAAATTTCTGTTGCTTCTTTCTAGTTTGTAGTCTATTGTTTATCAGACTGGTTTGTCTATTCTGTAAAAGAGACTTTTCTTTTTTTGAGGTTCTTCTACACAATCTACAAAGTAAGTTCTTAATGCTGAAAAGTAAATCTTCCCCAAATTAGTAATGAAATAACAAAGGAGTCAAGTCATATATCACAGAATCACAGAATGGTTTGGGTTGGAAGGGACCTTTAAAGGTCACCTAGTCTGACCCCCTGCCATAGACAGGGACATCTTTCACTAGATCAGTAGCTCAAAGCCTCATCCAACGTGACCTTGAACACTTCCAGTGATGGGGCATCCACAACTTCACAGGGCAACCTGTTCCAGTGCCTCACCACCCTCATCACAAAAAATGTCTTCCTTCTGTCCAATCTAAACTTACCCTCTGTCAGTTTTAAACTGTTGCCCCTTGTCCTGCCACTACAGGCCTTAGTAAAAAGTCTTTCTCTGTCTTTTTTATAAGCCCCCTTTATTGAAAGGCTGCAATAAGGTCTCCTCAGAGCCTTCTCTTCACCGGGCTGACAAACCTAAACTCTCTCAGCCTTTCTTCAGAGGAGAGGTGTTCCAGTCCTCTAATCATTTTGGTTGGCCCTCCTCTGGACCCACTGCAACAGGTCCATGTCTTTCCTGTGCTGAGGACCCCAGAGCTGGATGCAGTACTGCAGGTGGGGTCTCACCAGAGCAGAGTAGAGGGGGAGAATCACCTCCCTCAACCTGCTGACCACGCTTCTTTTGAAGCGGCCCAGGATATGACTGGATCTCTGGGCTGCAAACACACATTGCCAGCTCATGTCCAATTTTTCATCCACCAGTACCCCTGAGTCCTTCTCCTCAGGGCTGCTCTCAATCCCTTCATCCCCCAGCCTGTATTGGTACTGGGGATTGCCCTGACCCAGGTGCAGGACCTTGCACTTGGCCTTGTTGAACCTCATGAGGTTCTCATGAGCCCACTCCTCAATCCTATTAACATCATGCTCCTTTATTTTATTGCTTCTTATCTGAGTTGTAGATACTTCACTGATCATCACAGGTAGAGCATTCACTGGGCACTCTTAAAATAAAGCAGAATAATGATTCCGCTCCCTCATCCCATGCTCTAATTTCACTGGAGTGAGACAGTGCTAAAGCACATAAAACAGCAGGGAAAGACAAGCTGTAAATGTAGGAGTTCTCAAAATCACAGCATTTCTCTTCTGAGTATGATTTTTCCTCAGCCACAAGAGGTTACTAATTTGCTCCAGTCCTGCGATGAGCAATTGTAGCCTTCTTTAGGTAGCACGTAATGTCCTTCAGCAATAGTCCCTCTGCACACAGGGGAGCTTCCTCTTGTTTGGGCGGAGGCTGACTCTCACTCTCCAGGCCAAGGCACAAGCTTTCGGAGCTCACTGTCTCCCTGCAGCAACTCTTCTCCGACAGCAACGCTATCTTCCAAACAGAGGAAAGCTGACAGCAGGGAGAGATAGCATTTTCTGCAAGGGAAATCCTTTAGTCATTCTCTATACGGTTCTGGAATAAGGATCCCTCTTTTTACTTTGCTTTGGAGAGAGAAAGAAAAGAGGAAAAATGGTGCTAATGCTCTGTGCCTAAAAGTACATGAAGAATTGTTAAGCTGATTTTAAATCTATGGGAATGCGTGTGAATCTGCAATTGACTGGGCGTTTTTAGAGGTATCAAAAATCTTTTTTTTTCTGGCCAGTTACACAGATTGGTAAAAACTAAAAGCACAAATTGCACATATATTTTTGTATATGCCCTTCAGCAAAGGAATATCCACAAATAGCTCCTGTAGGTATTTCTGGTAGCAGCTGTCAGTTGGTCTCATGGCAAAAGCGCTTCCTTCTGTTATTTCATGCTGCAGAAACAGAACGCTCTGCAGATAGATAAATCTTCTCCCTTCAGTTTTTCTTAACTTCTTCCTTCAGTAGCATGTACTCAGACATACGCTAGAGAAATTATTGTAATTTTTTGCTGCTAGACAGTATTCACAACTGACTCAATTTTTTGGCTCTGATTTTTTAATAGTTCTGACTACAACTTTAAAATACATGATAGTCTTAATAATATATTAGCTAACTTTGCATATGAGAATGGAAAGCACTTGCTGGGCCCTAGAGTCTGATTCTCTGCCTTTAAGGGCAGATATGTCATATGATTTATTTTTAAAAAAAAAAAAAACAAAACAACAACAACAACAAAAATTATCTAAATATAACTTTAAAGTACTCATAGGTCTCATTATTGTGGGAAGGTTGTTCTAGAAGCTACTCTCCTAAAGCCAGCTTGTAACTGTTTGGTTCTGGGACATCACTGTCCTTAAATCAGAAATTCTTTTTCACTGTTTACCTACCCAAAATGTATATAGACAGGATTTATGAAAGATGCCACTCTTTGTTTCATTACCTTCATTGTAAGTTCTAGAAATTCAGCTGACCTAGTAATGAATCCACCTCTTATCACATATAATTTTATACCAATTTGTAGGTGGGAAGAGAAATAGTCTCCCCTGGACAGAGGAAATATAAAGTGCTGGTCTTTTGTGTATATATATATGTACATCAATGAAGTATAACAAACACAGAATCATAGAACAGCACGGGTTTGGAAGGGACGCTTCTTTGCCCTTTATGAATGCTTCTTATGGAACCCCATGCAGCTGGGCTCTGAGCATATTCAAGCTGGCTTTTCTAAAATCCTGTGTCTTTGTCCTACTACTGGTCTTCAGTGTGCTCAACAGGATCTTAAATTCCCCCATGTTGTGATCGCTGTACGCAAGGCTAACACTGGTGGTTATGTTGTCAAGTCTTCTCACTTTGTGAGCAGTGAATCAAGCAATGCGTTGGTCCTTGTCAGCACATCGAGCATCTGTAGCAGGAAGCAGTCCTCAACGCGTTCCAGAAACCTGATGGACGACTTGTGCACTGCCGTGTTATATTCCCAGTAAGTGTCTGGGTAATTGAAGTCACCCATGAGGACCAGGTTCTGTCGGCCCAAGACTTCCTTAAGCAGCCAAAATAAGGTTTCATCAGCCTCATCATTTTGATCCTGAACAAAAGTATTTTCATTTAAAACTTCAACCACACTTTACCTATGGACAAATATTACTCAGATATAAGCAGTTTCAGTTCTAAATAAATATTAAAATTACCTATTTCCCACTTTCATTGCATTCAGATATCTTGCAGAGAAACAGAAAATAGTGGCTTGTGCAACTTGTTGGTGTTTTTCTATAGTTGCACAGAGATTCTTCATATCTCTAACTGCTATATGAAATAACTTACTGTACACTTGGGATGTTTGATGCTTTGACTCTAGAGTTACTCATTTCATATATTTTTTTAAGAGCTTAATGAAAACTCTGGTGTAGAAATAACAAATTGTAGAAATTAAAAAAACCCTAGAGAGCTGCATAAAGACACTATCTGTAAGTTCAAATAATGAATGTGAACTGTTTATCTAGTTGCTGAATAACACAGACTGCTTTAACTCTCGTTAGGTAATCAATCTTGATTAGGTAATCTACCTTGATTATCATACAATCTTTTTTTGTACAACAACATTGCACAGATTAGGACAATGGGTTTCCTTTAAAGAAGAAAATCACAGATGAGTTAAACCAGCTGTCATTCAAATAGCCTTTTTCACTCTAAAGGATCCCAAAGCTATTTACAAATATTGTGTTGCAGGAAATACTTCATCATCGATGCATATTCTTCTGGGAATAGGGGAGGGTAGGAGAGTCATAAAACAGGTTAAGACTTGAAGCAAAACAAGACAGCTGAGGTTAGAGGAGGAACTGGGGGAGAATGAAAGGAGTGCTGGCAAGATTACCAGGACTAACACAAATCCCCTTCCAAAAGGGGATTGTAGCATGCACTTATAGCATGCAAGTGAAATGCTGAAGCATACTGCCCTCACTTTCCTGAACTTTGGTCTCATTGCTCAGTGAAAGAGCAGCCCAAATTCTGGTTTAGAGACTGCAGGAAAATTTAAACTGATTTGAATCCTACAGCCACTGTACTTGTATACCTCAGTGCACCATCTTTTACAGTTATCAGTCAAATAGGGAATAAATTCATATGAAAGACACTTTCAGAATACTAAGAAATACAGTCAATATTATGCATACTTGTCACCAGAACCTATTGGCCTACTATTGTCCATTAGATATTTCTATATTTTGGTGCTGTTGCATATTTGTCTGCAAGAGTCCAACAACATATTTACAGTGTCATATTTAGATGCTGCACACACACACACAAATATATATACCTCCTCCCCTGACCTTCGTTGGGGGTTGTGGGGTCCATGGTTGCAACACAAAGTACTACATTGCTTGGGGTCTCCTGAGCTTTAGGAAAATGGCAGCGTCTCAACCCTGTGCAAACTTCACCATGTTAGAAATTTTTGCCTGGGTAAAAGGGTGACCGTTTTCTTCGTCCATCATTACATCACTGGCCACAGCACCCAAAATTCAGAAAGCACATGTCCTGGTCATGTTTGCATTAACCAGGTTGGTTCATGCCCTCCAGCCTTGCTCTCTGAGCAGTTTAGCTCATGATGAGCACCTTGAGCTGCCCACAACTAAACCTGCTTCTGAATCACTGAAAGAAAAGACTTGATATGCCTGAGGTCTCATACACTATATTTTGCTGTTTATTTCTGCCTTTTATAGTTGCCATCTGGCTCCACACTCCACATGCGTGCAGAGATGGGGACACATGCAACTCTACAGCCCTCTCCTGTTCTTTCTTTACCTTTCAATGAGTTGAAGGGCAGTGTTTAGCATTTATTTAAAGTCTGTGCTTTGAAAAGATTATCCAGAACTACAGCTCATTTTACCACCACTGCCAGCACCCTGTGTGGATCAGGGGCTCCCTGGGGGCTGGGGGGGCTCCCCATGGTGGGTCAGGGCAGGGCCTGGCACCCAGGGCCCATCCCACCCCCCAGGAGCTGGGGCCACCGGGGCAGCCCCAGGCCCGGGCATCGGGCACCTCCATGGGGACGGGCTGAGGACAGGCCGAGGCCTGGCTGGGGCCTGCGTGTAGGCCCGGCTCGGAGGGGCCCACGGCCGGGCAGGGCAGGGCTGTGGGGAGCCAGAGTGTTGCTGGGGCAGGGGCTGACGGCCCCTGACATGGGGTCCTGGGCCCGGGGCAGGGTGGGGGGAGCCCCGGGGGGCTGGCGGGGACAGTCAGGGCAGTGGGGGCACTCAGGGACGTGGCAACCACAACACAGCCTTTGTTCAGAGAAAAAAACCTCCAATCTACTAACAGTGCTGTCTTTGCAAACTAGTTTTTCCTTGGTAGTTTTGGGAGTCGTGATCCGCCGGTTGGACGTGCCGGTGTGTGGAAGCGTACCTCCCCACCCGGCTGCAGCTAAGCCCTGATGCTCCCTGCCCATCCCGTCCTCCGAGGCTGCTGCACTGGAGCCAGTTTCGACCCAAAGGCCGTGCAGTTCAGCAGGGGTTTGTAACTGGCCCAACTACTCCTGTTGAAGGAGCACGGCCCTGGCGGAGCCCAGCACCGTGCTGAGGAAGCCGTCTGCCTCCCAGGTGGGCGCGCAGCAGCCTGGAGCACAAGCGGGACGAGCTGGAGTTCGTCAAGCCCCACCTAAGCACACCTGCCATAAGTTATGGCCTGAAGTTGGATAGCTCAGTATTTAGCATTGGTATTTAGATACTTCTGAACTAATATGTTTTAGAGACAAGCGCATTTTACTGAGGCTCCTTGTTTTAATTAGCATTACAAAAAGCAATTCTGTAAATGACAGAGGAATTGACAGCATAAGATTGTAATTCTTAACAAGTATTTTTTCCGCATACCCCCAGGCCACTAAGTGAACACATCAGAAGTTGTAAGTATGTTGTAGCTCTGAAATCATAATGTTTGGCATTGATTTAGAAATGCCTCCTGCGCATTAAAGGATAGAGGGGTTTGCTACTTGCAAGCACCACATTCCCCTGTATTGCAGTCATAAATGGATCAAGTCATGCTTTTGCTTTTAATAGATACATCTACTCTTTTGAAGCAATTCCCCCTGTACTTTCATGTACATGGCACATTTGTTTGTATGGTGGAGTTAATGGAGCTGGCATGCACAAACTGGATTTCTTTCAGGTGAAATTAAACTGAAAGATGAACTGCAGAACTGCACCCAATGTACTCCGGCAGCTCCAGCACTCAGTCTCTGGGACCAGTCTGAAGTTAGTCTGAATTTAAAAAAATCCGTCAAGTGTGTTGTGAAGTTGTAGCACCAACTGCCCCGCACTGCAGATCCAGCAAGCAGTGTGTGCATTGGTCCCTGCCCCTTGCCAACGTAGACAGAGCCTATACAACTTTATAGTTGGGGTTTTCACCAAATTTCACCCTTTAATGATGCAAAGAGACTTTTCATACAGAAGCATGTAACATGATATATTTAAAATCCATATTTCCACACAGGATATTACAGGTTGTATGTAACTTTTCCTCCTGTAAAATGTCCTTAGACCATGCTATATTCTACTACCTTACCATCTCATATAACTGTTTTAAAGAACACAATATATGTCCTCATTTCCCATTTTAGGTTCCTTTCTGCATTTATCTTTTATCTCTTTCAATATTCTTCATAGTATTTCTGGAATTACAAACAAGAAACTACCAAGCAACTAGTATATTACTTTCATCAGTAAGGAAGCATGTAAAATTTGGTAGATAACTTCCTGAAGAAGGTGGGATGAATGTTCTGTAAGCCCTTTGGCACCGCAGACTGGCTGAGCTGAGAGTTTAGGGTGACATAATACATTTTTCCATGTAAATGCAAGGAAGAAAGAAACACAAAGGAATCTAAGTTTCATCCGTGTTGTCACAAAGTCTGGTAAATGCATTAGCTAAGGGCAGTGATTAATTCAGCACTCATGTAAATGAAATGTGCTGTCAAAGTCATTTTTAGTCTTAGTCCAAGTATAACTTCATCATCAGCTGTTGGTGACATGCTACTTCCTAACTGGTTATTTCTCATCCATATGCTCACTAACATATTAACTACTCTGTATTATCACAATAATGCATCATTTAATACAAATGCAACAGTGTTTTCATAACACCACCAGAACATTTTCCAGTGGCAATGTACTTCTCTTCAGATATGATCTCATGACTAAATTATTCCTGACTTGCTGCCACATACACCCCTAGGTCATATATGTATTTTTCTTAATGGACGAACATAAATTCTACAGTATGGAGAGAAGTAAATATGCCTAATAGGGAGGAAAACACATCCCTTGATGGGATTGAGGCAGGAAAAAGAAATGTTGGTCAATTACTGCCCTCTCTCCCCTGCCTCTCATTTATCTTTGCTCTTTTTTTCGTATAATTATATGTGACAGACAAATGAAGTACAGCATTTCTAAATAATGCATATTGCACTAGCATATAGGAGGAACAAAATAAGGGACACCATTTTCATGATACCTAAAAAAAAAAGAGTTCAAAAAAGAGAACTAGTGTCACAGAACATGGAATGGGGGCCATTCCAGGTCTAGCTTTCTTGTAAATAGGGAAAAGACAGTACAGCCAAGTAAGGTTACCCTCATAAGGCACAAAGGCCACATCATGTTATTTGTCTCCATTAGCTTGGCTGAGAGACAAGTGACCAACTCCCTCCACCTTGTGCCCATTGCCAGTCTTCAAGACTCCTTGTAGAATGCGCCTATTTGATTGTAAGGCTGCAAAGACATTTTGAAAACTTCAGATTCAGAGAGTAGCTGTTTCCAAACTGTAGGATAGCTCTCTGTGTGCTTGGTTCCAACAAGAATAGTGCTAATGCAGTGTAAGCACTTAAAACGGCAAGAACAACCTATCAACCTTGCAATTTTATACATTCCCCTTACTTTGCTACTAAGAACTCCTCTGGAGGTCAAAATTTTCCTTGGGGAAAAAAAAACCAACAACAAAACAACACAGGGATCTGAGAGCTACAGCTCAATAGTGTTAATAAATAGCAAAGCACCTGGCAAAACATTAGCTGGAATAGCAGAACCGGGGTGGGGGGATCATTATTAGTATTTTCTCACTGAGCCTTATTTCAAGACAATGTTTAAATCAATCAAACCATTTATGTGATTTCCCAGCTAACTAGATCGTTAGCTGGGGTTTGTGTGTAAATTTTGCTTCATACCATCATTGTTGTGATAGAAATTGCTGCTTCTAAAAGGGGAAGAACCAGCATGTGCAAGCATTGCTGCTATAAACAGCGTGGCAGAAGAATTGAAGGCTTGTTATGAAACTACATAAAGCTTGTTTTGCCACATAAACGCCAACTGGAGGTGCAAAAGCTCCTGACCTCTGACAACTGAACTATTTATTCAGTCAGGTGCCTAAAAAGAATCAGACATTAAAATCTGCAAGCATTTAAATTTGAGGATTGTTTGGGGTCTCTAATAATAACCCACCAGATACTTGCAGTCATGTGAAATGGCTCAGCCATGTCAGATGGACCGTAATGGCTCACTGGCATCCGTCTGCATTTCTGTTTGTGCACTCACATTTGCCTAAAGAATATACTGCATGAAACTTGCAGAAAGAAATGCTGGTTAGAGGAGTCAGAGACTGGAGGAAAGCCAAGGAATTATTTTATCCACAGAAAGTTAGATTCCTAAGTAAAGTCGCAAAATCTGGGCAAATATGGATTAGTATAAGAACTGGATTAGCATAAGAAATATGGAGTCCCTTTGTACGATGTCTTTACACCAGCACAATACATAAAGCTGTAACTGTGCTTGCATTTTATATCTGCAGATGGTTCAAAGGCAGAAAGGTTATGTCAATTTCTCTACTTACACATACAAGCCTAGTACTTACACTGAAAATAAATGGAGGATTTAGACTTATAACCCCTGAAAAAAACTGCATTCCACAAAAAGATCTTATTAAGAAAGTCCTAGGCCTTCAGAATTTAGGTATTCAGCAGTGCTGACTGCATCTTGTAAAACCTAAGGCAGAAGTGCTTTCTATAAACTCAGTATATCCTGTTCTTGAGCGGCCCCTTAAAGCTATGGCCAAAACTTTTTAAAAAAAGATAACTAATGTAACAGGATTTATAGTTCACATAAAGTCACACATGCACAGTTATAGAGCCACTTGAAAGAAAAGATTCACTATGATTTTCCTACACTAGATTATTAAAAGTCATATATTCATATAAAAGAGAGAGCAAGAAAGAAATGAGAAATTTGTTTGAAACCAAAACTGCAGATATTTGTACTAAGCTGCAGAATCAATCATGGGGAAGGGGTAGATTTTATGAATGGAGAACAAAATATACACTGTTTTAATAGTGAACATTTTGTATTGGCATGAGAAATATGGTATAATTGTTTTCTCATATGCGCAGGAACAAGCTACAATTGACCGAAAAAAAGTACAGTAAGTTGGAAGAACAAAATGAAAACTATTTCAGAAGAGCAGCAGTAGCTTTCAGTTGCTCCCTGACTAGACAACACCTTACTTGTTATTTAGGCATTACTATAAGCCTGCCAAGGACAAATGGTCCAAGAAGGTCATTCCTTTAAGGCCAGTTTGGCTTTTCTCCTGTAATGAACCAGTGGGTTTTATTTTATAATGAAAAGGAATCCTGCAAAACTGCTTAAAAGAACTGGTTCCTGGTGTGTGCTTCAGTCTAGACTGTCTTGTCTACACTGAACTGCTAGAACATGTTGGGTAACAGCCTTTTCAGAGTCATAGAGTTGTATGTCAACAGGGACCATTACATCATCTAATCTGACCTGCAAGGTATCAAAAGAACTTACATTTCATCCACTTAATTCTGCATTAAGCCCAATAATTTGTTTGGCTAAAACTTTTCTTCTGGAAAGGCATCCAAGCTTGAGCTGAACACGTTAAGAGAGACGTCTACGCCTTCTTCAATAGTTTGTTCCAATCTGAGATCAAAAATGGTGGCTTATTTCCTGTTTGCAGGAGTCAGATTCTGCTGCCAGCCACTGGTATTCAATAAGTCTTTCACCATTAATATATTACTGACTCTAGTATTCCTTAGCCACCCCCCTACCCCCCGCCGAGAAACCTGCATATTTGTGAGGAATCACTTCTTGGTACATTCTTTAATCAAGTCTTTTTAAGCCTCCCACTGTAAGTTGCCTTCTGTGATCCTAAAGTTATTTTTCTGTACATCTCCCATTGTTTCAAAAGTACTTTTGAGAAACTAGATATCAGAAGAACAGCTTTCTAGCACTCTGCTACTCCTTCTTTGTGTGTATAAACTCATCACATAATCCTCCTGCTATACTATCACTCTGGCAATTCATGCCAAGTTAAAAGGACACTATCACTAGCCCCTTTTCACAGCCACTCTTTCCCAGATATGCGCCCTACTTGATAGCTTACCTTTCGCAGTCCAGCATGTGAATGCCCTGTCTTTGTCGAAAGGACCCAGCTTATCAAGCAATCCAAAGTCCAGTGAAGGACTGCCTTGTCTTGATGATTACTCAGTCTTCTTCAGACCTTGGAGCAAATATGTTCAGCAGTAATTTTTTTGCTCCAAGTCACACGGACAATGTCGATTGTGCTAGATCTAAGGCAGATCTTCATAAATACAAGTCTTAGAATAACATTTCCTCACCAATGACTGCCTTATTCATAATATGCCAGTTAGTCTATTCTTAACCCATTTAATATATGCTTTGCTGGTATTGTGAAGTATTTCCTTTTTAAATGAGAATTCATTCTACGTTATATAAAGGTTTTCAAAGCCATAGACTGATTGCAATCCTGCAATTACCATCACCTCCCAAACTAGTAATTGCAAAGGAAAACATCAGGTTTGTTTATCAGGTAACGTTAGCGTAGCTAGCCTAGCCTTGCCTAGGTCAATCTTCCTGTGCATTTTAAACATCACCACCACATCACCATTCTCCTACTTTTTTGAAACTTCCCTGGTATTATAAGTATTTACTTTAAAACCATGGTGTTAGGCCAAAGATTTCCTTTGCCACCTATTCAAGTATGTAGTCAATGCAGCATTCAGTTCAAGACAGACAGAAGGTATGATGTCTCTGCATAATTATCTCAACCAGTTTGGGTAATAACCAAGCTGCCCACTTTGTAAAAAGGTCATAGATGAACTGAGAGCTGTTAGTCCTCTAGCATCCCTCAGAGTTTGTGCGTGTACTCAGAAAAGGGCACTTCCCCCACTACCACCACCCACAACTCACACGGATCGGTTCACCAGCTGCAGTACAGAGAATTAGAGAATGTGTCTTCCAGAGGCCTAAGCCCACAAGAAGGACAAAGCCAAGAACATACCACTAATGAGGAAACAGTAATTGAAGCAAAGACTAATAGGCACTCTCTGAGCTGGATGACAATCACTCAAACGGTGCCTGCAGTGAACACACACCCTCAACAAGCACAGCATAGAGCAAACCCTCAGGTTTCCCTACGTCCATCTACTTATTCACAAGCTCAGGCTGCAAGGAAGCCAAAAAGACTCTTGCCTCCCTTCCCAAATAGCCTCTGTGCCACACTCTTTTGCTTAATTTTCAGCAGCATTAACGCACCTGGCACACAGCGACTGCTTTCCTCTGGCTCAGCTTCAAGAACGGGGCTGGGGTCAGCACAGCTGACTGGACCCGGTAGGTGGGAATAAACCTTTCCCCACAGCTGCGGTAGGTTAAAGTCACCCTTTCTTCTCCAGAGCACCTAGAGCTGGGGCTATAAGTGCTAGGGTATAGGTGGTACTCCAGCTATAGAAGGTGCTAGGTCTATAGGTGGTGCTCTGGCTATAGGTAGTACTCCACACAGAGAGGTTTGGGCTGTTAGACTTCCCCCTCCCACTCTTATCAGACAGTCTGCGCCAAGAAGTGGGGAATAAACAGGGTTCAGGGCGTTCATTCACACTGGGCCTGCATCTGTTCCCACTTTGTTTTTCTTTGCCTCAGCCAGAGCTGAAGCGAAGTCGTTGATGTGTATGGCAGCAGGCAATGAAAGGTGACTGTTTCAAGGAGGAATTCTTTACAGCAGATGTTTTTTAAATAAAGTGGGAGTTTTTCATCTAATGCTTTTAGCAAACTCTAAGGAAGTCAAAATCTGTTCTGAATATATAAAAATTCAGCTTTGTGAAAAGATGTATTTATCTTCTGATTCTTTTTTACTTTATGTATAATTTGGGGGAGGAGTGTCTATCTTTGAATTATAGGCATGCTTCTAAAACTGTATTCACTGGCTTCTAGTGTTTCTTACCTAAGGAGTCAGATAGCAATTAATGACTTGTTGGAAGAGGAAAAAGTTATTTTCTGAGCAGGGTTTTACTCCACAGAAGAAAAAAAATTAATGAGAGAGAAAAGAAAAAAAATATCTCCAGTTATTGTATCTTACTGAGATTTAATAAATTTCTCTTGACAGCCTAATCATTGGTATCTACTCTTCATTTTTAGAGTAGCTTCTCATATCTGAGATAGGTTGAGCTCCTCTGAAGTCCCTAAATCCCCTGCAGAGCACTACCAGACATCCTACTACAAATTCTGTCAACGAGGAGCACAGTGCTGCAAAACCCCAGCGACGATGACAAGTGTCCTAGCACCAGGCAGCTGAAAGTGGTATCACTGAGAAATGTAAAACAAAGCCCATGGAACATCTAAAGTCTTTCTTTTGCAAATGGTATGGCATTTCAAACTGCTTTAGGAAAGTGATTTAATTTAGCTAGAAAGTCAGGTGGGGATTTTAATTCTGCAAAATATATAAGTCAAATTATAATATACCCAGTACATCAGAACTAGTACCCTTCAGATTGATGAATGAACAGAAACATGTATAGACTGAAATTAGAAAACATTAATATAGAACAAACCCTGAGTTCAGGGATGCCACCTAAAGCCCTGTACACTATTTACGTCTCTAAAGAGTTAAGGAATCCATTAGAAAGTATCTGAGCTGCCTGCAACAAAATTTTTTGACCTGAAGTTGTTTTCAGTGGAGGACAAATTTTATTGGGTTATGTTAGAAAGAACTTCTGAGCGGCAAAGGATGTACATAACTATCCTCCATTTCGTACATTTTGTTTCTGCTGTATACATTCAAAAGAAGTTGTCTTAGAATTTGTCTGGTTTGTAACTTACAGATGCTTTATTTACAGTGCATAAACCTTCAGATAAGTTTAACCAAGAAGCTGAGTTTAACCTTGAGATGCTGCAGTGATATACTACTCCACATACCATATTTTTATTATATCACCAGATGGTTAGAAACCAGCCTAATTGTATTTTAAACACCTACCTATTCCCAGATGCTGCATTCTTGCATACAGATAAATACCCTCAGAGGACTTTAAAACACATCACAAAAATGGCTATCATGATTACAGTTTTGGATTGTAAAGCAGAGATAAAGAGGACAAGTACTCATCAAAAATCCCACCAGGCTTATGAAAGCAGGCTTATTAAAGTACTTGTGTACTTTAATAAGTAGTTTAGGCTACCTAATGCATAACTCAGCTTCAGCTTTCCAGCCTTAGAGAATACCTGGGCTCAGTGTTGCAAACTTAACACTCAGGTTGAAGTGAACCTTGATATTCAAATACATTGGGAGAAGTTTGTTTGCAAGTAATCTAGGGAATTACCTGGTTTTGATTCACCTCTTTCCTGGGAGCTGTATTCTGTTAACTTGACTCCATCTGAACAGTCGTGTTGAAAATAACGATAGATGAGCCTCTGAATCCTAAAAGGAGGTTTTTTTCCTTGTAGATCAGGGCATTTTTACTTGCTGTACTTCTCTACCCTCTAGTGGTGAAAAACAAACTCTCAGGAAACAACTTCAGTAAGTTTTAAAATCACCAAGATTTTAGCCAGAAGATATTTAAGCATTTGGAAGTTCTTAATGAAAGATAAAATGATTTTTTTTAATGTTGAAATGGGATACCAAAGCACTTAAGACACCAAAATGTAATAGGATTCCACAAGTACTGAGGTGTCCACATTAATAAACCCAGCCTCAAATGAGGACTGCAGCGAGTGGGTGGGAGCACTAGTAGTAGAAAATGGGGCATGACTCAAATAACTGCTTGTTACTTATTTTGTAGAGTATTTTAACTAAGAACCTCGGGTTGAAAGTGTAATGTGTATGCACCATTGTTAGCAGAGGCAGAAAAAGTTTAGGTTTACACAAGGCATGTGGCTTCTAACCAGATCATTTGAGCATATGTTATAGTTCAACCCAATGAATGGAAAAATGCAAACTTGATTTTTATATTAAAAAGCTTGTTTTCCTGAAGATTATGTACAAGGCTTTTGTCCATTCATGAGATGGAAAAGTATTAGTTGTGATGTACTGGGTACATTCGAGTTGGATTTATTACATATTTTAAATCCCTACCTGACTTGCTGGCTAAATCAAGCCAACAAGCTGGGATAACCAAAATAACTGCCATGCACCTGCTGTATACCCAAAATGTGTTAAAATACTTAAAATATATAGGAGCACACAAATTTTATCTTAACTACTCCTTTATTTCACCTTCTTCAGTTGTTGCCCTGTTAGATAATTTCTGCCTTAGACTTTAGTATGTTGCAGTAAATACAATAAAGTTTAGCTGATTGTTAATATCAGAGCCTAAATAATGAATAATAAAACTTCCTTATTGGTCTGAGCATATGGAAGCTGTCAATACACTTTGAATCACAGTTGTTACATTAATGAATGCCTGAAACTTGCACGTAAAAGTAATACCGAATACTGTTCATATAATCTCTTCAGTACAGAAATTGTTTGGCTATGGTAATCAGCATTTCTTCAGATACATTTTCCATACCTATTAACAAACTAGTTAGCTCTGTAGCATAACAAATACTGTCCTAATTACTGCATCTGGACCTGTTTTCATTGCTAATAGTCTGCTTTTAATTTTCTTCCAAGCATAGGTAGATCGATAGATACACATACTATGCATACACATATGTACCATAATGAAATATATATGAAAAATAATTCACTCTCATAAGTGCATAAGAGATGTAAATCAATTTAGAGTTGCTAAGATGTAATTTCCCTAATGCAGAGTCTGTAAAGGACAGATGTGAATAGTTGTGTCATTCAGAATCCCATCTCTGCTTTTAACAATGAGGGCAGCCTTCTAGACGGTCTCCAGAAATGACATGGGCAACTGCAGACGTCAGAGCTGAGTCTGCTGAAGTCAGAGTGGCATTTCCAGTATTTTTATGTCTGTCTAAAAGAAGTTAAGCTTCAAACCCCAGCACAATTCTCTTCCTTCTTAGCCAGACTAGAAGAGAATGGGTGAAGACAGAGAGAGAAAAGAGAGATGTAATGCAGCCCCGGTCCTGGCAGAAACAAAAGCCCATGTCCAGGGACATAGCAGGTCTCAGACATTTTAGCGAACGCTGGCAGAGCAGCTGAGTGGGCAGCCCAGGCTCTTTGAAACACCAAAGGGTGTCCCCACACAGGGGAGTGTGTAGGAAGAGAGAGCCGGAGAAAAGGCAAGACTCTGCTCAGGGAACACCTGAATCTCCAGGTCTTCTGCGGTGCAGTGAGCATTCAGGGTTAGTAAAGACTGAAGCAAGGGGGCTCATGTCACGGTGTGCTGTGGGGCTGAGGTGGGGCAGGAGGGGAAAGGGTTTGCAGGGAAAAGAAATCTGGGAATGAATGAAGAGCCTGGAGCTTCTCTGAGTCCTTGGTAAACCTGCATGCGGAGGTAGCCCATATTGCTGATGATCAAAAGCTAGGAGAGCCCCTGGAGACAAACGTTGACTTTGGCAGCATAGGAGAAATAAAGTACCTGGTATTGCTGAGTACTTATGGTTGGAGACCAGTTAAGTTATAAAACTACAGGGGAAACTCTTGGTTTGTTTAATATTTTGAAACTGGCCAGGGCCTGTAACACAATATGGGAAGGAAGGAAGTCTGCAGTTTGTAGGAAATCTGATCCGCTTCATTGGTAAACCCAAGCTGGTAAATTCCAGGATAAAACTAAAAATAAAGAGACTTTTAAGAGTGCTATAGTTAGTAAATATGTGGCATGTAAAATACAAGGAAATTTTACTTGTTTTCTGTAGAAGTATTTGCCAAGTATCACAGACTTGTTCACTTTAAAAATGAAAGAAGGGAATTCTAGTTCTGCTTCTGAAAATCTGCTTAATACAATACCAGCTGTAAAGTCACTACCTAAACTTCTCTAACAAGAAGATGAAAGAGAATTCACAATTTCAAAGACATTTCTTAATGACTCAATAGATATCTATAGAAGGAGCAAAAGATAAAACTTTCTAATTACATTTGTGGGTATATTCTGTAGTGGTGACCTTCCCCAAGCAACACTAGCAGTAGAATTTAATTCACTGGCTCATAAAAAGGGAGGTTTACAGTGCTTAATTACAAACCACAAAAAGCCAAGAGGGAGGGAACGGGTAGGAAAATCAGACATATTAAAATAAAATGTACACATGGGGGAAAAGGAATTAAATCTATAACTTCATAAACTGATAGGTAATTGGTGTAGTGAGAGTGAAATATAGTACTCAGCATTTTTATAAGGCTACAGATGCTATAGTATTTGGATTCCAGATCACAGCATGTAAGGTACAAGCAAAAATTCCAAGGGTATTCTGATATGTTTGTTTACTTACCTCCCCGCAAACCTACAGATGTTGAAGTGAGATGCTAGAAGAAGATACAGCACATTCATGACTGAAAAGCATGAGACCACATCCATTTTCAGAGCGCTTAAATGGCATAGTGGAATATGGTAACAGCCAATCAGTTCTGCTGAAGATGCATTTTGTACCAAAAAAATCACTTCTAGCATTTTAGTTTGTTTTAGCCATTTCTTTCCCACAATACACCGGCAAAAACGCATTTCACACCCTTGACCAACAGAGCTATGCTAGCAGAGGTCTGTAGTACAACCTTGGCTTTAGAATGCCATTGATATAAAAACATTTCAGGCCTCCTAATCCATGTTTTTGTTCTATGCAGACCATCACAGCAAAGCTGTTTCTTTGTGGCTTCATTAGGAATGTTCCCACCATTGATTTCTGGAGCAAAGCTGTATTCCCTGAAAGTGCAAACAATCCCTGTGATGAACCTGCACTTCTCCTTTCTGCAGTGCTGGAGCCATTCAGGTGCTCAACTGTTGTAATTGCAAGAGACAACTTATGTGACTTGTGATTTTTAAATAAGCAAGAGGATCTACTCTGAAGTTGATCCTCAGTTCTGAAAGACAAGTGCTCTTCTGGAAGCTTGTAATACAAAAGTATTATTTAAAAGGAAATTTAAATGTGTCATGGCTTTTGAAACACTAAACTCAGAAACTACAGCTTGTGGCAGTTGCCAGAAAAATACTGAAGATAGTTTTAAGCTGACTTGTGAACTGTAGTAACAAGGAGCAAGGTGTCTATAAATGTAGAATAGTAACCGTTACCAAAATGTACTCCAGAGTTTCTTTTTGACTTTGCCATTGGGTCTGTTTGCAGACAAACATGAGTGTTGTTCTGTCCCCTGCAAGTCATATGCAATCTGTATGCAACACTTGCTCTACGGTATGGCTCCCAGCTTGTTAAGGAGTCTCAAGACCTTTTACCTTTTAGGATTCCATACCTCTGTGGATGCTGAATTGTAGATTTCCTCTATCATGGTTTAAATGATCACTTTCCAGTAGACAGAAAAATTGACCTGAATATGACATAATCAGAGTTGTTAGGCTGTTTATTTTGCTAGAATTTTATACCATGTCCAAGTATTAATACCCATTATTATTAATTGCTAATTAATAAGCAATAGAAACTAATGCCTCCTAAACTTCATATTGAAAATCTTTGATGAAGTATATTAGCACAAAGGCATTCCTGATTTCATGCTACTCAAGTTTATAAAAACATTGAAAATCTGTGACACCCTGTGCATGCCTTATCTAATGTTTATTTAGTCACACTGGTGGCTTGTGGTTTTTCACTATGTTATCTTATAAATTATCTGCTAGTAAAAATATTTTGCAAAATTTTTTAGTAATTTTTCTAGATAGTCTCTGCCTATGTGAATGTATTTAGTCTCAGCATCAGAAGACAGTCTGGAATGAAATACTGCAGATTTTTAACCATCCCCTGTAGTAGGAATAGCACCCCACTGAGACTACAGCTCTTGGTATCTGCAAGAACAGCTGCAGTGCTGGAAAATTCATAAAGCAGCAGAACATGGGATCAGCTAATACCTTCAGATCCTCATGCACTATTGTGCTTTATCCCAGCCTCTTACAGATTTAAGCAGTTTTAAAGGGCAGGGGTTTTAAGAACATGATAGATATGTGCCTTGCTTCCACCAACTATCAAAATAAAAATCTGTTTTGTGTATTTTATAGCTTGTCAGAAAAAATCCATAGGGTTCAGGGTTTTCGGGGCGGGGAGGGGGGCAGATCTCTCCACTCTGTATTGATCTTATTACTCATGAAACACTCTTGGTTTGGTTTTTAATATTTTCAGTGTAAATTTTACTCTAGCAGCCTTAACAGCCTAGAAACTGTTCTAAATCTATTTTTCTCTTCTTTCCCATGAGAAAAAAACAGAAATATTTGAAATAAGCTCTGTAAATTCTGCTATGTACATATGTATTCACACACATTAAGCTATCACTACCTTCACTGCAGTAGAAGGAAGAGATAAAAGACCACCTGCCTGTTATTAAGCATTTAACTTACATGTGACTGTTCCTAAAAAGCAGTATCCATGCAGACTGCCATGGATGTGTACATGCCCTGCATTGTCCAGAGAGGTCAATGGTGGGAGTGATGATATGGTGCTTAGAGGAGGTGGGTACTCCTCTAGAATGGCATACAGAGAAGTGGCCACCTCTGCGGGACAACACAAGGGCTGTGCGCTCCTGAGTGGGAAGAAGCCAGCAAAAAAAAGAAGCTGTAAACCTGTGACAAAAAAAGTGCATGATCAAGGGCAGCAGAAGAGTCTTGGGAGTCTGAATTAAGCACCACCTTGTGCAGGCAAGCACAACCAGAAGACTATTTCTTTCCCGCTGAACATCATTTACAGCAGCTTTTCCTGGGCTGGACAGAGTGGTCATGGACCTTTTTGCTTTTAACTACCTTGCAACAAGCTATAAGCTACTCTGAAGGGAGCTAACATTCATCTCTCTTGTAAAAGGTGGGATTCCTGAAAGGGGAAACCCAGAGCCATGGCTCCTGTTGTAAGTGTTCTTTATACACCTTATGCATGGCTTTTAATTAAAAAAAAAAAAAAAAAAAAAAAAAAAACGCCAAAAATCATGGAAGCAAGATCCAGAAAAAAGCTTTCCATTTTTTAGCTAAGTTCCCATCGCACTCTGCTGAAGAGTTAGATCATGCCTACATCCAGGTTCCTGGCCCCTACCATTTATACTGGCCAAAGTAGGCTGTTATGCTTAGACAGCACAGCAAACTGTTTTTCAAAAAATGGAAACACACACTGATTTTTAGATTTTCTTGAGAGGTTAGATGGTGTGTAAGTAATCTGAATCATTCTCTGAGACTTGTGAGCAGCAGCCTTTTAAGTCGAGCCTTAGGCAGGAGTTGGGGCATCAGAATTACCGCTTTACCCCAGACCAGGAGTGCGCTTTTGAAGCAGCTCCCCCACTCGCCCCTATTTACTGCCCTTTGGCTAACGTTGCAGAGCAGTTCTGGAGTGCACAAACCAGGTTCCTTCCCGGTGTCGCAAACCTGGATTACATGCTCTGGGACAACAGGTGACACTCTGCAACTGCCTCTGGGCATTCAGGCCTTGAAGACCTAGTGTAAAACAGAGTTCAAAGAAATAACACCATTTTACATCCTTGTGCGATGACTTTTAGAAAGGTAGAGTGTGAATCAAATGTTCTCTGAAACATAACAAGAATTCAAAAATAATTTAGTCGCTAGAGGGAGCCTCTTAATCATCATAACCTAGTATCAAACCACCACTAACTTGGGCCTTCAACTCTTAGATGTTGAAGTACTTTAATAGGGTCAGTGAGTGCTACTTGCTCCAGTACTCGGTTTAAAGAAAATGAGGGTAAAAGACAAGAGTATGCAAGGCTTCTGCAAAATCCCACATTCATTCCACATTCTGAACAAATACAGACTTTCTAAAGATCTCCCCACAGAAAAACAGGTAGAGCCAGTAGTGCAGTGGCTGGGAACAGAATTAGCTTGGCCTTGACCTTTTAAAAATGCCATCTTTAAGTGGCACCAGTGAGAGGGCATTCACCTTTCCCTCCTGTCGTGGTTTAACCCCAGCCAGCAACTAAGCACCACGCAGCCGCTCACTCACTCCCCCCCCATCCGGTGGGATGGGGGAGAAAATCAGGAAAAGAAGTAAAACTCCTGGGTTGAGATAAGAACGGTTTAATAGAACAGAAAAGAAGAAACTAATAATGATAATGATAACACTAATAAAATGACAACAGTAAGTAATAAAAGGATTGAAAAGTACAAATGATGCACAGGGCAATTGCTCACCACCCGCCGACCGACACCCAGCCAGTCCCCGAGCGGCCAAAATCACTGCCCCCCCCCTTCCCAGTTCCTAAACTAGATGGGACGTCACATGGTATGGAATACACCATTGGCCAGTTTGGGTCAGGTGCCCTGGCTGGGCATGAGAAGCTGAAAAAATCCCCGACCATAGTCTAAACACTACTGAGCAACAACTGAAAACATCAGTGTTATCAACATTCTTCACATACTGAACTCAAAACATAGCACTGCACCAGCTACTAGGAAGACAGTTAACTCCATCCCGGCTGAAACCAGGACACCTCCTCCAAAGATCGAACACCAAAATAAGCACCAGCTGTCACTGTGAGAGGCAAGTCTTGAGACCACAAGCACTACTTTACCTCCTAAATCTTAATTACACCGTAGCTGTGCCCAGACGGTAAGTCCCAGCAGCCAGATTTCGATGACTGCTACTTACAGCAGTGATCAGGTCTAGCTCTCTCTCTGTTAGAAGGCGGCTACGCACAAAATCACCAAGACGTGTTCCTGCAGTGTAACTGCAGGCATGCATTCAATTTTCTGCTGTACTCTAAATTTAGTAAATAACATAGCAGTTATAGTTTGTGGTTCTCCATTACAAATACTACAGAATTTGCAAGAAGTCCTGGAAAAACACCAGGAGAATAGGAGAGCTGTGGAGGAGAACCCAGCTGCAAGAGGGGCTCTCCCAGTCAGCAGGGCCTCGTTGGGACTGATTGAAACCTGGACAGAAAACCCCAGCACCTCAGAAGGTGCTTTCTTTTTAGAAAATAGCAGCAGAGGGCATCAGACAACAAGAAACCCTATATACGTTAATGAATCCTGAAGTGCTAAAGGCACAGTGAAGGGGAATGGGAACTGGAAAGGTATGGACTGAGAGGCCATAACATGGGTGGGGATAAGGAAGCGGGCACTGGGAGAAGGCAAACTAGACATGTCACTTCTCGAGTGTGTGTTGGCTGTAACCACTCCAGCATGGAAATGTTGGGGTGAGAGAGAGCAGGGGAGGGATCACCTATGGTGCTGTAACTTGCCTCAGAGGTGCTCTACTAGCAAACCAACCTGAGCACTGCAATTCGTGATGAACCACCAACGCCTAACAACGTCTCCCTTCTCTTTTAAGATATGAAAACAGGAAATTCTCTGTCAGTAAAGCAAGATTGCTGTTTGAGAGTATATCTCATGCTTTCCAAAAACACTCGGTACAACAGGACTCAAACAAGAAAAATCAAGACGACAAGCAATTAGCCAGCATGTAACCTTAATTCGTCCCTTTGAGTGATGACTAGAAAACAGGCAGCACCCAGAAGTGAAGCCAAATGACTCATTTTCCGAAAAAGCAAATACGGGTCTGTTGCCGGCATTTCCTCCCCACACCCTAAAACCGTTTCTGGCAGCGTGTGCAGAGATGACCTTGTCATGGCTGCAGGCACTCGGAGCTGCCATGAAGTGAAGATATTTGCTCAGCTTCTATTTCTACAGACAAAAAAAATGCTGCTTCATAAGTACAGTGATTTTCTGTTTTCCTTGGTGGAGACGAGGAGAGAGAACTGTTATTTATAGTGCCTTTCGTGGGAGTGCCTCAGACTTGAAGGAGGTCCTTCCCTTCTCTTGAGAAACTGGTGGCTGGACAGAAAGTACTTCAGCTACATCTGTGGTGTTCCCCAGCCCTGACGCGTTGTATGAATGTCACCGTTGTGCCCACAGCAGTGAGCCGCGCAGCTTCAGGGACTCCAGGAGAAGTTAGACCATCCAGCCGCTTGTAAGCTCTGGTATAACACAGCTTTCCTGTGGCGAAGTGCGCATGAGCAGCGAGGGCAGATTTAAGGACGGCCTTCAGAAACAGATGTCAGACGCTGTGCTGTAGCAGCAGTCATTGTGCTGAAAAATTTGGAATGCTTTTAAGTCAACTGAAAATAAGCTCACGTTCCAGACTATCAGCTGCCTGCTTTGAGCATAACTTGACCAGGTACCGTATTCCTCCCTTACTATGTTGGGAAACGCACAGGAAAATTTTAATGGGCATTTGGAAATTTTTTTTTGCTTCTGTAGATAAAAATATCTTGAGAAAGTCTCTAAAAGGCATTTCCCTTTACAACATTATTCTCATACAAGATGTGTATAAAGTGAGAGCTGCTGGCAACTTGTTATCACGAGTCTGGCTTTTATTTTCTCTATATCAAGTCTACAAAATAGGGATTTTTAAAAGACATTTTCACAGGCTGAACAGTACCAAATTGAATGGAATTACCTGTAAGACCTTTCACTGAGTGTTGCCACACTGATGCCACAAAAGGGTACTGTTCTTGTGAAAAGTGTATCTGAGTGCATCTAAAAATATGAATATTTTCTCTTATGCAAACTAGCTTGAATTGGGATTTCCGTATCTTGTAAGTGTTTTGATAGAAAAGTAAAGACAGATCAAAACAGTCCTATCAGTAAAGGAAAGCAGTAAAATGTGAAAGATATGTAACATATACCTGCCTGGATTATTAAAATGGATGAAGAAAGGGGAGGAACAGGGCAAGCTGCTTTCACGGACCCTCTTGCTCCCACCAGAGCTGCTAAAGTTTCTCTGACTGGACTCCCATCACCTTTCACTAAGGAAATGGCTTGGCAGGGATAATATCTGTCCGCGCGGTAACTGTTTTCTGTGTATTCGCTGCTATTTTACAGGCAGCTTCTGAGGAAGCTCAGCCTTGAGCTCCAGGCTGTGCTTTGAATCTGTGTATCTCTACTGTGAAGAACAGGCAGTTAGTGGCAATCAATTACACAATTAAATTTGAATAGTTCCAACTCCCTTTTATTTCAGCTGATTTGGAGGCACATAGTATGTGGACGCAGAAGACGGCTGAGGTGTCCTCTGGTATCTTTCCTATACCTACTTAGGATGCAGCAAAGGAACAAATGCAAATGCAGGAAACTGAGTGTCTGTAGATAGCAATGCTGCATCAGCATTGATGCTTGTAAAGAAGTGTTTAGTGCTGTTTGGATGCCAATTTTCTAAGCACTGAAATTTTAATTTTCACATTGAGGCTTGTAGTGTTGATGAATAAAATGTAAGAACTATGGATATTAACTAAGCTGCTAAATATTATCATTTCTAGAAAACAAAATGTGAAAGCAACATAATTTATAAAATTGGGATAGTTCAACCAGACATGGGATAAATTTGAAAGGAGTCTATTTTAAAGCCTTTGAACCAAGGTCATTTGGCCCTTACTTCAAAGCCTTTAAACAGTTTCTCTGTTTGTCTCTTTCACAGGCAGTGGAAGAGAAAGTCCCAGAGGAACCTTTGCAGAAAGCTGTGCAGAGGGGGGAGAAAAGAGCATCACACCCCGAAATCTGACACATACAAAGAAGGAAGAGGCTCAGCTCAGAGTCAAACAACAAGAGGTCATAAATTCAGTGTCTTAAGAAAATGTCATTGTTGGAAGAGGATGACTAGCGTTTCTACAACTAGAGATATCTCTTACAAGCCTGAAAGGAAACTTGGCACATTATGTGAGGAAGCAGCAGGCTGCTACTGCCTCTGTGATTACAGAAAAATAAATTATATTGAGGACTGGATTTTAAAAAGCTCTTCTCTTCCTTTCTGAACAGTAAGTATTTTTCATACAGCTGAGTTGTGTAACAAAAGAGAATTATCTTGCTATTTTAAGATAAACTTCTCTATGCAAAAATTCCTCTAAGTAGTGAAGAAGTGCTAGCCATAAAAATAACATTAATGTCTGTACTCTTCTCCATTTAGGCTCTGATCTGAGATGCACTGAAGTAAATAAAACAGAGAATTTTGATAGGCTTTGATTAATTTTTTTATCTATTTTTATTGCAGTGACTAGTAGAAAGGTGCAAACATGACAAGGCGCTCTCTCTCTTTGTTTTGTAGGATCTGAACATTCCAAATGCAGAAATGATTTGGCAACTAACATCTTATTGGTGAGAAAAAAGTTCATGAATTATTGTTATTTCGTACTTAGATCTAAGTGAAAGAAGTTTAATAATGACATAATACTGTATTATAAAAGAGTAGCATTGTTGATCTATAAAGTATACTCACAATGTGATTTTGTTTGTTTGTTTGTTTTTCTTGTTCTTAACTTTTTCATAACACAAAGGTCCCAGCCTGGGCGAGAATGATGTCAGAGGAAGCTGATCCCATTCTCAGTTTCCCAGACTAACTTCTAAAAAATATCCCAAGCCCCTAAAGAAAAATCACTTGTACCTCATCTGCCACATGTAAATTCCCAAGTAAGACTGCTCATAGGAAGTTTGGAAACAATGAGAAAAGGAGATTTTTAAAGTTTTGGCCCTGGCATTTTCCTTTTCCTAACATCTGTTTGGGTCAATGATCAAAATTTAACACACCCTCTATGCCTGGGCAGAGAGTGGTCTGGTCTGCAGCCAAGCTCACACGGGAGCATCTTCAGCCGCGTGCAGTGGGAGCGATGAATGGCCGGGTCATTGGCTTCTTTCCTTCTTCTGTGTTTCAGGACATCCCTGGTCACACCCCTGATTTTCAGTCTGCTTCTGCAGCCACCACTTACACAGCTTTCCATCATCACACAGCCAAACATTGTCCTGTTGATGGCTGATGATCTTGGCATAGGGGATGTAGGTTGCTATGGGAATGATACTATCAGGTAAGGAAACTGAGCATAATAGTGAACAGACCTGGTGTGTTATTTAATGTAAGACTGCAATCCTCTGCCCAGCATCAGCTATTTGAGCTGTCTTCAAGTCCATTTCATGGAGAAATGGGAGGATTTCCCATGAGTGCCAATAATGGTAAATGTAAAGCACTACCAGGATTATCTCACAGCCTAGAGGGCATTCCCAGGGCCAGCTCTGCTAGCCAGGGCTGCTTTACTGTGGCAGTATTGCAACTCTTCTTGTGTATTCCTTAATTGCCCGACAATGAGAAACAGCTAAGCTCTTGCACATACCTGAAGCTAGAAACATTGTTCCATTTTTCAGTGTATCAGGCCTCATTACCTCATTTAACTCTATTTTGCCATTCTTTCCCCGTCTCACATCAAAATACAGTATAAACCAGTGCAACGATCTATGTTACTAGGAAATGCTTCTCTTTTCAGACCCAAGGACATAGAATTTGCCTTCTTTTCAAAATCATGCCACAATATTCCTACCAAACTGGCTTCCTAACAGCTTGTTACTTGTCTGAACAAAACCACATTTGGTACAATCACTCCTCTCATCCAGCAAAGTTCTCAGAATCTCACC
Organism: Buteo buteo; assembly: GCF_964188355.1. NCBI lineage: Eukaryota > Metazoa > Chordata > Aves > Accipitriformes > Accipitridae > Buteo > Buteo buteo. The sequence goes on along the minus strand of NC_134195.1, from coordinate 13,833,246 downwards.
CTGACTGGCACCAGCCAGCAAGTTTCTGAGAGGTAGCTGATGACCATAGGTAGCTGATGACCATAGGTAGCTGATGGGGCTCTGCATGGACGGGCCTCCACTTCAGCGTAGCATCATCCCCAAGGCATGAGTTTTCTCTTCAAGAGCAGTGGGGTACATTTCTGCAAGGCCTTTCATAGGACTTGGGAAACAAGAAGGAATGATTGGCTTGAAATTTATCCAGACAGCGACTGTTAATGAAGAAAAAAACCCAAACTTTCCCCCTCACTTGAGAAAATTAAAATAAAAAAATAAAATAAAATATTTCCTGACCATCTTCAAATAGAAGAAATTTCCCAAAATAAAGATAAGTATATTATTCCTCATCCCCATTCCCTTGAAGACTCTCTGAATAATATCTGACAGTTTCGGTTGCATTTTTAGGACCCCGAACATTGATCAGCTGGCAAAGGAAGGAGTAAAACTGACCCAACACATCGCTGCGGCTCCCCTTTGCACCCCCAGCAGAGCAGCTTTCCTCACTGGCAGATACCCCATCCGATCAGGTTTGCCTTGCAAAACCAAGCAGCCTTTAAACATTGCTTTATTGCTGAAGGGAACAATATCATACAATGGGCACAAAAGAAACGAGGGTGTGCAAATAGAAGGGGTGCCGCGGACACGTCATCCCTCACTGAGGCACACAAAGACGTAGCAGCTAGGCCTAGTACCTTTGAGGTGGCATCTATTTATGGGGTACAATGAAGTGAGCTGGGGGGAAGCAGAGCAGAGAAGAACCAGCTCTGCAGAGCAGCACGCTCCCCCCCAGCTCGCAACTTCAGTTGCCTTTTGGTGCTCTATTGCACAGACTGCAGCCAGAATGGAGTTAGTACAAATTGTTACATTCAAAAAAGTCATTACACAGAACATGAATAGTAATAACACATTTCTAAAGCACTAGTTACATTAATTTCCGTCATGGGTGACTCCTCATCAGATACCAGAAACAGCTTAGCGCTGCAGGGAGCAGAGTAGATCTATGCAGATATGTGTCCATTCCCTCCAGTCGAGGTGCAGAACGAGTCGCTTACAGGAAAGCTTTGTTACCTACGTGTCACGATTCACCCATCCTATGAAATAACAGTTTGACAGCTATATTATTTTTCCCAGTTCTGTTTTTGAAGAAAAAATACTATCCTGTCAAACTGCATCCCTGAGATGAAGAGGTATGAAAAACAAATAGCTCCACATGTTTCTAACAGCAACTCCCTAATGCTTGTTCTATTGCAAATGATCTTCAGTGCCTTCATTCCCGAGGCATTTTGAAGCTGACATGTTGTCCTACTTCTATCATGACAGCTCCCACTGAGATGGATAGCTTGAAAACGCACATGAGCTTGTACAGACTCTCTCCCGCTCTAACAACAGGGCCAGAGACATTCAGCGCTCCCATGACAGATTGTACTTCACATAACGTTGTATGATGGGGTTATGTCAGTATATAATGCTAAATTACAGGGTGTAAACCTGCAGGTGAGGAGAAGATTGCAGTGCTAGATAGCTGCTCTGTGGGTTTCAGAAGTCGGATACCAGCCATGCCACTGTGCAGGGAAATCTTGAGTTCCCAGGCAGCCTAATGCAAGCTGGAGCTTGAGGCTGACAGAGGGCTGAGGTCTCCCTGCCCTCACCATCACACTAAGTACTCTTCAAACCACCTGGATGTCACTGTGGTATATAAAAGCTCCTATACAACTGTGCTGTTCCAAATGAAATAAAATAAAATGTCTCAGTATGAGATACAAAGAAGAAAATCTATTATATAATGGAGAGACTTCATTCTTTCTTAATCTTGTCCAAAGTCCTAGATTCATTTCCCCAAACAAACAGCACTAGGATAAACATTTAACACTATAATACCTATGAAACCAAGAAACAAGAAAGTATGTTTTATAAAAGTACTCTACCTGTTATACTTACTAAGATTGTTTATTACTCTATTTTTTAGGGATGGATGCTATAAACAATTACCGTGTTATCTTTTGGAACGGCGGCTCAGGAGGGCTTCCTCCAAATGAAACCACTTTTGCCAAAATACTGCAGCAGCAAGGCTACAGCACGGGACTGATAGGTATGGGGACACCCCTGAAGATGGCCTAGAAAGTGTTTCACCTGCACAGCTCACTCAAACCATTTGTTTTAGTTAGCAACTGCTTATAACTCAGTTGTAATATTCTTATTTCCTGATTTAAGAATATCTTGTAAGAAGAAATCCTGACCAAAAAGAATCTCTCTTATAAGAACAGACAACTGATAAAGAGAACAATACTGTTGACCTGCTTTCAAGCACAGCTGTGGTTGTTAAAATACATAATGGAAAATATGTTACTATTTCTTGAATACTATTCTACCAGGTATATGATAATTATTCCAATAGTATTTCATAAAATACAAAAACATGAGTGTCATTTAAACATGCATGACGATGCTATACACAGTTCAGAGCAGATTCACAACAAAAGGGAACAGATGCTACTTTAAACAATAGAGCCAGTTCATGATATCACAGGATTTGGCCTTTCAAAAACAGAAACAAAGCAATTATTTTTTCTTTAATTATAGCATGCCACTATAGTTCACCAAGATTTCAGTACAGCCCATAAAACATTGCCTCCTTCAGCATTAATATGAATTCCATTTTACTTTATATTTTATAGGACTTTTTTTTTTTTAATACAGTTGTAACTTTTGGTCATGATCCAGTTTCAAATAATTATTTATCTTAGATATGGCACATAGTTCCACAGACTGATAAAGCACAAACGTTCCTGAGCTGATTTTTCAGCAATTTGCCCTACCTCAGCTGAGCTTCTAAATACCAATATCCAAAATCTATGTTTGACACGTAAAAATACCGGCTGCACAAATAAACTGAATTTACTAAGAAAAGTGTCTGCAGGAATGGATTTGTATTTATCCAGCAGAATAAATCTAAACCGTAAAGGACAATGCTAAATGAAGGCCTCCAAGCATTTTAAGTTCTATATTACTGAACCTTCTTCTCCTGTTAATTCTGTAGCAATATTATTTAGTTATTTTAATCAGCTCATAAAAAAAGCCCATATCTATTAGCCACGTGCTTCTGCTTGGTTTCAGTATGTAATCACTAACAAAACAATCAGATTTGTCTCCGTTTTGCCAAAGGGAGGTTGTGCTACATACCTCCTAGAAGCAGCTAGGAAAACGGGCTGGCATTTTCCCTGTGGGCATCTCAGCTAAAATCACACTATAGACACCAAGAGCATCACTTAGTTTAACCAGATTGATAGATTCTGATTAATTACACTGTAGGGAATGATGGAAAGCACTGGTGATAAGTGACGCAAAAAAACCCTGTAAGAACAACTTTACATTCAAGTCATGAAGAAGAAATGTTGTACAACATCTACCCACATCACTACAGCTGATTGAGCACTAAATAGTCTCACCTGAATGGTTTGTGATTGTTTTGCTCTGAGCACAACCCGTTTAATTGCAAAGTTGAATCCTATTAATAACCTGCAGCTTGATGTGATAATGAGACTTTTCATTGGGAAGCCCTTTGCAGATTCTTTGTAGTCAGAAAAACAATGTCTAACATATGCCCTCAAAGATTAATTTATCTTAATTATACACTTAGTTTGTCTTCTGGAGATTTGAGTCTTTTGTAGCATGTCAGAAGCCTTTATCGACCTCAGATGGAGATTTAGGTGTTGGAGTGTATCTGAAGTCCAAAGATACTTTTGCTGCACCTGTATTTATGACCAATGCATCAATGTATTGATTACAAACCCATTTCATTCTATAGCTGGCTCTAAATATGTCAAGAGGTAAACTGAGTAGAGATTTTAGCTGAAAGCAATTCATCCACCTAGAACAGAACTTTCACACTTTCTTTATATTTATGGCCAAAAAGCAGCATATTTTTTTTTCCTCTGAAGCAGTTTTTTCTGCTCTTATTGTAATGCACAGCAATTCTATTGAAACCTGCTCAGGGTTGACTGCTAGTATACGTATTGGTAACATAGTGAACCACTTGTTTAGGGTAATACCCTTCTGTAAGTACACAGTTCCTTACTCCACAATAAGAATTAGTTGCAAATTAGTTTTCAAGTAAAATTCTAAAAGTTCATTTTGATCTTTAGATCTAGTATCCAAGGCCTGCATTACATCAGAGATCATAAAATGCAATTAAACTGCATCTCTCTGATGAAAGGTAAATTTTGGTTGCCTGATTCAGATTCTCACAAGCCTCAGGGTTTAAGCCAAATCAGCCAACTTTTTATGTCTCTGTGTAAGTGCCTAACCAGTCTTTTTGAATAGTCTGGAGGGGAAGCAAATGCATAGTTTGATGTGCCATTCATCATAATAGAGGACATATGTTCATGATGAAGAACAAATCATATTGCAAAAGGTCAGGAGATGTTCCTTTTGATACTGAAGACTTCAGAATTTAAAAGAAGAAGGGTTTGACTTATTAAATTTGATGAAATACAAATAAATGGAAAAAATACTTATAAAACAAGGCATTTTATTCTCATCCAGTACACAGAGATACTATTATCAGCAAAGTTATTTACATATGTACAGCTTCATGAGAAATCCTGATCTCCTGAGCTCAAGTTCTCCTGGATCTGGTGGTTTGTCTGCCAAACCCACTGTTGAGCTGCGAGTTACTTGACTACACTATCCATAGCTTCCCTTATCTAGCTGGCACCAACGCGATGCTGAGCATTCCCATAGTCCTGACATCAAGCTGTTCAAAACTTTCCAGAAACAAGTCTGCATAGCACCTTGAAGGTAAACAGACAACAGGACAACAGAACAACGGTATTTTGCCCTGAGCTTACAAAAGGACTTTTTCCTCCTATTTCATACTTGACAGGTCTGCAGGAAGGCCATACATTTCTGCTTGGTTCTGAAAATTTGAATTTTTCTTCATTTCTAGTTCCCTTTATAGTCCAGTTTTTTACATTTGATCAAAGCTACAGGACGTGAATATGTATACAGAGTACCAATAACTCTGTTGGAAATTTACAATTTGAGGAGGTTTGCTTTCATCAATCATAAGATATATCCTATTATATTAGTACATACTTGGTATATATGTGTAGGATGAAGAAGTTATCACAAGTAGGAAAAAAACCCAACCATTTTTTGAGAAATGTTTTGTACGAGGAAAAGTCCATTTTTAAATATTATCTCTTTACATTCTAATAATCTGTATTTTCAGGGAAGTGGCATCAAGGTGTTAACTGTGAATCCCGCAATGACCATTGTCATCACCCTTTAAACCATGGGTTTGACTATTTTTATGGGATGCCTTTTACACTAATAAGTGACTGCCAACCAAATGAAACACCAGAGATGGACAGAGCCTTTAGAAGGAAACTCTGGCTTTCCACTCAAATGATTGGCCTCGTTACGCTCACCGCTGCCCTGGGAAGACTGACCGGCTTGATTTCAGTCCGCTGGAAAATGCTGATCTGCCTTGCTGGGTTTAGTCTCCTGTTCTTCATATCCTGGTTCTCAAGTTACGGGTTTGTACGATACTGGAACTGCATTATGATGAGAAACCATGAAGTTACTGAGCAGCCAATGGTGACAGACAGGACTACATCCCTTATCTTGAGAGAGTCCATTTCATTTATTGAAAGGTAAATTGTGTTTCCTTTGATCACAATTTTTCTGGTTCTTGCATGTCTTGCAACTTTTAAACAGCACTTTCCCATGTGAAGTTTTTATTATTTTTTGTAGTGTTATATACGATTATAAGTACTATTATGTTTATTAATTATTAATAACATTAATAATGTGATCATATTATTAAACCAAAAATTAACTGCTGCTTAAGGATGTCTGTTACTCCCAACTTCACTAAAGCTGATAATGTTTCCAAATTTCCATTTGTTGAATTGAATATTTCTAGGCTATTTTGAGGAAATACATATTTCAATCAATGAGATCAACATTGTAGCTTTAAGGGATAGCAGCTGATGGCAGAAATGTGTGTGGGGGCTGGGGAAGGAGAAGTAGAGCTGTGAGGAGACCCTTATCTATGGACTGACACATGGGCAACAGCTGGCAGGAGATGAACCTACTGCCTTCGTTTCAGTAGCACTGTGGTGGTTTGCAACAGCACAAAGTAAAGCTTCAATCTGGAACTCTTCTATGTATGATTCAGGAAATAACAAGGGTCATTTTATAGACGCCAAACATTATTTTGTCAGATAGATCCTAATCACTGGGGTTTAATACCTTACAAAGTAAGAAGTTTCTGAAGTGATTGTTGAAATACGTGTATACACAAATCATACCATTTTCCATTATGACTGACCTCTGTATGTATTGAGAACCTTCCTCCCTAACAACAAAGTGTTGATTTCTGTTTTTTAGAAATAAGCACAAGCCATTCCTCCTCTTTCTTTCTTTTTTGCATTCCCACACCCCTCTTCTCACCACAGAGAAGTTTCTTGGGAGGAGCCATCATGGTTTATATGGAGACAATGTAGAGGAGATGGACTGGATGGTGGGTAAGTCACCATAGCAAATTACAGTCTCTCCAACTACCTAATACCTAGGTCTGAATATATAATAAAAATTCAGTTGTTATTAAAAGAATAAAAGTATTAAAACCAAGAAGAAAAAAGTCCTAAGCTTTTAATGAACATCTGTCAATCTTGTATGAGCACTGTTGTCTTACAGTGTTGCTTTTTTATTTTCTCTAGTCTTGGACCAAAGGAGTCTCTGTTCACTCGGTGTTTTTTATCTAGTGTTTACCAGTTTTAACCATGTCCTCTTGGCTTCTGTCAAGGACCTCTCCTGCTCTTCTTACTAAATAAGTGACAATTATTTATTTTTCTGTGATTATTGAATATCAGGTAATTTGAACCCCTTATGGTCATGTAGCCACATTTGCAAAAGGGATAAGAATCAGGTACACATACAGAAAGAACTGGTTTTCAAACCTACCTGCCAAATACTTACACACCACAAATATAATACGTATCAGAAACAGCTAAAGAACAACGTTCAAATAAAAAAGAACTACGTTATTAATGCATATTATATGCAGCCAGTAATTTAATGCAAATACTAACAGTGGTCTAGAAAATATAAGATAAGAGTACATGACATTTTTTCCTCATTTCTCACGATGGCCATCACTGATGCAGAATCTAACTTTTTAGGGGCTTTGGATCATACTTTCATTCCATATTTTTACAGCACACAGCACTTGTGCACTTTAAAATACAGGCTTCCGGTCTGTGACTGTGGTTCGTGCACTCCTTTGTTATAATACTACTAATAAAGCATTACAGCACATCACAAATCTGTGCTTTTACAGGCAGTGAAATCACAACTACAAATCTTGATGTTAAAAAATTCTTCTTTTAAACAATGAGCAGCACTACATAGATAAAAAATTACATGGATGAAAGTTTACAAGTCAGAGGCTAAAATTTATGTACTGTAGGTGATTTTTTTACTTTTTTAATACACACATATTCCTGTGTTTACAGGCCAGGTTCTAGAAGTTATTGACAAGGAAGGCTTGAAAAATACTACATTAGTTTACTTTGCCTCTGATCATGGTGGATGGCTGGAAAGACAAGAAGGCAAAAGGCAGCTGGGTGGCTGGAACGGAATATACAGAGGTAAGAGCGAGCTGTCAGGGAAGGTGACAACCCAGCAACAACTAGTAAAGTACTCAGGATACTGCTAAAGCTTAGGTAAGATTGTACACTCAAGCAGTAACAGTGATTTATCATTGAGAAGAAAATTTGTCTCATTCTAATCAGGCATTAAAAAATTTAGACAATGCTAGCATGTGCAGGTGTTCTTTATAAGCATGAATTCTCAAATTGGCATTTTCTCATGAGGCAACTGATCACAGGTAATTTTGATTAAGCATGTGTAACTTCTCATTAAATATTAGTTGCATCTGAACCCTTGCCTTACCTATAACAGGTATGTTACAGGTTTGTAAAAGAGAGAGGAGAACTAAGCTGGGAAACCACTTTATGCCTGAAATTTTTATTGATGCTGAGTTCTGATGGGACAATGTGTTTGTAATACAATAGAAGGAAGTAAGTGTGTAAGGTCACTCAAGGGGTCTGATATAGTGAACACACTTTTACTGATGCTGAGGACAAGGAGCTTAGCAGTAAAAATAAAAGGGTAAGGAAGGCTCATAAAGGTACATGTTATCTCATGATAATGCAATAACATTTGTCTAAAATTTCTCTTTATTTTAAATGAAACTTTTTAAATTTTATTTATTTATTTATTTATTTATTTATTTATTTTATGAAAGGTGGAAAAGCTATGGGAGGCTGGGAAGGAGGAATCCGTGTCCCAGGGATATTTAGATGGCCAGGAGTCTTACCTGCAGCCACAGTTATTGATGAACCTACAAGCCTTATGGACATTTATCCTACAGTAGTTCATCTGGCTGGAGGGGTACTACCCCAGGACAGGTACAAACACAAGTGTCTTTATTGCTCCTTCTCTCCCAAAACAGTGGAAAACCTAGTTTGGAAACACATTTGCAGAGTCTGACATTTTCTTTTTCACTCCTGCTCCTTTTCTAGACACATAAACATTACCACAGCTCAGTCACCTGTTCTCTACCTTGAGATTCAGCATTTACCTGCAATCTTCTACAAGCACCTTCCTTGTTCAGAGTTGCCAGCTCCAGCAAGAGGTGTGCAGAAGGAACGCAGTCCTGTACAGCTTACCTCAGTCTGATGGTCTCTGTTTTTTCTGCTAGGGTAATTGATGGCCGGGATCTGATGCCTTTGCTGCGAGGAACAGTTGAGCACTCAGAGCACGAGTTCCTGTTTCATTACTGTGGCATTCACTTACACGCCGTGCGGTGGCACCAGAAGGACAGTGAGTACAGAACTTCTTTCCCAAGAATTAGGCTCAATCTATGGGAAGGCATATTTGTCTAACACATTTTTTCTGGGATTGCAGCTTTCCCAGTAGTTCTAAGTGTAAGGTGGTAAACAACTTACTAGCATTGCCTATATTGTATGGCACAAAGAGTTCGTTCAGGGCTTCAAGGCACGTGGCATGCCAGGCAGGCTACCGGAGCTCAGGATGGGTCTCACCCACCTCTCTGTCTGAATGCAAGTCCTGGGAGCCCATGCCCTCCTTGTCTCATGGAGAAGTCCTTGCCTCAGCCCTTTGTCTGTCCTTCTGCTACCTTACCATGGAAGAAAGCCATGGAAACCCCAAATTTGTTTTTCATGTCTTCATAAAACCCAAAGTGAGCGATAACTGATACTTGCTGAAAATTTTGGAGAAATTTCAAAATGTCAGAAATCAATTTACATTATTGGTTTAATTCTGTGACACTTTTAATTTTAAATGAAATTACAATACTATATGAACTAGTAAGTGTAGAGCTGAAGTGCAACCAGAAATGAACTCTAGAAGAACATTCACTTTTCTAATGCCTTGTGGTAACCACCAGTGTCATTGCAAGCCTTCTTTCTTTCCTGCCAGGTGGAGCCATCTGGAAGGCTCATTATGTGACCCCCATCTTCCGTCCTCTCGGAGCTGGGGCTTGTTATGATAGAGGATTTTGCCCATGTTTTGGGGAAGGCGTGACCCATCATGACCCTCCGTTGCTCTTTGATCTCTCGCGAGACCCTTCTGAAGCCAAACCTCTGTCGCCTGACACCGAGCCCCTCTTTGACACTGTAATAAGGAAGATGGGAAGAGCCATAGAAGAGCATCGCAGGACACTGACTCCAGTCCCAGAGCAGCTCTCCGTGTACAACGTGGTGTGGAAGCCGTGGCTGCAGCCATGCTGTGGGACGTTCCCATTCTGTTGGTGTGATAAGGAAGGTGATAATAAACTTGCCAACCTCTAAAGGAAAGAACCAAAGTTGCTTCCTCCAAAGTGTTTTTAGATCAAGAGTGTTTTCTTTGAGAGTGTTGATTGATGGGTTGGTTTGTTGTTTTAATGGAGACTTTGAGAATTGTTCCAGTGAATGGCACCATATTTGCTAAAGGTGGCTTTAGGCTGGACACTCTCAGGGAGGGATCAAGACAGAAAGATCTGAGGAGCATGTTTTAACTTGCATCTGCTGACAACTGAATGAATAGTTCAAATGCACTGAAGCGGGCCAAGATTAGAGCTGTACAAGTAATGATATAACTTATGTTTTGTTGTTTATGAATGTATACTTGGAAGCTTTGCTTTGATTTTTTGTTCTGAATTTCTAAGTGATTCCTGGACTGAGGTCTCCCTTCATTTTGTTATCCTTACTGGCAATGCATAAGATGCCCCTATAATAAATTTTTGTAGACTACTGCTTCCAAAAGAATTCGACAATAATTTTGCCCACAGTTCCTCACCAAATCTCCTTTAAAAGTAGCTTCCTTCTTTCCTTGTAGCTAGTCCCTCCAACAGCAGTGATGATGGCAGCTCGTTAGTCTGTGGCTTCTGGATCAGGAGGAATTGCCTGGGTGAGGCATAAAGCTTGGAAACATGACAAGCTGGGTAAGAGCTGTCTGTGCTTTCTGAGAAGGGTGGGAGTCCTCTGATTGGAGTCAGCCTCTTTTGATGGAGAACGCAAAAGGGAAAGGATTTTTCCTTTCCAAAGCTCCCATTGCACCCAGCTGCCCAAGCAGCACTGGCAAGGGTGTAGCAGCATTGATGGTCACAGAAGTGCCAACTGATAACCAGTTTAGTCATTTGGGCACAGGACTGCACAAGTTACCTTGTTGCCTGTGTCTCAGCCATAACTGGTTCCTGCTAACAAGTAGTAGGTTCGGAAAAAAGTCTTTGAAAGATGCCCAATACTAATTATAAAAACAAACAAACTCTAATTTACGGTTAAAAAAAGAAATGCAGAATTAAGGTATTTTTTGCTTCACAAGTTAAATTTTCATCTCAGCAAACAGCTAGATTTACTTAGATCTAGCTCCTTTGCTGCTGTAAATTCAGTTCTTTCCTTCTTCATGTTAAAATAGTTGTTCCTATTAAAGTAGCCTTGCAGGTAATTCTTTTATTTGTAGGGTACAGTATATATCTGTTCACATGGATATGTTTACACTGGTATCTGAATATGTAGGCATCTGAGAACATAATTTGCTCATTCGATTTATTTCACATTTTTTACTATTTTTCCAACTATCGTGCTAGGACCCATTTCTCTTGTTCATCTCCTTTGATAAACGTTTGGTTTATTCTGGTTTCATTTCCTTCCTTGTTTCCCACAATTCAGGCACCAGGAAATCTGCAGGTAAGCAAAGTCCTACAGCTTAAAAGCAAAGTTTTATTGTATGCCATGACCTCACGCATTTCAGACTGTTATAATTCACCCTGATGCTCCATCAGTGCTATTGATGAGAAAGGCACTCAGCCTTACTGTGAAAACTTCAAGAGATGAAGTGAATCCATCACTTCACATGTACTAGATTGTTGCTCGGTTTCCTCCATTGTTAAGAGTGTGTGCTTTATTTCTCATTTGAATGTATGCTATTTCACAGATTCTTTCTTGGCTAGATTTAAAGGTCTTTTCGTATTCAATGTGCAGTGTTTTCTTTACATGAAATTACCGTAATCAGACTGGCATTTTTCAATTTTCTCAGTCATTTTCCAAGATCTCACTTCCATTCTCAAGCCAGTTTAATATCTGCGATTCTACATCCTCTCAATTTTTCAACAACTTTAAAAATATGTGGTTATAATACCTGTTCATATGATTGAACCAGTTTTTCTGGCACAGAAACACTTCATAGCACTGTAGAATATCCATTTGGAGATCGAGAGTAAAGGAAGACCTCTGAGCTAGAATTTGTCCTGGACACTAGTGTTTGCCCATGTAATCACAGTTATGAGGCCCTGTCGATATGCAAAGTGCCATGGGATCAGAAAATGTTCAGGGCTTGATTAACACGGATATTACTCATGGAATGATCATGGGCAATAGTAAAGGCTGCCTTGACAAAACCATGTTGTCTTTCTTTTTATTTTGAGTAGTCAGCAGGTTATGGTGTCCTACTTTCTTGTGCATCTGAAGCAGAAGAACAATCTTTAATTCATTTAATTTCCTTTTTCTTTGGGAATTCTAACCTTACTGTGTTAAGTGCTGTTAGGAGCATGGTAGTCTCCTCTAGCCGCCCCAGCCCAGGACCCTCCTGCCCGGCTGCTGGACCCCAACCTGGTGCCCGGGGACCCAGGGTCTCTGCCCAGGCTGGGGGACACGGCTGCCACTTTCCCCCTTGCAGATTCAACCCGTGGTGAAGCTAAGCGTGTATCCCAGAGACACGGACACACACACATGCACAGGACACTGACATGGCCAGTCACTGTCTCCATACATTGTGTTGACATGTATGGTCTAGTCTGAGAAACGTGGCATAGGGTTACAAGCAGTTTTGATAGACTCAGAATGGCATTTTTCAGATGAAAACAAAGTAGTGCATCAAAATAGTCTCCTTGACAGTAAGTATAATGAACATCCATTTTCACACAAATATTTGCCACTGTTAGGAGTCCTTCGGGCTGTTTTCCAGTTGAAGAAGTGTATAAGGCAGGTATTTCTTTAGGGTAGTCTTATTCACTTCCAAAGAATGTACCATCTCCTGTACATTCTATAAATACCATGGGAACTGGTTTCTCTTTTTGCTGTTCTTAACCTCTTCTTGTCATCAATTTGTTCGAAAGTCCTTTTTTTCCAAGCAATTTTTCACCTTCAGGCTAATCCCCTTTTCCATTTACTGTGTAGCTATTGTAGCAGTGAGAGTTGCGGTTTCTCACAGCTGGGCTACCAGCTTTTTCCCATGTCAAGAGAGCATCTAGATTTATTTTTCAAACTGAAAGATCTAACAGTTAATATTTACTAACATATTGCAACCTGTTCTTTGAGCCTTTTTTTTTTGCCCCCCCTTTTTTTTTTTCCAGTTGCTTAGCATTTTCAGGTTTTTGGAAGCTCATTGAAATCAGTGAAAACTACCAATTTCAGGAGATTTGAGACTAGGATTTTTACACATAGTTAATTTATCTGTTGTGGCCACACCTGACAGGAAGTTGCAAAAAAGAACAAGGCTATTCCTCTTTGCTTTACAGGATCCTGAGATATAAAACTCAGAAAGTACATAGCAAATAAAATGTTGTGGGTAAGAAAAAAGTCACGTAGGAAAAAAATAATATTCTATCGTATTTAGAAGTAGACTGATCTTAGTTATATTACCATACTAGTATGATAAAAGTCATCTTTTTATGTATCTCATAAATTGTTATATTATTTGACTAATACAAAAATGTCCCATATTTTGTAAATACTTTAAAACATTGGGTGAATATGAGATCTATAAAACATGAAAGCATTGTGACTTATAGGTGGTTTTCTGCTTCCGTTTCTCAGTCTTTTTGTGTCACCACCAGCATAAACAGATGTGAGGAGAACTGAAAGAGGACTTTCGAAGTATCAGTTATAACTCTTCAGCCTAATAAAAAAAAAAAAAAAGAAGTCAAAACCAAAACACAAAAATAAAGTATTTTCACATTAAGTGTTACATGTCAAGCATCAAGATTGAGTAAAAGTAGTTCTAAGAAGCTTGAAGGGAATTAGAAAAAGGCTGGAAGAGGTAGAGTTGTACTTTTCTCTTTGTGACAGCAGTTTGGAGTTAATAATCCAAGTTCTGTGCACTCTCTCTATTAAATGGAGAACACCAGGGGAACAGTAGGGTTGTACCAGAGCACCATGTCAGGTTCTCAATCCCACCCCAGGTAAACTTTTGTGCAGAGGAACACTGAGTTTTCTCTTCTCTACGCAGACAGATCTTCTGCCTTCAGCAGAGAAGCCAGGAAGGACAAACTAAAGGGCTTCCCAAGGTTTTCCTGCTTTGGTGGCATTTCAGGAAGGGACCTTGAAGATCATCTAGTTCCAACCCCCTGCCATGGGCAGGGACCCCTTCCACTAGACCAGGTTGCTCCAAGCCCCATCCAGCCTGGCCTTGAACACTGCCAGGGATGGGGCATCCACAGCCTCTCTGGGCAACCTGCTCCAGTGCCTCACCAGTTACCAACTCATTTTCTTGGCCAAGTAGCATGAAGTGCTTTATTACAATCTTATCAGAAATAGAATAAGAATTTCTTGTTGTCTTAGAAAGACCAACAAAGCTTAATCACAGGTGGGGCACTTGACCTCTTGGCTGTAAGCTAACCAGGTAGGAGAAAGTAATCCAGGCAATAAATAAATTATCCAGGTACTTAAAAAAAAAGTATAAGAGAGAGACATAAAAAGAGAAATGCTCTATTCAAACCTCAGAGAAGTAAGTTTAACAGACTCTTCATGTATGTAAAATAGATCATGTGATTTCTGCTACCCTCAGGAATTTATAGGTTGGGTCCTCACATACACAACACTTTGCTCCCCTGCATCAAACCATCCATCATGATATAACAGAGGAAGACAGGGCATCGTATGTCTTGTATAACCTAGCACGTTTTCATTAGATAGAAACACTGTCAGTGAATACTACTGCTCCCAAGCTCTACGCTGCTCAACATTACATTCATTCTTAGTAATACTAGATTTGCTGTTAACAGCCCTGGATTACAGGTCCTTGGAGCAAAGACCCTTTGAAACTTTGCAAAGTGCATCAACAAAATTGGTGCCAGTATAAAACAGTCACATGAAAAGAAGCAGGGGAAAAAAAATTAGTTGTACTCTAGGTACACATTGGGACTGGTAAAAGGCTGACTAAATAGCCTCAAAGGATAGGGAATGCCTGTAAATGAGATTATGCCATGTGTTACGAGTGTTGCAGTAGCCCTTTAGACCGTATAACTCCTAGCTTTATGACAGTTTGGATAAACAGCTTGTGAGAAGCTTTCTTCAGCCAAATAAAAACAGTTCATCGAAAGCTCTGCAGAGGGCTGCATGTTCCTGCGCTGACGGGCACTCTGCTCTGGGAGCCTCACATCTATCAAGATGGGAATTTTTTCCCCATTGCAACAAATGTGCATTCCGCTTCCATATCTGAGAACTAGCAGAGAGACCATGTGTCCTCAATCCGGTCTGTGTTGCCTCTCCTTTTCTCATTTATTTCCCTCCAAAACTCTTCATGAAAGAGGCCAGGCCCTGCAGCTGACTAATTTTCAAGGAATCACCAAGATGTCACTGAAGCTCTTGTTCTCGTTCTAGCTCTAGGAAACTCCCCGTGTCCTTTGTGATGGGGTCCCGCTCTCTCTCTGCAGGAGACCCCCTGGTGAGTCATGAAGGGAGAGAGGATTAATTGCTGTCTTGCTGGCACAGGCAGTCCCAGCAGGTGAAGGCCAGATAGCCTCCTTGTTGAAGACAGCGGTAGTCTCTGCTGATGTGCAGCCTTCAAAATTGCAAACAAACAAAAAGACTGAAATGTGAATAAATGTGGATATTATTTCCTGTTACAGATTACTCCCGTTCAGAGACATGAAGTCACCTAGCCCTACAGGTAAACGAACAAATCCGCGCAGACTCGCGCTCATTCCCTTCAGGCAGAATTACAGGCAGGACGGCTGGCTTACAGGACCGTTTTTGTCAGCTGTGTATCAAACTTTGTTCATCCCATAAAAGAGCCATCAGTTTGGCAACTATATTATTTTCTGAAGTTCCTTCTTTCCAGAAAAGCTATGCTGTCAAACTGAAATACTCAGAAAGCTCCGAAAAACAGATAACTGTATAGACCTCTACCAGAAGTTCCCCAGTGCCTGGTAGTGCAATGGTTTCAATCTGTACATTCTTGAAGGAGTGAAGCAGATACTTCCCTCCACTCCCACGCTGAGACCTCCCATCGACATCCCCTGAAGATGCCAGTGAAGGCCAGCTGGCCAGTGTTTTCTCCAACCAGACCTTTTATGCATTCTTTAAAATACCTGATTTACTAGTATCTCACTGCTGTTGAATGAAAGATTCATCTCATCTAGTATTCTTGTATAAACACACATGCATAAGTTGTTTTGAAAAGATACTTTCAAGTTAGATAGACAGAATTAAATTTATGTAAGTGTATCAAATTACACCAATTGTAGATTTAGCCCTTCAGGAAGAGAAATACCACTGGAAGAATCTTCAGGAGTTACAGGACACTAGATCATACAAAAGCAGGATTTTGAAACATCCTAACTGTCAAATACTAATCAGTTTGTTCATATTTCTTTTTTTCCACCTGATTGATACACTACTATTTCAGTGCAAATCATTTGCTAAGACTGATTTTTACTATTAGTCACAATATACTTTTCTTCTAGTCGCATTTATACTGGTCATAGCCTAAGATGATCTAGATAGTGTTCAAGACTGGATTTCAAAAGCATCTTACAAAACCCTCAAAATCTAAATTTGGATTCTGAAAATGTTTTCACACATAGTAGCAAGCAACATTTGAGCATGCATATTAAGCTGTTGAAAATCTAATGATCCTTCTTCATTTAAAAATAGTCATAAATTATTTGTGTGTTATATTGAAAAGGAGATCTTTGAAGCCTGAAGAAGAAACGAACCATTATTTTTTCTTTTTTTTTTTTAAGTTTTTTTGAATCTTCTTTTTTGCTTTAAGATAATAGGAGTATTTTTAAGCTAGTTTTGAACTCTCCTGAACACACATTAGTCAAGTGCTTCAGCTTGACTTCAGTATGTAATCACCAACAAGATCACACAGTTTTCAGTATTTCAGGCTAAGTGTTCTTCTGTGGAGACCATGATGCAATATTCTGAGAATCTGGCTGGCCCCATGGATTAACATTTTTATCCCTGAATATACAAGTTGGCATCTGTGATGTCTGTGCTTGAACATTATCTCAAGCACGACTGACAGTTTCTGTCAAATAGCATCTCGGGGCAAAGCAAAATATCAGCAATCAATGGCAGTACCTGGAAATGTCAAAAGCAGGATTATAAGAAAAAAACCTCACACAGCATCTGCCTGTACCACAACACTGGAATGGATGCCGTGTTGCCTCATTATTTCCATTAAGTGTCACATCATAACATAGTATTTTATAACTGACTAAGCATTTTTATCCTTGCTAAAAATAATAAAAAAATTTAGCCCTAAGTAAATTACTAGTAATATGACATAAAGAACAAGCACTTACTGTTATGCTTTTCAGGATTTGACTTCAGTTAGCACTGTTTGCTCATTGGTGCTTCAGTTTTTTTCTCTTGTACACTTCAGTGACTTTCACAAGAATGTCTGGGGTTTTTTTTCTTACAATGGATTTTATTAGCCTCAGCAGAAGACTGCGGTACTTCCAAAACTCAAACACATGAGCTAATTACAGAGTTGAATTTCTGCAATTAGGCAGTCCATTTATTTCTTATTAATCATTGCTAAAATTAATAAACTATTTATAAACTGGTTACTTATGTTCATTCACTCCAGGAACTCTCATAATCTCTTTCTAGACAATAGGGGTAAGACAAGAATGGTATTTTATCCTTTGCTTACTACATATTTTCTCTTCTACTTAAAGCTGGCAGAATTTAAAAAAGGTCAGAGATATTCTGTTTTGCCTTGGAAATGTGGGCTCTTCAAGTTCAAGATTTTGGTTTACACCTCTTTCTTGTGTGCGATCCATGTTATAGGGTGATGCAGAGTTCCTCCAATTTCTGTAGAACCTTACCAAGGAAAGGAACAGCAATATTAAGAGCCAGCAGATTCTAAGCAAGGAAGCTGGATTTTTAATATTGTTTCTTAACAAACATACATATTTTCAGGAAACCACCATCAAGGTGCTTTACTGTGAAATCCACAATGACCAATGCCATCATCCTTTAAATGATGGGTTTGGGGTTTTTTTATGGAATGTCTTTTAGGTTACTAAATAGCTGTCAGATAACTTAGCCTCCAGGACTGATGAGAGCCTTCAGTGTATAATCAGATGATTGGCCTCATTACATTCACTTCTGCCTTTGGATGACTTACTGGCTTAATTTCAGCCAGCTGGAACACTGTCATCTGCCTTGCTGGGTTTGATCTCTTGTTCTTTGCCACCTACTTCTCATTATTGATTTCTAAAACACAGGAACAGGGTTACGATGAGAGCCCATGAAATTACAGCATAACCAGTCACGATGGAAAGGATTTCGTTTCTCAACTTGAGGGAGGCAGCATCACCTACTGAAAGCTAAAGTATATTTCCCTGCAAATATCCTTTTGTTTCTGGGGCATCTTGCTTCTCTATTTGAATATCTGAGAGATGAGTGATCACTAAGTTAATTGTTTTAAGCCAAGATTCCAAAAGTAAGACTGAGTCTATATTAATGATAATATTATGTCTTAATTCCAGAAGGTAAGGTAGCCCTAAATTTTCCATGAACATTAGCTCTTTTCAAGCACTGAAAATTTTTTAAAACTTTCACGTTTTGGAACAAAATTCTCCAGACTACACTTAAATAAATATTTCTTTTTGCTCAGGAGACCAAAACTTTTTAAAGGATTGCAGCCAAAGACAGGAGCAGGCTGGTCTTCCATAACAGCACATCCTATTGCAAGTATTTCATGCTCACTTCAGTCACGGGCCCAACAAATTTGTCACATCTGATTGCACTTTACTTGAGCTAGTAAGAACTACAGGAAGGCTTTTTCTATTCTCTGCCCAGCAGGAAGGGCTCATCATAACTTCCAGTCTTCCCACTTCTGGCAATACTGCTTAGGGCAGGTGCTAAAATAACAAATCTTGCTAATTTCTGTAAGGGATCAAAAGCCAGGGAATCTTACCTGCTGTGCAAATCACACGTGTCTCTGAAGTTTTAAACTTTCCTCCTTTGTCTTTCAGTCACGTGTCAAGAAATGCTATCACAGTATCTGTAATCATAGCTGAAAAACCAACACAGATCTCCTGAAGAGCAGAGACTGATTTGTTATTCTAATGATTGTATGATTAATAATTTAAACTCTCTCCTTGAAGAAGACTATAAGTCAAATGAAATAATAGGTATGTAAACTAAGTTGTTTTTTCACTTGATCTTATTTTTTTATTTGGAAACAGTGCAGCCATTCTTTCCGTTTTAACCCCTTTTATATGTCCACGACCCTCTCTTTATCACTGAAAAATTTCTCGAGAGGAGCAGCAGAGGTTTATATGGAGACAGTGCAGACAAGATGGACTGAACGTTGATTAAACTAACATGTCAAATAGGCGTGTCTTCAACTACCTACTGCTTAGGTCAAAATAAATAGGAAAAATGCAGTCATTTATAAAAGAACAAGGAAGAGAAAAAGCAAAGTATTTAATGAATCATCTGCAACTTCATTCTGTCTGCTCTTGTCTGTCTGTTCCTCCTGCTCCATTACTCCCTTTCTGAGACCAAATAAATTCTTATAGCTTTCATTCTTTTAGTTTCTGTGCTCTAGTGTTTACCAGATTTTGAGTATAATTAATAAATTTTGTTTAAAGTACCTAATATCTTAAATAAGTGTCTTTAAGTGCAATGACTGTTGAGTTGTTATGATACGCAAGCGTACCAAGACAAGTACGCTCAGCAGGCTCTGATTTTAAACAGTGCTAGATGGGACTCTTCAAATATTGATACAACTGATAAACAAATGCCATTTTAACCTTATTACTACCTGTGAGTCTTCAATATTCACAAGAGCACTGACTGTTGATGAACATTTTCAACTATAATTTTTTTTTTTTTAATGAATTTTAATGTTTAACACCTAGGGGCACAGCCCATTCTCTGTCTCTGCACTGTGTGACAGGGTCTTGGTCTGGAACTGGCTGTCTATATACAGCAGCAAAGACACTGCTAACAAGGAGCTCCCTTCACAAAGTGCTCTTTCTTGGCACTTGCAGGCTTTTTCTGTGATTGAAAATACAGCTCCTGCAAACACTGATGTTTAGGCTCTGTGCAGCTGGCCCATCCATTACATTTGGATGTCTGGGGGCCTGAATTTAAAGCTGGTCCCTTTGGTTATTCCTGTATGTTGGGGATCCACATGTCATTTAGAGTGGTTATGTCACTCAGCTTGCCAAATAGATTGGCTTGAAGGACTAACAATAAAACAGCCTTATTGTAAACCCCAAGCTAAATGTATTAAAGTCACAAAAATGCCAAAATAACCTATAAAGATGTGACAAATAACAGTGGAGAAAAAAGCCAAATAGAAAAATGTATCTAAGGTTAATAACTGCACTTTTCAGTTCTGTAGGGAAGAAAAAAAGAACAGATATGTATAATGTAAGTGAACTAAAACTGGTTAAACCAACAAAAGTACATACTAAAATATTAACACAAAATTAACATGTCAAAATAGCAAGTATTTTTAAAAATTCATATTCAATCTGTATGAAAGAATTTGAGAAATCAAGAAAAAAATATTCATAATCAGGAAATACTGAAGTTGCTTTATTTCACCACATTTCAGTCTTTCTCTGGAGGCCAAACTGAAGATGCTGTTGACAAGGAAGGTTTTAAAAACATCACATTACCTTACCCTGCTTCTGAGTATGGCAGGCGGTCAGGGAGACAAGATGGAAGAGCCTTTCTGGCTGGACAGAGTGAGATTTCCACAGGTGTGAGAGTCAGGAACGGTGTGATCAGATCTGCACTGGAGTAAAAGGGCCAAAACTAAATCCCTACTTTCTTCACCGTGTCTTTGCAGAGTGGATCCTTTCCTTCAGTCTTGGTTTGTAACCCAGGAACTTTCTGCTGCTTCCTGACTTGTACCACTTCCACCTAGTTCTTTCCAAGTCCCTCAAAAAAAAAAAAAAGAAAGTCTCTTTCTCTTTAGTATTTCTGAAGCTTTACTTTAATATCTACTCTTTGATGCATGCAAGCATCCTTCTCTCCTCAGGAGTATCCTTGTCCTAATTTGAGCTGAAGGCTCCTTCCCTGCACTCTCATTTCTTTGCCCTGCTCCATGAGCTTCTCCCAGCTTCAATTATTTCTACCAATTACTTCTTTGGGCAGAATTTCTTGGTTCTTGAGGGAAATGGTGCAATTGCTACTGCTATATCCAGAAAAACATTTAAGTCCCTAATGTTGTCCTTGAAACTCATGCACTGCACCCACTGATGATGCTATGAATCTCACTGTATCCATATATTGTATTTATCAAGGTCTAATTAATAAGTTCTGATTGTTTTCTCCACCTTGCCATGGTATTTTGTATTAATATTTATTTTGGCCTCTGAGCAAGAATACATCTATACCAAGAACCCCTATCCTTTTTTCTGTCTTTCTCTGACTAAAGCCCTTATTCAGTGGATTACAGCATGACACATTTATACCCTCTTTTTAAACCACCATAAGCACACGTTGCCAGTAAAAAGAGGGGTCTGGTGCCCCCATGGTCCTGCGAAGTTGCACGGCAAGCCAGACTGTGCAACCACGTAAGTATTAGCACTGGCACAGCAGAGAACTCACAGACAGAGGAACTATAACGACATAGTGGGGAATTAGCCAGGCTGCCAGAGTTGGTATGCATACACCAAGGTGACACTATGATGATTGATTTTCTTTGCTCTCAAGGGGACTAGCTGGCTCACCCTCTGCATTAGCCATGGCTATCCTGCTTCCAGGGGTAGGGTGGTTCCCCACGCGGCACGATGTGGCCGTCAGTCTCGCTGCCCGTGATCTGTGATCTTCCACTCGGTTAACCCTAAAGCTCTTTCTATGGACCTAGGCTGTTACAGGAGCTGTATTTCCAAGCTCCTACTTTACAACAGTTCCTCCTTATTCAGCACTTGCTACTAGGAGCAGGCGGGGAAGCCCTGCCCTCCCCTGCGGCAGGCGGGATGAAATGCCTTTGACCAGATTTTTTAAAGGGGACCCACACCCATTAATTACTCTGATACGAATATACAAGTCATGCTTTTGAAAACCCTTCTTTAGAAGCAAAGATCAGAAAGCCTAGGACAAAGAGAAAAGCGAGAGCACAGCTCCTCCAGTGAGTGAGCGGGCATGGAGTAAGTAAAAGATCAGCATTTTTATTTAAAAAATAAAATACTAATAAGTAAAAAAAAGTCACCTCCGTTTTTCCCTCAGAGAGTACTTTTTCCTCCCCTCCCTACCCAAAGCTGACACCTCTTTCCAGCGGAGGCTGAGTTTGCCTTCGCTGGCCAAGCCCCGGCAGCATCTAGCCCCTTTCCCAGGCGGCGTTACTGGGAAGCTGGGCTGAAACTGGGAACTTTGCCCCGCAGAGCTGTGCTTGGGCAGCGTCCTGCCTCTGCTCTTGCTCGCATCTTCCTCTGCTAACCTCCTCCTGAGAGGGCAGCCTGGGTCCTGCCTTCCAGCGGAGCTGATCCACCGGATCATAAGTAGCAAAAAACAACCTGTGAGAGGGGTTAGAGTGTGCGTACGGGGGGAAGGAGGGGGTGTTATAATAATTAGTAATCTCTGTTTTCCTTCCTTCTTTAGCGTTTCAAAGCAAACTCCAGTTTTCAGAGGGTTAGGTGGTGAACGGCAGGTATTCTGCTTTTTAATTATTATTATTATTGCTAGAGTTCCTGCGGCTTTACAGTGACGTACAGACTGCATAATTTTCCTCCAGATTGGTTCCATGTGATCTTCCCTGTTTCTCTAGCAGCTGTGCCTGCTGCTCTTTTTGTCTCATTTTTCTGCCCTGTTTCTGCCTCCAATTTTCCACCCTTATGCATTGCTCTTGTCCTGGCTGTAAGGAAAGCTGCATATTCCTAGCTGAATAGTTTCAAGCCAGAAGGCACAGTTAGATCATTTAGACCAGGGAGCGCTAATCATGATGTGAAAATGCAGGAGCTAATTTAAAGCCCAGGGCCAGACCACCCCCTTCTGCTGTTGCTCTGCAGGCAGGGTGCTGCTGTGCAGCAGCTAAGGCCAGAACAGGGTAGCCATAATAAACTAAAAAATTTGGGTTGCTTGCCACCAGAGTTTTGGTTACTGACAATTCTAAGAGGTAATACAATGCTATGATCATAGTAACAGATAACAACTATTGACATTATCTGGCTCAGTAAGAAGTATATCCCCCCAGCGAGCACCGTTGCTGTTAATACCCCGAGTGCAGAATGGACAGGTAAAAAGACAGACCACCAAGCATCTGATTTTTGGCTTCTACCTTCCTTGCAAGGACATCCCTTGTTTTATGGTTGATGAACAGCACCTGTTTCTGGCTCACCAGCTGCAAGCACTGAGCAAGTGACTATGTTCACACCAGCTGGGAGCTTTTTCTTCCTTGTTTCTCTCCTTCCTCGCTTGTCACCTCTCCCTTCCTGATCATCTGGATGCCTGGAAGCTATGGGAGAGAGGGAGGAAAGGGACAAGGTGGACTGGTATGTTGCATATAGTATATTGCATGTGTTTCTTCCAGAGCCATAATGCAAGCTGAATTTAGTGTTTTTAATTACATTCTAATATACTGTTGAATGTGATTAACCTGTTGTGTAGTATATTTTTGTAGAAGGCAGAAAGCATCTGTTTTCAGCTAACATCTAAGCAGTAACATACCTCCACACATTACTTGAAAATTTTTGTCCTAATGCTTATAATTCACTTTTATTATATTTAAATAAGTGGTGAATTGTTTGGGGTTTTGTTTTGTTTTTGTATTGGTGTGGAAATAATTTTTTTCAGTATCTGAAGTTAGACAAAGAAAACAAGAAAGCGAATTCTTTTGCTGTGTCCGATAACTGGCTTTTAGCTTAACTAATAAGAGCTTATTCCAAACGTTTCTGTTGGAGCTGTACCTCTCAATGTTTTTAAGAATGAGAAGTTCCTTTCCATTCTGGTGGATTCCCAGAGCAAGTGGTGGTGTTGTCAGTCTTCTGGGGGTGAGAGTGAAACATGAGATGTGCCTGGCTTCAATAAATATTTTGGCTATGGGTATATATTTTTTGAAGTGAAGGTTTTTCTTTTTTTCTTCTCTGCAAGGCTTCAAGAAGGATAAACTCTAATCTGCGAATATATTCAACAAATGAACTATCTGGAGGATGGGGGAACTGCCTGGAGCCAAGCCTCAGTGAGGAAGAAGGGTCTAATTTTCTAGTAGTTTCAGGCTTGTAGCTTGCTTTCTGTATAGCAGAGCTGAAAAAAAAATGGAGTCTGCACAAGGCAACTGGCTAAAAACCCTATATAAAGCTACTTGGGGTTGTTATGAATCCATTTGAGTTAGGTCCACCTAATTCAGCCGCTTAACCAAGCCAAAGCTTCTTTTGCTAAATCTCTGCAATTGACTGTTGAGACAGCTGCAGGCTTTGTGGCATTCCTGGCAGGTTGGATGAATTGTATTATAAGTCAATTAAGCCTTCGTTAATGGCTGGTAAATTTGGAGAAAGAAGTGGTAGGGCAGTCATGTAGTATCAGCTACAGAAGACAGTAAGTTTTGGATAAGGTCTACAGACGATTAAAATGGTTTAACTAAGGGGAATGTGTCCACACAAAGTTGGGCTGGCCAGTTCCTGCTGTTCGTGGCTCTGCAGGATTTGGCCTCATTTTGCAGAAATGTTTAGACTGAATTATTATAGAGTCCTATGACTTTTTATGTGGAGGTACTAGGCTGAATAACTGATGCTGTGTACTTCTGGTTGTAAATGAAGTAATAATGTTTTTAATAATGACATTTGAGAACTCTTCAGTTGAAATTAAGTAGTAACAGCAGCGATAAATTGTGAGACTGTACATACTATCAGCTTGAAAATAACCAGCTCTATTAGACTTTGAGAAATCCACAGTTGTCTCTAGTGATTCTTTGTCTGGGGAGACTTCTGTTGAGAATAACTTAGTATCATCACATATATTCACTCCCCTTTGTCTGTGCAAAGACTAATCAATCTATAGAATTAGTATTTTAATATTACTTTAGGATTATATGAACCAGAATTTATATAGTGGGAAGGCTTATTAGTGTGAGAACTAAAGGCAATCTTGAAATAAAAAAGGAATGGTTTATTGAGAAGCAGCGTCTTCAAGTCAAGGGCCATGCTCTTCAGGTTATTTGAACTCTTTAGGTAAGAGTCTTAAAATTAGCTTTAATTGAGCTCCTTTAGGCAGCTTAAAAAAAGATGTCTTGTGAAGTGGCTGCTGAGAAAAACATCATGGAGTTTATATCAGATTGTTGTTCTGATCGTGTTTACTGCGAACTGCTAAATTTCAGCTGACTGCCTGTTATGGGGAGTCCCATAACTTGTGTTTCTTTACGTTTCTTTCTTCTGCTTAAGGTACACAATCATTATTATATTGCACTCTACTTGGAAACATGATTGAATAATAAATCGCCTTGCTTGCAGAAAATGCATCCTCTATTTGTCTGATGCCACCTTCCAAATACTGGCTCTGTCTCAGCAAAATTGATGAGCTTTCTAAGACCTGTGTTTGCTCCCCATAAGTTTATGCACTAATTAATCTTTTACCGTCTTGTTTGTGATTGAGCTCTTGTTCTCTCAAAATAAAACATCTTTTCCCACTCTTGAATCATTTATATGTGGCTTTCTGCCCCCTCTCCAGTTCTTGAACTTCATGTTGAAAATAGTCTGCTTTTGATCACTACACAGTTTGATGCCATCAGCACTTGTGTCTTTGAAGTAAAATCATCTTGCTTGTCCCTCTCTTGTAAAGAGATATAAGGATTGATGGAGTTCTTTTTTTCCTCCAACTTCACACTGGTGACCGCGCTCAAGTTGTTGCATGCTATAAGCTTAACTTATTTTCAGGATCGCTGCCTACCAGGAGATGATTGCACCACTACCTTGCACAGTCATTGCTGCCATTCTATTCAGGTGAACAGATTTTTGGCTCCTCTCTGTGTGTATTTGTTTGTACTTGACAGAATTAAAATTGTGTTGTTTGAATTGACCCACCTTTATTTTCCGAAGCAACCCTGGGCTCAAATGAATCACTTTTCCTAAGGCTTCATTTGCTTTAAGTATTTGTTGTTCCCTTCCTTACCCCCATGTAGGAAATTCAACTCCATTAAAAATCATGTCATCATTGTTGTCTCCTCTCCCCCCTGCCCCTTTTTTTTTTTTAATTGTACCTTGATTGTGAGTCCCACACTGTTCTAAAGTTGTGTCTCCCCCTTTGTAGAAGCCCTTAGAGAAGTGGTCCAAGGTGCCAGACTTACACAGATACAACTCCCCTGTGAAATCTTGTAGGAGGAGCAGATTTCTTGAACAGAAGGATGTTATAATCTCATAATGCTGTCATTCTCTAGGTACACACTGAGCACAACAGTATCACCTTAGAAAATAACCCTAAGGGAAGTACAGGCACCAAATTTTATAGTTTAGTAGGTTTTTTCAACATCTGATTGCCTATGCCAGGGGTTTCTAACCTGTCCTCTGAAGATCATTGTCAATAAAGCTATAGGAGCTCAACTATGGTGTAAATCCATATTAAGCCTTGTAAATAGAAGTTACATAAATAGTTGCCTGTATTTTCCTAATGTTTTGCACTTACCTGATTCATTAAGCAGATGATGTAAAATCACTTGGTCCTAAAAATCATTTGGCAGCTAGCATTACTGTCTTAACTACATACTTATTTAATGTATTCATGTTTTTAAACAATGAGGTCTGTCTCTCAAGTGGAAGTCTCTGGCTACGCCTTTAACATTATCATTTCCAGAAATAGCTTTCTAGATAATTCTGAAGAGGCGCATATATACGTGTTATATATATATACACACACACCTATATGCATGTTTTATGTCCTACTTTCTTGCAACCGTATTGCTTTCAAGATTTATTGGTGTTTAGTAACTAAACTTCTTGCACTCTTCCTCTATGTATAGCTGAAAGATGATCACTTTGAGCTCTAAGCATGGTTATTTTATAATGTTCAGTAACGCTACATAACAACTTAGGATAGGAACTTGCAACTATAAGCAGTAGGTTACCTGAGATGTAATTTGTCCTTGACCCTATCTTAATCCACAAGCAGGATTATGACAGGGATCAGCAAATATCCAGCACTTAACACCGTGAGAAAACAAAGTGCTAGGATAGGGCTGCAGACATCAGTGAAAGCAGATTTCATCATTTGCCCCTTCCCCCCCCCCCCCCCCCCAACATGACAGAAAGCAGTGGGGAGCACTACTCTTGTCCCTAGCTTCAAAAGAAGAAAGCCTAAGTAACTGAAGTGGGCTGTTGGGGGCTGCTTATTTCCAGGGTCCTTTAGAGACCTTCTCCCTGCAGCTCTAACTGAATGTATTAGCACTCTGAAAGGATTCCTTATTTTAGTATAATGCCCTGTAACTCTTAGGGGATACAGCATTGGCAAATAGAAAATTCTGCTTTCCTTAAAATGAGTAATCCAAGTAGAGAGATGGAAATTGCCCACAGTGCTTCTAAAGCAAGGTTTCACCACAACTCTGTAAATCACTGTTGTAACTTAGCAGTTGGATGTATAAAAAACCCCAGCTGGAACTTTGCTCTTGGGTGATTAAATTCCCATAGCCACTGGTTACTTATTTACAATCAGGAGTTCACAGTCATATTTACAGAAAGTCTTGTGTGTTGTGTTTGCCTGTTAAAGGTGATAGTTATTTGTTCATTCAAAACCATGTTTTTGTATACAAGATCTTCACACCAAAACTTCAAATCCTGGAATGATTTTCAGGAGCTTTCTCAGTCTGTGCTAGAGAGCTGCTGCTGCCCCATGTCCTGCAAAATTAGTGCATATTGCAATGACAACTTTGTCCAAGTGAAAAATCAATCCAGGATTAGATTTTAAGACTATCGATCAGCAATACTTACTTGGAGGAACACGTAGTTTCAAATGTTCTAGGCATATTTTTATAAAAAGTATGGTATGCATGTGTAAAAATATAAATTCTGGTTTTTGCAGATATTAAATATAGTTGATGCTGGTATGGGACCTGGCTGACATCTTAGAATGGTGGTAGAGGAGATGGCTTCAAGTTCAAGCGTTCTTGAGCTGAAGGGGAGAGTTTGTTTTAGGTTTTTCCACTTCCCTTCCAAATATAATTAAAACTGCTTTATTCACTGGAGACAGGATACTCAGAAAATGCCAGAGTGACTTTGGAACATAACCTGAATTTTCATAGAATTTATGAAACTTAGAAATGCTAATTTTTCTCATGTCTTTGAAGTTTTTGATGCATTCTGAAATCTATGTTACTATTATGAGATGAAAATTCCTGGGCCAAATGAATAGATGACAGCCTTCGCTTATGTCCTTGCTTCCTGGGCTGTAGAAAAGCTACTACAGCCTCTCTGACTAGAGTGATCTAGGTGGTAGAGATGGAAGAAATGGGACTGGTAAAACTCTGCCCTCCTCCTTCCCACTGAAAGTGGGGCTGGGAAATGAAGTTTTCCACTATTTTGTCTTTTATGCTTTGGATCTGCTGCCAGAGCACTCCCATCACTCTCCAACCCTTACAAGTCACGTATTTAAAAAGTTATTTTGTTGTGTTTCAGGAGGTACATCCTAATGGCACTGACTTCATCTTTATGCTGGAACGTGTTTGGCTTGAGTGCAGCTATGGACTCTAAACCCAATATACTTCTGTTTCTGGCTGATGATCTTGGCATTGGAGATATAGGTTGTTATGGGAACGATACCATAAGGTAAAAGATCTCTTAGTACAATATATTTAACACTATAGAACACCTATCCTGGGTAATTAAGCCTAATTATAAAATAAGAAATGTTCTTAATCTCTTAATCCAAGGCGCTTGTAATTGTGTATTTAAGTACTTGTATATACGCACATAGGATTGGGGCCTAAGTAAATGGTGTGCAGTGAAAGAAAAAAAAATTAATTCATTTTGTTTAAGTTCTTTCTGGGAATTCCTCCCATCCCCTCTTCCATGTGCTAACTCTCCAGCCATTTGTTTTAGTATTACAGTTACTGTTTTCTCTCCTTCTCGTGCATGAACTTCTTCATTCCTTTTCATGCATAGTTAAACCTTACTCTATTCACCTGGTGCTTTTCAAGAATCTCTTATCTGCTTGCTTGCCATCTCCTCCAAAACACTCTGATCCAGACTCATGTGGACTGACCCACGTAATTTCTTACATGATTATGTGCCTTCAAAACTAGTGATTACATCCTTTTGAAACTAAAAAGGCAAAGCAGAACTGAATGGGCATTGAGAGCACATCTTACAAGCCTCAACTCATGTCCTCCAAGTGGAGCACAAGCATTTTGTTGGGATGTTCTGGGTGCATCTCCCTCAAATGATGTTGGTGGGGTTGTACAGAGAAATGGGAACGTGCTTGTGGAACTCCCTTGTTATCCTCTGCTGTTGGTGAAGACAGGAGGAGGCCTCTTTCACTCTTTGTCGTGGTGTAGCCCGTTATTCTGGGAGAGCTAGGCTCCCATACAAATGTAACTATGTAAAGATATCACTATAATATGAAATAAATAGCAGGTGTTTAAAAATATGAAACAGAAAGTCTTGGTTCCAAGAGCTTCAGACACCCTGTGAGATTCTCTGGCTCAAGGAATTTTGAAATTCAGGGTCTAAATATGCTAGCAAAAGTGACCTGTTGGAAGTATTGGAATAGAAAAATATCAGCCTTAGATAATTCTTTCCATTTCCATTTTATTTTCAAACTAAACAGTACCAAAAATGCCTAGGTTTCTTTCCAGTCTTGCTAAGTGCACTTTATGGCTGTGTCCTAAGAATGGATTCTCCAGTGGCTACAGCCCACTTGACCTGCTGTATCAAACTTGTTACTACATCAGTCCTGGAGTCTGTAAAGAAGATATTTTGGTTTCTTTGAGGAAGTGTTCAAAAGCTCTATTTCTTCTTGGCAATTTATTAAAAGAAGTTTCAGATTACCTTGCTTCTATTAAACTTGAAAATGTTTTTTAGGACCCCAAACATCGACCGCCTGGCGAGAGAAGGAGTGAAACTTACTCAGCACATTGCTGCAGCATCGCTTTGCACTCCAAGCAGAGCAGCTTTCCTCACTGGCAGATACCCCATTAGATCAGGTTGGGCCTGTTTTGAATTACAAATTTCTGTGCATGGTGCTGAGGTGCTACAAGAGCCAATAAATATTGGAACAGGAGAATTCAGCTATTTCCTCAACCTGAGATAGAAAATACACTGCTAGAGGCTCAAACTTTCTATAAGTAACTTCTGAATGGGAACTACTCCCTCACCACCTGACAGAGCTTTAGCCTGACTCTGTCCGATGTGGGAGATCTATATGATGAAAATAGGTAGGTATGGAGAAATGCCAACAGCAGTGACATCTCACTTCCATAAAGCAATGCATCCTGGGCCAAACTGATGGAATTCCTCTTGATGGTGATGGTTAGAGGTCAGAGGTGGAAACAGGGCTCTCAAGAGAAATGGGCAAGTTCATTGCCAGCACAGTGCAGAAAGTCACAAAACTCTGGTGAAAATGGAGTGTTGGATCCATTCCCCACCTGCCTAAGGTGCCCTTTGGATGACTTTATAGATATCCATCTCTCACCAGGCATTATATAGGAAAATTAGATGCTTACTTTGAGAGCTAAGTGTAAAATCGGTGTGTAAGCTGGGTGAACTGTATCTCACCTAACGTAATACAACATCCCTCTGACATAGGGAAATGCAACTGTTATCTCTCATTTTAGATGAAAAGCAGAAAGAATACAATATCCCAGTTACTCAGGCAGAAACCGTCACCCCTGATTTATTATCAGTTTGATGGTAAAGCTGGTGCCAAGCATTTGTTTTCAAATATAACTCTTGACTACCTGAAGTACTTAGACACACTCATGTGACTGCCCACAAAATATGCTTGGTTTTACTTTTTGGGAGGAACTCGGGCTTCAGGTTGAGCTCCTGACATGGAGGTTGGCAGAAGCAGCCCAGCCTCTGCTGGCAGAGAGCGAAAGGCCCGCAGGAATGACCGGAGCTGTTTGTGTCAGGGATGGCGTCCAGCAACGGGTACCGGGCACTGCAGTGGAACGCCGGGTCAGGAGGGCTCCCTGCTAACGAAACGACTTTTGCCAGGCTGCTGCAGCAACAAGGCTATACCACTGGACTGATAGGTAAGGGGAAATGTTTTAGCACAACCTTGAAGAATGAACTAGTTGTATGAAGAGAATTTAGGGATTGTGTTTGCCCAAAATGGTCTGCTAGTCATAGATACAAATCCTCTCCAAAAGACTGAAGGTGGTGGGGGGAGCCCTCATATCTGCAAGACGACTAAAAATACTGCAGTCTAAAGAGTTTTATGACCATGGTAATACCCCAAACCAGGAAGAATTAAAAACTGTCTTATGATTAAATGGGTGAGAATTTACTTTGCCTAAGATTTTTTCAAAGGTTGGTCCACTGTGAGAGTTTTGTTAATGTAAAGATTGATCCAAACAAAACAATGTTTTTAAGTATTTCATCTGCCTTTTGGAGGCAAGAGGCAGAGAAACAAAAGAGGATAGGGGAAGAAAGAAACAAAGTTTGTACCCACAGAGGAGATGAAGAAGGACTAATGTCTCACAGATGAGGTTGTGAGGTCCCAAAGAGGTGTGATACTGTGGCTGTTTCCTCAGATGAAGCCAAAATGCAAAGGTGTCGGGGAAACACTGTCCCTTCCTCTCTGTGACTTTGATCAGACCTCAACAGTTTTCAGATTCATCATTCTTTTGGCAAATATCTCTAAAATCAACTGGCAAAGTCTCTCTTTTCCCTTCCATTTGCTTTTATTACTGTCAAGTGACAGACACTGCTGCAGTGGATCCCTTCACGTAAACGGGTAGGTAGGGTAAGCACTGTGCCCCTTAAAGCCAGGGGGTTGGGGCCAGCTGTGCCAAATGCATTGTCCCCTCCAAGTGCTGGAAATAGAAGTGGCTGCATTGAATCATAAGCTAATAAAGCACAGTCTTCCTGGTTGAGTCTGTAACTACTTGGCAATCACGTAACCCAGCAAACCTAAGGGTCCTTTGATTCAGCACACTTTCTAAGCAGACAACAGCTTTTGTCTACTTGTTCTGTTTTGGGCAGGGATAGAGTGGAAGGTTGGTTTACAGTGTTTTCTCCTTTTCCTATGGAGTAGGGACGTGCCTGAAGAATCATCTTCCTGAGTCTGGTGATCAAGATATCTGTTAACATTGGCCAAAAGTTTACTGGACCTTTCAGTAAATTTGTAACATTATGTTAAAATGAAGCTGCAAGTAAACAACTGAAAGTTAGGAAGGGAATGTATTAAAGCAGCCAGTGAGTTAGAGTACCTTAATTCCCTGATCTTCATTGAAAGGTAATGAAATCCCATCCTTATGTGACCCTTACCTGAGTGGCTGAGCATCTTGCAAATTTCTCTGTTTATCCCATGATCATTTGGGGATGACCCATTACAGTATGACATTCACCTGATCAGGCACTGGTTTCACCCAGCGTCCTTGTGCACAAGAGAATGTGTTGATACTCTGTTGAAAAATAGTGACCTGTCTAATCCCAAACAGATGCTCATGATGCTACCTTGGGCTCCTTTTGAATTGTCCACCTTAATGTTCTAATTTCTTTCACGTTTTAAAACCTTCAGGAAAGTGGCATCAAGGTGTAAACTGTGAATCCTTCAATGATCACTGTCACCATCCTCTCAATCATGGGTTTGACTACTTTTATGGTATGCCTTTCACACTTCTGAACAACTGTCAAGAAAACAAACCTCCAGAGCTGGATGTAGCCCTTCAAGCTAGGCTTTGGCTTTACAGTCAGATAATTATCCTGGCTGTGCTCACTCTCACTGCTGGAAAACTGGTTGGTTTGATTTCCATCAGCTGGAAGATAATTGCCTGCTTTACTTTTGTGGGTGGCCTTTTCTTCATTTCTTGGTACTCCAGTTATGGCTTTGTGCGGTATTGGAACTGTATCCTGATGAGGAACCACGATGTCACTGAGCAGCCGATGAGGTTGGAGAGGACTGCCTCCCTCATGCTGAAGGAGGCAGTGTCATTTATCAAAAGGTAAATGATTGTCTTTAGCTTTCTTTAAAGGGGACAGGATGCTCTGGGCACTCAGAGTATTTTTCTCCAGTAACTATAGCTGTGTCTTTAACTGCTTTGAAACTCATATCCAAGTTCTCTATTTAGAAACTCAATGCACTTAAATTTTAATTGTAACTGTCTTACATTGGAAGCAGTAAATGAAATGGATTTTAACCAAATGATATATGACCATCTCACTACGCCCTGTAATCTGTAATTACTATATTTGCTCCAAGATTAACCAGCTAATTTTTACACTTCACTCTACAAGCCTCATTTGTGCTCTTTTTCATAAACCCTACAAAACACTTACATAAAATGTGTGATGCACAAAATTATTTCATGTGAAAATCTCAAAACACTTTAAATCTATTTTTATGGATTGAGAAGGAAGCCAAGTAAGATAATTCATTTTCTAGATTCAAGTTCTGCCTGCTCAACCTTCTGTAATACTGCTATGCATCAGGTGTCCTTCTGTAAAACAGGGAAAGTAACTATTCTTTTCTTAAAGTTTGTGAAAACAAATACACTGAAAATTGTAAGTGGCCATCTTAGAAAAGCCACATGAATATTAAAGTAAACATGAGACTGTATCCAATTGCTTTTAATTAAAAAGGCATAAGAGTTAGGTATCCGATTCGTTTAAGCACTGTGCAAATGCTATGCCTGTTTACACACTGGAATTTGAAAATAATCTGGCTGAAAAGGATCTTTCTTTCCTACATTATATGTAAAAAGAAAACCATCAATTGTGATCAATGAGGGTGTACTAGATTTGGGTACAGTAGACCCAATGTGTGTGTCTGTGCATGGATAAATATTAAACCTTTAAAAATATTTCAAGTACACAACAGAAATTATTTTTATTTTTTGTTTGTTTTTAAGAAACAGGCACGGACCATTCCTCCTCTTTGTTTCCTTTTTACATGTTCACACCCCACTCTTTACAACGGCAAAATTTCTTGGGAAGAGCCATCATGGTTTATATGGAGACAATGTAGAAGAAATGGACTGGATGGTGGGTAAGTATCCTTCAGGAAGGATTTGTTTCAGACACATACACCTGTGTATTTTAAAGCAGGAAAACTAATAAAGCCAAAATACCTACAGAAATCTAAGCTATTAAAAACTTCTTATAGGGCATTGCAAAAGATTATCATTGGAACACTACAAATGTGGCTTGATCTTTCAAATTGGCTAACAGGAAACTTGCTGTTTCTTTTCTTAAATTTAAGGCAAAATTCTGGATTCGCTTGAAAAACAAGGGTTGAAAAATTACACGTTCACGTACTTTGCCTCTGATCATGGAGGACACTTGGAGGCTCAGGATGGATCTGCCCAGCTAGGTGGCTGGAATGGTATTTATAAAGGTAGGAAAACCACTATGACTCTACATGAATGTTAGAATGGGAAACATAATGAATTTGCCTGGCTGAAGCTATCGAGGCTGGAATGAGTTGCATTTGTAGCTTGAAATATAGGTGACATACAGAGGTGCTTTAAACTTAAAGTCATCTTTTCTTTCAGTAAAGTGCAAGCATTATTACAAATGTCCTTGACAAAGGTATTGACTAGCTTGATACCTGTAAATTATTTGGTGTTTTCAAGTAAAAGGTGCTGGAAAAAATGTAATAGTTCCCTATACTGAAATCTCTCTGAGGCTTTTTTCCCTTTCTCCACAATAGGACTGTTTCGTGATTTGCTTGTTTCTTTTTCTCATTATGTTCCGAAATCGTTGCTGTCCTATTCAGTGCAGAACAGAGTAAGAGCATGTTGTGTCATGACTTGTGGCAGCAATTTATTCCCCATATGCTTTTATATTCCACCCAAAATCAGTGATTGGCATAAAATCCAAATGGCCTTGGTGGTCTAAGAGGATCTCACTCTTTACCTCCTGCTTGTCCCTTTCTGCTGTGAATCATTCCTCAACCTGCTGAGCAGTGCAGTGACTTTTTTGAAGCCCAAAGGCTACGCATTCATTGCATCTTCTCCCAGCTACCCCAAGAGTCCTGTGTCATCAGACCACCTCACCCTGTGACGTGTCATGAACGTGTGACAACATGTGTTATCACCAATGAACCATTCACCTCTTGCACAACGTTTTGATGTTTTTATTTTTCTAAAACAGCTTTTGTCCATTTCAAAACCTTCTTGAGCTGCTCCACAGGGCACAACAGAGGTCAAAGACGTGGAATTTTGCCTCCTGTGAGGCAGATGCTCTGCTGCTGAGCAATGAAAGTTGCTGGCCCTTGTGAAAGGGAAGGGCTTTCAGTTAGTCTGTTCATCTTCCATCTCAGTCCCTGCTTTTGCTTGAAAAAGTGCTTCTCTTTGTGAATGATAAGACCCATTCTTAAGCCTGATGCTATCTAACAAAGGCCAATGGTTTTTCCATATTGAAGATATGAATTAAAACAGGTTTCTGACTTGGGAGTTAGATAAATATTGTCTTCACACACCCAGCATCAGGATGCTTTATTAGGTTACCTTATGTTAGTAGCAAGTTGAGAAAAGATGTTTACCTGCCATTTGAAGTAAAGTGTATATGGTACAATTTCATAGGTTCAGATTTTTTGCTTCTGAGTTAAGACATGTTGCATTAAGCATTGGGAAAGTCAGGTCCAAATCTCAATTTCAAAAGAAGACATGTGTAAGGCATATGGAAATATAAGTGTTAAGGAGACATATTTTGAAAGGAATCCATGGCTATAAAGAGAAGAATGGGGTTTTTTAGTTGTTTATTAAAATAGGATACTGATTAGTTAGTCTTGTGTAGGTTTAAAGAGAGCATCAAGTATTTCTTCAGTCTTGTGAGTTCTTCCAATTTCCAGTCCCTCCTCTTTTTTTTCTTTTTTCCGTGAAGCATTTCAAGAGCACACATGAATGCAGGCAACCCATGAAATGGAGGATAACAGAAGGTTGAAGCTTTTTTATTGTTGCTGAACATAGGTTTTTCAAAGGTAGATTTATTACTCCTACCCTCACCTGTGGTCAAAGTTAAAACAGAGATTGCCTCACCCCATCTTTCTAGGTTTGGATGAGTTATATGTCACCTTTTGAGGCCTTCTAAAGTATGTGAAGTCCAATGCAAATGAAGAGTCAAATCTGTTGTATAAGCAGTGTATTACTGCACCTTTTTCTGTACATTCAAATATAACAAGCCAATGAAGAGGTTCGTGTTTGCCTCTGAAATGCCATATGTTGATTCATTTTGCTGCAGGTGGAAAAGGCATGGGAGGCTGGGAAGGAGGGATCCATGTGCCAGGAGTATTTAGGTGGCCAGGAGTGTTACCTGCAGGCACAGTTATTGATGAACCTACAAGCCTTATGGATATTTATCCCACACTTGTTCATCTGGCTGGAGGAACGTTGCCACAGGACAGGTATGGAGGTGTTTTCAACAGGAGAGCTTGATAGGAGAGCTAACTACTAAAAATTTACTGTTTCTTATCATCCTTGGAGATCTGACAAATATTGCTTAGCCTCAAGCCTGGCCTGAGATTTTCAGCTAGGGAGCAAACTCTCCCAGATATGCCTAGGATAGGTGTGCTTCTGGCCAAAGCAGTTGCTCCTGCCAAAGACCAGGTGCTAGTTTCAAACCCAGGTTCAGCCTCATCCAGGAAAGAACTGGTGGCCAAGGTTATTTTGGTACTAACTGCCTGACTTATGGACGCTTACAAATACTTCCTAAAGTCATTAAAGCCATCCTTGCTCAACGGATTTCTTTCAGCTCCTTTGAAAGTTGTAAATGTAAACAATTATGAGATTGGTATTGATTTCCTGAATAAATTACTTTTTTCTGCTAGACCAAGCTCTAAATACTGTTTACATATTGCTAAATGGAATGAGTTGACCCAGCTATTAAAAAAAAAAAAAAAAATTATCTAGGGATTTAAATATTGGCTTGGCGTTCTGCTAGCTGCTCTAAATCTATGACCAAATTATTCTGTGTGCTGTCTCAAGCACTGGTGCAGCCAATGCAAAGGCAGTGATAAGTATGCAGTTCACTGTCAGGTTTGCCTCCTCCTGAATACACTTCTCCCCGTTACGTTAGGGTGATCGATGGACGAAACTTGGTGCCTTTACTGCAAGGAAGAGCTCAAAAGTCAGAGCACAAGTTCCTGTTCCACTATTGTGGGTCCTACTTGCATGCAGTACGGTGGCACCAAAAGGACAGTAAGTATAAATGTTCATTCTGTGGTAACTGCAAAACATGAGTTTTCTCCTCTTGATAGCCATCTTGCTAATTGAGAAATTTATTGTGTGATGGGTGTTTTATTGGTACTGATCTCAGATTCTTGAAATTGTTGTTCCTGACATACCAGTTACTATGGCTAGTTGAATGTGTCTTACAGCAAAAAATATTTGTAAATAACAAACCTATGGGAAGTGGGATGGAAATACAGGCTGTCTACTACTAGACTGGAAACTTAATGTGGTTTTCTTCATATTTCTAGTGTTTTCCATCTTCAAAGTCAGTACTCCACACAATCTGATTTGTGGTGATGGGGGTGCCAGGGTGTGTGAGAAGAGGTCTCCTTAGTAAATAGCTGTACTCCTATCGCTTGAAGACACTTTCCGTTTCCTCTATTGTCTTGTAGTTGTGCCACAAGATTTCTTTCCTGCCAGGTGGAGCCATCTGGAAGGCTCATTATGTGACCCCTGTCTTTCATCCACCTGGTGCTGGGGCTTGTTATGGAAAAGGAATTTGCCCATGTTTTGGGGAAGGCGTGACCCATCACGACCCTCCGTTGCTCTTTGATCTCTCGCGAGACCCTTCTGAAGCCAAACCTCTGTCGCCTGACACCGAGCCCCTCTTTGACACTGTAATAAGGAAGATGGGAAGAGCCATAGAAGAGCATCGCAGGACACTGACTCCAGTCCCAGAGCAGCTCTCCGTGTACAACGTGGTGTGGAAGCCGTGGCTGCAGCCATGCTGTGGGACGTTCCCATTCTGTTGGTGTGATAGGGAAGGTGACACCACACAAAGCCTGTGAGATGGATGTCTACTAACATGTCCTGTGGCACTGAGCCCTCTGCTGACAAAGCTTTTGGAAAATAACTGTCCCCTTTCTCTCTCTGGGAAGCAAGGTGGATGAAAATAAAGAAAAGGAATGTTGATCAGAGATTTTCCCCTTCATTCTTCACCTCTAGCCAAAGGTCTAAGGAAATCCTGTCTGGTGTGGTAAAGGGCTTGAATGGAGATTGGTTTTGCAGATTTGCATGTAAGAGATGGCTATAGAGGTATATGCTGAAACTCTGCCTAATTTACGCCTGCTCAAGGAAGACAATTGGAGAACTCTGCAGAGACTCCAGGGTATGGTGCTGAGCAGGCAGCTGTAAGAAATACTAGACTTAGGCAGAACTGTAGATGTTCTGAGCTGTGCCCCGGTAGTCCACAGATGATGGTCGTGCTCTATCCAAATATAGTAGTTTGTGTCATTATTGCTTCCTGTACTTCTCTGTTATCTCTGTAGTAATCATATTGAGATGTTGAGCAACACCTGAGACAGACTGAATCTGATTTAGTGAGGGATCGTCCTTAAGTTGTGAATAGCTTTTTGAACAGATCTGCAGCATTAGCTGGGTAACAATAATATAAGTCACAAACAGTACGAAATATGGAATGTTGAAGTCCAGTATAACTCTGCAACAGTTGCAAAAGAGAGAAAAGCATTTTGCTATTCAGAAAGAGGTCCTGGTGCATATTAATCTGGCAAACAGCAATTTTATTGACTATAAGATGCCAATAAACAATGGTTTGGATTAATAGCTTGCACTGTTTCAATGCCAGTTCCAGGAAAACAATGTTCATTTGAGAGTCATATTGGATTTAATGTTCAAAAATATTTGGTAGCAGTACGCATAGGTTTACAGACTATAACTTGTAAAAAGCGGTTTTGCCAATACTAGTTAAAAAAAAAAAAACAAACCCAAAAACACAACACACACACACACCCTGCCCTGAAAAAAAAACCAAACCAAAAATCCTGCAGTAGCGTGACCCTAGCCAGACTTTCTAAGGAGATGTGACTTCACACTGAAGTTTGCAGTGCAACTGCAGAGATTTTAGGGCTTTGAATTGTATTAACGACTGAGTTTTTTGCAGGAGTGGATGAAGTCAGAGTTTGTTATAAGCATGCTGCTAGAACTCTAAAGAATTTGGGGGTTGAAGTGAGTAAATGGAAACAGATTATTTTACTTTGGTTTTTGTCCCCACCCCCCAGCCCAAGAAGTACCCCTGCAAATGTTTTACTTGTTCAGCCAGTTTAGTTGATTAATGATTTTCTTCTTATCTCTTAGTCTTTTTTTTGTAAGTGTGACATAGAAACAATTTTACAAATTCCTGTTTGTGTCATTTCAGTGTTTATGGTTTTCACTACTGTAAGTTCACTCTGAAAACTTGTCAAAGGTAGAAGGGACTATACAAATACCAGTGTTTCCTTTTAGTACTCAGACATGTGCAAAAAACCAGATGGAAGTGGCAGTATAAACCACACTGACTCAAAAAGCAAGGTTTTGCTGGCAGAGAATTTGCCTTTATGCAGCAGTGAGTAAACGGCAACTTCCTGTGCTCGGGCACAGTGAAAAACCGGTTAGCATAAGAGGAGGAAATACTGCAGGGCTCAAAATGCAGAGATAAAAATCATCTCCTTTCTGCTTCATTGTTACAAAGCTCTTTCTCTTAAAAAAAAAAAAAAAAAAAAGTTGGTTTAAAACTTAGTTCTGTTGAAGATAATAAGTAATCACAGCTGTTACCTCTGTATTGGGTCACTAACACAGTGGTGAGAAACAGGATGCAAGGTCTGTGCTAGCAGAATGCCTCCTCTGCTTCCAGCCAGAGTTTTGTTATCAGGAAAAAATTTAAAGGTGGGGGGGGGTTTGGGATTGGTTGGTTTTTTTGTTTGGTTGGTTTTTTAAGGCATGCCAGCCACAGCATGGGCACATCTTCAGTGGTGATCGTGTGGTGAGAAAGATGTAAATGGTCTAGAAAGGCTGACAACATTTAAAGATCCATCTTTCCCAAGGCATAACATAATCTTTGAGAAATATAATTTTTTCAAGAAAAATCTTTGCATCAGAAGCATCACAAACTGTTAAGTAATCATACAAAATAAGTACTACAGTCAAATATGTGTGAGTAGAAGTAACCCAATTTGAAAACTTATAAAAATAACTGGGTATAGTCATAAGTTCAAGGAGGTCAACAGATTAAAAAAACCTGCTTCCAACCATGATTATCCCTGCTGTGTATTATACAAATCTGATAGTCTAAGCTGCTTCATCTTTCCACCTCACTGACTCCTACTGACTTCTCTAGAACACAGTGTTTAAATTCACCATTCACTGTATTTGAATAACTTGGAGAACTAAAATGTCAACAAATAGATGATAGCTCCTCTAAGAAATTGCTTAACACCTTTCTAAGACCTTTTTGAAGGGTAAAGTGTATTATAACAGAGTTAAGTTCTGAAAGAAGGGGGGGGAATGCTAAATTTTCAGTCATTGGGGTGGGGCAAAGAAAGTGCAATTAATATGTTCAGGACAGGTAGGTCTACCTTTCCTGTAAATGCAGCGAAGAAGAAAAGACAACGTGACTGAAGAAAAGGGGGAGGACAAGCTAGTCCTGTTATCCTGCCTGACGGCTGGAAAAGTAGGGTGGGAGAAACAAAACCCCAGGGCTCCGAGTACTGTGTTATTTTCTTTTGAGGCACTGAAATAGAGCAGTGACAGGCTTTATACAAATCTGCACAGGATTAACTGCATAGGGAATCTAGCAAAGGCAGTAGCCATGTTGTGCCAGTATTTCAAGAATAAGGACTTTGTTCTCTGCCTGGAATTCATGTAAAACCTGCACGGCAGTTCCAGTTTGCCGTTCCAGTTTGCTGGTTGCTGGCGGGGATCCCAGGCGGTTTCTGTGCTGGAGACTGGGGGAAGGGAGAGTTAGAGGAAAAGGAGCAAGTCCCAGCCCGCTTCCTCCCACGCGTCTTAGGGGATCAGGACTGCTCAGCGCACCGAGGAGCAAGAGGGATTTCAGAGCAAGAAGAATAATTGAGACGAGGGTTTGTTTTCCACATCGTTAAAAGGGGGTGGCCTTTTTTATTAGTCTTGATTGCTTATTGTGGTGTACTAGCTTACAGAGGGAATTACTGTCTGA
The DNA here is from genome assembly GCF_964188355.1 of Buteo buteo. Classification (NCBI taxonomy): domain Eukaryota; kingdom Metazoa; phylum Chordata; class Aves; order Accipitriformes; family Accipitridae; genus Buteo; species Buteo buteo. The sequence continues at coordinate 13,792,196 of NC_134195.1, read as the reverse complement.
TGTTTTCCTGGATTTCTGTAAGTAACTCTGCTGACTTCTAGAGGCTGGTGTTAGATTTATGGATTAAGTCATTTTTTTTTCATTTAACAGCTAAGGAAACTGGACAAGCCCTAGGGCACAGTACTGCGTTCATGACGCTCCTAGCGATGTCAGTAAGAGCTCTGCTTTCAGAAGGAATCAGCCCCTAACACAAAAAGGTGAATATGCATATTTAAGTTGTTGTGTGGTTTTGTTTTGCTTTTAAAACAAGTTTGATATTTTTTTTTTCACCCTTCAGTAAGGTTAGTGTTCCTAAAATGGCTTGCAGTAAATCAGGAAGCACTAATTTTAATCATGCTGCTGCCAGTGATATGAACACCCAAATATCTTTTAATACCACCACTGCAACTCCCTGGTTCAAAATTTACAGCTTTCCTAAGGGGCTGTACAAAGTCTCTGTCTACATACCAATATGCCTGCTGGGACCAGCTGGCTGTGCTGCATGAACCTGGGGGGAGAAAGCAGAAGGCTGCAGAGCTGTCGTACCAGCTTGGAAAGCTTATCAAGGCCCAAAGGAAACCAAGGTATTTCTTAGATGTCCAGATCTGTCTAGTTCCTTTGCTCCACTACAGCTCACAAGGGCTGTGATGATCCTCAGCTATTCAGTGTAGGCTGCAAATATTTTCGTTGCAATAGTTTTGGCTTAATCGTGTACCCCAAGCTCTTTAAACACAACACTGCCTACCAGTTGCTGGGAAGATAGAGCTCTGCCTCCATTGTTAAAGCAACGTACAGACGTTCCCGTTATAGGTGAAGTTCTTCCTTCTCGCCGGTTAATGCCTTCGTGCACTTGCCTGATCTCCACCTCAGCTCTGTCCTATGGGGCCATAGTTCACTGGGGCTTCGGGAGAACTGCTGTCAGGCTGCGATTCTGAGGCACCACCACCATACGAATAAAAGATTTGAGATCCTTGTAGTCCTTTGCTTCATATAAAAGCAGGCTGTATTACAAAGCACGATATTAGGCTTCTGCATGTGCATTCTGCAGTGAGGTCTTGCTTCAAACAGCCAATGCTTTGGGTCAGAGGGATCTTGCTGCTTCCCCATTAATCCCTGACTCAGCCAGTGGGCAGGGAGGATGAGCTCTCAGTACTGCCTTTCAGGATCTTACCAACAGAGAGGGGAAGCATCATCAACCCTACAGAAAATTCCTCAACTAACAGAGATCAAGCTTTTCTTTTTTTTTCCTTTTTTTTTTCCTTTTTTTTTTTTCTTATTTCCCATATGATCTCAGCCATAGCCAAACAAGCACCTAGATGTTACTTGGAAAAATCATCAACAGACACCAGGTTCTGACTCTATGCTATTTTCCTGGTCAGAATAACAGCATCTACAATTTTTTTAACCTGTGGCTCATCCTTTGAAATGCATAGGGCTGGATTATACTCTGCTTTGGCCAGTTTCATATTCCACAGACATTCAAGGTAACTGTAATGTTTATGTACCAAAAAAGGCAGAAAAAAATTCTCTCAGAAAATGCTATATTTTCACACTGGAGAACATGCTGATTTTGGAGGAAAAAACCCCCACAAGTCTTTCATCAGTTAAGATGGAACCTTTCAGTTCTCTGTGTTTAGAAGTGACTTTATATTTACAAACATGCTTTTAGTTGTTATAAAAAGTAAATATTCTTATTGGCTTCAATCTGTTCCTTAATAGAGCTGACAACATCTTTGTTCTTGTGCTGATTTGAAACAAAGAAGTGTGGAAAAGTAGGGATTTTGCATGGATGGGATATTTCAGATTTTTATCTCTTTTCACAGTGAAGGAATGAATGTCATCTCTAATTTACTTCAGGGTACACCACAAAGATGAGCATGTATGCCAGTCCCCGATGGAGCTGGTTTGCCATGTACTTCTGCATGACTATTTACCTGATTCCAGTGCAACATTTTCTGCAGGTCCCTTAGCCTGTGGCCATTCATAAGGAAAAGGAGTGCATTTCCCAAGCCATTCTTTGTCCAAAGCGACTAGGTGTGCTCTCTCTTTCAGCAAGTATAGGAAATTGCTTCCACTCATAAAATTTGCCTTGCCAGAAAAAAATAAATCATTAGAAACTGAAAGGTTATTTCTAGGTTTTTAAAGTCCAGGTTGACAACTAGACTTGGCAGGTAAAAAACTGGCTTGTTAAATTTATAAATGACATTAAGCTTTGGAGTCATTTAAGGAAATAATCATAATGATATTTATATTTCTGGACAGTTTTTAGTAACATTCAGATAAAAACACCTCCTCGAATATACTAGATGGCATCTAAACCTAAGAACATTACAGTCCCTTCAGGACAGCTTTTCTTTGAGGTGTTTTTTGTAGTTTCGAAGCTCACAGTAAAGGTTAATTTTTTTTCCTGGACCTTCAAGATAATTTGAGGTTAAGTAAAAGTGAGATACTAGTTTTAATTATCATTACCTCAGTTGTAAAATAGTGAAACCCTTCCTTTCAATGAACGCCAACAGTTCTGTGCGTGTATTGAGTAATTTGCGCCTTTAACACTTGTTTAAAGCCATGGGCATTTAGCCTTTTTTCCAAACTTACTGGCAGCTGGGAACAGGCCAGATCTTGCAAAACTGGGTGCTGTGCAGCCTGACCTTACCTGTCCTCGGCAGTGGTCTTTCTGCCTTGCAGTGTCAGTTCAGCGGGGCTCTGCACGCACGCGTTCGGGAAGGTAGGGACTGTCTAATCAAGCCCTCGTAGTTCAGCCCACCTCTGTTGTAGCCAGCTGCGGGCAGTGGCAATATGATTGCAGTAATGCAGGGCAGTTAATGACCAACCTCACAGACAAGATCACCAGAGATATTGGGCTCTGATTTTTTTTTTTTTTTTTTTTTTCCACCAGAATTTGTGTGACCAACTATGTACCTGTTTCACACAAGGGGAAACCATGAAGTTTACCAAGGAAAACAATGGTAAGAAAAGACATTTGCTGAGGGTCTTTCCTGGCTTTTAAGTGTTGTGCTTAAGAAAATGTAAACAGATCTCTCTCTTCCCCCCCAACCTCATTGACAATCTAAGAGCAGCTAATACAGGTTTACATCTATTGGTATTTTAAGGCCTTTTACCCCACTTTTATAGGACATGGAGGTTTAGGAGTATATGTAATGTATAGTACATTTACTATGCGTTTATCATATTGCAGTATCTATTAATGAACTAGCAGCCAGTAGGTATGTTCTAGCATATGTATTTTACTTCAGGTGAACATCTGTAAGCTGCCTCTTGCAAACACCTTCAGCAACTAAGACGTGCTGAGATATTCTTAGGGTCTTCTAGGGTGATAACCAAGTTTAAGCCCATTGCTGCAACCTTCATTTTGCAGATGGTCCCATGGCTGAAGCAGCACTTTCCAGATGCTGTGTGTAGCACTGTGTACAATGGATGCAACAGTCAATCCATGGCCATCGTGAGCAGCATGCCTCCACACCAACCACCACCACGCTCCTGTCCCACTCATTCCAGGAGTCTTTAACAGGAGTGTCCTACAGCCCCGTACTAAGGGGTGCCTCAGGAGACTTGCAAGCATCCAACCTCTCATTCTACTGCAAACATCTGCTGAGATCAGTGCAAACCTCAATAAAGGAATGCACAAACAAAATTCCTGTGTGAATAATAAATAAAAAAAAAAAATTAGTGGTTTTAGAAAACTCAAGAACTTTTGTAAATATTCTGGAGCTCCATCTGCTGGCAGTATTTGGTAGCTGTTTGCATCTATAAGGAGTCCTCATAAATCTTTAAGAATAATAGTTTAAAGTCTATTCTAAAGCTTACAAATGTTTTTGTAATATTACCTCTTTACTTTTAATTTCAGGAGCTGCCTAAATATTTGGCTAATTTTATGCTTGTTTCCAAGAACCTGTGTATCAAATCCTTCAAAACCCAATTTTTTATTGATACTGGCTGATGATCTTGGTATTGGAGATGTGGGTTGCTATGGCAATGATACAATAAGGTAAGAATGTATTCTACGAAATAAATTGTCCCTTCCTGGTGAACTTCAGTGGAAAAAACACTGATGACACTTAATATTAGAAAATTCATTATTAATGGATTAGTTTATCTAGATACACTCCTTTTCAAACCATGTATAAAATAAATGTTCTACAGTAATTCAGACTGGAGTAATAATTATACAGGGATGCTTGAGCAACTTTCTTGGACTTCTAATGCAGTCAGAACTTTGTGAATGTGTCTGTGCACTGTATTTGTCAGGCATGTGTATAATTTATAAATGTCCACAACTCCAGGGTTGAAATATGAAGGACTAATATCAGCTAACAATTCTAGTAGGTTTCTTATGAAATGACATCTTAGTCTATGTGATATATTTATCCCTAGTGCAGTTATCAATCTGTATATAGGTTGACTGACAGAATGATTGTGTATATATATGCTGTGTTTACTCAACTTATTATAGTCTTGGAAATTGTGCTGTACTGTATCTATTAATGGAACCTTTTTCACTATGCTGCATGAGCTTTTGATGTGGGATAGACCTGAAATACCTTTCCTTTTATTGTTCTTGGTCTTTTTTCTTTTTAGTTATTAATAAAAACACGGGTATCCATGAAAATTCATTCCTAAGGAGTTAAGGTATCTCAAAAAATATGTAACACAGAGCTTTCCTAGTTGAGTTGTAGATAAACAAAGATTTTTGTAAATTTGATAGTGATATCCTAGATGAAACTAGGAGGATTGGGATACCACAAACTTCTGTGTAATACATTTTATCAGAGATGGGATTTTTCTCTTTAGGACCCCTAACATTGATGGCCTGGCAAAGGATGGAGTGAGACTTACTCAGCACATTGCTGCAGCTGCTGTCTGTACTCCAAGCAGAGCAGCTTTCCTGACTGGCAGATACCCCATCAGATCAGGTTGAGCCTCTCTCAATGGTTCACTGCAGTTTGTCTAGCCATTATTGCTATTAAAAATCCTCTTAAATAAATAATTTTCAAGATTAGTTAATCTAAGGATTTGGGGTCTCAGTGAGATGGGCAAAAATAAAGGTGACTAGATTTAGTGATTGATTTCTATGGGAAAATCCCCACATAAAGCACATTTAATGTGGCTAAATGACAGCACAGAAATGGATGAAAATGCAAACAGCACAAAGCAGCCAGAGGTAGAAACATGAAGAAAATTGCATAAACACTTTATATTCAGTGGTATTAAGATCACATTAAGTGTAATATTTTTAATATCCTGGCAAACTTTTTCAAAGTTAAATATGTCAGACTGTGGACTGTGTCAGACTGTTCTCAAGAATAATGTTGTTTAAAACATTTAAATCACACAGATTTACTTCAGCTGTGTAAATTAATGACAGAAAAACTTCAGCCACCGCACACAGCAGTAATAACCAGTGTAGCTCCTCTGATGTGATTCTGACTTGCTAAAGGAGAAATGTAATCATGAACTGTACATTTCAGAAGTGTGTACCCCTGACTCTGTAAGCCTTTTGTTCTACAAAAAAAAAAATCTTACTTCCCCCCTCCTTTTTTTAACACTATAACGATAGAGCTTTGGTTGTAAGAGGTTGCCTGATGTCCAAACATCGGCATCTCAGTTCCATTTGTAGACACGCCAGCATAGCTGAGGCATTGGCATTGGACTAGCAGATGGCATGGGACTTGGAGGAGACATCCTTCTGGGGGTCAATCAGAATATCCCAGGGCATACTAAATGGCTTATAAAAAGGCACTAGGCTTAGGCAACTGAGTCCCATTCATTAGAAAGAACAATTTGAGAAGACTGAAAATCTGAAATCTGGCTTGGTTTATTTTAAAGAATGTTACTCCTATCTAGGCATGGCATCCGGCACTCAACGGCAGGTTCTTTTTTGGAACGGGTGTTCTGGTGGGCTCCCACCAAATGAAACAACTTTCGCCAGAATACTGCAGCAGCAAGGTTATTCTACAGCACTTGTAGGTATGAGACATAGCAACTTGCTGCCTTTTCATTGCTTGTTATTCAAATGAGGCTGCTTCTGTAGGATCAGTTAAACTGGAGTTTCTTGTATGCGTAACTTTCAAAATCAGCAGGGTTTTTTAGAATGTCATCCACAAGCCCCAATGTCAGCACAGTGTATCTGATAAATCCAAAATGAGGATCTATAGAATACATAGGTGTACACTGCAAACAGAAGTAAATGCAAAGGAAAGAATCTTGTTTGCCCAGTAGAGATTGTTTTAGGAAGAACCAACAGAGATATTCACTGATCCATTAGAACAGGAAAATGTTGTCTGCCAGCTGGTACCCAGACACCACAGTGATCTTGATTACATCTGGTGGCTAGATTTTCTGTTATTTATGCAGCCTGCTTATTATCACAGTTAAGACCCTAAAAGTGCCTTCATTTTCTGCAAAAGCAACTCTGCAAAAAAGCTGAGATAGTTCCACTGACTTCAGTGGGTTTTGAATCAGAATACATGTTCAAGAAAATCCTACTAACTCTACTAATTTTGCCTGAACAGCAATTAAAGGATGTGTCTTTCAAGCACCCCCCATTTTTAAACTCTTTTGATGTAGTCAAGGTTTCCTGTGCTTAATTGTAATTACTGTGATTTTCACACCTCTGGTCATCTCTGGCACACTGAAGTGTCATTTAGTTCCTCAACTGAAGTCAGTCTTAGTGATGTACTGACTGCACACAAGCCTGTGTAAGGGAATGAACTTTCCCCAGCTCACCGCAGTCTGGTATAGCTTATACTGTAAACTACATTCATATACATGAGCACAGAACTGGTTAGCAGTTCTCAGAAGTTAACTTGTCTAGCTAATAGCCCCTAAGCCCATGGTTATAGACTGTCTGTCCTTCAATGTCAGGATAATTACACTGCTCTGTAATACGACTTCATTAAGGTTATCAGTATATGACATACTCTGATATGTCCAATTGTACTGGATAATTGCAATGGCCTATTCTTGCTACTCATTTTAGGATTAATATAGACACACAGAGCCAGTATGTACACCTTCTTCCCAAAATTTGTTCTTGGACTGTGAAAGTCAGATAGAACTTGTGTGTAAATTAGTTCATAGTTTTGCATTTGGCTGTTTCTTTTGGCACAAGGGTTTTTCCAGTTTCTCCCCATCAGGCTACCTATTAATGAATGGCTACCTTATATGAAGAATAATAAGCACCAACTATTGCAACCCTATTTGTTCTTATTCAGCGAGGCATCCAAGTTGGACCATTGCCCTACGTGGAATTTTAACAGATAGGTGAGGAAAACCAGCTGTTCTAGGCAGATAAAGTGCCAATGCATGATTGCTCCCTGAGAGTCTGTCCCCATTCCACACCAGCTCCTCCCTTGGCTGCACCTTAACTGAGAAGTGCAGCCAACCTATTAGAAATACAGGCACCAAAGACTAACAATGTTGGATTTAAGATCTTTGTTTTATGTTTCCAGGGAAGTGGCATATGGGTGTGAACTGCAAATCCCGCCATGATCACTGCCACCATCCTTTAAATCATGGCTTTGATTATTTTTACGGCATGCCTTTTACCCTTTTGAATGAGTGTCAAGGCACAGATGACCCTGAACTGGCCAAGTCTTTGCAAGATACTTATTGGCTTTACACACAGGTGATCATCCTTGCTGTGCTTACTCTTTTGACTGGAAAACTTACCAATTTATTCTCAGTAAAATGGAAAATAATCATATGTCTGGCCATCTGTGGTCTCCTGTATTTCATCTCCTGGTTCTCCAGCTATGGCTTCACCAAGTACTGGAACTGTATCCTGATGAGAAACCATGGTATCACTGAACAACCAATGAATCTAGAAAAAACTACTTCGAATATGCTGAAGGAGGCAGTTTCATTCATTGAAAGGTAACCACCAAAAAATTTATTGCATTTCAAGGATTTTAAAAAATAATGTGATTACTGTGTCAGAGACCACTGGGTTAGGCAGCTGGCATGCTGAACTGCCTGTCCTGATGCTGGCCAGCAAATTGTTCTTTTCTGGCATCCCCCTACCTGTCAGCATCCAACTGCTGTCCTTTGTCTTCTACAAAACTTGTCAGCTCATCAGGAAGAGGATGATGATTTTTGTGTGTGTGTTTATGTTATGTTAACCTGATGCAAAGGGGTCCTGGCCAAGGACTGGGCCTTCTGCCAGTAGGAACATAAAAATTGTCTTAGCCTGATGAATGGACTGTCATAAGAAGTGTCATATGGAGTTAGTATTTTGCAAACAGGGTGATAGTGAGTTTTGTTTTGTTCTCCAAGGGTGTCCTTCATTTAAAATACTATCAGTAGCCTCAACTGGCATTAAACAAGCCACTAAGTCTTTAAAAGTATTCATGTGTTAAGTCTGGGCATATCCCTGAATAAGATTATATTATTCCTGTCAGGGTTTTTTTTAAGGGAAATTGAGGGTAAGATAAATCTCTTCTGTAAAACTTCGAGCATAGATAATCTCAGGTTCCTAGGACATCCTGCCTGGCCTGTGGGTGCAGTGTCATATTTACCTCTTCCATGAGGATGTCTCAGATGCTCAGTGACATCCATGTTAATTTTAAGCAAGCGAGTCCTATTCTCCTTGCCTCTGAGAGTGTGTCAATATTTTGGCTGTGAACTTTCTTAGTTATTTATTTGATTTTCTACACATGTCTAGTTTGGATCCAGAAAAAGGGCCCATTACTATTTTGGTCTTAATACAGAAACAAAATCTGTGAGGGGTGATTTAATCCCCTCTGTCTCCCAAAACCTCAAAAATGCAAAGATGTCAAAAGCAAACATTTTTGGTTTAGACCACAATAATAACTTTTATTGAGATAGTCACTACAACACCACCGTTCTATTTCAGGTTGAGTGACAGTTTATAGAGAAATGACTATTGTTTTCTTTTATTTCAGAAACAAGCATGGGCCATTTCTTCTCTTTGTTTCCCTTTTACATGTTCACACCCCTCTCATTACCACAGAGAAGTTTCAGGGAAGAAGCAGACATGGCCTGTATGGAGATAATGTAGAGGAAATGGACTGGATGGTGGGTAAGTGGTAGACTTGAAGAAAATCCATCATTTATTTGAATGTGGAAAAGAAATTAAAGGGCTGGTCACAGAACTCCCTTTTTGCATATGTAAAAAATGAACTTGCCTTGGATATGCAGTTAGCTACAGAGATTGCCATACCATTACTGCACCTCTTTTTTTGTTGTTGTTTTGTTTTGTTTTGTTTTTCTTTCTTAGGATGAAAGCTCAAACCTTTCTGGTAAGGATTTGTTCTTTTTCTTTTTTAATCACCATACTTCTGTGCTGCCGTGTTAAATGCAGTCAATCAAATGTGTGCTTGATCATGTTGTCAATCAAAATGTATGACATTTCTCCAGCTCTGTCTAGTCTCAGAAGATATAAGTGGTGCTGCTGCTGAATATTACATTATATGGTGGGTTTTTTATGTACTTGCTCATTTTTGTCAAATAATAATCCTTGGAGCAGAAACCAGAACTTCTTCCTAGCCCAAAGGCCAAGTTTAAAAGTTATGGAGTTTCACTTAATAAATTGTGTGAAGTCACCACATCATGAAGACTCGCTTAGGTCTAAATCTAGGCTCCAAGCACCAATTAGGTCTTTAAACCTAAGCCTTACTTAGTTGCTCCTTTCTGCTTCAATGGGAAGGAGGGAGATAGCTACTGTTTGTATTTAGTCAAAAGTGAAGACCCTACTGGACAAAGTATTCAGCTCCTGCCAAGGCCAAGATTCAATCCCTGAACCTTTTCTTCCTCCAGTAACCATGTTTACAAAATTGTATTCTGAGAGGAGCCTGATTGCTTCTGATGGGCAGGCTGAGAACTCCTGCAAGATCCAGTTGAACCAGAGGACTCTGCCATGTTCCTCTTCCAAACTTCTGGTATCAGTCACCTTCAGGCACAGGCTACATGAACACAGCTGGATAGCAGAAGTCCAGTAGTGTAAGGAACATGCCATGTATAGGCCAAACAGGATGGCAGCTAGTAAGGACAGAAGTCTCCAGGGTTGGACATCTAAGTAAGAGATTTGGGGTCTAATTCAGAACCAATAAGCCTAGACTCAATCTAAACTCTTTTGGGGGGAAGGTGTCTATTTTTGGTTAAGGTCAATAAGTAGTTTCACCAAGGAGACACAGGAAGTCTGTAAAGGAGAAGAGATTGAGCAAAAGAGCCGATCACTGGCTTATACTTTTTTCTTGCGTACTTCAGCTTTTGCTGCTGCTTCTGTAGCTATGGAAGCTGGTTTTGGTGAATATATTTGATGCATCAGGTAATGAGGACAAGCAATCAAAGATAAATCACATTCTGTATAAATATTTGATGCTATCAGTACTGAAAACATTCCTTATGAAGTTAGGTTTGAATTACAGTCTGTGAAGCTTTTACCACTGTCATCAGGAGATTTTGGTTGGTAGCATGCAGCCTGATCTCAGAGTCCTTGTTCAGTTCCTGGCGAGACACAGCAGTTTTCTATGATTAGGAATCTAGGCAGCATGATTATTTAAGCTTTTCAAGATGTCTGAGGCTACACAATGGAGACAATCCTTGACTCAGAAAATTTACAGCATAAAGCTGACTGTATTCTGAGTAGCTTGAATAAAAGAATCGTTCATTTAAATTATTTTCCAGTTGGTTTTGTTTTTTTATTTTCCTTTTTTATAGACACTACAAACAAATTTTGGACATGTTCAGCAGCTTTATGTTGGTCTTTTATTATTTCTGTAATGCAGGAGTACTCTTTGCATTGCTTGTGGTAGTTCATAACAGAACTCATTCAGGTAAATGGAAAGATTCAGTCTTCACTGAATTTTGAGTCAAGACCTAAAAAAATCTGACTGCATCTCCGGACATAATTATGATTTTTTGCTTTGTTTATAGGCAGGCTTCTGGATGTTATTGACAAAGAAGGCTTGAAGAATAACACATTCATTTATTTTGCATCTGATCATGGAGGATCCTTAGAAGCTCACAGAGGAAATGCTCAGTTGGGTGGATGGAATGGGATCTATAAAGGTAAAATTTTGGTAGTGTCTACATGCATAAGACTTCCTCTTAAAAAGAAAATGATAGAGTAAAATACATCCAGATAGACTATATTTACTAAGATATATGCTGGGATGATAATCTTGGGTTGTAGGGCTGGAGCAAATTCAGGGCATCAGCTATTCATCTTTCAGCCCCCAGACAGGATCACTTTCACCAAAGCTACCCCTGACAGCTTTATTGTCTAACCTATCCTTAAAGACCTCCAATGATTCCACAGATAATCCAGTTTTGATTGTCTGTCCTACTGGAGAATTTTTCCTGGTACTTACCTTTGATTTCCTTGCTGCAGTTTAAGCAACAGATCTTGCCCTGTTCACCAATCTACAGAGAAGATATTCTTCCTTTCCTCCTTGCAATAGCCTGTTGTTGCAAGGTCATTATGTGTTTCAATGCTATTATGTTCCCCCTTGTTCTTCCTTTCTTTAGACTCCAGTATGTTTGTACCTGCTTCTAGTTCCATGTTGTCTTTAAATATCATAAGCGTACTATCTACTCCATAACTCAGAGCACTGCTTGGAAATGTTGTAGTATCATAGAATATCTGAAGTGGGAAGGGACCCATAAGGATCACTGAGTCCAACTCCCTGCTCCTCACAGGACTACCTAAAACTAAACCATATGACTAAAAGCATCATCCAGGTGTTCCTTGAACTCTGACAGGCTTGGTGCTGTGACCACTTCCCTGGGAACATGTTCCAGTGACCGACCACCCTTTCAGTGAAGAACCTTTTCCTAATGTCCAATCTGAACTTCTCCTGACGCAGATCCAGAACACACTGCTTGGAGTCTCACTTGAAACAGCCTCCTGTTTTTCACGGTAGACAATTATCTATGTCAACACTGGCAGATGTCAACACTGGCAGATAGCATGATGACTATTTTCTTGATATAGTTTTCCAGTTTGTCATCTATCTTATAGAATGAGAGTCTAGAAACATCTATGACTGGCTTGCAACACAGTGTCAAAAGGTCTATGGAAATGAAGATCTATCATATCTCTTGCGTGTGCTCCCTCCAGACTGCCAAGCCTCGAAAAGCCACTGTGGCAGCTTGGCACTTACTGTATAATGAAGCCTGAAAACTGCTCCTGTCACTTATTTCCCTACGGAAGAAGATTCAGGTGCCTTGACCTCGCTTAGCATCAAAATGCACATTGTAGTAGTAAGTTACTTGATGAGCCACACAAGCTATGTTTGATACAGCTTGGATCTCATCCAGGAATAATCCTAAATGCTAAATTAGCTTTCAGTTATGGATACGAAGTTTTCATACCAGTAACAGATGCAAAAAGGCCAACAGGCTCACTTGAATAGCTCAGAACCTAACTCAAGGAATTCAATTCTACTAGCCTAACACAAGTATATTAGTAACAGGAGAGTCCAGAGAGGAAACCTGGATGTCACTAGGCAGAGATTTCAGTATGAGAGAACAATGATGAAATCATGCCTGCTTAGAGAGGACACAAGAGGAGATAGAATTTCGATTTAGATGTTAATAACAGAAAGGCATTCCCATTTATGTCCACATACAGCAGAACAGGGGGCATCCCAGTGAAACTAACTAGCAACGACTCAAAAAAGATTAAAAAATTCAGTTTAATTCCTAAGTATCTGTAGAACTCGCTGCTGCTGCTAACAGGATATTATAAACAAGAAGATAAGATAAGCCACACATATGAATAATGAGAACAGCCACTAGTGCATAACAAAGCATGAGATACCGTTATCTTACATAGCACAAAGATTATTGCACAAGCAGCTGGACTTGCCCTGTTTATAATCCATCACACCACCCTGGCAGCCTTTAAAACTAAGCTCTGGGAACCTTGCCTCTCAGCTGTAACTATGAGCACATCTCCTCCATAGCAAAGTCCAGCATTACTTAGCAAAGCCAACGGCTAGTATAAACCACTGTTCAACTGCTCATTTATTAGCTGAGCTAATAAACTAGCTTCAAGTTTTGTTTACCAATTTGCCTACAATGCTTTCCAGCAATGACTCCTTGATAGGAGGAATAACAGAGCAAAGGTCATGTAGGTACCTGAGCTTCAACATTCTGCAATTTTTGTTTTCCAACTGGACCCTCAACTTGGAGTTCTGGCTTTAAAACACTTTATTTCATTAATATCCTTGACATCTATAATTCATATCTGTAATTAGTTAATGGTTCTCGCTTTGAAATACTATTCAAAACAATGAACATTTTGACTTGCAAGAGAGCCAATATATGGAGCACAGAATTTAGAAGACGACTAGAGGAATGCAAGAGAAACCAAGTTAAGAAAGACTCTTCAGATTACCTCAAGACAACTTCAACAGAAATGTAGGTGGAAAGTCTTCATCACTGTGGCATATTCAGAGCACTCCCCTATTTACTGCATGGGTTCTGCACTCTTCCATTGGGGACCACCTCAGTGCTTCCCTGGGACTGTAAACTCCTGGAGGGTGATCAAACATTATCCTAATTCCCCTCACTGCTCTCCAGGACTGCAAATCATTTCGTAATGTTCCTGCTGCCTCTGATTGTGAACTGTCTGACAACCAAGCTGGCCCTGTGTTAATCCCCCTTCTTCAGGCACCAAGTGGGGCTGCAATGTCTCTTCCACTGACACCAAGTCAGATTTTGCTTTTTATTAATAATAGACTTTTTTCTTGGGCTTGTTATTAGGGAGTGTGGAGATTATTCTCAGATATGACATTCAATTAACATTATGGGTCAGAATGTCAGAGGGTGGAATTGTTTCTCTTCTGCCAAAAATGCTGCTTAGTAGTGGGTTGCTATATGTGCCACCCAAGAAAGCAGTGTAAAATAAAGAGGTTAATAATACTTATTTTTGAAAGTAGAATTTGCACTAGAGTCATTCTACTGTTCTCCAGGATTTAGTGTGTTTTCATTAAAGTTGTTTGAATAGTCTAAAAGCTTTAAAACCTTTTATTATATATCCATGATAAATATCTAATATCTTTCATTCTTTTATCTTTTTTGGTACTTTCCCCTCCAACAGGTGGAAAAGGAATGGGAGGCTGGGAAGGAGGGATTCGTGTCCCAGGAATAGTTAGATGGCCAGGAATGTTGCCTGCAGGGACAGTTATCAATGAACTGACAAGCCTTATGGATGTTTTCCCAACAGTGGTTCACCTGGCTGGAGGGGCTGTGCCTCGGGACAGGTACAAAGGTGGCTTCATAAACCATATTTGCTCCCCTTTCTTGATTTAGACAGAAGCTGACTATATATGTCATGCATCCTAACAGCCACAGGTTAAATTCTGGTTTTCTTAACCAGGCAATTCTCTAACTTTCTTTCTGTGTAGCTTTCCCCATCTTGTCTGCTTATATGGAAAAGGCAAAGGAAAACAGTATGTTTTATCAAGGGTTGTTTAGCTAATTCAGTTTTCTAATCACTAAAAGGCATCCTGGTTGATGTGGGACACTGGGATGACTGTAAAAAAACCAAACCAAAACCCCCTCTTTTAATCTTACTCTTTATGAAAAATGCACAGATCACAAAGCAGGTTGGTCCTGTTGGAATGCTTGGACAGGCCCTTTCCAAGACTAGGAAGCCAGGTTCTTCATGAGTAGGGAAGGTGGAGCAAACGGCACATGGCCTGCATTTGGCTGCCAGTACCTGAGAAGTCGCTTCCTCAATAGTAAACAATTTGTAGCATCTACATAAGACTCCTCTAAAGAACACAAGAAAGCGTGGGTGGCTAAGCCATTTGGGCAAAAAGCATAAAAGTACTGGAGGTGTGTAACTAAACCAACTGTTAGTCAATGCAGTAAGTGGCGTTTTTTTGTTTTGTTTTTACAAAGCCTCAAGCTCACAGAGCTATCAGTGACTTTGGTGACATCTATTTTGGGGAGCAAAATTAAAAGCTGTGAACCATGCCTTCACTATGGTTATCACTCCCAGGAAAATTATAGTAATGGTAATTTATCTCCCCAGGCAGGATGTGTGAACTAGCTGTAATTGCAAAAACTGCTAGTAACTGCTAATCACTGGTCTCCACCCATCCACACAGTGAAAAATCTCAGGGCTCAATAGCTCAACAGTAGCTTGGTTTAGAAATGACACTTGAAATCTTTAATGCTGCATACGTGGAGAGTGAGTACTGCTTGCACTCCAGCTGCAGACTGAAATTCTTAAGCAGTCTGGTGACTCTGGTCCTTTCCATCAGGGTAATCGACGGGCACACCTTGCTGCCTTTGCTGCAGGGGAGAGTTCAGCACTCCGGGCACGAGTTCATGTTTCACTACTGCGGTGTGTTTCTGCATGCAGTGCGGTGGCACCAAAAGGACAGTAAGTATAACCATCCCCCCTCCTGCAGATCAGATGATGTAATGACCTCTAGCTTCCAACAGAGTATCACGTAAAAACATACGTATGTGTATCCGGAGTAAGTTTATTCCCTCAAACTCTCGGTTCTTCTGCAAGGTGCGGAAAGCCTTCGTTGTCAGCTGTCCTGCCTTGCCTTGAGATGAAGGGGTTTGCTTCCTGGGTAGCAAAGCTTCAAGAAATTTCCCCATCGCTGCAGCATTTCTATTGCTTTTGCTGCAAAAGCATTCAGGATCAGCTTTAGTGCAAGATTGAAGAAAAGGAATTGCACACACAAGGTCTTTATCTTAAGCAGTAGTTTGTTTGTCTTCAATAGCCCTCTCATTTGTTTCTGTTTTTTAGCTGTGGCATTAGACAAGCTGACTGCAGCTGTAATGCTTTCCTGAGCTTTCAACCCCAATCTTTGCTGATGTCACCCTCCATTACAGTGTAAAAGAGAAATAGGCCAGTGACTGGTAGTTGTGTCCTTATTCCTGCTTGGAATGGAGGACGGCATTTGTGTAACCAAACACAGGTGCCTGGGTCTGAGCTTGGTTTACAGTCACCAAAGAGATGCAGATGTTTACAGGGTGTGACTCACCTCCTTCTGATTAGCACATCTGGGCTAGATCAGTCATGCCTGTTTCCCTCCACTGACTAAAAAGGGAGCTGAGACAGACCATATCAGATATAAAAATCACCCTTATATTAACTTGAAGTTAGTTGAGAAGAATTGCACCTTCTGTGACTGGATGACGTGACAGTAAGTGATGACATGACAGTAAGTTGATGAATTCATGGGGATACTGTACTCGGGTTTTTTCATTCTGCACATGTGGAGAAATGCAGGAGCTGATGGAGTAGGCTATGCCTACTCATCTTCCTATCCTTCAGAATCTTGAATGACCCCCTCTAATTTTTGTTTTGCTTTCCCTATCTGTGAAGAGAGAGAATTACAGAGTTCTTGAGACCTCAATTAGATAACAGTTACAAATGCTAGGGCATTCCACCATCAGCAGCTGTTCACACTCAGCTGGTACACTGACAAGGAGCTGGCTCTTCAAAGAGCACTTTGAGTGCTGACCATGAGGTGAGAGAACGTTAGGCAGCCCAGCAGGAAATCCTTCTTACACCACAGTGTTAACTGGGTGATCTTTCTTGTGCCTGTTTTTATTTCCTTTCTGATACAATGACAATATCAAGTACAGATAGCATCAAGCCAAGAATCTACTTGCTCAGTGAACACTTGAAGACTACAAAACTTACCTGTGCTTGCAAATATTTCAAAATTTACTTCTCTGTTCCCCTAGATACACACACACAGAGGAAAGAATCAGGATAATGGCTGAGAACTTTGCTGTCTGTCTTGTTGGCAATGAATAAATACATACCACAGTTGCAACACCAAACTCTTAGTCATGCTGCCAGTTTAACCTTGAGATCAGGGCCCTTGTTGTCACGCCACGTTCAACAGAAGCAGGGCTCCTGCGCAGGAAGTCACTGCGCTCGGCTGACAGGAACCATGGAGGAAAGGGACTAAGGACTAAATGTGAGGAGATGATGCCAGGTGCTGTGGTGGAATTTTTAGGTTCTTGATCCCCATAGATAAATCTGGGTACTTCATTTGAGGAAAAACATGTAAGCTATACAAGCCATACAGTACTTGAGGAGCTAATCCCTTCAGTGTGAGATCCAGACCACCCTGTGCAGTGCTCAAGGAGCTATATTGTAGAAAATGCTAAGTACAAGGGTGTTTCATAAATCCAGCTCTTCCATGGAGTGGAGCACCTTCAAGTCCTCTAGGGAAGGTTTTGTTTTGTTTGGTTTTTTTTTTCTCTTGGGACTCCTTATTCTCTATATCCTCTGGAGCAAAGATGCTGGTAACATTTTGTCCAGGAAATGGTGCTTGGCCCCAGCACAAGCAGGCAGGCCTGGCCTCGGCAGCTTGGGGCCCTTGCTGCTTCCCCCTGGCTGGGGAGTTGCATGCCCCGATACCACCATGGCTACAAAACGAGGTGATCCCAGGGCGGGAGCCACACTTGAAGCATGTGCTCCAGACCAACATATTGGCTGTCTCAACTAATTATTGAATTCCTTTCTCCTTTCTCTGATACTCCGTATCGTCTCCGAGTGACGTGTAAACCACCACTCCGCATCTTTGCTCTTCCTGGGCCCGTTGGCCCTCACGATTAGTTGAGCCCACCCCACAGCTTAACCCTTTCAGCACTCGGTTGTAGTTAGTTTTGGGTGATCACCTCCCTCTGTTGCTGCCGCAGCGCCTCTTTCACTACGCCCATTAACGTCATCAAAACACGGAGGCGAACACTGGAGGGCGGCCCGGCGCGGCGCGGCCCTGCCCAGCCGTCCCCCGGCACCGGGAGGGGCCGCGCTCCCCTCAGCCGCCGGAGAAGCCGCCGCCAGGGGGCAGCGCGGCACCGCCAACCGCCACAACCGCCGCGGGGCTGCAGGCGGGAAACGAACCGCCACAACCGCCGCCGGGCGGCAGGCGGGAAACGAACGCCTCTGAGGAGGCAGAGGTTACGCTCTCAAAAAAAGTGAAGTAAAATAAAGTCTCCCTGGCTCTTCGGGGCAGGTAGCTGCTCCGCTTTTCATTTTCACGTCTCGAGGGGCCCTGTATGAAAAGCCCACCCACAGGTTTGGGGACACAGAAGGAGCACGGCCAGGCCCCTCAGCACCAGGAGCCCTCGCCAGGCCCAGCCATGTGTAGCAGCTTCATTTCCGAAGTGGTGTCACCACCGGTGCCCACCTGAACCACATCCCGAGCTCCCGGCCAGAGGCTGGAGCTAAAAGCACCAGCAGAGACAGACAGGGCCCCAACCCCAGGGAGCGCGGCACATGGAGCCCACAATAGTCCTCCATGTTTGAACCTCTCTCCCCCTGTACCCAATGCTCAGCAGACCGAGGAGTTAGAGACTGGCCATGAGCTGCCACTAAAGATGTGAGACCACAGTTCACCGGACACAGACTGGTGCTAAGCTGGTCCCACCCCAGAACCACCAGTAGCTCCAGGTGCTTGATCACATCTAACCCTGAGCCCATTCACATCTCCGCATTACCTAAAGCAGAACAGCTGTCAGAAACTTAAACCTCTTATGCCTCTAAATCCACCACTACTCTTAGAGATCTATCTTAATTTCTTTTTAATATGTATATTTTCTGTACAAAGAAACCCCTGTCTGATGGCAGAGACTCCTGGAAAAAATTCCTACTAGAGGAATTATGCTGCGTGTCCCTAGTGAAAGGCTAAATGCATACTCCATCAAGGGATGAGGTTGAAGAACCACTTTTTGGGTTAAAGGATTGCTGCTCTCCCTACCTCGCTCTCAGTTCTTGTTCTCCCAGGTTACAACTTCAGTTCAGAGCAGCAGCGTGCTTTTGAAGCAAACCCCTCTTGAGCATACCCACTCGTTGTGCTTTGGGTTGCATTGCAGAATGGGCTTGGAGATCTTAACTTCAGTTTGAATGAAACTAAACTGTAAAATAGGCTCCAGGATCATACCTAATATGTTATAATTACTAAAAGATGTTGTGGTAGATGGGACCAGACAGGAGTTAGCCCCCAGTAAAACAGCCCCATACAAACACAGCATGGTGTGTAAGCCATCAATAGCTGTTCTGCTCTACAGATCAGTTTCTAATAGGCCACACTACCTGTAACATAGACACAGGTACAATACGCAGATGCAAGGTGCATTTTGTGTTCCTGTGAAGCCACAGGAACAGCTAGATCTCCTGTGCATGCCTTTGTACAATTTTCCCATCGAAACACAACTGCTCATGGCAAGGCAGTTGAAAACAATGGGATGTTCTGCATATAAAAGACTGGCTAATCAAGTATTACCATATGGTTCAGTTTTCAGCCAAGCCAGAAATTCTGATTCTTTGCTCCAACTGCCATTACTTCTGACTGGGCTGACAGACTTTTTAGAGTCTGTTTTAGCTCATTTACAAGTATATCACGTTCAGATTACATATTTATTGTCTGTTTACTTCTATCTATGGGACAGGCTAGATATGAAGCCATTGTGTCTTGATGTCACCCAGGCAGGACCCATCAATTAAGCCCTTCACAGCAGCCAGAAGAATCCTTTGTCTCTATGTTAAAGAGTCCTTTCCTCTACCACAGCACAATAAGGCTTATTAGTGACAGTCCATTTCTTTCTGCTCGTTAAACTGATTGATTGTTACCAGATGGGTTTGAGAGATGTTTGGATTGAAGAAGCAGGTTTCCTTTCCCTTGGACATATTACATTAACATGTTGCCCTAAAATTCACACAGATCCTTCAAATTCTGTCAGAGCTACTTCAGTAGCAAATTGCATATCCCTCTTTGCCTCTTGGCGATGACTGAAACCCCTGCTGCTTCCATCACCACTGATTTCTACCACCTTTTTTTTTTTTTTTGATCCCTCTGTAACCCAGCTGTCTACTCAGCTCACCAACACAGGTTAATTACAATCAGACTCACTGTATCCTTCCAAATGAACTAACAAGGAGCTGGCTCTCTCTCACTCTGCAACTCCAGTAATTAGTTGCAGCTGTGAAAAGTGAGTGTGAAAATTTTGCAGAATCAGAATTCTCCTCAGACACTCTACACTCACTTCTCTGAACTGCCTTACAGTGTGTAAGTAAGTAATGAGGGATTCAGCTCAACTATTAATGGAAAAGAATGACTAGTTAGTTTGGTTTTTCTGAACACAGATCACAAATTCCTATGTATAGCTAGGTAAGTCTACCTGTCCATCTCTTATTTATCTATTAAATGGTCATTTTAGCAGTATCACAATAGCACTCTGTCACGTCCCAATATCTCAGGACGATGACTCAGGTTTGCTGATTCCCAGGTCAGGATTAAGGGTGAAATGACACCAGGGATCCTTTAACTCACAAAACTCACCTTTTATTCACTCAGAACAAGAATTGGCATGCCTACCACAAAAACTGGTATGCTCACAACAAAAATTGGCATGAAACCATGTCAGTAAACTGTGTAACATGTGCTAACCATGCATCACCAAACATATACTACAGGCCTTGCTTATCTGGGGATCAGTTCAGCAAAGACAATAAGGAGAGCCCTCCCGTTGAGTCCCAAGGTTCAGAGCAGACCCCCTTGCTTTCTAGACTCCTTCTCCGAGAGGAGCCCAGGGGCGGCTGGATCCACTCTTAGTCCCAGACTTGGTCAATGGTTTATGTCTAAAGGGATGAGGAATAGGGATTATGGAAAAAGAAAAGGGAGGGGAGGAGAGAGAGAGAAGAAAATTTCACCGGTCCTGGGTCCAGCGTTGGTTCAGTCAGCTGAGGGGTCCAGTCAGCTAACGGGTCCAGTCCCGGTGGGCTTGCCTGCCCGGGGCTTCAATTTGTGTCCTTTTATCATCCTTGCCCCTCCTTCAGGCGGGCACTTGAACTCATTAGGCTAATAGGTAGCCTTTGGGTCATGGGCTTGGGGGTCATTTGGGAAGTAGCTTCCTCTTCCCTGCATGGTGATCTTTCGCCATACATGGTGAGCTGCCCTGCTCAGCACCTCAGACTGGGGAGCTGTGCACCCTCCAGCCTGCCCTCCCCCTCCTGTTGCCGATGGGTGCCGATCGGCTCCTTTTTGCCAGGGGTTCCTTGCTGGGCAGAGTTCCTTGTTATGGAGAGTCAGTGGTTAAGCAGAACTTGCCCCACCACAATGTTCGAGACTAACTCCTTCAGTCTCTCACACCCCCCAAGTGGCACGTAGAGTTTTACAGGGACACAAGAAAGTGGCAGAGACGCCCTCTGCGCTCAAAATATTAGACCTAATCACCCACATAGTGTATATGGCCCTGCATGCACCCAGAGCCCAGGTGTGCCTGTGAGCCACAAAAACCACTGTGAATCCCTGCCAGCTCCCAAAAGAGCCTTTCCCCCATATGTGACAACCATGACATAAGCTTGCCCTACAAATGGCAAAGCAGATCACTTAAAACATGAACCAACCTTTCAGGGACCTCCCCTGACTCCAAATGCCATTAAGCTGTTCCAATGTGCTTCTTCTGTGACAGGTGGCACCGTATGGAAAGCTCATTATGCTACTCCAGTATTCCAACCAGAAGCCTCTGGGGCCTGTTTTGGAAGAGGAATTTGCCCATGTTTTGGGGATGGTGTAACCCATCATGACCCTCCGCTGCTGTTTGATCTCTCACAAGATCCTTCTGAGGCAAATCCTCTATCGGCCGACACTGAACCCTTGTTTGACACTGTAACAAGGAGAATAGGAAAAGCTGTGGAAGAGCATCGCAAGACGCTGACTCCAGTCCCACAACAGCTGTCTCCTTACAATAATATATGGAAGCCGTGGCTGCAGCCATGCTGTGGCACATTCCCGTTCTGTTGGTGTGATGAAGAAAACAACAAAGTACATGGCATGCTTTAATACCAAAATCAAAGTACAGTTAGCTTTAAAACAGCTGATAGTTTTCACATTCATGTGACTACAGTCATACAGAGATATAGGTCAAATTACACTGGAATAACTGAAAGGGCCATGATTGATGCTTTTTATTCAAACTTTTTTCTTACCTGCAGAAATTTAACAAGCCTCTAATTTCAAAAAAAAATTAAAAATTAAAACTGCTCCAAACATATTCCACCTATGGGTCACCTCTATAATCTATCCCTCAAGTGCATAATTCTGGATCAAATACCCAAATAAATGAAACAAAATTTTTCCTTACTGATATTCAAGGAAATTATGAATGGTAAGAAAGCAACCTTTAATTGCAGCTGTTTGTATGGATAATATGCTCGTTAAGGCAATAAGACTGAGCCCAAGAGGGGATCTCCATTCAGGCCTTATCTTTTTAATGAAAAAACCTGTCCTGTATTTAAAAACACAACTGCACATTTAATTTGGAAACATACCAAAACACACTGGCCTCTAAGAAATAAACACCTATTAATTTACAGCAATTTTTTCCCTCATCTGTACATTCATTTATCTGTCATGTAAGAATTCCCAGGAGAAACTGAACTGACGAGTATGTTTTAAAAATTAGGTAGCTAAAGTTATCATCTCAAGTTCAACAGCGAAGTATCTAGCTATTCTGAAATGCTAAACTGCAGCAATTCCTACTGACGTACATTTTCCACATTAAGTCATCTCACTTGTGAGGGCATTGAAAATCATCACCCAGCTGCCTCGACAAGATAGGTCCCAAATTTCATGATCTGCAAGACCAATTCCTAAGCTGCATGTCCCCACTTCAGTGTTAATGCTCCCGATTTCAAAAGAATGCTATTATGCCCTACGAAAAATGTGCGCTTTTTTTTGTGAGACAGCACTTTGTTTTTAGTAGGAAGTATTAAAAAATTCACTGCACACCCTAATCACTTCAGTGTACAGGTCATCTTCCCCAAGACAAGGAAGTGTCAGCACTCTGTACAGTCATTAGGGAAGGGGAGGGAATTAAAATATCTAATCCTCTCTTGCTGCCCTCAGGTTAAATAAATTCATCTCTCAATATATAATCCTAACCATGCTCTTGTGGGGTTTTGTGTCCAATCCGATTTTTAAGCAGAGGTTCCTGCATTTTCTGCCTCAAAAGTAGATTGTGTGCCAGAGACTCAGATTCAAACTTCTAAGCCTTCCTGAACACTGTGTATTCACTCCTACCACACAGCTAAAGGTCACCAAGATTTTAAAAGTAACAAGAGACAGTAAGAGCAGCACAGCAGGTGCTTCAAGTGACTTGCTTCCTTAAAGCTAGCCACCTTGCAGAACCACACCAGTGCAGCTCTGTTCCAAGGTTGTCCATGTGTCATTTTTTGCCTTTCAGAAACACGAGATAAGGCAGCCCACGGCAGCTGATAATCCCAGAGCAGCGCACTGTTCTCTCAGCTCCTGAGCTGCAACAGCAGGTCCCAGCCCTTTCACCAGCCTCAGGACAAAACAGCGTGTTGTACCTCGACTATGCACCTTCTGCAATGTTTTCAGGCAAGCTCCTGATTTACACCCCCGATGTGGTATGTCTACGTTGTGATAAGTCACTGTTATTTTGCTCTAACCAGCACAGGTTGTGACCATGATGCAGCACCAAAAGCAAGTCTCCAAAAAGCTGACTGGGCATTTCTTCAGGTTATTTCCTGTTTTACCTTTCCTCTAAAAGGTCCCCAAGCAAGTTATGTAGAAATTATTCTGCATAAATCAAAGTGCTAATCTGACAATGAGCTGATAGGACACATCAACGTCAGACTTGACAGAAGTATCTAAAAATATACTTGTTCTTACTGTTTGATAGCATTTAAATCCACATCAGCAATGCTAAGAACTTGTCAGAAGTTTTGACATTTTTCTGTGGCTGACAAGCACTGAAACCAGAGCAGCTGCATTTTGCTGGATTCATGAAGAAAAGAACGTAAAAGGACCATGCATTTTAAAGCCAGTTTGGCTGATTCAGAGATGGAGGAGAAATCTTATTGCTCAGTGGGGAACAAAGCCGAAAGCTCTTCTCTAGAGTCCAATCAGTCAGTTCATAACATCTACATTGCCAGTTAAGCATGAGGATAAGCTTTTTCTCAGTTCACTTCACTGCCCTCTCCACCTGCCCACCGCGTTCATACACAAGAACATGCCCAGTTACAGACTAGGCCACGATCAGAGCATTTACCAGGGGATGGGAAGGTGTTCGAGCACCCACACAGCATGTAAGCACAGGTCCAAGCTCCTGCTGACAGACTAGGAAGCCCAGTACATCAGCAAAACCACTGAACTCCATCTCCAAGCACACTGTGAATGCTTTAGACCCAAGTTTAAAGCCAGGCTAAGACCTAGCAACATGAGCAGAGTGCATTTGGATCAGCTTATACCATGTCCATCATGCAAGCCTGCCCTTCACCTCACAGGAAAAAAATATCACACCATATAAAAGTAAACGTTTAACATTTGTGCAACACCTCACTCCCCTGAAAGGTAAATTTGCTAAAGTGCCATACAGAGTCAGATGCTAAGGACTCAGATGAATATACATGCTGCCTCCCCGACATCCAAACACAGATAATCTCATCTTGGCTGGCATCTGTGGAAAGCCTGAGGGGTTTCGGGCAGGAAGGGGAGGAAATGGGCCCGGCAACACAGAACTGGCTTTTGTCAAGTAACTGTCAGAGACCTCGATCAGGTGTAAGGAAGCGGGCTCTCCCATACAGACAGGGGAAGAGAATGCACACAGAGGTAATCTGCAGGGGACAAGGAGAACAACGTAATGGGAAATCACTGGATAGGGCACACCGTGTCACTTCAAAAAACACAGAGAACAGGAGGGAAGACTATTTTCAGACCTAAATTCCTTTCATTGTCTAAAGCTAAATGGATCTTAAAAGATGCCAATTTTGAGGAGACAGTGGTAAACAGGGAAAGGAAGTAAATTATTTTACCCGTTTCCTGCAGATCCTAGCCATGGAGTGGTTGCAGATCTCTTTGTTATACACTCTAACCAGAACATGCAAGCTCTGCACAAGCTATTATTCTGATCTCCTGGGAAATATATATTCCCCATAAAGAAGGTGAACCCAACATCACACTTAAGAGTTGTTCTGGTACACACTTCCACATAAAATGCATTAATAGGAAAAAAGCTGTTACAGAAACTGTTTGCATTTGAATAATACTGAAAGAAATAAACTCTTAAGTCAGTTACTGAGGTTTGCCTGAAAAATCATCTGTAATGATATTTTGCAAAACATATGAATATAAGAATAAGAGCTAAATTATATGCTTTCTCCCTTCTTTCCTCATGGTCTTTCCCTTCATAGAAGAGAGCAAGCACCACATAAAATGGCCTGTTGGGAAGACCTGAGACAACTGGCAAATCTCCAAGCCAGTGTTAACCATAGGAGAATGTGCCTAGACATGGGGAAGCATTACTCTGTAACAAATGAAGTTTGTTTTTACTGAAAGAGCTGTGGCTAAACAGTACAAATATTTGACATTCATGTTGTATGAAGCTTACTTCCATCTAAATAGCCTGATCATTATTAAATGACACTTGGAATCACTGCATTAGACTGACTCAACAAAGTAATTGTCAAGTCTCACAGTAGTGAGACAATAAGCTTCTAAGAGGCCTCACTTCACTGTGTTTAAATATCAGACAAGTTGCTTTCCTCCCTGCTGGGACTCAAGGGAATGCCAGTGCATGGGTCACAAGATCCCATCATTTGAGGATGCAAAGTAATTGTGTGTATCAAATAAACTGAGAAAAGCAATTTGAGCTCAAAGTTTATCCAGCTTGAAATTCCTGAGGACTCTGAGTATATTTGAGAAGCATCTACATAAATGACCAAAAAGAAGGAGCAAGTATCAAAAAAAAAAATCTTTTGCTCACCGCCAGACTGTATGTTAAAATACACACACACATATATATATAGTGTTGAACTGAATAAAATATTGGAAGATATTTGTAGAACGTTTTGATTGTAATGTTACATCTAAACAACTCTAAAAATCAGATTTATTAAAAACATAGTTTCTCTTTGAATTACCATACTACTGCTTTACTAAGATTTTTTTGAAAGCAAGAAAAAAAATATTTAAAAAAAAAAATCCCAACTCCAGATTTCTGAGATAAATGGGGATACTACAGGTTCCAAACAACCCTGGCTTCTGTTCTGCCATTTGTCTAAAAACTGCAAGTAAAAGGTTTGGAAACACAAAGAATTTATGGAGGTTATAAAAAAAAAAAAAAAAAAAGGTCTTTAAGTAAAACATAAAACAAGTACCCACCCATCACATGCAATCAGTTGTGTTCCAAGTATTTAATACTATGAGAAGGCTTTGAAAATCGTATTTCTCTAAAATAAAACAAACTGCCTGTTTCTGATGTTACGCATCTAAAGGAAAACCACCTATATTTATCATGGTTCAGACCCCTGTACAGTACCACAAAAGGGAATAATCACTTTTCCAAGGCAGTTAACATCATGCCATCCTGAAGCGGGAAAAGTATTAAAATAATCACAAGCTGGAGGCTAGCTCCCTTGGAATTTTAAGGGTTTTTTCCCCCTCCAGTTAGTTGAAGTTGAAAGGGTTCTGACAACTGTCAAAATAAAGTAAAATTCAGGAAAAATGCTTGCAACGGTATTTTTTTCCTTTATTCATAGTATGTAATTGTCAGTCTTCTAACAATTAGTTTTTATAATGTTTAAAGTCCATTGTATATAATTGTTGGTTTTTTTAACTACCTTTGCTATGATTATGGTATGCTGTTATTACAAGTTGAAAGCTTATACCAGGATGCAATGTATTGCTTGAGTGTCACCCCTTTTAACTGTCAGCACCAAAGCAGACTACTTCAACAACTAGTATTAACTGACATGTATTTTTGCAGGCTATTTAAGAATTGACTGCTATACATTAAATCTCATTTATAGGGCTGATTAAAAAAAAAAACAAAAAAACCACAGAAATAAAATCCCAAAGTGATGGAGAGAAAATTGGGGGGAAAAAAAGAATCAAATATATAAAACTTTTTTTTCCATAGACTGACCTGAATACCTTTACACAAAGGTGAAAATATTCAAGATGTGAATTAAGAAAACAGGCCCATCTCATTTTGTTTTCAAAGTCACAGGGATCAAAACAGTTTAGATCAGCAAAACAACAGAATCAGACCTATTAAGGAACAAATAGGCATGCTGCAGACTTGTTTCTATTGAACAAGCAGACATTTTCAGGAGCATGCAAACATAAAGCCACCCATTACTAACCCAGCCTCCCATTCATGGAAAGAAACATCAAGGTAAAAAAAAAATAAAAAAATAACTAAGCATTTTTTCAAATACCAGCCTTACAAAACAACTGATGTGAGCTGACTGAACTGGAGAGACAAAGAAAACTACTTCTTTCCGACGAACAACCCAGTTGGAAAGGTCCTCACAAGACATCAGGCAGTAAAGTGATATTTCAACAACAACAATCTCCTTTTCCTGTAGGCTAGGAGAGTGCATTAACCCACATGTCTAAAATTTTCAAGAATTTTCCTTGTGGCACACCCACACTATCTCCTGTTTATACATGAAAAGCACCCAATAAAATTGTTGTATTGCAAATAAAATCACCCTCTAAGTCTAGCTGTGAGTAACTTGAAGCACATGACAGAAGAATCAGCATGTTTTGTTTTAAACACAAGCTGTCCTCTTTAAAAAAACAGAG
Organism: Buteo buteo; assembly: GCF_964188355.1. NCBI lineage: Eukaryota > Metazoa > Chordata > Aves > Accipitriformes > Accipitridae > Buteo > Buteo buteo. The sequence continues at coordinate 13,764,630 of NC_134195.1, read as the reverse complement.
TCTGCCACACAGCAATAGGTCAGAGTCTGGATTTTCAAAATCCTTACAGCTGCTTCTAAGGTCACTAGGGCTTAAACAATACTGACAAAAATCTCTCAGTCACACACATGCACAGACCAGCTGGTAAAAGATCTTTGGTGGTTCTCATTTTATCATGCCATTTTTTTTCCCTTTACATTTCATTGAGATTATTATTCTACAGTGCCTTCCAAATTGCCAAAGCGAAAATACGTCTTGTTTAGGGAGGAGTGGTGCCAAACTTAACTTTCTTTAGCCTAAAAATACCTGGGGCTATACCACACTTTAATGTGGAAGAAATTCCAGGTGAAGCTCACCAAGTTTGGGGTTTTTTTTTCCAAGTCATGTTTCAACTTAGCAAACCTCAACCCTGTCATTCACAGCAACATACAGCACACAACAGCCCCCAGACCTGCTTGTGGCCCCAAGATTTCAGAATGATGTCTGTAAGAGCAAAGAATGCTGCCCAAAGCACAGCACTTGTGAATTCTGGAGTACTTGCGAATTCTGGATTCACTTACAAGATTTTCCCTTCTCACACCCTAGTGACAACAGTCCTGTGCCAGAATCCACTATGATACTACATTACTTGTAATTAGGTCAACATGTTTTGTGTGAAGACAGTACACAAAAAACTCGGACAGGGGTTTTAACCACAGCTATGCTTTTCCATGAAATAAAACAAACCAATTGCAGTTGTGCTAATTCAAGAGATCCTAAAGTTTATAATTATGTATGTCTGTAGAAACAATTATAACTCACACCTTTTATTTCTGCTCAGCAAGTAGGGCTAGTATCTCAAAAGCAATTTAATAAAATTAAAAAAAACATATTAAAGTAACTAGTCAGTCACAAATAATACTCCCTGGCACAACAAAAAACCTGTAACTGCATCATCTGATACACACATGACTTCATATATCCTTTCCATTTCTATTTTATTTCCATGACATCAACGTACTACAATTCTTTGCAAAACTTTGTATAATCCACACACAGTAATATTTTACTTATTAGCACTTTCAACGTATTCCATGACAGCTCATTTTACTACATTCATTTACTATTTTAAAACCTTTCAGTTACTGATTTCACATCAGTAATTTTTCTCCCATAATCTAATTAATGTGCCCAGTAAGATCTAGTAGTTACTGTAAAAAGTACAGCTGCATGAAGCATGAGTTCACATTGTTGACTACAGTTTTATACAGTCTTCAAAATCAGTTTGAATTATATTAGCAATAATGCTTATAAAACAGAGAACTTTCTCAGAAGTGCACAAATTCACTAAGAAACAGAGATAATCAGTAGATCAAAAGCCACATGAGTAAAAGTACACTGCAGCTACTGTGATCTCCACATAGTGCTGCGCTGGGCCACACGCAGCAAGAGGTAGAACACACCTACCTGTGTTAACTTGCAAAGGTTACCTACACAGGAGAGGCATGCTGTCAAGGGTCCCTTTACGATCAATGGAGAAACTGAGAAGAATCATCTTCTGGCCATCTCTCTGACTTCAGAGACCCTAAACATCTAGCTTGAACTAGAAGCTTGAATTCAGCAGACCCACCAAAGAGATTCCCACTTTAAGAATGCTTAGAATAAATGAGAAATAAAGAACTAGATAAAAATCAGAAATACCCCACAAAAGTAAAAGCAAATCCACTATTGTGAATATTAGAAAGTAATTCTAAAATACTCAAAGATAATTTTTCTTACTCTAAGGGACCTTTTGACTCTCTTGTTCTATTCCTAATTTGTGCATGTTATTCCCCGCCCCTCCCCATCCTTTTTGATAGAGGAAAAAGAAACAGAAATTCCTTCCCTCCTACCCTGCCTTTTTCTCCACTAGCATCTACAGCAATCCCTCTGATGTAACATTACATCATTGCTTTTTAAACAGAATTCCCAAGTTATTTCATCAGGTATATCTGTACCAAAATTGGTGACATATTAAGACTGAAATGTGTTTCAAGTCCTGGATCAGCACTGCAGAATTCTTATTCTAATACTGAGTGGCATTATGAATAACTGTGTCCAATCTGTTATAATATTAGCATGCCTGTCAAGCTTCTTTCTTTCAAAGTGTTTCTTTTTCCTTGTTTGTTAAGCCAAACTTGCTGAGATTAGTCAAATTTGAATACCCAAATTCACAAAGCAATCCCCCATAAGTATCCTTAATATAATGGAGTCTCATCAGTAGATTTTTCTGGAACTACACTCACAGATTTATTAGTTCCCACACACAGCTATTGTTTAAAAGATCTTCAAAGGGCCTGTTTACTAAAACAAGTGCCAATTGTGTTTTCAGTTGCACTCAAACTGCCTGCAGTATGGGGCCACCATGCTAAACAAGAAGAATGCCTTTGTCAACTGTTGTCTGAAGTACTGTAAACAAATTGATATAAAGCACCAGAAGGTTTACGCCATAGTGTCAGTATTTCTTCCTCTGACTGCACAACTCTGAATATGCAAGTAAAGCTAAGATTATTTGAAAAAACAAGAGTATCCTATAGCAACAATATAAAAGGTTAACATACATTATCAGTCTATCTTAAGAGTTTTACACTACTCTTCATCACCAGTGTGATGAGGCTGAGCAGATTCCTATAAATAGGGAGAACATCCACTAGTGATCTCAGACAAAGCCTGAATTTCCTCTAACCCTAAATATACTCAGATTAATAAGTTTTGTTGCAGACTCCTATGAGGCCAGGATTTAATCTCCTCACTCTTTTCTCATATTGAAGTCTACACTATGGTTGCCCTTGAAAGTGTTAACTTGGTTTCAAGAACAAGGTTTTCATTTAAATAGTTTTACAGCATCTTCTAAAAGGTAAAAGTACTTTTGAAATAATCTCAACTTGTGAAATAATCTCAACTTCCAACATGTTTCACACTCATGACTGCTTCTGCAGAATGCTATGGGGAGGAGCAGGGTAGAGTGATAAATATGAGAGTTCAAATGCAGAGGGTACCATTCATTATACTTCAGAAGGCACAATGGGAGGACAATGAAGATGAAACACACATAATAAAGATGAGGCACACTTAACAGTTAAAAAACAAGAGTCTCTATCTGTTAATCTTCCCCTAAAATATACAAGGATCCATATCTACCTCTTCAACTTTGGTGTCAAATAAACTATGAAGATAGCCAAGTATTCAAGGATTGCATTTATAGAAGAAACATAGATCATGATGGCCATTACAGTACACTCCATCTTAATGTAAAAATGCATCCAATTTCTTTTTGATATGTTCAAAAGCATCTTTCCCCATATAGTCCATGCGCCCTTCCTCCCATTTTCTCCGTTCATCTTCTGGACTTGGTTCTTCTGGTTTGAAGTGAATAGACAGCTCTGAAACAGAATGTGCGACCTCATTCTGTGGGAAGAAGCAGAACAGTGAGAAAACAGTCATTTGGTCATTCTCATTTCAGTGCTGTGAAGTTAAACCTTGAATGTCAAACTTCTGCTTTGTACAGTCCCAGTTAAAACAATAAAACAAACAGTATTCAAACATTCATTCTTGTTTTGATAATATGATCTCATTATCCCATGCTTTTACTACTTGTCATAGCATCTGTGAATATACCAAACACTTATTTTACTTGTCTTAACTCAGACCTTGGCATACTCAGCAACAACACAATGAGACTATTACAAATACAGCTGGTTTAGAGTATCTCCTACAATAAAGTGTAACCATGTATCTGTGCAAATTTTGTCTTCAACAGGCTCTCATGTGAATCTAAGTTCCTAGAATTTTTAGTCACTTGTTTTAGCTGATCTCCAGTGAGGTCAGTATTATTTAGCAGATGTGAGACATTACCTGTATAAATTACTTTAAAAGATTTGACACTATTCACTACACCAATAAGTCGTTCATTTTGAATGATGATCCAAAATTGTGAATCCTGAATCAAGGTCAAGTTATCATAGGTGCACAAATGCAAGATACGTTATTAGTGATAACTTAACATAAAGAGAAACTCTGTCCGTGATTGACCAAAGCCAGTAAAACCAGAACATCCCAACAATTATAACCAGTAATAAAGATGAAATATAAAAAGGACTAATCAAGGCAGCTACTGAAAACCTGCTTTCAGTACTAATCCAAGAGGCTCCAAGGCAAACAACTCATCTTATGTTATAAACAAAATTGCAATCAACCAGAATGGCCTTCCAGTGAAGCCCTCACAAGTTCAATATACAGATGTTTCAGAATAGAACATAAAGGGCAGGGATCAGTGGCTTAAACCACCTTAATCCCCTGGAATAACCATTGCATCTGCCAATTTGGGGCAGATAAGGCACAGGATTTGCACAAGTCCTGTACCTGCAGACCTGGTAAGGTATTTCAAACAGCCAACATGACGCTATATGCTTACGCAACTGCATCCTTCCAGATGTGTCCTCACCTGGGTCCCACTCTACATGACTTTAAACATGAATAAACACTCTGAAGAGCATGCTTGCTCCCTATTGTGGCAGTGTAAGTTAGCCATGTAGTATTAATTCTCTTTACATCATTGAGCCTGTGGTTTTATAAAATGTTACCAGACTTCTAACTAACTTTTGCTGAAGAATAAATCTGAGTTTTAACAACTGTTGGATTTGGTTAGTTATGCATCCGTAACACCTATATATGCAAATATGCAACAATACTTGGTATTTAATTTTCAGGATTTATATACATGTAACTGCAGTAATGCTTGAAATTCCTTTCTTTACCATTGGCAACCCTTATCAACAACTTTGGATGCCATTAACAAGACAGGAATCATCATCTTTTTAGAAATGAAGAATTTTAGCTACGGCCCCAACACCCCTGGCTGCACAGGAGCTACCGTTTCACTTACAGTTTTGTTTCTCAATTTTAAAGTATTTCACCATAGTGCTTCACAATCATACAAAAGGCCTCAATAGAAAAATGACTGTGTTGTGCACCTTACAAGTCCTTGACACCCTGTCATCCCCATCAACGCCAAGTCTGGCACTGCTGTCACACTGCCCACAGATAAATGCAGTGCAAGATCACAAAGGAAAGCCTTAGGCTCCATGCCTGACTCACTGTACATTCATTTTCCACTTGCTTGGAAACACCACTTCAGCAGGTAAAAAAAGAAACAAAACAGAACAAAAAATCCAAATAGCTTTGCTTGTATTAATATTGGAGAGCTAAAATTAACACCATGCATTTATTACTTGGTCGCTAGCACAGGAAAAGATACATAAAAAAAACCCTAGAAGTATAACTGATAGAAAGGGATCATACCCCAGTATTGGAAGTAGTTAGGGAATTACATAGCTAAAAGATTCAAGATTTTATTTACACATTGCATTATAATTAGTTGGGACTTCCCAAAATGATGGTGGAAGCAAAAAGACATGCATGCAGTTATCAACAGATGTACAATGCAGAAAGCTACATGTACCAGTTCTGAGGTTTCCTGAAACCTTGGATGAAACAGGATGAAATACAAGTTGTTCTGAAGGTCTGTCAGGCTGAGAGAGATGGATTTTACAGAACCGCTTTGTTCAACTTCACATACAGGTTGCTAAAATACAGCCACTGAGGTTTTATTAGGAGAGTATTTTTCCATAGTTTCCCTATCATAAGAATTCATACAATACAAATCGATTTCAGTCTTGGGGTAGGGGAAAGCAGTGAATGGGAGGAAAAGGAACGAAACACATTATCACCAAGGACAAAATTCATCTCACTCAGGTTTAGCTATCAAAATAGCACCGAATCTAAGCTCCTACTATAATCAATCTAGGATAAGTACCTCCAGAGGGCAGCTCATCTCATCCTAAAATAGGTTCAAGAGTGGCTGTCATTCTTCAGCAACTACAGAAACAGCCTGGAAATCTAGCTTACAGTAGTTGCCTACCATTCAAGAGGCTAAACTTCAAATGAGAAAAATCTCATTTTAGGCTAATAGCTTGCTCTATAACTGATGAGCTTTTTATATGCATACAATGAGAACAGAACAATGTATTCCAAAACAAAGGTAAAACATAGTGCCTAAAACATATTGCGCCAAATATTTGCCTTTGCCAGATATCAAAACATAAATGAGTAGACAGACCCCATTCTGAAGTCTTTTCCACCAAAACAATCCTACAAGACTACTGAAGTTAAGCAACAAAAAGTGGAATGATGGTGTTCCTAAGTAAGGAGAGAGAGAATCAGGCTATTAATTTCTGATTAACATGATCTTCTGATAAACCAATCCTAGTAACTAAAAAAGAAATTTAAATTTGAATGACACTACTTTAAGCGAACATTATGATTTTTTTTTCCTACCCCAAACAAACATCTTGAAAATGTGTCCCTATTTGGTTTGAGCATTTCCAATGCAGTCAGATGTATGAGGCATACAAGATAAGAATAATTTATTTGCAAAAGATGTATTAAGGTATAGAGCTGGAAGGTTTGCAATTTTCCTTCAGCCCCTCCACACCCAGGATGGACAAGAAAGGAAGGAAGACTACAGTTTTACTTTATGGAGTTAACTGTAGTCAAAAGGGATGAAGCACTGAACATAATAAAAACCACCTTCATCTTACTAGAGAGCAGTCCACAAGTTACAATAGCAGATGACATTAGAACATTAATTTTATTTTCTCCCAATTGTTCCCTGCTGTAGCATAGTTTATCATAAAACATGTAATGACTTACAGCCATGAAACATTGTGCTATTATGTCCAACTTAATTCCTGCATAAAATAAGGGGAGTCAGTGTAACAGAAACACCCAAATTTGAGAAGAGTGACAAAAGAACCAGGACCCCTACAGTGAACATCACTGGATTCTTTTAAGACACTCCTTGTTGCCCACAGAAATTTGGGGAACAGTCTTCCAAGTCAACACTTCTGGAAAAAATTTCTACAAAGGAGTGATAGAAAGGATTCTAGTTTTAAATATATTAATTCCCAAGAGTATTAATATTCAAAAGATTACTTTAGTAAGAGATTTTTTTTTATATTACACTTTATTAAGTACCTAACAACTTTCAACAAGTAACCTCTTCGTAAAATTCAATGCAATTTTTTCAACCTCCAGACACATCATGCATGCATGACTAAAGATTAAAGAAAATAGATACTCTTTAGACTGTTCCTGACGCTAGCAAGAAAATTCAATAGCTACAGCTAAATTGAAGAGGATATAATCTCCTAGATCAGAAGCATAATTAAGAAAATCTCCTTTTAGTGTATCGTTTTGTTACTGCATATAGTAATATACAACATACTTACAGCTTTGAAAGTGAGCTCCTCAGGAGAACATGTTGTGGGATATATTTCATATGTCTGCTCTGGAAGCACAGGTATTTGCAGCGAATTGGCCACATAAGGACTGACCTTTTTCAGTGTAATTTCAACTCCATTGAAAGTATGCTAACAAAAACAAGAACATCTCACCACTGAAATGCAATTTTGCAGGAAATTAGTATCTTATTTAAAACAGTTTCACTTCCTTACAGCATTAAAGGAATAAGGTAATAAATTGAAAAAAGTTTGTGGTCATAGATTCAGAGCATGTTGCAATTTAGATTTTTGCACTCAGAAGTATGCCAGAATCATCAGGAGGTAAATCTAACAGGTATTTCCACCTTCATGCTGCTGTAGCTGAAGTATTTCTTTACTGCCCAATTTCTTAAAAATTAAAGCATGTTAAAAGTATGAGATAAAAAAAAACCCTACCCATTCCTTCCTCTGCTTTCCAATTTGTGAAGAGGTTAACAAACCAAATTCCTCTCCAGGGCTTTGATAGTAACTGTCCAACTCATCTTATGAGACTATACAATTAGTTCAGTGATGGTAATAGTCCAATATTTTTTAAAAAAATTAAGAAAATATTTACATATGCATAGAAGTGATCTTAATTGTCATGTCTTGATACAAAATTAAAAATCATACTTCTACTCATTACTTTATGCTGCTGATCTCCAAGAAATCATCTATTTATCAACAGGGTTTTTTTATTCTACTCATGGAAACCATGCATTGCTGCACTTCCTTTGAAGAAAAAAAACAAAGCGTGAAGAGCTCAGTAAGTGCTTGATGACATACAAGTACTGAATATAACATCGTAAATGTATTTAACACTGCCTTCGCAAATCTGATTTATGTGTTATGACCCTCATAAAATAAGTTATAATGCAGTTCTGAAAAGGTAAATTTTACTATACTTCAAGGGCTAGTTTGATGGTCTATATCAAGTTATCTTCAAAAAGTCAAAAGTCCATTTGTTTCATAGCTAGATTATCACCTTCTCTAATTTGTCTCATACTTCGTGCTTAATTTGAAGAATCTATACATACACATTCCCATACAAACTCTTCAGCAATTAAGAAGAAGAAATCTTAGGAAAGCCAACAGTACTAAAAATCCTTCCTAAACTGCTAGTTTAGATGCTTCTAGAAGCAACCTCTGCTACTACCGATCAACAGATACTATGTTTTTTCATGCAATTCCTTCCTCTAGCAAACACATAATTTTCAGAATTTTTGTTGTGATTCCAATATATTCCCAGTAACTCCTTATTAGTTACCTTGCATTCCTCAGATTCTGATTCTTCCATCTTTTGAAGTTTTCCTAACAAAGGCAATATACTTGCACTGTATATATTCCACCAGAGGGCAAGAAATGACAGCTGATGAAAAGATCCAGAGGTGGTGCCATCCTGCATAACTCTCTTTGTTTGAAGGTTATATTTGTAGTTCCAGGGCTTCGTCGCTCCCAAGAAGTGAACAACTTTGGCATCTCTACCAAAACTGCAGAGATTAAACATACAGGTCTATACATTAAATATCTATTTTTTTAGCCTATATGAACTGCTAAAGAAACATGCTTACTCTTATTGGTGAGGTAATTTTGACATTTTGCAACACCAACACATTCAGTATGAGTATATATTTAGTATTTTTTTCTGTCTTATTAGTTTAAGGTATCTCATTTAGCATACAGGAAAAAAAAAAAGGCTGCATTGCCATTTGCTTCCAGCTGCTGATTCTAGTAAAGTTCATGAAGGAAAATGATAGGCTTATGCAGTACCATTTCTAGTCCTCCTGATACTCTCTTCACAAATAAATACCACTTCAAACACTGAATCAACAAAATTGATTATTACTGATCCCATATTAAAAATTACTAATAAGTACATCATCCTAAGTTTGCCTTCCATTAAGAGCTTTTTGTGCAACTGGAGCAGTAATTCATGACACTCTAAATTCAACTTGCCTTCTGCCAGAAAAGTTTCCTAACTGCATTGTCTGAAGTCATATAATTACTAGCACAAATCTTGTTTCACAGAGAACCTTAAAAAAAAAAAAACCAAACAAACAAAAAAAAAACCCACAACTGTTTCCCATAGAACTGACTGGAAAAGAAGGGAACAACATTCAGAGTAAAGCTGTCAGAACCTAATGCTAAAGTAATCTACATCTTTTCAAATCTGAGAAAAGCTTCCCTGAAACAACATACAAGACAGCATAGCCAGCTCTGCGACTCAATCTGTGTCCAGATGCAAGATATTCATATTGTATTTCAGTTTTTACTGCATGATTTTTACATAACACCATTTCTGACTACTGTAATTTATAATCAAGAGAATATGGCATTATATTCTCTCTTATAATAGAATGTTTGTTAACAAACTACAGAGGTTTACAGTCAGTCAGACATGTTAACTACTTACTGATTGAAAGCAGGAACGTAGGTGTATACAGCGCTGCTGCTCAAGTTATAGAGGAAAGGTAAGTGTTTGCCAATATCTGCTGTTGCCCAGTTGCTGAAGAAGCTATTCAACAAGCCTTGATCACCCCCTAAAGAACATAAAAAAAGGTATTACCATAATTATGCATGCACTCAAATTTACATCAAAATTTCACATCCAAGGATGGGAGTGAGACTGGTGTGCTCATGGGACTGCAACTTGGAGTTGATAATATGGCCATGCGAGCAGGTACAAGTGAATAATACCTGATCCACTCCGATGCAAGTTCAGTGTAAATGAAGTCCTATTGTAATATATGAAGAAAGGAGTAGGAAAGGGGTTTGGTCTTCCTCAGAGCAGAAGACTGAAGATCAGCTGTATTTCTCTCTCCTAAACCAGACAGCAAAATTAAAACTTACTGAGCAAGACTTAGACACAATGTCCCTTCATTGCCCTTTTCTGGGAAGAACTGTCCACAATAACTCAATGGGCTTTAACTACAGTGTAAGAGGCAAAGGTCTGCACCTTAAATTTTTGTGGGGGCACAATTACATAAAGCCCGGAGAACTCCTGCCTTCCTCTTTTCTGCCTGATAACATGGAAGCTATGGAAAAGCAGGTTATTGAGAAGGAATAGAACATTTTGCACTTCATCCCTTATGCCTTGCCCCTTACCATCAAAGCTGCCATGTTCAGCAGCAAACCGGAGCAGTAGGTTGTAAGTTTTCAAAGAAGGTCGGAATACAAATACACCACTATTAAAGCAGTCGGGCCAGCCAGAATCAGGAGCTGCTGAAAACTCTTCTCGATCAAATAATTCATCAACATTGCAAAGCACCTTAGAGACAGTAGGTAAACACAAAAATTGTTAGAGCAAATGTTTTTCTAGAACACAAGGAGCTACATCAGTACCAATGGAGTAAATTGCTAGTTTGGCCAAGTATATTGTTTGCAGAGCATAAAAGCAGTGGCAATGCAAAATAAGCTAGGGGTCAGAACCTCTATTTTTAATATAAAAAAGCAACATTAATTGTGGTTCTCCATGATTTCTCTGATCAAAGTGCAAACCCTGTGAAATTATTTCATGAACCTTGGAGACCCTCCAGAAGGTGCCTTTAAATATTATAACATACCATGAAAACACACAATTTCCTTCTTTCTTAGCTCACCTTCCCAGAGTCCACTATTCTCAGTAACTGCAACAGAGCTGAATGAAAGCTGGGAATCCAAATAATCTGAGTTAGCAACAGGCTGACTAAAGGGGTAGCAGAAAAACTGTCTCATTACCAGTTTTCTAATGTAAGCTAAGCTCATAAATTTGCTTTGGTTTAGGTTTTTAAGCTTCACAAGGAAGTGGGAAAAGTCAATCAGGCTAAGGCCAAGATCACTTTTAAAGTTGGTAGAAAGACAGCTGTGGAATCACTGAAAGTCTGGAGCCCACCCACAACTGAGCCACTGTGAAAAGAAGCAGAAAATTTTTTTAGGAGACAAATTACTTCACTGAATTTAAACCAAAACACAAATATTTGCCTTCCTCCTTTACTTTAATGTAAAGCAGGAAATCATAAGCCTCCCCGCTTCACCCCCTGAGAAAAATAACTTAATTTGGTTTCTAATTCAAATACAATCCTATTAAATTATAATGCATCCCAGTCTTTTCAAGTGAGCCATGTAAGTGCAAGGGAAGGCTGACATGATTGACCTTGCCAAAATTATGGCCATTTTTATCTCTATACCTCTAAAAAATGAAAAAGAAAAAAGTAATTAATTAATGTTTCTGGGTTTCCCACCCCACCTCCTTTTTAAAACTGGCCTGCCTTCCCGACCAGAGTAAGTCCAAATGAAAGTATATGAGGGAGATCTATTTTAAACATGTCAGAAGCCCATTTGCATAGAGTGTGTTTGTGATATGTTTTGAAGACAGACCTGAGGCTACTCTCAAAACAGGATTTACTTCTATGCAGACGGCAAAACTCTGAGCATTGCCAAAACATGCCAGCTGGAGCTTCTGCAACCTTGTGACCACCAGCAAATCTGGTCACTTCATAGGCCAGTAGGTTGCCTGACAAGGAAACATCCCACACCCAGAGTAGCTCCTTAAGACAGACACAAATGTTTCCACAGCTCCTGCTCTACTCACCAAAGTGTCTGCATCCATGAAGACACATTTGCTATAATGAGTAAGAGTCCAACAGTGAAGCTTAGTGAAGGTTACACCCAGTTCTGGCCTCTGCATCAGAGCCAAACGGACTGAGTCAGCACTGTCAAGCGTATCCACCTCAATGACTTCATCAAATACGCTGCGGAGGACAGACCTACCAGAGGAAGCAGTGGAGAGAAAGAAGGGAAATTAAAGAGGTTCATCAGAGTTCACTTCCAGCATAAAAACAGTAATACGCAGCACCACGTTTATTATGACAATAACAAAGGCTAGACTGATTGGTTAGAATGAGAAGTCAGAAGTGAAAAGTCCTTGTAAGCAGTCTGCTGAAGTGACAGCTATCAATAAAGCCATAAACCATCACCCCTTCTACAGGGCAAGCACATCTCAAAAGTGACAGGTGCTCTATGGAGGAGAAAACAATCCTTATTTTAGTTACTTAATCTCCTATAGAAACACCAACAGAAATTAAAGCAGCTTTCATCCTGCACACTTGACTCTAAAGAACAGCACGGAACCGCGTTCCCTGTGCATTGCACAGGATGTGGCATGCACTGTCAGCACAGTCACTTGCACCTATTATGCCCAAGTAAACACAGCTTCAGAACTGCACCTTTTAATACAGGTAATATATACTTGCTCACTACTACAAATTGTCTCAAATGAGACTTTTAGGAAGATATCTTTTCTATACATATCTTCCATGGGAATTTTATAGGTGATACCAAAGTAGGTAATTTTCCTTCAAGACACAAGAAAAAAGTCTTTTAAACACAGCTTATTTATTTACATTACACTATTAACTACAAAGTCCCGGATGTCATACAAACACAGAAAAAGAAAAGCCTGTGCTGATTATCTAGATTGCAGAGTTATTAGCTTTTGCCTGACTGATCTTCAAGGGACAAGAGTTAACTGGGGAAGAACTAAGAGTAGGTAAAGATTTTTAGAAGCATAGTTCAGTAGTGTAATTTTTCTTAAATGCTATCCTTGATTAAAAGATATACTATAAAGGGTTTTCTCCCACGGAATGGGGATGAAAAAACTGATGGACTTAGTATCCACCCACGTGTCAAACGTATACAGTATTCCCTTAGGAAGGTTACAGTGTTCTGACAAAATCCATACTTTAAAAAGGCTGTAAAAACAGATTTCTGTACATCTAATCACAGCAAAAATGGGAAAATACTTTTCTTGAGCCAGATGCATTGCAAATACTTTCACATGGCATACAGAAATCAGGAGCTTGCACACTTCTTAAGCCATAGCAGAACGAAGAGTTTAAGCAACTATGGCATGTCATGTTCCTTTTAACAAGCAGCACTGTCCTCCAAATAACAGGGCTTGAGGTCAACACATCAATGAGACTTCTGCATTTCTGTAGTGCTTGTAGTGAATTTTATGCAAGTCTGTAGTACCTGTAGAATCACAACCCAAACTGAAAGTGATTAAAAAAAAAGCAGCAGCAAAAAAAAAAAAAAAAAAAAAAGACTTTCTCATCATGATAGCTGTGCACCAATATTTTAAGATTAGTCATCCGAAATCAAGCCCCTAAGGTTTTTGGAGAGTTGTTATGTCACATGTTTTTATGTATCTTGCTCTTTCTAACAGAGAATCACGTGGGGGAAAAGAACAGTAGTGCCTTTATTTTGGCTTAAAAGCAGACACCAAAACCTTAGTTCCCAAACTTTCAGCTTATGTTCCCAATTACGGGCTTAAGACAACTTCCAGCCACAAGCTCTACTTCTGCAAATGAATACTTATTAGGCTTACGATCTTATCATGGATGTTATTTGGGACTCCTCTCAGAAATCACTAGCCAAGGGGGAACTTAATGCTGTTAAATCCACAGGAAGCCTATTAAAATCTTTCATGTTGTTGTTTATTTTTCCATAATATCAACCTCCAAAAATACATGAATCCTTACCTCATCCCACTGGAAACCTCTGGTGTAATTAGTACTGCCAATTTTCTAGATGTCGTATGGTTCCTCAATGACTGTCCGAGAACCAGAGCGCCTTGACAATACACATCATCGGTAGCAAGGGTCACAAAGGCTTGATCTGTTACTGTGAGCAAATATTCAGAAGAGTCACTTCACAGGTTTAACAAAGGCTCTTTTGACAGGTTTCTTCCTCCTCCAGCTAACCAACAGGCTGCAGTTTATAACAGCCTGCAGTTCCTGTGATAAGCTCTTTTCTCTCCCAAATTCCCCCAGAAGACACAACTGAATGGAAAAGCCAGTGAAGGTGACTGCAGAATGTATGTTTCTGAATTTTGTTATTTTTGTTTGCCTGATTTACACAGTAAAAGGTATGAAGTTTTTGGACTAGCCTTAAACAAATAATTCCCTGTGTCTTATTGCCTAAACGTAATCTTAGTCAAAAAAGCCTATCTGTAAATATTTAGATTTTACATTTAACTAACATAGTATAATACAACCAATATGGAAAATGTTCCTGTTTATATAGTGCCAAAAGCTAAGGAAAAAAACAGGCTGTTAAGTACTAGCCAGAAAGGTCCTTCTTTCCATAACCTCACTGAATCAACCCAACAGGCATTATGTGCTCTGTCATCTTTGTACTGGAGTAACTGGTGCTGGCTGAACAAATGTAGAGAGATTGCTACTGAGACTGGTACACCTCCCAGAAGTTAAGGATCCCTACCTCAAGGAACTCCAAGAAAATGAGGAGTGTTCCTCATTGTCAAGAAACACATGGGAAAAAAGTTACAATAAAAATGAAAGAAAGGTACACTCCTGCACAACAGGAGACATAATGTATTTTGTAGAGATACTAGCCTGTGGCAGTATCACCAGGGGCTGCTTCTTCAGCTCTGCCCTCTGACAGAACCACCGTTATCAGGGTTCTCCTGGGGAGAGCCAGAACCTATGATTCAGCAAAGTGAACAGCCTCCTTGGAGCACAAAGACGACCTCAGCATTCTAGGCTGCAGAATTAACCAGAACAAGATGAGCAGGTCACACGGATGAGGGGAATTCCACTAAGGTCTACAGAGCTTCAATAAACACTTGTGTTGGAATACTTGTTTAAAACCACCATCATCTTAAGGGACAAGCAATTATGTTAAATAAATCAAACCAAACAAACAATAACAACAACATAAACACCCTCTCATACAGTTTCCAGGCTCTGTGAGAGACACTACGAAAGAATGTCACAGAACTAGTTGCAGGTCTGAACCCAACAAATGACCTCATGGCTGCCTCAGCCAGGGGCTGCAAAAATGAATGATTTCAAACCTCTAACCTAACATCAAAGTATGCAGTAAAGTATGGTTGGTGCTCCTGACAACCTTCTCAGGTACTAAATATTTCCATTTTTCATGTCCTCCAAATCCAGAGCAAAGCATAGACCCATTGGTGTGCTGTCTTCTCCCCCGCTTTTTGCCCTACCTCCCACTTATCTCCAGCCAGACCTGAATCTGAATCAAGCACATACACCTTACATTTGCTGACACTGCAACGGATCCCTGCACCTCAGGAGAATCCCAGTAGTGTTAAACTTGGCCAAAAAAATTGAATCATCCATTAAAACTTAAAACAGTTTGCAGATCCCTCAGCTAAGCAAACTCCAGTAACATTTTTAAACACAATTTCTAGAAGAAGCAAATCAAAAAAGGAGCTTTTAAATCTCCCATTATTGTAACAGCTCAAGCAAGTTATGGCTGTTCCAGAAAACGATGAATAAGGAGTTGCTTACATGGAGTGGTTTAAAAGGACAGTTGTGCAAGTAAACTGCTCCTACTACAATCTTCCAAAAGGTTAACCGAATAAATTTAAGCATACATAAAAACCAATACAAACCAAACAAAAAAAACCACTGAAGGCTACTTTAGCAATAAAATTATTCTCAAAAGACACGACAAGTCAGGAAAGAAAAACACTTGTGTTAGGCAACAAGCATCTTCAGCCAAACAAAGGTAATAAAAGACTACTGAGAGGAACGTGGGAGGCAGGTTAATACAAAAAGCAAACTGTGAAATGAGTGGGAGTTTAAATCTTAAAATACTGTTTTAAATAACAACCACAAAACTGAACACATAATCTTATTGCTTCTGCAAATTCTTTTAGCTACAGAAGCTGAATCTTTACTTAAGTAATATATCTAAAAATACACATGCTACTCATCAAATAGTTCAGCAAGCTGGCATGGCAAATTACCACATCCTACAGACGCTTTCATGCTTTGTACCTCTGGGGCAAAAGTTGTGGTCAGAACTACAAGGAAGCAAACTGCCGAAGAAATACAGCTTCCAAGAAACTCCTGCTAATACCTCACACAGAAAAGAAGCCAACTGTCTGTTTTGAGAATCAGATGTGCGACACATATTATGGTCTTCTCTCATAGAGTCAATCACTACAGAGATAATTAAATAGATAATCAAACTACTGACTGAAACCATGCAACATTAAAGTATTTCTAGTGCAAAGAGAAGCACATCCTAGCTATTTCAAAATCTTACCGGGCCACCACTAATCCATTAAGGTTCCACAGGCGGTTTAAAATCAAAAGATTTTATCATTACTTGTTCTTTCATCTAATCCTTATTTTCAAGAAAGAGGTGTTACTTGACTTACGTCATTTATCATGTTCTTTGGAACACTGTCCCTACAAGTAAATATTTTATTTTTATAACTGAAAACTAAGGATCAGTTTTTCATATAAACTTGTGAAAGTAAACTGTTTACCTGAAAATTCCCCTTTAACTGAAATCAAGGACAATGCTGCCTTAAATCTAATGTACACAGGGTTTCACTCACTGAGTTTAAGCTGCAAAAGAAAAGTTGATCTTTTTAAGTTTGAAAGCCAAAGGTCTAGGTATTTAAAAAATAAAATCCAGTCGCAGCGAATTTTAAGTGTGAAGTGCACCATTATGCATAACTTTCAAGTCTTTGTGCTGAATGACAACAGGATTTTCATGGAAAACACCTAGTGTTAACAATATTAAGTTTTCAAGCAAATTGTTTTTAAGATGTGGAACCCTATGGCTAATACCACTGACTCAGTGAATTATGTGAAAAGTAAGTATGTGATCAGAATCACATTAAAACCATGTCACTTGAATTTATAAATCTGCTCATTTCTCGTCTGGATTACCAAACAGCACATGAAGATGCAAATTTAGAAATCATTATCATCATAGTTTTGAAACCTAACAATAGTTTCTCAGAACAAACCAAGGATTTTCAAGCAAGTAACTTTGGCAAGTTATTTTAGAGCCCACTTGGCAGCTACAGATAGCAACACAGAAAAGACAGCAGAAGTAATGTGAATCTCTACAGTCAGGGCGATTTTATGTGAAACTTTTTACAGTTTTTTAGCCAAGATCACCAACTTCTGATGCTACTTACTCACAGCAGTAGTACCTCTGACACTGCCAGAGGAAAAATTCTTCAACTGGCCTGAAACTAATGCCAGGGCAGCTAAAAGCCTTACTTACAATCCACACCAGCAAGTGGACAGGGTGGTGCTCACTTTGATGTTCAAATTAAAAAGAGAGAGGGAATGAACAAACACCAGGTACCCAATGAGAATCAGGAGTGACTCATAATAACAAGCACTGAATGAACCACATGCACCTGCCAGCTTCAAGACAAGTTTAAGGAGGGTAGGGGCTTTTTCCATAATCCACTAGACATAGCTTCTTAAGCATATTTTGGTCTTTCTTCTGATAGACAGAGAGAGGATAAATGTGCCATAGCTGTGGCTCCTACAGTAACAACTCAAATTTGCCAAGTCGCCCGCTCCAAAATTGCAATAGGAGACAAGAGGTTCATATGCTACAACTTTCCTACAAGCATATTCTAAATAACACATTGCTGCCTTATACATAAGAGTAGATAAACCAACAGCTAAAAGCCTCCAACAGGCTGGTTAGGGCCCCAGTACGCACTGCCATTCATAATAACCAACGCTGTCTCATTGCTTTCTTAAATTCCTCCCTGGTACCATCTGTTGCTCTTTTGTCACCTCCCCCCTTCTACTTCAGACACAATCTGCAGGACGGGCGGGCTGCAGTCTGGACCTCTGTCCGCTGAGCCCAACACGCCTTTCTGAAACCCCGAGCAACAATGACATAACACAGCCCCAACTCACATCACGTTTTCTAACAATTTTGTTACTCCCCCTCGCACACATAGGTCTCTATGAATCCTCTCCCAGAAGCATGTCTTAGTGAAGATGTGTTAGATTACTACAAAGATGAAGAAAGCTACAGGCCTTCTCACTTCCCTGACCTAACACAGCCATATCAGAAGCACTTGGAACAAAAAGCTCTGCTCCAGCTGACACCCACAACCTTGAAAACAGTCAAGAAGTATTTTAAGTAAGTAAAATGAATAATGATGTCAGACAATAACCTATGTCAGACCACCATCAGAAATTATTATGCGAGTTTTCAGCAAGGAGGCAGTTCTTGCCCTAGTAAACAAATGACAGCTGGCAGTTTTAATTCCCATGCTTCCTCGGTCTGGGTCCAATAGTAGAAATATTTACATTACTGATGAAGGTGGCATAACCAACACTTTACACAGTCCTTTTTGTAACAGAATATAAATTGACATTTGATGGCATGCAATATTTCTCTTGGTTTAATGAAGTTCTGCCTGATCCAAAACTAGATTCTCTCTTATTCTTTATTAAAACAAAGATGAATTTTAGTAGACGGGATTACGACTGTTATCTTGGAAGACTACACAAAGAGAACCTGTTTCTCATTTTGTGTAGCTTTTACTATATATCTTTCAGTTAAGGACAGTTACATTCTGCTTCAAGACCCTGCAGTTTTGTTATTCAACAGACAGTAAGTGATCCTTATGAAAAATCAAATGCAACACTATAATATGCAAATAAGCATAGCACCCAAAACTAGTTCCAAAATAGCAACATACCAGTTTAAAATAAAGTAGTAATAATTGCTTAAGCAATCCAGAGACAGCACAGAGGACTTGACAGGTATCAAGATACACATTTCCAGTCTTTCCACCTTCCTTTCAAAAAAAAGACACAACAAAGAACTGCACAATCCTCTAATCCTTTAATTAATGCAGACTCCCTTTCTACATCTTCCCCCAGCACTGAGGTGCCATATACATAAATTCAAACAGGATCCACCTGGCCCAATGCCCAAGGAAGGTATGTCCTCAACACCCTGCAAACGGTTCAACAAACCCATCTTCGGGGGGCTGCTGCTCAACTTTTTCCTCGGTCTTGAGAGCACGTTCAAGAAACGGAACGGCACCTGCACCCGCTCTGCAGTCGTGGCTTTAAAGGACTTTATCCTCAAGTCCCTCAAGGCTTTAAGCATAACTGAATAAAACCAGTACCGCTGCTACGTCAGGAGGGACATGAGAAAGGTTTCCCCGAATCTGCCTGAGCCCGAGGGAGCCCACCCCAGCCTCTCGCCCTGCAGATCCACCAGGAAAACGCAGAGAGGCCTGGGTAGGCCAATCCGTACGTACAAGCAGAACACATAAATGAGTTTAGCTCTTTCATCCCACCGGACAGTTTAAATCCTAAGCCGAGGCTGCTAATTACAGCACTCTGCTGATAACTAAACAGCGGAGACCCTCCACCGCAGCGGGGCGGGAGGAGGGAGCAGGCCCCGGCGGAGCCGTCCCCCGCCGTCCCCGAGAGGCGGCTGAGCACAAACGAAGCGGGGCGCTGCCAAAGGCGACGGCAGCCCCTCGGGCAGAGGAGCCGCGGTACTCACCGGACATCCTGCGGCAGGCGGGGACCCGCCGGGCAGGGACAAGGACGGGGGCTCGGCCCGGACCCGGACTCAGGCCCAAACCCGCGGCGCCCACCTCTGCGGCCGCCGCCGCCTACACCTGCTCGCGGCGGGCCCGATAAACCGCGAAATGGGATTAGCCTCTTTCCTGCTGAAGGCAGTGGCAGGTGAATTATATTCGCAGGGACTGCTGCGCAGCAGCAGAGCAACGGCATTAGCGGCAGAGGCCATTGGGGAGGGTTGGCGCGACCCAGCCCGCCCCCCCCCCCCCCCCCGCGTTGCCCGGCGCTGCCTTTACTGCAAGGGGGCCATCCTCCTCTCGCCCCCTGCCCTGCCGTGGGCCCCCTGCCCCGCCGCTCGGCCCCCACGGCCGCCGCCTGACGGGGGCCACGCCGCCGCCCGCTACTCCGGGCACCCCCCACCCCCGGCGCCCACCCCACACGCCCCCACGCGCGGCGGCGGCACTGCGGCGCCCCCTGGCGGCGCAGCGAGGCGCCGCGCTCCCGCTCCGCGCAGCGCCCGCACGAAGCCCTCCCGTCATGGCGGGGTCGGGGGTCCCTCGCCTCCCCCAGCTTTTCCCTCCCGTCCCGTCCCCTGCGCCCTGCCCGGGGGCGCTGAGGGAAGGAGAGGGACCCCCTGGCCCCCGCTCCCGCCGTCGTTTCCAGGCTCCCGGGCCGGGCCCTGCGGGGCTGCGCGGTGGCTCGGGCCGGCGTTGAGGAGAAGAGCGGTCCCTGTGGGAGGGACGGAGGAGCGCCCGGCCGCGGCGGCCCTACGGGGAGCTGCGGCCTGCGTGGGCTGGAGGGTGACGGCGGCCCGCTGACAAAACGGGGGGCGTGTGGGCCGCGTCCTGCTACCCGTGCTCCTGCAACAGAGGCTCCCCACCACGCACACTCCTGTGCAGAACCGGAGAGGAAGAAAGATAAGGTGGGGGAGACTCCGTCACGTAGCCCTTTGAGGAAAGCGTCAACGCCTTTGATGGTGGAGATGGCAGAGTGTGGAAGAAGATCGTCAAGCAGGAGTGCGGGGACTCCAGCGTGGCTTATGGTGACCCAGATAGGTGGGATTCACGGCTGGTTAAGGGAGTCTGCCCCGTGATGTGTCTGTAGCCACCATAACCCCCACAGGTAGACACAGTCTGATAACTTGCCACCCAGATAAATAAATAATTGTTTTCAGAGAGCGTGTGCTATTCGGAATGCTATATATATCTTCACATATGTATATATAAGCACATGTATTCACACAGAGTATAGGCAAGGTAGTTTAGGCTGACCTGGGTTAGTAGAGGCATCTTTGCATCAAACTGTTCTGTGAACACCAGTAACTGCTTAGGAGATGACAGCGGTTTAAGACAGTGTGCCACTGAAGAAAATGCACATACCTTTAAAAACTAAACCTTTCTTTGCAACGATTTGCAAGTGATCAGTGTTGCCACTCCAGGCTGCAGCATTTCTTCTCTCACACGCTGGGAGTATCCTAAAGGACCACCAGAGAAGATGATGTGATTGCTCCAGTAGTGGCAGAGGTGTTTAAGAAGGAAGGACATAAATGCATGGGAAATCAAGCTTTATTTATCCCGCAGAAACAAAATTCTCAGGAAATGTGTTCATCATCTGCTTACATAGGGAGATCAACTAAACAATATGCTTATGAGTAGCAAGATCACTATTGTAGATATTTCTACTGGCAGATCTCTTTCAATTGGGGCACTTCATAATCAACAAAAGCATTTTCTTGGTAATAAAAGAGATGTCTACATTTAGATGATTTTCTGTTTTACTTGTGTACCAGCAACTTTTTTACAGCATAGAATAGACTTAAAATGTCAGAGCCAGTAATACAAGCTAGAGTTCTGATGGTCTAACAGCCAGTTTATATTCCTTTCTTCCCCTCCAGATTTAAATACCTTAGAGCTTCCCTACATAAACCCCCAATTATGTGAAATAACAATACAAATTAGTATTAAAATAATGAAATTATTATTGTCATCATAATTATCATTATCACTATCATTATCATCATATTAATTAAAAGGGAAATTAACACTGAAAAGTGTGCCTGCACACTGGTATATTGGTCATATGTTGGTGTTATTAGACCAAGGAGCTTCAGAAGTTTAAACATTGGGGGAGGGCAGGGTTTACCAATTCAAGTTCATGGTTTTTCCTCAAATTCTCCATAATAAAATCTGCTTTTTGGCTAGTAATATTAACACAAGCACTTTCAGCTGAGTCAGAAATTCTTTTGAAAATACTATGAACAAATTTAAATAAATGGTAATACTATTTCAAAATAAAAAATCTTCATAATGCACATAGATCCTTCTCTGGACACTGCTTCTGAAAAAAAATGATTCTTAAGCTGTTTTCTTTTTTTTCCTTAATGTCTTTAATTTGAAGCATTTCTTTCTCTTCCCTAGCAGGACATAGATGGATTTGTATATAAAAGGTTTCAGCCAGCACATGTGCCAGAAAGTAACAAAACAAATAAAACATAGACATCTTAGATAAAACACAGTATGTGTTTATTGAAAATTTTCAAGAGAAAGAAGCAAAATGTATATTTTCATTGTTAAACAAACAACTGAAGTGGTAACCACAAAACATTTTAACATTTCATTAGTCAAAACTTTATGTCTACCTGGCAAAATATGTATCAATCTGTTTTAACTATTAACATGGGAAATTAGTATTTTTAGAGAAATATCAAGTGTCCTTGGAAACCATATTAAAAATATGTTATCATTCATAAGTTGAACGTGATAACCACAAAGGTGCTCGTTTGTTTGTGTGTTGTCAAGGTGTTTCTGTATTTTAACTGATGTACATTATCGTTTCTCACTTTCAGGATCAAAATAAAGATTATGGTAATCTCCTCAGCAATTGATATATATCCATTTCAAACATAGTTTAGATAGAACAGATTTATTTTATGAAAAGAATACTTTTTCAAATTATGTCTTTCAACAATTTAATAAGTACAAAATCATGTTTACCTCCATCTACGTGGAATTTCAGTAAGAAAAAGCATGCTTCACATACAAGATGAAGATAAAAACACAGATTTCCTCTGTGCTTTAAAGAGTTAGCTAAAATGGCTGTATTGCAGAATTATGTCAGTAAACTACTAGTTTTGCCAGCTTTCACCTGCATTTCATTCATTTGCTAGTATTTTGATTCAGTTAGCTAAATGAAGGCAGAGAGACTGGAAAAGTGTTAGTTTTTGTTGATAGATTTGTCTACATAAAGACATTTATTAGCACAGCAAGGTTGGATGGGAACAAGGGAAGAAGGTAAAACAGCCTTGCTAGCAAAACGGTATCAACCACACCTCTGCATATGTATGAAGCTTAAAAGTTGGTGTGGCATAGATTTTATACAACCAAGTGTCACAGACTCATTCTAAATTATTCTGAAAACTTTGTACCTATTTTTCCTTTACAGAAATTATGAATAATATGGTTCTTAAAAAAACCAGCCTGCCAGATTAATGCCTTTAAAGGGTCCTAGAACAGGACCTAAGTTTTCAAGAAGAGAAACAAAATTTACATCAAATTCCAGTTCCTGAGAAGAGCCAAACACCATTTCAGTAATAAATAAATAAATAAATAAAATCAGCACGTGTTCCTCTCATTTTTATTTTTTTAAAACAGTGGTTTGTCAATCTACATATTCTTTTCATGCTGTATTTTAAAATTAAGAATGAATTTTCTATCTATACCTCCTTTCTCTTTGCTAGAATTCAGACATAAATACAAAGTAAAGGCATTAAAATTTTTAATTCTTTATACAACTTCATGTTTTCCTTAAACTTTATGGATGATACAGAAATATACTAAAGAAACCTAACATGTATGAATGGAAACATCAATTTCCTTATTCCTATTCTATCAGAAGGATTAAGTATTTTGGCTAATTTTGAAAACAGGAAAAAAAAAGAATTGTTCAGTGACTCAAATGCTCACAAACCAAAATCTTTTCATTTTTAACTTATATTAAACTTGATTTTTTCATTGTTTAAAATAAATTGTGAATCAAAATGCGTATCCAATCTTTATGAATGCAGGTCGGATAGTTCAATACAATCCCCAGACATTTTAAGCATGTCTTTGATGACGTAAAGCTCAAGATGCAAGAGTGACATCAGGTAAAAGAGAGCAGGATTGCAGCATCTCAACAGAACATTCATTAGAGGAAGATTTTCTTTTGTCAGAATGGTAAAGTAGAAAGAATTTGTCGGACCTGTGGGCTGAATGTCACCAACCAGAGAGGCCTGTGATCAGAGGGCAACTCTTCTTTCAGCGGTTTACACTGTATCCCCAGCTGAAAAATGAAGATTGAACAGTCAGTATTTCCACCAAGGATGCCCTTTGCCAGCTTTTCTGGGCTTTTTTTGCTCCAGTCCTTTTGAGGCAGCGGGTGGGAACCTCATATCCCCAGAGACATACAGAGAGCCTTCCCCGTTTGTCTCACTCCCCATTTCCAGAAGGCCACGGGATCACTGACCTGATGCTTTAGTTACACAGTGGCCACAGAAACAGAGGAAAACAAGTGACTGTCGGGACCCTGAGGGCACAAACAGCATTCGCGGCCCTGACCAGCCTCCCCTGGGGCATCCCGGGCTGTGCTCCGGCTGGATCTCCCCTGTGTGACCCTGCCCAAGCCTTCCCCCGGCGCCCGGGCAGCAGTGCCGGCCCCGGAGCCCGCCATGGCACCCCCAGGCTGAGGCTTCTGAAGTGCTGGGGGATCCCAGATCTCTCGGAAATCTCTGTGAAGCTTCTCCACACACCGCCTGCGTTTCGCTCATGTCATAGTCGTTAGTCCCGTTATGGAACAAATAACGTGAATTAGAGGTTTAAGTTGACTTCTATGACAGCTAAGGGCCAGGGCCGGGCTGTTCCCAAAGAGCCGGGAGCTGAGGGCAGCCGCAGGGGAGCCCGAGCCATCGCCTCCCCAGTGGCAGGTGCGCAGAGGTGGGGCGATGGCAAACGAGCCCCGCGGACAGGCCAGCCATCTTCACCAGAGGACAAGGCAAGCAGCCCAAGGCCAAGCCAGGAAACCCAGCTGGCCGGCCGGGCTCACGACCAGGGCCGGTGTGTGGGGATGCGGTGCAGGCCGGGGCTGGAGGCCCTGAAATGGAGGCCCTGGCCAGAGGGTACATGGGTGCCGTAGGCCAGCCTGATCTGGGCCATGCAGGCTGGTTTCCACACACAGAGCCACGGCAGTCAGTCACCTCCGTGGTGGCAGACACCTCACGTCAGGTAATTTCCTTCATAGAGTGACATACATCCATCTTCTGGGCACGTTTTGGCTTCCTATACTTGCCCTTGATGAAGAACGTTAACTACCAGCATCTCTCACAGACCAGTGAGGTTGTTCAGGATGAGATTTTCAAATGCCCTCATCCCTGACCTATTTCTGCCCCCACTGTAATTGTTCATAAAATTCCCATCTACTTCAGCACTAAATCAGCTCGGAAAGTGGGAAACCAGTTTGGTCTTACCATGTGGTTTGAAACAAAGTTTCTTGTTCTTGTAAGCGGAGTAGGCTGCTATGGATCCAACAACTAATATTACAAAAGCAGAAATTATAGGAGATGTAACTCCAGCTATTAATCCTGAATCTGTGGAAAAAAGAGAAAGGTTTTTTTCAGAGGCACTGAAATGGTTTGACTTAAGCATTTTATCTACTAAGGCGTGCTTTTGCCAAACTATGAGAATTGTTTGGTGAAACATTGAAAATTCATTAAATAGAATTAAGCAGAAGACTAGAAATTATATTACATTACAGCTGGTGTGAAAATGATGTCTTAAAGCCTAGTTTCATATATGTACTACTTTTATAAGGCTAACATTTTCTTACTATTTTATGATGATAAGAAACAAATTATAGAGTAAATTATTTACTATACCCATACCCGTGTTTCCTCCTTGATTGAAATGATGCTCCTCTTCTCCTGGAATAGAGGGTGAAGTTTCATGAAGAAATGTTTTTCATCTTGTTTTGAGAACAAAGTCTTTACTCAACAAAGTGTGATTTTGTACAGAAGGTGAAAGGGGGCTGCTCAGTGGGACTGTGAGAGAGGAGCTCCCCTTCCAGTCCTGACCGACAGCTGCGCTGGCTGGAGGACTAACCCATCCATCCTCCTGACACTTTGTTTTTGGAAAAGAATATTACCTTGTAAAAAAAGGATAATACTTAGAAGTGTACATCAAGCTGATTTCACAGGGAATAGGAGGCCAGTATACTCTGGCTATTCTCTACTGCCAGACAATCAGATGATTTATCAGTAATTTAAGTCAAGATCATAGGCCCAGTGCATCCACTTTCAGTTCTCGGCAGAAGCCCCTTGCTTTGGGACTGTCCTGGCTGAATACAAAGGGATAAATCCCGCAGGGTTCTGACATATGCCAGAACACTACAAAATGTTTAGGAATATGTTTCAAGTTTGAGCTTCAGGCTCAAAGCCATGGTTTGTGGAGAAGAATAACTAATCTAAGTAAAAATAGCAATCTTGTCCAATACCTTCAGTGACAAACACATTACTGCTAAAGCAAAACCAGCCAGCTCCGAGTTACAAGTTACAAGCTGCAAGAAGAATTGGCAAATACTACCTGCTATGTGTGGTGGCAAAATCTTCCCATCAAAGAGATCTGAGTCATCAAAACCTCCTGCAAGACAAAGATTAGGATTTCTGTTGCAAAATTATCTGAACAATGGTAACCTCTTCAGCTCCCTTGTCCAGTCTTTTTGTAGTGTTCTAGGGAGGGGTGAGGGACCTTTGAAATCCCAGCTTTGACATGGTGGATGGGTCAGGTGTCCTACACTGAATTGTTAGCTATTCAAATTCACCTGGAAGATGGAGTACTGAAATTGTTGGGGTCTACCCATTCTGCATCTGTATTGGCACCTGTAGGATGTGTGGGCTTGGGCTCTCAGTAGCACAAATCCTTATATAATTTGGACATCTCAAATCCCAGTGGTTCCTGGAGCAGCAAGTCAGTGGGTCCTTTCCAGGAAAGACTCCAGGAGGACCTGTCCACGGCTCATTACTACAATCATACCAGAAGTAAATATGGGATACATGGTGGTAGCTGGGATAGATGTGCCACTTCCATTTTATTTAAGTGGGTGTCTGAGACCACACTTAGAAGCAATACAGGCTTACATCCATCTCCCCAGTCCCGCCTGTTGTATGCCCCAGGGCCATCTCAGATGCACATCTCAGTATGAATTTGAACATAGGCTTATCCATGCCCTGTGGCTAGCAGTCAGATTTGAACCTTAGCATGATTCAGTGTATACATACCCAAAATGAAAAGGCAAATAAGCTGAGTGTTAGTCTCATGCCACGTAGGAGTCAACATCCCACATTTTGGGCAGACAGAAAAGCTTTATGGTACCAGCATTAAAACTCAGAAAATCTCAAACACTGGGTCAAGAACAGTGATTACAAAAGGGACATGGAGTGGAGGGATGATAAAAACTATTAATAAAGAAATAAGAGAGTAAACTATTCAAAATATCTGCTCTGAACAGCTCATAGTGCTAGATTTTCTTAGGAGAAACTATTCTTACCGGAATTACTATGGCTTCCCGGTCGTGGTGGAAGAGGTGGATATAAAGGTTTTCTTGGGATGTCACCTATTGATAATTAATATTATTAGATGGTTGGACAGACAACACTGAGAGCTGTAAATAAAGAGTATGATGACCTGAGATTTTATACCTATTTCTAATTTGTCCTCCGGTGAATTAAGAAGAGGACTTTGTCACTAGTTAAAAAGTCTCAAGCACTATATCAACAAATAACTAGCTACTAAAACTAATTAGAAAGTGAAAAGGGAATATTTTCAAAATTAAAATGAGAGAAGAATTCACAAAAATATCGAAGGAAAATTTTTAAAGTATTTCTGGCAAATGCTAACATTGTTTAATGCTGACAGCTGGGAAGCACAGTGTGTTACTGTTGGTTTTAGTGGTGCAGTTATGCAGAACCAACAGAGCAGTTGGTGTTCTGGGCTGGGCAGGAGGCAACAGGTTATCTGTGTGCCATCAGCAGGTATTAATAAGATCTGTAGATTAGTTTCATCTAACAGATGCTGAATTCACCTAACGCATGATGAATTTTCTACTCTTGAACAGTGCAAAATGAACTCAGACTTCAGCTTTGTTGTTTAGGACTTTTTGCTGGTATTTGGCCTTAATTTTTGCCAACTTATTAGAAAGAGATGCATTGGATAGAGTTGGAGATATGATGACTATTAGTAATTTCCAAACTGCACATACAGTGGTGGAGTAGCAAGAGCTGACTTGGGTCAAAACCTGCCAAAGTTAACATCCAGGGCTGTTTGTGTATGTAGAGTAGGTCCCCTCTTGCTGTCCTTTCTCCAACCAGTTCAGTCCCATATTTAACTGTTCTTCTAGCCAGACAGTGAATTTAGCTCTGAATAAATGAAAGTTAGGTCACAGAAATAAATACCAACTTCCCTCTCTCTCCTTAAATCTTTCTTTCACCTTCAATACATGCCAGATGTCCTTTTATCATGTTTTCTTCTTGCCTAGCTACTAAATATAATTCTTCTGTTTGTGAGTAACATTTAGGTTCTGATTCAGCAAATTATTTAGATATATGCTTAACTTCAAGCGAGTTTAGCCTACTGCAGTCAATGAATTTTAGGTAGAGTCTTAAAGCTTTGCTGAATCAGACTGTGCCCAATTCAATAGAAGAGACTTGTTCCATTCAGAACTGTGTAACAAATGAAGACTCACCATAGCACAAAAGCAGAAAACTACTGATCCCATTATTCATTTTTATTATGGTATTGCACTTATTCAGTATTCTCTAAGCATAAGAAGATATATTCTATGGCATAGCTAGTGAAAAAATAATGTCTTCAGAACTATTGATAATGAGGTATGTATCATTAATCCCATTACACCATGTATGAATGTCAATTAAGAACCTGAACTGAAAATGGAGCAAAGAAATAAAAACTGAGGCAAACATCATTTGCCATCCTCTGAATGAAAAGGTGGGGTTTAGTGAAGATACTTAAGCTATTCATTAATAATTTAATCAAAGTACTAGATCCATCCTCTCATAAAAGTACCCATTAAAAACTTGCAGGAATGGAACAATTAGTATGGGCAGGAAGAAGTGACAGTATAAACATGGGAATTATAAACAAAATTAGATTCAGCTTTATAAAGCGTGGGCTAACATGTCATTCAAACACAGGCGTGAAATGCCATGGGGGAATCTGGAAATGCAGAAAGCCTGGGAAATGGGAAAGAATAATATAAAAGTTATGATTCTCTAAGACTGAAACATGAGTAAACCAGATCACTGCGACTGGAGTAATAATTCAGAGGTTCTGTGCAATGAGCTGAAAAGTAATTTTTCTTTTGTGTAGCCTTGATCCAAGTAGAATTTTAGGCCTTGATTCAATAGTACTTGCCTTTTAGATAATTTCAGTGTACAAGAACCTTTCTAGAGTACTTCACATCCTTGGTATACCTCTAAACACCCTAAACAAAATGTGGTGCCAAAATTCCCAAAGTCAAGGTTTTCATATGTCTACACAGCACAGCACAGTACAGTGAAAACTTCCTGGGTCAGTTCTGGATGTTATAGAAATACCTGGAAGTTATAGCAGGTTACAACAGCTTGATTGTTTCAAGCTTAAGCTATATCTTGTCCATCAGTGCTCATCTCTGAAACATTCCTTCCTGCATTTCTGATCTGGGATCAGCAGTTACAACAAGCTCACACCTCTCTCTATCCACTGTTACCTCTGATTCCTAATCTTAGACGGACTCATTTGTGGTAGTTGAAGAAACTACTGCCATCACCTCTTGTCTTCAAGCTTCTGCCAGAAGCCACCAACCTGAACCATCACGGCTGGATGGGCAGTACGTCCTCTCCCCAGCCATGACCGCGGTAGCCTGGCATGGGAACGTAAACCGTAGCTGACTTCAGTTCAGGCAGGCAGGCCAGCCTGCAAGCTCCCATAGCTGGCAACCGGACACAGCCCATCCTGCTGTCCCCGCTCTGCATGATGGCCTCTGGCAAAAGGGCTGCCTGTACATGAGCTGTAAGGACTCCCATTACTACAGTTCCTCCTACAGTCTTGAAATCTCTTTTCACAAATTAGGCAGACTTCAGAAAAAGACTACAAAAAAAATCCAACCATTATATTTGAGAAAAGAAGAGAGTACTCACCCCCACCAAGAGCATCTCCTAAATGCAGATCATTGTCTAAAAATGAAAAAGAGGAAGGTGTAGAGAAGTGAGTTACACACAATTCTTGAGGGAATTGAAGTGTTGGGTTTAATAGAAAATATACAACTGAATGTTTCACAAGCAACTTTTTCAAGTCAGTCCCATAAATTCAAATAAGATATTACACTTTTCTTGAAAACTCTTACAGAATTTAGTATTTGCCCACACACTACTTGACAAATCATACAACATTTTCTACTCAAAATACGAAAGATTTATTCCTGCTTTAAATAAGCTTAAAATAAATCTCATAGGGGAATCAAGTTTAATACCTCTTTAATATATCTGCAAGTACATAAATAAAACTAGATATGTTAAAATATTAAAATGTATCTATTTTTTAAATATATTTATTAACATTTATGTCTGTGGTGGGTTGACCTTGGCTGGACACGAAGTGCCCACTCAAGCTGCTCTATCACTCCCCTCCTCAACAGAATGGGGGGGTAGAAAATAAGATGGAAGAAAACTCATGGGTCAAGATAAAGGCGGTTTGATAAAGCAAAAGCAAAGGCCACATGTGGAAGCGAAGGAAAACAAAAGATTTATTTTCTACTTCCCATCAGCAGGAGATCTCCAGCCACTTCCCAGGAAGCAGGGCTTCAGTACACCTAGCAGTTGCTCCAGAAGACAAATGTCGTAATAATGAATGCCCCCCCTCCTCCTCCTTTCTCTTAGCTTTTACTGCTGAGCATGACGTCGTATGGTGTGGAACATCCCTTTGGCCAGTTTGGGTCAGCTGTCCTGGCTGTGTCCCCTCCCAAGATCTTGCCCACCCCCAGCCTGCTGGTGAGGGGGGAACGTTGGAGAGACAGCCTTGATGCTGTGCCAGCACTGCTCAGCAGGGACCAAAACACTGGTGTGTTATCGACACCTTTCCAGCTACCAGTACAGAGCACAGCACTACGAGGGCTGCTATGGGGAAAAGTAACTCCATCTCAGTCTGACCCAAAACAATGTGGTTAAAACTGGTATACGCATGTTTGGCTTGAGTGTAATTTGTTGAACTGCAAAAACTGAATACCCATTTCAAGAACAAATACTGGGAACTAATAAACCTACTTAGGGAGAGAGAATTGAATCAACTAATTTATGTAAGGATCATGGTGACAAAAATTTTTGCTTCAAGCAATCATATGTGCCTGTCTGAAGTTGGGTGACAGTCTGTTTTTCTTTGGCTGACCTATAAAGGTTTTAAAATATACTTAAATGTCTGCATGTGCATGTTACACAGTGAACAACAGGCTATTGCCGTTCCCCCAGCACTGTCTCACTGTACCTGGGATGGAATTTTCCATCCAATAAACAATTTGTCCATGAGCTGCAGAAGCATAAACAAGAGGAACTCCTTTTCCAACATGCAGTGTGGATGTGAGTATGTGGGTGATATTTTAGGGTATGTATGGAATGATGATGAGCTCTGAAAGGTCACTGAGTAATAGGCAGAAATACTTTAGATGGATGTCATAACTCAAAAAAAAGCATTTCTTGCTCCTTATAAATGTGAAGTGCTAGAATGAATCAGAAGAAAAGGGACAGCAAAATATACCTAAATTTTGATACCAATGCTTCTTGCCACAGAAAATTAGACAGACGCTCAATTAACTATATAGGTTTTTTCATTACAATTGTGTCAGAATTCCCAAACCCCAGGAAAATCCATCCAGATGCATCACCATGCAGAACTCTGCCTTCTTGTGTTCTTTATCTCCAAAGGGAGTGGGAAGCTGCTTTTGCATAGTATCAAGTCTCATTTGTGTAACAACTCAGAAATGCTCTGATGTCACCAGGAAATCTGGCAGGGAAATAATCAAATTCATACTACATGACTCAGTTTGTTCTTGTCAAGTCAGATGTTGATGCTGTCTGTGTCTGGTCAGCAGAGAGTTGCATTTCAAAAATACCTTTACGTGTCAAAATGCTAACACTGTAAGAAGCAATAAATTGCAAACTGGATTCAATTTACTATCAAGATGAAGAATTCAAGTAAAATGTAGGGCTCCACTCTGGAGGGTTCATGCAGAGATTTGTTGCAAAAATGCTAAGGTTGATATGAATGTAATACAAATGGAAATGTGTGTGTCTCTAGGGACCGTAAGAAACAGCAGAGCAAAGGGTTAAAAGAACAGACAATAAAAGTCACTGTTCCCAGCAGTAAAATTGAGGAATGTGTTGTTTCTGTCAAAACCAGCAGGCCTGCACTCCGATAAGATGACAAGCACAGATGACTTGTCAGCAGAGGAAAAGCAGAAGGGCACTCTAAAGCCAAAGGTTGCAGCATACCACCTATTCCACCACTTTTCCTGTTCGCCCACCCAGAAAATAGTCTTTGGACCTAGTCTGTGTACCCCCAACAAGCAAAACCAGACAGTGGGCAGCAACCTGGCCTAGGGTTCAGAGATGCTGAAGCAAGATTATACCGCAAAGGACCTTTCCATAGTAGCTGATGACTCCGATAGGGTATAAAAGATCTGTACATAAACTGGCTTGTCATTTCTGATCAAGAAGAACCACAGAGACAGAATAAGGACTCAGTAGCTGGCGTGCCTTGTCCTGTGTTGCACACGATGCTCACCAGACCTCCTGAGCGCACACATCTTGGTGCTCATGGATATGTGGGTTTGAGCGTATGACTGAATTAAATCAATAGGAGGATGAATGTGAGTGGATAAAATCAACCTATTTAGCGATTTTGTAAATAAACATCACCTTCCATGAAATTTTGTGTTGAATTTTGTTACACTAGATGGGAGGTGCCTACAGGAGAGCTTCAACTCCGGCAGATGTGCGTGGGAAGTGATGCCCAGAGGACATCGCCTGTACAGTAATTGGCCTCAGCTGGACCAAAATCATCATCTCAGCCAGCCTCATTTCTCAGTGATACTGGCTGAATGAGACATAGAGGAAACCCTGAGGTTAACATGAAGCATCAGGCAGATGCTAGGACATACTTTCGTATCATCTTTCTGCACTTCCTAAATCCAGTAATTGATTTTTAACACTGTTTTTTTTTAATTAGTTTTAATTTCTTTTAAACTCCCTGCAGTCCTCTTCAGTGCTGAAGGAGATTCCAAAATCTTCTGGAAAACTTGGGGTTCTTCATTCCCAAGAATTAATGAAGTTGATTCAGGTAGGGCTGATAATCATCTGACAGTCATATCTCTAACAGATTTAGGAGTCCCTAAAAATCAAATCCCTTTCACCTGAGTGAGGCAGCTTCACTGTAGATACTGGCATCCCTAGGTTACCTTTAAACATGTCTAAGGACAGTCTTTTAAGGCACAATTCAAGTAACCTGCTTGAAATGTCTATATTAGGATGAGAACAAATCCACATTTAGAGTGATATGAACTGTCCCTAGACATGCTGATTTCTCTCCACTGACTTTAAAGGAAATCAGGACAGTTAGCTAAGCAGAGGGCAGTGGCATAGCAGTACTTTACAAGAGACACTTCTAATCTAGGCCAAACACAGATTTTCTTTGCAAAATGAAGTGCGAAGAATGCAACCATTACAGGATTTAGTAGCTACCACATTCACAAAATGCTCCCCCTGTTTGTTCAGAGTGAGCCAGAGAGTTGTGTGGAAAATGTAACTGCTTTCATGTACCTAAAGACTTATTGCAATGTTTATCCAGAAAAAGACTGAAAGTTGTGTGGGCTAATGTTACCCAGCATTTCCTGATTCAAGCATTTTGTTCGATAGCCAGAAATTTCCTTCAGTTTAGTTTAGTTGAAAAATCTCTATGTTATCATAAAAAGTTCCATCATAAATGCACGTGTGGTTTTGTTGTTGTTTGGAGTTTGGGTTTTTTCAGTGATAACGAGCGTTCATTGGAAATCGTCATTTGTCATCCTCAGGACTACAGCTAAAACGTTTTGGTTCTCTCCACTGTTCAGAGCCTTTTTTCCTTTCTGACACAGGTCTTTGTAGCTATCAATACTAGATATTAAGTAAATACATGGGGAGAAGAAAGAATACCCCAATTCCTTCTGATTCTTTTCCAAGACCGTTATGAAGCATCATGAATATTTATGCTAAAAGAAAAAATAATGGAAAAAAAGTAGAAGACCAGTTATCCATTTTTAGCAACAGTTACCCATTTTTATACTCCCCAGGGAGTTCAGTACAGGCTGGAAAAGCATGAAGATCTTCAGGAAATAAAATGCCATCACTGGCCAGTCATGCTCTAAAGACTTACTGGAAGCAGTAAAGACATGTAATTGGTAATTGTCAAAAACCCACTTACTTTACATACAGAAGACAGCTAGTATTCACACAAATTATCTCAGCTACGGTTCATTAGCAAATACGATCAAGAATCTTACGTGAGACTGTTTCTACATATCTAAAATCAGTTATGACCCATTTTCTCCATTACTCACTCAGCACAGGCCTTGTCGGTCTTCTGATCACTGTAGGCTTCCTGGTAATTATGTCCTCTGTGGGACACAATGACAGATCAATAAACAATTACAGCTTAAAATTTTTCAACTTAACAAAATAAGGTATCTGCAAATCCAGCGAGCTGCATTCAATAAATCTTTATGTATCACGGCAGAAGCTAAAAATGAAGGGATATGTTTTCAAAGCCATTTTTGTTGTTGTTGTTGTTCTAAAGAAAATTTTAATTTTATGACAGAAACATTGAAATCTAGCATTTCCCAGTTCTGTATTTCTTTAACTTATGTAGCAGCCACTTCATATTCCAGTCCTAAGGAAAAGGACTTAAGATTTATTATTAGGTCTAAATGCCAGAGTAAAATGAGGAGAGGAGATTTACCTACCTGGGTGATCAAGAGCATCAGCTAAATCAAAATCACGTTGACCTAGAAGGAAGGTGACAGAAGGAAAGAGACTAAGTCAGTGGGCAGGTTTCCATGACTGCCAGGACTGAGGGCTCTGGACAAAGCCAGAACATCCGTAAGAGGCAAAAGAAAAATCTATCCAAACAGGAGCAGGCGCAGAGCGAGCTGTCGGCTGTTGTCCCTGTACCGTGCAGTCCTGAATGACGGTGCGAGATGGGCTCGTTTAAATCAAAGAAGCTATTCGTTCAGGTAGCGCAAAGAGAAGCTGCTTTCTCCTGTTATCCATAGCCAGCCGCTGTGCAAACATGCCTTTGAAGAACACAGGTTGCCTGTTACAGGGCACAAGGGCTTTTGCTAGGAGGAGGCTGAAAGTAGCATTCAGCACAGTACTTGCAAACCAGAATCATTAGGTGAGAACTTTTAATATCTTCATTATTGTTTTACTAGCTCACCTTCACAGAGCAGCTTTACTGGCAAGCCTGTCTTGTGAATACTTACAATGTGAATCAACTTTTTTTTTTTTAGTTCTTCCAGTAACATGTGCCAGCAGTAAAAGATATAAAAATGTGTTTACCTAATTTAGTTTCCGCTATAACTTAAAAAATCTGAAAGAGGAGAAAATAACCTTCCTGTTCTGCGTTAGGTGACAATGATGTCATTAAATGTCACAGCAGGGCAATTAGCGTCCTGACCTTTGAAGCTGGCAGGTAAATAAAACTGGAAAATGTTTAAAATGTATAAACTGAAGCATACAACTTTGAACTGAACACACATAGTTATTCATACAAGTTTTACTTTCCACTCTCTACAATCTGCCACTTTCCTTTTAACACACAGCCTTCATGAAACACCTCTTTGCAGAGTATGTATCCATTAGTTTTCATCCAGACTGAAACTTCACCGTCCTTGTGTTTGCACACCAAATACAAGATCAGCCTGCACAAACCCACAAAAAGTCACTACATGCCATGACTTCCCTAAGCAGAAATGTTTTGCTGTGCTCTATCGAGTAAGCCTCTTGATCTGCATCTGTTTATTATCCTGTCTAAAAGGCTTAATACACAACTCTTCGATGAAGTGTTTTTCTTGGCAAGTCCTGAACAGTTCACAGCACGAAAGGCATCATTGTTCAGGTGGGGAAACTGAGGAACAGAGAGAGGCTGTCAGAGGTTCTCTAGCGTGACAGCGCTCTGGGTTCAGCTCAGCCCTCTCTTCTTGACGGGGGCTGTCCGTCTTCATGGCATTCTTCACATTAATCACTGTTCCTCAATAATAGCTCTCGCCTGTGTCAAAGAGCTGCTGGAAAGATTAATTATCAGTGGTAAAACACTGTGTGATCCCCAGATAAAAATCAGAGCAGGAGCATAAAGTAGAATTGTTTTGACTCCCATGAGGATTTTCACGTAAGTCTGTGAACTTAATTATCATCTGGTGCCTGACGGAAAAGATAAAATGAGGCTGGAATGCAAAATAGCAAATGGCTTCTAAAGAAAACTGTCCCTATAAAATATTATGACAAACCCGTGTTTGGAAAGGAAAAGCAGAAAGCAGCATAAGGCTTTCCCAGTACTGTTATTAGAGTAGCATTTTATCTCTTATCATTTGAACTGATCTTGGAGCGTCACCTCGTCCGACCACCTCTCCTTTCCCTGCGCTGGCCGCTCAGCCAACCTAGCCAACTCCAGTAACCTTTGGGCTGGGTCCCTAGATGGGTAATATTCCAAGACGCTGACAGGTTGTTTTTTCTATATGAATCCCTTAAAATACATAAATACATAAAATTGAGAAGTGGCTTCCTCAGAAGATACTCTTTTCCGGAGCCCTGAGGGCACCACTAGCCCGCCCTGGCCCTGAGCCCCAGCCCGTGGGCTGTCACAGCCGTGCTGCTGCCCGCCCGTGGGACCATTTGATCCCGATGCAGACCCCTACCCGCAGGCTGACATCCTGACATTGCCTTGACTTATATGAAAAATTCTATTTTTCTGAAGCATTTCTTCAGTGCCAGCAATACGAGCAACTTAAGTTTGACTGTCTTTTGATTTTGTCCTCTGGATAAATCTTCATTCTTGATTGGCGTCCTGAGTCCGTCTGACCTGAGCCCTGCTGCTGCAGGATACCGCCGGCAGGGCTCAAACCGTTTCTCATCAGAGTGAGTCATCAGAAATAATTTTCTAACAGCAAAGAGCTGTTGGCTAAACCAGCTCCTCTGTTACAGGTCCTGACACGCAGGAACTGTTGATAGGGAAAGCAGCTACTGAGGTCCTAATGCTGTAAAGAGAACGTGACAAAATTGTCTTGTGAAGGAAGACTCTGGAAAACTTCCAAGTAAAATATTTCTTTGAAGTTAGAGAAAAGAAAAAAATAGAAGGAGGAATCTAATCAAAACAGATTCTGGAATTCAAGCAAGATGATGCAGATGCTTCCAATTGCCTGAGCACTAAAACAAAACAGCAGACTGAAACAGTTACTAACATCTGCCCTTCTGGACAATACCGACGTTGCCCTCTCCTGTTGTCTGTCTGCTCTGTTGTCAAA
This sequence comes from Buteo buteo, assembly GCF_964188355.1. NCBI lineage: Eukaryota > Metazoa > Chordata > Aves > Accipitriformes > Accipitridae > Buteo > Buteo buteo. The sequence continues at coordinate 13,727,345 of NC_134195.1, read as the reverse complement.
AAAGTGGGAAAAGACAAGAGGTGTTCTTTTGAGCCAGCAAGGGAGAAACAGAAGGCAACTACAGAAATTTTAAGAAGAGAAAAAAGAAGCCTGAAAATCCCCTGCAGAAATTATTCAGATTAATTTTTTTTAAATTATTTCTCATGATAAACCAAGTATTAAAATAAACAGACACCAACACAGAATGGCTGATTGGGAGTAAGATAGGAATCTACACTGAATTCTTTTTGGCTGTGTAAATATAAACCTTGACAGATGGGCAGATTGTATGTGGACATCTGCGCACCACGGTAAATGGTATTCCAATAAACCAAAAGATTGCTTGGACTTCCATCCCGACTTCCTCCGATAATAACATCAAATGACCGCAAGGAGTAACATTTCTGTGGAACGGAATTTTAAATGCTCATTACCATTTCTGAGACTGCACCTAGACATTTTGAGAATCTAATCTGGGAGGATAACAGATGGTTAAATAGCTGAACAGCCCAGATTTCATCTGCAAAATGGTGGGTCTAGAAACAAAAACACATTAGAGACTCAGAGAATATTTAGCTCAACAGGAACTGCAAACACTTCAGGGAACTCTTGAAGATAAATGACAATGGAAATAAATTAGTCAAACTTCTTCACAGAACAAACAGACTGAAAGAAATTCCACATATAAAAATGACCCCTTTTTTGGACCAGCTTCCATAATAGAAACAGCTGGAAACGTACTGATGAAAATGAGAATGAGAGAAATTTTAGTGGGGAGAAAACAGCTTTGTTCCTTTGAATTTTTTTATTTGGTTGGGGATTTTTGTGCTTGTTGTTTGTTTGGGGTTTTTTTAGCCTGGATAAAGTTATGAAGAGATTTAGCTATGCAGGAGGTATTATCTCAGAGTTATCTCTGTTATTACTGCTTTGGGCTAGTATGCTATTTCTTGGCATCACTTCTAGCCTTTCTTCTGGGAGTACCCGTGTTTTTACATAGAAGTAAAATTATTGTAATAGTGGGTTTTGTTGGGTGGTCTATAATGATTCATAACAGAGAATTTGAGAAAAATGGTTGTAAGCTCCTGCCTGACACCACAGAACAGTCCTTATCTGCAAATGAGAAAATGCTAAGCTAAGAAAGCAAGCCTTCCAGATGGATATACAGTTTGTATTGCAAAAGAGCCTGTTTATACTAGCTGCTCAAACACAATGAACTATACTAACAGCAGGACTTTTGCTGGCACTGCCAGCCTTATTTGGGATGTAATTCCCTCATTCCCACCCAAAACATGCAGCTGTGCCAGTAAAAATCTGAAGCGTAGACCTGGCCTACATAGCTAACAGTAGACTTCTCTGTAGCAGCCAGACAGGGGAGAATAGACTCCATAAAACCAAGCATCAAAACATAGTAGCTTAAATTTCAAAGTTAGTAGATTTATTTTTAAAGGCATGATTCCTCCGGGTAGGACATTTGCTTTCACTAATGCCCAAACTTTCCATGAGCCTTTTTAATATCATGTGTGGAAGGCTGGTGATATAGAATCCCCGTTAGTCCACTTGCTCTATTATGGAAACTGTTACGGTTGCTGTTTGCCACAGAGATACTGAGCCAGCTTTTAGTAAGTTCCCTTGCATATAAGAAAAATCCTGCTGAAGCATCATGGAGCTGAGGTCATCTTACCCCACCAAGGCACTCCCTTGCAAAGCTGTGTCCTCAGGCATACGTGCATTTAATGTTCACAAACATTTGCCCATATTAGTTTTCTGAAAATGTGACCCAAATATCTGGTCACTAAAATGCAGACAGCAGCATCTTTTGCCTATGGTTTGTGTCCTAAATGTTAAATAGTTCCATCACCCTTTAACTGTGCAGTTGATTGATCACAAGGGTCTGAGGTCCCACAGTTTTTGAGGAGGATTTACGAGGAACAAGGCTGGATACTGCAGGCGGATGTTACGGGTTCATCGTTACGTTTTCTGACAAAAGGCTACCATGGCATCACTCTGCAATTTTTAATCTCCATAAGTAGGCTCAGTCCCACACTGGATCCATATGAGCACAGCTTGTGGCCATTAAAGTGACGCAGATTTAAATAAGACAGCGTGAATATTGCTGAATGAGAGTCAGGTTATGTGACGAATGAAATGAACTTCTCAGGCATTTAATATGCATAGTCTAGTATTAAAAATGAAGCTAAGATCCATGAGAAAATGCATTTATATGTGTGTATACATGTGTGTGGACATACATCTTAAATGCATACAGGCACATGTGTGTTAGATAAATCCATTTGTCATTAATGTGATTAAATTAATGGGCTTTGAGTACATTGCTAGCAGTCATATGATTGGGATGAGATTAGCTATGTTACAAATAAATTAGAAGCAACTAGGTTAGAAATGTGAGCTAGATAGAAAGGGAAAATAAGTTGATTTTACATTATTTAAAAACAAGAACAAAAATGATTTCTTCAGTGTAATTAAGAATTGTTTTGTGAATACAATGAACTTAAAATGTTATGAAGCTGGCAGAGACTGAGGAAGAAGTGGGTGACTCACAAATGAGAACAAAAATTTCTAAAAAGGAACAATATGTTTCCAAAACCGCTCATGGGACCCATTTTATGTTCTTTTTAGCTGAAATGATAAGTTATTCTCTGCACAGATAATTTCTGATTATTATACAATCATGAGACATATTTCCCCTCTAATGGGAAAAATGGATGTATTCTCCTGGGTATGTGATTCAGAACATACCCATTTATTGGTCCAATTTTATTCAGGAAGCAATTATGTTTGTTTAAAGGAAATTACTCATTTAAGAAAAGTTGTGGGAGAACTTAAAGGTTTACGCCCCAGAGTGGACACTTTGGACAAAATCTCAATGAGCAGGTACTATTTCTTTGATGTAATACCCTCATGATCCATATTTCCTGATGAGGATACTGTAGCTTTTTTTTCCATCACGGCCCTTTCGTTCCATAAGCAATGATTGCCACTACAACCCCTTAATGTTGGGGTGGAAAATGAGTATGTTTTAAAATCTGTAATTAAGATCTAAGTTCCAGTCTATAGACCACAGCATATGGACCTGATTATTGGCTTCGTGTTTTTTCCTAGGCCACTTCTGTTTACAGTTTGCATTCAAGGGAAATGAAAAGGTCTCTCTCACTTATTCATACAGGAACACATTTAAATAATTACCAGCAAATAAGATGCACTAATAAAGCAAGAGTGGCAGTACTGCTTTAGGTTTGTGCAGCATGGTCTCATCAAACATGAAAGAAAATCTTCTAGTTCTACGGTGTTTGCTTTGCTGTGGACTAACAACAGCTGTTCAAAGGTAGCTGCCATTCTTTATGATGTGATATGTCCTGCGTACATAAAAAAAAACAGATATAATTTTCTATATTTTGCTTCAGAGTGAGTGCAGAAGATGCTGGTGTGTGCTGCAAAATTACAGGCAGAGCAAAAGAGTTGGGCGCTCTGATGAAGCAGCACCGTATGTTTGCTCATCTTACCAATTTTCAGATGTGTGTCGCGAGGAAGCGGAGCTTAGACCACGGCGTGGGCTGTTCGGCCAAAGCTGCTCTCTGTCCCTGTGTGGTTCGTGAAGCTGTCAGCCCTCTTCAGCCATTTGGTCTGAGAGGGACACGTCACATGAGAACTGTACAAGTAGAGAGGCTCAAACGAGAGACCTCTACGAGTGTTCCTACTGAAACTTTATAGTGTGGCACAGGCAACAGCTGGGCTGGGCTCTCCGAGTGACCACTCACTGCCAAAGTACGGGCTGGCGAATCCACACTTTCCCCAGCAGATAGTTTAGAGACAACAGAGGGAGCTGAAGATAATGCAGGAGGTCAGGGAGATGCCAGGCTTTGCTATTTCTGTTGCTCACAGTGTGTCTTTTAATGTTCCTCCTCCCACCTTCATCCCAAGTACACTGGTAAAATACATGCAAAACACCTTTACTCTTCAATATGGGTCGCACAGATCTCAGTAATGCTATTCCGTAACTTAACATTGAGTTGGATTTATTTCAGAAATTCTGTTGTATAACTAATCGTATGCCCCCTGAAGTCACAGTAGCTCATCAGCATAATTATTTATATTGCTTCCGAGGGGGTTAGTAATACTGCCAAGTCAAAGTGGATGATCAGGACATTTCATACACATTCTTTGCTTATGTGTTTAAGATGCAAGACAGCAAAGAAGCAAGACCTGCATCTTCTCTCTTTCATGCCATTAAGAACGTGTTTTCTAGAAAAGAATAACGCTGGAAAGAGTTGTTGGACATCACCCAGAATGTCCATTCAGCAACAAAGTCTCTGCAGAGTGTCAGGAGCCACCTCTCATCTCATTTGGACTAAAGGAGAAAAGCCATCAGGCTGCCTTCGCAGAGCTGAAGAAGCCTTTGCTCATGGTGCCGGAGTGCACAGAGAAGCCTCTCTGAATGACCCTGTGCAAAGGGTGATGGAGCATCAGTTGGTGTCTGAACTTCGGATACTCGGAAGAGGATCTGATGGCTTAGCCTTCAGAGGGAACACCAGTCAAGAGTCTTGGCATGCAGAATGCTCTGCAAATCTGAGTTGGATTTCTGAACAAAAAGCCAGCATTCTTTTTGCTACCATTACGCTCAGGAAACAAAATAGTCTGTATGATCTTTGTGAATAGACATATCTGGCTCATATCTCAATTTCTGCTCCTTGCAGATGGTAACCTGCAAGGTAGAGTTGCAGTTTTGATGAGATATAGATTGTGATCCGGGAGGCTTTGTTGCTGTTAACTCAGGACTCCTCACAGTGTGGAATGTATGTCCCTGGTTCTTCCACTGCTAATGTTGTAAGACCTGGGACATAAGGAAGGACTTTGCTTTAATTTCTCTGCTAAGCTTAGTGCCTACTCTGGCCTTTGTTTTCATTTAATCTGGAGCATTGTTGCCCTTTGAAAATATAGTGCTGTGATTTAGCTTTTTAAATAAATTCCTCAGGAATTAAAAAATGCTTATACAGTGGAAGTGGAACTGTTATATTTTCGTAATCCATTCAAGCCCTTTCTTTCAATTGGGATGGCCTAGTTGCCTTCATGAGATATTGTCTACGGATCAGAATTTTAGATAGTATTTTCCCATAACATTCGTAGATGTCAGCCCCCCTGGGGAAAAGAAGGAAGACTCTGATGTTAAAGAAGATCAAAACAGTCTGAATCTCCCTTCTTATAACCATGAGGCAAATGCCACAGAAAGGCATATTTTTATTGATTTTTTAATCTTGAAAGAATGATGACATTTATTTCTTTATTTATTACCCTCAGTGGGATGGAAAGGGATTGACAATTGCTGATGCAAATGAGGGACAAATACATAGTGAAAACAGGCCATTCGGGCACTGCTACCAGGCTTGCAATGTGGCAGCAACGTTTGAGAAATGAACCCGAGAAGCTGAGTAACCACGCTGGTGGTTAGCTCTTCCCGAGCTCTGATGTTGCAACAGCTCTGCTGTTGTTACCGTTTCGACTAGTTCAGGTATGCCTATCAAACTGCAATCGCAACTTTGGATGATAGCGCTGACGTGCCTACAGATGATAGCAGCTCTGGTATTGGGAGTGAAGTAGTTTTGGCGCCCAGCAACAAGAGAATTCATTGTCTGGTACATCCCTGCTGATACCACGAGTGCTTTGGCACGTACACAGGGACCTCACGCGGAGTGACGGCGAGGATGGAGCTTGATGGAGCCGTATAAGAAAAAACAGAACTGTGTTTTTCATCTCTCCCATTCTGTCCTTTAACTCCAGTAAAAACTACATTATTCATAAAAATAAGTCACATAGTGTCTCAAATCCAAACAGGTCTGTAATTTTCTCCCCGTAAAGTGCCTAGCTAATTAACCGAGAATACAATTAGTTTTGAGTCAACTTTGTAAGCCTTAGCTGGAGACAGGTACGTGGTTTACTGGCTTGCAATAAATGCTGTTCCTTTTACCTGCATAGCATGCAATACCTGATGCAGTAAAGTTAATGTGTCTAAAACATCATCAACCTTTGGGCTGTCTTTGTTACTGACTAAACACGTGATCTATCAGTGGGTCTTAAAGACCACGGACATCTCTAGATTATATCTATATTGGGAACCTGAGGAGCATTTCTGAGCAGTCAGATCTGAGCAAGACTCTCAGCTGCTTTCCAGCTTCATACAGGAGTCAGCCCTCGGGTTGTCCTGCTTCCCCGCTGCAGGTACCCTCACCGGTGTACGGCCCAAATGGGACCTGTGGGATGTTCCAAAACTGAGGTGTATGGCCCGAATGGGACCTACAGTATATTTCAAACAGGTACATGATCTTAGTTACTGGGGGACTAGGACCTAAGCTGTGTCTTTCCAGACCCTAAGTGGGCGGTGTAGGCACAACCGAAGCTGAATTACCACAGGTCTGACAAGCTGCAGTAACCAACGTGGGATATTAGCATGAACTTCAGTGGAAAAAGTTTCTACAGAAAGTTTCTTTCATTTGGGCTGGGCTAAAAGCCACTCAGACAATTAGTTGTTGCAGCTCAACTTATATGGGAGACCTCAGGTAACCTGCCTAAGCTTGGAAATAACAAAAGCCAAAGAGTGTAGATAAAAGTATGGAAGACTGCCATGAGCGTCTAAGTTTCTGAACTATATCAGGTCTCACTTTCCTTGTGCGGTGTAGTCCTTGGTTATGCCATGCCTCTGTTGAGATGCGTCCATCAAGCTAGTCTAGCCAACTCACTGAAGATAGCCAGACGTAAAGGAAACGCTAGATGGTAAGAGCAGTGATGTGATCTGGTCTGGCCGTGGTGGCACAGTAGTTTCTAGAAGATATCACAGATGGTTACAGCTTAGATAAGAATTAAGGCTGCATATAAAAAGGTGAATCATGCCATAGGACATTCCTATCATAAGGACTTAGACCATCTTTTCACCAGCATGGCCAAGCCCTTCTCATATCATGTCTTGATTAAGACTGAGTAGTGGTTCCTGTAAACGTCCCCTGAAACATGGCAAATACTTTTATGATAAAATTCAGTGGCTGTTGCCATAAACAAAATAATTCATTTTGCTTTCCAAAGTGGATTATATAGTTTCCACAGTCATAAGACTGTGCCCAAAGCCCGCAGCAGCTTTCAGCAATGACTTCTTCCCCAAAGCAGGGCCTGAACTGGCTCTAAATTAGCACATGTATAAAGCAGGAACGGTTAGGCTGACTATCCTTGTAATTAAAGCGACAGAGTATATGGAGATTGGCTTGCCTATGCTCAGATTGTTTGAACAGAAATATTCAACGTAAGAGAGTCCTCCAGAACAAGAAAGTCCACATGCCAGTGATGAGAGATCGTGTGAATCATCCCTGTTCACAACATGCTACGGGGCAGGCCAGCACAGTCCTACTGCTCTGCTGTTTCTACGCCACATTACTTGCTGAGAACCTCTAAATATATTCCTCGTTTGTTAAAAATGGAACTATGGCACTCATTTAAGTCAAGTTTTTTTTCACTGCCCATCACTGTAAGATCTCCTAGGGACTCCGTTTAAATCAGGGGTGGTGGGAGGATGAGCAGCAGCAGCTATTTTGGAACTAGTGGTTAATGATTGATTTCTTCCTGCAGTTGAATGCTGTGCTACAAGTTTTTGAAGTAATGCTAATATATAAAAAAGAACCTATACATAAAACATAAAAAAAATATAAAAATATATTAAAAAGTACACTATATGGCAGATGCACATGAGGATGATCCTATTTGGTTTGATATCAAAAAAAGTTTTACAGAATGTTCTGCTAAAAGAAAGTTACTTTTGAATATAGAAAACCGACTCAATGTAAAAGGACTACATTTTCCCAACTGTTATTTGTTCGTCAAAAAATGTATACAAATTGTATTCAATTCTTCATTAATGCTGCATGAAAAAAAAAAGAATGTATGCTTGTGTGTGGATTTTATATATTCAGGAAAACATTGGCTAAGGTTAATAAATTATTAATTTATAATTATTAAAGCATGAGCACCAATATGAAAGCATAAGCATCTTTAAACTGAATCAGAATTTGTTTTTACAATATAACTAATATGTTTCAAAATATCAATAAGCAAGAAAAGCTCTAAAAACATGAAGTTAATATTTGACTAAGGATCTCTGGAAACTTTAAGTTCCCCTGGAAGGTCTCATTTTACAGCTTCCATTTAAAAAGTTTATACTCAAGTCCAAGCTTGTGAATAATTTTACGTGAGCAACACTAAAGAGAAATAAATTATAGTAAACAAACTCCAACTAGCATGGCTGTTATGAGTGATCATCCAAAAGATATGTATCTCTTCAGAAACTGCAAAGTACTTATCTAAACACACTTGAATGCTTCTCATGAAACAGTAGCAACAAAAATAACGCCAGCAAGCATTCCTAAATAAACAAGCACATTTTTTTAGGGCTTGGGGTTTAGGGTTTTAGTTGATTTTTTTTTCATTTTTAATAACCACGCTCTAGAAATAAGCCAAGGCAACGGTCACCTACCTCTTACATGGACTAGAAGAAAGCCAAGGCACAAAAGAAGTACGCTTCTGAAACTCCCCATGGTCTTCTGCGCAGTGCCTTGATTGCACGGGTTGTTTTTTTTCCAGCGATGATGGTAGATGTTGCAACCGCAGTGCCGGGCTTTGAGGGAGACGCTCGCTTGGAATCAGCAGCTGCGTCCAAAGAGTTCTCTCACACTCAAGCGCCACGGAAGAGAGAAAAGTCCCTCAAAACCTCTCCTGGTACAAGACAACTAACAAAAGCAAACCACCCCGCCACGGCCAAGCCGTGAGCAGCACCGTAGGTGCCACCCGCCCGCCAAGAAATCTATTTATGGAGCAGGCAGGGAGCGCGAGCACCAGGGAACGGGTGGCAGCACCCAATGAGGAGGGAGCGGCACGCTCCAAATCCACCTCCTTCCCGGAGGGAACGCCGACCTGTTTGACATCCTCGCCCTCGGAGCGGGGCGCGGTGCTGCGGGAGCTCAAGCAGCTTGTGAGAGGAGAGCGGCTTCCCCCGAAGCGGACGTGAAAAAGATCTCCCTGGCGTACTCTGTCCTCAAAGCCCTGCTTCCCTGCTCGCTTTTTGGCTGAGCAATAGCTGCCGGTAAAGACAATCCCGTCGGAGTTGTAACCGCGAACTCAGGCCGCTGCGTGAGGGAAGCGGAGGCCCAGAATCTGCTTTGCAGAGACTCGGGAATTGTTCGCAGGGGGATAACAAAACACCCTGATTTTATGAACTTGAAATGTGATATTGGACTACTGAACTGAAGCATGCTCAGCTCCCCAGCAGACGCTTATCTTCACAAGGTAAACATTGTCTGTGGCGATTTTTTCCATTGATTTAGACACATTTTTATATATAAATATCCACACATATCCTACATGGAGCGACATCTCAGATAGCGTCGAGCACGAGAACACAAAGCTTTGGAAAATGAACAAAAATCATGCATCCATCTTTACATGAACATAGTTTAAAATCACCGATGTGATTTAAACCCAGTTTTGTCATAGCCTCTCTCTACCAAACACATACGCCGGCGCACTTGTCTCTTGAACCGGACTGCCACCGTCACACTGTGCCCGGCGCCAGCAAGCAGACGGGTGCGCGTCCTCCCTTTTGCTGGGGGTAAGCTGCAGGCGGTTTGGTCAGCGCTGTTTTGACGAGGGAACAGCTCAGGACGCTGCTACCACGAACGGCCGATCTGTACGGCTCATGGTGTTGCTGGCCAATTCAGTCTGATGGAGGGCACAGGCCAGCCCCTACTGCATTTCTGTTGAGTTACCTAGAACGTAGGATACAGCATGTGCTCTGAAGTCATGCTTTTATGCTATCTACAAAAAACTGACGCAACAACATAAACTGGACTGACAGGACGCAGTGATATTGGATCCTCGAGAAGTTTGATGTTCAAGTAGGTGAGCCCCCCTCAAATGTGAACCCGCAGAATGGTTTATAAAGGCCTGGCTTATTGTATCACATGGCTTAACTACTTTTAAGCTAGTAATAGAAGTTCTAAAGCTCAATTTATATATCATCATCATCCTTGTCAGGGACAACTGCTCAATCCCAGAAGAGTTAAGGACATTTAGGTCACAAAAGATGACTTTGTCAGCCAGTTAAAACAAGAATTATACCATGACACAAGCAATCCCATAAGTCTACTGTTTATTTTTTTCCAGAATACAAAAGCAGGCACACATGTGCTAATCTTCGTATCAGTGATGAATTTGCCTGAAAGGAACAGGAAAGTTAGCAAGGATATGTACTATTCCAAGGCAAGTCCAAGCAGCTCACAAACATTCTGTAACTTTACTTCAAAACAGTTGTTCTTGTAAGTGAAGTCTTCCCAAAATGCATTACCTCACCTGTCTGCTGATATTAGTTCATTGGGATATTGAACATTCTCAAATTAAGTTTGAAGATGATTCACCCCTTCTCTAGTTCTTCTGAAGCCAGCTACTGCTCTGTCTAGCTAAATAAAACCAGTACGAATAAGGCCCAGGAATGAGCGGACCTAGCACTGGAGTCCGGATGTCTGAAATACTTATCCCACTTCTGTTCTCGGAGTGCATTGCAGGAACTTCTTAATCTCAGCTCTCTCTGTCAAAGACATGCAACTGCTTGCCCAAGGTATCAAGTAAACAATATTACATATTAAAAACAAATAAAAGGCCTCACACCTGACCATAAATTGCATTTTTATCACTTTGAAAAATCATTGACCCATCTTTTTCTATTTAAAGAGAAAACAAAGTTCTGTCTAATACTCACCTGACAAGGTGGATGACTTGCCAAATTTTTTTTACTTGTTCTTACATGAAAAAAATGTATTAAGAAATAGCAAATGGGTGGAGAAACAGAGCCAGTGTGTCTGCCTATTCTCTGCACCACATACTTTTAGCCCATCAGGCCTCTTTTAGATGAGACAAGCTAAAAGAGAAGCAGAGGACAGTCACAACTCACCACAGTTGCAGCCCCATCCTTCCTGTGGGCAGAGGTTAGACATGGCTCTTTTTGGCATGGGTGACCTGCTGTATGAGTCTATCGGAGATGAAAGAACCAAATTATAGACTAGAACTACTAGGGAAAGCCACTAATATTCTACAGTATTAATCTTTTGTCGTAAAAACGGAAGTATTTTAATTAAAATATTGAAACATCTGGTAATACTACACATTAATTTAAATATAAGCCAAATACACAAGTGAATCAGTGATACAATTTCTCAGCAATGGAAGAATACAATTACTACATGCTAGCTAAAACTTCAATGGCGTTTCACAAGCAGATGGAGGAACATGCATTTTAGTACTTTATTCTTGGGGTTCTTGAAGTACTCCAAATGCAGGGGTTTGAAAAAAACCTGTAATTTTTGCTCCATTCAAGTCCTTTTCCTATTCCTAATCATCTCATCCCTTTCTTTCAAATGTGTCTTCTATATCTATGTGAAAAGAGCAAAAAGAAAATAACCTTTTCAGTTCATTAAAAGGTTAAGGTTTGTTTCATAAACTTGTCAAGTGAAAAACACACAGAGAATAGTACAGTTTAGACAGTGGCCTAAAACAATTAGCGAGAAAAACACCAAAATGCACAATTGGGAGCGTAATTCAGTCCAAGGTACACTGCAAACTGAGTGCACCAAAAAGTTTTCCTTTGTATTCCAAATTTGGCACAGATATTGAAATGAGCATCAATAGGAGCTGCAGTAAAAAGCTGCCAAATTTTATGCTTAAGAATTGCCTGCTTTCATTTCCACAGCCCAATGAATTCATTTGGGTAAGTTTGGATAAGTATTTGAAATAGACATCACATTTGAAAACAGTCAAAACATTTTTCAAGCAGTCCTTTCACTGATAGGATGAACTAAACTGCCACCTCAGCTCCCTTGTAGAAGCTAAAGCGACATGATATTCTACAAGAAGATCCTGCGTTGCTTTTTTCCTCCTATTACTGAAGGTAACTCCCCCTCCTCAAAGGAAGTAGACTGGAAAAAAAACAGAACTGAAGAGGGTGTGCCACAGGAGTGGGACAGAGCTCTTTGTTGCCATCTATTTAAACTCAGCTTAATGGTGAAGGTACTTCACCAGGAGTGAACCTGCAACTTGTGCAAAGGACAGTAATTTTTCATCCAACTGCAACAGTCCGATCAAAACTCTTATGGAAACTAGAATGTTAATTCCCAAATTGGGATCTGAAAGTCACTGACAGCCCGTAAGGCCACAATGGGCAGCAGCTGATCTGTGGGAGATAACCATAAAATACTTCAGTAGGGTGAAGAATAATTGTTAACTGATAATGTTTCTCAACCCAATGAAAGTAAGAAATAATGAATTCAGGTATTTAGTTACACAATGCAAGAGCAGTTGAGTTAGGAAGGCAAAAGATCAAAGTCTCAATGGGTAGCAAGGCAAAGAGCAACGTAGCAATTAATACCCAAATAATAACTGAAAAAAATAAGAGAACGGCTACGTTTTATCCACAGATAAGTAACAGAAACCCATAAATTGGCAGTTTCTTGCTCACCACAAGAGAACAGCCTGAAATTTCAAGCCTTCTCTTTAACCTTTTCTTCCTAGGTCGCAGCAGCCAGTCTTTTTTCCTTCTCTCCCAACTCCAGCCTGTGAAGCCATAAATGGACAAAGCCAGAGGAGATGACATCAGCATTACAAAAGCAATTCCTTCCAAACATCATCTTCAGGTTTGCCTGTTTTGTGGCGTATAGCTGTGCCCAAATTTCATGCAGCAATCTATGACTGTTTAGACTGAAAAAAACCCAGTAAATTTGCTACTCTTCAGTCACTTGGCAACCCCTGCATCGCCATCTCATTTAGTTATGGTCCTCTCGTATCACAAGGTGAGACAACGACACGTGGCCCTGCAAAAGTGTCAACTCCTAAGGGCTGCGATGACAGGTGGCTGAGGAACACTCAAGGCAAACACCGTTAATTTTGCCCATACTAAGCCTTCTATTGCTGTGCATATTTTCAGTAGATTCTGTGTTACCAAATCTAGGTGTTGTCCTTCACACAGATAGAGGTCTTCTCTGCACTTCACACTGGTAAGCACCCTATGAAAGCAGTTCACAGCTTTGTTGCTACTGGCCAACTTCCTTCTAAAATGATTAAAACGTCTGTAAGAAATAAACTTGAATTGTTGATGGAGCAGACAGAAAAACGCTCTGGGAGAGCACCAAAATTTTTGTATTTCTAGAGCTACTACAAAGGAATGTACAAAAACATTTTCTTTTTTTTTTTATTTCTTTTTAGAAAAATCACAATGTTGATAGGAGGTTTTAGTAAGTAATTTTTACGCTTGCAAAAGCTGAAGAAGGATTCAAGAGTCTGGTTAGCTAAAAGCTAGTTTGCACTTCCCCTGCCATTCTATCCCTAAGAAACACTGGCTTATTTCCATTTTCTCTACACTTGGCATTGATACGAGATACCTGTTTATTCATGCAGGTAAGCAGTACATTCCATTTCTTTGTATTTACATAGATCAAACGTTTATATAAAAATCACTTTTGCACCCTCAAACACACTTAAAGGTTTTAGCACTTTTATACTAAAAGCAGAAGTGGGGCAAAAAGAGGTTTACAAATTAATTCCATAACAAAATACTAAAATCTGGGTAGAGCTTTGTTGCAAGCTAAGGAACATGTACAAGAAATTCTTAAATGAATTATCCTTGGCATACATTCATATTTGAATGCACAGACATATTTACATGTTTAATATCCAAATTCATAATGACTTCTAAGATGTTCCATGAAATGACATCTTTCTGAAGAACTCTGCCAGGTGGCTGAAGCACATTAGTAAGACACATATCGTAAAATTGCATGAAAATTGGAAACAATTAGAATGAAAGCCAACAGAACTGGTCAGACTATTCCTTCCAGACAGAACTAGTTATTATTCCAGACTTAGTCCTTTAACTGTTATGAGTTGCAGTTTTCCATGTTTTCACAAATCCTTGAAACCTTCCTGCGGCTTTCAAGAGCCACAGCAAAACTCACAAGTGCTTTCAGTTGAGGATGCAATCACAGGTCCTCATCCCGATGGCAATCCTTCACAAGTCCAAAAGCATTCTTCACACATATGCTATTTATATTGTTCAAAGGATGCTTGTGGAATGAGGCTGGGTTGTTCTGGTCAGTCTTGCTATTATGTACTTTCAAACTGTTTCTGTCTTTTAAGCCTTCTGAATTCAACATTATTTTCTGTTAAGTTTTTGGTTATGGAAGCCTGAAGATGTTAATCCCCACTCCCCAATGCTTCATCCACAACTGTTTAGACAATTGCCAAACATCAATCTTACCAGATGTACAAAATTGATTATGGTTCTGATTTGCAAATCAGGCTCTTCCGCATCTGACCAGCTCAATACTTGCTAAGCAGGAAGAACCAGAAAGGATGAAGGGTCTGTGTGCACTAGTTTGGGTGTTCTGAATCTGTACCAGACAGATGCAACAAAAAAAAAATGCAAAAACAAAACTGAATTTTTGTCTCCTGGATGCTCAAGAACAAGTATCCCTTCCCTGGTGGCTGACCCAGGCAGCTACACAGACTGTATCAGCAGCACCCCCACCCAGATCCATTACCCCCACACAGTGAGCCATTTGCTTTCAGGTGCCCACAACATACACCCAGTTGTTTGGCTGGTACACTCACTGCGTTCAGGATATTAAAAAAATGTTTGCACCGCCTGAAAGCAATGGCATAACAAAACATTAATTGCTTATTGTTTTTGGAGAGGTAAGGAAAAGTTAAACATACTGAATGCACTTGAGACACACCCATTTGTCACAGGAGTAAAGGAAAGAATGTAAAGGCACAACATACTTCTACACTCCTGTCATTAAGGCCATATATTGGTGTGCAACAATGCTTCACAGGGCTAACCATAGAGAAGTACTCAGGTCTAAGTCACACTCCCAGATGTGTTTCAAACAAGAACTGTTTTCTCATGCAGCTTCAGACACTGCTGTTTACATCATGCTTTTTTTGTTTCCTTTTTTTTTTTTTCAGGCAGAATGCAGACTCTCTATCCAGTTTCAATGATCTGTTCTTCATTGTCTTTTCTTGAATTTAGTTCTCCAGAAGCGTGCGCTGAACTAAAAAGTGAAAAACAACTCAAGATTAATACACTAAGTTAGTATATATTGTAAGTTATGTATTACCGTGTAACACTGTATGTGGACAACAGACTTTTTTAGTAGGCATTTGAAACTGTGAGATAAATTCAGGTAAGCAGAGGCTTGATTCTGTGAAGCCAGCACCCTGCATACCAAGGGATGTTACATCCCAGATTTCTCACTCAAATAACCACATCCTACTAGATCCGTGTAGCTATCTACACTTGCAGTATAACCCAACATGCAGTTTCAGACTTGCAGTTTTGTGGATGCAAAAATGAAATGGAGTACAGTCTGCATAACAGATAGAAAAAGTGGTTTGTTCAAAGAAAGCACTAGCCTAGGTTATCTACATTTTCAGGTAGTCAAAGATAAGACTACATAAAATTTTAAAAATGCAAACCTCTTCTGCCATGCCATCTGACCTGGCTTAATGCAAGACTGCTTCTAACTAGAAGCCATGTAGGTGCATCAACACTATATTACCAAAAGCAGAGATAATGTCTGCTGACTCCCAGAACTTAGATCAGGAGTAGCACCATGCTGACCATGATTGCCCAGTTTCTTGGCTCAAAACATGCTCACACTTGCCTGCAAAATATAATAGAGGTATGAAATTTGGGATGTAACATGACATCAATATGTGGGCAGGAGTACATGCCACATTTGATTTTATTGGTTAAAATAAAGTATGCATCGTCTGACTCATTTTTCATATCTGAGTTCTGGTGAATCTTGGCCAAAATTTTACCATATCCTGACTCCAACTCATATGTTAACTGCCTTTGGTAGAGGTCTTTGGACAATACTGCTTGCTTCACTAACGCATAGCTGAGTTGAGGATACCTGCCTATCTCCAGTCCTGACTTCAACAGCCAGTCACAAGAAAATGTTTTCTCCTTGAGAGTTTTATATATGTAACAGCTTAAAGGAAAAATGTTTATAAAGAGGATCATGAGCCAGATGGAAGTTTTTAGCAAACTGATGAAATACCTAAGAGAAATAAGGTTTGGGTTTTTTTTAGATTATAAAAAAACCAGAACTAGTTCTGCAGGTTTTAGATTAAGCCCATGGAAGAATATATTGCAGATCTATACTGCTTTGAGATTTTAATATGCAGTGTTTCAAAGACTCTCAACAAGCTTCAGCATGAGTTTGTACTGCTTCTTCCTTTGTTGACCAGTCACAACGGCTAGAAGGCCAAGTTTTCACCTATACTGTTTCCTCCAGATCTGTCTATGGCTTTCCTGGAGTTAATCATCTGTTCCATCAGCCAAGTACCCCAGACAACCATACCTGGAAGGGTGAGGTTGTTAGGGTATTTGTTGCTTTAAAAGAGATCCTTCCACAGCTGTCACCATTGTAGAAAGATTTATTATTTGATGATTCTTTCATACAATAATCATTCTCTGTTCACAACAGAGAATGTTTTAGTTACAACATGCTAGTAAGTTCAGACCTCCTTGCCCCCAGTGTAGTTTCACCTCTTCCCAAAAACTATTAACATTTTTTAATATACTTTCTTGCAGAGTTCTTTATGGGTTTACAATCAAAAAAAGTATCAGATTCCAAGCAGACACAACATACACTAATAAAACACCTGTCAGCGAACTGCAGTTACGTATCACACTAAAGGGGCAGACTTGTGCTTTCATAATTGTCTTTACTAACACTTTTGCAGAGAAAATTAAATTCTTTACTTTCTCCAGCTTCTGTATTTCAAGGACTCCTCAAGGCAATAAACCAATCTGTTCAAAGAATAAAAAACTAGAGAAGAGTGGCCATATTATCAGAACTGAAATCTTCATTCAATTCTAAGCTGTCATGGTAGTTACAAACATTTTTTTGTGAAACAAAACAAAACAGCCTAAGTAATTTTCTCCATTATGTTAGATGTCAGTAAAATGCATTTAATAGGATCCCCACCAAAAAGCTGATTTTCCATCTAGATTGTTCTCTTACCAGGTGGCTCAGATTGCGCTCCCCGATGGCTTTCCATATTCACATTCTCTTCATCTGCTAGGAAAAAAACAGACGTTTAGCATTCAAATTCTCTTATCTTCAAAGTTGTTGATTAATGGAGATAATTTGTGAGAAGAAATAGCACTGAAGAATCTGGGCTGCTGATAGTAATTGAGTTGCCCTTGTGTTGCCTGCATGCTAATTTTAACATGCGTGGTAGATGTTACTCAGTTTCCAAACTTCCCAAATTAAAAACAGCAGTTCCTGGCTGGATGACTGCTCTATCATCTCCCTTATCAACCAGTCAGAAAGACTCGAAAGGACAAAAGCAAAGCTTCTGCCCCACCTATCACCCACAGTACTCCCAAAGTTCTCTGATACAAGTTATATCTTATTTACGTGGAAAGGAAGCAGATAGCAAGCAATAGATGACTCAGAAGAAAGAATCATTTGGAGATGAATATCCGGGTAGCTGTCAGAAAACTAGTATGTAGGCAAACATCTTGTGAAAAAACAAAGGCAAGATTTACAAAATTAGAAATAACAAAGTATTTTTCACCACGAAAATAGCGTCTAATCCCCAACTTGCACTCAATTTTCCTTAAAGAAATGTTTTCTTGCAGTCTCTCCTGCTTACTCTTTAGCAGAAAGTGCTTTTATTTTAAGAAATGCAGACCCTTAAGTCTGTCTGCTTCTGACAGTCTAAATTTTGGGTGAGACATTCTTCAGACACCCTGTCTTAGATGACTAGTAAGAGAGGTTACTCCCTGTGAACACAAATTCACCATGCTATTACAACTACTTTATGCATAAGAACAATTTCTGGCCCCCCATATAAATACAAAACCACATCTCTTTAGACAGTAGAAAACAAAACTAATTTAGAATTCTTACCACTTTGTTTGAAACAGAGTTTCTTCTTCTGGTAAGCAATGAAACTAGATACTGCTCCAATTACAGTAGCAAACACAGCACTAACAATTCCAGCTATGGCTCCCTGAGAAGCTGGGGTGGGGGGAAAAAAAAAAGTTTGTATACATTTTTCAGAATTGAAAGTAATGTCAAACTTGCATTGTCTCAAAGTAAACTCTGTGAACACTTCCAAAAAACAATAAACTGAAATTATTACATGAAACTGTAGTAATCAACTCTTTCTGTCTTTGTGAATAATGAAAACTGAATCCTCTAATTTTATAATCATTGATTTCTTAGCAATGCCTATTGTTAAGCAACTTAAGCATGCCTGTTGTAAGTTCCACTAATTAAAAAAGCTACCCTAAATCTATCACAGACATAAATTTATATATTTACCCTCAGCTGTTTGGCCATCATTTGGACTTGGGTCCTTCCGTTCTGTAAAAATGAACAAAAGGTTTATATTTTACATGTCTAAAGAACAGTCATATAATAATTGACAACCTTTTAATCAATTAACCACGCAAAATTGCAAGCCATCTATTATATCCATACAGTGCTAAGCTCTGGCACTCAAACTTTCTATTTTCAAAGCACAGCTCATGGTGGTGCCAACTTCAGCCTTGGGTGCTCAGCACTTCTACAAAATGAGCGTGGCACACCTGTGAAATCTCGTTTAATCGACTTGCCCATCACCACAGAATACTCAGTGGAGAGGAAGAGCATATAATTTCAGGGTAGCATTCAACTGTATTTCCATGGAACCAACTATCTCTTCCTAAAATCCCAGCCTCATTTACTAAATACCTTTGCAATTCTCATAGCAAACAAGACAGAAGTTCTGTAAATACCATCTTTATTTATCACTATGCAACTCGTACCACTGAAGCAGGAACCTGTGCAGATGAAAACACCACACGAGTCTCAAGAGATGCTTCTTGCCCCGCCAATTTTCATGTTACTGCCCCAAAGTAACCTTGGAAGGTGAAAGCTTCCCCCAAAATTAGGATCATTAACCTCTGTCTAGAACAACTCTCTGAAGAAGTCAGTAACCAGTGGCACATCTCAACACCACATCAAGATACTTAAGGTAACTCTGATCTGGAAATAGTAAAGTTGCAGTAATGCACACAGGGATGACTAACCCCATCTTAATGATGACTACTGTCATGTGCAGCTTGATCCCAACAACCATCTCTGTACTGAGCTGCACCATAATGATTAGACATGGCAGATTACTCTGAGAGTAAGCTATGAAATGGTTTTGTGCTGCTCAGAGTAGGAATACCCTACATCACTTTGAAGTATAAGGATCAATTTGTCCTCTGGGACAGATGAAATCTTTGAGAACACACGGCGGACCCTCTTCTGGCCCAGCCCTGGGCTTCCTAACCACAAGAACTAAAAGAAACTGAGAGTATGTCACAGAAGATCTGAAAATAATACCTGGCTGCCTTTAAGAACTATATTCATGGTGAATTTTGAAATAAGCACCACATTTACAACTCAGTTTTAAAATACACCTTCCTTAGCATAACAGTAAAAATCATTGAAGGTTTTACCTCTAGACCAGTTTTACCTCTTAAATATCTGGGAGGTTTTGGCAGAGACAGAATACATTGCTTTTGAACTGGAAGGTATGCTCTTAAGTTTCAGATATCAGAACCAAAGGTGTTACAAATTAGACCATGTTAACCAGCTTGTGAGCAAGCTTTTATCAAAAGCTCAGGCGGCCATAGCATCGATATGAAGCACAATCTACTATCTTACCATTGCTGCCACTACCATGACCTCCTCTGTTTGGTAAACGACCGTCGTATAGATCTGAATCATCAAGTTTGCCTATTAAAAAATAATTATTTTACACATTTTAAGTTCAGTGAAGAGACATCTCAAGGCACATAATGACATGGAAGTTTTCTTGAGATCGTTCAGCTGAGTTTGTGGTGGTTTTAGGCTCAGTGTCATAGTCACAACACATTCACATTTCAAAAGCCCTCCCAATCACAAGTCCCTTCAGCTCAGCACTACACAGTTTGATAGCAGCACTACTGCCTCTGGATTTCCTGAACAGAGAGAAGTCGGTGTCCAGGAGCAGGTAGTACTGCACAAGTCATAGACTAAGCAAGCAAGAAGCCCTGCAAACTACTTAACTGAACAGCCCAAGTCTCACTATCCTGTTGAAGCAGAGAAAGGACATGGACAGGAAAGGACCATTTCTTTTCAAGGCTGCAGCTGTGTTGGGTTTCAAAGTCACAACCAGTCTTTTGAACCTGTACAACACAGTAGCTAGAGGAAAAAAAGAGTTCAACATGCCACAGTCCAGTGTCTGTAGTACTTGCAAGACAGTGGGAAGATCCAAATGTAATTCCCTCCTCTGATTTATTGCAGGACATTGAACCAGTCCCTCTCCTCTTCCACTGGACCCTACCCCATGGGGGCTGAGTTCTCCTCCTTCCCTCTGCTGCCAAATGAATCTTCAGTTTATGCAAAGCCAATCTGTTTCGAGCAGCAAAACTAAAAGCATTGCATCAGAGGATGTTTTAGTTGGGTGGCAAAAGTACTGTACTGAGGCATGCAAGATCTGAATTCAAGTATCTGCTGCAAATCAGGCAGGAGAAGAAACAAGACCCAGTGCTTGCATTCCAGGTAAGGACTCTTTACCAACATATTCATGGATAATGGCATCATCACAGCTGCATCCATCTGAATCTGTTTTGTTCTGAGTTAGGCAAAGACAGAAAAGACCTCTAAAGCACAACAGGCAGGGAAGGACATGTATTTTAAGCCTACCTTTCAAACACAAAAGAATTGTATTTCTTAACTGAGCCTTTAAAAAAAACACAAAAAAAACCCCAACTCTTTAACTTTGAGCTTTACCTTTCATTTAGATGCTTTAAGAATACAGATCACAGGTAGTTTCTACTTTTTAGCATGACTACCAGGGATTCAGTTTGTAAAGATGAAGGGACTCAATCCAATACACAGGTGCTCCACCATAAGCAGCCAAGAACAGCATTGCCCCAAGCACACACACTCTGTCCCATCCTTTCTCCTCCCCACACCATCCTGCTTTTAAGTGAATGGAAAGTGACTCAACAGGTTTGTTATGAAATTTCAAGACTACCGCAAAGCTTATTTGCAAGACAATTTTTCCTCAATCCTCAGTGTTTATCCAGTGCAACATCTGACATACATAGCACCCAGTTAACAAGCAATAATTATTAGAAGTTTAACTGAGATAGTAAAACCATGTCACGATTCAGGAGATTGTGCTAGAAGCCATACCAGTGTCTTTAGGATGTGCAGGTGGACCTTGCTTGGGGTTATCTACACACAAAGAGATATTTAGAAAAAAAAAAAAGAAAAAGGTTAAGATATCAAAAGCAGACTATAATACAGTAGCTTTGAAAGGGACTAGGAAAGATTAACAAATACTTTTCTACTGCTCAGAAATTCCTGTTAGGTCAGTCTTACCAGTGTCTCTAGGAGTTGCAGGCGGACCTGGCTTGGGGTCACCTGTAGACAAATAGAGTTAGCATAAAGTCAGCAAAGTTACTAGTGTGAAGAGACCAAAACCAGAGCATATAGTGAACTTGAAAGACCATCTGACCTAAAAAATGGTATCAAATCTTCCCCATGTAATTTTCCTTTCCTTTTATTAGCTAATGCTGTATTTGTTTTGTTATTTTAGGTTAAACACTGTACTTAATGCAATTAACAGTTTTTCTACTACATTAGCTTGTATGTCAGACCCTTGCTATAACTGAACATATACAGAAGAACTCAGTAAGTGTTATGCAGTATTTTAGTTTGCATATCTGATTTCCAACGTTGAACTTCTTTAAATTTTTCTACCAGGTACAGATTACTTGGCTGCTTCCTCTTTTAAAACTACCAGATTTTAACCAATAATAAAGGTTGGTACCTTACTCTAAAAAAAACACCCAACCCCAACCCCCCCCCCCAAAAAACCAAACAAAAAACTGGACAAGATACACACAATAGAAGTAGAAATATAGTCCCCACAGTGACACTTCGTTTAGCTTGCCACAAAATAGCAGAATAAGATATCTTAGTAATTATCTCTGTACTGTTTGGTCACAGTCTTTGTTGCCCACATCAAATTTACACACCAGCAGTGCTTTCTAAAACCGTGTTTTCAGCAACAGCTGAACCAAGGTAGTGGCCCATTTCTTCTGTATGCTACTTCTCCTTGATGTTGCATGGTCTTGCTTCCTCCCAGCTCTAGCACAAGTCAGATCAGGTCTCCTTAGGCTCTCTGCATATTCAAAGTAAAGAGGCAGGCACCTCCAGAGCACAGTTCTAAGACCCCAGCTTAGGCTTGCCGTCCTATAAAGGATCCTCTCTCTTCACTTACGTGAACCATCTGATTCATTCAGCCAACTGTTTCCCAATTAGCCAATTCTGTTTTCAAAACCGTCAGCAGTTGGAAACAGACTGTTTTAAGAGAGACAAAACTTCAAAGGGCTAAATCAAACAGAGCAGCAAACAGTGCTACTGTACTACAACTGTATGCCCTGTGTTAGGAAAGCTGTCTATACTGCAACAGGTCCAGTGATGGTACTCAAAAAGCTACTGTGCATTATCTGTCTAACTGGATGCATCTTTTACTGGCTGAGTGAAAAAAATACTGCAACTTCTACTGCTGGCCACACTGCAGAGCTGAAGCGCATAGAAAGAGCACCTTCCCTCATATTATTTCAAACAGATTAATGTTTCCTTGTGCTACTAAAATTACTTCCTGGAAAGGAAGAGATTACTTCAGATTTAAAAACTACTTCCGTAAGTAATAGTTTATGGAATTAGTGCCATCTAGTGAAGACCCAGCAATGAAACAAGTGGGACTTGCCTATCAAATGAGTGAAATACATACAGTTATTGTGATCCAGACCCTTAAAAATGAAGGTAAATAAACATAACTAGACTGCAATTATTTTTATCTGCAGTCTTTTACCTTAATCAGCTCAGCGCCCTTATTACATTTAAGTAATAGATAGACATTGCACCAAGTACCACTGAGCAGTATCCAGGAAAACATGATACTTACCAGGATGAAGAGCATCTTCCAAGTTGAAATCATCTACAAAGAAGGAAAAGAAGTTTTAAACATAATGCAAAAACTGAACTAGTTTTAGACTATTTTTACACAAAATGCACCTCACAATGTTTAATATAATGGCATGCTCATTCAACAGTGGCCCATGGAAGAGCACCACAGAACTACCAGGCATTATCTGTCAAACTACATGCTGCTTTTGGTGGTCATGGTACATGCCAAGGGCCAGCTCAGGGTGAGCAAGCTCAAAACAGACAGACTGAAAGCCAAAAGAAGGGATTCTCAAGGGTCTTTAAGCTTGTGAAATCACAAAGTAAATTTGTGAAAACACTAGCAGAAGACTCCAAAATGCAGAAATCCTTTTGCTATTAGGGAACGACTTTCTTTTATAGAAATATCACAACTCTGTGTGCCACTGACTTGAAAAATTCAGGCTCTTGAATTAGTATGTACAACTACACTTGACTTCACAGTGAAAGGCATTACAAGCCAATTAGATCTCACCTGAATCTGATGCTGATGGCTTCTGAGACGGAAGAGGATTCTTTGTAGTTTCTGTCAGGGATGGTTAGGAAAAAAAAAGTTTAAATACCATTTAACACACTGTTCAGAAGATACATTGAAGGACAAATATAAGCCTATATCTACACAATGAAATGCACAGGATTATGTCTATATAGCAAGACATTTTCCCCTTAAGAGGAATCCCTGAGTGTTCCCAAAGACACATTTCAGTTCTATGCAGTCAACGTTTTGACACACCCATAGCTGAATTGTTCCACTGGGGTTTAAACAAACCATATGTGGGGAAGGTGTCATGCTTGGTCATGCAGTGATACTCAGGAACAAACAAGTCAAAAGAGCAGTCACTATTTTCCCACCTACCTCCCAAAATTTGCAAGAGTGTAATAATTACCAAATGCATCTTGTAAGTTGAAGTCGTCAAAATTGCCTGTAGATGAAAGCAACAGTAAGAACACTGGTTTTGTGTACTCAAACCCAACACTTATTACAGTCATAAACATGTCTTTGATCTATCTTGAGGTATGTTTTCTGCTTCCTGTGTCAGACTAGAAGAATATTTTGAGTAAGGGCTGAAGACACTCTTCTCTATTTCTCCAGACCACTATCTACACATCTCTTTGGAAAACAAAGGAACAGTACTAAAAATTGTCTCTATAGAAAGGATCCAGAAGGCCAGAACATATATTTCTACAGAAAATACAATGCACTTAATCCTTTACTCTTGCCACTCCTATTGCATGCTTTCTTAGTGCCATCCACAGCATATTCTTTCCCAGCCTTCTTTCCATTGAACCACAAAATGAGCAAGGCACAGCTCCAATTCACAAGACTTTTCAAGATTCAAGTGTGAAGAAGAGCCTTGGAGCAAAAAGGCTGGTATGAAAGTTATATGATCAGGTAATAGATTTAATACCTTGGCATTAGAAATTAATTTTCATGGGTTTATAAGACTTATCTTTTCCCCTAACAAAGGTTAATAGTATGAAGGTGGTTAAGTTATTACCACAGATGATCTTGAGCAGTCTCTTCAACTTACTAGAAGACAGCTAAATGTGGCTGTCACCACTATGGGCTCTCCACTCCAGGTGGATTAAGTTTCATTTGCAGCCCTTAGGAAAAGAACATTCTCTCTTGCTGCTTTAGGTCAGTTGCTAGAGCTACTGCTGCTTACCCATCTCTCCTGGTTTTGGCTGGGATAGAGTTAATTTTCCTTCTAGTAGCTGGTATAGTGCTGTGGTTTGGATTCAGTATAAGAAGAATGCTGATAACACACTGATGTTTTCAGCTGTTGCTAAGCAGTGTTTAGACTAAGTCAAGGACTTTTCAGCTTCTCCTGCCCAGCCAGCAAGAAGGCTGGAGGGGCACAAGAAGTTGGGAGGGGACACAGCCAGGATGCTGACCCAAACTGGCCAAAGGGGTATTCCATACCATGTGATGTCATGTCCGGGATATAAACTGGGGGGAGTTGGCCAGGAGGGGTGGATCACTGCTCAGGAACTAACTGGGCGTTGGTCAGCGAGTGGTGAGCAATTGCATTGTGCATCGATTATTTTGTATATTCCAATACTTTTTTTATTATTATTATAGTCATTTTATTATTATCATTACTATTTTCTTCCATTCTGTCCTATTAAACTGTCTTTATCTCAACCCACGAGTTTTACGTATTTTTTTTCCCTGATTTTCTCCCCCATCCCAGGGTGGGGGGGAAGTGAGCGAACAGCTGCACGGTGCTTCATTGCTGGCTGGGGTTAAACCACAACACCAGCCAACTGCAGACACACTAACTCAATATATTCATGATACAAACTGGTTTCACAGCATGAATATAGGAGTGTGATCTCAGCAGCAGAGGCTTGTAAGATAAATGGACAGCTAAAACAACTGCTTGGGATATTTCTGGTAGTGCATCATTCCTACTTTCACTGAAGCATGGAAAAAAGGCATGAAAGTAGATACCAGCTATTCAAGAAAAGACATCCAAATACACTGCTCCAGCCCCAAAGAAGCTGGAAGACTTTTTCTACCAAGTATCAAGCCAGCCAAAGCAAAACTTAATTCCAGCCAGAACTACCTTAATTCAGAAGGTGCAAGCATAAAGCCTTGATGTGTCAGGCTTTTCCTCTAAGAACGTAGCTACAGAAGAGGAATCAGAACTGGCTACTGCAAAGTCTGAAGAGAGGAATAAAAACAAACATCAAAAATCAAACCATGAGCAGAATGTTCCTTCTGCTTACATGACAGGCCAAGTTAAAACAAGGAGTTAAGACAAATCATGAGTCTAGTACCAGGAATGACAGATGCTCATATACTTGATGACATCCTTCTTCTCAGCTGAGGTCAAAATTGAAATCTCTTTTCTTTCTCAGATAACTGCACTAATAATGCCTTTTTTTTTTCCAGAGAAGAAATGAGACTAAGATACATTTTTATTTTTTTAATATGGAAGCAAGGAATGACAACCTGAATAAAAAAATCAAAGGCAAGCTTGCAGTTTCCTGAAAACATCCTTGAAGCTAGTCTTCAGTCTGGCCAACTGAACTGCTATAGCAGAAACTGAAATCTGAAGTCTAAGCAGCGATTTCCATACTGTAACATTCAAACTGAGTATCACCTTGCTCATAGCCATGTAGGGAGGTAGCACTGCCTGGTCCATGACAGACCCCTTCATGAAAACAGAGGCAATTCCTGGCTTTAATGTGGTGCACGAGCAAAGGGCATTTAAAATGTCCCGGATAAAGTCATTAGGTACAGATCTTGGATAGAAGCAAGAAGATATTTTACTTGGTGTTCTTCACTCCAGGTAGAGACCATAAGCTCTTTTAGACACTTAGCTCATGAAAAACTGTTTCACAGAATGCAAAATATATGCAGGTTGTTTATCTGAAGCCTACATCATCTTGCAATACAATCTTAAAAACCTCAGTAAAGTGAGCAGTTGCTAAGACCCAAATCTCAGTTGCCTCTGAAGTTGTCCCTTTGTTCAGACTACACCAAGAAATATCCATATTAATTGACAAAAAAGGTCAAAGCACTCAAGAGAAATTTAAAAGAGGTATTTGCATAGTTGTTCCTCAAACTTGAATTCTGGTTTGTTTGCTTTCTCAAGTACATATATCTTGCAAGCTACAGTCCTCCAGGGAGGAATGCCTAAGACAGGACCTGATCAGATATTTGCTAGTCTAACTCTTAAGAAGGCAGGCAGAAGGATCTGCTGAAGATGCATGCTCCTCAAAACATTCTACCACAGTAGCAACCAGAGGATGGACCACCACCATCTGTCTGAAGGTTAAAGATATATTACTAAGTCAATGAATGTTACATTGATGGGTATATTTCAAGAGCACCATTTCTTTTTAGAAGGAGTGGCAGAGGGAAAAAACAAGCACATATGCTCAACATTATGCTTTGGTGCAGCTGAAGTTTCACCTGGAGCAGAAAAGAGGCTATTTGAAGAGTCTCCCACTGCCACCATGAAACTTAGTCCGAGAACTCTCTGAATGGTTCCAGCTGCAGTGATTTCCCTCAAGAGGAGGAAACCAGTGTAAAAGAGTGTGCATTCAGTGACATTTCTATTTTAAGGGATTGTTTTCACACGTGAACTTCATGGAGAAATAATTTAGGATGAGACTGCTGACTGCCAATCTCATATAAGACATGCTTTGAGAGACCAATAAACAAATCTGACAGTTAATAAAAGAAAAAAATAATTCTATATTGACTGAATTATTCAATATTCTGCAACCACAATTCTGTCTTCCAAGCATGCAGCAAGACGTCAGGCTCTTCAAACACATTACTTTTTCTCAATAAAGTAGCAGAAAATGTCAAAAC
Organism: Buteo buteo; assembly: GCF_964188355.1. Taxonomy (NCBI): domain Eukaryota; kingdom Metazoa; phylum Chordata; class Aves; order Accipitriformes; family Accipitridae; genus Buteo; species Buteo buteo. The sequence continues at coordinate 13,699,883 of NC_134195.1, read as the reverse complement.
CTGGCGTATGAAACTCATTACGATAATCTGCAGTCTGAAGTGCTGGCAGTCTGCTTTCCCAGCAAAGACCAGGTGTTGCGCCACTGTTCATGACAAACCTCGTATGTCTTTAAAGCACTTGCTTTTACAACCGTACTCACTCAGCTTTTAGTATGGGTGGGTCCAACTAAACTAGAAGTTCAAGTATTTAGACTGAATGGAGAGAGGCTCAGTACCAGGGATTCAGCTTGTTCCAGGGAAGAAACAGACAACAGAGATAAAGCTACAGAACTAGAATAAAGGTAGTAGCAGGATCCAGGAAGAAGTCAGCAAGAATATGCTGCACTCATTACAGGTTTAAGGAGCACCCAGAGTAACCGATCTTATGAGCATTTTCTTAGTCTAAGCAAAGATAATTGCAAATAAAGCAGATATTACATTGCATATAAAGCACAACACAGCAGGTATTTCTAGCTCTGTGCTGGTTTTGGCTGGGACGGAGTTAATTTTCTTCACAGTAGCTAGTATGGGGCTATGTTTTGGATTTGTGCTGAGAACAGCATCGATAACATAGGGATGTTTTAGCTATTGCTGAGCAGTGCTCACCCAGATCCAAGGGTTTTTCTGCTTCTCCCCCCACCCCACCAGCGAGCAGGCTGGGGGGGCACAAGGAGTTGGGAGGGGACACAGCCGGGACAGCTGACCCCGACTGACCCAAGGGATAGTCCAGATCATAGGATGTCATGATCAGCAGGTAAAGCTGGAGGAAGAAGAAGGAAGGGGGGGACGTTCGGAGTGATGGAGTTTGTCTTCCCAAGTCACCGTTACGCTTTCCTGGAGATGGCTGAACACCTGCCTGCCCATGGGAAGTGGTGAATGAATTCCTTGTTTTGCTTTGCTTAAGCGTGTGACTTTTGCTTTCCCTATTAAACTGTCTTTATCTCAGCCCACGATTTTTCTCACTTTCACCCTTCTGATTCTCTCCCCATCTCACTGTGAGGGAGGTGAGTGAGAGGCTGCGTGGGGCTTAGTTGCACCCACCCAGATGGGGCTAAACCATGACAAGCTCCTAAGGGCATGAGCAGATTCAAGAACATTTCAGAAGTGTCTACACTATTTTCATTCCATGTCCGTAGCTCATACACCAGGTTCTCAAGAGACAGCTCTTCAGCAGGCTGTCCCCAATAACCTGCACAGTTTGTGTCAGATGGGGGAAAACCAGCAGATAAAACAAAAGAGCAATTGAAAAGCTGATGAGCTAGAGGGTATTCAAGAGAGCCAAGTAACTACGCAAGTAGGAGTCCTTTGCAAAGACCCATCACTGCTCTCCGATACTTACTGCTATGGTATTAGATTAGTCATATTTACATTCCAGTGCAGAAGCCAACATGAGCTTTGGAAAGTTCCTCCATTAGTCACGTGTATGGCGACACACCAAGAAAGAAGACTCGTGATGAATCACCACAAACATAACTTTCTGACTTGAGCAACAGACTGCTTGAATTTTGTTTTTCTAAAAATGCTGGCACTCTCCTCCTTCCCTGCCTCCCTCCCCAGCGCCCTGCGCACCACAGGGTGCCACATAGCCTGCAGGCTGCAGCTGGTCTTCCAGTTGTAGGCCTACAGACCAGGTGACAGTGGTCAGCTTGTCCCTGTCCCACTGCTGGACATTATGTGCCATTCCGTCAGTGGCTGACTTAACTTACAATCATAGAATCACAGAGTATCTCAAGTGGGAAGGGACCCATAAGGATCATCGAGTCCAACTCCTTGCTCCTCACAGGACTACCTAAAACTAAACCATATGACTAAAAGCATCGTCCAGATGTTTCTTGAACTCTGACGGGCTTGGTGCCATGACCACTTCCCTGGGGAGCTTGTTCCAGTGACCGACCACCCTCTCAGTGAAGAAGCCTTTCCTAATGTCCAGCCTGAACTTCCCCTGACGCAGCTTCATTCCATCTCCTTGTGTCCCATCACTGGTCACCAGAGAGAGGAGATCAGTACCTCCCCCTCAGCTGCCCCCCTTGAAGGAGTTGTAGACAGCAATGAGGTCACCCCTCAGCCTTCTCTTCTCCATGCTGAACAAACCAAGTGAGCTCAGCTGCTCTTCATAAGTCCTGCCCTCGAGGCCTTTCACCATCTTGGTCGCCCTCCTCTGGACACCCTCTAACAGTTTCCTAGAATCATAGAATCATTTAGGTAGGAAGAGACTGTTAAGATCATTGAGTCCAACCATTTGATGTCCCTATATTGAGGCCCCCAAAACTGCACGCAATACTTGAGGTGGGGCTGCACCAGTGCAGGGTAGAGTGGGACAATCACCTCCCTTGACCGGCTAGCTATGCTGTGCTTGATGCACCCCAGGACATGGTTGGCCCTTTTGGCTGCCAGGGCACACTGTTGACTCATGTTGAACTTGCCATCAACCCAAACCCTCAGATCTCTTTCCATGGTACTGCTCTCCAGCCTCTTGTTGCCCAATTTGTACATATAACCAGGATTATCCCATCCCAGGTGCAGAAACCGGCACTTGCTCTTGCTAAATTTCATACAGTTGGCAATTGCCCAACTTGGGTCTGCCGGGCTGCCTAGATGCTCATTTTCATGAAATCTGCAAAGATCTTGAGCTCAAAGAGGCCTCTCATCTCTGTACTGTTTACATGAGGTTTGGCAGCCCTCTTGGGGGATGAGGATGCTGGTAGCCACAAGGGCATAAATTCTTGGGCAACTAGGTGAAAAGCAGTTTCTCCAACTTCCAGCAGGGAAACTGGATTTTATACTCCCATGTCTCGTGTTCCTTCCCCTTGGGGGACTGAAAACATGAGGAGTAGAAATACTCAACAACTGACCACAACAGAAGCTACAGAAAATACAGGAAGGTCAGCACATTGAAACTTGTTCATGAAACACTTTAAATAACAGAGCAAAGCTATCACATCCCTTACAATTGCTTTTTAAGTTTACTAGCATTTGATTTCAATCCAGGTTTTGCCACACCAGCATTAGTTATCTACAATAAAAGTCTTCTACTGCTCAGTTCACATTCTGGCAGTTATTTTCCAACATGTCCTAAGCAGGCAAAACCAAGAGAAGCAATTTAATTACAAAAAACTTGGGAGAAAGGTGACTTGGTTCTCCGTATCTTGCTGTAAGAACTGCCTTTCTAAATTTAAATGGTTTTTAAATGGAGAACCTGGAACATGAAAACCACTCGCTGAAAGTGGAAGAATGTACTTAAAACTGTACTCCTCCTCTCAGTCAGGGCAGAGGTTTGCAGGCAAAATCCCTCTGCATCAGGGAACACAGATGGGATGTTTACTCCCACTGCCAAACAGCAGTTTATAATTAGCTCTGCCTGGCGTCTCATGAAATTAAATCCCACACAGTTGGTTTCAAACCCTGTTCCTCATACAAATACCCACCTATCGATGCTGCTTTTCAAGTTTAGTTTCTCTGCAGAGCAAGAGAAAACAAAAAGCTTTGCATAAAATTCAGTTTAGAAGAATGAAGCCCCTTCCTACCTAAAGCAAATATGGCCCAAACACAAATCACAACTGTATATCAGCTAAAAAACAAAGATAATTTTTTACATCTGGGGAGTGTCTGCTTTCTGCACATCTGGAGTGTTCACTAATGTATCTGACAGGAATAAAGTCAGCTAAGTCTCCGCTGCAACCAATAAAAAGATTTATTTCCCTCTTCAAAAAGATGCGTAAGATTATCCTAATAACTATCATATTTATTTTTTGTACAGTGATTCAAAAGCTAGTTCCCTAAAAAATTACTTTATTTGTACCAATCTTGAAAATACAGTACAGAAAAAGTTAGGCAATTATGTGGCCTAATCTTTTTCTGATCTGACTGCTAAAAAATAGTTTTCAGACTAATCTGTGACTTATTTTAATATTTGAATTACTAACTATTCCTTCCATCCAAAACTGGCAATTTAATATTTTGTGAAAAGCCTACAAGGTCACAATTTGACTCAAAACTATTCACTTAAAGAACTGTAGTCACGTGAGGGTTTTTTAACAGAAGATGGTAAAATTAGCCATTTACTGGGGAAGAAAACCCCATATTATGAAGCACAATTCGGGGAATTTTGCTTGTCTGAAAGCTTCCCATGCACTGGGCAACTTTTGTAGCCCCTTTGAGTGGAGAAAGTAAGAAAATACAGTGTGGCTCTGAACAGTAGCTATAAGCAGTTTTCTGGGGAGGATTACATATAGGAGTAAGAGGACAGAATGAATAGCTCTAAATCAGCAGAAAGCATACAGAAAAACCGAGTCAACCACGACGCTAGAGAACTAACACAATGGCAACAGTCCTGCCAAATGCTGAGCTGCTTATCCAGAAACAAGAAGGGGTAAAAGAGAACTACGCAATAGTTGCAAAAGGTCTATGAACGCCTGTGAGTCCTTCAATCAAGTAGTGAAGATAAAAACAAATACTTGGCATCTTAATCACAACCTGCCCAGTGATGAGTTGTCTATCACAGTCTGGTTGTTTTCTTATAATTCTGCATGTCCATAACCGATGTGACCACTTTTCCCTCTAAGCAACAGTTTGGACGCTTGGTGATTTTTTTCAGGTTACAACCCTCAGTGGCAAACCAACATCAAACAGGTCCCAGATCTGCTCCTTAAGCTTAAAAGGGCTTCCAAAGCACTGTCACTAACAGCAGCTTGGAAAGAGCTGAAGTATTTTCCGTGCTTCCAGGAAAGTCATTTCTTGCAGAGAGCACCTCCCCCACATACTCAAAATATTCAAAACCTGGCTGACCATGGTCCTGGGCAACCTACGGTGGCTGACCCTGCTGGAGCAGGGGGTAGGACTGGAAGGTCTCCTGAGACGTCCTCCAGCCTCAGCACCCTGTGGTTCTGTGACCTGGGCCAATTCTAGTCACTGGACTAAATTCCTTGTGCTACAAAACTCATATAACTACAAACAAAATAAATCACTCTGTCCCTCTGCAATTCTTTTTACAGATGAGAACTGAAATACATTGCTCTGTCTCATGAAGTCTGCAAGTGAAAACCTAACCTACACTAACAAAAGCTGTCAGAGGAAAATTTGGGTGACAGAAGCATGGCACTTGCATTAAGAAATGACAAGATTAAGTTCTGAGGGCACTGGGATGGGAAGCAGGAAGGGAGGAAGAGGATTTTGCAAAATATAATAAAGGTGCTGAATCCAGGTGGCACGACATAAAAAGATATTGGACGTATTTATTTGACTTTCGCTCATTTCTTCTTACCTGTAACTTCAGGAGGGCCTGACCATGCTTCAAGACTGCAAATGTCATATACTATGCTTATTGCTATTTCACCTAAGTACTTGGCCTTACCAAGCATAAATGTGTTACTAAAATTAGTGAGTGTTTTAATAAAGTATTTTCTAGAAAGCAAATACGAAGTTTCCTTTTGTGTAAATTCAGGGACTAGGCAAAATACGACTGGCAGACAGAAGCATAGTCTTGTCTGCATTCCTGTGCAGCACACCCTTGACGAAGGCTGCAGGTGTTTGATTAAATATTGCCTAGCCTTACATTATTTAAAGCCTGCATGTGGGTCCTTGTACCTGCGAGTGCTAGGCACACTGAAATTTTCAGCCTTCTAAGTTACTGGTCTTGAGTTCTTGGTACTCTTCCTCATAGCAGCCCTAAAACACAGAGACATCACTGCATTGAGCCCAAAGCAATGACAGCCCTGGGGCCAGTGCTGCTGCTGCCTTCTCTTGCACCAACAGAGCACCTGCAGAAGCCAGCCCTGTCCCAAAATCACTGTTCCCCCAGGGAGGCTCACAGAGCACGCACAGCCGGCTGAGACACCTCTGCTCTCCACCGCTGCTTCTTCAGAAACCTGTGCCAGAGTGGGACCAGGAGCTCTGAAGCAGTCTTAGGAAACCCTGTTCTCAAATCTCACCCAGATCAAGCAGGCACTGTGCACCTACTTTGCATTCAGCCACTTTTGAAATTCTGTCTTGGCATAAGAAATGTCAGTAGTTAATTTTTTATAAGCCTAAGAAACCAAAATCCTTTAAGTACATGTTGCTCACAGTCTACAGCTTCAAAGTTTAAGCTGCTTGATAGACAGGACTTTAAGCTTTCACAAAGCTGACAAGCCTTGCAGCTACTACTCACATAGCCTAAATTTCCAGGTGCACTCTTACTGCAAGGCTCACGTTTCCTCTTGTTATGAAAGTTCCCTTCCCTAATTATTATATCAATCTGTATTTATAGTATGAAATTGTATTAACTTTGTCACTATACTGTACACTGCAATGTAGTGAAGTAGTGGAATTTTACTGGAGACTTTGGTATTGTTCATGCTTAAGTAAAAGAAACCAAAGGACAGCTAGGCCCTGTAAATAAGGACTTTATTTCTTGGAAACTTAGGGCTGTCCCTGAAGGATAAAAGATACGTCTGGAGAACCAAGATAATACCAGCATCCTAGCCCCTCTTACACCTCTCTGAAACCCTCTCAGCATTGGCTGGCATCACAGATAAGTAACTACAGCAAGACTGACTCCAAGGACACCTGGATGAATAGACAAGCAGCAAGAACGCTGCAGAAATATAGGTGCTTTGCGAAGTTTTACTATGACTAGTCAGCAGTAGCGTGGGTGTTAATGACTACTCAAATCATGTTGTACCTGAACATTTGAAGGCTACAAGAACCCCGTGTAAAACCACATTTGAGGTGCCCCAATTTGGCTAGGACACCTCATGTACATGAATAAATATTTACCCTTGTAATTCTGTATTCTGCACCCTAGCCTTCCTCCTCAGTTGGCAAGGCCCAGTTGCAAATTTTCGTAACACTCACCAAAGGTCAAAGTCAGTATGTCAGCACCTCTCCCTCTTCCAGAGTCAAGGAATCTCGTTACTTCTTGAGGATTTCTGCACTTACACCTAGTGACAGTTTCAGCAGTTCTTGGCAAGAACCTTTCTGCAGCTGACTGACATCCGTGAAACCTCTTGCTCTGAAGCACGTACTTCAAAACAGTGCACGTATCACAAGCAGTCAAAACTATACTTTGAAAACAGTGCGGCAACATACACACTGATGGCACTAAGATGGACACCAGAGGCGATGGTGGGGCTGGGAAGGGGCACGCTTTCAAAGCCCTTTGAACACTCAGTGTTCTCACCTTCATGAACAGATTCATAAACATTAAGCCTCCCTGGCATAACAACCCAAATAGGAGCCAGCACCAAAAATTAACAGTTAAACACACTGGAAAGACTACAATGGTAGTTAAATTTGAGCCTTATCTTTTGATTAAGAAAACTGTTTTATCCAAGCAGGTTGCAAACTCTTCAGTATTGTGTAATTTAATAAAATCATTGGTTCTGAAAGTAACTACAGCTGACACCGTGTAACCTAATGCTATTTTATCACCCCAAGTTTACCTGTACTTCTATTCAGATAATAACATTCTCCCCTCTTTGCACTGAAAGCCTCTAAATGCACCTGCGCAGCTCAGTACCCTGCCCAGCCTTATGCGGAGAAAGGACAAAGTGTTTTCAGGGCAACTGTGTGATTTCTTGAGCCACGACTTCAAGAGCTGCATGCTTTTTCTGCTCATCCCAATTCAGTAAAACACTTCACGCAGCAATGAAGAGTGTAAGATGACAGATTGGAGGCTTCCCTACCCACCAAGCGGTCAGGAAACACCAGCATTTTGTTTTGTCTGCATCCTTACTAGCTCACACTCCGAATTTGCACCTCTGGTAGCCTCTTGGACTGGGGCAGGGAGGGATGGAAGAAAGAGCAGTCCCGGAGGGGGCTCGGAGGAAAAGCAAAGTGCAGCAGCGAGGCTCAGCTGCAGAAAGGTTAGGGACATCTGCACTAGATGAAAGATGGTAAAATTTTAGCACAAGGAAGAAGGAATTATTAAGAAACCAAGATTTGCCATCTGGCAACCAGTGAAGTAAAAGCTCCAAAAATTCACCAGAGTGGGAAATAATCCTCATTCTGATCAAGGAAAAAGAATTTAAATTATAACTTATGATGAACAAGTAAATGGAACCTGGCCTTCCATTTAGAAATTCCTTCTTTAAAACAAAATTTAGTTGAAATGTACACTTGCAGTGTGCACAGAACTAGGTCAGGAATACTCTTACAGCAGTACACCAAAATGATGGCTCGTAGTAAGCAGGACTGTTTTATGTCTGCTGATACTTGTAAACTGACAATTCATTTCACAGCCTGTTTCTTTTACCTTCCTCACCAGAAGTCTTACCATTCAATACAGTTTGTATACTAATAGCAAAATCCAAACAAAATCCGTAATCTAGTCAGAAACATTAACTGACCAGTAAAATTGACTTTGCTTTCCTAGACTCTTTTTCACCGTGGCTTCTTCAGTGACGGCTAAAAAGATTCTTCAGTATTTTCAATCTGCATACTTAAAAATAGGTACTTTCTTTTAGCAAAAACTGTAGAAAACGACAACTTTGGGTTTTACAATGAGGGTTTCCTGTGGGGTAGAAGAAAAGGGGTAGAGGAAACCAGCACAGTGGTTTGCAGTGATTCAACTCATATTTTAATCCATTGCTCTGAGACTGAATCAGTTCTGGCACTGGTCAACCCATTTTATAACAAAACCTATTGTTCTGCTCAAACTTCAAACATTGACTGTTTCAGTAGCACCAGTGACACTTCCTACAGGTATTTACTATTAAAGGACTAACTGAGACACAGTTGCATGAAGTGACAATTCAGTGAGTCAGGATTTTGCAGCCTGTGCTCCACTGCACCACACCAGTATTGGGTTGGAAACGTGCAGACTAGCTTCAGCCACAGGATGTGTGATGTGACACCAGCCTGCTTCTCTGGGCAATGGGGAACATGGCTGGAGAAGGTTCATTTTTTCTACTTCGACTTTGTATCATGTATGCAAGATTACTACCTAAAAAAATATTTCTGAAGGACAGCCATGCACACAGAGATACGGCATGCACCCAGGTCACTGTGATTAGTTTTAGTTGCCCAAACCAGACAGATAAAAAAACGAAATAGATGAGTTAGAATCCAACTAAGTGGCAGCCACAGATACATGGCAAGCCAGAAATGTGGTGTAGGTTTTGTCAGATGAGGGTTTACTTTCTGTTTCTCATTTTTAAAAAGGTATTTTTTTTACTTCCCATCCTTCATTATTACTTGAGGAACAAGATAAATCTTCCCTTTCATACCAAGGCTATGTTCTTAGTAGTTCCAACTTGTTCATGTGCTCAGCAAAACATCTGGAAGGTGTTCACAGTGAGACCATAAGCATTTCTAGTTCAAGGGCATCTAGTGGAAGTACTTCTATTCTGCTATAGTTAGACAAAAACTTTTATCAAGAATTCTCCATGTCCACCCTAAGAAATAGTTTCACCATCTCCATTCTGATTCTGTATCACCTTCTAATGCAAATTGGATTTTATATTCCACTTGCAGGCAGCCATTACACATGCCAGACTTTAGTCTGCACTATAAATTTACTCATTTTGTAGAAAACCACAGGAAAGCAATAGGAGTGGATGGCAATTGTCCTCAGGACGGGTAAGAATTGCAAGCTGAAGGGATCCATGCCTGGGTATAGGATTGGGAGTGGAGACAGTGACAATGATGCAACGGCAACACCCAAGGGAAAGGAGTAGAAGCAGCAGTGGGCAGGGAAGAAGGAGGAGGAGGAGCAGAATGCGTCACAGAGGTCTGGAACGCAGAGAAGTTGTCAGCTGTCTACAGCCACAAGCTTCAGAATCACAGCTCTTGCCTGAAATTTTGGGGAAAAAATGTCTACCTCTCTGCTTAGCTAGCACAGTAAAGAGCTGGCCTTTACAGAAGGCCAAAATAGCAAAAAGGAAAGCTGGAAGTTTTTGCCAGAAGGGGAGGGAGGAGGGATGTTGTAAATTAGATTGCAAACTTGCTGGCTAAGACAAGCAGGTACGGCTCTGATCCAGGTAAGTTATGTCTGTATAACCACTTGCAACATTTATGGAGGGAGAGGGCAGGGAATAGTTGGTGAAGTAACTACTGAATTTAGGATTCAATCGCAAGATGCCTGACATCCAGGATGTACTGAGAAACAGAGGCAGGCAGAGATTTCTGGCATCAAAGAGGGAGAATACAGACAGGCAAGGATAGCTGGAGGCAAGGGAAGAAACAGTAGATTGAAAGATAAAGATAGATATATAGAAGAAGATAGCCTTATCCAAAAGCTTTCCACATGGGGCTTCCTCAAACCCTTCCCCCAAACCTTATCCTGAAACTTCTTGTTTCTAAATTTAAGGACTGTGTGACTCCAGAGCTGTCTGTTTTGTCCAACAATAGCATCAGCTCTAATAAAAACGGTATCCTACCCAACATATTTGCCTCACTTATTTTTAATTCACCACATAACACCACTACTACTACTATCACCACTAGCCCCTTCCCTCTTCACATAGGTTCAATATTTTCCTCCAAATCACAGGGAACAAACAAGTGGTGGTAAAATATAAGTCTAAACACTGTAACTCCATTTTTTCCAGATAGAAAAGGTTTAGAGTGTAGTATTTTTGTGGCAGTAATAAAAACAGTAATACTACCAATATTGCAAAGTATAACCAGGCTTGCAGAATTGGCTGTCCTGGAAATACCGGAATGTAACATATTTTTCACTTTATTTTTCCTTCAGAATATTGGACTTCTTCACAAACAGAAAAGATGCAAGCAATGTTTTCTGTAGTTAAGCAAAAAAGCACACAAAGACAGTTTTATAATTAAAATCTGATTTTTACCAATTAAATTGATGGGTGTTTAATAAAAAAGAACTTCTAATTCATGGAAAGATTAACTTGTATACTGAGTCATAACATTTACCTGATGAAAGAACAACTGCTATCCTAAAAAACAAAGTTTGATTTCACCTAGATTAAAACTCTTTGGCTTAAAATGAAATGAGTTGTGTGGATATATTACACACTTCAAGAAATTAATACCATTTCTAGTGAAAAATTTTGAAGTAACAAGAGATCCAACGGGAGTTTTATAGGACTCAAGCTATGAGGAAAGTAGAGCAGAATTAACATCTGCAGTTAATTAACAGTTGCCTCAGTCAAGAGGTTTTGCTTTTACAAGTACAGTTAAAGATGCCATTTCTTAGATGTTTACAGTATGTGGACTCTTCACAGGTGACTGCAATCTCTATAAAGGAAACCAACTGCATCTGTTATACAGCCAATGATGTTGTGTGATAAGACCTGACTTCAAATGTCAATGTTTTCTTTCAAAATGATCTTTTTTCCCAAAACATGTTAGAATGATTCCTTCATTTGACATGTTAATTATGCATTTTAAAGGAACCGTTCTATATTTAGAAAAACTACTGTAAATAGGCCTTATACCACAAAGAACTAAGTTCTTGGACTGTCACAGGAAGTTGCCTTACAACTTTTTGGAATTCTTTGTAGAAAATCTTCTGGATCCTGTTCTTCTGGGCTCCCCGGTCACATCAAATGCAGAGACTAAACCAGTTTAAAAGGAGTTTGTGATGACTATCACTGCAGTAATTTTTGTTTTCAAGAGGTGAAAAACGTGCTTTCCTGCAGCAAGCAGAGAAATCTTTCCCAGACTAGAATTTGCAAGCATATGGAGAAAGCAAGACTTTTTTTTTTTTTTTTTTAAATGAAAAAGCAAACTAAAACTAGCTTTTATGATACCAAGCAACCTTCCAAACACTAGCTTTTGCAGTATTGGTCCCAAGTCTGCAGAAAAGCTGACTCAGCGCTGTTGCTGCCACTATGTGCTTTTGCAAGGTGGCACAGAGACCTCCTGCAGCAGCTGATAAGATACAGACAGACAGGCAAAGGGCAAGACACGCAAGCTGGAACACTCTTTCTCTGTATCAGGAATAACTTGCAAGATCTGAGTAGTGGGGGCTGACAACATGGTGGGACCCCTCTTGACCAAGGAATAACCTACTATGTACCATGCTGGAGGGAGCATGCTGTAGGATTAACAGCAGGGCCAGGGAAAATACCAAGATTCCATCGGTATGGTAAATATTGGGGAAAAATGCCTGGAAAGAATGGGAATTCTGCATGCCCCTGTCACAGATGCTGGGACTTATGGAATAGATGCTGCTCCTGAACGCAAAAAGAGAGGGTATGCCCAAGTCGAACAGAAGGCCCTCCAGAGATGCAGCATTGCCAGCTGAGGAGTTGTGAGCACAGGGCAGAGTCAGAGCTCAGTTCAACCACCGCCTTCTCCTGCCCCAGCCTCCAGACCACATACCGTTCTGACAATCCATCTGAATTCACTTCACTGGGGGGAGACCTGCTGCTGGCCTGGCAGCAGGTGCAGATAACCAAATTTATCGGGTTGTCTGGGTAAGGTGGCCAGGCACCACCTGGTCTCATCTACACCATGCTCTAATGGATACTGGTGCTCAATGCACCTTATTGCCCTGGTGTAGCAGAGAAGATTGAGTAGTTATTCACAGAGTCAGTGGGGAAGACACGTGCCTGCCTTTAGTGGAAGGGAGCCTCAGTTTGATTAGACAAGATTGGCAGCCCCTACCTGTTGCTTCCACCCTGTCACGGTTTAACCCCAGGCAGCAACTAAGAACCACGCAGCTGCTTGCTCACTCCCCCCCACCCAGTGGGATGGGGGAGAGAATCAGAAAAAAAAAGTAAAACTCATGGGCTGAGAGGCCCCTGCCCTCCTTGGGCTCGACTTTCTTGACCACTGTAGATGGACAGATGAGACAGGAAGGCATTGGGCTTTTGCTACAGGCAGTGTGCTTTGTACAGGAGGGAACCAGTTACAGGACTCTTACTGACCCCAGCAACGTTGCATGCACTCAGATAGACTCAGCTGTTCTTCCCTTAGCAACACAAATAACTTGCTGAAAGACATATTGAACTGATTAAGGGGCTGCTGGTGAGTTTTAAAAAGTAATTAGTAACTCATTCCCTGGAAAAACAAGGGGAGGGGGGCTCTCAAACACATTTACCTTACAACAGTCCTGTTCAGCCTGTCCAGAAGCATACTGGAGAATGGCAGTTAACAACAGACGTCAGAGCTTTGAATGACTTAACTGCTGCATTAGTAGCGGTAGCTCCAGGCATGCTGTAGTTCTTGCATGAGCAAGAAGCCAAAAAATATACCTGGTTATGTTACAACTGATGTTGCAAACGCTTTCTTTTCAATCCCTCTGGCTGAAGAGGCAAGGCTCCAATTGCTTTCACCTGGAATAGTGTGCAATATGTCTGGAACCAGCTGTTGCAAGGGGTGGAAACACAGCCCTACCATCTGCCATGGCATCATCTACAAAACTTTAAAGCAACATATCCCCAGATAATTTTTCCACTGCATTGACGATGTATTGATTAGAGGAAAAACTCTTGAAGCAGTACTAAGTAATGGGCAACCAAGTAATCTTTATCTTTCCCAACTTGAACTGCTTAGTCCGTGGCCAGCAAATCAACAATATGAGGAAGACTGAACTCCTCTGGCTATAAAATGCCCCAGCATATGATGAGTTATATGCTGAAAATAACCAGTGGGGTTTGTTTACTGACGGATCCTGTAAAATCACAGCAGGAAAAGGGACTCCAAGCAGCTTGGAGCCCCTCCACAGGGGAGGCTGCCATGTGCAAAGGGACAAGAGGCTGTCATCTCTGTGCAGAAGTAATGGCCTTCGGAGTTGCCTTGCAACAGGCTCAGTAGCATCAGTGGCCCTGAGTATACATATACACAGACTCCTGAGTGATCACTAATGTGGTGCAGAAATGGCTCAAAGACCAGAATCACGATAACCAGCAGCAGTGAGGAAAACCACTTTCAGCAGCAGCAGAAGGGAAAGTAATACAACAGCTACTTGGACAAATGTCTTCTTGAACACACGGTGTTAATGCACATATCTGAAATTCAAAGGCAATTCGAGAAACATAATAACCAGGCTGACCAGTTAGCTCAACTTGCCAGCTTAGATTTACAGTGTGAGCACAAAGGAAGGCTACTTTTAGCCAGGTAGGTACACGAAACTGCTGCTCAGGTACTGGGGCAGAGAACACTGCTTAGATCTGCCTCAGGAAGCCGTAGCGCAAGCAACTAGGTAGTGTGAGGTCTGTGGAGTAATACGACACACTTGGGAAGTATGAACGATGAACCAGCACATGCGATGGGAGAAAGGGAAGTTTGAAGAAGCCTGGCAACTAGATCACCCCCTTCTCTTCAGCAACACCAGCAGGTGTCGTGTCCTCACAGTGGCAAAGCTAGAAATGGGTTGCTAGAAGCTTTTCTACTTGGAAAGAAAATGTAGGCAGCACCCTAGATGGAACAAACAAACATATTTGTTGGCATGATGGAATGCAGCCTTGTCTAGACTCAGATAGCAGTAGTCATTTCAAAACCACAGCTGTCCAAGAATGAGGGCAAGATTGTGGAGCAGAGCGGGTGTATCATATTCCCTCTAATCCCCAAGCATCTGGAAAGGTAGAATGGTACAACGGCTTACTTGAAACAGCACTCCAGGAAAAGGGAATCTGACCTCTATGAAGCTGGGGGGGGCTAGTTAACATAAAAGTAGGAACCCATCATAACAGCCCTGCAGAAAACCATTTACCCCATGTTTGGCTGGTGACAAAGTACCAGCCAGCCCTGGGGACACCAGAATTGAGATACGAGTTAGTGTTTATCCTCCTGCAGCAACTGAAATCCCTAAGGAAGCAGTCCTTATCACTTAAGGACCAGGAATTACCTACAAGGTGGCCTTTGGAAAAGTGATAAAGAAATTAAATATGTGCTGTTACGTATGATAAATAATCTTATTTTACTTCATAAACTATGCTCTGTGTTTTGGAGACACAAGACATATGTCTTTGCAGACTAGATGCATGTCCAAACACTTCCTAGGTACATATTGCTCAAGAATGTATGGGAGCATGAACTGGGCAGGGTTTCAGCAGTAGAGGGCTGCAAGGTGCCCTGTCTGTGAAGAGGCCATAAACCGTTCTGTGCCACTTACAGTCATGTCACATTGGCATTGACACCAATGGTGTGCACTAAACCTTCAACTGGCCAGAGGAGCACAGAGCACTCCTGCTTGAACACACATAAGAAAGAGCATCACCCAGAAGGGACAGGAGACATGAGGAGATGGTCTGAGAGGCTTGCAGAAGTGACATGTGGCTGGAGATGTGCTCCAGGCAGGAGAGGTTCCATGCCAACGGGGTATGTCCCTGAGGGACTGCAGCTATCCATGTCAGGGCAAGGACCCCTGAGAGACTGCGGCTGTGGGCCACTCACATCAACATCACCCACACCAGAGCACCAACAGCCCTGAGGGACCGTAAGCGACCCTCGTTGGGGTAGAGACACCGAGACGCAAAGAGGAGCAGAGGGAAGTCAGCAGGAATCAAGTCAGAGCAGCAGAAAGGAACCATGAGGAGAACGACAACGTTCCTGCTCTGCCTGTCACCCCACTGAAGGGGCAGGGCACGGGCTGAGCATAATGTGCAGCAAAAACCAAGGAAGCTGAGATGGGGCAGGTAGGGGTGTTTTGCTTAAGCTGAAAGTAGGGAAGGGGGAGGACCTTAGGGGTTTGACTGATCGTTTTCTTTCTCCCAGTTCCCAAATCCATGATTAGAAGTTTGTGTTAACTGACAGTAAGTACAAGTTCCCCAAGTTGAGACTGTTTTGCTCCTAACGTTCTCTCAAAACACTTCTGCTAGACTCAAAAGATTATATTCCCCTGCCAGAGCATGGAAAAGCAGTTTGGCTAAAAGAAAGAGGCTTGCCCCTGGCAGATGATCTTAACTGATGAAGATTACTATTATTACTGCATTTCACTAACACAGCTGTCACCTGATGAAATACAAGTTGATTGCAGTGACAGGTTCAAGACAGCAAGAGTTAAAGCAGAGTTCCTTCTTAAGCGCAGGCAACCCCATCACATGAACCAGAGCAACATCAGGAAAATATTGAAATTGGTCTTGGCTGGACAACAGTAGGCTTAGTCACGCTTAACTCTTGCCAAGTTAAATCACTGTAACTATGGAAAGCTTAAGGACTGTTGCAGTGATGTCATTTTGATGTAGCAGCGCAGTGGCCATTTTATATAAATAACAACATATTAAAAACCCCTCTCCGCAATTTCAAATTAGAGGAAATAGAAAGATGGAGAAACACGTGCTGCCCTTTTCACATTCATGCTGCCATGTATGAACACTAGCACTGCTACTAATATTGTTCGACTGAAAAGAAAGTTGTGTGGTTGGGTTTTTTTCGGTTTTGTTGGGGTTTTTTTGTTGTTTTGTTTTTTTTTTTTAATCAGATTTAAAAGGCAAACAACTCCAGAGCCCACAAAGCAGAGATCAGTCTCCAGGAGTCCCTGTGCTACATCCCTGCCCCAGCTGAAAGTGCCACCTACTAGACTACAGACAGGCTCATTTCACCATCTTTCATCCAGCTAGTCATTTTTCTCAACACTGACTTGCCTCAACAGGAAGCCAGGGGCACAAGTGTTTCCTTCCCTTTGCTCGTAGCCCTGTAATTACAGCGGTCTTACGACAAAGGGTTCTCCACCTGTAATTCACCTTAGGCTACTGATCTTAGAACATAGATACCTTAGCTTCCAATGTGTTTTGCTCACCTCCCGGTGTTCACTACAACTGTTTCTTGTGGCAACTGCGTTTCAATTAACAAGCTCTACACAATTCTTGCAAGGATACTTAGAGCATATATTCCTGAGCCCAAACTCGAGATCCTCAGTAAGCAGACAGCTTTTTATGCCATGATCTTTCTACAGTAGATAAGGGAGACTTTTGAGCCTTGTGTCTGCATGCAGCAGTTTTCTGCCGCTCATCATGTATGGGTTTTTTTGTTTAATCCTCCTTCTGCTGTGCTCTTCATATAAATTGTACAGATCTCCTGTCTAATACATTTTTTGTTGTTGTGTTTTGAAAACCAGATGCCTAAAATTAGACACTGGGCTAACCTGGTGGTTTTGCCGATGTAAGATCGCTGAGCCGGTCTCGCACCTCACAGCCAGCCAGAGCAGGAATCCCCCTGCCCTCTTCTCCCTTGCTCCTACCTCATTTCCACTCTCTGATGCTTGGCCCTGCCACTCCCTTGTGCTGGCTCCGACACCCATCAAACACGCTGCAGAGCAAACTCAATGCACCAGATTAGTCATTTGCTGATTTATCAAGCTGAATCATCTCATACAGGCCCCGATGGGCACCAGACCAAACACAGGCGGAGAGAAATGGAGAGATCCTGCTCCTCAGCAGGCACAAGCTGTCAGACTGCCTATAGAAACTGGTGATATAAAAACTCACATTTGACCTTCCTCTGGATCCAGCCCCAATGATATCTAAACTCCAGCTGTGCCTGACTTGCAGAGCTCATACCTGGCAAATGAGACACCTGAATACCAGTTGTGAGGTTAAAACTGCAAGCTCTTTTCCTAAGCAAACTCAAGTAATAAAGTTCACCCTTGCTTAATAAGACATTCAAATCCTCACGGTATGCTGAATGTTGTTTTAACACTAACAGCTTTCACGTGCCTAAAATGGATGATCCCGTAAGAAGTTCTCCGTCCTGAGGCACAGACTTGTCTGCTTGAATCATGAAAGCAAGCAGTGCCAGTGAAACCAGTCACCTCCAAACCGTCACACAACAGCTGAACTGCTTATAAGGCAAGATCCTTAACTTTCTATAGCAGTTCTACAAATTCAGACTACAGACAGCCTACCAACAGTGAAATTAAGATTTTCAGAAGTATGTAATTCAGGTTTTGCCTTTATTTTAATTTAAGATTGCATCACCACAAATCTGAAATTCCCCTGAAGGGCCCCACCCTCCCCAGGCTGACATTCTCAACAGCTCTTGAATTCTTACGCATTTTGTTTAAGCAAAAAGTGTCCAAACTAATTATAACCTATTTACTTGGCTCATATTATTAGCATTAACCAGTACCCAGATAAATGAACCAGCTTTTTAAAAGCAATCTGTCAAAAACGTAGCATAATTTTCCTCAGAATTCAAAACAAAACCCCGGAAGGCAGTTTTTGTGCACCTTCTCTCTGGTGGAGCAGAAACCAGACAGACTCTCTTCACCTCCAAACTTCTTGGCAGAAAGTTTAGAAAGACTATTTTTGAGTGACTCCAAATATCTCCACATCTTAAAAGCATCACACCAAAGATCCTGCTGTCCACGACCATGAGGACTGCTTGCAGAGGTAGAGGAGTAAGTTTTCCACATAAGTATGAAGATGATACCTAAATGATAGCAGCCTGAATCATCTGTCAATTTTAAAGGTGGCTACTGTAAAATTGTACTATTTTTCCAAGAGTTCAGCTTTGCTAACCTAGCAGTTAAGATCACAATAAGGCCACAGCAGAAGAACTGAATTCAAACAGGCTTGATGCCAAACTGCTTATCTGGCATCCTGCACGCAGTATCTACCTACAGCTTCCAGTCAAAGCTAGGAACAGGTATTTTTCCTTTTCTCTTCAGTGAATAGATATGTAAGTTTTGAAGAGTTCCTTTTACAAAGCACCTGAAAGAAAATACCTAAGCATAGCAACAAGTAGGTTTATCAAAACAGTAAAAAACAAAAAAAGTTTCTTAGAAATAAGTCGTATAAACGGGAAATGACAGTTTGCACTGCATATTCCAGTTTAGGAGTCTTCCTCCCCCCCAAAACCCTTGGTACTGGGAACTTTGCTACTTTTCTCCCCCGCTCAAACTGTTTCCTTATACCAAATACCAACGTGCTATTAGGTACACACCGTTTCGATCAGGGTTCAAGAAAATCTTCCCCGACACACACTGAAGCCGTGAGAAGCTTCTCAG
The DNA here is from genome assembly GCF_964188355.1 of Buteo buteo. NCBI lineage: Eukaryota > Metazoa > Chordata > Aves > Accipitriformes > Accipitridae > Buteo > Buteo buteo. The sequence continues at coordinate 13,681,063 of NC_134195.1, read as the reverse complement.
AAAATACACTGGTGTGTTCTACCCTGCAGTTTTGCCAAAATGATTTATTTTTTTTTTTTATAAAGGCTGCTGTGTGACGGCAGACTTTCTCGTGAGTAACTATCGGATGCCCTGGAATCGCCGTAACTCCGCTTTCTTTCCTAAAATGGAAGCCGAGCTCCAGCAGAGCTCCCCGCCGCCCCGAAACGCCCGTCCGAGCCTCCTTCAAGGACCCCCCTGCACCCAAGGGCCCCACCGGGACGGGTACCACGAATTCACCGAAAAGACTGAAAACAACACAGGTTTTCCAGGGCGGGAGGCAGCCGGCGCCCGGGGACCCGCCCGTCTCCCTCACGGCCCCCGCTCGTCCCCGGGGCCGCTCCGCCGACCCCCCCGCCCCAACGCCAGCGCTCGGTCGTCCCCCCCCCTCACCGCCCCGCCGCGGGGACGGCGGGCAGGGGAGCCGTCCCTTCACCAAGCCCGGCGGGGGCAGCGGGGCGTCCGCGGGCAGAGACCGCTCCCCCGCCTCTCCTCACCTCTGGCGGGGACCAGGACGGCGAAGAGCACCGCCGCGAGAAGGAGCCTCCACCGCCTCATGGCTGCTGGCCCCACACAACGCGCCGCCCGCTCCCTGACAGCCGCTCCCGCCACCCGCCGCGGCCGCTCCCTCCCGCCCGCCCGCAGGGCAGCGCCGCGCCGCCCCCCCCCGCGGCTGGGTGCGCCGAAGCCGAACACGCCCCGGCCGGGCGCTGTCCCTCCGCCGCGGGGGGAGAAGGAGGGCGAGGGCGGCCCGGCCCCGGCCCCGGTCCCGGCCCGCCGGGGCGGAGCCGCCGAAGGGCCAGCGGCCGGCCTGGCAACGGGGAGAGGAGCGGGCTCTTCCACGGGCGGGCGGCGGCGGCGGCGCGGCTCTCCTCAGGGCGGCGGCGGTTGGGCGGGCGCTGCCCCGGGGGTGGCGGGCGTTGTCTGCCATTGCCGCGTCCCCGGGCAGGGCCGAGCCCCGTTCTCCGGCGGGCTGAGGCCGGCCGCCGGGTTTTCCGTGTGGAGAAAGAGCAGGGCTTCGGGGCGTGCGGGTTGGAGCGGCTCCAGCCCTGGCCGCTGCCGTGCAGCCTGCCTGCGGACTGAGGGAGGCACCGGCCCGAGGAGCCCCGAAAGGAGGCCCCGTTTTCCGGACGGAATTTGCTCCAGGGCTTAAACACTGGCCGCAGGTTCTCACGGCAGAGGTGCGTGCTCTTGCACCGCTGCCGTCGCTTCGCCCAGGCACTCGCTTTTCCCGCTTTTCCTCAGGAAAAGTTACCCGACGCTAAACGCGCCAGGACACCTAATAATCTTGGCCCCTAACGAGTTTGCTTTTCCACTGGTTGGACAGAAAATCAGTGAAGTAGCTTTGAGTTTGGTATTGGCAAGCGATGCCACCCTGGCCCTGCAGCTGACGGTGCAAACGCAAACCCGTGTGCGGTACAGCACTGAGTTTTCCAAACCAATTTTGCTGGTGTGGGAAGATGAACGTCAAAGCTCCTGGTTTTGTGTAAGTCCTTCTGTAACGGCCGTTTCATGTCCCGTATTGGACGCGTTCGGTTGAGGGCCAGCCGGTCCCCCGGGTGCTGTTGTAGCAGCCTGAAGCGGGTCGGGGTGGGAACCGCGTCGATGCAGTTGTGCTCGGCTCTGCTCGGGGGCACGTATGACAAAAACGCCTCTCCCAAATCCTGGTTTTCCGCTTGCCAAGTATGCGCTGGTTATTGACAGGATAATAAGTAGTTCAGTGACGCACAGTATGCAACTCAGAAGATAACTGGTGGTGTGGAGCTGACTTGAATTCACTGGTCACAGGCCTATTCCTTCCTCCAAGAGGTCTATGCCTCTTCTCTAGCATTTGTAGGACCTTGCCAGCTGGAAAAGTGGAAAGTCACAGAGTGAGTGAATCACTGTCACCAATTCATAAACTGATGGCAATATTTTTTCCTCTTTGACGGTGCCTAGTTGTAGCATTCGCTACATATCAAGGTGCCACGCTTAGATCACTGGTCGGCCCGGACCAGGGAAAGAGACAGATAACACACACAGTGTGAGCGCCAACTTCCCGCTTTTATTGCGCAGTTAATTCCTTTTATACTAACAAGGGGAGGTGGGGTTACAGGTACATCACAAGGCTGCGACTAACCCTCTAACTTTCCGTGACAACGCGAGATCTTCCGAACGCCAACCCCTACACCTAGTCAAGTAACTTTTAGATTTAACCTGAGGCAATAAAGAGTTTAACTGTAGTAATAAATTTAAAACACACTTAATCTTAAAATTATGCTGTGTTTTAAATTAAGGATAAGATTTCCCATTGAAGTACCTGAGCGTCACAGGAGTAGTACTGGAGTCAACATTACATTGTTGTCAGCAGCTTCCTTTTTTCTGGACTCCAAGCCTACATGGTAAGATTGGATATATGCACATGCATTGTGTAATCCAGCAGTACGGATCTAGTCATTAATGCTATGTGCACATACACAGGAAATTATTAATGTTGCTCAAAGGATGTCCTTTAACAGAGTGTTTGTTTATAGCTGTTGTTAAGCATCACCTAAGAAGTTGCTGTCTTGACAAAAAGAACAAGAATCAGTACTGTGCACTTCTCTATTTAATCACATCACAACAAACCACTTTTTTTTTTCAGGATTGCAGAACTAACAGAGAAAGCCTAGGTATCTCACTGGAAGTACCACGTCAGATCAAGTCCCTGTAGCTTCCTGTTTCCAAAATTAGTCTTTGTCAAAGTTACCGTCTTCAGATGAGGTAAAAGCAGCCTCCTGTTAGAACAGATGTGAGATAACTGGACTTTGCACTAGAGCTAGTGGTTTCCACTTGGTTCAATCCTGAGGCAGGGGTAATGTTTGCTGGCACTAGCGACTTTATGGCTACTAGATTTTCCAGGTTGATGAATATCGGGGTGTTTTTTTTTAATCTTACTGATCTTTTGATCTGGAGATTTCACTGACATCTTGTGAAAATGAGTTTCATTGTTTGTGGTTACAAGCTCTTCTGTGTATTGGACTTTGATTAGAAAAGAAACGGCTTTGTCATTTCACATGTAAAGCCAACTCATCTGTAAAAATAAAAGTAATTTAGTACTAGGGCTGGTTATCTGATTGTGTGAGTAATATGCATAATCTGAGACCCACTTCTTCCGATAGCACCTATCTTTGGCTCGCTCAACCTGCAATGGTTGCCCTCACAGGTCTTTTACTCTGTCTGTGTCCTGCTCATAGCCTCTACCAGGAAGCCTTTGCAAACAGCTTGGACATCTGCCTGATCTGAAGATGCCTTGAAAGGAGAGAAGGTTACCTTAAGACTTATTTCTAAAGAACAGGATCTTTAAAAGACATGCACAGTCTTTGGTTTGGCCCAAAGAAAAATACAACTTATGCAGCATCACAGTGAAAGCTGGAACTCGTAAACCCAGATGAAACTGCTCAAACTTGAACAAACTCAGTGATATCAGCAGCTAAAGACCTGTCTTTGTAGCTTTCTGTGAGCTATGAAGATAAATGCTCCTTCCCAGTTTCCTCCAATTCCTCTTCTGAAGTAAGATCCTTGTAGCTCTTTTCCTGCCTCAGCGTAACTTTTTGCCCCTTTTACCTATGAGCTCTCAACCTTGCCAGAAACAGCATGGCTCTCCAGATGTTCAAAGAAGCAAAGGAAAGACAAATTGATTTTTATTTGCTAAAAGCAAAGTCTTCATGGAGCAGTTAAAACCTTACTGCTCTGTCCCCCAAGGACACCTTTTGGAAGAAGAGGGCCACAGCCACTGCCAAGGGATGGTGAAGCAGATGGGCAAAGACAGCTCTAGGGAAAAACAGAAAGGAGGTGGGCAGTATTGAAAAAGGTAAAAAGCTATTCTTTGATGCACACAAGCGTCGGGTTACTGTTACAAAGTTGGTATGAGTCCGAAAACAACTCTGGAAATGACATTGCCTTTTTTGCTTTTACTATTCACCAGAATTTGGCAATAGTCTGCGATGACTCTTTATTTCAGGTACAATGTTTCTGACACCAAGAACATTCATATGTAAGGAGTATATTTGGGTGTGTTGATGTTGTGGTTGTGGCCTCATCTAGCAGCATTCTTTGGATTTGTCTTTATTTTTAAATAAAAGTCAAACATGTGAAACCTTATTTTCTCCCAGTGTTTTCATACTTGAGCTGTGAGAAGGAGAAGAGGTTAGTTCCACCAGCAAAGTTTCCTGTAAATAATGTTTTAGCAGCAAGTTGAAGTTTTAGGACCACAAACTGATATGGTATAGTCAGTCAATACAATTGTGAAATTTTTTTAAAAGGATGAAATATAAAGCATGTATTACAAACATAAGCCCCATTTGATCTTTGGTTAAAGATTATAAAAACAGCATCAGGTTTGTTTGGGTTTTGGTGTGGTTTTTTTTTTAAAGAAGCAGCGGTATTATTTCTAGTTCTAACGGTATATTCAGAATAAGCCAGAGTCCAAAGAGGCTCCAGAATCTGCCATCTAACCTCTGCTGGCTCCCTTGCTGTGTGCTATTTTCTGATGCCCTCTGCTTTGCAGGACAGAAGAGACATTAAGACACCACAGCCTAAGGGTTTCTTCCTAAGGAAACAAATTAAATTCCTCTACAACCAGCCCATTCAAGATAATTTCAGAAAGGAGTTTCTGCAGGAGATGTGTATATCCTGAACAACGTCTGCAAAGGCCAATCACCTGGTCGTAGTCACCCTCAGCCTTTCCTGCGGTAAATACCCTTTCTCTGTTGGTACTGTTTCTTCCCTGCCAGTAGCTGCAATTATTGCAGTATGCCTGCCTGACTTAAAGTGACAGCTTGTATAGTAAGGTACCAAGGCCTATGGCAACTGAGAGCCCATCTCCTTTAAAGCTCATTCCATTTCTACTAGTGTAGATATTTCTCCTACTATAACTATCAGCTGAGTGTTGTTTCCTTTTCAGATTCCCTTCACATAGCTTTATACTTTGCTTTGTTGTTTTTTACCTTCTGGTAACATGTGTACATACTTCGACTATACTTCCTGTAGACTATCCAAAGACCTTTCTATGTCCAAAGTCTATTACAGTTTTTCATAACAGTTTATAAAGAGAAATACGATTTTATAGATAATTTTTCTGCATACTAATCCACATTTGAAGAGACATTACATGAAAAGTTATTTTTTGAAGTAGCTGTATATTATATGACATGGATGCACTCAAAGTTTAGTTCCATAATAGAACATGCATAGAATATTTTTTTAGCATTATTGTATTTTATCAGAAACAGAGGGATATTATATTTTCTGCATAACCCCTTTCAAGCAAATACAGCCTGCAGCAACAACCCTTAACATGTTCTTCCTCGGTTATATGGAGGCTCAGCTATGCTTTTATGCATACATCAGTAGACTACAGGAAGGCTGTCAACCAGATTTGTGGTAGTGATACACAGGCTATTTAAGCGTTAATTTTAATATCTATAAATGTAGATACTCACTGCTAATTATTTTCTGAGTATCTTTTCTTAACCAATACATAGAACTTGAGGAACTAACTTTCCTACAGTTTTCTGACCAACCTCTTCTTTACTATTTTTCTCCCCTTCTCTTAGGAGTTGTCTTATTTAACACATGAAACTGCAACCCTTTTCCCTTAAAGCCAAATTTGTTTTCTTCTGGAATAACTCACACTAGTAGAATTCCAACAAGTAGCCTTTTATTAGAATCAGGTGTTACATAGCTAGCTGCCCATGATCTAGGGTATTGAATTACTTATACATAAGCACTGGTTTTCTTAAGATGTTTTAATAATTCCTCTGAAAGATCCAGTGATGTCAGAGTAAGCAGGATATTAAGAGGTCTTCTTTGTTAGAATTAATTCTGTGGTATTTTTAGGCTACGCATACCAAATATGTTTTTTTAAAATTATTATTTTGTATTTTTATGGGTTCCTCTTCTGTTGGAACAGAGTTTTTTTACTGTTACTGCAGTGTGTTAAAATTTCTATTATTTATTATTAATTATTTATATTCAACTTCTTCAATTAAAGATTTATTTTCTTTTAATTCTTGTTTCAGTAGACTATAGTATCATCACTGAATTCTAGTAAGTTGAGTTTTTTGCTGTCTAGAGAGTCATTTATAACAGTTTGTCTTCATAATAGTATGGACTAGAAATGTCTAGTCTACTGTAAATGCTGAAAGCAGTCTGGTTGTAGCAGTATACAGTATAGAGCTCTACATAGGCTTATCAATTACAGTGAAAAGCTTTTTTTAAAGATAAAGCCTTGTAAGGTATGCTTTGGCATAGATGTATCCAATGAAAATAAAGTAGTTTTTCTGCTGATAGGAGCTCTTGATTCCTCTAGTAATATTTCAATTTTATACTAACTGTATAAATCTGTCTTTATAATTTAACTGCTGAAATTCAGGTTTCATGGTTCACTACATATCTTTTGAAACCTGTTTCTCCCATATCTGCATTTCACCATGAAACTTGGGTTTGAATATTTTAAGTCACTTCTATTTTAATGTAAATATTTGACTTACTGGAAAGAATACCTGGAATGCCTTTCCTCTCTTTCTGGCAAAGTGACATTTTCAGTAATGAAATGTTTGTTCCTTTTGAAAAACCTGTGATGTCCCTTTTTTTTTTTTTCTTTTTTCTTCTAAGAACAAAATAATTCAATTTTAAGATGATAACTTAGTGCTGGTTTTATATGTTCTTTTCCCTGATGTTAAATTCTGTTTCTCTCTGCTCTTCAGAGAGGAAGGAAGGAGAAAACTGACTGAAGTGGTTCTTAAACAGGTAAGTGCCACATTCAGTTTATACTGTTTAATTGAGCTGCATCCTTCCGAGTCTAAATGAATGCAATTTTGGCACTCCTGACATGTATTAGAGGTGCTTTACTCTATAAAACATGAACATATGAGTATCTGTTTTAGTTGTTCAGGTACTGTTGCCATTTGCCATACTATCTGAACATATCCTACTTAATACTTTTGTTGTTTGTATTTTCTCCTCGAAGAAAAAATAGCTTACTTTCGTAAACTGTTATATTCACAAGGAGTAAACCAAAGTTGGAATGCCTTCATTTTCAGCCACAGCGTGATGTTTGTGATACTCCCAGAACTGACATTGTCTAGACAGTTAAAAAAGGCATAAGGTTCCTATGTTCTTGAAAATCTTCCTTTCAAGTTTATGTCTGCATGTCTCATTGTTTCAGAATCAAGTTTCCCAAAGACATCCTTCCTGTAAAAACTGGGGGAAGCAGTCGTACCTGTCATTGCATGTGCTCCCCTTCCTTTCCTTGCCTCGGGAACGCAGCCCCAGGTAACTCAGGGCTTGCTAGGGCTTGCTTTCCTGCGTGCCCTCTGAACCGTTCTGCTGAAGCCTCCTGCAGTGTGGGTCACAAGGCCACCTGCACCAGAGATGTGAGTTGGACCAGCTGCCTTGAGGGGCAGTTAGTTTGACACCAAACTGCATGAACTTTAAGATGACCAAGATTTAGGAATTTCAGTGGTTATCCAATGCGATAACCCCAGGGCTCAGGTTAGAAACAATTGGTTTAGAGCTGGGAAGAAAGCTAAGGTTTAATGAGAGCTAATTATTATTCCATGGTTTGTTGTCTTCTATACTTCCATCTCTGTTACGTAGCACAGGTTAAGTGACTGCTCAGTTTCATAAACACGGTGAGGGTGTAGCTGCATTCTTGAAAGATGCCATCAGATCTGACAAACATGGGAAGAATTTAGCAGCCATTTGTGAGGGCATTTTGTTCATAATGATTTTTGTGTATGCATGCTAGATGCATCACATCAGGGAAGACTCTTCTGAGCTGCACTGATAAAACAAAAACATCTCTGTATGTCTCGCTTACATCTCCATGTAAGAGGCCTTCATTAAGATGCTATGGCAAATGCTGTTGGCAACTTCAGCCATCTACAGTCTAAGACAGGCATAAGCTATTTTAGTCGTGTGTTGCAGAATAAAAGAAGCAGCTGCTCTAGTGTGTTATGAAGTGTACTGTTGTTGCACTCGGCGTTAAAGGGGTCCTGCAGGAAAGATGGGGAGGGGCTCTTTATCAGGGAGTGTAGTGATAGGATGGGGGGTAGTCTAGTGGAACCTGATCTAGTGGAAGGTGTCCCTGCCCATGGCAGGTGGTTGGATGATGATCTTTAAGGTCCCCTCCAATCCAAACCATTCTATGATTCTATGATTAAAGCTTTTAAATTTACACTTCAGGCCCAAGTGTAGTTTGAAAGAGTGGACTCTGTCTTTGCATAGCCTGGCTATGGACTCAGTGACCCAAAGACGCTCAAGTCACTAAGTCATGTGTGTGTATGGAAAGACGCTCAATTTGGTGCCTGTGCACCAGGACAGGTAGATACTGTCTGTCCTCAAAAAGACAGGCCTATATTAATGAATGCAAAATCACAGCAGTGGAAAACTTGCAATGCTTTAAATAGGGGAATACCCAGAATCAATCTCCTTTCACATGCAGGAGAACTAAATGCATTGCTAGTCATGCATGGTCTTAGGAACAAACAAATCCAAATAGGCAAATGCCCCCCTAATAGGTGGGTGCTGAAAAAGGCGGGTAGGAAACCATTGTTCTTATTTCCCTTTGAAAACTTTAAAATTCTTCTTTGGAGAATCATTTCCAGCATTAGAATGGATTTCCTGCTTTAGGATCTTTCTTGCATTTTATCTTGTCATCTGTTTAGGAGCAGATGAGAGTCTGTGTCTTTGTGCTCAATGCCAATTACCCAGCTCACGAGGCTCCGTCCTCAGCCCATAGAGCTTTTTTTGGATCATGACACAGAAATGCGTGGCTGTCCTCATGCACGTTGTTGGTGAACAAAGCTGTTTTCCGAGTTTGGTTCCCAGAAGATGACTATTAGTGTCCTTTCCCTTGCAGCTGTCTGTACAGCAGTGGCAGAGAGAAGGGTGTAATGGTGGCAAGCCTACATATTTCTCTGGGTGGAAAAAAGCAAAAAGTTGAGGAGTTGCTGATATTGGTGTTGTGGTCCAGCTGAGAAGAAACCAAAAGCAGTTTAAATTATTCCATGGTTCAATTTACAGTGAGTGATAATCTATTTCACAAATTAATCAGTTGATTCATACTTGGACTTTCTCTTTTTGAAACTAGTGATTTAAAGTCAGTTGAAGGGCAGGAGTAACATTGTAGGGTTTTTTCCGTACTACAGAAGGAAATAGTTTTTCCTCCAATTCTCTGTTAATTATTTGCTTCCTTTCTGCTTCTGCCTTTCTGCCTTTGCAGAAAAAAAGGCACGTGTAACAGAAAGGCACTTAGTAAGCCTAAATAATTCAAGTTCTTTTTTATTATTTCCTTAAAGGACATCTTATGAATAAAAATTTACTTATTTATATGTGATTTTGTTGCTAGTGCTGGGATCTGGTGGGGGCAGATCTACACTGTAATTCTGAGGAAGAACATTCACATTACATTCTTCTAATATTTTTCTCTTATTATCTAAAGGAAAAAATAGAGAATTGCAGCTTATTAAAGTAAACTTATATTGTTCTTGATTGTCTATTTTTTTTGCTGTATTGCAAAATAAAGAAAAAAAAAGAAAAGTATAAAATGGAATTATATGTATGTGAAAGACAAACCCCACAGCTGGAACACCCCCTTTTCCTGTCTGTGTAGTTTAGGAAAAGTCGTTAAGTCAAACAATACACCATTTTCCATTTGAGCACATAAAATCTGAGTTCATAAAACAAGCTAGCATAACTTTACCTGCCTTGGGAACACTAGCTGTGAATAACTTCTCCATAGAATTTAAGAAATGTGGAAAGGAAGCGTCACTTCAGAAAAATAGCCCATGCATTTGTCATTCCCACATCCATTTTTCTGACTCATTTATACACTGCTCTTTTCCTAAGTGCCCAGAGAGCTATCAGAAAGCTTAAACAAATGAGAGCAAATCCTCCTGCCTTTTTTTGGTGGGGGTGGAGTGGGGAATTGGAGTGAGGTCTCACTGGTCCTGATAGGGCCAGATTTTCACATATGGGGCTTGTTATTACCGGGTTCAAAATCTCAGAGCTATTACTGCTTGCCTTTCCTATCATTGCTTCACCTTCTTTTCCCCATATACTGTTCCATTTTGTTGCCTTGTCTCCTTCTTCTGTATCTGGGTAATTGGAAAAGTCATTTAAGCTTGCCTTTGCTGTCTGCTGAGAGCTCTAGACAGGAGCCAGGAAAGGAATTCACCATGGCCTTAGTTTCAAGCAACCTCAGCTACATCTAGTACTGTGGAATCAGAGAGGAGAGCACGCTGAGGTAAGACTTGTGTGGAGACCATTTCCCAGACCCTTGTAGTGTAAAATCTGAAGCTTTATGCTTGCCGAGTTTTAAAGGAAGCTAAAACTACATAGTGATATCAGATGTAGAGGAGCAATCAGAAGCACAAATGTGTGTATTGATGATGTCTTGCATTGCTATTGACTATGCTGTGTCTCATTTCTTGTGCAAAACCAGGCCAAATCCCGATGACGGTTTGTTATGCTTCAGTCTGCTCTGTGTTGAGAGTAGTGACAGGCTTCAGTATTTTAAAACCAGCTAAGAAAGTGGAACACACCATGTTGATCATATCATAGCTCAGAAGAGAGTTTAAGTTTATGGATCTGTGCAGGGCATTTCTACCATAATTATATATTTTACTATAGATGGTCCCCAGTTCTAGTTGACATCTGCTGATACATGTGCCAGGGTGGATCTTTTTAAATGTACAAAATACTACAGAAATCTATAATTTCTTTCTTCCTGCTCATTAGTAAGAACGAACTTTGTGTACACTTACGTGCTTTGAGTGACAAACATACATTTGCCACCGCAGTCCCCTCCCTCCAGCTGCATCCTGCTAGCATTGGTTCCTATAGGAGACTACCATGTAATGGGACACTAGGGTCAGCTGTGGCCTATGGTTTAGATGAACTTCAGCAGAAAAGTAGAGAAAGGTGCACTTAGCCTTTCTCTGTGAATATTCTGTGAGGGAGTGTGACTATGGGGAATGAGCTATCCTTCTATAATTAAAGTAGCCAAGTCCTACAGAGTGCCACTGCCTTTATATTAGAGTACAGAATGCACAAAATAATTTTTAGTTTGTGTAATCGTTCAAAAGAGGACTTTCCACATTTTGAGCAACGATTGTGATTGTTTAGTGATGCAAACAGGGAGCTTAGTAGTTGAGATTTCTGTTTCTATTCCTGGTTTGTGATCTTGAAAACATCAGACTCTCCTCTCGTTTCTTTCCATAGCTCTACAAGTGGACTGAAATCCTTGAAACTTTCAAAATTTAGCTCTAATTTTTTTAACAAGCTAAAATGTTGCGGGTGCAATCCTTGGACACAGCGAACGCAGATGCAGTGGATGACTTGACAGACCACAGGTGGCATAGAAGTAATTTCCGTCTTCCTGGATAAAGAACCAGGAAGGCTACGTTTCAGCCTTCACAGCTGAAGTTAGCACAGCTGAAAAACTGAGTAAAGCTTTATTGCAACATGTTTGTAGAGGTTGTGCATGTAGCAGGAGCATGCAGCACACTGAGCCTCAGCTGTGTCTTGTTACATTCCAGTGCTGGGGGGATTCGGTGGCACAAAATTGACACCACCAGAAAAAAACAGATGTTTACAACGTGTTGTTTCTCTCACATAGCAACAACAACAACGCATTGATTTCCAGAGGTTTAACTTTGTACAAAAGAGACATCAAGTCTCCTCCACCCTGTATGAGCCACTCTCTACAATAGCTTTCTAGCCCACTTTCTCTTCCTCTGCTGTGCTGCTGAAGACAGCACTGAGAAGAAGCAGGTAGAAGAAACTCTTCCTTACTGTCTTAACCACAGCTGAAAACGTTTTGAAACACCTTCTGATCCACAGTATTTTTCTCTGCTGCATTAAGTCTACTCACCAGCCTTAGTGTTCACATCCTAAAGCTGGCTAATGAGAAGGAAAATCGAGTTTTGCTCATCTATTTGTCTTATGGTAATGAATTTTCTGCTTCAGGAGTAATGCTGGGCAGGAGAGGATGCATAAGGAGGGTGAAACACTGGACAAACATGCATCAGACCTGACAAGTTCTGTTCTGGCCCAGTGCTTTTGCAGTGAACTTTTTAAACTCTACACAATGGGATTTAAAGAAAACATCAGCTCAGCACACCAGTTCTACTGCTTTATTGTCCTCACTTGGCAATAGCTGAATGTCATGTTTGTGCTGTTCTTGCACATGCCTCTTCATCTTTATTTACAAATAATAACTTCTATAACTTAACTTTTTATAGAACTCTTGAAGATAGTTGCATGACTTGCAGCATTTGTTTAGAAAATTAATGGCATTGTAAACTTTTGCCTCTTCATTTAGCATATTCCTAGTCCCTGTAAGTTTCCAGTTATGTTTAATTACCAGTGTAATTCACAGTATACCATAAATTGTCTTCTCCCCTGCTATCAGCATTTCTTCAGTGAGGCAGTGTATAATGATATAAAGAATTTTACAAGTATAAAAGGTGAAACTGATACACACAACTAATTTGTTATATATATAAAGTCAGTTATTCAGCTAATACCACTTAAGACTAGAAGACTAAAAGTTTAAGGTTGCATCCTTGTTCAAGTGTTCTAGTTTATCATATGGGAAGGTAAAAATCAACACTTATCACTTGCTCAAATTCTCAGGCATCTGGCTTGCAGACCCTTGATTTACTCAGCAGCATTAATTTTGGGTGGAGCTATTTAAGAGCTCAGAAACATTCCTTAGTAGAGAATGGAAGACTGGAAGAAAATCATTAACTCTACATCCTCACAAGTATGTTCTTTCAGAAGCAGGACTTTTTTTTTTTCAAGGAGAGGCAGATGCATTTTTGTGTGGCTATGTGTGCATTACTGATTGTGTCTCCAAGTCTGTTTTCAAGAAAAAAAAAATCCTTTGTGTTGCCGTCCTCATACACTATTGGGGAATGTCTCAGAAATGCCTGCTCTTGGGGGAGAAGTCAAGAGGAGTAGCAGTGAACTGAAATCTGATCTCCCCCAAACTGTGTAGGAGAGGTTGCTATTGCTTTTCCATAGAAAGGTGGTTTCTGCTAAGAAAAACCCAGCATAACTTATTTCTCAACTGCAATCACTGTATTGGTGATCCAACAAGCAAACATTAGATGCTAGATTTAGTTACTTTCTTTGTTAAAATACAACTGTCTAGCCTGTGTGTTAAAAACCAAGCAACCAAAGGCCTGCTCAGTTATTTCCATTTCTTTGCAGACTGAGAAGAGAGGAACAAGATCTGCAGCGGGCGCAGTACGTGAGCAATAGGATCTCTAGTAAGCTGTAACCTAGACTGTCTCTAGAGACTACCCAGGCACAACCCTGTAGTTGACGTTAAGGGATTTCCTGCTTGGGATTTTCAGCTGATATCAGCTGTAGCAACATGTGGTAAAGGAAAACACAGTCTCTTGGGTAGGGCACGTGCACTGTGCTGGAGAGAACTTACACACGAGTTGAAACTCTATACAAAGCACATTCTCCACCCCCAGATAAAGGAAACCGTCAGCAAAGTGCACAGAACAAAGATGCCTATGACTCATGAAACAGATTAATGGGGTTTTACTAGCATACCTAGTTTGAGTTGAGTATAAAGGATAAAAGATGCCTTAGACCATCCCTGGTGAATTAAGCAAATGCTGGATTCAGCTGTGGTTATGCTTGCTGTTCATATTTGGAAGCTGATTTCTGTTGGAATTTATCATATCTGTTGTTTTTCTTCATAAAATCTTTTTCAGTGTAGCCAGTAACTGGGGGCCAAAAAGAAGGCATGCACACATACAAAAGCCGTGGGTTGTATTTTAATAGGGATCCCTACTGCTTATCATTGCTGGTTTATGTAATTGTCTGGAAAAGGTCAGCATAGTTTGTGCTGCAAACAACTGAAGCTGAAAATTTTGATTTTTTTTTTTTTTGCACTGGACTTGTAATCTTTTGACTAAATGCAGTACAAAAAAGAAACTAGAAAAAAATGAGGCAATTCCAGGCCATTGCACCTTTGTTCTTAAATTGTTGTGGATCTTACTAACAAAGCTAGTCCCAAATAACAGTTGGTTACAAAACATTTGGTTTAAAGACAAAAAAATTGTTCAGATCTTTAGCTCTAAGGCCAGTCCCATAGTGCTTGGTTGGTTTGTTTCTGTATCTTTCTTATAAATTCTGTGCTAGAATATCTATAATTTTGATTTTGCTTTCTTTAGCACATATGCAGACAGTCATCTTTGGCGTGACTTTTTATGTTGATTATACTTCTCTAATTGTATAGGCTTAGCATAGAATTTAAAGTATTTGCTTTGCTTTTGACGTTGTGCAGTTGTTCAAAACAGCTGACTGGTTGCTTAAATACGTCTCAGAGGAGGATAGGGCTGAAGGAAGGTTGTTGCTGTTGGCTGTAAGTTGGCTTCTGCTGTCATGAGGAAGATCAGGAAAAAAATTCAATGCCAGCTTTTATTTGAATTAAAGGAAGGTTGGAAGAAGGCTCTGAAAGAGATCTGGGCATGGCACTTGGTCCTTGAGGGACTGGGGAAGGAAGCCAGCCCTTGTTTTGGATTGAGAAGGCACGCTGATAGCTCACCTGCAAAACCAAGGCAAGCTTTTGTTTTGTTTAGAAATGGGGATCCAGAAGTGACCACTGGCAGTGGAGCTATGTTATGGAGCTACAATCTGAGGAAACTTAGAGCAATGGCAACAGGACCGAAACTGAAACCAGTCCAGAGAAGGCACTGGCAGAGGGGACCGCCCTTAAGGTTCTTCAGCACTTTTCTCCCTTACTGTTTAATATGTAATAGATGGAGTGCAAGGGCTTTTCTTCTAGTGTTCCTGGAAAAAGCAGTATTAATTTCTCAAGTTCAAATTACAAGACTACATCTTGTTAGTCTTGCTGTCTGTGTTTGGGAAAGCAGAGATATGCAGAGATTCTGCACGACAGAAACATAGCTGAATTGTTATGAAAATATATACTTCTTGATGAGCAATGGGAACGACTCCTTAAATCCACTTTACTTGTGGAAGTTTCTTCTCAAACAGATGAAGAGATTTCCATCAACAGTCTCCCAAGCTGTTTTTCCACCAGGGGAGCCTGGGAGTGATTCCCACTCCTTGGCTTCAGATGTACCACTTCATACCATTCCAGTATTAAGTCAGGTGAAGACCCACATACACATTTCTCCTGGAAAATTAGGCATGGGAGATAGTTGCAGGATTTTTCAGGACGTCCCATCAGGGTGACTGGGAATCAAAACATGCTTTGGTCCTGCTGTGCAGTATGTTTGTCCTTTGAGGTAAATATAGTCACAGATGCCCAAATATTGAAGGCATGTATGTATACGTTTTATGGAGTTATGCATGCATAACTCCTTTATGTAAGGAGTTCATCTACTCAAGTAAGGAGAAAGTAGTACCTAAGAGACTTGCTTTGTAATTGCAAAGGCAGCCATAAAGAGTGCCTTTTGACATACCTGATGTCACTTTCATAAAATATAGAATCACAGAAGGGTTTGGGTTGGAAGGGATCTTAAAGATCATCTAGTTCCAGCTCTCCTGCCATGGGCAGGGACCCCTTCCACTGGACCAGGTTGCTCAAAGCCCCATCCAACCTGGCCTTGAACACTGCCAGGGATGGGGCAGCCACAACCTCTCTGGGCAACCTGTTCCAGTGTCTCACCACGCTCACAGTAAAGAATTTCTTCATAATATCTAACCTAAATCTACCCTTTTTCAGTTTAAAACTGTTACCCCTTGTCCTATCACTACACTCCCTGATAGAGTCCCTCCCCATCTTTTCTGCAGGCCCCCTTTAGGTACTGGAAGGCTGCAATAAGGTCTTGGACCCTTCTTGTCTCCAGGCTGAACAACTCCAACTCTCTCAGCCTTTCTTCATAGGAGAGGTGTTCCAGCTCTTTGATCATCTTCACGGCCCTCCTCTGGACCCAGCTGAGCAGGTCCATGTCTTTCTTGTGCTGAGGGCTCCAGAGCTGAATGCAGTACTCCAGGTGGGATCTCATGAGAGCGGAGTAGAGCGGGAGAATCACTTCCTGCGACCTGCTGCCCACACTTCTTTCATGCAGCCCAGAATGCGATTGGCTTTCAAAGAAGCATGTGAATAGTGAGCTGTAACCAAAGCAAGAAATTTTATTTCTGAAAGCAGTAATCTGTCAGTGAAGGGAGATGCATGCCTGATTTACTCATAGCAGCAGAAGCTGCAAGAGAGCTGAGCCATCAGAATTAAACTAGTAGTGAAGTGTTTGTTTCAGTAGGATCTACATATTTGGGGTTTATTTTCTCTTTGTAGCCTTGTTTTGCCCCCAGTTGGATACAATTACTCATATTTGAATTGTGTTTCATAATGAGTATGGCTTCCTGGGAACAGAACACCTGTGTGTACATTAGTTTCACTTAGAGAATAATGAGCCTATGAATAAGGCAGGCAATCGTACTTTCCCTTTACCTCCTCCAAGTTTTGTCTTATGATTATCAGGCATTTACATGTATGTGGCTACAGTGGTGCAAAGGCCACGTAAAAGTCTGTAACACCACCTGCTGCACTTGTGAAGAGAGGTATATCCTTCAGCAGTCAGGAGCGTTGTAGATAACACAGATTTGCAGAGATACTCACACACCTGACAGAGGTGCTGCTTCTCCTACCAAAGCCAGAACATGCAGAAAAACACAGAAAGCGAAAAATTCAGCATTGGCAGGAGAGGACAGTCCAGAGTTTGTCCTAGCAGGAAACTTTCATTGGGAAAGGGATAAAAAAAGAGGGCCCTTGACTGAGGGTGCAGTTATGGGAAGAAGATTGGCTCCTGTGGTCCTTCAGTGCCAGGCACAGTCATGCAGTGAAATGCAAAGGGGCCCTGCAGGGTGGGTAGCAAGTGCCATTGGTGATGTCTTTGTGTTGCCTCCTGAGCTTGTCTGCTTGTTCTGAGTAAGTTTGTGTCGTGTCCCAGTGGGAAAGACAGAAGGAAATACAGGCACAGAATTTAATTCTCGGTGTATAAGGGAACAAGGCTGGACTCTGCATAAGAAATAGGGAGGATCTGAAATTAGTCATGACACAAAGTGGCTTTTGTGTGATATAACCAGCACATCTGTGATTGCTAAGATAGCACTTCAGCTGTCCTTCAACTGCCTGCTGGGGACCAAACACTGACTTTTGTAAAGGATCAAGTGCTAAATAAGAAAAATCAACATGTCAGAAAAATTACCCTCTGGAAGTGAGTGAGAGTATGCCAAGATAAAACATCAGAAAAAGGAAGTCTTGTATAAGTCAAACTCGAAGTAACGCAAGGGTGTGAGCGGTGAGTGTTAGTCATCGGCATTTTCTGTTCTGCTACACGCCCTGGCAGATGATGGCTGCCTGCTTAGGCCAGATGCAGCTGTGTGGGGCAGGGTGCTGGGCAGCGCACAGCCCCCAGCTGCATCTGTGGAGGGGTCTGAACTTCCTAGCCGAACAAAGATTGGAGTTTCTTCCCTTCCTCCAGAGAGCTTCGCTCAGCAATAGAGCAGCTTTGGAGTAGAAGTTCTCCCGGCGGCATGGAGGACCTCACTTCTCACAGGATTTCTGCATGCTCTGGATTTTGTAGAAGCCTTCAGAGCAAAACCTCAAAACCTCAGTCAAGAGTGAATATTTCCAGAGTCCTAGCTTGTACTGACTAAATGTCTGCTGAATGGCACAATGCCAAGCACTACCGTTTATGTTATTATTCCTTGGAAGGAGATTTGCTCCTTGATGCAACTATGAGACTTTAATTTTTTATCAGTGAAGGTCTTTGAGAGGCTTTTAACTAGCAGAAACCTGGAGTACTACACTGGTTGACTGGATTCTGACTTGGCAGCAGCGAGAACAGCTGCTAATCTTTTCCTGGGTTATGATTTATTTATTCATAGAGGCTAAAAAAGACCAGATAACTGGAATTGACGGACCATCCGTTTAAGACTGTACACTCAGCGAAGTCCAAATAAATAAGCCTAGGCCAGAAGGTGTTGCCAAGGCAAAGGTAGTCTTTCTTTCCCTGCTGCAGTATTTATGTATGGCAAAGCTCTAGCTTCTACAGCAGCTATGGTTTGGAAAGCATCCTGACCATTTAAGTCCTTAGCTGTGCTGCAAGTAGCCCCTCTCTGAGGAGTGCTGAAGACCAGCATAGCTGCAGTGCAGAGGCTTTCTATTTTTGTTCTTCCCAGACATCACCTAGATAACAAAATCAATTTATCACCACCTGAGAGCGTGAACAAATCACAGTTTTCTGCCCTTCCCCTTCCCCTCATGGGTTTAGAAGAAAGTCATAAACATCTGTGTCCAGATATGGACTTGACACTGAAGGAAGGGGATCTGTTGCCCAATGGACTCTTGGTTGTATGATACAGCCTTTCTTCTCTCAAACTGGAGCTGAGCTAGTTTTGTGTTTCCAGGAAGAGCATGCAGCACACTGGGCAGAATACAAAAATGCTGCTCTTAGATAATAGGATATTAAGTAACAGCCTACCTTCTTGGTAGCATTAGCAAGCCAAAAACTTGGTGCTTGAGGCAGGGTTAGGCAATAGCAGCCCATTTCCACTGCAGTGGAATTGGTCAGATCCTTTTTCAGTTCATGGAAAATCATAATATTTAAACCTTATTGCTGGGCCTCCAGCTTTTCCATGCATGCATAGCTTTCTGGTGGGTTGATATTGTTGAGGCTAGTGAAACACAGTACTAAAAATATATTTTGAAGCTACAATGACAGACAAGTTTTTAGCAGATTTTCAGTACTAACAGCACTGACTCCAAGCTTTTCTAGTCTCCTCCTCAAGATAATGTTCTTAAAATGTGTTTCAAGGAAATGGATTCCTAAACATGGGTTTATGTAAGTCTCTGTCTTTATCTGGTCCTAACCTATGAAATCCTGAAATATTTGTCTGTTACAATTGTACAAGTCAGGCAAATCTAAATCAAGCATCCTGGGACCTGTTGCTTTTTTTACCTCATGTCAATGTAATTACAGAAAAAGCTAAGAGAATAGTTACACCAAAGAAGTTAAAAAAGTTGTGCTGAATAAGGATGCCCATCTGTCTTTCGTTAGCGTGCTATGACTCACACAGATGTCTGGAGATCATCCCATTTCCTTCCTGCCCTTAAAAAGAGGTTTTCACAATTAGAATGTAGCCACCTTGTTTTAGATTTAATTTTACTTTCTGTGCAGGAAATTCATTCTAGAGAATTGCAAGTTGGGAGACAGGGTTGATCTGCTCGAGGGCAGGAAGGCTCTACAGAGGGATCTGGACAGGCTGGATCGATGGGCCGAGGCCAATTGTATGAGGTTCAACAAGGCCAAGTGCCGGGTCCTGCACTTGGGTCACAACAACCCCACGCAGCGCTACAGGCTTGGGGAAGAGGGGCTGGAAAGCTGCCCAGCGGAGAAAGACCTGGGGGTGCTGGCTGACAGCTGGCTGAATATGAGCCAGCAGTGGGCCCAGGTGGCCAAGAAGGCCAACGGCATCCTGGCCTGTATCAGAAATGGTGTGGCCAGCAGGAGCAGGGAGGTGATCGTCCCCCTGTACTGGGCACTGGTGAGGCCGCCCCTCGAGTCCTGTGTTCAGTTTTGGGCCCCTCACTGCAGGAAAGACACGGAGGTGCTGGAGCGTGTCCAGAGAAGGGCAACCGAGCTGGTGAGGGGCCTGGAGCACAAGTCTGATGAGGAGCGGCTGAGGGAACTGGGGCTGTTTGGTCTGGAGAAGAGGAGGCTGAGGGGAGACCTTATCGCTCTCTACAACTGCCTGAAAGGAGGGTGTGGTGAGGTGGGTGCTGGTCTCTTCTGTCAGGTGGCTGGAGGTAGGACGAGAGGTAATGGCCTCAAGTTGCAGCAGGGGACGTTTAGGTTGGATATTAGGAAAAATTTCTTTCCTGAAAGGGTTGTCATGCATTGGAACAGGCTGCCCAGGGAAGTGGTGGAGTCACCATCCCTGGAGGTATTTAAGACATGTAGATGTGGTACTTA
Source organism: Buteo buteo (assembly GCF_964188355.1). NCBI lineage: Eukaryota > Metazoa > Chordata > Aves > Accipitriformes > Accipitridae > Buteo > Buteo buteo. The sequence goes on along the minus strand of NC_134195.1, from coordinate 13,661,051 downwards.
GGGACATGGTTTAGTGGTGGACTTGGCAGTGCTAGGTTAACAGTTGGACTCGATGATCTTAAAGGTCTTTTCCAACCTAAACGATTCTATGATTCTATGAAAATAGCATGGATGCCAGTTGCTAACTAGTTAAGGAAGAAAGCAGAGTAATAATGTATACTTAAACAGTTTGAGTAGCTTTTCAGATAAAGACAACTGCTAGTGAAAATGCTGAAAGATGCTGTCATTTGGTCTCAGGTTGTGACCTTTCCTTCTGTGTGTTATTTAGTGGAACTTGAGAATTTGAAATAGTGTCCTTGGTTTTGAGTGGGACAAGGGGTAAAATACATTCCTTAAAGATGATCAGCAAGCGCAAAATGTTTCTCACAGCTTCTCAACTACTGCTCACCCCTCCCTGCAAGCCATTCATTCTGGAGGCTTGTGGTTCTGGCAGAGCAATTCTTCATTAGCATGTCCTTGACACTCAGCTGTTTTACGAATAGAAAGCACAGTACCTACTGGACAAGTTTTGTGATAGCCTAGGATTTGTATGAAAAGAAAGTGGAAACAACTTCAATTAATGTATTATATGCTCTTAAAATATTGTCTTGGCACTTGGCATTTAGTATGCTACCTATGGATTCTGAACTCCAGGATTTTTGTAATTGGACCTAGTGTTCTCTCTCCTGCAGGATTTCTTTGCTGGGCAGTCAGTTGAATGTATTGTAACATCTTTTAATGAAAGAAAACTTTTTTTTTAATTGTGTATGAACAAGATTTCCTTTCTACTGTCCTCCATAAGTACATTACAATCTCAAGTGTGCTTTATAGAGATATTTGCATTCAAAACAATTCTCCATGCTATTATCATAAAAAAAAAAATCTGAGTTTTCCTGGTAAAATACATGCAATCTGACCAATAAAAAGCAAGTGGGCTACTACTCTTAGTCCTACAGTGCTCAGAGCAGAAAGAAAATGCTGGAAAGAGTTGCCCTAAGACTAGTGGTACATGGCAGACCACTGTTTACATTTTCATTACAGCTCTAAAGCCAGTGGCTTCAGCAACTTAATAGACACCATGAAACAGATCTTTTGAAAAATGGCAAGGTATGATTACTTACTTTAAAAGCAAGTTGTACTGTATGATTTAACTTTTCCATAGAGTGCACAGTGCAATTGAATCAACTGATCTCTTACTGTGTTTCAGGTTTGCAATGCTCAGGCTCTATGGGTTATCTATTCAAGACATGTCAACACATGGCTGCTTGGGAAAGTGGTGAGTTAAAGTGTATGCCAGTGTCCTAAGAGTCTTCTGAAATACTGTGCCGCTCACAGATCCACAGAGAGGCATGATCATTGTGGAAGTGGGAGGTGGTGGGCTTGCATATCAAGGCTTATTTCTCAGGTCTCACTGCCTCCTTGGTGGAAATGTGACATTGATCAGAGGTGCATAACGAACTGCTTTTGAGAGAATTCTGACACTGGCACATTCATACTTCTCACATTTATCACTGAATTAACACAGTTAATGAAATGCCATCTTCATATTGGCTCACAATTGTCATTCTGACACAGGCATTTAAAAGAAATTCCAGTTGTGCTTTTTATTATACCCAAGTCATTATTCATATAGACTGGGTAAGAGCAAAGGACCACCTGTGTGTGTGTTTGTATATGAGGGAGAGTGTGCGTGCACGCACTCACGCATGGGGGAAGTGTTTGGGAAATGATCAGCACATAGCAACAGAAAACAATAGGTCTCTCTACTGTTTATAAGATGAACCCCTTTAAAATCAAAATGAAGTGTCTGACATTGCAAACACAGAATCATACAATCATTGAGTTTAGAAGGCATCTTGTGAAATCACTGAGTCCAACCCCCCTGCTGAATCAAGGTCAGCCAGAGCAGGCTGCTCAGGACAAGCTTCATTCTGATCATCAAATAAGTATTGGATTACAAAAAAAATTATGGTAGTGGCTTAGAATCATGTGTTTTGTCTTACTGAATTCTGTACTTAGCATTCATGGTTCCTGCTTTCAGCTGTTTCTCTGAAACCATGAGAATGAAGAATTGTAATTAAGAAAAAAACTAGAGATTCTCCCTTAATCACATGATTCCAAGAGCTGAGGTTTAAGACAAAAAATATATACAGAAATTTTTGAATTATGCAAACAGTGTGTCACATCTACTCTAGACTCCGCACAAAGTTGCGTGGAGTGGAACTAACAGCTAGCCCTTATGCAGAGCAGTGGTTATAAATTAACTACCCAGACTGTTAAGATAATGAATCTCATAACCAAGAATTTCCTCAGGCTTTGCTCAGCTCAGGGATGAAAACTAGCAACTGTTTTAAGAAGCCACAGCTGATCTCAGCTACCATCATGACTTTTTAAGGAGAGGGTCACTCCAGTTGTTCTTGATATGGTTTGATTGCTTCAAAAACAGTACAGGAGAGAGAAATGTTGATGAATTACTTTTAAATCTTAAGATGTTGATAATTATTCTTTGCTTCCCTCTTCTGGAAGCTTTGAATTCTTGCTTATGCCATCTACATTTCCATCACATAACTTTCAGTGATTCATACCCATCTCCTGTTTGTCATAACTGTCATTTTCCCCCCTTGTTTATATGTACCACACCCTGAAGTTGCTTGTTTGTTTTTTAAAATAACATCTGTTCTTACTTATTTAAGTAGTCTGTACAGATCCTTCAGACAGGAGACTTTTTCCTCCTCATGTGAGTAATGTCGCAGGCATGATGCATCTAGGTTTTCCCAGTGTCTCTTAGAATTAAATGAACAGGTAAAACTCCAAGATTGACTGGGTTGGTTTTTTTTTTCCCGAAGATCCTCTGATAGGCTTGGTTTTGACTGCAGGGGTCAGTAGGGATAATTCAGTTAGAGGTTTGTTCCTCTAATCTTTCTGCAAGCATACCTTGTTATATCTGAGAAAGCCAACATGGTTTTAAAAGTTCCCATGAATTCCTTCATCTCACATCATATTTCCAACTGCCAGTAGGCATCAATGAAGGCTCTTAGTAGGTCCTATTCAACAAGATGCTATTGACTTTGAAAAAGGCTTTTTATGACTTATTAAAGTAAACTTGATCTGACTTTACAAGATTACCTAGAGGAGGTTTTTTATTAAGAATGGGGTTTCTTCTGGTAAAAGGTTATTTCCTACTCCTACTTATTTGCAGATACAGGAAATCTTATCTTGGGCTTTGTTTAGAGGAATATGTCTCCTTCAAGAAGTTTCCTCTTTTAAAACCTGAACTTCTGTGTGTTTTCTTCTGACTTCAGTGAAGCTTTTTTCAAACAGAACCCCTCCAGATTTATGCTGCTCTAATTCATAACTCCACAATACTGAGAAGAGAGAGGTGTAAGTGAAAGATGTGTAAATATTCGTGATTTCTCTGTAGTTCTGTTACACGACCAGTGCACCACTGAGTGTTCTGTTTGCACTGGTACTTGCAGCCCTCCCATCTGTGACTGTACTGGAGAGCTACATAACCTCAAAAGGCCTTCTAGGCTGAGTAAAAGCACCAGGACACATGGGGCAGAGATGCATAGTCCAGATGCAAATGAGACTAATGGCCACCAAATAATTAATATTTCATGGTGCCCAGGATGGCTGAGATGAATTTGGATTTGATTTTGGAGCGTTTGGTTTTGGTGTAAAAATATTTGTTGAAATGTTTACACTCTTTTTTTCCTGAAAATAACCATATTAAAAACAGTCTTGATAAAATCTGAACTTAGTAAGTAAAAGTTGATTAGCTACTAGAAAGTGTATATTGACCAAAAGACACAGCTGTGTCAGAGTTGAACGAACAGAGGCAAATCAGAAATTATACTCAATAAACACTAGCTAACAAAAAGAAACCTTCCATTTTAATTGTCAGATTTTACAATAAAATCTGTAATCTGCCAAGTGGAATTAAAAAATAACCTCCCAGCGTTTCTGAAGGTGCTGAGATACTTAAAATCACAAGAGCGAGGTAGTAGGAAAAAACAGACTTTGGACTTCCTGGCTTTAAGGAAGAAAACACATCCATGTGTTGACTGATACCTTCACTCAGATCCTTTTTCACTCAGATCCTTTTCCGTTATTTATTGCCAGGAAGCTGGATTGTGTGACCTAATGACTGAAGCATGTCCTTCACTTTTCCTGTTAAGGATAGCTAAGCCCAATAGAGGTAAATCTTGAGGGAGGTTCTTGAAGCCTCATGGAAAGGAGAAAGGAAGCTGAGCAGAGCTCCTTTTCTTTATCTCCCCATTCCAGGGCACTTCCCATCATGTCTCCTCTGGGCAGTGCTCCTGCCCTGCTTCTCTCTTCAACACCACTTGAGTCTTCCAAAGTTTCATCTTGTTTCCATCTGACTGGAAGAAGTGATCAAACTGGAAGCAGGAGCTTGAGAGAAAGAAGATTAGTGAGTTGCTTGTGTCCTTGTCTCTCATCAGGTATCTTGCAGTTGGATGTAGTGGGTGCATTGAACCTGTTTAGCCTCTTACAGACCTAAAACCTGTGACAGATCTTGGTTATAAAACATAAAAATCCGTCCTGCAGATTGCAGCTGTTCAGGAGCTGACCCACAAGCAGTTCAGATCTCTCCTGTAGCAGAGGGAAGATAGTCGGCTATGGCACAACACCCTGCCCCATGCTAATCCACCCTCCCATGAGAGCTGTCTGCGTACAAGACAGTTGCTGATCTCTCTGTTGGGTGAATGCAAGACTGTGCTGGCTCTCTGGTGGCAAAGGAAGGGGCCTCCGGTCACACGATGGAGGCTGGCGTTTGTGGAGCCACGTGATGTGGCTGAGCTAGAGGTGGAGCTGCAGGTGGTGACTTGGGACGTAGTGGCGGGACATGTCAAGTCCGTGACATGAGGGATGGCTTCAGTTTCCTCTCCAGTGCACCTCTTTTCAGAGAGCGGGCAGTGGAGAGACAGACCAGGAGACTGACTCTCTCCCCCACATCTCTTCAAGGGAGATCTTGAAGGGCCCCTACATCTGTGGTCACACTATGTACTTACGGCTGCCTCTGGACTCTGTAACTTGAAGACATCACCATCGGCATTGCCATAATTAAATGCCTATTAATAAAAGGTGCTGCAAAAAGCATTTTAGAGACATAAATTTTGCTAGTAAGCTGTGGCTATGTAAAATGTATATGTGACCTGTCAGCAACCCTGGAGCATGCTGAAGTTATCAGGAAGCTACAGCTCGCAATGTTAGATTTCTAACCAGGAAACACCCGTAAGAATGTTGAAGATAACAGAGACATTCTGCTGGGGAAAAAAAGCATCCAGCCACTGTACAGAGTTCATATGACCATGTACAGAGTGGTTTGTAATAACCTGAACAGAGCCTGAGTATTTAAGACTGTGATGAAAACTGCGAGTTGTGCACACACTCTTGCTTCAGCGCTGGGTATGCAGAAATGTTCATGTGTTACCTTGTATTACTATATACGTAAGTGTTATAACATCAGTAGGGGGAACAAACGTCCCATGCTTGAGTCTAACCTAGTATCCTCTCTGAGGCTTTGTTGTAATTAAGCTACAACTGCCTGTCCTATGTATAAAATGAAAAAAGCCTCTATTTACAGCCAGGTAATTTTTTCGTTGAGCTGAAGAGGTAAACAGGCCTCAAAATTAGGTGATGGCTTCATTGTCTTTGCATTTGTCACCACTGGTGACTGTAGGGCCTACATGATAAATAATGATGGCTTGCATGAGGAGTGAGGATGCATTGAAAAATAATCATGATTAATTTGCTATTCTTTTACAGAAAGCTATTGCACTCCACAGCCCTGAAGGGAAAATCATAGCAAGGGAACGGCTGTTAACAAGTCTTTATACAAATCACTTTAGTGGCCTGTTAGGTAAGGCTTTGGAAGAGTGATGGAGGGAGGAAATAGAATAGAATCTTGCACAGCAAAATCTTGTTATGAGAGAACTCTAGGACAAGATAATGATATTGTTCTTTGTTTCATAAATACAGAAGTTACGACTTTCCTAGCATGCGTCACAAGGCCAGCGCTTAATAAGACGTGCAGTCTCATCCCAGCTGCAGTGTAGAACCTGTAGTAAGGGACTAGCAGCTGAGCTAGCTGAGTTGTCATGTTAACACTAATCCTAACTCCTTGGAGAACAAGTAAAGAGCGAAGGGACACACAGTCAGAGTTCTGTGCAAGCGCTGTAATGAATGTATATTGCCAAGGGAAGCACTGTTGGGGTTTTTTTTTAGAGCTTTTTTTATACTATCTAGCTGTAGCAGAGATGTAGCTAGACTGAGCTTAACAGAGGTGAATGGTCTAGTGATCTGCTCTACTAACTTTTGTTACGGATGGGCCCAATTTACAGATATACAAATTCTTCTGTATTCAGCCTTTGAATCTGGCATTATCATTTAATTCACTTTATAAGCAAAACTTGGTTCCATGTAGCAATTGGTATTCAAAAACCTCACACATTTTTTGATATCTAGACTGTAAGGAAATCACTGAAGCAACTGGTCTTGTTGACAACAATAAGGAGTGATCAACTGACCTCTCTGGGGAACTGCAGTTCCAAGGAATAGGTCTATGAAGAAATGAAGAGCAGCAAATGTGTTTTGCTGATAGCATTTCCCTTCCTCTTCTTTCTCCCACCTCAGTTTTGAAACAGCAGCAGCATTAGCTTCCCGTTATCATGTTGCTGAATCTTCCTTTTCATTAATTCCTGGTTCATCTTCTTCTGAATCATGCCAAAATTTAACCCAGTGTGAAACTTTATGATGAAGCTGCAAAGTAGAAACCTAGCAGGAGAAGCTGACATCAACATGCAAAAGAGTGTATACAGTCCTGTTCATCTTTTCAGGGACATTTTTGAGTGGTAGCTGCCCTGATCCAGCTCTACGCAGTGGAGATTAAATGAAAAAAATAACAGCAGAAAACCCCACTTCATAATTCAGCCTCTGTTTTCCAAACTGTAGCTGACTTCATGCCAAAGACTCACAGTTCTTTCTTCCAAAATTAGCTTTCCCAGTCTTACAAACCCTACCTGCTTCCTAGTGGAGTAATGGTGAATTTTAAAAAATTATTCTAGTTCCAGCAGAAGAAAATGTACCTAGGCCACTGCAAACAATATAACTATTCTAAGTGTCATTACAGCTAATTGTTTGCTAAGTCTATCAGCAGTGTTTTCTTTCTCCCTTCCTTCTTTGTCATTAGCTAAGAATACACAATGATACCTCCTCCCAACTGGCCTCACAGTTTATATTCCATATGTAAATACCTCCCTTTTTCAGAATATTCCTTTGGGCTACCAATGAGTTGGACAGACTGGCAAGTTTTTTAATAATGCTTTGAAATAAAATTTCCAGGAATACATCTCTGCCAACTCTCCCAACTTCCTGTATCCTCATTCTTTTCTTCTTATTTTGCAGCTACTGATAGCTGAAGGCAGTGTTTTACATGGAGAAACTGAGGCATAGAAGTGCTGCAGATGTTAGATGAAATCAGGGAGAGATACAGGACCTGAAGTAGAAGGGCAGTCCGGGCCTTTCAGCACATGCCAGGAAAGCAAAGGAAGTGTGGTCCAACAAAAGGAAAAGAAAAAATGCTTTCAACCAGACATGGAGCATTTGTCATACTGGCTTTTTTATATGCTGGAAACCTGAGAAGAAGCAGCACTGGTGGTTGATCCCTCGTCTGACTTTCCTTATGAGGCAGTCTGAAGATGACCAGTCAAGAAGCTGAACCAACATTTCTAACCTGCATTGCAAAACTCATCAGTGTGCAGGAGGCTATCCTTTCATGATAACACTCTCACTGCCATCTTTTGAAGTTTGGTGGGTTTTTTACTTCATATGGAATGATTAAAGTTCCTTGTCTGCAGAAAAGAGAGCCCACACACCTCCTGCAGATGCAGTGTGCAGGCTTCTGCATCGCTCTAGCTCTGATTCTCCGTTTCATCCAATGAAATTTTAAATAAGCTTTAGCAAAAGAGTTTGAGAGAACTTCACATGAGCGTATCTCACTGGCTGGGATGCACTCCTGGGATATGAGTGTTGGGAGGAGGACATTTGAACTTAAGCTCTCTGTAGATTAAGTAAGTAACTCCAGGAAGAAAGGGTGTTACTGTACACTCACTCTTCTCCTTTGAAAGGCACCAAAAGCCTTTCTAGCTAAATTAAAAAAAAATAAATAAAAATCTGCAGATTCCACATAGAGTTAGGAACTTTCCTGCATCTCCCTGTAGATAAAGCTTATTTTATATTTGTACTTTGAACATTGGCATCTGTGGCACCACAAAGTGCCTTATTCTCTCTGAAGCTTGTTGGGAGAGCACAGGCAGCATTAAGCATTATGCTAAGTTCTCCCTGTGAATATTTCCCTCCCTACAGTTCAATACAGCTATTTGTAAGAAAATGTAATAAGGGTACTCCTTTGCATGCCATTAATCAGCAAAAGCAATAGAAGAAATGGTGTGTTTTGTGCTTTTAGTACTGAGTCCCTTGTCAATGAAAACGAGATGGAGGTGGTTGGGTCAGGATCTCTAATGTCACAAATAACGGGACAGAGCTATACATAATAGTTTTCTCCTGTTGTAGTGTCGCTCACAGTTGCTGTTCTCCTCCTCCTCTTCTTTGTAAAACGTAATTTTCATTAATCCTTGATGCAAGACAGAATAGGGACCCGTAGTCACTCAGCATGGGAAAGCATATAGATAAGGGCTGGGAAGTAGCTAAATAAATTTCAATGTGTTTTATCACATTTTTCTTTAGAAGTATGCACAGTCTTCATACACTTATATTAGAGAGACCAGCACAAGACAGCGCACAGCTTTTTCACTGCAAAGCTATGAGCATCTTTCTAACTGGGGATAATGTTCATTTTCGGACTTGCAGGATAAACACAGCTGAAAAGTTAAAGTTTGTATTAATCAGGCTAATCTTCTTTGTAGTTTAAGAAGACTGCAGTTTTTGTTTTGTCTTGTCTCTGTGAATAAGACAAAGGTTTTCAGTAATGTTAACCAAATTGTTAATGGTACTTCGGTAACGTTACAAAACCACTGTCTCAAAAGTAAAGATATACTAGGGGTGCACACTTTTGCAGCTGTTAAACACTGGCTTGTGCCCTTTGTGAATCTGAAGGGTGATGTAAGCCTTAAAAATATTGGTTTTTTCTCCACTGGTCCTGGTGTATCACTCTGTGCCCAGGGGGGATGGAGCGACTTCCCGAGCAGCTATTTCCTTCTTGTCAGCGTGCTGTTCTGTGGGAGGCCTCTTGCCTTGTTTACTGGTCATTTTCCCAGCTCAGCTCGCATGATGTACGTGTTCTCCGTGACTCCTCGTGTGTTCCTTGATACAGGTGATTCAGGAGACTGAGTGAATTCACTGTCACATTGTTCTGTGGGACAGGGAGATGGTGTCCTTCCCATTTGACCAAGAAGCAACTGAGATGCAGAGGAACTCGGGGAAAATCTTTTCACTGTTTTGGAAAAGTCCAGCCTGAAACCTCTGCAGCCTGAATTTTTGACAGTACCTTACTTTAGCAATTCAAAGAATAGCTCTTGGTTTTCAGCTGCAGTTTGCAAGAAGCAGGGTATTAATATTCACTTACAAATTTTGATGGTAAAATAATTGCAGGCACACACAATTTCAGATTCTGTGGAAATACTTTTTAAAAACAGCACCGTAACAGTGCATTGATACTTCAGTGACTCAGTTGGCCCCACTAGAGCATAAAACAGGTATTATATGAAGAACAAATTACACCCTTTCTACCACATATTTATAGAAATTTGTTCTTACACTAGCACAGATAGAATGAGTCTCCAAACTAATAATCAGACTGCGATTAAGAAGCTCCCTGACTCTTATGTGCCATGCTGTCTCAGGCTCTATCACACTGATGACAGCTATTTATCTTAGATCTCAGCTCTTCTAGACGCAGTCTAAATTATTTGCCTCTCAAGAGACAGCAGTCAGGCTTTCTGCAAGTGATAAAGAGAAAAAATATGCTGATCGAGTGCAGTACACAAGGTGGAACATCCATTATTTAAGCATATTTCAATTCTTTTAAACATATAACTGCACTAGTCTTTGCTTTCAGTGGCCTGATCTTGAGAGCCTGTTTACTGACTTGAACAGCTGAGGGCCAGTTTTACATCTGGGGGGGATTATACAATTACAGTATTGTTCGTGTGGGTTTTTTTCGATTTGTTTGATTTCAAGGGCCTTGCTTGTATAACTATGTATATGTTTAACCATATTGTCTTTTATTGTCCTCCTTCTCCCCATTTTGACAAAAGCTTTTGATGATTCCTAGTAGTTCCCAGTGTCAGGAGCTGCTAGTGGAAAAGCGTTTAAAAGATACTTAGCAATTCCTTAGGAAACTAGAAAGACTTGTCCTTGCCAGATGCAAACAACTATGAAAAATCCATCCCAGAATAGCCCACAGTAGCCTGCAGTCCTCTGGGCAATGTGGACTTCTGGTCAGAGGGCCAGGAGTGAGGCACCTCGTCATCATGAACCCGGTCGCAGATACGTGGGTCAGTTCTCTGGAGTCTGAGAGATCCTGCCCAGGCCTTGAGCCAGTGGGTTTTGTTTTGGTTTTGGTGAAACTCCCATGCTGTGTTGACAGTGAACTGAACTCCAAAAAAATCAATCTTATGTCTACCTTTTACCTTTTTGTAATGAGATTCTCCTTCTAACACCTTTTTTGCAAGATTATGGCAAACTATTGTCACAGTTGTTGCTTTCTGTTCTGTTGTGTTCCTTTCTAGCCCCCAGAATACCATTGGGTGAAGTTATTTGCAAATAAGGATTTGTTTAGATTTTTCCTAGAAAAGGTAGGCTTTGTTTCCTTCCTTTTCTTCTCAATTGCTGTGTCCTATATTGCAAAAAAGATAGAGTAGCCATTGGACATAACCGTTCAGTTTTGTTTTTACAGAACCTGCAAGTGAAAATGAGTCTATAAAGTCTAGATTTCTGGAGATCTTGCTGTTTACATGCCACGTCTGGCTACATACTTTTAATCATGAGCGAGCTGCATTTTATGGGCTATGAAGGGATCTTGCAGACTACGCTTTTCTGAGCGAGGGGTTTGGAGGCAGTAGCGAGTGCGCTGTGCCAGCACCGCACCCCTGCAGCGCGCCTGTCCGGTGTACTTGGGGTATGTGCTTGGGTACCAGGAGATACAGCCAAGCGTGCACGAGGATGCACTTGCAGTCCCACACATAGTCCTCGAGCTTATGCTCAAAATTCTGAATGGAAAAACACACATCCTCTTTTAATCCTCTAGGCTGGAAATACGTTGGTTTGGTGTGCTGCTTGAGAGCTAGGCATTCAGAGGATGATGGAAAAATGAAGGAGAGGGGATTCATCTAAATCTAACACCTTCACCACCGGGAAAAAAACCTCCTGGGGCTGGTGAAGTGTCAGAAACAAGAAATCAAGCATCCCTCTCTATTAATACTATCTTTCCAAAGAAAAGAGGACATACAATAGTGGCAGGAAAATTTTGTTAGCGAGTTGCTTTCCCTCCAGCTTGTGGGATTGCAGCAGGACAAACATAGCGCAGCAATACATGTTGCGGTTACACCAGCACCAAGATATTATTCAGAAGGGATCATCTGTAAATAAACAAAGATTAAAAAAAGAAAGGAGTGATCAGTGATCATGTGATGAGGAGCAAAGATTATTCCCAACTGACCTTGGAAGCAGAACTTTCCAACACAATTTGGTGTGCAAAGCACTGGGAAAACTATTTTTTACCCTTGTCTTTATCTCTTATTGCTGCCGATAAAGGAAATTGTAATTTCATCCTAATTTTACAAGAAGTTTGGTGTAATTGGTTAGCAAAACACATAAAGCTGAGTTGGATGAAGATTTACTGTGGTGGTTTTCGTTGTATCCTTACAGAGTGCCATCTAGGGGTAACTCATTAAAACCTCGTCAAAGGTTGAAAGCTTCATCTCATTAAAAATCAAACCAGAAAACTCTTCACCGGTATGATGCTCCAAGATCTTGCTACAGATACTGAGCCCACTGTTTTGAGTACATAGAATAGCATTAAAATTATAGCAAAAGAGACTGGCAAGAGATTACTACAGGATACAAAGGAACTAGGTTCAGAAAATTGTCATTCCCTCACCTCCAGAAACTACTTGGTGTTTACAGCCAAATCCTCCTGTGCCGCCCAATAATTCAAGTTATTGTCCAGCTTATGAGAAAAACTATGAGTTTTGAAATCCTAGCTTATAAATGTGGTGATTAAATGATTAAGACAATTAGTTTTCTTTGTTTGTTTCTCTGACAGGACAAAAAAGAAATCTATAATTGTTACAAACATGAGGACATTAGCAACCGTATTTACCTGTATTTTTGTTCTATTTTGTTGGCCTGTTTTGATCCCCTGTTCTAACTTTACATATTTTTAATCAATGTATATTTAGAGTAATATGATCCAGTTCATAATTACACTTATGCCTAACATTTCCTTTACTTGGCATCACTTGAGTTGGCTTAAGTAAGCCTGGTGTTTCTCCCGTCTTTCTGGAAATTATGATAGGCAACCAAATAAATTCTGAAGGTCTCAAGGCAGCTAATTATGCTGAGATAATCTGATGATGCTTGAATTTCTACCATTATTTAATTTCCTAAGAGAAACTTGCTAAAGAAAAAATTATTTTCCTTTCATTCTTTTAGAGAGACTCCTAAAATCCTTTGAAGAAACACTCAGAAGAGCCCGTGCCCTTAGAGCCAACTCTCCCCAGTGGTCAGGCATGAAGCCACACGCAGGCAAGGTCCCTCTCCTCTGCAAGAAGCAGCATTTGTTCCTTCCACCATCCCTCTCTTGCCTGTTCCTTTGTCACCTCTTTTTGGCCTAATATAGTCGAAACCCTGTATCTTACAAACGCTTGTCTTACAAGGCATTCCATATAAAGGTCTATTCGAGTCTAATAGCCTTGCTTTATCCCCTCTAGCATATATATTTCCTAATTGTTCGGATAAGGAACAGTCTTCAAACTCTACATAGCTCCTAATCTACTCGTAGTTTGGTCTATAGCTTGGGCTCCTAGGTGCTGTTAAAGATACATATCTAGAAAATTTATTCTGCTCGTGTCTCTGGTATCATTACATCATTATATTCAGTTCTTTTCCTGGGGAGAGCTGCAATAGACCAGTGCTATGTTAAATCAGCCTCTGATAGAAGAAGCTGTTCTCATTTTTCCTTGAGCTGCACAGCATTTTTCCTTTACAATATTGATTTAATAATTTATAAATGTTTGATGTTTACAAGTACCAATGGAAATAAAAACTGCACTGGCAAATGTATCAATGTCATTCTGTCATTCGGTCATCCCTCTCACGTATACCTTGCACCCCTTTTACAAGCTCTCTAAATCACATAATTTCAACGAGAGGATAACAGTTAGTTCCTTATTTTTGTAAATATGATTTATAAAAGGGGGAATGGAAATCAATTATAATTATCGGTAACACACTAAAAAAAAATTACATAGACCTGTGATACCTGGAAGAAAAGGAGTTGGTAGAAATTGTGTAAATGGTTAACAAGCTTTTAGTATGTTCCTGTTCTGTCTAACACTTTTCATATTGCTGAACTGGAAAACTCAGAGTTAATGATGCCAGTGGGTGAAATTCCTCCCCCTTTTACCTCCTTCCAAGTCAGTGTCATTATGCATTGATTGTTATAGGTCTCATTCTCAGGCAGCGGCATGCTTCAGTTTCGTGCATACCTCAATATACATAATCCTTACATAAGTATACATATTACTGAAGCCCAGAAATGGTAAAGGATTTTAGTTTTATTTCAAACTAAATAATAATGGGTGAAGTTGTGCTGTGATTTATTTTCTCCTCGGTAGCTAGCCCTCTAATGCAAGCTTTCCTTCCATTTCCTGCTTTTAGTAGAGAGGGATGTTGTTACTTAGCAAGTGGCTTTGTCTGCTCTACTCTGTGCTAAACTGACAAATGTAGAAGAATAGTAAAAATAGCCAAAAATTGCAGTGATAACACAGCCATTTCCTACCTTTTTAAAGAACTGTACAAATATGAATAAATCATCCATAATAGCATATGATTATATTTTATGGTATCCACATTATAAGACAAATAAAAGCATAAAGAGCTTTGGAAAGGTAACAATGAGTTTTGCAGTGCTTTTAATTTTGTTGTTCAAAGTATATTACACTATGTAGAACAGAATTAATATCTACTAAAAGTATATAAAAAAAGAAGGGAAGCTTAATTTTCCATACTTGATACAGATGAAATAATTATTTAATTGTTAATATTCTTCAATTGCTGCCTGCTTTGTCTTTCTTTTGTCTTAGAAGCATTCAAGCTCTGATGCAGCTATGTACAATTGCAGGACATTTCTCATTCACCTGGCACTAAATTGCAATAAAGCAGTGTTTTAATCTGAATAATCTGTCAGGGAAGAATACTGCATGTTGGTAAGCCCTTCTCTCCCTTAAGTCTTTTAAGTTAAAATGCCAAGATGGGAAATTGTATTAGCCAAACACCTCTCCACCTGACAGTAGCTGCTCTGAGTGGAAATCAAGTGATGTGAAGAACCTGAACTGGGGCAAATCCCATCCTGAGTGAGAGACTGGTACACAGAAATCCTGTTCCTTTCTAATTAGCTCTAGCAGTCACTGTGCCTGTCCTTCAATTAGCACTTTGTAATTGTAATTTCATTCTAACCCTACTTTTCATCTTACATAATGCCTCAAGCCGGCTGAAGTTTTTTCCTCCTGTCAGAAGGGAGTTAGTAGCAGGGAGCTGGAATAGCCCCGCCAGACCTCCCCTGGCAGCTGCTGTGCCCGCTATGTGAAAATGTGCATTTCACCCTTCAGCTAGATCTCATTTAGAAATCTTTGAGCTCTTAATGATTTCCTATAGTTTGGCCTAATTGAATCTAAGTGCTTTTGCATTAAAACTAGAAGGCCCAGCTGGGCTGAAGCTGAAAACCTGTGACCCTGAAATACAGTCCCAGAAACAGGAGCTGTCCTCTGTGTTGATAGTTACCATCTACTGCATCAAAGCCACAGCCATCTTCTGTTTCCGCCTAGTGCCTAGATTGCAAAAATAGTTTGGTTAAGACCAAAGTCTTCTGCAGAACAGAACTGCCGCCAACACACAGAGCGGCTGCTCCGTGCAGGGAAGCTGCTGCAGCCTGAGGGACTCCCCTCTCTGAGTGGGGACTTGCTGCTGCAGGAGCAGCTCTCGCTGCCTCGTCCGTCCCCTGCGAAAGAAAGGAGCTCTGCTCTTGCCGGGGAACGTGCCGCCCGGGGCAGGGCCCAAAGCGGGGAGCTGGGCTCTGGAGCGCTCCCTCGACTCTGCGACTCGAGACACTGTGTACGACTGATGGACACTCAAAAGATCTACCTCCAGCAGGAGCGTTGAGCCGTGGAGCGGGAAGGAGACCGCCGCCGAGAGCTGCGTCTGATGGGTTTGGAGAACGCAGCTCGGGGGCCAAGTGGGTGAGTGTCCTGCTGAGGGAGAGACGTGGCAGCAGACTGCCTGCGCTCCCCTGCCTGTGTCTTCCAGCGGTGTCTGCTGTTGGCTGTCCTCTAAACCTAGTAAAGCCACTAGTGAAATCCCACTAGTTTTCCTAAGAAGTTCTCACCTTGCAGTCTTCTATAGGAGAGGAATGTATACCGTCCAGGGTCCATCCATTCTCAGTCTTTTTTTTACCCCCAATTCTGCTGTTCTCTTTAATGTTCAGGCAGGAACGAGAAATATTTGCATCATGTCTCTCTATTCAGAAGCCTCTTCTAAGAACACCATACAGCTACTGCACAGTGCAGCATCTGTTACTGATCTATTAATAATTATAACAGTAACATTAGCAAGTAACTATCAAACACAACTACAGAGTATGAACCTATGATCTTATCCCCAAGCTAAGAATAATACAAATGACAGTATGAATAATAGCTAATAATAATCTAGCTATTAAAATTATATCCCTACAAAACTAGACCGACTTGTTTCTTTTATTTTAAAGACTAAGTCTAATCAAGAGCGCTCCTGATGCGTCTAGGAGGTTGGAAGAGCTTAGGCAATTGCTGTCATACATTCAAAGTACATCAGACTGTTAGGCTCTAATATTTACATTTCACAATTTCTGGCTTACTAAATTATGCTCCCAAAGTAAATATCATTGCAGTATAGGAAATAATTTACAAAGGAAGAGCTAAGGAATGCTATTCCACCATTTCTATTTTAATCAAGGTGAAAAACACACTCTTGCAATCATCTTATTGGGGTCAATCCTATGCTCCATTAGCAGGAAAATTTTCCATTGAAGTCAGCGCAGATCTTGCTTTCAAGAAAGAATTTTGTATTCTGTACCAACACCTCATCTTGCTATCAGTAGTCAGTGGGAGACATGCTTCTTTGGTGGTGTTTCATGATGTGCTACACCACCAGGAGAAGAACCATTGATGTCAGGAATCATGGAGGTTTGCATCAAAGAACAGATTTGCTTCTAGTAAAGAAATACATGGGAGTGGGCCGGAAATTTAAGAAACTTCGAAGTAACCTGCACTGCGGCATGGGCAGAACGTTAGACCTTATGCATTTTAATAATCCCCACAAGGACAAATCACCTGATTCATTCAATGACTTCAGTGTTCCAGTTAATGTCAATATGCATGCAATATAGCACCTTAAATTGCTGATTTTGAATTTTACTTATATTTTTAATAAAACTCCTTTTGTCTTCCCCAGAAATGTCCCAGAAACTAATGCAACCTTTCGTTCTAAATGAAAGATGTTTCGTTTGATCAGGCAGCAATATTCTATTCAACTTTTAATTTGGCAGGAAGCAGGAGAATCCTCACTTTTATCCAAAATGATTTCATTTTTGACTGTGATTTGTTTACATTTTCCTACTTTGAACTCTTTCATGCATGCTAAGCAAAGCTCATAGGTGACCTTCTGAAATACATTATAAGTCTGATTTGGCAGTTAGAGACAGCATACAGCTCCGAAAACACCCCTTCAGTCCTCATGAGATAGTGAGACCATCTTCCCCCTGCAATCACATACAAAAGCCCTTAGAGTTCTCCCTAGAGATGTTCACAATGTGCAATTAAAGAGGGGTGCTGCATAGATCTCACCAAGTCTGCTGCATATTTCAAACTTACAATATTGTCTCTGGACTTTAGCCAGGGAAATAATTCTCACAGCAGACAATTTTTGTCTTCAGTATAGTTGATACTCCCCAAATAATTAAAAAGATCAGCCTACAAAGCTATTGGCTTAGAAAAAATAAGAAATTAATTAACATAAGTGTGTTGCAGTAATGTTTCTTTTAATCAGTTTAATCACAAAATTCTAGCAATTCTAAGTTTATGCAAAAAATATATAGTATTCATCTAAGCAGAAACACAATTCCAAATATCCTCCTTTTCCATAAATAACTGGCAGAACAATTTACCAGTTGTCCATAGTTTGTTGCAGACATTCCCAAATGCTTACAAATTTTATTGTAAGATTGGGTGATTTTATAAAATTGATCAATACAAAAGATATGTTCACAATTTATTCTTCAGTTTAAGTGTCACTTGTTTATAAAGGTTCAACCTTCATAAATTTTGAACTCATGCTAATTCATGACCTGAATACCAAGATTAAGAATGTAACAATAACAATTGCTTTCAGGATTCAGCATAGTTTCTACGCAGTTTTATTTTCTCCATGATTGCATACTGCCCTTTACTGCCTGACCCTGCAGTAGGGCACTCAGGTGACAGTCACACTGGGCTGGACACTGAGGCCACGTCTGGGCTGTTCACATCAAACACACCTCAGGAATGTTTCAAGGCATTGCTTAGGTTGGTAAATTTTTAAAATATTTCAGGGCACGGTTTTAGCCTGACCAGGTGCCCACAGAATTTCCAGGCATGGTTCAGGGGTCAGCACTGGCCACAGTTTGGTCCAAATACGCTGGGTGCACATAACCACCCTGCTGTCAGTGTCGGCAGGCTCAGTGGGCGCAGGCGTTCGGTGCCAGCTGGCCTCTGCCAGGGAATAATCCTCTGCATATTGAACTTACTAGCGTAGACGAAGCTTTAGGGGCAGCACTACAGCTAAACGAGCTTTCATGTCAGTCAACAGTGGATGAACAATTTATGTGAAGATGAAAGAACGAGTCTAATCTTTAGAACTCAGTTGACTTCACAGTTGTATTAATTTCCTCTTTCTTAAGTAACGATTACAGCGTTTACTGCTTTTAGATCCTTGGTGGAACAAAAGGAGGTAAAACGATCAGTGCACCTAAACCCATGTTTTCTTTGAGATCCATGAAAAACTGTGCCTTTGAATTGCTGCTGATTCCCATTTTTCAGTTGCTCGCTCTCTCTTGCAGCACCACCCCGAAAGACTCTGCTACCACATAAATGATGCATAGACCAGGCAGCGATACAGTACAGTGGAGAAAAACAAACACTGAGGGAAGGAGGAGTTGGGGCAGGAAAGAGGAGGGAAGCAGCAAAATGCATGAAAGCAAGGAGTAACAACACAGCGCAAATCAGCTATGTTGAAGTATGAGCTCTGACAGGAATCACACGAAATGAGTTCTGCATCATCTGCCGCTTCTAACATATGCCCTATGGGACTCCAGCTGGAGCACTGAATCAGGAGCTTACTGCAGTCAACCACACTGCCTTTCCCACAAAAACTTCTCTCCACCTTCCACTTGAGGGGAAACCCAGCAGGGGAATCGGGACGAGAGCTCCGCTGGGTCTTAGGGATCTTGTGGGCCTGGGCAAAGGGATCAGCCTGACCACGGTCCCTCACAGACCAGGTGCCACTGACTGTAGGATTCATGAGGTTGGGAGGTAGGACAAGGGAAAAGTAAATCTCAGCAAATTTTACTTGCCATCCCTCCTCTCCAGACTTCTTGTGGCTTCCCCCCCCCCAAGCAGAGACTGCTCTACCCCTTGGCTTTTCAGTTATACCCAACTGGAAGTCAGCCACCTGAAACAGTCACGGTGTTCTTCCAAGTGTACCTGGCAGTCTAGCGTAGGCTTCAGGAACGTGCTTCATCAGACCAACTGTGGA
This sequence comes from Buteo buteo, assembly GCF_964188355.1. NCBI lineage: Eukaryota > Metazoa > Chordata > Aves > Accipitriformes > Accipitridae > Buteo > Buteo buteo. The sequence continues at coordinate 13,641,983 of NC_134195.1, read as the reverse complement.
CATACACATCTCAGCTAGCTGTCTAGACTCCATTTATCATTTACTGAAACAGATACTTCTACCAAGTGACTCATCTCATGCTAAAGTTGCTCTCTGAAATGAACGGTATGCCAGAGAGTACCTATTTCCCTCCATTAATTGCAAAGGGAGTTCAGATGTGCTTCAGATGTGGTCAAAATACTATAGAAACCTAAAGTTAATGAGGTGAAGCCCAGTCATCGTTGCTTTATATAAGAAATAAAGTAATCCAGAAATGAGAAAAGCATAGTCCAAGATGTGTTGTAGCTGAATTAATCCAATCAAACTTTTATTTTAAAAAACCATTGTATTTCCCATAGTGTGTTTCAGTTTTCATTTAATCTAGTAAATACTGTTGAATGAATTACTAGCATTTGTAGTATCTCTCTTAAGTGTCCACTTGATAAATCAGGATGTACTACAACTGGAACATGAGATGTTACATAGACTTGATGTAATTACTTCGCAGTTTAACAATCAATTTCCTCAGGAAACACTGTCAATCTGTTTAGGCCAGTAACCATCCCTTTCAGATGCAATGTGCTATACTTAAGTTACAAGATTGAAGATTAATCTTTATTCAAAAATGTTTACTTGTTTAAACTTTTAAAATACAGATCTCATTTAAGATGTAACATTTATAATCAGCTTTATATTTATGTTTGTGATATATATCACTCAAGCCACTGTCTCAGCACTCAATAATGCTTATTGGCTGAATACTAAGATACCTGGGTGACAGAAGTTACAAACCTGGAACAAGAGCAGTATTTGTGGGATCAGAATCACCAGGACTCCTATCAGATAAACTGAAGGCAAATCCCCTTCTAGCTTGTTTGGTTCTGCTGCACAGGAGGTGCAAGATTGTTCAGAATGTGTCTATTGCTAGAAGTAGGTGTCTGCTTACTTGTTCCTAGGGATCAGCTACACCTCCTTGCCAAGCAGAAAGCTCATGGTCCTTGTAGCCTTTTGCTTTCTCCCAGCTTTTCAGTCTGGGAAGGCTAAGCCAAGTAGCTGTTCCCAGTCCCAGCCCGAGGGAAGAAGCAATCACGAGCAGTGGTGTACTGGGAGACTCCCACCCTCAAGTTTTTTCTTCACCACATTAAAAGTGCAAGCATGGCCATGTGTGTCACTTCTGAGTTTCCCGAAACAGTACAGATTTATGGAGACATGTAAGGAACACCTTCACATCAAAGCCTTATTTATCCACTTATCCACAAGTACAAACCACAAGAATTAACAGGGATGTAAGAAACACCCTACTGGATCACCCCAATGGTCCCTCCAACCAGTTATTCTAACTCCAGCAGTGGCAGCAAGATACGTTATTTAGGGCAAGTATGTAAGCCTACCATTTTCTGCCTTCCATTCCCTCTCATAGATCCCCAGAACTGAGTCATTTCATTTTGAAGTTGGAATTTTCCCTAGCCTCCTTAACTTTTCTACTGAGCTGTGCAGGGATTTTATTAGAATGCTTGTTTTCTTGTTGAATTGAGGCAGTCTACCAGGGCTTCTTATACAGTATTTGTAAAAATATCAATACAGTAATAGTACTACTGTATGAGTCCTGGAATACCTACATGGTATTTAAAACAACAGAAGTGTGTAGATATATTTCCTTTACCTGACCTCCAGCCATTCATTTCAACCTTGAATACAGAGCATCTGACTCAGCTGCTCGCTCTCTACACTAGGAGAAACTGCCTGCCTGCGGATAGCGTTTTTCCCCTATTTCCTTAGATACTCATCAGTGCTCACAGCCCTCTTTCTAGCCTAGCATCCTCTTTTGGCTTATATTTACACTTTGAAGAGTAAATTGTTCTTAGTCTGCCAGGTATCAGAAAGGGTATATTCCCCCCAAAACAGCATCCTCGTTGCATTTTGAAGGATTCATGTTGCTTTGCTTTTCTTGCTGGCCCTGTTACATCTTCCATTTGATTTAACTCTCTGTGCTGAGGCAAAATAATACTGCATCAGTAATGTGAGTATGATATTAAAAATATTACACACAATTGCCTTGTTTGTTATAGGTTGCAAGTCTAATGGTGTTCTACATCATGTTCCTCAGGTCTTGGATAATAAAGGATCTTGGTTACTGTGAGGATCTCAGCTTTCACTGCAAAAAGGGGAAAATTCTACCCCTCCTTGTTGCAAACAAAAGCTTGAAAACATTATTTTGGCAAAAATAAAAAATTGAAAGTCTGGAATCAATTTAATATAAAAGGCAGGCTCATGATTTTTATGATTACACATCACTTTGGCGGGGGGGGAAGGGACACTCATTCATTATTTCTGAATGTTTGCAGGTGGCAATACTGACTGTGGAAATTTCATCTTTGGGAATGCTTTGTCACCAATGTCCTCAGAGCAGTAATAATACCATTCTCCCATTAGTCTGTGTGAATAAGAGTAGTCCTACAGTCTAATTTATTCTCTCTGCAGATTTGGACCCTGATCTTGCAAGCTGTATTTTGTATCCGTGAAAAGTGCTGCAGTGATATGCAGTAGTGGTATGCACAGGTAAGAAGCCCTGTCTGTGCAAGATAATAGATCTTGCAGCTAAGCAAATTGAGTGCAAAAACTGGGAGATGTTTAATTTTTCTATATTAAATTTGCCTTTATAGAAATCACAGCATGTTCATAAAACAATGTAATACAGAATTCCTGTTCACTAATTGCCCTTTACTCCGAAAGTCAAAGGATCCTCTTCCCCCACCCTCCCTCCTGAAGATACACAAACCCCAGCATAGGAATGAAAAGAGAGACTTTAATGGAAAATCTGAAAAGTGGACACCTTCCTTTTGGTCCCATTAGGTGGAGCTCTCAGACAAGAAGAAATGAGTGAAAAAAACAACCCACCAGGCACCCTTAGGAATTATTAGTACTGTACTATGCAGGTATTTTTCCCTGCCGAGAGCTCTCCCCTCTTGATAGAATTCATTTGTATCCAACTAGAAAGCTTATTACATGCTTTCAGAACTACTATTACTCAGCAACCTACCTGTACAAGTAGGTTTTCATTAGCTTAACACATTACTGAGATCAAGCTGCAAACTTTGGAGGCAGCTCAATGCCACATCACTGGGGTCAACAAAAATAACCAGACCGACAGAGAAATAGTTATGGAAATAGAGACGCAGAGCACATAAATCATATAAGAGCAATACGCAAAAATCATAAAATTCCAGCAAGTACTTGACCTCGCTTCCATTAATGATAAGAGTCCACTGACATTAATGGCGCCAGGATTCAGCTAAAAAATTGGCCATGCAGACACAAAGACATGATACAAATAGAAATGGCAAAATGTTTGTTACCTGATTTTCTGTCGCTTTCCTGCTCTAGCTTCTAGTCTTGTTTTGATTTCGTACTTAACATATACATTCTCACGAAGTTTTGGGGTAGCTCTCCCAATTCCTACAGAAGGGGAAGGATGAAGATCACTCTGTGTGAAGTACTGTACAAGCAAAGGACAGAATGATGGGTATATATTTTCAAAGCTATTTGGCTCTTACACCAATTGTTCATTATGTGCAGTAACTCAGCAATGTTAATATTTTTGCCAAATAAATGGCTGTGGTTGGCAAAACGGGAAAGAGCAAAACAATGTTATATAAACAATTATCAGATTTAACAGAAATTAGTAGAGATTGTCCAGATATATATGGAAGGCAAGAGTCTGAACTGCTTCCTGTTAGACTCTACACCTTATTTAAGAAAAATGATTGATTTAATTTAATCAATTCAACCGTGATTAAACCCTGCTAGTTTTATCTTTTATAAAGGCAAACATGACACTTTTGTAATTGACCATTTCAGTGAAGTTTAGTCTATCTCCTAGATTTATCCTTGGTACAAAAATATGATAATTTCATGACCATTGAGGTACGATGGTCAAGGTGGTTTTTATTTCATGCTTGAGTATCATCTGTCTAGTTCCAGGTTTTGCAACAAAACCTTTTGCAGACACTTGAGCAGTCTGAAGGTCTGTTCCATTTTCAGACATTTTAAACCTGTACTCTTCTGTGCCCAAAGTAAACACTATGTAGCACCTTGTGCTAAAGTGAATATGCAGTGCCTGTGAGACATGAGAACTAGCAACTTCATTTCTGTGTTGAAATCAGTTGGCCTCATTATTTGACAGGCTTTAATTTTACACACTACTCTAGATTTGCTTCACCAATGTAAAAAGAAAACTTCTCCTACTAGTATGGACTGCTGCAATGTAAGAAGAGTGTCTCTCCCCAACACTGAAGGTTTCTCCCTCACTTCCATATTCTTCTGCTCTGCACATTTCCCCAGAGGAATGTTTTGTGATCAGGATGATCTTTTAAGCTTTTATTTTTTCCCACAGGAACCATCCCAAACCTGCTGCTGATACAAGAAAGGTGTCACAGGTCAGAATCTGACCTCTCCTTCTTGACACTGACACCATGGACTGGGATAGTTGTGGTCATAGTGGGCAACATGCACTGGTTCCAGTGGCTGCAGCTGTAGCTTCCACAACCTGTTTCAGATGCAGAGGGCATAAAAAGCCAGAGCTTCAGGAGCACATCTTATTTTTAACTTCCCCCCACCTGCTTTCAGGGTGGCCTTAGTGACTACAGCATGTGTACACAGTTTTCAAGTGCTTGTCTGTGAATCTGTTCCTCTTTCAGATGATAATATATATCTATGGTATTGATATGCTCCATTCTCTGTCATATATGGCTACTCATAGCCTCTACTGTACTTATCCTGAGACCCTTAACTCTAATGGAGGGAGTCGTTATTATCCCTATTTCACACCTTCAGGCTAAGTGACTGCTTTTGTGCTATCCAGGGAGCCTGCGGCAGAGTAGGAAACTGAACATGATTCTGTTGCATCCTAGCTTTGCCCATTGACACTGATGTGTGTCACCTTGACATTATACAATGTCAAGGTGACATTACACAAAGAGATGAGCATAGGTCTGATTTAAGCTTCAAGAGAGAATGAAGGTTATGGCAGTCTTACCCTGTTTGCCTAGATACCCAAGAGAAGGAAGTAGGAGAAGGGTCAAGACAGTGGAGAGCTGAAGCACTCGGTGCCACACAGTGAGCTTCTGATAAAGTCCTGTAGGCAGAGAACACAGCTGGTAAGATTCACCTAGCTAGGCATCACAGAAGCATCACGCCAATTTTCCCAGCGTAAAACAAAAAGCTCTCTCCAAATGTGAAATTTCTCCATCAAGAACTTGTTTTTAGGAGATGAGTGGTTTTAATTGGAAATTTATCCAGCAGAAAATTCTCAGCTATCCACTACGTGCCCCCCTAATTCTCCTCCAGCTTCCCACTGTTGCTGCATCTGAACGGGCGAGAACGTTCTCTTATCCACAATGCAGTATTTCGCTAAAGTACAGTGTGGTTAAAAGACAGAAAATCAATCTTAACTACTGAGATTTCCATAAAGTTCAATTAAAAGTGTCAAGCTATTGTGACTAGCTTTGTCAAAATGTGGGTGACAAGCTCTGGTGTGCAGCAAAATGTGCTTGTTTCACAAAATGCTGGAGAGGAATGGCAGCATGCTGCTTCTCAGGAGGCTGCAGGCACACGAACCTTCTGGCTGTATCTCCTCAGCTTGCATCTGACCCACGCGCCCAGAGCTGAGCCGACTCTTGGAAGGGGAGAGCCTGAGAAGACAGCCAGTGCAGATGCTCAGGGCTCAGGAGGAAAACAGTGTGATCTTGATAAGAAAAAATAATAGCATTCACACAGCCAAAATCCCGATCTGTTACTGATCCTGCTGCACCACTCTTTTTCCTTCATACACCTGATGCGGACATGGTACTTTGAAGAGAACATAAATACACTTCTCTTGACTTCTTTGTCTATTCTTTTGGAAAAGTGCTCAGTGCTTGTTCTGTGTATCCCAATATGGTTTCTTTTTTGAATATCTATTTCAGAAAACACACCCCTACTGCAGCACAGTGCAGCCTATAGCAATGAAGAGGAATAATAACAAAATCCTTAAAGACAGATCAGGCATTCTGAGTGCTATACTTGGGTCAAACTTGAAACTGAAGGGCTTCTATATATCATCAAACAAATATTTTCTCTCAGTCTCACAACAGGTTATAGGATGTTAGAAATTCCTACTAGTAATTATGTGGGAATAAAGTCAATTAGCTGAATTAATTATACTTCTTAAAACCAAACTTTTATTTGCTCTGAATAAATTCAGTCTCCTATTTAGTAACAGTCTCCTCCTATTAAGCTTCATTAAGACCTCATCCTGACAATGACTGCGCATCCGCTATTAAACATAGGTGCTTTGTGAGGACCCTGAGATGCCATGACAAAACAAAGCTTCCCAGCCGAGTTATGTGCTTCACACAGGACTGATTTGTTCAAAACCTAGTAATCCTGCACATTTGTTTAAACAAGTGGTTCTCTCATGACCAGCCCTGACCTACTTTCCCCAATGTCTTATTTGTTGCACACACGTTTCAGCTCTCCTCCGACTATACTTCAAACACAGACTGCCTTTTGCTATCTGTTAGCAAAATGCTCAAAACAACGGGGGCCCTGATGAGGGAACACCAACACCACTCTGCTACACAGAGCAGAAAGTATGCTGTATCGCCAGCACCCAGCAAAACCAGAGGTACTTATCTGCTCCTTGAGTGAGCCTGGGATTCATTTCTCCTAGCTGGCCAGTTTGACTTTTTCTTGCACAGAAACAGAGGAGCAAGTCAAACATAAATATGCGACTCTTGCAAAATGAAGAAATCTATAGAAGAAAATACAAATGCAATTAAAGGGTAACAGCGTTTAACAGTGACCATGTCTAACCTCTCTTTACTATTAGCAAGAGATAGATGGAAAACAAAACTAGTTTACCCCCTGCAGAATACATCTCTTCATCTTTTAAATAGACCCTCAATAGAGCCTTCTGTTGGTCATATCGATCTCTTTCACACTGCACATGAGCTACCATTTTTTTTCAGGACATCTTTCTGCTCTTTAAATGACAGCTTGATTGTTGGAGCCAATCTCCATCACAGCAAAACTGTTTATCTACTGGTACGGGCAAGTGCAGCTATTAGTCCTGAAGTCCTGTTGTGTGGCCACTGGCTAAAGAAAATGATTTTAAGTTGAATGGATTCTGGTTTGATGTCCAATATCCAAATCTTTACCTCAGAAGTGGCTCTCTAAAGGTGCACGCAAGAACAGAAAGCTTCCCCCCAGCTCTTCCACTGAACTCCTCAGTGTGATGTTGGGCAATTCCTGCATGTTTTGCTAATAGCTCACCTCTGCTTTTGGTTCCCAGTAGAGATTTTTCATTCCAAATGTGTGGTATAAAGGGACAGTTTATACTTCAGTGCAAATAAAAAATCCATAACCTAAGTATTGGTAGAATGCCTGTGTAGGATGAGTTGGGAAGGGAAGTGTGAGGTCTAATTTATTGACTTAGTTCACTCTTCCTGCACTAAAGGACGAATGGTTAGCATATCTGAAAAGAGTCAAACAGAGAAATCTTTATTTATAGACTTCTCCACCATTGTACCAGGTAGGAAGGAGAAGACATGAAAATAATTCTCTTTTGAAATCTGATGGAAACATAGCTGAGCCATATTAACTACCTCTTTGGATGGACATGTGTCTAACATAAGCTCTTCTCTGTCCTCTGATCCAAAAGACAAGTAACAAAAGTGCTGTCGGACAATTAGGTCAGAGATACCTCCTTTGCCCCTCCTTTTCCTTAACTTGCTTGCTGAGTTTATTCCATGTTTTCAAATTGCTCTGGATAAAACTGAAGAACAAAAGTGCAGCTGGGGTTTTCGCAAGTGGCAATTTGAGGAGTACCTTCATTCACTAAACAGCTTGACTTTTCTCATCAGGGAAGCATATCTGTCAAACCACATGTTCCTCCTCTCTCAGCTCCAATAACAGGTGGCCGATATCTGAAAAGGGCTGATATTCAAGAACATGCAGTATTTAGCAAAGTTACATTCACAACTCTACAGCAATGCAATCGTACCCACTTTCTACTCCTCCTGCATAGTAGAATTAAGTAAATCACCCAAACTTGGATAGTGCATCAGTGCTACAGGTAGGACTGGGACTGAACTTTCCGAACTCTCAACCCCACTGCGTAACCACAGGGCCATATAACTTGCTTTTGTGGTCTGTTGGTAATGCCACGAGCCGCCCTGGCCGACAATGACATCGAGAATAAATCCTGCTGGCATCAACCACAGCCTTAGCTAGGTCCAGGATGAAATTCAGCCTGGGGAAAAGAGCGAACACAGTCCCTCTGGCCAGGCCACGCTAGCTCCTGCACCACCACACAAACCATCTTGCCTCTTTTTCGGAGATGGAGTGTCGGGTTTGGATCAGGAGCAGCACAAGGGCAGCTCTGGCAGTAAGTGTGTGAGGGAACAGCACGAGCGCTGCCCCAAATGTAATTGCCTGTGCCATAAGCCAGATGCCCTGCAAGATGCCTGGGGGGCCTCTGAGTCAGCCCAAAGGCAAACAGAATTGGCCATCCTCGTTTGTCATCTCCCATGGAAAGGCAGGAAGGGCTTGTGTCTGCAGGTTCACGAGAGTCTGGGAAAGTAGAGCTACCTGATTTTGTGTCCCAATTTGAGGCTTTGATTTGATAAAGATCCATTCTTACAGCCTTGAGTCATTTTAGTTGCTTTTTCTTGCCTTTCTTTTCCCAAACACTCTAACCTGGTAAGTGGAACTCCAGAACCCCAGGAGGGTATTACTGACGTGATGCAGCATGACAATATGTAACTCCTGTCTCCTTCCTGCATTTCTACTCTCGAGTATTCTATAAAGAACATCTTTTTTTCAAAGCTGTGTTGTGCCAAGGACTCACTTAATCTGTTCTTTATTGTGGCCAATAAGCTTCTTTTTTCTCCCCATAAATGACCATTCCTCGACACTTTTCCTTGCTGTGAATCTTTCCAAACTGTAAAGTTTTACACCCCCTTACGTTAAGCTGCATCTTCTGAATAACGCAGATGGATTATGAACTCTCAGATTTTGAGTTTTCTCATGACTCTGGATCATCCAAATAGCTGATCAGAGGGAGGTCCATTAATTAACATCACTGATAACTCAGAGCTTGTTTTCTGGCTCTCTCTTTTGAGAGGGAGATCTGTTTTGTTTGTTTGATTGCTCTTAATGCCACATGCTCACGTCTGCCCAGGCTTTTACGCTGTGCCCATCATCGTGAAACATGAGATGACTGATAACTCTCTTCTAAATCACAGAACAGATACTGTCTCGGCAGCAGCACATTTTTGGCCTAAAAAGCAGTATTTGAGGCCTGACATGCAATCTATGGATTTGTCCAATCTAATTAGTGCCACTTGCATCAGTGTTTTTATGATATAGACATATATCTACTCAGAAAATCACTAAAGCTACAGAGTCAGCTGCCAGCCAGTTGTTCCATCAGCTCGTGGTCACTTCTGGCTTGGAAATGATTTGAAAGATGCTATAGAGGTGGAAGGCTCTGAAACACGTCATCAGTCCCTTAAACAACATATTTTCCTATGGCTCTGTTCAGTCAAGTACTCTTTCATAAGATTAGACTCCAATTTTCACTAATTTCATTGTACTTTCTTGTAACGAGGTAAAATTCTGGGTTTGTTTAAGTCGGTGATAAAAATGCTACAGCAAAAAATACTGAATATATCTATTTTTAAGACAATAGACTGATAGTTGGGCTAAATTAATAGGCATTGAGCACCGTGCAGCAATGCCAGACAAATTGCCATATCCATCCTCAGTTGCTGAAAATTGCCTTTAGTATTTCTAACATGTGGCCTGCTTTAGTGCAGACACATTCCAGGAACAGTTGGCCATGTGCATTCACTGGGCATCTTAGACATGGTTCTGACACTCAGTCTCCAAGGAATTGTTCTGTGAGTCTCAAAATCATTCTAGTAAACCAGAATATATCTCCTTATATTTTTTTACATGTAAAATTCCTGTGAAACCATTGAAAACTGGACATTCTATGAAAGATCATATTTAGAAATGATCAGTGGGTGACTCTCTGGACCGGAATCGCCTCCAGCTAACACCAGGGTAAATCACAAGCCTTTATGTTTTCATTGGTAAAGGAATTAAAAAATGTTATTTATTTCAACCTGAACTCATCAGTCTTCTGCCCGATCTGGCCCTGTCTTCAGTGCAAGAAGGAAATGTGTTGGGTTTGCATTGCTGCCGGTCTCAGGTTTACGGTGAGAGAGGATTAATAGTTATGACTTCTCCAGGCAGCCAACTCTGTTGGCACAAGCATTATCCACCACCACAGACCACTGGCTGGTCCCTTCTCAAACACCGCAGCCCACTCCCGGGGATTCGATGGCTTCGGATCCCCTCCCAGACCAGGGATGTGCTGTGAGTTGGCAGGATTTGTCCCCATTAGTGGAATCTGTGGTGGCAGAAACTGGCCAAGCCTGGGAATATAAAACCAACGCTGCCTTTCCAATAGGTTCTAGCTGGTCTGAATAAACACCCTGGCAGGAGGACTGGAGAGCCGACGGGGAGCGGTGATAACTTCATATTGGCTAAGGTTGCCTGTGAACTTAACAAGAAACAGCCCAGTCTCCTTGTGTCACCTATGTCGCATAAGCATTTGGTATGTTAGCATGGGATTTAATTTGGGCATTGAAAGCTGCCTGCATTAGCTCATCACGGTGGGTCTTTTCACCCATCTTTCATGTGTGTTTTTCCTTGCAAATGTGTATTTACTGCAGCACATTTTCAAAGGGAATCGAGAAAGAGAAAACTAAAAGCTGCATGTATTAGTATTCCTGTTTAATTTAATATCAGCTTACAAGGTGGAAATTAAAATGATTTTTCTGTCACTGTTATCTCTCTTCACTTGGCAAAGATCGATTTCCTTCTTCCCCACTGCTTACTAATAAGACATCTGAAAACTAAGATGGTTTTTATGTTTACTTCCTTGTTTAAATCAGCTTTCTCAACTAAGGACAGCTTTGGCAATATATTTGCTTTTTAACTTGTGATTTCTGTGTTGGCTCAGACTCCACCAGTGACAGAACATCAAACACGGAGAGGCTATATATTTTTAATTACTCAGGGATGCCCTTGTGCATAAGTACATGCAAATTAAATATGCAGAATTCAAAACCTGTTCAGAACAGATTGCACATGTTACACAATCATTCACATTTTGGGCTCAGAAATGATGGTGCACTATTTTGCTTCTCATGCTGACAAGTACGGAGGTATCAGCCATCACTCGGTACAGCGTCATGCCATTGCTACTGCTGTGTCTGACACTGCTAGGTTTGGTACCACTTTCTCGAGAGCTGACAAGCCAAGGAAGGCGGATGGCAACGCATGAATGCTCGAGTGTGAGAATCAGCTCAACAACTAGTCTACGTGGAATTACACCTTCCTACAAAGGAAATACTAATGTCCAGCGAGAAGATTAGAAAAAATATGATGGTTTTGACGTCTCAAAGACGTGCTGACATAAGCACCTAACCACCTGCCTCCAGAATCTAGCCCTCCTTTGAAATGGGGAGGATAAACTACTGAACAAAGTTGCTGTTTGGAGTCCAAGCTGCATTTTATGAACTTGGTACTTGTACCCCGGTAGCATCACAGCTCCAGTGAAGACGTAATTACTTCAAAAAATGTTCAGTGGAAATCTCGCAGTGTGAGGCGGTCATACCGAAAGGAAAAGAAAGGAAACACGGCCATCTGCGTATTGCAGATGAGGAACTAAAACACTAGAGACAAAGGCAGCATGGTGGGTATCCCTGAAGAGCTGACCATTCCTCCTGCACAAAAAAGCTGAGCTTTTTCAAAAAGTCGCATAATGTGCCCTGTAACACATTCACTTGGGACATTATCTCATACCCTTTAGACATTTCACTGTGTCAGAAATCTCCTTATTTAAGAGCCTAGTATTTCTCTCTCATATTTTCTTTCCATTGCCCTTTCTTAAATCCCCATGCTCAGCATTAATCAGAAATTTTCCTCTAGGGTGTTTATGCCTGGAATACCCACATAGCATCTTACCTTCTTCCTCTCAAACTTGATTATCCTTCGTTTATCCAGTTTCTATCTATTGAAGTTTTAATCCTTCCTTCTCCCTCTTGATAAAGTTGCTCTTCTCCTTCTCGACGGGATGATGTCCCAACGTTTCTTTCAGCCCCATCTTACGTGATTCCTTGACTTTCTTCAGTGTTTCTCTACTTTTGATATGGTTGCACCCAGAACTGGAATCCAGCGAGCACCTTCTGGGAAGACGCTACGGTCTCTGTCCCCGCAAGAGATCCAAGGTGACAACTCCTTGCACCGCCCCAGAAGCAGCTGACGCCGTAGGAGCCGCCTATGTCCCGCCAGCCACCCGCATGGGTGACCTGAGGCAAGGGCGTCCGCGTCTCTGGTCTTGGGGCACCTCTTTCCTTGCCAGGGAGCCCGGTCCTGGCGTGCCGTGCTGGGCCGGTGTCCAGACACGCTTCAGGTGGAGAGTGCCGAGGCCGGCGTGTGCGTGACGTGACGTGACGCTGTACGGGCACCTCTGGCGCTACAGAGCCCTGGGGTGAGTGGAAAGCTGCACCGGCGCTGCCGCTCGAGGCCGAGCACGCCAGCGACGCTCCTTCGTCCCATTTCCATCTTCCTGCCCCGTTTCTGCGCCATCTGGCCTATGGCGCCTTTGGCGCATACACCAAAGGCCGCAGAGCCACGAGGGGGGTTCCTGGCGGGCCGTGACCCGTGCCGACCTGCCAGAATAAAAGAAGTATTTTAATCGTACGGGTGGGTTGGGGAGGGGGTGACCTTTCCGCTTAAGAACCAGGGACAAGCCTCGGCCACCCTCCCCAGCGGGCAGCGAGGAGGGCGGAGAAGCCGTGCGCGGCGGGAGAAGGCGGACGGGGAGAGGAAGCCCCGCTCCCTCGCACCACCCGGCCGTTCCCACCGCAGCACGCACCCGGGCGGCGGGGCTCCCCCGCGGCGGCGAGGGGCGGGCGGCAGCGCAGGAGGCGGAGGAGGAGGAGGCGGAGGAGGAGGGGGCGAGCGGCGAAGGGAGGGAAAACCTCGGCTGGGCGGCAGGCGCCGGCCGGCGCGGTCCCAGTCAGTCAGTCAGTCAGGCAGGCGCGGCCGAGCTGCCCGCGCTGAGGGCGGCTTCCCCCTGCTCCCCTCACGCTCCCCCGCCCCCTCCCCGGGGCCGGGGGCGGCGGCGGCGGCCGCGTCCCACCCGCAACTTTTCCCTCCCCCGTGGATGGCTTTCGTCGGAGACCCGCAGGGGCAGCCGGGCGCTTGACACCTGTCCCCCCCATGGGCCGCCCCCGCGCCTAAGTTTGCCGGCGGCCGGCTCCCCTCAGCCGCCGCCGCCGCCGCAGGGCGGGCTCGAAGCCGCGGCGGGGGCCGCGGTGCCCCATGGCCGGCCGCCCCGCCGCGCCGAGGTGTCCGTGCGCGCCGCCCCGTCCCGCCCGCCGGGGAGCCGCCGCGCCCGCCGGAGCGCCGCAGCGGGGGCGCTGAGGGAGGCAGCCCCCGGCACACCGCCACCGGCTCGGCGCCAGCCGCCGTTGCCCGCCGGGTCGCTGGCGGCGGCGGCGGGGGCGGCGGCGGGGGCGGCGGCGGGGCCGCGGGATCCGTCCGCGCTCGCTGCCCCCGTGTAGTTGCCGAGTCGTGGTGTCCTCGGCGGCGGCCCCGCGGGTGACATGCAGTCCCTCATCTCTCCGGTGACCAAGGCTATCCTGGTGGCTTTGTTCATCTTCGCCATCCTGCTGATCCTCTACGTGATTCTGTGGTACATCTGCCGCGATGTGGATTGCGACCATGGGATCTGAGCGGCGCCGCGGGGCCAGGGCTTAGGAGCCGGGATTCACCCCGCGGGGCCGGCAGCGGCAGCGGGAGCCCCGCCGGGCGGCAGCCGCCGCCACCGCGGCCGGAGCAGGGGAAGGGGAAGGAGAAAAAAGAAGAAGAAGAAAAAAAAAAAAAAACCAAAACAGAGAAGAGCCGAGCCGAAAGAGCCCGGACGACAACTGCAATCAAGAAACCAACCTGAGCTTGACCTTCAGAGACCAGGGTGACCCGGTGAGTCTCCGCTCCCGGCGGCGCGGGGGATGCGCGGGTGCGGCGGGGCTGCCTCCTTCCCGCCCTCCCTCCCGCCCCGCTCCGCTCCCCGCGCACACACACACACTCGCACTCGCACACACTCACTCACGGATGTGGCACAGGCCCCCCCACACCCCCCCCACCCCGCTGGCTGTGCGTGCCTGAGCGCCTGCTGCCCCCCTGGCACGCGTGTCCCCCGGGGGGAGAAAGCCGGGGACATCAATGGTGCCTGTCCCCGCGTCCCCCCCGCTTTCAGTTTTACCGAGGGGACAACGCGCGAAAGGCAGCGCGCCCGCGGGAGCCCCCCGGGGCCGGGTGCGGGTGCGGGTCCGGGTGCGGGAGGGGCGGCCGCCGCGCTGCCTTTGCGGCCCCACATTGGTATGCAGGCGGTGGCTGCGCCGGCAGGCAGACCGAAAAGGTGAGCCCAGGGGATGGGGGGGGGGGGGGGGGGAAGCCATTCCGCGGGGGTAAATGGGGGGAAGTAGCGGAAAATGAATGAAGATGTCGGGTGTCCGGCGGCAGGCGGACTTCGGGGAGGGGGTGCGAAGCAGGATGAGTTTCTCCTTCCCGGGGTGGGGTGGGGGGCGCGGGTTGGTGGAAGGAATTTGGGGAGATGATGGAAAAATGTGCAAGGGGAAGTTCTGGATGGCAGCGGTCCTTGTCTGGTCTCGCCGACGCTGCGTTTGCTACGTGCTGCTCTCTGCAGAAGGGTTAATGCTGAAGGGTTAAACGCGTGCCCAAGCCCGGCGGTGTCAGAAAATGTTGATAAAAAAGTACACAACTGACGAACATCTGTGTGCCGAGCGCACTGGGACACTACAGGGGACGTATCCTGCCCGGCTGTTTTCCCACCTGAAAGAATTTGTCATTGGCTATTTCTGCTCTTACCGTTTGATTGTATTGAATACCGTGCGCTAAAGCGGAGAGGCGGCAACACTTTGTGTTTAGAGTCAAAAAGACCTACTAAAAGAGAAGTGGTCCTGAACACTCAGGCTCTAAATGTTTCTGTCCTTGACAGACAAGCTGCCAGGGATTGGAGCAAACTGTAGCTGTGTGCGTTATCCCCGGCGGGGACCTATTCGGATGCCGCAGGGTGCGGGTGCGTGTACTCGATGTGGAATAAGAGACAAATCAAATTCGGGTTTAAAGGGGGGGAATGGGGACCTAGCCAAGTGTAAAGTGTCATCGTGGGATTCAGGATGATTTGACATTGAGTGCTAGTGAGCGAAAGCTCACCTTTGCAACAGGGCTCTGTATTTGGGAGGAAACTGTTCGGAAGTCGATTCTCTTGCTGTTTTGGTTTGTGCTTCTGTTCAGATTGTATTTTGAAGGGCTTTTGACCTGGCTAGTTGATCAAACATGACATTACCGTTAACGCATCCTACTAATGTGATTATAGCAGCAGTGACATCAATGTTTCCTTGCCCTGCAACTACAGTAGCAATGCATTTGTTTACCTCCCCCATGCACACTGAAATGTCTGTTACTCAACAGCTCTGAAGAGCGAGGGAAGAAGGGAGAAGGAGGGCGAAGCTCGTAGAGGCATTTAAAAATGGCCACAGCTCTGTTTTCCTTATGCGTTTAATTATGTAGAAATAAAATAACCTCCAAGTCCTCTTCCTTAAATGTTTTTGCGGTTTCACCAGTACACTTGTTTTTACCTAAGTGGCAAAAACCTCTTCACACTTTGACATGTCAGGTTGTGTCACATGTTCCCTTCCGAATTAACAGCAGTGCGCACCTTCTGCCCCTCTCCCAGCTGGCAAGAGCTAGCCAGCGGTACGGTTTTAGAGGCTTTGCCATTTAGTGTCAATTATTTTACAGTAAACCAGTATTTCAAACTGTTAGTTACAGAACTGGATGGAATGTGGCAAATATAAAATGGTTTTCACAAAACTTTGAATATTGACAGATGTGTGTGTGTGACTAAATGCCTGAGGTGTTGATATGACCAAACGTATTTTATAGTACCCATCATAACTAATGTCAATCAGCTTACTGTTTGCAGAAACTGTGAACTAGTCCATTCAGTTATTGTCTGACCGTTAGTGTTTTCCAGCTGGCTCATGATTAGTTTAAGCATATAGTTTCTAGGAGACCAGATATAGAAAATATTTTTTTTTCTAGCAGCTTTTATTATGAATAAGGTAAATATATATGTGTTTATATATGAATATGTATATATGCATTTTTATAAACACTAACGGGTATTTTCCAGTCTAGCACAACTGAAAAATAAGCGGAGCAATGATTAGCAATATTGTATTTGATTTATAGTTGAAGTCACAGATTCGTTGGCTTTGGATCGATGCTATGTGTATTTTATTATTGTGTATTAACAAATGCAAACCCCTAAAGATATGAAACCCACCTTTCCTATTGCTGCAATGCCTGATCTAAGAGGATGAAATCCTGGCCTTGCTGAGGTCAGTGTGGAATTTTGCAGCTGTTTTCGATGGAGTCAGAAAAATATTGACAGATTTGCATGTGAATTTGAAACAACAGCAGGATGTTACTGAAGTTGAGAGAACTATTGAAACAGTAAACAAGGGCAAATTGGTTACAGTGGAGTGCCTGCAAACCTTATTTTTATATTTATTTACGTGCTTGCTTGGAAGTTTGGTGACGATTTTATTTCTATTTAGTGTTACTAGGTGCTCCTGCCCCGACTCAACAATTTTCACCAGCTTGCCCTTTCTTAATGTATGGTAGTGTTTCAAAGGTGATATCTGAAATATCATCTGCGACTGAGATACAGAGTACAATAGCATCAGGTAGATAGACATCAGCTGTAAGTATTTTTTGCCATAAGATGGGTTGTAACGTCATGAGTAGTACCTTTGTTCAAGGCAAAGACAACTTGTTATCATGTTCGTACTTGAACCAAGAGAAATCTTTACCGTATTGCAAAAATTGGTAATGTTATAGGCTGAAAGTGTGTTATTAGTCCAAAAGCAATTTGGTAGGCTGGCTATTCAAGCATCGTGTAAAAGGATATTTCAAACCTTTGCCTTTTTATGTGAAAAAGACTGTGAAGAAGTTACCACTGCTTCATCAGCAGAAGTGTAATGAATTTTATGGATTAATTCCTACTGCAAGGCAGCATGCTATAGGATGGTCCCAGGAACCCTGTCACGTCTGACTTAAACGTGCGGTATGTTTCCGGATAAGTCATTCTTTACTCAATCCCTATTCAGGCAAATGCCCTGAAGGTTCATTAAATATTTTCTGGAAGTGGCACATAAGCGTAACTGGACAATGAACATCTCAGGTTTGCTTATTTTCTAGTTCCTTCCTCGTAAAATGGATTAATAAGAGCCAGTGCCTTCATGGTATTCCCTCTGTGCATCTTGCACCATTTCCCTAAAACAGGCTTAATATGCGCATTGAAGATCATTCCGGCATGGGAGGGTCTCTGCAGAGACGAAAGGTTAGCCAAGGTCCAAGGATGGCCAGTGCTGCATCCTTGAGATGTCCTTGTGTCATACGAGTGCTCAGCTATACTTTTTCCTCTCCAGGTGAGCGTAGAGTAACCTTCAGGCTGCCGTCAGGCAGGACATGTAGAGCTGCCCTACACAGCTCCAGCCCCATTTAGTGGAAGGCTTGACGTAGGAGCGATTTTCTACTGTCTGTTTTACGCAAGAGGTCAGACATGGTGATTTTGTAGTTGTTCCTTGTGGCCTTAAAATCTGTGACCCTTCGATTACTGGTAGTGTGACAAGCACTCGGTATGATTTGTATGTTTATAAACAGTTTGGGGGGGGGATTGCGGGGATTAATTTTATGATTTATGCCATAATTATAACACTTGAAACTGGCAGGGCCCTTTAAATGACAAATTTCGGGGCAGCGTTAGGGAATACAGTGTCGCTGTAACAAGTGTATTAAACCTGCGGCATGAGCAGGCCATATCTTTTCTTCTTTCTTTGCTAGAATAACGATCTTGCATTGGTAATGTTAATACAAGCTCTGGTGGTGGTGTAATGGAGTCACAAAGAAGAGGAGTGTTTGCCCTTCACCTGAAGAGCAGGCTCTGCGCACACATCGCCTGGCGCGCTCCCTCCCTCCAGCACGGCACCGCTTTGGGGCTGGAACTGGACATTAAAACGTATGGAAAAGTTCCACTGCTGTTTCTCAACAGATGACATTTTCCCCAGTTTTAGTTCGATGCATGAGTGTTTTCTCTTTTTCCTCCTAAGCAGTAGTCCCCTGAACTGTGACTATTCAGTGCATAACGCGGTTTGTAGACAAACTGCACAAATTGATTTTCCTGAAGTGGGCTGACAAAATGATGAGTGTATTGGAAAACAGCACACAATTTTTATTTGTTGTTCTACATTAAGCTAGGTTTTTCAAGTAAATATCCTTTAAAATAGACTACTTTTATTTTAGCGTGCTGTTTTTAATATGCATAGCTAATATGGTTCATATAGTTGCACAGCAGCATCTGCTCTTGTTAGAGGCACTCCAATGATAGCTTTCAAAATTCTGCCCAAATGAGAAAATCCGAGCTTCAGCTTGAAGGGGCTTATAACACTGGCTGCTGTTGAGCAGTACATCTTTATTTTGAATGTTTTGATGTACTACTTTGGAATGCTCAAGATTCTTACTGGTGTTTTCATGAATCACCGTTAAATTAAATCATATGTAAAGGATACCAA
The DNA here is from genome assembly GCF_964188355.1 of Buteo buteo. Lineage (NCBI taxonomy): Eukaryota > Metazoa > Chordata > Aves > Accipitriformes > Accipitridae > Buteo > Buteo buteo. Next base: position 13,623,222 of record NC_134195.1, on the reverse strand, counting down.
TAAGGCGACATTCAGAGTTTCTTTGTGGAACATATTATGAATGTGGATTATGGTTGAGAAAAAGATGTGGAAAAAAATTGATTGTGACTAATTAAGAAAGAGGAAGGAATGGGAAAAGAAGGAGGAATGCTACATCAAGATGGAAGAAGTGCAACTCCAGAGTATTCAAATTTGAAAAAGTGCCGCTAGTGTGGAGTCCCATGCTAAGCTCACAGGACAAAAATTGCCGCTTTCCTTTACAGTATGTGTATAGACATATATATACACACACATCTGTATGTGTGTGTGTGTATATGTTCACATACGTATGTACAATCTATAAGATCAAATTAGAAATCTGCATCTCTAGAGCGAGCTAAGAATCTTTACCTGGATGATTTTATTCCTTTATTCTTGAAACCCAGCTCTATTATTGCCCAATATGCATTTGCTTTAAAACCAGGTAGTGTTGCAGATGCTTTCCTGAGGACTTTGTGATCAAACATGAGTGATATCGTACACTGAAATTATACATGAATCATTTTTATAAAGAAAATGCTAACACACTATTCACTTTGAAAAAAAAATGAGTTCAGGTTTCATGGACTAGAAGAAATACATTAATAACAAATAGATTTTATGTCTTGTTTTTTCCACTGACCTCAAAGAGACAAAGCCCTCATGTACTAGCGAAAAAGCCTATTAGGTAATTAACCTATTATGACCAAGAAATATATGTGAGAAAAGAACATCTCAGATTGAAGATAGAAGAATTGTAGTATTTTGGCTAAAAACAGTAATAGCAAACACCTTCTTAAAAAGTACAAATCTTTCATGTAATACATCTTTTATACTTATGTCTTTAAGTGCAAAGGAGGAAAGAAACCCCCTGAAGTTATGAGCGCTAAAACTTATGCACAGTGAAACCTGCTACATGATTATGATGCTTTTGAGTTATTCTGGTGTTTTATGTAAAGCCTGCCTGAGAGAATGTTTGGGTTTCTGTGGAATAGGATAATGTATGTTCCAAGGGCTGGAAAAAAAAAGCGCCTTTTGTATGAATAGCCTCTTCCATATTTATTGCATATTGGGGTAAACCTGGACACATGAAGAAAATTTTATTTGCTATTCAGTATCCATTTCAGTGGTGAGTCGCATGCGCTATTAAATAAGTACTCAACAAACTGATCATGATACCTACAGCAAAAATTAAATAAGGTCTTCATTAAGTTGTGGTCTTAATGCAAAATATAAATGACATGGTTAGCTAACTTGCAGGACATGTTTCTTATATAGCTCTTTAAATTAATGTACTTCTGAACATACTATCATCACCACCCTTGTGAGACATGTATATATGAATGAGCTTAAAACTAAGTTTACAATCAATCTCCATTCTAATGACTTGTTTTTATTTTCTACTGTAATACCATTCTGACATGCTTAATAGGGACTATAACTAAGTGTGAGTTTAATGAAGTCTTGGTATCGGTGAAGGTAAAAGGAGGACATTGTGAGCAGACAGAAGGACACTCATCAGTACACATTTCTAGTGACTGACGTGGCATAATTGAACTTGGCTGCGGTGACCATGAAATGGAGTTCAAGATCCTGAGGGCAGCGAGGAGGGCACACAGCAAGCTCGCTACCCTGGACTTCAGACTTCAGAGAGCAGACTTTGGCCTCTTCAGGGATCTGCTTGGTAGAGTGCCATGGGATAAAGCCCTGGTGGGAAGAGGGCACAAGAAAGCTGGTCAATATTCAAGGGTCACCTTCTCCAAGCTCAGGATCGATGCATCCCAACAAGGAGGAAGTCAGGCAAAAATGCCAGGAGGCCTGCATGGATGAACAAGGAGCTCCTGGACAAACTCAAAGACAAAAAGGAAGCCTACAGAGGGTGGAAGCAAGGACAGGTAGCCTGGGAGGAATGCAGAGAAACTGTCTGAGCAGCCAGGGATCAGGTTAGGAAAGCTAAAGCCCTGATAGAATTAAATGTGGCCAGGATGTCAAGGGCAACAAGAAAAGCTTCTATAGGTACATCGGTGATAAAAGGAAGACTAGGGAAAGTGTGGGCCCTTTCCAGAAGGAAGCATGAGACCTGGTTACCCAGGACGTGGAGAAGGCCGAGGTACTTAATGACTTTTTTGCCTCAGTCCTTCACTGGCAAGTGCTCCAGCCACACCACCCAGGTCACAGAGGGCAAAGGCAGGGACTGGGAGAATGAATAATCGCCCACTGTAGGAGAAGATCAGGTTCGAGAGCACCTAAGGAACCTGAAGGTGTACAGGTCTATGGGACTTAGTGAGATGCATCTGCAGGTCCTGAGGGAACTGGCGGATGAAGCGGCTAAGCCACTATCGATCATATTTGAGAAGTCATGGCAGTCGGGGAAGTTCCTACTAACTGGAAAAGAGGAAACATAATCCCCATTTTTAAAAAGAGAAAAAAGGAAGACCTGGGGAACTACAGGCCAGCTAGTCTCACCTCTGTGCCCAGCAGGATCATGGAGCAGGTCTTTCTGGAAGCTATGCTGAGGCACATGGAAGATAGGGAGGTGATTGGTGGGGATCGAGTGCACCCTCAGCAAGTTTGCCGATGACATCAAACTGTGTGATGCAGTTGACGCACTGGAGGGAAGGGATGCCATCCAGAGGGACCTTGACAGGCTTGAGAGGTGGGCCCGTGTGAACCTCATGAAGTTCAAGGCCAAGTGCAAGGTCCTGCACATGGGTCAGGGCAATCCCAAGCACAAACACAGGCTGGGCAGAGAATGGATTGAGAGCAGCCCTGAGGAGAAGGACTTGGGGGTGTTGGTTGATGAGAAGCTCAACATGACCTGGCAATGTGCGCTTGCAGCCCAGAAAGCCAATGGCATCCTGGGCTGCATCAAAAGCAGCGTGGCCAGCAGGTCGAGGGAGGGGATTCTCCCCCTCTACTCTGCTCTCATGAGACCCCACCTGCAGTACTGCATCCAGCTCTGGGGCCCCCAGCATAAGAAGGACATGGACCTGCTCGAGCGAGTTCAGAGGGGGGCCATGAAGATGGTCAGGGGGCTGGAGCACGTCTCCTACGAAGACAGGTTGAGAGAGTTAAGGTTGTTCAGGCTGGAGAAGAGAAGGCTCTGGGGAGACCTTATAGCGGCCTTCCAGTACCTAAAAAGTGGGCCTATAAGAAATCTGGAGAGGGAAATTTTACAAGGGCATGTAGTGATACAGGACAAGGGATAATGGCTTTAAACTGAAAGGAGGTAGTTGTAGATTAGATGTAAGGAAGAAGTTCTTCACTTTGAGGGTGGTGAGGCGCTGGCACAGGTTGCCCAGAGAGGCTGTGGATGCCCCATCCTTGGAAGTGTTCAAGGCCAGGTTGGATGGGGCTTGGAGCAACCTGGTCTAGTGGAAGGTGTCCCTGCCCATGGCAGGGGCTTTGGAACTAGGTTATCTTTAAGGTCCCTTCCAATCCAAAGCATTTTGTGATTCTATGAACTGTGATGTGAGTTAAGAGCTATGGGATATGCATTTATTCATTGATGCAATGAAGCAGAGAGATGACACATTACTGCACCTATCAACTTCTGCTCTCAGGCCACTGCAGCCTGGCTATTCTCCTCAATTTGAGGATTCTGGCACAAAAGAGTATAGGATTTGTAGGAGCCTGAGCACTGCCAGTCTGTGAAGTAAGACTAAGTAAAACCTTTGTAATGCATCTTTAGAATCATAGAATCATAGAATTGATGGAATTAGGTTGGAAAAGACCTTTAAGATCATTGAGTCCAACCGTCAACCATGCCCACTAAACCATGTCCTGAAGTGCCTTGTCTATGCATTTTTTGAATACCCCCAGGGATGGTGACACCACCACTTCCCTGGGCAGCCTGTTCCAATGCCTGATGACCCTTTCAGTAAAGAAATTTTTCCTAATATCCAAGGACATCAAGGACATACAAGGACATATCAGAGTACTCCCTGTAAATTCCTACAAATCCTGTTAACCCCTGCTAGGGAACAAATATGTGACCTCAGGAAGCAAGTAGCAATAATGATGATAACAATTAACAATACCAAGATTTGAATAGAAATTTTCTTCCAAGGCTCTTAGGGTACTGCCCAGAGCATTGTAGATCTGCCATCCACATTTTACGTATGGAGAAAGCAAGCTATGGGGGGATCCAGTGACTTTTTAAAGCCACGTAGCAGTTCAGTGACAACATATAGGATAGTCTCCAACACTTGCTTTTCCTCTGTCTCTCAGCCTCTAGAAGGTGACAGAGTGTAGTCTTTTCATGTTTGCAGGTGACGCCAAATTGGAGTCACCAGCCAATAGTCCCAAGGGCAGAGCTGCCATTCAGGGAGACCTAGGCAGGCTGGAAGAATGGGCCAACAGGAACCTAATGAAACTCAGCCAAGTGAAATGTCAGGTCCTCCACCGTGGCGAGAAGGGCCTCTGCAATACCATCAGCTGGGGATGGATGGGCTGGGGAGCAGCTCAGTGGAAGAAGCCCTGGGGTGGTGGTGGGAAGCGAGCTGAATGTGAGCCAGCTGTGTGCCCTGCAGGCAAAGGCGACCAACAGCCTCTGGGGCTGTATGAGCAGAAACATAGCCCATAGATTGAGGGAAGGGATTATCCCCCTCTACACAGCACTTGTTAGATCACATCTAGATACTATGTTCGGTTTTGGTCTTCCCAGCGCAGGACAGGCATGGACAAACTGGAGGGGGCTCAGAGGAGGGGGCAGCGGGGGCTGGAGCATTTGCCCTGTGAGGTGCGGCTGGGGAAGCTGGGCTGGGTCAGCCCGGAGAAGGGATGGCTTTGGGGGCACCTAATAGTACCACTGCCTGCAGTGCCTAGAAGAGGTCACCAAGGAGATGGAGCTGGGCTCGTGACAGTGGTGCATTGAGAGAGGATAAAAGACAACGGTCATAAATTGGAGCAAGGAGGGTTTGGACTGGATGTAAGGAAAACTTTTTTCCCTACAAGTACAGTCAGGCAGGTTTCCCAGAGAAGTTGTGTAGTCTCCATCCTTGGATGTTTTCAAGACCCCTTGAGCATCATGGTCTGATCTCAAAGCTGGCCCTGCTTTGAGCAGTAGAGTGGACTACAGACCTCCTGAGGTCCCTTCCAACTTCAATTATCCTAGGTTTGTATGATCCTATGAACCATGTAATCTTGAGAGTCTTCTACTGGAATGAGCAGTGGCTTGCTTGTTGTAATGTACTCTCTCCCTTAACTCGTGATGTGTGCTAGTCAGGTAAACCAAAAAGATGGAGACGCAGAACTGGGACTGGGTCTGAGTGGGGAGCTGTTCTCAGTAGCCCTGGCCATCCTTACATTTTACACCTGCAGCTCCTACACAACACTCCGGGGTCTTGCATGGTCTGCAGCTGAAGTGGGACACGGCAGTGCATCACTAGAGCAGAGCGACCACTGTGCTGATACGTGCATTGAGAATGAAGCCATCACAGGTAATAGTAGCCTGAAGATTGAAGACAAAAATTGCAATGTACTTATAGCCTGTTTAATTCTTACACCTCTGTGGGGACTCCAGCACATTTCTAGGAACTGGAAATTAATTCAGTTACATGCTCTGACTATAATATAATCGTGCTGGGCATACTCTTGTGCAGTATAACATTTTCCATAATCTTGTCCAATTTTTATCTTACTTTGTGTTTGTCTTCAGCTGTATAAAGCCTGTTAGTTAACTATAATGTCCATACAGGTAGTTGGTACAGTAGGTTTTTAGGTACCGCCTAGCTTGAATTTGAACTGCTTTGAAGAGAAAAACAATCCCATGGGAACTGCATGCTTCAGCATCAAACCTGTCATCTCATGCCTAGGCTACTCACAGTTTATATTTAGGTGGAGAACAGAATGCTAACTGGAGAAAAAGGCACTTAATGCAAAAGGCCATTGTACTTTTTTTTCCCAGGTAGAAAAAGTCTTCTCCTCAGCGCTCAGAATTGTGCCATGACACCTGCCTGCCGGACTGGATGGTGGGCAGGCGCTGGTGCGAGCAGGGAGGTTTCACAAAGGGATAGTGGACGTGCTTTATTCTGACACTTTGGGGTACACCCAAGTTTATTCCAAAATTACAAGACTAAGTTATCAAGACTAACTATTTTCAGTGCAAATCCAAAATAAATGAGAGCTGCAGTGCATCTCTTGTCAGGGGTTCAAACTTTGATTCTCTGATGTTAGTACACAGAGTCACTGCCACCCCCCTTATTAAACTCATGGAAAGCCACATTTGTATACCTGAGTTGATTTTTTTACTTGAAGATGTGTCAAATCATGATGAAAAACATTTTGAGCCTAGACGAAAACCCCAGACTGTTACATATTTGAATGCATAAACTGCTATATTGGAGATTCCTGAAGTGACTTTAATTTTTTTCTCTCATGTGGGCTTGCAAGCCTGGAGAGATTTTAAATTAAAGGTGGAAGAGAAGAGAAAACTTGCTTTTTAGGTGAGTTTATGAAAGCTCTCTTAGTTCTAAAACTAAATTATGTATGAAGCAGCAAGATTGTATTGTGCGTTAAATTCACATGACAATTCCCTTTTTAAAATTTTACAGAGTACTCAGGTGAATTAACTGGATATAGGTAGTATATGTAATGTATTTATTCCAGAACTTCTGTGAACCTACTGCCTTTAGGAATTGAATGTCCCAGGAACAAGACATTGACACCAAATTCATATCACTTGAGTCCATGTGTTGGAGGTGCTGTGGATTCCAAGGATAAACATGTGACAGTATTATGAAATAGTATTACCTTTATTATCAGCCAAGGGTTTCTTCTCTTACTTCTGGCTTCACTAATAAGGTCAGCTGGAAAGTAAGGCACAACAGAGGAGGCTGGGACAGGCTTGGAAGACACTGCAGCCGCTATTGTGAGTCATTCCCTTTTAATCACGTAGGCAAAATCCTATGGGCATGTGGGATGATACACAAAGGAAGGCAAAATTTTGCTTGCCTGGGAGGAGCTGTTCATTTGTTACAAACATTCAGCTGACTTCAGTGGAGCAGTGCCAATTTCTGTTAGCAAAGGCTTTGGTTCTGAGGATACATATATGCATTAATAAATAGTTGAAGTCCTTCAGGCTGCAGACAGTAGCAGCCAAGTAAGTGACGTAGCTAGGTTGACATCCAGCCACCTTTGTCACTCTCAGCCCATGTAGCCAAGTACCCTTTTTTTAACTGATTTGGCGATGATTGATGTGACACACAGACCTTAAAACTAATAATGTGTATTAATAACGTGTAATGTGTGTTCTGTATAAGATGTTGCTAAATTAAAAGGCAAACTGTTACCTCATGAGATAAAAATGTTCATGGTATATGGTTAAAAAACACAGCTATGTAATGCGTGCCTTTGGTTCGGCAGATTTCATGAAAGAAAGTGAAAGAATCGGCACTCCAAAGAACCTCTGTACATACCAAAAAGGAGTCATTCCTGGATAATCTTGTGGGTATGCTGCTGCTATTTTATGAATGTCAGCTGGGCATATACACAGTTTGGTCCTCTAGATGATGGCAGAAATCAAGTGGTTCTTGTGATAACTGTAAAAATAACTAAAAGCCTCTTGAGATTCAACAAGGAGAGGGCTAACTGAAAGACAGTATGCTGCATGGGGTGTACTGGTGGTAGCTGTGCTTTGCAGGGGGAGAAAAGTTTTGCAGGATACCTCACTAATACTTGGAATGAGAGATTAGTGTATAGTATAGCGTGGATGGGTGGATGGATGGATGGCAGGAAAATCCTTTGGGAACTTGCAAACCCCAGATAAGTCTGGGAATGCCAGACCTTGTGATGCATTTCTCACATGGAGATACTCTGACAACGGAGAAGAGAATCTACCCTGACAGGGGTTATCCAGTGTCTGGCGAGGAGATGAAGCGTAGAGCTAGACCGTGACGTCAGGACATACTGTATTGTGGCAGTCACCCTTTGGTGCAGGCTTGGAAACAATCTCAAATGCACAATACTAAATCTATAGCGATGTGCCTTAACAGCCTGATGTTGTGACTCAGTGTGGGCATGTATCAATGTGTTTAATGAATATTTTATCAAATAACATTTTAATCTGTGTAGTGAGATACGTTTCTTAATTTGCCATTTTCAAGATAGCTGTTGGTTGAATTAAGCCTGTGAATGACTTTTCTTTTACATTCTTGTGATGCCTGCACTGGTACTGTAACTTCATTTCTCTTTGAGCTACAGTTTTATGAGTAGAACAGATGCTTGAACTGTGAAATCCATTTATATTTCTCTTAATACTTCAGTTATATAAAAGTTGAAAGAGTGTAGACATTGCTTTCTTAATCAGCTGGATGGTGTCTGCCGCTTGATTTCCGTTCTGACACAGTACCTTCGCACTTCTTTATTCTACCATACAGCCCTACAGCCACCTACCAGCCTCATCCTACTCCCACCAGGGGTGTTCTGCTGGAAACCTGTGCTGGATTTCCCTTTCAACATGTAGGCAGTGGTTTTTGTGCCCTGATAAGGGACAGGCTGAAAAATGCAAAATTATCATTACCTTTGAGCATCATGAGACAGGACACTAAGTGCTTTCAATGCAGAAAGTGAATATATTTTTCCGTCTCTTGCTCTAATAGTAGCAGATGGCACTTGTGGCCCAGAATACTTTGTCCTTTGAATAATGGCCCTTGCTGAGGAAAGCTTGTTTTTCTTCTTTCCATGTGTAAAAAGTTGATTTTTTAAATTGAAAAGCACAAGCAAATCTTACTGTTTATCGGCATTTTGCTGGTTTTTTTACCAGCTGTAATGGTTCTGTTTTTTAAAACATTCTCTGTGATATCTATTACATTAACGTTTGCACCAAACCGATTTGTTACTGTGAGTTTAGAGAGATGTTACACATATGCACATATGTACACATATTTCTTACCCATGATGCTTGAAATAACAGTGGTCACTTCTCATTTGTCTATTTCCACTGAACAGAACTTGATTTCCTTGTTTTGCTTAGTTTTGGGTCACAGTTTATTACATGGACTGGGTCAATGCCCCAAAAATGAAGGGTGAGACTGCTTGGTTTGCAAAAGCAGCTCCTGGAATTCCTGACAATCTGAAGTCTCTATGGCTTTCCATTACATTTATGCCAACTTTTAGTGAGGACAGGAGTGAGAATGGAAATAGACTCCGTCACAAATTAAAGGCACTTCTGAATTAACTTTCTGGATGGACTTTATCTCCAGTCAAGACAGTGGCCTGTCCATGCCTGTCTCCATTCCTACTCAGCACCTTTGTGTAGAGGATTCTCTATTTCAAGAACATCCTCAGCCTCGGTGCATGGCAGTGGAATGCCCTTCTATCGGTGCTGAAGCACCATGGGGACCCCGTGGTCTTATTACTTGACAACACAGGGATTTGGAAAGTCTCTTGGTTGTCACCTGACCTGGACACACTCAGCTCTTACTTGTTTCGGATGGTGACAAGTATGTATAGTTTTATATAAATTTTACAATTTAATATAAAATGTAAGTGATAAAATCTATATGCATAGTTTTATATAAAAAATCAGTCTAAATACAGATCTATACAGAAACATAAATCAGGAAATGAAGATCTAATTAAGGAAAGGAGAAAAGAGATAATTTTAGATTGCTTATTAGGTACAGCACTGAAATACTACATTGCTTTATTAGTTAAGGACAAAATGAGTAAATAAAAGTAAAGAATAAACAATATTTCTTCCATTAAGAAAGCTGCTGTTCTCTGTCTCAGTTAACCAAAACATAAAAGTATTTCTATAAACATCTCATGAAAAACAGTAGCATCCATGAGTTTAGTACTATTGCAAGGTTTTTCTATTTATATTTGAGCATGGTTTGTGCCTTTTTACACAGAGCAAGACCTACTGGAAAAGGCCTAGTCAATTTGTAGAGAAAACTATTGATTTTCCCATAAGTTTAAATGCGCTGGTGTGGAAAGGATGGTCTTAGTCTTCTAAAACATTTTTCAAACAGAAACAGTGGTGGGCTTTGACCAGCCTGCATTTGTGTTTGCTCAGGACCCAGCACCCTGGAGGCAGAATACTGTAGGAGTAGGAATAATATCACTGCAAAAATAGAACAAAACCTGTAATAACAGGAATAATACCTAGCATCTATACTGTAGATATAAAAACTGTGTAGCACTGTGATGTCCAAACACTTTACAGAAAAGATGGGTGTTAGCCCCCCTGCTTTAAAGAAGAGGAAACCGAAGCTGAGGAGGTTAGGGACACTTCCCCTGAATTCACCACCAGGACAGTGGAAAAAACAGGCTTATAAACCGACTCTGCACATCCCAGTCCAGTGAGCTACCCTTGAAACTGCTCTGGAATAAGATAATGATGTTGGTGATTACTGTGTTTTGATCTGAGAATGTAGTGGTAACGGGTTACATATCACTACACTATCATTTTATGTAATTTGCCAAACATTTATAAATAATTCAAACTTCAGGTTGGATGTGGCACATCAAAGGAATCTTGTCACATCCCCTTGTCTTTTTACATCAAAGGAGCATTGGAGACAGTGCTGACATGTTATAGCCATTAAATAAAATGCAGGATTTTGAAGTGAATGACATTTGAGTACCAGACTTTGGCTGATAATGGGAAAGTAAGAGCTTTGCTAATAAATCTGGTTAGAGCACTGCCATCCTGAGGACAGTCAGAGGAGTATATTGACACTGGAAACCTTTGTCATTTTAAAGAAAGACTAAAGGCTGTTGTTGACAAGATGAAAGAAGGTTGTTGGGTAGAGAGGCCAGGGTTCTTCACTGTGACCATTCCTCTTAAATAACATGTCATTATTTTTAATGACATATTCTTCATGTCAACTTATGCAGAAATGGGAACCGCTGCTTTCAGCAAAAGGAAACGGCATCCCAGACTCCAACTGAAAACCAAAGCAAACCAAACCTCAGATTTGATTTTACTAAAATGTAAAACTAGACATGTTTGAAGATATTGTTGACCGTCAAGCTCTTTTCTTAACAGGTGGTGTTGCTGAGTGTTTAAAGTTGCATAAACAAACACATTTAGAGATGGACGTGGTGCAGAGGAAGTCTAGAAGTACTTGGGAAGGATTCAGAAGGCAGAACTGCCCAAGAAATTAAGAATGCGCCCAACATAAGCAATGACTGGCCATGGCACATGGGCAAAAACCAGCACAGTTTGTTATTAGGGACACAGGAAAGGAAACAAAATTCATTCTCTGTGAGGACACTTAAAGTACTGTTGGCCTTTTTAACTTGGAGAGTTGTGTTATAGGCAGGAACGCCAGCTTCCCTGGAGTGCATGGGAAGGAGGTGACACAACTGAAACCAACATGGAGAATCCTATTAATGAGTGAAAATGCAATACCTCCTGTGACAGGGGATTTGGCAGGTAACGTATGCAATTTAAGGAGGTTTCAATAAATCGATTACAAGGCTCGCTAGGAGAGAAATGCCATTTTCAATGAAAGCTTAAGAGATGTTCTGTTTAAACTGTCTGGATATTATTAATACATCATGATTGCTTTTTTAGGTATTGTAATAATTTCAACAGCAAAGAAATTTAGATAAAAGGTCTACAAGGATCATTAGTTTAATCTATTGAAGTGTACAGTGCTCCACTGCCCTCTTTTGCCATGTACCTGGAAGAGCAGCAGTCACAGTAACAGGTGCCATCACAGAAATGGGCACCTTTCTCTTCCAAGGCATGTACCTTTTGAAGTGGCTTGCAGACCAGTGACAGCACACGAGCGATCCTTTGGGAATCTTCTCTTTCTTGCTACAAAAGGAAAAATACTGCAAATATGATGTCTTTTTTTTACATGCCTAAGGACCAGATATTCATCCTTCACTCCTGCAGATTTTCCACTGAATCCTTAAGTGATAATTAGAATTTGATCCCAAGTGGATTTGTTCAGAAGGTATTGCTACGCAAAACATCTAATAGGGATCCTGAAGAAATAGAATGAAAAACTACATCAGGGCTTGCCCTCTACATGCATTCTGCTGGGAACCAGTTCAGCCTGGTTAATATTGTGTCTGTAAACTATTTTGCAAAGGAAAAAAACACCTTAATTGTTTATTATCTGTCTGTCTTGCTTATCAGGAAAAAATGTGTTTAGAAAATTCTGCGCTAGCCCTTTCAAAATCTTCCTGTTAGTTAACAGGGCACACTTGAATAATGTTTATAGTTCTCTTTCTATTTTTCACAGTTGGCAGTACCCTCTAGCAGCTTGAAAATTATTTTGGTTTTCCTACCATTTTGACACTGAAATTTATGTAGAAAAAGAATAGCCTTGGGCTTATGTTGGTGTCTTATTGTCTTGCCAAGATATTTTTTTTTGCTTTTGCACAAGCATCACTGACAGTGAGAAGACAGCTCTTGGAGCAGTTTTTATCTGTTAGGGTTCCTGCAAATTTAGTAAAGAATAATAATGCATCATGAACAAATTAATCCATCCTAAAGCAGAGGTACCTCCTGGGTGAACTTGGCTGTCTGCATTTTTACAGCTAGCACTTCCAGGTTTTGTTTTTTTTATTTTATGGGGAAATGAGCCTTTTATGCATTAATTATTTGTACAAAAATATAGGTTGAAACATACAGAAACATATGACATAGAAAGTGTTTATGCTTACATGTTACATGTATCCTATTACACCATTTTGTTGGAAATTATTAGACTGCCAATTACAAGATCTAGGTTTATAACATCTAGCCAAGGTTTGCTTTTAATGTGAAGAGGCAATAATCTGAGGATGTTTAACTTCTGTTTCCGTCTTGTCAATGACCACTCATTTGTCGCCATTGAAAATATCCAGTGAAATATTTTCAACGGTTATTTCCGCAAGCTAGCTAATAGCATCCATTGAGAAGCTGATACAGTAGTGTACCCATTGCTATATTACAGTCTGGGAGCAGGGGAGTTGGATGGAAGAAATTGCGAAGACTGTTGGGGAGGCAAAAGAGCATTGCACAGCTTGAGATCTGTTTTGAGGAGGCAGCAAAGCTGGGGAAGTTCAGGGTGGACCATAAGAGCATGCGGGAGCACTAGGACATAAGGAAATTAACTCAGCCCCTTTCTCTCCCTGCTAAGATCTACATTTGGCCCAGCTCCAGGGAGTTTTCAGCATATGTATATATCAACGTACCTACCTTCCTCCAGCAGACTGTAAGGAGACTGCAGAAGGAGCTCTGGCTGCAGCCCAGCTGAAGCTGTGGCACTGGATATGAACAGGCAGCAGTTGTAACACAACTGCCTGACAGATGTGTGAAAGTTACCTCACACTTGGCAGCTTTATGATACTAAATGTGTTGAGGTAACAAACATCACGGAGTTCGCAGCAGATCATCTATGATATGCTTTCCCTTGCCTTCCCTTCCCTGGCCTTGCCTTGCCTTCCATTCCATTCCCTTGGCTTGGCTTGGCTTCCCTTCCCTTCCCTTCCTTTCCTTTCCCCAGCTCTACTCATCTACAGACAGCAGATCCTAACTGGCACAGTCCTTCTAAAGGTCTATGAAATACTTGAGTTCAGTGCAAAGGTTTCTTTTTTTCTTTTTCTTGTTTATTTTAGAAGAAAACCTCCTTTCAAGCCAAAAGACCAGAAAGCTAAATTACACTTCGAGGATACTCAAAAATCTGTTTCCTATTTTAAAGCAATATTTTTTTTAAGTCTTAATTTTATTTTATTTGCTGAGCATAAAATGTGTGAAGAACTGGAGCACCACAACACAGCAGCAGCGTCAAAAACCTGTAATAGTAGGACTTAACTACCACGCCATGGGATTAATGGGAGGCATCTACGTTAGTGTTTTGGGTTGGATCAAGAGCGTGCTTTTGAAATGAGACTGCTCGTTGTTGCCACTTCCCAGACTTGGGTTCATACCACAGAGCTCTCCTAGCCAGCGTGAGATGACTTCTCTTAGGGCAGCACAGGATGCAGTCCAGAAGCCCTCCTGTGTGCTCCAGCTATCATTTACGAGTGATACTGGTCACACACAGCTGCCAGAAAAATATGGCTATCTTTTGGAAGTTACAGAATTTTCCAAAAGCTTCAACTGTAAGTGCTTCAAGCTCTAACTAGCTCTGAACTGACTGCAAATTGTTGCTTAGGACTGAATCCACAGAAGTGATTTTTCCCGTGTTTTGTAGGATTTTGGGCTGTATGAAGCAATCATTGATGTCTCCAGAAACTTCACCTGTGAACTCTGTCTCATTATGACATTTGGGCAGCTTGTGTACCAGCAACTGAAGCTCCCTATCGTGGGTATTTTATGAGACATCTGATGACTCTTCTTTATCTAGCAACATCCTGTACGTGATAATATTTTTAGCTCTAGAAGTGTATAGCAGTAGCTGTAAAAATCTAATTTAATTAAGGTTAGTATCAGGAAAATACTAACATGTTCATATTTTGTTTTCCTATAATTTGGGAATTTGTGTCATTATAGATAGAGATAATTCTGCAGTTCTCCTCTTTATGAGGCTGTAGCTCTAATCTACAAGGCAGTTGGATGCTTGCCGTCAACTCAGATTAGTCCAAGATTTCACTTTGATTTTTTCCATTATATTATACAATATTTTTCAATTTCAATGATCAAATACAGTATTTCAGTGATCAAAATTTTCACCCAGTGTAGCCAAGTATTAGAGAGAAGTATCCTCTGGATTGCTGTTATTCAACCAAATGATTATTTTTATATTAAAAATGTACAATATTTTGTGGGTGCGGCCGTAAAAAGATGCAAAGGGCAGTAGTCGTGCATATCGCATTGAACTTCAAGGGAAACCGATGCCAAAAAATGTCAGGATACTTTAGGCATTCCAGTATATTGGGCAGTAAAAGAACAGCAATAAACACCAGATTATTGAGAATTCAAATGGGATGTTTATAGGGTCTGTCAAAAAGAATAAAGAAGTGGGGTAATCTTGTACCAACAGAACTGCATACCAATTGCAGCAGATTATCTAATTATAAAAAAATTAAGTAAAAAAGACCTGCACATGATCTTTAGGCCCAAATAGTCTACATGTCAGAATAACAGTCTGATCCTCTATAATGAATTTTGAAAAGTTGTAACCATCTGGGAAATTGCTGAAGACAAATGCCTGTATAGCTTGCTACAGAGATGATAAATCTGTAAATAGACAAGAGAGGTGTAGGGGAGAAAGGGTTCAATTCTTCAAAAAATTGAAGCAAGGAATCCCACCATTACTGTTCAGTAAGTTGCATGTTTACCTGTGGTTAATTACTGATACAAATGGTAGAAAAGAATGTCTCTGAATATCTGAAGTATGAAAGAATGGTCACCAGCACACATATGAGTTTCCAAAGATAAAATCATATTGGATAATGTCACATTTTTCTGAGGAAATTAAAGAAAAAAAGAATTACTGGAGATGGTAGTATGTCTAGAGTGTAATAAAATATTTGATACTGTGTCTCACAAAGCACTGTGTTGAGAAAGAGAAGATTGGTTTCGGTACAGTGAACACTTGTACCAACATTGACAAACAGCTTACTGGAGGACTGTATGAAAGGTGGCAGGTGTTAGGAATTAGACAGGAACGCTTTCAGTGAGAGATCTGAATATAAATCACAGGGCATACTTTATTTAACATCTCATGTGTGGTCTGCCTTGACTACAGATTCCTTTGGTCAGGAACATCCTTGGTCTTGTGTTTCCCTGGTCCGTAGTAGACTTCCCTTGGGAGCAGGGTGGTAATAATAATTGATTAGAAAATTGAGGATGTATTTTGGAAATTTCACTTTCCCCATCTGCAAGACAGAATTTGCTGCCCGGGGTTTAGTTTAGTTTAATCTCTAATAAAGTTCAGGGGACTCTTCCACTGGATCTATTATGTGCGATTCATAAAGGCTGATTTTTAGGATGGCCGCTCTTCCTTGGATCTTGTTTTGAGTGGCAACAGGAGAGATCTCCATTCAGCATCTGATTTAATTACTTTGGGTCACCATCTAGAAAGGTTCTGTCACTCTCCATCAGCAAAACAGGAAGCTTGGAGATCTTACTCTTTAGGCTAATCGAAGGCACATAAGTCCTAGTCCTGATGAAGTCAGTTCAAACCTTCTCAGATTATATCTGGATGAAGTTTGGGCAGATGTGTCACAGTACTGCACCGCCGAGGTAACTAACAGGGGCTGATTTCTCAGAAATGGTCTGAACTTAACATCAGAGGAGGGAGTTTGCCATTGTTATTTGGAGAAATCTGTAAGTACACCAGCTACCTCCATTAGCAATACTGATAGGAAAATTTAAGCTACCTTAAAATGTAAAGTTTGTCAACTCCTTAAATTCAAGCAGAGTGGAAATAAATTTTTCCAGGCAATCAATATCTCAAGCTGGTATGGTAGATTGGACTCCGGCAGAAGTGAAAACTCTCCTCTGAAAGCACTTGGTACAGCAGTCAGAAAGCCAGGCTGTTCCCACCGCCTAGTTCAGTTTCCATCCTTGGGCACCAAGGAAAAATCTAAGGATGAAAGGTGCAACGCCTGAGCTGTGACTGTATTGCACAGCAGTGGTGTGTTGACAGCGGTTCCTTGGTGATGAAATGAACTCCAAAGGCCAGCTGAAGCAAGTGGCTGGTACCTTCCACCCAGGTTGTGTCAACAGCAGCATCTCCCTCTGGATCATAAGTGAGAAGAGCACAAAACCAACTTGGGGCGGAAAATGGTAATGACCTAACATCACTGTGTGACTTGGCAAACCAAAAAAATCCCCAAAGAGCTTTTTTAGTTCAAAAGGCTTTAATATCAACCCCACAGAAGTCACAACTGTAAACACTACTTGCTGATAAGATAATTGTCGCGCACACAAAAAAACAAAGACCGATGCCTCCATGGCCTGG
The DNA here is from genome assembly GCF_964188355.1 of Buteo buteo. Lineage (NCBI taxonomy): Eukaryota > Metazoa > Chordata > Aves > Accipitriformes > Accipitridae > Buteo > Buteo buteo. The sequence continues at coordinate 13,606,369 of NC_134195.1, read as the reverse complement.
GCATCCTACCTCAGCGTCCGGAGTCTGCAAGAGGCTGGTTCTTGAAGACACTGACAGTACCGTGACGATGTCTGCACACCTGAGGATCCGGCTGTCATCAGGGTCTCTAGGCCAAGCATATCCCATCAGATTTGTATGTGGAATAATATAAAAACTATAGAAGACTCAACAACATAAATTTAAATATTAAATGCATAGTCAAGCTAATTGGCAAGAAAGTAAAAATACGCTGACCAAGTCATCTGCCATGAAAGGTACAAAGAACAGTGAGGGAGATGAGGTTTTTGGACTGTTTCCTCTTCAAAGGACTACGTTTAGCAACTGAAAAACCACAGCGAATGTCCGTGAAGGGCAGTGGAACAAGCATTGATTTGCGTAGTACGTAGTCTGAGCAGAGTGAGTTGGGCTCTTGGGAGCTGGGTATGGGTCTATGATGGATTCTTCCTTCGTGCCTCTTTATTTCTGAAATAAAAAGAAAGAGGAAGGATAATTATGCTTTAGCGTGGGATAGACTAAGCAAGTCAACAGCTGAGTTGTTTCTGCTCTTCATATGGTTCTTTAACGTACAGGGTGGCATTTCTGCTCTTCATATGGTTCTTTAACATACAGGGTGGCTGACCTTTCTGACCATTTTTTCCACTGAAATAAGGATTTGCTTGTTATTGGTTATATGTGACTGGTAGGACTTGTGATTTCTGATTCTAGCAACTATGGATTCAGTAATGCTAGAAGTACTATTTCTATTTTATTTAATAATCTTCAGGAAAAATAATTTTCAAATCAGTATTTTTCTGAAAAGGGAAAAAAATATAAAAAAGGTATTTTATTAAATAAATTAGAGAGAAACCTCTGTAAAAGCTTGCAATATGAACATAATGGAAGATAAACCAGAACAAAATAAATCTACCCTCTGGTAAAAGACTCAAGTGCTAAGAGTTGTATGTTTTCAAAGAATCTTACAAATAGAAATCAATTTTTATAATCCTATGGTTTTATCTATTTGTTTATTTCACAAATTGTAACATCAGAGGTTTTTTACAACATTAATTAAAAAATACAATTTTTTTCCTTCCTCTTTCTTCTTCCTAGAGGAACACCAATGAATGCCAAGTTTTCTTCTGAGCTGCATAGAGGTCCCATTGACTTTAGTGACAGCTTAATATCTACCCTTTGATGAGAGAATTTAGTCCTAAGATGTGTCCAATTAAAGAAGTGTCCAAAGGAAGATTAACTCCATAAAGAAGCTTCCATGAGAATTATCAGTGAACTGCAATGATTTTTTTTCACCCAGTCAGTACTTTGTTATTTCTGAAGCCCAGTGGTTTCGCTGAATGTGTAACATTCATTAAAAAGCAACATACTAATCAGAGTATTCTTGTTTTATGTTAGGTTTTCCTTTTTTATTACCGTGCTAGCTGACCTTTCACCTGACATAGCTAGAAATTTTTCACTTTGGATCTTTTGTCGGGCTGAGTGCACGTGAGCTCTCCATGGTTTTCATCAGAAAAATGAGGTGGCGTGTTGCTGCCCCTGTGATGAGGGAGACCCTGGGGCTCTGTGGAGCGTTACTGAAGTCACTGGACCTCTGTGAAAACTCTGGTTCCAACTTTTCAATTTCCTTTGGATCGTCTGCAAGTTTCTGAAAGCTGTGATAACCCAACTGTAGCTTCAGAGCAGTGTGAGAAACCTTGGCATGTATGGATCCCATCAAAGAACTAAGATCTAGTCAAAAGAAGAAACCCAAACAAATAAAAATGTGATGTAAAAATATATTTAAAATAGCTTAAATGACTAGTCCCTGTGTTGATGAAAACACTGAAAATTTAAAAGGGAAATTGCTGTTAGTACTGTGACAGTGATGACAGCTGTCATGATTGTGTTTGATTAGATTCTGTTGTTTTTAAAACCCTCAACTTTGACTTTCTAATTACATCTGATTACATTAGCCTCCCCATACTTTTAGGAAAAGTGTGTGTCTAGTGATCAGGACTGTAGAAAAAAGGTGGAATCTTACTCTACTGAAAGGTTCACAGACTAGGTAACAGATTTTTTAAAAAATCCCCCAAATACTAATTTTTAAGAATGCTGCTGTTTTTTAAACATGCTGTTTTGAGCCAGGTGTCTGCTAAAATTAATTGGGCTTGCCCAAGCCTAAGCCTGACGTTCAGATGATGCTTGGGATGGACTCTCCTTCCCCGGGCAGGGCCGGTGGCGAGAGGCAGGATTCGGGGAGAGCCTCCAGAGGGAGATGCTGCCCAGCGAACTCGCCGCCTTGGCGGGGGGGAAGCGCTGGCTCCCTGGAAGCCCCCCAGCCCCTGCTCCCCACTTGTTGCACTCATTGCTAGCCTTAGGAAAATGGCTTCGCCACGGGGTTTGGGTGCAAGCCAAGTGCCGCTTTAACTCACGGCCCCGAGCACTTGGCTCCAGCAGTGCTGCTTTACCGGCATACGTCGCTGGTGAATTTTATCCCCCACGCTTGCGTTCTCACTCCTCTGAGCGCCGTTTGCAAGGAGGTTGAAAAGTGAATGAGGTACTCGTCATTAAAAAGGTTTCTGTGCTGTATTCAAGTGCTTACTTTTATGAAACCCCGTCTTTAGTTGGCACTTGTTTGATGTCGCGGAGTGTCTGGCTGAGACTCCAAGGGCAATGCCTGGGCTGCCCATGGGAAGGGGACCTCCGCAGCACCGGAGCAGAACGAGAGCAGGAGATGCCCCAGCATCAGTGGTGGCCTGCTGAGGAGCACCTTATATTTTTCAGGATTGCGTAGTTGGGAACTTTTGCAGTAAGTCATATATCTGTTACTCTTCAGCGCTTGCTCAGGCACAGGCTGTGTGCTGAAGTTTGGCCGGAAAGCGGGAAAATTACTATCCTACTTGGCAATTTGGCAACACACTGAAAATCCCACCATCGGCAATCGGCCTTTCTGTATGAGCGTGTCCCTGCTAACTACATTGGTTCAGATGAGCTTGTTAAGTGATGGAGACTGACATTTTCTCCTGGAGAGAGCTGCCTTTATTTGGGAAAGTTATCAGATACTAGAATGATTCATCTGCTACTTCAGTCTAGGTATTCGGTTTTCCTTCAAGACAAATCAAACAGTTGCTGTTGGCATGAAAAACAGGGAAGGCAGGCAGAGTAAGAGAAAGGACACCTTATAATTAAAATCAGGCTTGATCTTATACCTTACTTCATTATACTACTGAAGAAAATGGCAGGTTTTCCTTCCAAATACTTAGACACTCCAAGCAATATTCAGCTGTAGCAGCACCACTTTAGACAAAGCAAGAGCTAGTATTACAGTAGGAAGATTAGCTAGGTATTTTTCAATGCTCTTAATCTTAAATGGCAACTTAATCTTTGAAAAAAATTCAGTGTAGGCCTCAAAAAAATTGACATCGGCATAGTCATGAAGTGGCAGCTGACCTGCGAGTGTGGTGTTGCCTAGCAATCCCTCACCATCAGGCAAATTGGGAAAGTGGGTTAGAGTGATTTATGCCAGGGAAGAGATAAATGCTAATTTTCTCCAGAAGATTCTGGTTTCTGTGGTTATTAGGAAGGATATTAGCTCATAACCCCCTCTTCTTCCTTTTTTCTTTTTCTAACAAGTTGAAAGGCATTTTGAAACAGAACATCAGTTCAAAGAAAAGTCTGCGAGAACGCAAGTGCATTTGCTTCCAGAACACTAATTTAACAAACGGTTGATAGAACCAATAAGTTTGGAGGGAAAGAATAATAAATAACACAAAGGGAATGTTATTTTAATGCTTCCCTGAAAGTTTGCATGGCCACTTTGATTTCTGGATCAGCTACCGGAGTCCTGACCACGCCACAGAGTCCCTGCACGTGGGATGCTGAACCTGCCTGGGGTCCCGCTGCTGGCAGAGGCTGTGCCAGCCCACCTGAGCTCACCGCAGGACCCAGGCCTGAATTAACTAGCGGTCTGGGTCGAGAAGGATGAGATGATAGATAGAAAAAGCTCACACGCTCGCTGGCTCAGGTCATTGGGGAGCTCTTGTACCGATGCATTGTGATGGAAAGGGAGTATTTTGAATTTGGAAACTTGGTGGCAGAGGCTGAGAGTTTGATGGAGATAAGCTTCTTTCTCCCTCCTCACGTTTTGATGTACGATCCACTCTTCACGCTTCCACAGCAGCAGATAAGGAAGGGGGAGGCATTTTGCATCACCCTGGTTGCCTGGTCCGGGCAGATCTTTTACTGAACGTGAGCAGTAATGTGAAAGCTTTGTCCATCAGACTTTCTGGTCATGCTGTAGAAGAGGCAGGATGCCATGATGCCTTCTGGTGTACTGTGTGGCTGACAGGACGACTTTCCACTGTATGTGACAGAGGTGCTCTCTCTTGCTTTTCCTGGAGATTTTTCCTGTCTGTTACAAATCACAAGAAGGGTAGTCCTGGTTCCATCTCCTCCCCATCCCTTAAAAACACTGGTAGCCATGCAGTTACTGCGCTTCCAGAGTGTAGGGGCTATAGGTGTGGCAAGCCTCTTTCTTTGTGTAAAACACATAAATTCCCTGTACTCCCTCCCACTTAGATCTGCACAAAGCTCAAACCCAGATGGAGCTCTCACTTCCAAAGGTTTCTGTATGGAATTGATGTTGCACCCTAATAAATTGAGCTTGTAGCACCCCAGAAATATATCCACCCAACTGAGAGGTGCAGCATGTTTGCTATGTGTGACACGCGAGTTGCTCTATACAAAGGTTTTGAGAACTGAAGGATAGAACAGGTTAGAGTAGGTGGAATATTCAGGACTGTAATACGTATATTGTGTGATGGATTTCCATGGAAGGTATTACCAAATGTAGTAGCTGCCCTTAGAAAATAAGCACAATAGCTTTTCATTTGCTGGTTATTTTAGCACACGGTCAAAGAGTGAAAAGAATTTAATACCTCTGTTGCTTAATCTGGAACTCTGACATTTCTATAGCCGATGACAAATGATTTTCCAGGCACATTTCTGAGTTTATTTAAACTGAGAGGTAGCTGTTATCTTTCTGAAATGTCAGAATACTTGTCTGAGGAATACAGATACTCCTCTCCTTTAAGTGGCATTAAGTATGTGAGAGCAGGACGCACAGGGTCAAATACAGACCTCTGTGCAATAAACAACTTCCAGGTCATAAACCATCTCTTTATATAAGTATCCCAAAAGTTTTCAGCATGTTTTTGTCTTGACCTTTTAAGACAGGCAATAGTACTTCTGCTTGCTAGGCAACTGATTTTTGCTCATCTCTTGAGAGGTTAAAATGAAATAGCAGTGATTTTTTACCACTGCTTCAGAGGACTGCAGAAAAAAAGTTATTTAATCAGAAAGCATAGCTTCAGGAAATTACCAACTGCTATTATGAAAATAACCGAAAATATTTCAGAATCCCCCACCATTACAATTGGGACTGCTTGCCAGTGTACCATTTTAATGATAATTTTGAGAGGAGATGAAGCCTGACAACACGTATCATGACAGGGAAATCAGAGTTGCATCCAGAGAGAGCAATTTCAGGCAGGAGGCAGTGGGAGAGTTTCACAGTTCCTTTCAGATAAGAAACGTAAGCAACATACAAATGCGAAAAATAAATTAAAATGCAATGTAAAAACTTCTCTCCTCAGTAAGGTAGTGAAGAAAATCCCCCACAAAATGTACCTAAAACTTGCTGTGGATGTGTGTTTTCCCACTGTCATCACTGGAGCTTCCTGTGACTTTGACAATAAAACCCAGAACCAAAAGCTATGAATGATTTAGTAATGCTGAGTGAAGTGACTATGCATGTTTTATAAATATTCATTAAGACAGATTTAGCTAAGCTGCCAAAATCATTGATTTCAATGGGGAGAGCAGGCTTCTGTTTGACCCCCGAGTAACAGGGAGAAAAGGAACTTCCTTACTTATAAGTAATAATAAAACATTTAAATCCAAAGTTCATACAAAGTCTAATCATATTCCCATCTTCATACAGACTTTGCTTTTGCAGGGTACTGTGCAAGCTTCCCGTTCTCAGATGAACTGTGCAAAACTGCATCAGTGTATCTGCCTAACAAATGTTCCCCGAAGAACCATGAAGATCCGGACAGTGTTTGCACGGGCATCCCGGTAGCTTGCACGCATCGTCTGTGCCCTCAGCGCCCGATTCACGGCCGTAACCTCCTTCCTTCCGCGCTCAGCTCGAGCGATGGGCAGGCTGGTCGAGGCTGCAGAAGCAGGCGTCTGGCTCGGGGGGTCTGCGCTGCAGTCTTCGTCATCAAGACGGCAGTCATCACGCACGGTCATTCGCTGCTTGCCCTTCCCCAGCCTGGAAAAGACCCCTACGGAGCAAGACGTGCCTTTGAACTGAAGCGAGAAGATGGACAACAAGGCGCAGAGTGTTCCTGGGTTTGCCGAAAATGTTTTACTTACCAAACGGCACAGCCGTGGCGGGCTGAGAGACCTTTAGCAGAGAGGAACTGTGGAACAGGAAATCTGGGCTCGTTTCGCTGTGCACGTCAGGCTGCGGCCAAAACCAGAGTAGCTGTGCTAACATGTGAAAAGTCATCTGATAAAAGGCTGCTGCCAAAGAGGCACAACTCGGAGGAGGAATAGCCTCAATACGTTCGTTTTCTTGGTTTTGGTTCCAGAAGATGCCTCTGTCTCATGACTGTAATAATACTCAATCATCATTCTATAATTAAGGGCTTTTCGTGTTATCATCTGTAGAACTGATTACTTTGGGCTATACCGTGCTCATGCTGAGCTTCCTGGCAAAATTCCCACTGACATCAGTAAGGGAAGGATTGGACCTTTCCTCAGCAGTTTACCGCTATTGTTTGACAATACCATGCTTTTCAGACAGTTTGCAGTGGAGATTAAATATTTAGATTCTTAATTCTTGGAATATTAAAATGGCACTGTAGAGATAACATGCTGTTTCTCAGAAGCCTGAGTTTGTTCTGGTCATTATTGCTTCCAAGGAATATAACACCAAAGCAAGGCATGAACACGTATGAAAAAGATTTTACCCAAGAGGCTGAAAATGATAGACTCTTAAGGCATGAAAAATAGGAAGGAAGATGAAAGATTTTATATTGCAGATGATATAGCAACATTCGCTTGCTTTTTCTTACAGTAAAAAAATAACTAATTAGGCAGTCAAACCCACTAAAACTTCAAAAGATAATACACCCACAGATTTATTCATTATTTTTAAAAAACGTACTTCCATCTTTTTAGCCAAGTTTTGCCATTAACTCTGATGGCACCGGCATGCCCAGGAGATTAGTAGGATCTGAAAAAGCATTGGACATTTATAGGGATAGCCAGAGCACACATGATATGAGCTCTATAAGCTCTTGTTTGTGAAGGTTAAGAGCTTGCTTTTCGAGTATTGAATTTATGTAATTCATTTTGATTTGAGCTGGAGTTCAGGGCGTGCAGCGGTGTTAGGGAACAGACCTTCACTTCCCGTCACAAGGGCCGAGTGCCTCTGTATTCAGATATTCTTGCTTTTCATAATTTGCACTGCAGTAGCAATTAAGGGACACCATTACAGACAACGATCCCATTGTACTAGAAATAACAGTTGTTCATTACTCCGGAGGCCTTCGACTCTAAAGCCAAGGCAATTATTGGAGACAGTTTATTGAGAAGCGAAGAGCAAATTCCCGTGGTGCCTGTCTTTTGGCACCAAGCGCAGGTGCCTGGACGCGGAGGCCGCTCTGTGGAGTCCCTCCGGTGGCGGAGGAGCCCCCGTGTTGGGCAAGGGGACGGTGCAGCTTTCCCTCTAGGGACCGTGTCGGTCGGGGCCGGGGAGCCCGGCCCGCTCGCGTGGGGGACAGGGCGAGCACCGGGCTGTGTTGGGTAGGAAACGCGTCGTTGCCAAACGGTATTTCTCCTTCCTTACGGCAAAGCTTTTGTTGCAGTTCCCTGTCAGGAGACCGGCAGGATATTCTGTGCTGCAGATGGAGTTTTGAGGGAACGAGGCGTCTGTGAGTGTGTTCAGGAGAGCTGGTCGCCTCTGAGGCATCTCCGTGAGGGTGTCGCAGGGGACATCCCACCCGAGCACCCGGTGTCCACCCATGGAGGAGCAGGTGAAGGCGTTGCAGAGACGGGTCGGGGAGTGTGTATGTTTCCGTGTTTCTTAAGGACTATGCTTCACAAATACTTCCAAAAAGGTCCGACTGTAACTAACAGTTGCAGGAATGTTCCAAATATGGCGGACGTCGCGTGGATTTTTGCGGCTCCGTCTGCGCTAGGTCAGCGGAAGCAGGCTGGAGGAAAAGGGAGCTGGTACTCCAGGGGGTTTTACTTTGGACCAGCTCGATGGCATGGCCTGAATACCCGCGCGCCCGAGGAGGGTCTCATGGAGGGCCTCCCTCTTCTGCCGCAGCCCAGACGGCTCCGGGGTGCGAGCCGGGCAGGCTGCTGGGCCGGGCGGGAGCTCTGCCTCCAGAAGAGAGCTCCTTCGTCGGAGAGAAAAGACTCCTGAAGGCGCACCGCCCGGTGCCCGCGCTCCCACGTGCACGAATTGCGTTGTCAGAAATACGCTGAAAATTTGGTTTTACGCATGGCGCTTCAGCTGGCACATCTCCTCTGTGAGCTGATGCACTGAGCCATTTTTCAAGAGGCACGGCAGTCTGAAGCACAGCGTAAGACCCAGGGCTACGCTGCTTCTAATCCTAGCTCTCCCCTTAAATGCACACCTCTCCTTGTCCCTCATTCCATCTGCTTACTCGCCTCACTTGCATTTTATGAGGATTCAGTTTTGCACGTTAGTGTGCAGAGATGTGAAGGTTTCCATATAACTAGGCACTGTAAAAAAAAATAATCCAAATACAGTAATAAAGCTGCTTTGTCATCATACTAATGTAAAGGAAGAAAGAAAGGAAGGAAGGAGGTGAGAAGGAAAGACAAACCGCATGGTCAGGATATTGTCAAAGAGAAGAGGTGCTGAAAGGTGTCAAAACTTAGCTAGTAAAACAATAGTGGCTGGAAAAGTTTACTGTCAGCAAATAATATTTTTTTTTTTCAAAATGCAAACTTTTCCACAGTGCTGAAAATCTCACCCCAACATCCTTGTTCAACATCAAAATATTCTGGTTTGTGAATTGGAAGTGTTTAATTTTCCTATTCCTTTCACATTGACTTTGCAATCGTATTGGAATACGAAATTAAATAGTACAATATGTTCCTACTAGATGCTGCAGATATTGATAAATGTAGGGCAGTGTTTTGACAATATGTATATTTAATACCTGAGAATCATAGTTTTTCAGAATTTTTCTCTGAGAGGAATTTGAATTTTTTTTATTCTGATTCAGCATGAAAACAAATGTTGAAATGTTAGCATTTCCCTGAGAGTGGAAATTCTTAGCAGCTGTAATTATAATTATCCTAAATAATTTTATTTCTGAAGCCAAATAGAGCAATGGCAGCTAGAATATGCAAGCCTACATATTGTAGGCTATTGGTATTCACAGCATATGCTTTTCATTTGAGCAATTTTCCTTAATTTTTATTTTCTTCTTGTGTATGTGACTTATGCAAGACACATTTATTCTAATATAGCTTTTAGTCATTTAAATCTTTTGCTCCATTGTTTCTAACATCAGACATCTTGACACTGGGATCTTAGCAAAGCATAAAATGGCTCTAATTTTATAAGCTAACGTTTGACATGTTTCTTTCTTGGTTAGGTTATGAGAGTAGAGAAAAATAGACTATTGATATTCAAAGAAAAGTAAGTATGGAAAGTTTAAGATTTTTCCAGTAAACTGTTCAAGTATGAGCTCAAGTCTTTTTTTGTATACAAGACTCTTTTTTTCTTATGTATTGCCTCTCTTTGTATGACTATGTCTAGAGATAGTCACATCCGCAGGTGAGAGCTGAGAGGATTTAAGGGGAAGAACAGGCCGTCTGGAACATTTTTTTCAGTTTATACATTTACAACGTGATTTAGCTGTACCTGCCAGCTCTGCAGCTTGACGCTGGCTACACAAGTCAATTGGCATTTTTCTAGCTGCTGTCCCATGGGATTTATGGTTCTGCAGGCCAAATCCGCCTTCCAGTTACACCTCTGCAACACCAACGACAGTGCATGGTGTTGCACGAGGGTAATGGAAGATAACATTTGGCCTGCAGTTATGTGGAATCATGTGATGCTTTTATTTAATTTTTATTTTTTTCCTAGGGTCACTTTCTGGAGCAAAACCACAGCTTAATTACAGGGCACTGTGGTCAGTAAATAAATCTGAGACTCAAAGGTGGTGTTGCAGAGATTAGCGATAAAGCAGAGCAATCCCAGTTTGGTGGAGAGATCCTCTACAGCGTTTACATTTTAGTTATCACTGGTTTTTTTCGTTCTTGGGAAACCTGCCCCAAAAGCAGGCTGGCCACTCAGAGGGCTGAAAAGGCTCCCAAGGCTTTAGAAGATGAAGGATTGGCTCCCAGGTTGCTCAAAGACACCACTAGAGAGAAAACAAGGCCTTTTCATTACGATCAGTGGAGGGAAATGTTTTTGTGTTGGGACGGTGATTTCGGCTGCTGTTTTGTTTTCTGTTTGTCATCTACTGTTACAGACCCAAAAGGGTGCTGGGTATTTCCAGGCAGCCCTCCCTCCCCAGCCTCCCTTCTTCAATATTCTCGAATATTCTGCCCACCTCTGCCCTTTCTTTTCATGTTGCTGTTGGGTGTTGTGTCCAAAGAGAACCAAAGCCTACCGACATGTGTTTCACAAACTTGCTGGGCTTTGAGTCTTGCCCTTCACGCGTTACCAGAGAAAATTCTCAGCCTGAGCATTTTAAGTACTTGTAAAGATATTAACAGCTGCAAACTAGCTTTTGACAGAAGGTTTGCAGCCTGGCCGTAGCACCAGGACTTTCATGGAAATAGTTGGCAGTATGGGCCATGAGACCGTGCAGCCCCTCTCTCCTTCCTTGAGCTGGACCGTATCCACTGCTGGGGTTTTTACCACTCTGCGACACAGAAAATGACAGGTGAAGTTGAAACTTCATTTTAAGCCTTAAACTTCTCATGTCACTTGACTATACCTTCTAATGAAAGTGATTTATGATACTGGCTTTGCCCTCCTTGGTCTGCTAGGAGACAAAGCAATGCCTGACAGGGGTATCCATCTTCATTGCTGCTATTTTGATTGGAATTGGTGGGTGCTAAAGATGCAGGAGACAGTAACGGTGCCTTTTGGAATATTAGGAGGTGAAGAAATATACTTGAGGAACTGGCAGATTATCAGAGGGGAAAAAAAAATGGGAAAAAAATCTCTGCTAGGAAATCAATGTTTGTTTGCTGACTCTACTAATTAGTCCATAGGGGTTTTGTCATGTAATTGTCACTAGATATATTTCTTTCTAGGTGCATACTAAGGCTTATTTCTTAGATTGGAATATTTTCAATGAGTTTATTCTATAACCAAATAAAAAAGGACACTGACAAATAGGGAAAGTCTAAAATTTTGCAAACCCACTAAGTATCACAAAATTACTACAGGAGGATTTTTTCTGCTTTCCGGACTGCCTGTGATACTGGCAGAGCTGTCTGGCAATTGGGAGTGCTTGGTGTTCTGGTAGTGACCCTCCTCCCTCCCAGCCAGCTCCTTGGAAGACTCCCTGCACGGAGACCCGCGAGCACGGGTTTGGGTTCCTCTGTAGGGATGTCGGAGGCAGCAGCCTTCTGCTGGAAGTGCAGGTACAAGGCAAAGAAGAAAGAAAGATAAACAAAAGCTTTGCAGGGAGTGGGTTGAAGCAAGGAGACGATGTAATAAATAAATGACTAGGTAGACGAGGTGCCACACTTCTTTCTCGTTTCCAAGCTCTGCCTAGGAAGGCTGGTAAATAAAACCAGTCAATCCGTGGAGCGATTTGTAGACAAGAAAATGAGTTAATGTGCAGCAGAGAGTGGAGCTGATGGACAGAGACTGTGTGCGCCATCACTACCTGCTTGCTCATTTTCCCCTGAAACAAATATGTCCTATCATCATTAATGATAATTTCTGGAGGCACTGGACAGAGGTGATTAAATCACTCCACACTTCAGATTCATGTGGTTTTTAGTCACTAATAATCTGGATTAGTTTTTGATTAGTGGCTGCAAGTTATCAAGAAATGTATCTTCAGGGCAGTGAAACCTATTCTCCTTTCTCTTGTAAATGTGGAATAAACTTGAAGTCAGTAGTATGCCACTGATGCGTAGCAAGCTTAATTGAAGGTAAAATGATTTCTATTTGCAGGCACGATGCTAATACTGAAAGAAGAGCAAAGTTCCCCTTTGTGCAGGAGGCCTGAATATGCAGCAAAAAGATCACCTCCCAAGCCCTCAAAATGATGTACTTCTTGGCCCTTTCTAAAGGGGTGAACGAATTTCATTCCAAGGACACAAACCAACCACATATAAAAACATCCAGTTGGTTGGCTTTTCTGCTGGAATCATTGTAGTATGTATAAATGGAAACTGGTTGGTCTGGGAGCAAAGAAAACCCAAGCTAAAGTACATGTACTAAGTAGGACCATCATCCAGTGCAATGATCAGAATAATGGCTTGAGGTTATTAAGGGAAAATCATTGAAACTATCAGCCTAGTGCATAACAAAAAAAGCAAACAAGATAATAGATTGCAATAGATTGCTCTATGTAAGCAAGAAAATAACAGAGCGCACATCTGATTCGTGGTATATGGAAAAATGTATTTTTGGGGGAAAAAACCTGAAGCATCTGTACACTCAACAGGTGTGTTCATTTTCACATATGATATAGTTTGCAGCTTGTGTATCATGTGTACATCAAGTGTTTGCTTTTAGAAAGTTATATTGATTGATTTTTTATCTTTTTAGAAAAACCATTGCAGTACATACTATTAGCATAGTGAATGACACAGCAAAAACAAGAGAGAAGTAATCAGCATGGTTTCCCCCCCAGCAGGAATAAATCATTATAACTATAAATCAAACAAGTTATTACAGGGCTTAAACAGCCCTGAAAATTCCAAGTAGCAGCAGTAGATAATTAAAGAGGAAAAGTTGAGACCAAGCCTTATATTTAAAATGTTTCAAGAACTAATTGCAAATACCTTTATTTTCTTTCTTTTTTTTCTGTTCTCACTCGCTCTCTCAAGTGGCAAACAATAGTAATCGGAAGAAGAAAGTGCAGAAAAAATATTACTTACAAATTGTCCTTAGCAGCATAGTGGCCTAACCAGTGAAGGGGTGATGTGGTCCCAGAGTATGGCCGGAGAACGGCACAGATGGAGAGCTGTTGTGTGCTGATGAGCGAGCAAATGCTGTCGAAGGCATTTTGCGGCATTAGGTAAGGTTCTGGCTCGTCTCTACCAGCAGTACCGATCTTCTTACTCTCAGCATGTGAAGAGATTTCACACTCTAAAGCCAGGGCTGGATGGCTGTAATGAGGTGCGCCAGTGCTGGAGACAGCCGACAGAGCCCGGGAGCAGAATTTTAGGAAAACATTCTAGTGCAGTTGTCATCTGTATATTCATGTGATCTCGCAGTTAAAAATAGGGAAGAGCGCGGCACGGTATGACTAGCCAATTCTGTGCAGGCCTTAACAAGAACATCTCTTGTCCGTGGTTCACTTAATGCTCGTACTTTAATCTCTGCCTAGTTTTACACTTGCAGCTTCGCGTTGTAAATATATGAAATACCCTTTATACCGACACCTCTTTCTGTGTATCAGTCTCAGTTACATTAATAGACACTCCATAGTACACTTTGAACAGGAGGTGTCTAAATAAAAGTTAACAGATTGTGTTGTGTCGTGAACTCCCTCTGAAGAGACATGAAAGATCTTTTACAGTAAACAGGAAATGAGTAAGACAAAAAAGCAGTATATAAAATAATAAGTGGTTTAAAGATAGACTGGGAATTTTGCTTTCCTGTCTCATAGTACAGAAATAAAGGGCTATGCAATGAAATTAGAAGGTGGTAAATTATAAAAAGGTTAAAATATTTTGTGACACAATGTATGTAATCATATACATGAAACAGCACAACTAGAATAGACTTAACAAAATTGAAAAGTAATTTGGAGAATTGTCTACATATCAAATATATCTGAAGAGACAATTAATGTCAGCAAGACAAAAAATGGATATGAAATCTTCAGGATTTTAGTCTAACGACCATTCCTAAATATCAGTGTAATAGGTGGAGATGAGAAGGAAAGTGGGAGATTACCATGTAGGAAGTTATGTGTTGAGAAGACTTTAAACTTCCCTCTGAGATACCTGGTCCTGGTCATTTTAACAGATATTTACAAATCTGTGCTGATCTTCCGTCTTATCCAATGTGACTGTTCAGTGCTTGATCCCATCCCTGAACTACAGATCATGCATTCATCCCTCTGCATTTCTGAAGCTAAGTAAAATTTTCTTTCATAACATCATGATTTAAATTAACCTTTTGATTAGAGCAAGAAAAGTTAGTAATTAAATAGAGGGAAAAACTAAACCTGCAGGTAAAAAAGCCATTTCTTTGGGCTTGACTACAGGCAAATTTATGCCCTTTTCTGTAAATAAACTGTATTTTGATTAAGCAGTCAAGTTCTCTTTCGGTTTGTACTCTCCTTATTTAATCAACAACAGCAAGAGCGATAGAATCAGATCGTTGATTGCTATTGATAGCTTATTGTAAACAGTTGGTTGCAAGGCAATGCAAAACAAGGCCACGATTGATATTGTGACAAACAAAAAACAAGGAAAGCCAGATGCAAAATGGTAGGTTTTACCTTGATTCCTCCTTGAAAAAAAATACTTAAACAGAGTGAATTGGCTGTTAATAATCTCATTATTAGGAAGCAAAACCCCAAAGAAAGACAGGCTGGCCACAAGCAAGATGGGTGCAAGACCCAACATGCAAGTTGCAGGAAACCCCCTTGTTTTGCAATTAGAAACCCAGCCAGCGAAATCGTGAGCATAAAGCCACTCATCCTGTACGTAATGTATGGTTTTGGTTGCTTGCTTTTCTTTAATCTGGAACAGTAGTAAAGGCTCTTGGGTTTACACTTCTGATAGATAAAAAACCTGTTTGCTAAGGCTTGCAACTTGAACATGTGGTTTCCAGGAGAATTTGCTCTCCGCCTTTAATTTTTGTGTAACAAGTGCATGATATAGCCAATATAACTCTTTTATTCAAAGTAGTAACGATGCTGTAATGTGATTTATATAGAAAAAGATACCTACTCTTTTGAAGAAAGAAGTAACAGCATAAACCAGCCCCTTTAAACACTTTCCTAGTAAGTCCTGGGTGCAGGAAATGCCATTCCCCTTCCACATGCTTAATGACATTTCAAAATGTTATCTGTCTGTACACATAAACATGCATATACTTTTACAATATATATGTATATTCTGTCTTTTATTAGGAGAAGTTGTCTAAACTCACTTTAGTAATGCAGACCTTGGATAAATCTGCTTTGAAGTGAAGTCAGGGGGTAGAAAAACATCTTCTAGCTGGGATTGTGGAATAAAATGTTCTGCAATGCTAAAGCAGCTTATCCTAAACTTATCAATTAACAGTCAGAGTGACACATAGTGGATCACTGGGTGATGGTCTTTTGCAAGTTTCTAGAAAAAAACCAGCCTAGTTTTAAGAAGTAGCTTTAAAGATTGCAGCTCCACTTACTTGAATTATTGGTTGGTTTGGATTAAGGCCTTTTACTAGATGAAAAATACTTGTTATAAAACAGTCTTAAATCTTAGTTTTAAAAGCTTCTTATGCATGTGAACTACCTATGTCATTTCATAATGTCATGCTGGTACTTAAAAGCATACTCTTACACAAAAAAACCCCAATAAAATCCCACCAAACCCAGAAACTAAAAATATATCTAACATATATACAAGCAGTGATAGCTGAGTCCTTTATGTTAGGCTTATTGTCATTAAATACTGAATGTAAATGGCTGATATTTCTGAAACAGCAGCAGCAGATTAGAAAACAATACAAACCCAAGACTAATCCAGAATCTGAAATGCACCGTTTCTCACCACTGCGCCTTGTGGGAATCCGAACGTTATCTATCAAGCTCGAGCAATCTTGGCGTTCAGGGCAGCCGGAGGACTGAGAAATACCCTCATTGTTACATATTTGAGAATCTCTAGGGAAAGATTTTGAAAAATGGCCGATGTTTCATTCTGCACTGTCTCAGCAGACTGGGATGTGATGATGATGTTGAATTAAACTGCTGTCTTAATAGACTTGGAAATTAAACTATCATAAGTAACGTATTATGTATAAGCAAAGTAGTTTATTACCTCTGAAAAATATGAAGGCTAATATCATATGTATAATCAGAATCTGACATCTTTAGATAATTCTGAAAGTGTGTGCTTAACAACTGTCAGGATGAGCCCTTGGCTTTCTGCAGCCTTTAAATTATTTTTATCAGCAGAATGAATTGTCTTTGATAATTTCTAGTGCATATATTCTGGGGGGTCAAACTACAGTTCTGGAACATTTCATGCTTCCTCACAGACAAGCGTTAGAGGAGAAGGTGTAAGGTCTGAGCCCGGCTGAATCTTCTCTGCAGTTGTTCTTAAGGCAGTTCAGCACTGATCACACTACGGTTTGCTTTTTATACTGACAAAAATGAGATGAAGAATGAAAAATAAAGCTCAGTGTTTACAGAGACTTGGATCACCCCAAGGACAAGGAATGAGAAATGGTTTTTCAGATGTCTCCTCTTACCTCATCTATGTCACATGTGAATTTGTCTGCAAGAATAGCAGGACCTCTTTATTCTATTGTTTAACTCTTCCCTTTAAATTTAAAATGTTGAGTCTGTTCATTTATTGGCTGTGCTAGCTTTTTACACAGTTGCTTTGTGCTTAGTAAATTAATGTAATGCTATAGAATAGCCAAATCCCAACCACTACTGCACAAGCCAAACATAAACAAGTTATATAATGCTGCAATCATTCATTTATTAAAGTAAGTGGAAAATTCAAGGCGTACGTAATCTTTTTGGACAACTGACAGGCAGGTGTGATCAAGAGAATGGGGAATCCAGTGATTGTAGGCAGATAGAGCAACAGGTTTGTCCAGGTCATTAGAAAGTAAAGTGAGATGGAATTGGGAAAAACGGGAGAGAGTGTCGGCTGTCCCAGGACGAGGACAAGTAACAGTGCAGAGGCCGCAGGGGGGTTTAGAGGAACCAGCTGCAGCAGCAGTAAGTGTCTAGGGAGATTCAGGAGCCAGGACCCGTTGACAAAGAGGAGTGCAAAGCAGCTGTGCCAGAAAAGTGATAAAAAGAAGTGCAGAGCGTGCTTAAAGAACTGCCAGACCCTCTCCTATTCTCAATCATCCCCCAGTATATTCGATAGAGAAGGGAGAAAGGTAACACTGGGCTTCAGGCACCTCGCAGCTAAGGTCACTGTACCCATCCCTCCTGTTTGGGGTCTACCTGCCCGCGCACCCCACAAGCACACCTCTGCCTGCGGTCGGGGTAAGGCAGCTGGCCCCAGCCCTGTTGCAGGATGGATGGTTTTACTGCACTGGGCTTTTCAGCTCCACTTGCTTTCAGACATCCTGACCCTACAGACCAGAAAATTGCCCATCTTCATCCTTCCCGCTGCATGCCGTGATCTGGGTTAGGAGTGAGCCGGACCATTTTTCAGCAAAGCTAAACCAAAGCCAACCCACCTCTAGCCTTTCTCACAACTCCTATTTTCTGTCCTCCGCATGTCTTCCTTTGCTTAGCATTTGCATCATGTTTTGGCCTGATCTTCTTCCCTCCAGCTTGTTCTACGCATCTCTTTACCCATCACCGCGTTCGCTCTCTCATATGCCGCAGCCTAGAGACAGGCAGTCGGAAACACCCCAGCCGGTCTTTAACAACAACAACAAAAATAAGAGATGCTCTTCCCATGCTGAAGTCGCAGAGCACTGTGGGCAGGAGCTGCCCCCAAGGAGCCCAGGAAATCTGTACAGTTAAGTACAAAAGCAGCGTGGGTCCTGAAGACAACACGTATTAGCTCCGATCTAAGAGTCAGTTGGTCAAACAGGAATACAGGAGGAGAAGTATCTTCACACTGGTGTGAGGCATGCACAGACAGACCAGGGCACGAAGCCAGGTCACTTCAAGCTGTATGAAAAGTTCACAACAGGTAAGAATTGCTCTCTTCAGGCAGCAGAAGATGCCTCCCCTGACTGTCTAAAGCACACAGCCCCGACCACACATGCATTTCTGTGTGGCACAGTGCTTGCCACTTTGGCCACTTCTGTACCGCTCTGAAGATCTTGACATCCAAACTCCATCTCCCAGCTTCCTCGAGCTGGCCACCCATCCGTGATCAGTGTGAGGACGCCCTGATTATGGCGTGGAGTCACCTGCTTATCTATAATGGGTGACACCTAACGCGGCTGGCATGCCCAAACCCAAAGATCCCACGTCTTCATGGGATTCAGTCCCACCGCTTCTTGAGGCCGGCTGGCCGGCTGCAACAGCGGTACTAGACAGGAGGGATGAGACCAGTGGACTCTGCTACTGAACCTTGAATGCTACCAGTAGCGGTGTTTTTATAGCCCTGTTTGGCTAAGGGGACGGGCAGGGTTACGTGTGCCTGAAAGCTTGTCTGCTATGTCCTCCCCACAACCCTTGCTTTGCATAATATTGTTGTACATGGTACTCAAGTATTCTTGCAAGAAGATGCAACAAAAATACAGGTGCAGATCAACTCGTGATATCCAGTTTGTGAGGGGTGATTCTGTGTTTTTATTTCCTTCACGTTAGAACGGTGCTAACCAAGTTTCTGATGAAAGATGTGCTTATCTTACGGTATTGCTAAGGAAGAGATCAAAGATACATGGAGGACCTGGTGTCATGGAAAAGTCTTGCTTTGGACCATAATCATCTTCTTGGCTGTTTGCTGAACCCTTACAAAATCCTCTTAGCTATGGGTTGGGCAGGGTTGCACAGGATATGCCACAGGTGCTTGCAGACATCACTATACAAACACTGAAATAACCACAACCGCAATTATTGACACTAGATATTTTTTAACACAAATGAACTAACTGTCAACAAATCCATTTCTATAGTGGGCATAATTAATCTTGTTTTTCAATAGCATTATTTTATCAGTGTTGGAATATTGCCAGTCCGCCTCACTTGTTTAAATCTGTCTGAAATTCCCCCGCTCCTCTCCCACCTTGACTAATAGAAATAACACTGTGCCATTTAGGTTCAACAGCTTTTCCCTTACCCCATCCAAGACATTAAGGAACATATTAGCCGGGGCTGGATGTGGTATGGAAGCTTGACACCCTGCTCTTACTTTGCTCTGATTTCCTGATGAAAGTCAATCACTTTGTTTCGCTCTCATTTTAGTGTGGGGTTTTGTTTCTTTTCTTCTGTTTTGTAAATATGCTGGGTCTTATACCCTGATTGTTTAGCATCCCCTGTGCACAGGATCTTGTCAAAGGACTTTTGAAACTTCGTGTATGTTAATCAATCAGCTTATCTACTTACGGACATTTTCAAATAAAGTCCTGAACTATGTGAGAACTGATTTCCCCCCCTGCTGAAATAATGCTGGTTAGTCCTTGCTACATCTAAAATTTCCAGATGTTTTTTATTCTTGCAGCCAATTCACCAAGTCAAGTGCCAAGTTTGTAGGCTGCTAATAGCCCTACTCAATTCTAAATAGATTTACTATTTTTATGACAGAAGATGTTTTCAACAAAATCTTGTGTATTTTTGTCACCTGCCTTTCCACTTATGTTCCTGCAGAAGTTTTCTATGTAAACACACATGTCTGGAGATTATTTTATTTTTTATTTTTATTTTTATTTTCATTATTGCTTTTTTCTGCATGCCGCCTTCTGACTCCTTGGTGTCTGAGTGTTGACTAAACTGCAGGGAGGATGCTCAGATCTTAACCTGATACGGAGTAGGGGTATAGTGGGCGGGGGATGCAAACCCAGCCCCAACTACTCATGCTCCAGGCTTTCCAGACCAAGTACGTCCTGAAAGTGCGACATACACTGAATACTCAGCTGCACAAATACAACAGTTGCTGCAGGGACGGTCACTTTAAAAAAACTCAGCAGGAGTAATAAGCACACTATGGTTCTTGCTTAATGGCCAAGTGGTTTAAACATTTGGTTGAAGAGGGGAAGTTGCCCCTAGTCCAGGACTCTATTTGCACTCATTAGTGCATATTTTGTCCTGTTCTTCTCTAGTCTAAAATGCATAGGCTGTTCAGGGAATATGGACTGGAGCTCTGTCACCTTGATCCCATGAACTTAAATGCTAGGTTAAAAAACCTCACATTTCTTTACTGTGTTCCTGGGCTTCACATGCTTATGACTACAGCCACACTGGCAAGGGTCGTTTTTTTCCAATGAGACTGTTTTCTTGAAAAGTGAAATATCTGAAAAAGTCTGAGAGGGATCAAAAGCCATCCCCCTTCACAGACAAATGCTGTAGCACTGGTTCTCTTATGCAGAAGGTCGATCTTACACCCATCTACTATCTCCCCCAGCATTACTAAAGAAAAATAAATGTGTCCCATCCGATGATTGCCCACAGCAGAAAAGCCTGCTCTCAGTCCCCGGGACTTCCTACTGCACAGCTTGCAGACACCTCTCCCCTTGGCAAAGTTTCCCCTTCCAGGTAAATGACCCTCCCCGAGCTAGTATGGAGGGTGCCTAAGAGCTTACTGCTCCGTACGGTCCTGCTGTGATCAAGTGCCCACTATTAGGCAAGGCGATGCCTAGTTTGGGGGTACCTAAAATGGCTCGGGTTTTGCATAGAGGAGAAAAAAAAAGCAGATGCAGCCTGTCAAAATTGTCTGCAGGTGCTCAAAACTCCACATGAATTCCAGATGCAATCCCAACCGACTGTTTCCCAGCACTGCCTAATCTTGTGAGCACCTCCCTACTGAACCTGAAAGCTCCTCGGGCATTTAACTTTATTCACCCACACATGTTAAGGAGATCCTGTTTTGGGAAGATAGGCACTTATCTCTTGCCTCAAGTCTCACTGCAATCCAGCTTAGGAAGACAGGCATTTAAATCCCTTTTAGAAGCCTGAAAAATTAGCAGCAGTCAGAATTATGTCTGGCTTCTTCCGGCGTGGGCCATCAGCTTCGACATACGTGCGAAACTCAGAGAGCACGTCTTGAGCTAAGAACGGGAGTGGAAGTGCACATTTTCCCATTTGAGAGGGATTGACGTGACACCATCGACATCTCACGAGACTGCCCCAACTATTATGGCATGCTTGGGCAAAAAAGCATCGCCCTCTCCTACTGAACTTGAACCACCGCGTGGTGGATACGAGGAGCTGTCGGCTCCAGTTCTCATCTCAAGGGGAGCAAAACCGAGGGAAGCAAACTCACATACCTGGAAAAGATGCGTCATACAGGGGATTGTCATGGAACAAACAAGAAAAATAGGGCATAACCTCATAACCCTCCACCCCGGGCCAGAGAGCATCTGAACCTTGGGTTTGCTATTGTCTGCTCTGATGTGGCCCCGTGCCTCGCGCGTTCCTGGCTGCACAGGCTCTCAGCTGCAACACCTACCATCCACGCTGCCTGACGGTTGCTGATTATGCCATTCTGCTGGGAAGTTTGAGCTCGGGGCTTAATTAGAGTCTGGAAACATCACCCACGTCCTTTCTTAGGGCTTTATGCATCTTTATGCAAAATGTGGGTGGAAGCACCGTGATCACATACTGCTTCATTAATGCCAGTCCTGCAGGGGGGACAGATAGGCTGGAGCATGCGCGTGTGGAGAGTTTCTAGTGCTTCCAGTGACTTTCCAAGAGGATATTGGTGCTCCAACCGCAGGCTGGCTTTGCCCGCTGGCGCCGAGTTCACTTGCAGTTGGTGGGAAGGAGGCGGCACTGTAAGCACCTCAGAGGCAGCCGTCATCTGCTGCAGGTCTTCAGAAGTGCCTCTCTCTGTCCACTGCCCGTGCAGCAAAGCTGAGGCAATCAGAATGCTCCTTTTGTCCCTTCAAGGGCCCAGACGCCTAAAATTTCATTGAGGTAATAATGTCTCAGTGAGGTATCTGAAGTAGATGGACGAGATTCCAGCCCGAATACTCGAGGCTTCATAGTTTAAGATTGCAAGAAAAAAACCCAAAGTATCAATAAGAAATAAAGATGTAGACTATTGAAAACTAAGGAATTATCAATTAAAAGTAGGGTGTATTATAAGACACTCTCTGAAAAGAGTTAAAGACCTACAGCCTTTTGTTAATATTTTCATTTCTCTTCTGTGCCCCATCAGCCTTTAAAAAAATGATTAACATAGGGTTGAAACAAATTTTCCTCATCCTTTCTGTGAGGCCGTACTCATGAACCATGGAGGGTTGAAAATAATTTTAACACCTTGAGAAAAAGTAGTGGGACCGATAAGACCATCGTGTTAACCCTTTGGTTGTTCCCCATTTAGCCTGATTCTTTGGATAGTGTTGTCTGAAACAAGACAGAGGACTATTTATTTCATAGCTTGAATACACATTGATTGATTTTATTACACTAGAAAACCTGAGAAAGCATGGTATTATATTCATATACAGATTGTGTAAATTACACGGTAGGCAAGTTTCACTGCTTAATGTTGCAAAGGGCTTTCATTAACGCTGTAGTTCTGAGAAAAGGATGTAAAGCAACATAAAGGAGTCAAGATTTGATTTTTACTGAGATAAGTTGGAAGAATAATTCACCTTTACTAAATGTCAGTGTTTCTTCTTTCATGTCTTTTTATGTGATGCTCTTTCCACCACTCCATGCAGGGTTGAGAACGTACATTAAGAATGAATCCTTCACTGATGTGACTTCATGATGTTCTGTTTATTATTTATGTTTGCATAATTCCATGTGCTAATAAAAAATAATTCACCAGAGATACATAAAATTAAATGGCTGGTTTTGTGCCGGAGCAACTACACGCTATGCTCTTAGTTCACGCATTTTTCTGACAGAAGAGGGAAAGTCAGTTCTGCTGAGCAATCTGATCTGACATTGAAAAAGTATATTGTTAAGTGTTTTTTTTCTAGAAAGTATGGTTTGGGTTTTTTTAAAGGGGAGGAGGAGATTACATTTCAAACGCACTTCCAGAACTCTGTACGGCTCCCCATCATCCTCAAAGACGAAGTGTTGTTACCTAAGGATTTGAAATGGAACGTCTAGGTCAACGTCCCCTCTAGTGAAACGGCTGTTGGTATTTTTTGTGTTGACATGAGGCTCATCTGCATTGGTGAAGCACCCCCAGTTCTGAGAATAAAAACCCGGGACGTGAGGGCCAGGCGCTGGGATTCCCTGTAGCCGAAACCAGCCACCTGCAGAGGAACCGGCAGGTAGGACGTGCTCCTCCGTCCCGAGCACCCGGTGTCTTACAAGTAAGGCTGAGCGTTTACAGCTGGCAACGCACAACTTTCGAGATAAAACCATGTCACACGCTAGGTATCCCTGTACAATATTTAGGCTCCTGAGGCAGGACGGCATTTGGAGGAACCGGACCCCCAGAAGAGCAGGCCTGAGGGACGCCCGCGGTGGCAGGGGCCGTGCCCAGAGCGGCATTCAGCCCCGGCAGCAGCCCCTCCTCGGTTCCAGCGAGCGGGGAAGCCGCGGGGGCAGCTCAGCGAGCCCTTCCAGCCGCGGCCCTTCGGGAGGGAGCCCGTCTGCCTCGTCCCCGCCTTAGACACCCCCGACCGCTCGCAGCTGCCACAGCCCTGCCGGCAGGTCGCTGCACCCGGCCCCGCCGGCCTCTCCCGCCGCTGAGTCAGGCCGCCGCTCCCCTCGGCCCCCCCTACCCCAACCTCTCCGGGCGCCCCGGCGGGGGCCGAGCCGGCGGCCCTTCGGTCGGTCTGCCGGCCGGTCCGCCCGCTGCCGCCCCTTCCCTCCCCGCGCCGGCCGCGGCGCGGCCCTTCCCCCGCCGCACATGCCCAGAAGGGCGGGAGCCGCGGCGCGCCCGGGCGCTGCCGTGACAGCGGCGGCGCTTTTTCCCTTCCGCTGGCTGGGGGCCGCCCCGCTTTCCCCCCTCCCCGGCCCCGGCCCCGGCCCGGCCCGGCGGCGGAGAGCCACCGCGCCACGTCCAGGCCGCCCGCTCGGCCGGTTCCTTCCCCGCCTCGCCCCGAGCCATCCGCCGCGGGGCGGGAGGCGGCCATGTCGCTATTGTCTACGCTGGTGCCCTTGCTCCGGGTCTACCGCATCGGCCTCCTCGTCATCCTGCACCAGCTGCGCCGCCGCCTCCGCCCGCGCTGCCCCCCGGCCCCAGGTGAGCACCGCAGCCGCAGCCGGCGCCGCGGGGCGGGACGGGACGGGACGGCGGCGGCTCCGGGGCGGGGGGCGGCAGCCCTCCCGCCGCCGCCGAGAGGGGGAAAGTTTGCCGCGGCCGCCCGCACCCGCCGCGGGGAGGGCGGCGGGGCCGAGACCCGGCGGCCCGGTCCGGCCCAGGCCACCGGGCGAGCGCCGCTTCCCCCGCAGCGGGACGGGCGCTGAGGCACCGCGGCGGCACCGGCCCGGGCCCGGGCGCCGCCGCCGCCGGCGGGCTCGTCCCCCGCTCCCCCCCTCCGCCGGGCAGGGCCGGGCCGGGCCGGGCCCACCGCGCCGCCTGAGGGCAGCGGCCCGGGGCGGAGAAGGGGGGGGGTGGCGGGGTGCCGCGGCTGGCGGGGAGCCCTTCCCCGCCCCCGCCGCGCCGGGCTCCGCCTTCGGTGCCGCCGGCGGGCGGCGGGCCCCGGCCCCGGCCGCCCCGTCCGGCCCCCGGGCCGCGGCCGCCCCGGACGCGGGGCGGGGCGGGGGGCCGGGCCCGGGGCCGGGCGCTGGCTGCACGCCGGCCTGACTGCGGCCTCGGGAGGCGGCGTGGGGGGCTCCGCGGGCCGGGGGAGGGGGGGTTCCCCGCTTCTCCTCCGCCTCTTCCTCGCCTTCCGACGGTCTCGCCTCAGAGCCGCGCGGGCGCAGCCTCCCCTCAGCCCAGGTAGGTGCTCGGAAGGCGGGCGGCGGCGGGCAGCCTCCCGCCGGGCCGGGTGCTCCCCCCCCCCCCCCGCCGCCTTCCGCCGTGCCCCGGCCCCGCCAACCGGCCCCGCCAACCGGCCCCGCCGGGGCGGCCGGGAACCGCCGGGACCGCCGGCCGGGGAGTCTCCCTGCCCTGGCCGCCCCGGGAGGGGGACGAAAGCTTGGTGTGCGCTGCCGGCTGTCACTCGCTGACAGCCCTTTCAGCTGACGGGCGAGCGGCACTTGCAGTTTGCTCCCAGGGACTTCAGTGCAGTGGTTTGTTGGAGAAGTTACGTCCTCGCACTTTTCCGATTTGGGTTAGCGGCGTGTTTAAGGCTGGCTGGAGGAAACTTTGAGTTTGTCAGAAAGGAAAGATCCGAATTTCCTCTTTCCTCACATCGCTCTTGAAGACTTTAAAATGCTCCTGAGTTTAAGAACTTACAGCGAACTACGAGTCCGGACGGACGCGTAGGGTATCGTCAGAGCTGAGCGTACAACTGCGTGCAAGGCGGCACCTTTTAACTTTCTCTGCTTAGCAGCAAGTGAGCCTTTGTGGTTCTGTTGATAGTTTTAACCAGAGGAACAGTTAAAAAAAAAAAAAAAGGTATTGAGAGGGCATAGTGTTTCGGTAAGTAGATGAGGCAGATGAGGAAATTGTTTCAGAGAATATCTGAAGCACTGGGGAGGAGACGGGGACACGTACACCGTACAGTAAGAGCGTATTTGTGCATTTCATCACACGTGGCTTCCTTGGGTAGCTTTTTGTCTACTTTTTATTCATTCCCGATACTCCTGCGATAGGCTGGGATTGTCCTTTTTCATGCTCAAAAGACAGAGAGAAACTCCCCAAACAAACAAGCGAGAGAACCCTGGTGACAAAAAGGGCAGATATGTGTACAGTTTGAAGTCATCTGAGCATTTTTCTAGCGTTAGTTTTTCTTGGCAGAGCAAAGCTGGGTATTGTGCCTAGGGTGTGTAACACTTTCCAAATCTTTTTTCGAACCAAAGAGAAAGAGCATGACGAAAATGTGACCCGAGTGTTTTGTTGCCGTCCATTCTTAGCTCCTATTAAGAAAAAAAAAAAAAAAAAGGCGTTGAATTTGGAAACACAGGAGGAAGGCAGTGAAGATCCAACCTGGGAAATGTCAGCTGCTTGAGTAGGACCGGGGCAGATGTGACAGATGTGGAAAGTTTTCTTTCAGCCCTAACTTGGGGCGGTTTCTTCCAAGGACAAGTAGTTTCCTCCTCAGATAGCTGTTTGTGCGTAGTTGCCTCTTGGCAGTTACCTGCTGCCTTGCTTTGACTCGCTGTGTCCAGCCATTGCTTGAAAAAGTGAATCAGCTTGTCAACAGGAACTTTTTTACCCAGATTAACCTCGTTTCCATAATAACTTCAAAATAGTGACTGCAGTGCAACAAAAAGCGAAAGTATTGGTTAGAACATGCTTAATTAAAGCTTGGATCAGTAAAATACACTTGCTGTAAGACAACGCCAAGTAACTTTTCCAGACAGTAATCTAGAAAGGTGTGTATGTTTAAAATTTTCTATATCTTTTCAAGGGGGTGTCCGTAACTCTCACAAGTATTGTCAGGGTGCCTTCCTGGGGAGAGCCTGGAGGGGGGAAGCGGGACTGGGAAGGGCAGGGCAGGGCGGCAGCCAGCCATGCCTCCGATCCCGTCTCCTTGGCCCCCATTCCCCTGTCAGAGTTCCCACTCTTCCTGCGGCAGCGGCGCAGCTCTTCTGCGGAAGATTTAAAACAGAGGGATGCCCTGTGGCTCGTCCTGGAGCTCTGTGGGTGAGCAAAGGGGTCTGGTGCCAGTGCAGCCCTTCTGCCTCCAAATTTTCCAAGGAAAGCTTGCTTTCTTGCACTTGCTGGGAAGAAGTGTTCAGGATTTCAATCCAAGTAAACCAAATTAGTTTTGTTTTTCTTTTCTTTTTCATTACCCTAACTTAGTCAGAGTTGCATGCTCTTGGCATGTGTGCTTTCGCATGGCTTTTAAAACTGGCTGTCTGTTCTGTCACATCCTACTGGGGTTCATCTAGTTTTTATAGATGGGATTCAAGACAGTTTTTTGGGGAAAGAGGGTAGTTTGAGCTCTGAAATCTAGATTCAGTGCAAAAACTTGGTAATTGTTTGGAGTTGCACACTGAAAAGATAGTAATATTCGCTATTGCAGTGAGCGTGTCCCCCCCGCCACCCTAATACAGAGTAGGGAAATTGGTCTGAAATTCTGATCCTGAAGCTCAGGGAAGGGAAATACAGTGCTGGGAGATTAAACGGGGTGCAGGCAGTGGTTGCTTGGCTCACTAAAATCAGTGTGCAGAAGTAGAGGGGGACTTAGATTTAACTTACGTTAAAACATTTTTCCAAGTACTAATTGCATAAATGGTATAACTGCTTATAGGTAGTGTAAACTGTGTAAGTGTTCAGTGATCTAAACAATTAATAGTTTCATTAGAAATTACTGCTTGGGTGGTTTTTGTTGTTTTTTTTTTTTTACAGTGCTTAATCTCAATTAATTGGGGGGGGGGGGAAAAAGCCCTGCATGACTAAAGATCTTGATATAAACAGCTTTTTAAAAACAAAAATCTAATCAGTGGATTGATAAAAGACAAACTAATATTAATTGTTACACCAAGATATTAACACTGGAAATGTGGTCACTGGAAGTCATCCTTTTAATAACAAAAATGGTTCATGTAATAATAATAATAATAATAATAATCTCTTTTGGTACTTTAAAAGTTTTTCAAGGAGTTTATTTGGCATCTTCCTTCTGCATTTTCTCTTCTACTGTACACGTTTCATCGAAATTTGGTAGGGGAAGACTAGGTGCTGAACATTTTGTAGTTTTGAATTCTTTGTAGTTAAATTTGGTACCTGTGGTGTGTAGAAAACTGGCTCTGAAGAAGTTGGTTATGTGGCTGAAATTCAGAAGACCTTAAAGATGACTCCAGTTCTTCTTAAAAGTGATTGAAATTCCAGACATATTTTTAATTTGCCCCAATTTCTAGTTATTCAGTATTATAGTTTGTACCGAGTTTCTTTACAATTAATCGTGAAATATTAATTTGGGAACATGCATCTCTTAATTTTGATTCATGCGTTGAGGGCTTTTACTTTATGAGTAAAGCATAATGATAGACCCAGCACTTCCTGCTCAAAGCTGTATGAGCTCTAGGTTGTAAAACATCCAGAGGTGGGTAGAGGAGCAACCAGGTAGGAAGGATTGACGGCAGGCAAAAATAAAGTTGCATCTAACTATCCCTCTCCTCCACGCACGCACCCGAGAGAGTTGTTTGGGTAGTTTCAGTAGCGAGGAAACGCTCGTTTTATGGTTGCCCCTGCGCCGAATGAGGCAGGGGTTGTGCGGCAGTGATACCTGCCGCGTAATTAGAGAGGGTGCCATCGCCGTGTGCGCACAAGGGGGCAGAGCTAAGGTTGCGGGGTGGCTGCACGCCCCGTGTTTCTTCACATCCCCGTGCCCGGTTTCACAATCTGAGCGACTCTCGTACGGGTTTTGAACCTATTTTCCTTTGCCACTGGGGAAACCAAGCCCTGCCTGGTGCAAGGGTAGCACCGCTGCCCTCCGCAATGCTCGTCGTTGCTGGCGTTTCCATATTTTGGCCCGAGCCCTGCCCTGGAGGGGGGAGCCCGGGGTTTGGGTTAGGAGAGTGAGCGGGGCGAGGAGGGCGAGTGGGGATGAGGTGCTGGGCCCAGAAACCTGGGGCCTTCCTCCTCCTGCAGCAGCCGAGTCCGCTGCGAGGCCGGCAGAGTGCGGATCCTGCCCACAGGCTCCTCAAAGCCTCAGCCCTGGTGCTGGCTGGTGGTGGGGGCCAGCTGCGTGGAGGAGGCGAGGAAAACGGCAGCTTCTCCGAAGGTGCGCTCTGTTTCAGTGTGGGTGGGAATTCAAGGGAAAAAGGAAGAGGCACATCTGTAGCCCGAAGGCTTCTGTGTGTGGAAGGGTTTTCAGCAAACCAAAGTGGCGCTAGTTTTTTTAATCGTGGAAAGGTCAGCAAGCTAAAAGAGCATTTCCATCAGCTGCTCTTGTAACAAGCTGTGGCACTTCCCAAAGGCAGTGAGGTGCTTCGTTCCCAGTGGGTTTCATTCTGCAAGGTGCTGGTGTCTTCAGTTTGGCTCAGAGTTGAAGCTGCTCTAGTTTTTGCCAAGCCTAGGCTATGAACACTGTTTCACTGAAAGAGGAAAATTTGCCTCTTCTTGCAGAAAAATGAGAGGTGTGGGGTTTGTTTTAGTTTTTTTTTTTTTTTCGTAGTGCCAGTTATGCTGTGTAACACTTGAGGATAGGCAGGGATGATTAGCAGTTTATATTCGAGCTATTATGACAGCTGAAGTGTGGTTTACAGCATTATAATAAAGGCTGTGTTATGCTGGCATATCCTTAACTGTGGCAATGTTACTCTGTGCCACTATCGCCAAGTGCCAGATCCATCTCAAAACGATGGCAAAGCTGTAACGTACATAAGAATGAAGGGTGGGGTGAGTCTGTAACACTCTATCTACAATAACTTGTATTTTATCAGTCTGTGATGAACTTTTTATGATCCAAGGTGTGTCATACTAATTTTAAATATTAAAGATGCATCAACTCTTTTATTACAGTGCCTTCCTCCTTGATTTCAGGAACTGCCATGTAACTGCAAAGGAAACTGTAAGATTTAATGAAATACCGGGAACCTCCTATGCTTCCTCGAGACACCATGTCATGGATTGAAATGGAGGGATCTAAAAGCAATAATACTACCTACTGGTACAACATACCTTGTTAGCGCACGCAGTCTGATGCTATGGCAGGGTTACATCATTATACGTTACACCACTTTGTCTTTCAAAATCATCAGTTTTTGTGGGATTGCATACCTTGGTGCTGTTGTGCACATCTTTGGAATTAGGCAGCACTACCATATTGAATCAATAGTTTATCCTGGCAACTTAAAAGGCACTGAATGAATCACAGTAGAGGGCATGCTAGTAGTCAGGACCTTGCCCCCTCAGGAAAAAAACAAAACAGGTCTACACCCAGAAGTAAATCTTCAGAACAAATCCAATAAAATGCTTGCCCTGCAACTCTTATTCTGCTTCTAAACCAACAGCTGTGTTTAAAGAAATATATTTAGTCTTGGTAAACCTGTCTTTGGTTTTTTCATTGAAGACGTTCAGAAAGTGCTGCAAAATACCAGCTATAGTTCAGAAAGAAAACATCTTTTCTTGGGAATGTTCATCAACAGCAAAAAGCACACCAGAGAAGCTTGCACACATACTTTTTTTTTTTTTTTTTGGATAGTCACTTGCAGCAATATGAAAAAGTCAGATTGTTTCTTCCTCCCCCAACCAGCCAGTTTTACCACCCGGGGATTTCTGGGCTTGGGCGCAGGTGCAGCTCCTGACGAGCAGAGAAGGAGCAATGCTGTTGCTTTCAGGCTGGCTGCAGGGATGCTCCTGATGTTTCTCTCCTGCTCTCTTCCCCTAGATTTTTGTGGAGGAGGTTGTATCCGCGTTTCACTGATGGCTTCCTTCTCCCCAGTCCTGGCCAGGCCTCTGGCAAAGGGCTTGTTGCTGTCACGGTGGCTCGGCTGGCGATGTGGAAGAAACAGAGAAGCGTCAGGGTGCAGTCACGCTGTGCTGTGGCTTGGCTTTTTGGTGTCGCAAAATCAGCTCCGGCGGGTGCCGGCTGCCGGCACTGTGCACAGAAATGCTGTAGGCCTCAAGTAGTGCTTGCATGTAACTGTTTGCACAAGAAGTGTTTTCCTGTCCAGATACTGAGGTACAGATTGCCAAGTCTTGCCTTATCGCCATGCTCATCTCTAGAGTGGCACCCCCTCCTGACTTCTGTAGCCTTTTGAAGAAAATGCTGCAAAATTATTTTCCAGCTGATGTGGATAATAACATTTATTAGTGCTTCCCTGTCTGCTTTTCCTGTGATTATAATGCACTGTTATTCCAGGAACCACGATTGTGAAGTAGTAGTTCAGGAGATGGCTTTGATTTCAGAAAGAGAAGGACAGGAAAGGTGTCAGACGTGTATTGTTGATCTGCGTGTAGGTTCAAACTCCTTTTATTTCAGTCAGAAAACGTCTTTACATTTCAGAGGAGCAGATTAATGCCGTAATTTGCATCATAGATTTATTTATTTTTTTTTTAAAAGCAAATGCTGGAGCAGTTAGATTGAGCTAACAAAACTTCTTTCAAAATAAACAATAAAACCTTTGCTCCTACAGTATCAGGTTTCAATCTAAATAAATGTTAACAGTGAAGTTCAGTAACTGTTAGGCAAGAGGATGTTGCTGTAGCCCTAACTATAACTTAAGAGGCAGGAAAATGCTATAGCAGATGACTGGTTTGTTTGACAGTAATGTTCAGCTCTGTGGTGGTGGTTATGCTTTCTCTACCCAGAATTATGCAATTCCAGAAACAAGATTTACTCAGGTCTTCTAGCTCAGTTTCATGGCAGAATGTGATATATCAAAACCCTTTTTAATTTTTGATATTCCGATGGGCTTCTTGTAGGTCACACTTCCTGCAAATCTCATCTTTAAATTTGCAAATGTAATTAGTAAGGTAGGTTTCTTGATACGTTCGCAGAAACGCTGATTTCACATAGTTAAGAGTGGTCAAACTTGTGCTTTCTCATTGTATCTTTATCTTACTGCCTTTATCAGGTACTCATTAATGAGTGAAGGATCAAAAGGTGGGACGGTGGCCAAGAAGCAATGGAGAATAAAAGTTTAGAAGGTTCCCCATCAGACCTAAAGTTAGTGGCTCACCCGAGAGCAAAGAGTAAAGTGTGGAAGTACTTTGGGTTTGATACCAATGCAGAAGGATGCATATTACAGTGGAAGAAGATCTACTGCCGTATTTGCATGGCACAGATTGCCTATTCAGGAAACACGTCCAACCTTTCCTACCACCTTGAGAAAAATCATCCTGACGAATTCTGCGAATTTGTGAAAAGTAACACTGAGCAAATGAGGGAAGCCTTTGCCACCGCCTTTTCAAAAATCAAGCCGGAGTCGTCGCAGCAGGTTGTTCAAGATAGCCTCATCATGAAGACCTACCAGAACTACGAAAACAAAAAGCATCAGGAACTGACATCTGCAGTCATCAGCTTAATTTGTGAGGGCATGTATCCGGCCTCTATCGTTGATGAACCCACCTTCAAGGCCCTCTTGAGAACTGCAGACCCCAGGTATGAACTTCCGAGCCGGAAATACTTCTGTACAAAAGCTATTCCTGAAAAGTACAATGCCATTAGAGAAATTGTGCTGAAAGAGCTCACCGAGGTCCTGTGGTGTGGCATCTCCACGGACATGTGGAGGAGCGAGAACCAGAACAGGTCGTACGTAACCGTCGCAGTTCACTTTCTCAGCAGCAGTCCTGCCAACTGCCTGGCTGTGAACTCGCGGTGTTTAAAAACGTTTGAAGTACCGGAGGATAATACTGCAGAGACTATTACGCGAGTCCTTTATGAAACGTTCATTGAGTGGGGGATCAATACAAAAGTCTTTGGTGCTACAACAGATTACAGTAAAGACATTGTGAAAGCTTGCTCTCTCCTAGATATTCCCGTACAGATGCCTTGTTTGGGGCACACTTTTAACGCAGGAATACAACAAGCTTTTCAGCTCCCCAAACTCTGCAGCCTTCTTGCCAGGTGCCGAAAACTGGTGGAGTATTTTCAGCAGTCTACGGTTGCGATGTACATGCTGAGCGAGAAGCAGAAGCAGCAGAATATTCTCCACTGCATGCTGGTGAGCGACCGTGTTTCCTGGTGGGGAAGCACGCTTGCCATGCTGCAGCGCCTCAAGGAGCAGCAGTTTGTCATTGCGGCTGTTCTTGTGGAGGACAGCAACAACCACCACCTCATGCTGGAAGCCAGTGAGTGGAATACAATCGAAGGGCTGGTGGAGCTGCTGCAGCCTTTCAAGCAGGTTGCGGAGATGATGTCTGCTTCAAAGTACCCGACGATAAGTATGGTGAAGCCTCTTCTCCATATGCTTCTGAATACTACGCTGAACATCAAAGAGAATGATTTGAAAGAAATCAGCATGGCAAAGGAGGTGATTGCTAAAGAGCTGTCAACCACCTACCAGCACACGCCTGAGATAGACATGTTTCTCAACGTTGCAACTTTCTTGGATCCCCGCTACAAAAAACTGCCTTTTCTTTCAGCCTTTGAGCGGCAGCAGGTTGAAAACAGAGTGGTGGAAGAAGCAAAAAGCCTGCTGGAGAAAGTAAAAGAAAATACCTTTAGGACTGAAGAGAAATTCTTCACTGTTTCGGAAGAGCCCCCTGTGAAAAAAATCATCATCTCCTCCACTCCTCCTCCTACCAGTGTCATCAACAACATGCTCGCAGAGATCTTTTGCCAGACGGGAGGCGTGGAAGACCAGGAGGAATGGCACGCTCAGATCGTCGAGGAGTTGAGCAACTTCAAGTCACAAAAGGTCCTCGGTTTGAATGAAGACCCGCTGAAGTGGTGGTCTGACAGACTAGCGCTGTTTCCAGTTTTACCAAAGGTTCTTCAAAAATACTGGTGTATTCTGGCCACAAGGGTCTTCCCTGAACGCCTTTTTGGTTCTTCTGCTAATGTTGTAAGTGCAAAGAGAAACCGGTTAGCCCCGGCTCACGTGGATGAGCAGATCTTTTTGTACGAAAACAGTCGGAATGGGTCTGAGGCAGAACCAGAGGATGAAGATGAAGGAGAGTGGGGTTTGGAACAGGAACAGATTTTTAATTTAAATGACTCGGTAAATGTAAACAACAATTTCTTTAATATCCGAGACAGTGGGTTTGTTTAACAGGACTGCTGCGGTACATTTAATAGCAAAGAAAAAAGGTATTTGTCTTAAGTTACCAAAAATACTTCTGTTTTATGCTATGAATGCTGTAAATATTGAACAGTTGTAACAAACTTGATTTAGCTTCCATTGTCTGTGTTTCTCCCACTGTCTTAAAACATGAATGACTTGTGATTAAACAGCACTGAAATGAATGAGGAAAATAAATTCTGCAAAGACCGTGATTTCTGACTGTGGCCCAGATTTCAGAAAGCACTTATCCATGTGCCTCCTTTCCACTTGCTTCAGTGGGAGACAAACACATGCTTACGTGCTTTCTATCATAAAAATATTTTCCTGAATTAGGAACCTGAGCAAGGGAGTTTTTAAGGTTTATGCCTCTGTTTGTAAATCCTGTGTGACTCAGGATGTTAGCTTTAAATTTTGGATTTTAAAACATTTTTAAAATCCATAAATCTGAGCAGTGAATATTTTTAGAGTATATCGATGCTATGGAATGAAAAAAGATCTTGAGCCTGATTTTCTTTTTCACTACCTCATGTCTTAGGCCTGGTCTATGCTAGAAAAGTTCAGCTGGTATAATTCTGTCAATTAGGGGACTGATGTATTATTATTTTAACTGATACTGTGCTGGCATAGGCCGTAGTGTGGATGCACTTATACTGGGATAAGTTATTTTCCTTTCCAGTGCGGTGTAAATGGTATAAACACTTCTAAACTGGTATTGCTGTGTCCACATTAGTCTGGTTTTACCATTTAACTGCAACAGCTAAATGGCAAAACTTTTTTTTTTTTTTTTTTTTATTTTGTGTCTAGGCAAGCCCTGATTGTAGTCTCTTGTGCTTTTACAAAGGGTGACGAAGTGTGTGGGGTCGAGGTGGCGTTGTGTTACCTTCGCTTTGTGCCAACGTTATGGCTGATGCCACGTGGTGCGAAGCGAGCGAGGCATCGGGCCCCTCGGCGGCGCGGGAGGGAGGGAGGGAAGGAGGGAGGGAAAGAGAGGGCGGGGAGACGTGTACGGGCCGTGGGTCTAACACTCTGTCTATGTTATAAAATCCTTAACCTCTTAATTTAAATGGGGACTTTGCCCAGGGTAGCTAGAAAATTTTGTTGGCAAGAAAAGCAAAATAAAAAGCTTTAATATTATGTAAATATATTTAAAAGAAGGGGACCCCTCCATTTCCCCACATGTATTTAGTGAGTCTTTAAGATTGTTTCTTATTACGTTAGCACTTAATAACTTTTTTTTTTCTCCTGTCTCTTTTTGATTCAGTTTATAGAGTGGACTTTAGTCCCGTCCAGTCTAATGTTTGAGTACTATTTCTGATTAGTTGTTGTGTATTGTAATTGCTCCCTTTGTGTCTCTATGCCTAAGCGTTTTAAGCCCTTTGGAGAACTTGGCAAACAAGAAAAAAAGAAGGAAAAAAACAACCCCAAACCCTGAAATACTGCAGGTCATAAACAAGATTAGAGTTCATGCTTGGCACAGAGTGGGATGGCAGCCAGCATTTTTCCTTGAGGTGCAGAGGAGGATTCTTGGCATTGTCCAGTTACAGTCAAGGTTTGCTTGGGGTTTTATTTTTGTTACTGGTTTTGTTACTTGCCCCCCACCTCGGCTTTAGCCTACGACTATGTCAAGCACAATCTTTCTGGAGAGGGGTCTGTTGAAGACTGGCCGTTACTGTTCTGGAGGAAGAAAGTTGGGGTTTTCCATCACAGTGGTACCACGGACGTTTGGTCATAGAAAGGGCCCAGCCAGGAGGAACATACAAAAATGGGAATTGCGATGGAACCGAATCTATTGCCAAACTGCTTGTTTATGTTTTAGTTTAATAGTTTTTGGAAGTTTGAGGCCTCTGTGTTCTTTGTAGGTGGTGGGAAGGGGTGGGTGGGGAGGAAGGACAGAGGTTAGAGTAAAGGAGCAGTGAAGTAAATAGTAGTCAGCTACCTGGCACATTTAAGCCCGTGAAAAATGCATTTAACAGGTGATATGGCCTGTGTTTGGCTGTCAGTAAGCCTGGGTTTTCACTCTCCAGCCCCCTGAAAATTAATTTGCACTTGTACAAAGTACACGCACAGTGCATCCTATTGAATGTTGCTACTCTCCACGTCCGCTGAAGAGTGTACGTGATGGCCCAAGGTGCAAAACACAGGCTTGGCCTAAACTCCCGCAGGTACGTAGGCTATCTGTGAGGGTAGCGAAATCAAATTATGGAAGGGAGTGGGGTACAGCAGGTCCCTTTTTGATGTTACCTGAGCTCCTGTGACACCCCTGCAGTCTTCCAGGCAGACCTCTTGGTTTCATTGAGCTGGTGTTGGCTGTGTCCGCTTCCACCGCCTACGCCTGCTACCACCGCCGCTAGCCCTCGAGGAGCTGCGCAAATGCTAGTGCGAGGCGTGCAGATCCTCTCTTACACGAGCGTAATTCAAAGCCGTGCCCTCGCAACCCAGGCAGAGCCCAGAGCACCGCTGCCCAGGTCCGCATTCAGCCTACCCTTCTTGGCAGCATCCATCTCCTGTTTCCATCTTCATCCTTCGGGGGCTAAATGTATGCAGTGATGCTTACAAGCAGTTCTGCTGAGATCAGTGCAATGCACTACTCTCTTCCTTCCAGCTTCTTTTTATTTTTTGGTATCCAAAATAAAACTGTAGTCGGTTCAATTGATGTGTCTCAGCGTTCTTCTAAAAAAAGGAGTAGAAAAAGAAAAAAAAAAAACGAACAACAAAGCCATTGTTAGTCCTACCCATTGTCTGTGAGATTTTTATTTAATGTTCTAAGCCTGGAATATTGTTAAATAAACCAGAAAAATAAGTTAGTTACTAGATTATTTGTCTGATGTGTGTTCATATCTGCAGCACTTTATGACTTTGAGCTCTTCCGCAACAAGGGGAGGTTATATTCTAAGGTTTTGAAGCTATGCATTTACTTTCCTTTTGATCCTGTAAGTTATTAAAAAAAAATGCTGTACAAATCTTTTGGATTAAAAAAAAATATGAAGATGAAAAATGTCAGAAGTTTAGATGGTTTCTCTCACTTAAATATGTGTGGTGTTTTTCATTTGACAACATAATTTTCTGTTGTTTAGTTGGGTGGAGAACCAAAGCTGCCGAGCTGTTTTAAATATTGCTACAACGCGAGTTAAACCCTGGTGTTATTGCCAAGGGTGGGCCCTGAACACATTTCCAAATTACGTTATTAAGTCAGATTTATGTTTGTGTTTCTTGACAGCTAATTTGAATCCACAGCCTAATGTTTCCTTTTCTCCTCGGTACAGCTGAGACATCTTTTTGGAGGGGCAATAGAGGAACTTCAGCTTTTGAGTGCTTTCATGCTGGAAAAGTGAATTTTAAAACAGGCTCTCAAAGTACCTACTTTATGTCAAAAGAAGAATCGCCTTTTGCCACCAGCTAAGTATTTCCAATTCAGGATTACAACTCAGTGGGCTAGGCAAGGTTTCTTAGGGTTAACAACGTAACTAAAGGGAGTTTTGTATGACTGACCAACCTTTGCACGCATTTTGCCTCTTTCTGCCATCAGGGATTACTGTGAAGACAAAAGGAAAACCCTGAACCAAACTGGAATTGAAAAGGTGAATTTTTCCAGCAAACCATGTCTGAGATGCCTGGGTTTAAATGAATGGAATAAAGTTCTGGATTATTTGTGGAAAGGGTTTATTATTTTAAGTTTCTATCTCAGCAATGTATTAGATTAATTTGGAGGGCTTTAATTCACGTCATGGTGGTCCAATTAGCTTTACAGGAACATTTGTATGCAGGCAGGAATATTAAAAGCAAAAGAAATACTAATTGGTTATTTGCAGTATTTTGTAGGACTTAAAAGTGACGTGTAGCTCATGATTTTGTCCTTTTCGTGTGATAACTTAAAGAAAAGGGGCTGCCTGAGGACGTCGTTTCTGAAGGAGGGGAAGCATTCAGATTTGAACACAGAAGTAGTGTTATTTTACATATTCCACGACAACTGGGTAAAGGAAACTGTGCTGGAAAAATTGCATTTTAGTCTCTGCACACCATACTCCTTTTGGCGGTCTCTGCTTTTGAGTGTCCTTCTCAGAGGATGATGTCTTTCTGAAGGCCTGGTGATCCTGGTTCTGGTGGTGCAGTGCTATCTAGTCTAGGCTGTCTTTTTGGCTATGCTGAGAAGACTCTCTTGCTTTGGCTCGTGGTCTGTTATGTTTTGTGGCTTTTTTGTTTTTGTTTTTGGTTTTTTTCCAGGCCAAGACTGTATGGTCTGTCTCGCCATACTCCCTCCAAATTACTGGTGTCCTGCTAAATTCAAGATGTGTTTTATTTTTAGGGGATGTACGGAAAATACAGAAATTGGTTTTGCTTTTTTAATAACATTATTTGGTGCTGTAGAGAGAACTTAAAAGATACAGTGTAATTTTACTTCTGCCTTAAATACACATCAGTAAAGCATGTCTAATGACTTGATATTATTTAAACTGGAATTTCAGAACATCCCTACAGTTGCTGTATAATGCTGTCATTTTTACATACAAAAGCATTTCCTTCAGGTTCAACAATAAAAATCAATTAAATAGATTTTTACTGCTTCTACAGTCATTTTCAGTGCCCCTGCAGTTGGGTTAAAATGCCACAAGGGAATTGAGTTTTCTATTAAAAAAAAAACCAAACAAACCCAAACCCACCGTCTTTCAGCTTACCTTGTGTTTTAAAAACTTTTCTAGTGATAAAATTTGATTCATACCTTTTTAAAAATGCGAAGGCTGTTGCAGAAATTGTTTTCAAATGAGAGTCCCTCAGACTCTGAAATGCTAATGTTATGATTTTTGAACATTTATATTGACATTTCCGCACAGGGTGGTATTGATTTCCCTTGCTGCCAGAAGAAAAGGTTAGTGTTCACAAAAGCGATGCTGCCATCTCCAGTGCCTTGAAGTGGTGATCAGATGTATCTTTTTCCAGAGATGCTGGAAAGACTGTGTTACCTGCTGCACACGTGTGCTGGTTTCCATGCATTACAATTAGTACTTACTTCCAGTGACTTGAATTTGCAAAATCCTGCTCCTCTGTTCTGTCTCCTCTCCCTGGCCCTGCCTGGGCAGAGCTCCGGGTGGGAGCAGCAGGGAGGAGAAGCCCTGCTCCCTGGTGTTGTTTTTTCTTCTCTTGCAGAGAGACTGTTCTTTGAGAGCAGGTAAACTCAGCTTAAAATGAGTTTAGACTAGGTCCTTGTTTCAGTCTGCTGGGACTACAGTGCCTGTGCCATGCTGTGAAAAGGCAGAGCCAGCGATTCCTCCTCCCAGAGCTATGTACAATTGAACACGTTGCTCAGTTGGACCAAAATTGCCTACGTAAGGGGGAAGATCCTGGGGAGTCGGGCTCAACACAGCTAGGAAAGTATGCTTAGAGTCAAAGACATAAGAAACAATAGCAGTCCTTGTTGCATGTTTGGGTAGAAACAGGATCTGTGCTGCTCCGGTTGTTTGGGTTTTTAAGGTAAATATCTTAACATGATACTTGCTTGTGCTCTAGGCTGAAGCTGTGCCTGGGAAATTTTGTGATTATTCAAATATTGACGTGTTTAATGCTGACATAGAAAAGAGTATTCTGTGGCATTCAAATAAAGATTTTATATAGAGGGTAAAGCTATCGTTCCTATTTGATAGTTATTTTGGGGATAACATTTACAGTGGTTTTACTGGTATAAATACCACAGCCAGAGGTACACACTCATTCAGCTGTCAGAAGCGGTAGCGAAGTCCTGTTTTAAGTATAGCAGAGAGAGGAGGGGATGCTTTCATTTGACATAAATTAAGTAAGAAATGTCTTTCTTTTAACACTCTTAGGTAGAAGACTAATTAAAATGCATCCATAAATGTTTGTGATAGTATAATAATTTATCTAGATATATCTGTAGAGAGTTATCCCTTTGGTTTACTTAGTACACTGAAACTATGACTGTATTTGTCCGTAACTGCATGTGCTTGATGTCATGTTCAGCAGTAATTCCCCAAACAGCGCAGAATAAGGTTATTTTTAAAAAGGCAATTTCTTTGATTACATACAATTTTCTGAACATTTCATTGTCCCCAAATACTTGCAATCAGGAATGAGAAATTAATCTTTTATTTCTCCAGTGGATGCTGCTTTGCTTTTAAATTTGAGACATTTTGTGTCTCTCTATCACTTTGTCTTTATAGACACCCTGATTGAAAGGGTTTCATTCTCCCCCTTTTTTTTTTTATGTGCTTTTTTTCTCATGAGTCATCAGTGAGGTTTACAGTGATAGGAATTTAGAGTCATAACAACGAAGATGTCAAGTCAGCATCAGGAAAGCTCATGCCAGAAACATCCCGTCCCATGTCATGAACGCTGTGCTCCAAGGGAAACCTTCATCTTCTCAAACGTTTTCTGATGCGTGTGTGTGTGTGTGTGTGTGAGGAAAACAAAGTGCTTTCGCAAACAACGCACAGTTGTTTTATGGGTGGTAGTCCAGTTTGCTGGGAGTTTGTGCTCTGGGATGCCCTCGGTGGTTTGGCACCAGATTTAGGTTTCTTGAGCACACAGCAGAACTTACATGAACAGAAGGAATTTAATAACAATTAAATCTGCAAAACTCAATTGCTTCATTGATGAGAACAAATAGGAGGTGGGTTCATCTAGGAAAAATACTGAAATTGTAACAGGACTCTGCAATTCCTGTCTGAAACTCTGCCAGCATTTAAAAATACTAACAGCATTTAAAAATACTAAATGACTAACCTTCCTGTAATCTGACATTTCAGAACTGTGTAAAACAAGTGTTTTACACACTTCTTGGCTTTTCCATGCTGCCGGTGGTGAGCTCTGTTAGCTTCAAAACCCTACACTCCCAAATGGCCAGGGAGGAGTTTCCAGTGATAAGATAGCGGAGAAGAAGGGAAGAACAAGCTCTTAACTGTAATCTGTCCTCTAGCGTGTGGGAGCCTGGGCTGAAATGGCTGTTTCTGAATGGTGTTTTGACACAGCCTCTGATCTACCACAGGTACACATTCACATGCAGTCCAAGAACTTGCCACTGATCATAAATCTGGCAGGTCCCAAGGGATCGAGTGCTGTGGTGGGAAAGAGCTGGTCTTGTGGATGAGTGGAGCCTTCTGTGTGTGGTAGGTATCTTTTCTTGTCCCTAGTTTAAAACCCTGTGTTATATCCCATGCAGGTGGTATGTACGTTAGTGCTGGTCTTTGCTGGGTTATTTGCTGTGCGGCTCTTCTGTTCAAAATGTAAGAACAGGAGAATGTCACCTGCGTGCTTTCAAGACGTGGTGAAAGGAGGCAGAAGCGTACCTGTGCTGTATGTGGTTTGCTGACTGGTTTGCATGAGCAGTAGGTGGAGGATGATATTTACTTTAACCCCATAGTGGTGTGAATGTGGGACTGGCACTGCTGCTTGGAGATTTCTGCCTGCCTGGTCAGAGAAACGAGGTGAGAAAAGAGCAACCTTGAGCATGTTGTATCTGATGCAATCCCCAGGTGAACTTGAAGTGCTCACATGAACTAGTTCTTTTGTAGTCTTGCACACAGGCTAACCACCTTGTGCTTGCCCTTCCCACTCCACCCCACCTCCCCTTCATTACTTCAGCTGATGTTCACAAAGATTTCACAGTTCTTGGAGAGATAAATTCACAGATAACATAAGAAACTATTTGTCAGTTGTTAAGAGCATTGCATATGCTTTTTGTGCCTTTTTTGGCAACGCATATTAGAGCTGATGGAAGATAAAATTCCTTTTTTTTTACCCAGAGACAGGGTCCACGCACGTCTAAAGTAGGTTGTCCTACACGGAGACTGGTGAACTCTTCCTGCAGTGAGGGGTTCAGCTCAGTCTGCAGCGTTGGTCTGTTGGCTGCACTTCTCCCTTTCTCTAGGCTGTTCAGGAAAGTTGCTGTGCTCTGCAGAGGGAAAACAGATTCCTCTGGAGTGTTTTCCCTGTGTTTTTGTGTTGCTGGGGCTGCTTTCTGGTCTGCACCTGCCTGAAGGAAGGGGAGGCACCAGGGCTTTTCCCCTGGTCCTGCTCCTTCCCTGGGCTGGTTGACCACCCTGAGAAGAGGATTGTGCAGAGGGTAATGCTGGGTGGTAAGTCTGCAAACACCAAGACTACAAAGTGATTCATTTATTTTGTATTTATGTTTCGGCTAAGATTAAAATGATACAAAATGTGGCCTAGAAAGGAGCCTTCAGACCCTCTGCACTAACTCCTTGAGTTAGGTGTCCAAATACAGATTTAGGGATTTAATTTGTAAAAGTGATCCATTTTGCATGCTCTCCCTTCAGACCCACTAGAAATGCCGGCATCACAAGTGTGTATCTTTAAATATCTTTTAAATAATGGTATTTTGAGGTGGGCTATATATGCACTGCTTTTTTAAATACAAACCACAAGTTTTAATTTTCCATGTATCCATTTTGTCTTCCATTGTACTTCAAAGGTTAGTATCCATAGGATCATTCTGTCTGAAGTCAGCTATTCAAACTCTTTAGGTCCCAAATGTAGGTGGGCTACAGAAATAAGAGAAATATTTTCCCCCGCAACTCATAAGCTGGATGTCTTAATTAGAGGCAATTGCATCTGTTTTACCAAAATATGGGAAACATGAAATGTAAGTAATTACATTTTTTTTAGGTAAAATTCTGACAGTAAAAGTCTTAAGTGTAAGCACCTCATTATCTGCCCTGTTACCTGCATCGTAGCAGTATGGAACCAGACCCGTGGTATTTCAGTGAGCATACAAGCAAAAGAGCAACCACCTTCTATTTAGTCATTATTCTGCTTGCGAGGATGTTTCAGTTTAGATGATTTAGTCGTAACAAGCATAAAATCAACAGTTTTAGCAGATGTGAATGAACATTTCAATTGCTTGGTCCTTCCTTCCTTGATAAACAGGAACTTTTGCTCCTTCTTAATGGAGAACAAGGGAAAGAAGGCGAACGGGTGTCCAATATTATAGGTGGAAGGTTGGGTGTTTGCTTCGTGCTCGTGCAGCTGAAGCACTGATGGATTTCAGAGCCGGGCGATGGATGGTGTTTGTGCCAGTAGGGCATTTGGGTCTATAGATGGGCAGATGGTATCTTGCAAAGGATACGTGGCCTTTGCTTTCAGGTCAGCACTATGCCAATAAATGTGATACTTCACCCCAAGCATTGGGTGGTTGTGCAGTTAGGAACTTCTGCAGTCACTGAGTGTCTCTGCTTTTTGGGCGCTGTTTGGAGCAGGATCTGCTCGTTTAGGTGATAGAGGAAACTCTGTTAGCATTAGAGATGCTGCAACTCAAGAAAATGAGCTATAAAATGTAATTGTTCCTTTAAATCATAAAAAGAGTTGTTTAACCAAATTCCACTCACGCTTCAGTTGAAAGCACCCGAGGTTGTAGAAATGCAAGTGAGGAACGTAGAGCTTTACTGCCGGGGCAGTTGGGTGGGTGGAGGTCTTGAGTCACACAGGACCTCGTGTGTACTCCACCATCAGGCTGCGTGCGTGGGACAAGTTTCACAACGAGAAATCTTAGTTGGCTTAGATGTCAGTGCTGAAGCAGCCTCATAAAGTTTTGCAAGGCCGGAAAGCAGGAGGAAGTAGCCACGGACCCCGTGATGTTATTTTTAGAGATATTTTTGTAGTAGAGTTGTAATATCTCAGTTTGCTTAGACCATGCAGATGCTGTCCCAC
Organism: Buteo buteo; assembly: GCF_964188355.1. NCBI lineage: Eukaryota > Metazoa > Chordata > Aves > Accipitriformes > Accipitridae > Buteo > Buteo buteo. The sequence goes on along the minus strand of NC_134195.1, from coordinate 13,562,909 downwards.
ACAAATACTGTACCTGGGGCTCCCTTGCTCAGTGCTGGAGTAGCGTTGAAGTTACATGGGCACTGACATGTAATTCTTGATTCAACTCAGTTACGGTAAAGCTTTTAGTGCATTGAACAAATAGGGTCTTATGAAATATTTTGATATCTGTGTCACTAAGGTTATGTGCCTTGCCTTCCAGACAGGGCGAGATTCAAGATTTGGGCAGTTATGGAGTAGAAATGTCATAATTATATACACACACACGAAGCCCTGTCTTGGTGTTTTCAGAAACTGTCGCCTGCCAGTTTCAAGCTTCCCATCCTTGCAGTTTCTAAATTACAGATGTCTTTACAGACAGTGATTTTGGGTTTGTGGCTTTATCATAGTGTATGATAGTGCAGATGTGGTGGAATATAGCAAGGTTTAAATGGGGTTATTGCCAGCAATGAAAGAAAGTATTCGACAGCTACTATTCCTAAAGCAAGTAACCAAAAAAGCAGTGATATTTTGCTTCATGTCCAAATTGCTTTTAAGGAAAAAGAAAGTGCCGTAGTTTTGTAATAAAGTTACGACGTTTGCTTTCCTTTCACCATATTTGTGCTCTGCTAGGAGAGGTTCGATGCTTCACAGAATATTCACTGGGCAAGAAAACTACATCCCCTATCCTACCCAAAACACCCTTAGAGTTGTGTAAGGCTGAGTAAGAGCTCTTGGCTCTGACACACTTCTGCTTTTTGTAGTGTGACTGTTTTCTGCCAGAGTATGCTTTCTGAAACATGGACATTCTGCCATCTGAGGGAATGTCTAACCATGATTACTAACATTGCTCAATATTTTAAATTAGCCTGGAGAAGGGAAAAAAGGAAAGTTGGACCTAAAAAATGCACTGAACTTGTTTCTGAAGGAGTTACCTTGAGGGAACAGTTAAAACCTTTTTTTTTTTTTTTATTTTTTCTTGTTGACACATTGGTAACATGGTGATATAACTAAACAGCCTCCAACTCTTTTCCAACCTAAATGATACTATGATTCTATGATTCTATGAGGAAATACGCATCTCCTACAAGCTCTGCGCTGAGTTATCCTCTCTGACGTCAGCTTCACCAGTGTGAGAAAACAGACTCACGCCAGAGGAAAGCAAAGCTCGGTCACCTCCTGACCTCGCATCTCACGCCGGCGTTTTTGACACGCACAAACCAGGATTGAAGTTAATGAGCCTTATGAGTGTTCAATGAATTTGGGATTAAGTTTTTAATCTGCTATGCTACAGGCAAGGGTTTGATTGCCACCTCCGGCTGCCTGGGCGCGTTGTGCCGCAGCAGGAGGCAGGTGATGCTCCGTGTTAGCGATTTCTACCAAAACAGCTGATACTAGGGCCTGTATGTCAAGTGCTTTGCAAAGCCACCGCAGAAGGTGCTCTCTGCCCTAGGCAGGTTATTTTTAAAACAGAAACAGATAGTTCTGTAAAACGGTATTTTAACAAACATTTCAGCCTGTCCTGGCTAAGGAAATTATATATGAGTAGACGTCAGAACCTTGTTCTGCAAAAAAAATTCAGTGGTACCATTGCAAATGGCTTGTAAAGGATGCAACAGTCTACGTATTACACAGAATGAAAGCGACTTTCTAAATAAAACATTACTGGCACTACACTTTCTGCAAACCAGGACTGACACAGTGAAGAGATGAGCTTGTAATTTTTTTACGGAATGTATCCCAGTGAACAGAGCACCTGCAGAGCCGTAAGTGCTGGCTTTGTGGCAACTGGATATAACCTGGATAACTGGAAATGAAACATTTGTGCTACGAAGTGCTACTTAGAGCAGATATACAAGGGCTTCTTGGACATATTTTTCCAAAATAACATCTTGTTAATGAATAAAGCCATCCAGTGTGAATACAGATATCATCTAATCTGCCTCTTGGAATGCTTTCATGCTAATTAATGCCACCACCTATATGCCAGTCTTACTTGTGCATTCATGACTGGAGTCACTGCTTTGCACGGTGTACGATTTTAACATTAAATAGTCTGCTGAAAATTAGTAGGAAAAAGGTCAAGAAATGCAAAATCCATGTTCTCTCAACGATGCTGTACTTCCTCATTATATGGTACAGATATTTAAAGAGCAATTAACTCGAGACAGAAGCAAGTTTCGAGAGCTGCAGACGCTGCCATCAGTAGTGCTGGTAGGCGCTAGCAGAGTTCTCTGCACTTGGTTGTAGGCATGTAACTTTATTCCCCCTGTAGTTTCTCATGGGTTCATTTTTGCGGTTGATCTTATAAAGTCATTATGTGTAGTCATCCAGCACTGCAGGGAGGAAAGGTGTATTTGAAAACACAGGGGAGAGAGTGTAAAACAACAAAATAGGTGGGCAATGTTGTACCCTGGAGTTCAGCTTGAGCATGGCTGTTAGGGTTATACTGCGCTGGCATGTGGTCTTACTTGTTTATGCGTATGGCCTTTATTGGGATTTTTACTATTAGGTGTGGCATATCTTCTATCCATCTCTTCCACCTCCTTTTTTAAAGTGATTAAAAAAATTATTTTTTCTCAATATTTACTCATTAAAACCAGTCATAAAATATTCTAGTGAAGCATAGGTGAAAACCATGATTTTTTTCAGTCTTCTAATCCCATTTTCAAAGTATGCTTTTTCTTCTGTAAAAGAAAAGCATACACATACCCACATACATATATAGAAAATGATTAATTCAGTGATGATGACCAGTTTATTCAGTTCACATTCTTCCAAGCTGCTACCCTCTGCTGTAAAGGACTAAGTCATCTTTACAAGTGAGGTCCAGCTGATGGCCAGAACGTGGTTTTGCTCAAGGCTGCAGCGATGGGGACTGAGTCCGGGAGCCATCAGCGGGCAGCGTGTGGCCGACGTGGCCGTTCTGCCGGCAGCGTCTCTGCAGACGTGATCTGTTGCTTGCAAATGCATCGGGGTCTGTGCCAAAATGGGTTTGCAGCACGCTCCTCTGGCTTGCCCGGTGGTGGTTTGGAGGAGGAGATGCTGAGACCTCTTTTTCCTCCCGGTCCCTGACGTCTGCAACAGCAAAAGGACCAGGGGAACGCGAGGCTGGCAAAGTGCCCGCGCTCCGCGGAGAAACGTCGCTGCCGTCACAGGAGCATAGGTGCTGTGATCCCGGTGAGTTGTTCTGGGCGTCCCTCTTCGGGGTGACGGCGCTCCTGTCTGCCTCGGGTTTGACTGTCACTGCTGCTTTTTTACCTGAACACTTGTCTTCCCCGGGCTAAACCTGCATGGGGCCGGCTTTGCTGGTGCGGGATAGATGCTGGCATACGGCCGAGCTGGGCAAAGCACTCCCTTATAAAGGTACCACGTACGTTAGCAGAGCAACAATTGCAGAAGAAGAGTTCGTTCAGTAAAACGATGTCTTCCTGTTTCTCCAGGTGAAATGGGGAACACCAGTAACCGCGTCTGGAGTAGAGCGTGGGCTTTTGCTGGTGCAGCAGCACTGGTCCAAGCTGCACCAGGGCACAGACGCATTAGCCAGATGCTGTAGCCTACCTTGGGAGGGAGGTGGTACTGTGGGCAGAGCGAAGGTGGTGTAACCCTCGGATTTTCTGTACGGAAAGGTGCAAAGCTTCAAATGCAATGCAATAAAATAAACATTGATATGAAGACTCTAGTAGCTGCTGGTTCAGCTTGGAGAGACAGGAAGGACTCTCTTTGCTCTCCCTGAAAAGAGCTGCACGCCTTTTGCCTTCTATATCACCAGTAATTTCTTCTGAGAGGGATGCTAACTCGTGGCGAAGCACCCCCAGGGACCGAGGGTGAGTGGGCTGCCTGTTTGGAATATGCGTTACAGGGGGCTGATGGAGATGGAAGGCTGGAGTCTGGAATAGCAACTGCATTTTAGGGTCACGTCTTTCAAATCATCGAGAACTCAATGCGCAGCGTAAGGTGTGTGTTTGAAACACAGGCCTTGCGTGTTCATGGAAAGAAGCCCTAGAGAGAGAAATATTGGAAACAGCAGAGAGCTGCCGAACAAGCCAGCGCAAGCTGTTAGGCTTTTATTCCTCAAGCTCTTCCCCTCCCCCCGATACAGTTAAATTGCTAAATTCCTTATGCTGGTCAAAGAAAAGCTTCATTCAAATTATTTTAATTCCTTAGCATCAAGCAGAAGTTAAACATAGGTGTAATTTTTTGCTGTTTAATGTGAGCTGTGATATGAGGGCTGTAGACAGGTCACTGCCATCCACCAGCTTGGCAAGGTCCATCCTTTGAGAGGTCGCTCCAGGTATATCAGCTGCACTGGAAGTTGATTATCAGCTTAGCATGATGAAGATGGGACTATAAGACCTGTCATAATAAACAAAGTGTCTTTTTCTGAAAAAGGAAAAAGACTGTTTCACACCAATGGGCTGTTGTGGGACCATGCGATCTGAGCTAGATCCTCTGGTCAGGTGGAACAGAAAGCAGGCGTGAAGCCTGTTTGTGCTAGCGCTGATGCCTGAAAAGTGCTGGTATTTCTGCCTGACGTCCTTAGAAGGACTGACAGGGTGCACTGTGATGTATCGGCCTGTTTGAAGTGCGAGTGAGATCAGATATTTGGGGAGCGAGGTCATAGCCTGGCTGTGCAGAAGGGCCGGCGTGGTCCCTGCAGCCTTCACCTCCCTTCTTAGAAGGAGGATGGTTGGGAGGTATCAGTCAGCAAAGACACGTGTTTCTGTATGAAATCAGCTTTCCCCTTAAAAATTTGGAAAGCTATTTATAGGAGGTGATTAAATGTAGGGACAAAAATAGGATGTTTGTGTCATACTCCTGGAGCATTATCAATATTGGGACTTGTTTTGTGAGCAGTTGCGTTTCTTCAGAGTAGCGTGTGATACTCTCTAATTGAAATATTAATAGCAGATAATGACACTGTGGAATGATGGCCTCTTATACGGAGGCATACTTCGAGAGCTTCTAATCTGTGTGGTAACTCTGCATATTAAAAATCTTTGACAATTTTGATGAAGAGCAATTATAGAGCATGCACAGTAGCTGCTCTTTGAAGTTAACTAATTCCCTGAGTCCCGTGAATCGGCATTAGATTAATGGCCTATAAAATTTCATTCAAAAATAAGGTTTTCACTGAGGAATAAAAACGTCTAATTTTTTAAAAAAACTAGCTGTCACTATTGCAAAGTAGCTACCTTCCTTGTGAAAACTTTGGTGCATATTTTATGAGGAACAAGAAAGATGAAAATTGAAAGAAAATGTGTGAGTATGAGATCACTTCAACATGTGTTAAGAAAGAGGAGTCTGAAAAGAAATCAGTCTTTTCCTAGAAAAGGACTGTCAGGAGAGAATTAGGAAATTATATATATAGTGCAGTCAAGACCTTTCTGTACTTGCACTTTCATACTCCATTTGAAACCCCTGACCTGCTTGTGGTATTAAAGAAGAGAAAAAATGAATAAAATTCCATCTTTGGAAAACAAATGTTGTAGCTGTCTTGAAGACAAAACATGTGCACGCCCCTTGTACTTTCTCATTCCAAGTTAGAAGTGATTTTTAAGCAGTTTTGTGTACAGAAAACAGCTCCATCCAAAGGCTCAGGGGGTGTGAAACTCCCATCTTAAAAAAAAAAAAAAAAAAAAAAAAATTAAAAAACCCACAAAGCTATCTTCTGTCACGAATTTGTGCTTCTGGTGGTGGCCCTGGGAGGTGGCATGTGGCAGGGGAGGGTTTTGCAGCTCAGAGCTCCGGCATTGCCCCACGCGGGGCAGCTCCCTCGGGGCTGCGCAGCCCCACGAGCGTCTGCCTCCGTCAACACGCTCTTGTCCCAGGGTGAACCTCGTTTTCCTCGGAGCTACTGCTTTGGGTGCGTACCCGGAGGGGCAAATGGGCGCCCAGAGGAGTGGTGATCTGTGGGCAGCCTTTGCTGCTCTCCAGACTCTTCACCAGGAGCCGGGTAGCAGAAGAAATAAATGTATTAGCCAGGGGCTGGTTTGAAGGGTGTAGAAGTAGGGCAGAGAGGGAGAGGAAGGGATGTTGAGGCTATTTTCCATCTTTTTTTATTAAGCCGGTAGCACCTGAGGTTTATCTCATATTAATGTCGATGCTGTAATGGCTTCTGATCATTAATCGCTTCTGTAGATTTTAATAATATGGAAATGTGCTTTTTAACATTTTGTATTTTAATCAATTGCAGGTATCTCAGGGTAGCTTTAAGTACCAATTGGTTTATGTGTTACTCTTCCTGTTAACTAGATTTTTCCCAATAATTTCCAATCACCCTGTACCTCTCTTCCTGATTCTAATTGCTGGAGCTTTGTATACGTTAAGAAGCACTTCAGTTCACAAGTGATTGCACAGTTTTCTGAAGTATTCCAGAAACTTTCAATTACCTTTTAAGTTCTGTATACTAACTCGTGACTTCTGCTTACTTATTTACGTTTGATGGAAATACTGTTACGCTGAAGCCACAGGAAGCAAAGGGGACTCTTTAAGTGGCAGCAGAACATTTTGGCGGCTGGGAGAGGCAGATCTGAATGTGACCTTCAGCTGGATGCTCTTAAGCTTGATTGGGATATGGAAATTACCTTCTCTGGGAAGAGAGAAGATGCAGTTTAAACTGCTCTTAATGATCTTGTCAGCTTCCCCTCGCCCCCCCAAATCTAATATAGTAAGGGAATATTTAAAGAATCGACTTTTCCTATGTATTGGTTGCCCAGCTGTATCTCTCCATCTGTGCTCCAAGCAAGAAGTGATGGAATGATTAATTCAATCTTTTAATAGTGTGTGGTCAGAGTAAGAGGTGTTGGAATTCACAAGCAGTAAACGTAGGAGCTGTAAAGACGATTTTGGGGGTTGTGATACAATATCCTGTACTGTCTAGGAATGTGATAATACTGTCAATACTGTCTTGAAAATTAAAAATAAAATATTTAGTCTTTTGAAAAGTATGGATCATAGTGCAAAGTATAAATTGTTTTCTGTTGGCTTTTTAATTCCTGTGGTAGGATGCTAAAAAGCAGGTAGCAATATTTCACTTTTGGTTTGGATTTCCAGTTTGACCATAAGTAAGGAGACCACTCTTTGCTTCAGTTTCTGCATAAGAAAGTGCTGATGAATATCTGATTTTCAGCATTTTCTGAGCTTCAGGTGCTGTCAATATTCGCCAGACTTGAAGGTTATGACAAAACCTTTCTTCCATGCAAGGTGGGGGCTTGCCGGCTTGGGTTGATTTCTGCATTATTTGGGATTAAATCAAGAGTAGCAGCTGTTGGTTTTTTTTTTTTTTCCTGAGGTCTCTTGTTGTGAAACAACCAGGGCAGCATTTACAGTCTCCTGAAATGCATTGCAGCCAGTTGTGACATTTACTCAGTTCGCAATGGGGTTAACAGACATGTCACTCTTTGTTGATTGCTTTTTTTTTCAGCATTTCAAACTCACTGTCATCACCCTGATTTTTAGGTCAAAACTATAACTTAAATGCTAATTTTTCACAGTTAGACATGAAATTTTAAAACCTTAGGAATTCTGTGCCAGACTTCATGCAGATAACTGTCAAGTTTTTTGAGGTAGCTGGGGTGTGGTCTTTCCAAGAGAAGACATTTTCTGACATTACTTACATTTAGCTTTATTTTGTATTTGTGTCTGCTTACAAATTGATCACTGGATTTCTGAGCATGGTATGGAGAAATATTACGTTTATTGGGGACTTTTGCGGGAGGGAAAACCGTCTTTAAATGGCAAATGTTTGGTGAAACTGAAACTTTATGCTTTTAGATTGGAGGTTACACTGGGAAGGCTTTTGTATGATCAGGGGACGACTGAGAGTAAGGACCTGAAATGGCTTCTTACATACCGAGGGATGTAAACCATTCTGAGATGGAGCTGCATCTACTTGGTAGCTGTTTGTAAAAGCTTGGAGCCTGGACAATCTTCAGTTCCTGATACAGAATGAAAAAAAAATTGCTAATGTCTCTAAGTTTCGCAGGATGGGAAAATTCATTCTGCAGGTACTAGACTATGCAGAGCTATTTCCATTACCCCTATTTAAATCTCCTGGGATGAGCTCCTCTTTTTATCTCGTTATTTCACAACAGGAAAAAAATATAATTACAAGATGACATGACTTGAAGAGCATTGGGAAGTTTTACATAAAATGACATTGCCCGAGGTATTGCACAGTTACATTTGCCCAGAGGGAGGGAGTATGGGAGTAGGTATCAGTAAATCTGTTCAAAAGATAACCAGATGCTTTTTCTTGATTTAAAGATACACCTGTATATCACTTCCCTATCTTTAGTGTGGCTGGAGTGAAAGAGAAGAAAGCCAAAGAGTAAGATTTAATAGGTAAATATATAAAAGGAATGAAAGATAAGCAGGGCAGAGAATACATGGCAAATGGAAATATGTCCTTCTCTATTCTTGTGATAGTATTTTCCCATGTAAGAAATGATATGGGCAAATGGATCCTTTAAATATATGCATATGTAGGGAATGGTTACTTTCTTCTTGGAGCTAGTGTCGAGTTTCTTCTCCTGGTATTTTAACAAATCCAATAATCTTTCACATGCAGGCTGTGGCTGTCCAGTATACTGTAAGGAATTATCGGGATTTCTTCATATTATTGCAACAACCGTCTTGCCCTTATTTCACAAAACCCCGTGTTAGATTTTTGTGAAGTGCCTTTTATGAGCGAAGCCGGGACTGCTCACGGGATTGCAGAGCCGAATCAGCGCTGTGCCCTTCAGCCACCGCTCCTGGCAGAGCACAGTGGTGTCCCACACACCTCTTATATCTGGCTGTACGGCAGCGAAGCCCTCTCTTCTCTTCCAAGCGAAGGTGGCATTTCATGGCCTCATCCGAGTCTCTAGTTGGCATCTGTCCCCAACACAAAACGATTGCATAGTGGAGCAAAATATGCCATGTGTGGTGTAGTCCAGTGCCAAATATTCTTGCACAAGTTCATCAATATGTAGTATCAGCCTTTATCCGAAATATCCTTGTTCCTTGAGATTAGTGTTTTTCTGGCAAAAAAATGGCTGAAGCCAGGAATAGCAAGGATGTTTAAGATAAGGACTAGCGTGTGATGGCAGAAGTTGCTCAATGCCAGTTTGGAACTTGCAGAGTCATAATTTCACTAATATAATTTGCACTTGTAGTTCTAAGGCAACTTTTCCATCTCTTATTTCTTTTTTTTTCTTTCCTCTCTCCCCCCCTCCCTCCTTCTCTCCCTCCCTTCCCAGGGATTGAGTGCTCTTCTAATCCTGCACATTCGGTTGGGAACTTTACTCCCAGACTGGATTGTGGGCAAACTTGGATTTCTGATGAATTTTTAGCAGATTTTAATAGCGCACCGTGGTATTTCCCAACTGTCTGATTTGTATAATGCTGTGTTCAATCTATCTATTTGGCACTCGTAAAAATTAGATTCAAATCTCTTATCTTTAAACAAGTTTTGGCTAAAGGAACAAAGTACCCGAGAATGGCAAACATGGCCAGAAGTGAGATTTAGGACTCAGGAACTGCACCCTCCCATCTACTTCTGCTTTCTTTTACCTTAGGGCAGCTCCATATTTGTGGGGATCAAATTTCCTAATATCTCTCTGTCAAAAGCAGCCTGAACTTGTATTGTAAAAAGCTCAGATGTATGCTTCATCAAACCGCTTTTCAATGCAGCCTTGTTTCCCATTGTCTTGGAGAAAGCCAATTCAGAAATGGCAAGAAAACTTCCCAGCTAAACCATCCTCTTTAGTTTTCTCCATTCTCAGCCTCTTCCTTCTTGTGGGGGGGCAACATTCAGCTTTTTTTGGTATGATCAATGAGCCTGATGCAGAAGGTCTCCATAGGGTTTACTGGAGGAAGAGGATCTTCACAGTCAGAGCGAAGACGGCATAAATCAGTTTGGAAAATTACCATCTGTATTGTGTTTGAAAACTGCAATTATCTTTTACTCTGAGCAGCCCTTCTGCCAAGTCTAGCAGCATCACAAAGACCAGGATCAGTATTACTGAGGATCCTATTTGGCAAATAAACCAAAAGCTCTCAGGCTGCAGCCAAAAGATCTGTGAAAATGCAGCTTCCCTTGGCTCTCGTAAGCAGGCAGGACTTCACTTGCAAACACTCCAGTCGTGCACTAGAAAACAGGGCACCGAAAATCCATGTGCAAGTGCAGAGGAAGTATTTTTCAGATGACTTTGGCAGTAGCTGTAGCTTACCTTTCTACCAGCCTGTGGTTACAGTGCCTTGACTTACACCATCTTCCCCCCACCAAACCACGGTTGATTTGCACCCGTTAAGTAGCAGGAGGCCAAGCTCTCTGTGCAGGTCTCGTTGCTGGACCTTTTTTTGCCTTGAGGACAATACCACCATGCAGAGATTTATGATTCAGGTGTATTAAATTGCTTAGAGATGTGCCTCTCCCAGCTAAATACTTGGAAGTAGGGGGGAAGGTGAACAGAGGGGAAGGTGGGTTGAAGCACTTGAAAATGACCTCTTCTTGACCAAAATAACTTTTCCCGGTGTCTTTGAGAGTCTAACAGTCCCTTCTGCTTTGCCTTCCACACCCTGCCTTCCACACACACTTCTCCCTTTATCTGCATTTATCCTGTCTTTCCAAGAATCACTAGAAGAAATGCAGATAGGTGTGTCATGCAAATGAAATTTTTAGTGCAGCTTTCCACCCCCCTTCCCATTGTTGCTAGAGAGATCTCTTATCACAAGGCTTGGATTTTTGAGTGCCAAAAACCGTTGCTCTGAAAAGCTGCCTTATTTAGGGTATTGTTATTTTTCTTTAGCAAAAAAAATATTTCTTTCAGTACTGTAATGCTGGCATTATAACTTTCTTCTTACTACTGCGCCAGTTTATCTTGCATCTTTTCTAGTAAGTGTATTTCTTTTACTATCGTTAGGTCTTGCTGTGGATACTGGTGCTCCAATCTTGTGATATTGAATGCTAATAATACTTGTTGCTATCTAATACGTCCCAAGGCTCCCCAGTGTGTTCATGAGATGCAAAATAAGAGGAGGAGGAGCTATTCTGCTTATTAATCCTTTGTAGTACAGCTTTCCCATGTAATAAATGAGATATGTGGGGATGAGTCCTGGAATCGACTTTGGGAACTTGTGTCTCTGGCTTCTGTGAAGGGCTTGTCGTCTTGCCTGCAAATGTTATCACTTCGTCCCTATAAGCAAGCTGGCATGCTTGTCAAAAAGCTAAACAAATGCTATAAACTTACAGCAGGATTAAATTTGGGGGTTTTTTTAGTTGTTTTCATTGGCAATTAAAAAAAATTAGTCTAGCTCAGCAGATGTTTGCTGCTAACTCTGAAGAGATATCACTTGTTCCCGTGTTGACAAGGTCGGGAAGGGATGAGGATACACATTAGCTCCTTAGCTGGGTGAGCACGCTGCTTTTCTAGTTGGAGTAGCTGCTGACTCCCGTGCTTTTGTGTCATTTGCTGCCTTGCTACACTTCAGCAATTTGTCCAGGCTTGCTGGATATGTGGTGCCTTGGCTTGAGTTACAGCACTGGTTGGGTTCCCAGGTGTCCAGGCAGCCCAGACAAATTGCTGCCGCTGGTCCAGTGACTGCCCATGCTGCGCGTGTGCGGGAGCTCCGCTCTATTGTGGAAATGTCCACTTCACAGGGCACGGGCTGCACGTGTGTTCCCGTGTTGGATATCCCAGCCTGAAATACAGGGGATGGAGCTTCTATGGATTTCCAGCATTGGTAAGTGTGGGTTATTGTTTGTTGGTTCATTGGCACGCAGCATTTTAGGACCTGTGTGTGCCTTGTGCAATTGTTAAACAAGAAGCTTGGTCTTAGAGATGCCAGGGGTTTTGCTGTGGTTTTGTGAGCGGTTGTTAACAATCCATCTTCCCTATCAGTGGCTGTGTGGGAGGCTTCTTAAATTAGGTCTTCTCCTGGCTGCTGAAATTCTTACAGCCATCTGGCTGCTGCTATTCCATTAATAGCACCTTGAGATACTATGCATTTGTAGGGTAAGGGACACATTTCCATCGTTTGGTTTCTCCTGCTGTTCTGGTTCTTCAACACCTTTCCCTTCCCATGAGTAACTCCAGGGCCAGTCTGTCTCTGGTATCTCCATTTCCTCATGATTCCTGACTTTCACTTCTTCTGCAGAAGTCAAGTAAGACAAAAGCTAGGAGGCTTGTCACCTAGCTGGTGCAAAATTCCAGTTGTGCTTGGAAACAGATGCTTTCCCTGGGCAAATAAATCTCCCTTACAGAACGCATCCATTGATTCGAGGTACATTGAGTCTGCTGGTCCTGAGCCAGTGGATCTGCATGTGCGCATGACAGTTGTTCATCAGCAGAAGGTCTGGTGGCCTCAGCTGCTGAAACCAGCAGGATACCTTTTCACAGAAGGACTAGTCAGGCTGGTTGCCACCTACCTGGTTTCCAGCCTTAAAAGACTTCAATCTTGATTGCATATTGATGTTCCTCAGGAAAGTGATAGGAAGCAGCAGAGGCAGAAGAGATTTTGGTGTGCAAATATGGGAAGACCATTTGCATCTGAAAGATCATCTGCATAGGCTTAGGACAGGCTTAGGATGTGCAACTTCTCTGCGGCTGAAAACTGGTGTCATACAAGAAAAAAACATTGGTTTATTCCTCAGGACTTGAGTACCTGAAATTGTCTTCTGTTAGGATAGTCCTGGAATGACTTTTTGAGTCTGGACCCCATTTACTCAGTTTCTGCCAAAACAGAAGTTTACAGAGATGTTACTGTAAGGCTCACACAAAAGGCTATTGCTGAAAGCTGCATGGATTCCCCAGTGGTCTACTGATTGCCTCTCAGAGTAGCAAATGAATTATTTTTCTACATCTGCTTTGAAAGAGATCTTAATGGCTATAATCTCAGCGCTGCCACAGTGTAAATCAAGGAAAAAGAGTCAGAGTATTTTAGGATAGGAAAAAGTACTCAATAATTTGGTGGTAGACTGAGCCATGTGAATTCTTTAGCCAACTAGAAAAACTCGATTGTGCCTTGTCCTGTGGTGTTAGATGAGGACTGACAATTGCAGTTTGCCCTCTTTTTCTCACTCGGTGTTGCTATATAGGAACAGCTCCAAACTTGGCTCTTGTTATTCTGTCATCAAACTAAATATTCATTGTGGCTTCTTTTCTTTTTTTCCTTCTTTTCTTTCCATCTGTGGTTCTGCCAGTTACCTTCAAGCATAATATTTGCATGTAAATTATTCAGTTATAGGCAGAAGGAAAAAAATAACTGTTACGATTTGTCTGTGGGGTCTCTTCAGCACAAATGCCACCAAAATCCCTGCGCTGAGTGCCCGGTGCAGGCAGGTCCCAGCATGGCACCTCTCGTGTGGATCCTTTGACCAGCTCTTTGGATGCCTTCAGTAGTGGTTGTCTTTCTTGCCTGAGAAGGATCGGAGACTGATTCAGACAATCTAAATTCTGCCTTTGGCCTTCAGTATCTTAAAAAGAGGGTTTAATGAAGAGATTAATATAAAGATATTATATTTTAATGTCCACATGACTCGCTCATAATGTTCCATAATGCAGATGCTGGATTAATAGGGTAGGAAATGGAATGTTGCACAAATTTGATGCAATTTGCCTTTAATAAACTTTTAATACTTATTTTTGGCCTCAAACAGGCTGTGTTGTAAAGATTACAGAATACCAAAGCAAGCAACTCTTAAGGGGAGCTCTTCTTCTGAGGTTTGCATTGTCTGTGTTCACATAGTACATTTCTGCAAAGAAGAAAGTTTAATGCCTCTGTTTTGATTTGGCTACTTCAATTACCCCCACCCCTACCCCAGAGTTGAGATTTTGCCAGCAGGAACTGGCCATTGATATGGAAGTGGTCACTGATAAGGGTCTGCAGTCTTTTGTTTCTCTGTGGTCTTGGCAGTTGCAGAGACATCTTGACAGCCCTCCTTAAGAGTCCCTTGAAAATTAGTATTTTTAAGAATTACAGAGTTGTCTTAAATTCTTCATAGTATTGTCTTTGTGTGAGGATGTCTCTGTACATGGAATTTAATTCAGATTAAGGAGAGGTATATTTAAAAGGACAATAATTATTTTAAAGTAGCTTCATATCTGGACATATTTACTACAGAATAAATCTACCTTATTTTTTTGCTTTAGCTTAATCCACTTGCAAAGTAGACAGGCTTATTTCTTCCAAATATGTTGGGATGCAGGCAGAACCTGCAGCCTGGGAGAAGCCTCTCTCAGACTTTGGCATGATAAAGCAGCACCGAAGGACTGCAGGCTGGTTTCTTCGAACACAAAGGGAAATTAACAGCTAGTGCTTGGTCAGGGGATTTCATTAGCACCAGGGCTGTACGGTTCTTGTGTCCCACGGTGAGATCACTGGCATTACGCCTCTGTAATTGAGATCGGTATCTACCTACTTACCAGGAGCAGAGGCAGAGAGAGAGCTGGGGTGTTTTAAATGAGGTGCAAGAAGCGCCAGAGGGAACCTCCCCAGTCTGGCAAGGCTGGTGGGTCTCCACTGCCTCCTGCCCGGGGGGCTCTCAGCCTCCGGCCATGCTCGGCTCAACCTCTCGCACCAAATAAACCAGTATCTGCTGGAAAACCAGGCTGAGCCCAGGTCTGCTTTGAAAGTTTGATGTTGGGTTTCATCATGGAAGAGGTGTTTTCACACTGAAAAGGTGGGTGTTTCACAAACTCTACCCAACAGTGGAGTTCTAGTGGGAACAGGGCACCAAAAAACTGCCTTTCACTGTAGTTGCCACTGTCTTACACACGCAGCCTGGATTTGATCTTGACCACTTTTATTGATGTAAGAACTAACAGTGTCTCGCTTTCATGGAGATTCATTTTACATTAAGGTATCTGTCTTGATGGAAACAGTACACCTTTTCTGCAGATTAAAATTAATTTAAGATTAATAAAAATAGAAATTAATAATTAATTGAGGGGGTTATTTTGTTGTTTTTTGGGTTTTTTTTTGTCCCGTCCTCCCCCACCCCCCAAGATGTGTTTCTGTTTTTCTCTTTGTGTTTCCCATTTTGGCTGAAGTGAGCCGATATACTGAGATGTGACATGCAGTGTTGTGTCTATTCAAAACCATGCTATGTAGAAGCTGTATACTGTACCTGTTGTAAATAAAATGGATACCGTCCATTTATCCATGTGTCTGCAGCCCTCATTTCTCCCTCCCTGGGTGCTTTCTTAGGTCCTTGGAGCTAGCTGCTATAAACAGGCCTGTTTTAAAGCTCTCTGTAATTCAGGATCTCACTGAATGCATCTCTGCAGTGGAGTCATGCTCTTCGTTGCAGGTTGGTAATGTGTACCTAATTTGAGTGGCCATTGGGACCAAAAATTGTCCTTTTCTTTGCAGCCCTCATGGACAGGACAGGACTGGGCATTTTCTTTCATTGTCCTCTGCTAAGCACCATTTCACTGCAGTGATACCTGTTACCACTTTGCTCTTCTGACTTCCCATTTTTCCTTTAGGTTATTGCCCCTTCCCCAGTCCTGACTTCTTTTTCTCATTTTCTTTCATGCATTTTCTTCTAAGAAGTGAATTAATTTTGCACTAAAATGTCACTTCTTACTCAATAGATAGATATAGTGGTGCAGTAGTGGAAATGAGTGACAGCACCTGTATGCAATGCGTGAAATCCAAATGTCACATTGGCAATGTAGTGAGAGGGAAGGAAGGAAGAGGAAGCATGGGGAGGCAGAAGAGGAGGAGAAGGTACTTGTGCCCGAAGGAAAGCAATTTCTCTCGAGAAAATTCCTTTTGCTAGTGTTGGAGTATATTTTTTCAGCTATAGTGAAATAAACAAAATGGAAATTACTTAATTTTCCTTTTTTTCTCCGGATTCTGTACCCAAATGCACAGGTGAAACGGGATTAATGATAAATGGGGAGGCAGAACTCTGGGGAGGAAGCAAACCTCGCGTTTGTGCAACTTGTTCTGTCACGTGTCAGCAGAATTTTCAATGTAGTTTATGATTGGATTAACTAAACTTTAAAAGAAAATTACTTAGTGGACTCCAGCTAACATTTTTGCCTTCTAGATGGCATTTTCTTTAGAAGTACATATGCAGTTGCCACATGCAAAATTCGCACATGTATCTATCATGGCCAGAAATGGCCTTTCCTGCTTTAAACCAAGGCAATGCCAGTGCTGCCTGTATGGATTTAAAGCTGTTCGACCCCTCAGGAGGGGCCTCAGAATGGCTCTTGCAGCGTCACTCGACTGAACAAAATGGTATTTGCTTTGCAAGAGTTCATTTTTCAGAGTCTGGAACTTTTTGAGCTAATAAAATCTCAAAAAGATGTTTGTTTCAGAACTGTCTGCCATATTGGATATGGCAGGGCAATACCCCCGAAAAGGGTATTGCCCTGTTCCTGGTTAAGAGACCTGTCTCCTCTCAGCATGCATTTGGTACAACGCAATGTGTCCGTGTTTTCATGTGGTCTAAAATGTTGAACAGTGGGCACATACTGGTCCCCCTTTTTATGAACACAGATCATTAAGGCAGTGATTTTTAACTCCATGGCTGAGAGGACTTGAGATTATATGTCCTTGCCAAATTTCAAGCATATCCGGTCACGGTGAGGCACAAGGGCTGTTCACACAGAGGTGACAACAACTTGTTTCACACTAAGAACATTTATTTTTCTTCCTCTTTAAAATCTTTGTTTCCTGTCTGCATTTTCAAAAACTGCAAAAACATTTTTTTTTTTCCTTTTTTTTTTCTGCTTCACTGACAGAGAACAGACCAGGAAAACAACCTAAAAAGATCAAGTCTGGTAAAGTAATAAGCAATTAAAAAATGCTACCCAGAGTGGACAATTTACCCAAGTATATATGGTCAGGTCTAGCTTTAATTTCCAGGCTTAACTATTGAAAAAAATGTGGGCGTTTTACTTAGAGTTTGTTAGGAGAAATATTTTTGAGGGAGATTGCAGGACTGCATATAACTAAACTGAAGCCCTTTAGGAAAGCTCTTGGCAAAGTTTTATTTAGCTTGAATTATATATACTAGAACACCTATATGCATGGATATCACTGTAATAGGAATTAACTTTCAAATACTTGCAAAAAATTCTCACTCTGCATGGATGGGAAGAATCATGTCATTACCTGAAGAGAACGGAAATTCATGTTGAATTGTGCTGGAAAGAACTATGTATTTCAGAAAAGTTGAAATCCGTGTCCTTTTTGAAGTTGCTGTGAAGAAAGCAGCTTCTATCAGCACTAGTTCTGTGTTTCATAACCATATAAAATATGAGCTTCTGTCGTACAACAAAGCAATCCCCTAAAAACCTAGAAATCAAAATAGAAAGTCCTTTGATAGATGAAAGTCGGCATCTTTTTAACATTTGTTATCTCTAACATTGCCTACGGACACTGCACCACAGCAAAATGAAATATTCAGCATCGTTTTCCCTGTACAAATACCTAGCAGCTTCTTCTAAAAAGCAAACAGAAATTCACCTCGGTCACCTGAAGACCACACTTCACGTGCTTCACATGAAAGATTCGCCACCTCATAAAAAGAACCCCGATTTGATATTTGACCTCATTCGTGCCTCCCCCAAGCTAAAATGCCTTTGCTCTCCTTTGGCGGGAAGGGCTCCCTCCATCTTGGAGGGCTGCCTTGGGCAACCCGCGGCCTGCAGGAGAGCTCGCAGTCGGGATGGCGGCCGCCCCGCCGGGGTCATCCCTGCCACTTTTTGGCTCACCCGGCGGTCGAAGGGCTGCCGGGGGACGCAGGAGACGCGGGCCGTAGGTCTACGCGGCCCCTGGCAGAGGGGGTTCGGGGAGCGTGGCCTGCCCGCCGGGCTGTGCGCTTGTGGGGGCAGAGGCACCGTGGGGCCGGCCCGCTGGCTTCTGCGGGAGAGGGCTGGGGTGGGTGCGAGAAGCAGGTGGGAGGTTTCGTGAAAAAAAAATTGCCCCCTCCTTTCTGTGGGGGCCAGAACCCTGTGATTTTCAACAGGGAGAGCGCTCAGTTCGGCAGGTAAATTAGGTCTGCCGGCTCCTGCCCGTTAGCTGCACTGTCTTTGACTGAGCCCTGTGCTGTTTCCCCCATGTTACCGGCAGAGGCCTGTCCTTCGTCATTCCAGAAGTTTTCAGGGTATCATGCTGCTGATGACTGAATTTTTTTCCCTGTATGCATGGAGTAAACCATCCCTGAGCTGACTTGTAACAGCGGTCACCTTGCTCTGTAAGGAAGTGAAGGTGAAAATTTTAAGGGGCGGATTGCTGCAGGATGACAAAGTGCATGCAAATAGAAATGAGAAACTTTCTGAACTGGGCGTTTGTCTTTTGTGTCATCGACCCCACTCTTTTGTGAACTGTTAATACTGGAAAATTACAGCGCAGTAGATAATGGTGGATTCTCAGTATTTTTTATTTCCGTACAGAGTTTGCTTCTGAGATTGTTTACTGGCCTGGCTCGAGCGGTCTGTTAAGTCTATGCCTCTTTAAAATACATCTTAACTTCTTAATCATGTTACTATTGTGAACTAACCTTGCGTTATTTCTTTTTCTTCATATAGTTTTCCCTACACAAAATGGAAAGGTTGCTATAGTGACTGGAGGTGCTAAAGGAATTGGTTACCAAACTGTGAAGCATTTGGCAAGACTTGGCATGCACGTTATAATAGGTAAAGTCATTATTTTCATAATATTAATATATTTTTTGTTTCGGAAAGTAATTTTTTTCTTTTAAGGAGTATTTTCTTTCCAGTGTAAGTAAAGATATGGCAGGGGAAGGTAGGAGAGGGTTTTGCTAGAATTTAGCACAAATAAGGATTTCTTTTATGTTTTGCTTTGCAAATGCAAGATCTTTGCTTTGCAAGATCTTAAAGAAAAGTGGATGGAATTATTTTTTCTGCAAAATTTTGAAGAGTTGGACTACCTTATATAAGAAGTAAACAGTAAGGTCACGAAAAAAAATTAAAAATATGGGTATTACAAAAATATTTTGTTATCTTATTACTGAGGATGGACTGTGCTTCAATGTTAGGGTGCACATGCCCATTACGAGGAAAACTAATAAAAGCCGTAAAGGAATATTCCAGTGTGTAGTGGGGGATGATCTGTGTTGTAAGGGCAGAGGAAGCCCTTGTAACTTCATCCATGTAAAAATTGCACATTTACTTCTCAGTTTGTCACTGTAGGTGGCCTTTGTAGGCAAGGCAAGGAAATAAATACCCTGAGAGGTTCATTTGTGTCAGTCTGAGATGGGCTGGACAGCTCACCTTCTTGGAGCTGCCTGTTTCCCTCCATTGATAATAAAGAGCTTATAACGTGACTATGTTAGACTGAGGCATCTGAAGATAGGATAGGTGAATTTCTGTAGGAACTCCAAAAATGTCATGAGAGCACAATTTCTTCTCTCTACTACAGACAATATTAGTGAGACTTTCTTCCTATTTTTTAAAGTGTTCTGTACGGTATATATGCACTAATATATCTACTAAATCTGTATGTAACATCATGAATACTCGTATGTTTAAAATGCTACATTCTGCTCCCTTCATCTTTCCTTAACTAGATTTTTGCCTAAAACACTGTAACTTTTGCACCATAAGGTTACTGAAGGTTGGTATTTCATAATACACTAGCGAGCTGGTGATGCCATTTTAGTTAGCTTTTATTCAGAATGTGCTCTCACTAAGGTTTTGTATATACATCTTTAAAAAAACCCAAAAGACACCAAACAATAAATAAGAGCATAGTGGCCATGTAGTTTTAGTCTAGTGCAATCAGTAACACTAATGGAGTTGCCCTGGAATCATACAGGTGTAATGCAGAATACCACTTACTCGTACGTGTTTTAATAGATGTGTCAAAATGAAGCATCTGCAAAATGCAAGCAGATGCTGCTCTATGCTAGATGTAGCTAATGTAGCTAGATGTAGCTAATGATGTCAGCATTAGTATTTCACTAAAGAAGTCGCTTTTCATGTTTAAGGTGGACTGCAAAAATGTACTTGGTGGGAAAACAAAAAGGCTAATTTTCTTCTCTTTGCACAGGGTCATGGAAGCATAGAACATTGCTACTTTTTTGAAGACTTATTTTATACCATTTAAAATTTAGGGTATTTCGTGTAACAAGATTCAGTGTGTGATCTTTGAGAAAGGGATGGTTGTATTTAATTACAAAATCTCTAAATAAGCTGATTGATTTTTTTCAACTTGCAATCACCCCCTCATAGATCTCATTCCCTTACACTCACACCCATACTCTCACAAGCACCAAGATGTGTGTGCTCATGTGGCCTGGTGAGCATCACTTGTGTGCAGCGTGGGAAAAAGTACACCAGCTACTGAGTCCTTATCCTGTCTCTGTGGTTCTTCTTGATTGGAAATGATCAGCTAGTTTATGGACAGATCTTTTATACCCTTTAGGAGTCATCAGCTCTTAGTACATTTTTCTTTGTCTGGACTATATAGGCTCTGTCTATAGCCTATTTTTTGGGTGGGCTAACAGGAAAAGTAATGGTATGGGTGATATGCCACAACCTGGATGTTATCCTCTTGGTAGCAGAGTGCATGGTCATCTGCTGGCAGGTCCTCTGGGCAGTGGCCTTGACATGAACAACACAGGAACCGTGTCCTGGAAACATCCTTTATTTTCAATATGGGGCATTCTTTTAACTCTTTGCTCTGCTCTTTCTTCTGATGCTTACAGACACACACACTTCTATTCACTCTTCGGTTGTACCAACCTTAATATTTGCATTACGAATCTCTACAAATGGAAATTAATGAAATTAATTATAGGAAGCATTTGATGAGTAAGATTTTCAACTGATTCAATTCTTTCAGGCAAACTCTGACCTAAACAGTGAGCCCAGTGAGTCACAGCCATCTTCTTTGCCTGTGAAATTCTTCAGAGCAAAGAAGCCCTGTCAGTAGAATGGGTAGTCTCAGGCTTTGTTCCAGCTGCAAGATTAAAACAGTCTCAAAAGCACATTAAATGCAATGACCTTCCATCCTTGTTGCTAACTGTTGGCCCCAAGTGTCCAGTGTATGCTTAAAATACCTGCTGGCACATTGGCATGCATTAGCACATTCAGCTTCAGGCCACACAAGCAAAGATTTAAGCCTCAAATAAGACAGCAAGTGTGCTCAAGCTTTCTATTCTAGAAATGTTTTAATCCTATGTTTGTACATAGGGGTGAATTTACGTGAAAAAAATGTGGATGTTAGGTGAATTTGGGCTTGCAAGGGAGACTCGTGTAGCTCACAGTCAGTCTTGCCCATTCGCTGAATGCTTCTTTCCCATTACAGGGACTAAGTAATGGGAATATTTAGCAATAAAGACTGATATCCCTGCAGCGGGCGAATGAGTCAAGCCTGAATGTCTGATGTAAAGATGATTCACCATTTGTGATGGATGTGATTTTACTCCATTTGACATTTTAGAGGAGTAAATGTTTGAAGTAACTTACTTTTAAATCCAACCTACCAATGGAAGGAGGAAGACAAATACGTAGAAAGCACATTGCCTTGTGGAACAGGAATAGGCACCGTATGAAAAGGCAGTGTGCTCACTCAGAGCATTTTCAGCAAGCGGTTGCACAGTGCTTTTACAGCTTCTTCCTTTCCAGTCCCAGCACTGGTGCACAAGACTCCTTTCTCTCACCGATAGTCTCTCTCTGTGGATGCTGCTCACCCTGCCCTCAGCCTCTTGCTGGGAAAAACGTTGGCGTGAATGCTGAAATGATGAAAGTAATTTTCTACGGGTTTTGTTTGATAGATGTCATTGAGAGTTTTTGCCAGGCTGCGATAGCATTGCTCACAGTCAGCAGGGCTTTTACTTCAGGAAAATCTCATGACAGACAGTAGACCCCTGGCAGGGAAAGCTACTGCCAGTGGTGAGTCTTCAGAGTCAAGCCACACTGGGAGCTCCTGCTCCCTCCGATGCAGTTTACTAGTTGATAAACAAGCTTGCAGTTTCATTTTCAGAGAGAGAAGGTAAATGACACACTGTTTTTGGTGCCTACTGACCTGTGGCTGATATTGAAGATGGTGTTTTGTGTGCACTTACAAATATATATATGCTCTTAACAATAAGGACATTGAAAATCACTGACATCTTGGTCATTTTTATGACTCCCCAGTCATAAAACCCAGTAGGCTCAGCTCTGCGTCACAGTGTTTGCCACAGTTTTGTGAGTCTGAATTCAGACTGATTAGAAGAGTAAAATCTTCATATTCCTTCCATCCTTCATCATTGGGGTTTAATTTTAAGAGGATTCTGTGAGGGCATGTTAAAATGTTGAATTTAAAAAAGAGAGCTTCAGTTTGATTTTTCCTTTTTTTCTCAGTACATTGATAAAAGAAGGCTGGAAAAAAATGTGTAAGAATATGTAATATAGAAGCTTTGATAATCCTGTCTGATAATGGTGAATGAAAATCAAAAGATTTCCAGCTTGACAACATTGCACATATGCTGCTCGGTATAAAACAGCAGGTTCAGGACAGTGTAATCAAGCTTTAGTGTCTGAGTATATCAGTGTCACAATTTTCTGAGACAGGCTCACATTCTGAAGGAAACAGACTCATTATATTTATATATATGTATATATATTCAAGTGACTTATTTAAGCTACACAATTTTGGCATAAATAAATGTAGTTCCATCACCAGACTCAGCACTTCTGTGTGAACTCTGTAAGCCCTGAAGGAGACCAACCAAGAGATATTTCTGTCATCTCTTTCATTCACATAAGTTTCCAATTTTCAAGCTGGACTCTGCACTATAAATCAGACGATTCTTATGTTGTATAATACTACAAAGTGACTTTGGAAGGATGATTAAACCCTATCAAGATGGTGCAATTGTTCATTTTCAAAGATGGTTTGATTTAATTTCAATTACTGAAAATTTATATGGGATACTTTAATAGTCTTTTCTCACTATAAATAGATGTATGAGATGCTCGAGTTATAATTTTTTTCTAGAAAAGTATTTATCTTCCTAATTTTAGCCAGGTTTTGTTAGGCCTGAGTGAGTTGTAGAGTTAGTCAGGAAGTGGCGAAATGTTACCAGCCTTTTAAAAGTGGGTGATGGGTTCCTTTTTCTGGTATGAACATTAAGAAAATGCATGCAGATTGCCTTATAATTGTCATTCAGTTCAGTTTTTAACATATCAGTACACTGTAATCAGGGTTATGAAAAACTCTACTTACAGTGCTGTCTGTTATTTATACACTATGCATGTGCACACAGCCACGCACAGCCTTCCAAATCCCTAAGAACTTTGTCAAACACTTTAGTCCCTAATTTCTGTGTGAACACTGTCACTATCCTTGTTTTAAAAAGACATTTTCCTTTTTAAAAAATGCATTGGTTTATGTTTATTAATTTTGAACATTCCACCTGTAAAATTTATAGGTTTCTTCTATAATTGGCCATGCTTTAAGAGTACTTATTTATGAACAAACTCATTACAGCATTCCTTGGGACATTTGAAATTATTATTAAAATAGTGCCAAACATCTGAAAAGACACTTAGAGCACAATAATTCTCTTTTGGGCAGTAATCTCAAGTAGAAATGTATCTCAGTCAACTGTGCAGGTGTATTTCGTAGCAAAATACTTCAGTTAACTGATCTCAACTGTCATGTGGATGAGGGAGATTTGGGTTGATATGGTTTGGATTTCTAGAAATCTTAAAGCAAAATTCTTAAGACTGTTAGGGACACTACACAGCCCAAAGGATAAGTACAAATGCCATATTACATTCATACAATAACATTGCATGTTATGACAGAACGTAGACATAAATGTTTATTTTCTTACTAGAGAGGGTGTGGAGTTCAACAGGGATATGCGTTAGAACCCATGCCTTCAACGTATAATTTTAGAGGAGGAGCAAATAGTGAAGTGGCAAGTCTTTCAAATTGTATTAAATTATTCAGGGTAATAAAGACCAGGGATGTGTGTGAAGAATTGCAGGAAGACCGTAAGAAGCTGAGTGTTAAAAGGCATGTGCAATTCAACATAGATCAATATGGAGTGATGGACATGGGGAAAAAATTGAACTCCAGAAGAAGAAATGATGGGTTCTGTGTTGACCATCATCACTTTGGAGGAAGACCTTGGAGTCGAAATGGATTTTCTATGAAAACTCAGTGCTCAATAGCTTGCAAAAACCAAAACAAATATTAGAAATCGTTAGAAAAGGAACAAACAAAACAGATAACATGAGTTGATTCAACTGCATGAATCCTTTGTGTGCCAGCACCTTAAATGCTGTGTTGAATTCTGGTCTGCCTATTTTAAAATGGATAGCATAAAAATTTAAATGGGTTAGAGGAAAACAAGCTTATCAAGGGCAGGGAGAAGCATCCTTATGAGGAACGACCAAATGGGCTTGGAGTCCTCAATCTGAAAATGTGTTCTGTACAGGCAACCACTGTTCACTGTCTCTTCTAAAAGAAGTATGTAAAATAGCAGCTAAAAAGATACAGTCGTTATGAATAGTATGGGGATTATTACAAACTCAGTATAAATACAGTACCACCCATCAGAAAAGAAATTAAACCAGTCCAAAACAAGACACTGTGATTAAAAAACAAAATCTGTCAATACCATGAAAGTATTTCTGGACTAGTATCTTCTGCATGGGACCTTAGTACAGGAGAAGTGTAAGGTGGGCAGATATGAGGGTTGGGCAGTTTTAGGAAGGATGTTGTGCATAGTCCAATGAGTGTGATTTTTATATTGAAAAAAATGTCAGGCATTATAAAAAATATGGAGTTAAATATGTGATAATAAATTTTGGCAGCGTTAGTGCAGTTTTTCTAGACATTAATTTATTCATTAAGCATTTATTAAATGCTTTGAAGAATTCAACAACTGTGTGAATTAATTTAATCTTGATTTTCAAAAGCTTTTGGCAAGGTTCACGCCAAAAGATTTTAAAGTGGCTAGCTTGTCTTGAGATAAGTGAAAGATCTCTTGTAAATTAGTAACTGATTAGGAGACAGAAAATAACATTTAGGAATTATTTGTCATCTTTGGGGTAGAGCAAAGGGACTCCTGATCCCATAGGCATATGTTCAGTACATTTATAAAAGATAGATACAGAAAAAAGGGTGAACAGTGAGATGATGCATTTTGGGCAAATGTATTTAGGATAGTCAAATTAATTAGACTATTGATAATTAAGGGATTTGAGCTTCTGACACACAAGGAGAGGCTAAGAGAGCTGGGACTCTTTAGCCTGGAAAGAAGGCTCAGAGGGACCTTTTCCTTGTGGATAAATACCTGATGGGGACAGTAAAGAAGATGGAGCCAGGGTCTGCTTAGTGGTGCCCATGACTGGACAAGAGGCAATGGGCACAAACCAAAACACAGGAAATTTCATTTAAGCATAAGAAAACTCTTTTCTTACATTGAGGGTGCTCAAACAGTGGCACAGGCTTCCCAGAGAGATTGTGGAGTCTCCATCCTCAGAGGTATCAAAACCTGACTGGACATGGTCCTGGGCAACCAGCTGTAGCAGGGGGTGGGACGGGATGGTCTCCAGAGGTGCCTTGTGAAATCTTGACTGCTGTGAAGAATGGGGAATAATCTCACAATACTGAATGACTTCATGCAATGTTATGAAGGGATGGATAAATACAGTGTCAGTAAATGCAAATACTGCATATGAAGAAAAACAACCACACCTATATATTTACAAGAATAGGATCTAAATTAACTACTACCACTCAAAAAAAAAAAAAAGTTGTGATTTACTGTTGTAAGCTGTCTGCATAACATCTTTGATATTTAATGCCAGTCATAAAGGCAAATAAAATCTTATTACTTAGCAGGAAAGAAGATGAAAACAGGACAGGAAGTGTCCCTCTTCCTTTGTAGAAATCGTTGGTTCATCCTGTTGTGAATACTCAAAAGGAGTCTGGTAGAACTGGAAAAAATGAGAGAGGAATGGTGAGGAGGATGGGATGGCTCTGTGCAAGGTGGGGCTAAAAAAGGTTCTTCCGCTTGCAAACAGATGACTGAGGTGTGATATCATACAGTTATGAATGGTATAGAGAAAGTGAATGAGAAGTGGTTATTCCCTGTCTTATTGTACACAAAGTAGAGAACATCCAACAAAATAATTAAAAAACCAAACTACTGAAGTACAGTCTTTTTAATGTAATTAAGTGTGTCATAAAATCACAGACCCTGTTGTCCCAGAACCCTTTGGTGGCCAAGCACTTGAATGAATTGAAAGTGCAATTAGATGAAGTAGTGGAGGATAGGTTCATAGAGAGGCTACGTGCAACCTTTGATTCAGGAAATCTCTGAAACTTCTTGCTACTGGGAGGGTGTATTGGAAAACACCACTCCTAGACTTGATGCTGTCACTTATACCTTTTCCTTAAGCACCTGCTACAGGTTATTGTTGGAAACAGGGCACTTGTCTAGATATATTTTTGGTTTGATAAACAGGGTCATACTTAACTTCTTGTTGGAGAAGCTGGGTTGCTGAAACCTATGGCAAGAATGATGATTTTTTTTCTCTTTGCAAACAGGCATCCTCCTCCTTACTCAGTTTTGCTTCTTTCCTCAAAGGAATGCTTACAACAATATTTTTGCCTTTCATGTCAAAAAGGCATGTATTTAATTGTGACTGCTGTATGATGAACTGGCTGATGAAAGATGTGTGGTATCTCTAGACATAAGGAAGCTTTGTACCACTTTCTCAGTGTTTTTTTATAGCAGGTCACATCCTTATATGTAGCTTTACTGAATAACAAATTCATGACTTGGAAGTTTTGTGGGTGAGACCCAAGATCTATATTCCTTTTTCCTAAGGAAGACTTATATTTTTTTTTATTGAATATATTATAGATTCCTTTAAAAAACCATTCATATCATGCTGAGTTCAAATTTCTCACCCTCAGAGATTTTGGGCGCAGTCATTCTTCTCTCTTAGGCATATGCTATTTGTTGTGCAGTGCCATGCACACTCACAAAATCATAATCCTCATAACACCAGCTGATAGGACTTCGGTTTTCTCTTGAGGCTTTGGCTGCCCTTGCAAGCCCCGTCTTCAGGCTGGTGCTCCAATGAAATCGGTTCCCCTTCAATGATAATGAGGATTATGCTACTCCGAGGAGGCACCTTAATTCAAATTTCCAATTGGAATCTTTTTTATATTCTGTTGCACAAAGACACCTAACCATCACCCTCTGCAACTCCTTAATCAGTTGGTGTACATTTATACAGAATTTATTACCATACCACCAAGCTTCTCCTGGTAATGCACATATGCATTAGAGTTTATGGGCCCAATTTCTAAACTTGGGTTACTTGAAGTGATCAGGGGCAAGTGGGAGGGCCACAGGGCAGGCTGCAAACCCTGGGAAGTTGTTCATTGTTTCAGGGATTAACGACTGATACATAATTATGGCTAAGTAAGTCAAGGGATGAGCATTTATCTCAGGTAGACAGGTTCCCCAGGCACTGCTGAATGAGGGGGTCACACTTGCCAGAGGCTGGGGTCCGTGGGGAGGGCTGGGGGGCGATGTGCCGGCACGGCTGCCCTGCCGACGGGCTGCTCACCCCTGCCTCCCCTCCCGGGGTTCACCGCAGCGGAGTTTATCGCAGGCTGAGGGCTGCCTTGGTGCACAGCGTGGCTCTTGGGCTCCAGGCTGGAGGGGTCGGGTCTTTCCCTGGACCGCCGCGTCCTGGGTGGTTTGCATCTTCTCAGTGTTCATCTCAAAAAGTTTTTATTTGTGTTTCGTTTTTGTGTTATCTTGCTGAAAGTTGGGAATTTCTCCCCCTGCTAACTTTGATAAGTGAGGGCTTTTTGGATTTGTGGGTTTATTCTCTCCAGGCAACCTTAAGCTTTACAGGCTGTATCATTGTTCACAGACTATTTTAAATTTCTTTATAATGCCCTGCAGTACGTTCCCTTGAAACGCCAAGATTGCAAATTCCTATTTTTGCAAAACACCAATTGGAAAAGGTCCTGCGTTTTTATCAGGATCAATTTTGTACATAAATTATGAGCGTGAATAGCAGTTATTCTTTTGGAGAGATTTTCAAATTCAAAGAAATTGAAAATATTGTATAAATAGTACATAGAGATGTATCAGGACCCCTTAACTAGCTATAGTATCAATGTTACCCAGCCGTGCTGGGTTTCTATGGGCTGTGGTTTCACCATCCTTATTGAAGCTGAGCAACCCTCTGTGATAATTCTATTGAAATCCCTGAAATAACTTTCAGAGTTAGGATCTACTCAAGTGATTAAGATGACAGAGCCTGACCTTTAGGGTAAGATCCAAAAGCCTATTGCTGCTGATAAGAATTTCTCTCTGTACTTCTGTGGTGGCTTTAGATTGACGTGCTTTGACTTGTGGCATTTATGTAGATGACTGTTGAAGAGGAGAGTAAATTTTTTTGACTGAAAGTTGTGTTTAAATCTGTTTTCCATCCTTTTTTTCAACATGACTTCCAGTATTTTACTAAGAATTAGAATTTTTCATGCCATTAAAATGGCATCTTATTTTATACAGGTGCATCCATTCAGACTTGAATTTATTTTTATGTTATTAGTTTTATTTTCAGAATTGATTGTAGTCAGCGTTGTTATTGAATCAGTCTCACCTGGATTTTTCACTATTCTGTGGGGACTACATAGAAGAAAAACATCGGATAGGGCACTGAACAGCTTGCATAAACAGTTCTTGAGACAACTGTATCTATTTTGAGTTCCCAACAGATACTTTAAATTAGCATGAAAAGCAAGATTATTACGGTTTTGGGTACTTTGATGATCTAAGCTCTCAAGACATTGAATCCCTTTTTCTCAAAGCTTTTCTTCAGATTCCCTCACTGCATAAAAAACATGGTCTGTCTATTCTTTCTTATCCTTCCCTCCAAACCACTTGAATCCAGAGTAGGCAGATCTTACGCTACAGATGCTGTAGCACTTAAAATGGATAAATTCTGGCATGTCAAACGTATGAAAATTATGGTGAATCATTGGCAAAAAGTCCAGCCAGAGGATTCTCCTGTGTATCACAAAGTTTTTTAAAGAATCACTACATATATGCTACAGAGGATCGAAACCAGCTGATGGTGGTAAGAATTTGACCCTCATATAGTAAACTGTCCTCCTCCTTAGTTTAGAGAGCTGTACTCCTGTTAAGTACACTTGAAGGTTGTGCCTTTTAGTGACCCATCTTCATCAAGAAGATACAAATTATTTTTGATTTTTCCCAACCTAAAGCTGATTGTGTTATCTTGGTGACTTAAAAAGTACTTTTTGAATTTTGAATAATTAATGTAGCAAGCACTTAAAAGGAAGTTGTTCATTTTCATGCCTGCCACTTACTTTGCTTAGAGGATCCCAGAAGGATGTAGTAGAAGAGAGGCAGTACAACAGTGCAATGTCCCTTTCCTCTCCCACCCATCCTCAGCAAGGGGATGCTGATCTCCTTAAGCTAACTCAGAAGCATAGATTACTCTCCCAGTCCTATGGTATCTTTCTGATATATGTGTCTTTGAATTTTTTGTAAGGATTTTGGTCATTTGTTTAGTGTCTTTATTCTTTCTTACAGGATTTTCTTTGAGAGAAGGATTTTAAAAGCTTGTACTAGAGTAGCAGCTTTCGTTGAGGCTATTTCAATTTTGTGATAGTCCAACCTCCAGAACCTGGTTTTCAAACTCTCTGTTGAATCAGTCTGGAACCAGACATCTGAAGTGAATGTTTAGCAAAATAATTATTTTTTTCCCAGTGGTCTAGAGTGAAAAATATGCAAATATGAATAAAATGAGCTCATTTGGAAGGCACTGAGCTTTAATGAATAACCATTTATATAACAGCAAAATAAAGCAAATTAAAATTTGTTGTGAACACAAACTCTTTTAAAAGAACAAATTAAGTGGGCATACTGAGAGTTAAATCAAGACACTGGAGGCTTTAATAAGCCTGTTCTCTGTGTGAGGAGTGCTGAATGAACGAAAGGGGAATCAAATAAGACCTTCACAGAATTGGAACCAAAGTATTTTTGTTTCTAGCCTAACTCTATCCGGTGTAATAACATACTGAGTTTGAAATCTTACTCTAGTACATCACTTGAGGTGAAACAGTGAGGAAAACTGATCTCTTGCCCATAACCCCTGTGCATAGATTTCCCCAGAAATGGCAGTTTCTCTGGAGGGTTTCTTTGCTGATGCTGCAGCTATGTCTGGAAATTAGCATCAAGCTGAATGTTTCTGTTCTGTACAAGGCTGGATGGTTTTAAAGGGGGAAAAAAAAAAACAACAGCAAGAAGAAAATACTGCAAATGTCTGCTTTGGGTTTTTTTGGGTTTTTTTTGCGTTTTTTTTCTTTTCTTTCTTAGTCAGTCTGAGCAATATAATTCCATAGTTAATGGAATTTATGGAGAACAGTTTTAGACCGGTATGACTCTACGCTTTATGTGAGAATTATTTTCTCTCCAGTATCTGGAATGCTAAATGTCTTTATTTTGGCTACATTTATGTAAAAATTGAGCCTTCTTGCGTATCATGAAAACAAAGATTTGCTGCAAATCATTGGTTTTTACTGCAGAAGTGCAGCAAATGCTCCATCGTCAAAAGAATGCATTAGCCTACCTCCTCAAAGTGCTCAGGTTGTCCCCAAAATCTCTATTCAGAGCTCTGAGCCTCCAGCTGGTGCACCCGATGGATGACACATGATCTATCTCAGAGGGTTTACTCCCACTTTTTGAACACATTCTGTGTGAGATCAAATGAATCCAGTTTAATAGCACTATAAAGCATGTTCTAACACCTTAAAGTAAATACGAGCATGTACGAACTAACGTGAGCAGGAGGTTGAACCAGATGACCTCCTGAGGTCCCTTCCAACTTCAGCTTATTCCGTGATGCTGTGATTCTTTCCTTGTCTTTGGTAGAGCTGATTCACTGTTACTAAAAAAAAAGTGAGGAAAAAAGTGGAAAGCCTTAAGTTTCTGCTGCATAACTAACAAGCGAATGAGAGGACAGGACACTCGTAGAGCAGTGCAAGATAAAGCCTGTATAGAAACCACGGCAGAGGTTTATATAATCTTGGGAAGAAGGCAACTTCATGGAATTCATAAGAGATATCAGTATTTATATCCAATTTAGATAATAAACTGTAGGTATTTTGATGTGTCATGCTATGGAAAATGTTTGTGGATGGATAAATGGAATGTTAAACTTAATTTAAAAAAATTAACTTGTACTACTGTCCTGGTTTCAGCTGGGATAGAGTTAATTGTCTTCCTAGTAGGTGGTATAGTGCTATGTTTTGGGTTCAGTATGAGAAGAATGTTGATAACACACTGATGTTTTCAGCTGTTGCTAAGTAGTGTTTAGACTAAGTCAAGGATTTTTCAGCTTCTCCTGCCCAGCCAGCAAGAAGGCTGGAGGGGCACAAGAAGTTGGCACAGGACACAGCCAGGACAGCTGACCCAAGCTGGCCAAAGGGGTATTCCATACTGTGTGACATCCCGTCTAGTGTATAAACTGGGGGGAGTAGGGGTGGGGGAAATCGCCACTCGGGGACTAACAGGGTGTCAGTCGGTGAGTGGTGAGCAATTGCATTGTGCATCAGTTGCATATTCCAATCCTTTTATTACTACTATTGTCATTTTATTAGGGTTATCATTATCATTATTAGTTTCTTCTTTTCTGTTCCATTAAACTGTTCTTATCTCAACCCACGAGTTTTACTTTTTTTTTCCGATTTCCTCCCCCATCCCACTGGGTGGGGGGAAGTGAGTGAGTGGCTGTGTGGTGTTTAGTTGCTGGCTGGGGTTAAACCACAACATTATTTTGTTATTGCTTGTGTTTTTTCCTTTGATATAAGTAGTTACAAAAAAATTGCCAAACAAATGTGAGACAATTATTTACTGTCCACCTAAACTGAATGGCACAAAAGGCATTTATTTGATGCTTAATCACATTTTACGTTAGCGCTAGTAAAACTTTTCCTGAGCATTTGGGCCAGGGTAGTGGGGCCTTTCCAGCTATGGAAGTCTTAATTTTGGAAAAAGAGTGAGGGGAGGTCAGCTCTAACCTACAGTGAAGCTTTTGTAGAATCTGGATGTGATATAATTCACTTGGCTCACAGATTCACATCTCAATTCTGCTGGTCCAGCCAGCAGATGGTCCTATCTTGTATGACTAAATGAATGATAGATAAACAGGCAGAGCTCGTGTGAAGAGCAGTGCATTTGTATAGCCTTCTCTGAAAACCTCTTCTGCCTGACGGTAATGAATAGCACCTTTTCACCTAAAAACTTCATACTGGTTTTACACTGTGGTTAGCACTTCATAGTGGCATGCCTATATTCATTGTCCTTAAGTTGATTGCATTGCTAATTTTCCATTTTCTGTATTGTAACAGCTGGAAACAGTGAGAGTGAGGGCCAAGAAGCAGTGAGGAAAATACAAGAAGAAACTTTGACTGGAAAAGGTACCATACCATATCCTTCTCTTTAAGGAACTCTTTATTCCTCTCTTTTTGCTGGCATCTTCTTTTATATGAAGTGCCCTTGTGTATTGCTAAAATTTTTTTAGTTTGGGGAAACTAATTCCTAAAGTAAATCTGACACAGATAAAATGAGTAGGATATTTTTTAAAAAATGTTTTCAGTTTTGTTTGACTTCTTTACTGTATGTCATTGCAAAAGGGCTGCCTGCAAGTTACGGTCTGCCTGCGTGTGTGTATGGGCACAATGGGCAGAAAATCAGAATACTAGTAATTTCTGCTAAAGGAGGATGACAGCAGGTAAGAGTGGGTGTGCTCATTTTCATTTCTGGATTTGCATCCCATCGTGTGTATAATCCCATAAAAAAAGTGGGGGTTTTGGCAGGTAAGAGGTTTCTAAAAGAACAAGGCTGCTCAACTGGGTTATTTGACACATGTTGAGAGCTTATAATCCTTCACAAAATAAAACCATTTTCTTAAAAATAGATGGACCTTTCATATCAAGCCAAAATTCCTATGTTTTTGCAGTTCTGTTTTTTTCTTTTAATCTGATGAGTGAGCCTGTTGGGGGAGGCATAAGGAGAGCATAGCTTGATAACTATGAGAAAAGGCACATTGCGCACTATCTGCTGTGTGACTATAATTTGCAATTTATGATGGAGGTTAGTGCATCTAATATTTCCATCTCTTGGATTCACTGGGTGTAGTTCCTAGTAGTGTATGATGATTCACTGCTGCCACTTTGATGTATCATCTCTTGGCAAAATAATAGGGCAGTGCTGCTACTCCACCCTATTTAGGATCTTCATGGCTTCTTCTAAGATCTGATTCTGTTTTTGTGCCTCTAATAATTACTGTTATGATGATCAAAATACATTAATTATTGTGTTAAAAAAACCTTTCATTAAGATTTATCTTTTGACTTAAATAAATGTGCACCCATCATAGCCTCAGGATACATGTATGCTAGTTAAAAGCATCATAAATTAAGGCATAGTCAGAAGGATCATGAAAGGAAAAAGGTAATTATTACATTGTTTAAATCTTTTGCTGGAAGTTTCTGTACGGAGACCAAAACCATTTGGAATTAATTACATCATGTGACCTGCGTGAAGCTGAACAAACCAGGGTCTGTCTTATTTTCTCATATCTGTGTGATCACAGGCTTTTCTAGCACCCCAGTCTTTCTTGAGTTTTCTGAATGAAGTAAGCTCTAACCTTCAATTATAAACCTTGTCAATATACAGCTGGCAGTCTGAGGAAGCTGAAAGTATATCTAAAGTTGACTGAAGTTGTTCCTCATCATAATTACAATGACTGAGGCTTTAGTAATCTCAGGTCCTGGTAGATTTGTCCTAAAAACAAACTGGAAGATTATTGCCTTTTCAGAATTCTCACTGATTGAGAGGTATTTGTATTTACACGTGCACTATCCTGTACAAAGGACTTGTGCGAGTTTGAGCAGCAGGCCTGTGTTACTGCTTATCAATGAATTTGCACTTTGCTTTGTAATGGGATGTGTGTGCAGATACTGTGACCAAGACTAGGCTGTGCGAACCTTTTCAAAAGGTTTTACACCTTTTCAAAAGCTACCGTTCAATATCTGTTTAGTCACTCCATAAAAACATTATCATTTACCTTGACCTTTTTTCCTCTGTTTTATTTGAGCATTTTTTGTGGCCCATATGAAAAAACCGTTTACAGAAACTGATCCCATCTGGAATATTGGACTATTGAAAGAGAACTATTCAAACCAGTATTACTGGGCAGCCAGTGTGATAAAGGATTGGGACAATATAGCTGTCCTTCTTTTACTATGAACAAACTATGTGAGCAGGTGCCATCAGTTTCCTATCCAGATCTCAGATCTCGACTAACAAAGAAACTCTCCTTGCTTGTTAGCAGGTTAGACAGAAAAAGGGAACAAGAGACCTTGTCATCTCCTTGTTGCCTGGCTGAGCCATACATAGCACAAACATCCCCAGAGACAGCTCTGGGAAAAGGCCAGGCTTGTTGAATGCTTGTAATTGCAGTGTTTTTAAGACAATATTATCCTTCTATGTCTTGGCCCACTGTCTGTCTGGGGCTCTGTCTGCTATCTAAGGGTAAATAGTTTTACTTGACATAATCTATACTTAGTTCAGGGACAAGTGAGACTCAAATCATGTAGAGAGGAGGATAAAGGATAATAATAATAAAAAGGCTATGCACACAGATGATGCTTTTTTGCAGCAGCATAGCAAGACATGAAGAAAGGACTGACAAAATTTCTGAATACAGGGAGGCAGGAAGCCTGGTTTCCCATGCTGGAGGCATTCAAACCAGAGCAAATGCCAAAAGATGGGAGAGTATTGGAGAGGAAAGCAGTTCCCCTCCAAGGCAGCAATGCTAAAGGACACAGAAAATCTAAGCAATGTATCACATCACCTCTTCCTACCACCCATCCTCTCCCATGGTGCTACACCAGAAACCTCCTTGGTTCCACTCACTGCTGATTCCATACTGTTTAGATGTCCTCCTCGGTTTTCGGTCTCTGTGCTGAGTTACCAACTGCTAAGTGTAAAGAGCGAGGAAGGACATGGGCAGCTGACTGGAAGAGAATAAGGTACAGGTCCTTGGGGCATGATAGACCCAATTCACTTGACCATCAGAACCTCCTCCATGATAAAGCAATCAAAGCCCTCAGTTATCCAGAACAGACCAGAAGAAGTGCTGCATTGTCATTAAAATTATCACATAGGCACTATTTCCAAAAGACCAAGGGCAACAGATTGCTATGCTCTGAATCACAAAGCTGGGAGAAGCCAGAACGATGTGGGCATTTATCTTGCTTCCATTTGTTAAATTGGGAACTTGTGTTGTTAATAGTAGCAATTATACGGCTGGGAAAATTGTTGATGGCTAGGGATTGCCACAGAGATATTCTAATTGTATAAGTCTCTGTAATTTACGCATAGGGTGTGTCTGTGTTAGTGTGTTTGTTGGTTAGATCAGGAGAGCGCTTTTCAGGCAACACTCAACTGTTTCCCGCTTGCTGAGCACGGGTTCTCATCAGGAAGGGCACCGCAGGTCCTGACCTGGATCTCTTCGGACAGAACTAGCCTGGGAGGTGAGCTGCAGCAGTAAGAGAGTATTAGTGCACATGAGCAAACTTAGAGCTTATCTGAGCCAAGTCCCAGCAACCTGTAGAAGTACCTATGTCAGGTCCCCAGCAAAAAATGAACTCTAAAGATTGACTTCTGTTGATCCAAACCACTTGTTAATGTAGCCATAACCATAGTTAGCAGTCCTGAACAGACTACATTGAATTATGGAATGGGGAAGTTTCTGTGATTAACTCGACTCTCAATGATACTAGAAAAAATCTTTCCATGTACATAATAGAGTGTATCTGTTGACTCAGTTACCCTCAGTTTACATCTCTGCAAATGAAAGCTGGTTTTAGCCAAATGATTACAAACATACAAATGTTGGAAACTAATATATAAACATGAATGAAAGCTTCATTCATTCCAGCATAGGTTCATGAATGCCAATGGAATCAGCAATTAGCAAAAGTTTATGCATAAATATCACTTAGCACAGTACCAAGGAAAGGCTCTCACAACTGCAGTGTAGGAGCTGGAGTTGCAACTAGACTCAAAGGAGAAAAAAATTAAAAGTTAGTGAGAAAAC
The DNA here is from genome assembly GCF_964188355.1 of Buteo buteo. Taxonomy (NCBI): domain Eukaryota; kingdom Metazoa; phylum Chordata; class Aves; order Accipitriformes; family Accipitridae; genus Buteo; species Buteo buteo. The sequence goes on along the minus strand of NC_134195.1, from coordinate 13,526,811 downwards.
AGGGTGTAAAAGTCATATTAAGCACAGACCTCTTCAAAAGGAGAAGCCTGTGTTTAATCTCACCCAACATTTTTGTGGCAATTCAAATAAAACCACAATTATAAAACTACACACTAAATCCACAGCATTCATGAGACTTCCATTTGAAGCCAGGTGAGAAAGGAAAAAGAGACTTTCTCCCTCGGAGTCAGAGGAATGTAGAGGTTAGCATGGTGGCAACCAAATCGTGTCATTTACAGTCTGACCCACATCAAGACAGCGTGGGCCAAGCAGTAGGAGGAATGATATCGCCTTAAAAACACTGCAGTTCATGTGCATTCAACAAGCCTGGCTTTTTCCCAGACCTTTCTCTTGGGATGTTTGTACTACATATGGCTCAGCCAGGGAATAAGGAGATTACAAGGTCACTTGCTCCCTTTTGAGTATAACCTGCTAACAAGCAAGGAGATTTTCCTTGTTATTAGAGATCTGAGATCGAAGAGTTTACGCGAAAGAAGAAGGGGTAATCTAGCCAATAGGTACCAAGCATAATTGCAGAATGACTCATGGATGGTTATTCCACTGACGCTTGCTCTATGTCAGGCACCAATTTTAACAAAAAAGTCCACCTTTTTCTGCTCTCTACCAGACTGTTTGTTGTTGGCTTTCCCTGCAGTCTAGAGGAAGTCAGCTGCTGAGAGTTCCCAAATTCCCAAACTTTTAGATTTGTTTTTGCCCAAGTGTCAAGGGTGGTATTCCCAGCAGGTGGGCCAGAGCTGTGTAAGCCAGTTCAGCAAAGACCAATGCCTTGTTAAAATGTGCAAAAATGCCACCCAGGACTTCTTCTTTGATATGGTATGTCAAAGATGTTGTTACGGAAGTGATCATCCAACCGGTGAAAAATAGTAGAAAATATTTGTGGTTGAGATGTATTTTCTGTAAGTGTGTATAAGCATGTGTGAGTTTATGCTTGCTTGTGTCAGATTTGCTTTTCATGGCATAGTTTTGAGGTGTAAAAACGTAACATCCTGAGCTTGTGGTGAGACCTGATGTGGCTACTTTGTCCCTTCTACCACATCCTGCCATTGGCATATCCTTTCTCTACTACTGCTGCTGCTGAAAGACCTGTAGGATTGGTTTAAAGAGTTTTCTAGCAATAACAGTGCAGTTTCCTTCTACGAGGTTTCTTTTTTTCATGTTGGCGCATTATCTCCAGTACTTAGCTTTGGCAGGTCAAGGACTGCCCTCAGTTAGAGTTGTACAACTGAACGCCAGGCTCATGAAGACATCTTGAAAGACAGGGTGGTGATAGGAGTGAGAAGTAAAGAAGTCTCAATCTGACGGCATGCCACTTTGCAGGATCCTGCGTGGAACTGCAGAGCTTTTCTGTTTTGTCACTTGGTGACAGGTATAAGAACCGTGCCTAAACATTAAGATTTCTATTCTTTCTGTAGCCTCATCTAAGGTTATATCAAGTATATTCAAGCCATATGAAAATATCTGAATCTGAATAAATATTGGATGGGTTAAACTTAATCTGAGTCTGTAAGGACTGGATCCTCCATGTGCTCAAGGGACGAGCACAGGGTCTTATATAAAAGACCCCTTTCTAGAGTCCAAGAAAATAAGGCAGGGGCTAATACAGATTCTTTGTGCTCAGCACTTATGTCCCTTACGCAGTAAAGTTGGTGACTTTTTGCTCTGTATTAAGCAGGGAAGATTTTAAGCCACAGAAAGGTGTCTCCAGAGCCCTCTGATAAAATCATTTATGTGAATAGTTTGCAAATCAATTGTCCTGCTTTTCTGTTTGTTTTATGTAATACTTTGATGCAAAACCAGGGTTAAATTCATTAAGCCTGCTTGCTCATGTCTTTTTTGTTCTCCTTTTGACTTTCAGTGCAACATGTTACAAGATTTTTCCCTTCAGTGCTTACAGACATTTAAACCAGTAGAGAATCCCCTATTTTTTGTTTCTTAAGACACTTTGGAAATTGAGTTGTCATGTTAACAGGCTGGCAATTCAGACATTAAGAGCAACACGAATATGGTTCACGGAGCTAAAGATGAGCTGCAGATCTGGCTAGTGAGATGGAGATAAAGTCTTTCAAATAGAAAATATATTCATATTACAGGCACAAGCTCTGCCTGTTAGTTTCCTAAATTCCCATTTCCATTGGAAATGTGAAACATATTTCATTAACAGGCTCTGCCACTAGGAAACATGATTTTCTCTTATTTAAATTATTTCTAATTGAAACTTAGAGACAAAGAAGTGCACAGGTGTAGCTGTAGGCAGAATAACAAAGTCCTTTGAGATGTCTTGAAATGATTTTCCAACTGTAAATCACTGAAGCTTTGTGTGACTAATGGGACCAGAGCTCTGAGGTTAGGATTTTGCTGATTGTGCTGCCCTACTGAAGGCAATCCAGAGAAGGGGAATTTCAAAATGAAATTGCCTCTGCAAGGCCTGCAAAATCTCCCATTTCACCCTTTTACAGGATTGTGATCCTCTTTTATGTACCTGTAGAGCCTTGATATCAAGCAGTGGCCAGATAGAGGTGCTCCTGGGTTTGACACCTCCCTTAGTATGCCATTATTTTTTCCAGCTTGAGCAGTAGTTGCAGGCGGGTTGCATGAGGCATTTCCAGACCTTGCCTGTTCTCAAGAAAATTGCCAGCGAATACTGAAAGACAAAGCCAAGGAAAAGGCAATTTGTTTTCTCTCTGGAATGCTTTCATATCTCTCTTCCAAGTTCTACTTTATATAGTCCTAGCTTCTGTGGGTTGCATGTAGGGCTTTAGAACTTAATTTGCTTACAACAAGTAGAATATTTTCTGTACAAATGCCATCGGCTTCTGCGCGAGGGATCCAGCTGCCAGGAGCACGGAGAACTTGTGGCCTGAATTAAATATGGGAAAAGCGGTGCCTATGTTTGAAGCACTTACAGGCTGTGCGTGTAACCTTCCAGGTGTAAGCTGCACGTGAACCAACAGACTGTGGTCTAGCTGAGTGCGCGGGCAGTGCTGGTTTTCCCTTGTCAGCTCCATCCTTGCAGCAGGATCGCGAGGCTCCAGAGGGAGCACAGCCAGAGGGGAGCCTCTGCACCTCTGCAGGGACAACACTAGTGTGCCCATGCTTAACTTGTGTTTCGAGGGACGTTTTTCAATGGCAAAGAATCTAAGCTCTGAATAGGAGTCCCAGTTCTTAAATGAGTTATGAGCCAGGCACTTCCCAGTGGTGCCCAGTGACAGGACCAGCGTCAACTGGGCACAAACTGAAATGCAAGAAATCCCATTCAAAAATAGGAAAACTCTTGTTCTTTTTAGCATAAGGGCTGCTGGATATTGGCACAGGTTGTCCAGAGAGTTTGTAGAGTCTCCATCTTGGGAGATATTCAAAAGCCATCTAGACCGGGTTCTGGGCAGCTGGCTCCAGGTGGCCCGGCTTGAGCAGGGGCTGGGACTGGATAATCTCCAGAGCTGCTTTCCAGCCTCAGCCCCCCTGTAACTCTGTGAATCTATGAAATTTTAGCAGCCAAAACCATAGGAAACCCTGTCTGCTTCATTTGTCCAGCCCTGACTACAAATACTGTAACATGCACAGGTTCCTGGACTGCAGGGTCTTCAAGAGCAGTGTTCATACAGTGCCCATAATAAGACTCTTGGGCACAGATGGTGGTAAGAACAGCAATAATTTGACCATAATGGAGTCTTAGGAAATGGGTATTTGAGAAGAACTTTGAAGCAGTGTTAAAAAAACACCAAACATCTGTGCAGGTAAAAAACTTGTTCTGTGGAAACAGAGGGAAGGAGTGCAGGAACAGTGATGCTGAGAGCAATAATCTGTGTGAAAAGGCCAGGAAATATTGCCTGTGACTGTGGAGCAGCTTGCCTTTATTGTTATTTTTTCTATGCAGGGCATAGACTGATATAGTTTATTTTAAGACCTAAATTTTAAAATCTAAGTTTCAAATAAAATGTGTTCAAGTTTACATGATGGATGACTTCTCTGCCACATTTTCATAACCTGAATGGAAATTAGCGTGCTCATGTGCACTTTGAAACCCCCTTCTCGGCCTATTTAAAGGCTTGCATGAAACATGTAATGCCAGAGCATTTTTTACCATCTTTTCTGGTACTTGGTGCTAGAAAATCTTGCTTGTAAGAAGAAAAATAAATACTCCTAAGGATACTGATAAAATCTTGAATTAAGCAAAACATCTAACATGAGAATCATTAGATGTCTAATAATCGTGTCTGGATTTGGATTTCTCTTCTTATATCGAGGCAATGTTTCTGGACAAGGTGATGTGAACTGTTACTAGCACCTGATTAGTTTCCCCAAGATAATGGTCAGCTGTGGTTTAGTCCTTATGTAGTCTTAACATTATGTCTGCCACTGTCTTCTCTTACCAAGATTACTGTTGACTTCAGGCTGCTTGGAAGCAGTAGCTCTTCACAGCTGATGTGACTTGAGGAGACAAAATAAATCAAATCATCTTTCCAACATTTAGTTTGACCTAGTTGAAAAATAATCCTTGCCAGTGTTTTACCTCCCTAGCATGGAAAATGTGTGGGCCTGTGGTGGGAGAGAGATCTCCATGGCTCTGGGCATGATTTGCTGTTGTTCTGTGTTTCCCCTCATTTTACTCCAATCTCATTTATGCTCACACACTTGCACTTTTTTTGAATAATTTACAGCTACTAAACTTCCTGGAACATGGATCTCATTTAAATGGTACGGTGTCTGTACTTCTTTCTCTTTAGGAATTTGATGGCATATCAGGGGAAAAAAAAAGGAGGTGTATGTATTGGAGGGGAGGAAAGGAAAAAATAGTATAAGGAAAAAAGCAATTTCTCCTGTTCAAAACTTTGTCATGGCAGTTGGGGGCTTCTGAACTGAAGGTTTGTGAAAAGTTAATATTCCAACCTAAAATTTTGCAGGCTTTCATCTATCTTGTTTTTTACACTTGGAAGTCAGTCCATGCAAAAATCTCATGGCCCTAATTGTAACAATTTTTCATGAAGACAGAATATTTCCTAGGGATGTATCTGTTTTGATGGGAGCGTTCATTGGCAAAAGAGAGAAAGAAACATTTTTGCATTCATGTCTACAAAATAAAGCAGGAAAAGTGCCCCTGCCTGTAGAAGGGATTAACTCAAAATGTGGTAGTTTGTGTTCAGGTCAATCCAGATCAAAGGCTTCTCATCCCAAGCCATTCAGGGTTTCTTATGTTCCAGACTACTGCACTATCAAAGACAATCTTTGTTTTAGAATCTAGACCTTAAAATCTTCTTGAATTAATAAGCTGCTGCTTATCAGTGCTTTGTGTTGATTTGCAAATGCATGCTGTAAAGGAATTTCTTTTTTCTTTAAAGACAATTTTGCAAAGATTTTGTTTAAAACAAGATTATGTTTAAAAATTGCCACAAAATGGAAATGTCCTGTAGAAAACACTTCTTTCATGTGAGTCTGATCCTACTTTCCATCAATCTGGTATTTTTTTCTTGCTTTGAAATGATGCACAATTAATTGTTCAGTCTCAGGCTAAGTGAAGTCTTCAAATGGGATTTCCTTCAAGACTTTGTTTCTGAATGCAGAAAGCAAAGCACATCTCCAGTGGCATGAAAGCCTTATGCTTTGAAACCGTAGGCCGTGGATAATAGAGAGAGATGTCAAAAAATGTGCTTATATGGTGTAGAACTGGTGCGCATCTTACAAGGCTGACGTAGGGAGTAGTTCTCTTGAGAATCTTACTCAGGCTCTTCCTCCAGTTAAGATGATCTCAAATGGCTGGCTGAAGACTGCTGTCTTAGAAGATACATGAAATGATTTTTTAGTCTGGAATCATAATCCTGTAGTTACCTTGACAACTACTGGTGATATATAACTGCATTGTGTTTGCCTCTCCAGATGCCCTTTTAGCCAGTCCTACAAACAGGGTATAGATTTTTCTTTTTTTTTTTTTTTTTTATTTGCTTGAATCGTAGCTCTGGAAACATGCTATTCAGAAAGCAGCATCCTTTTCTGTGTGTCCTCCCATCAGGTTAAAACAGTGTATTTGCCTTTATTTGCGAAAGAGAACAATTTGTGGCAGTGTTCACATATTATCCAATTAACTGCCAAACAGTGACTTTTTGTATAAATCTGAAATTCAAATTGGTGCGTTCGTGTTAACCAACCTTGGTATATGTAGAGATTAAGTCTGAATAAATCTTGAGTTTCAAGTAATGAAAATGACATCACCGAGGGTATAATTCTGCCTGTCCCCTCCTCAAGTGGCATGGGCGAGCAGAGCATACAGTATACACCGCACGGTGCTGGAGGATGGGCATCAGAGAGTAGCAACTTGCATTTGCTGCGTGGGGCAGAGCAGAGCTGTGTGGAATTTTTCTTCATCTCAGTGCAGCCAAGAGTAGAGAATTTAGGCCCACGTTTGCATTTATGGGTGGAAATTTGTGCCCCAAGGTGCGTTAGGGATCCGGTAACTCTGCTGGCTCCCACTGGCTATTCTGGCAGCATATGCGGATGGAGCCGGGCAGGACAACGTAGCCACAGCAGCTTTAGGGAGCCAGCTGGAGCTGAGCTGAGGGGTCTTTTGTCCCCCCAAGCTCTCAGCTCTGCTTTCTACCTCCTCACAGGCGGGCTGTCCAGGTGGCAGCCTGGGGCAGAGCCCGGGGTCTCAGCCTTGTGCCATGCGTACACAGCCTTAGTAGGTGTCTGCAGTAGAGATCTTACCTAGTCATTTGTCTGTTTAGATGAAGAAGAACTCATCAGGTGATGTAAATTGCTGGCGCCAAAGTTAGCTTCACGAGGATAGTCCAGAAATACCATTCTTAGGCTGTGTGAAAATCTAGCACCTATATCCTTAGTCTCTTAAATGTAATTTTACCTTCTTTTCTGAAGATAATATCTTGAAATAAAACTATGCTTTTGTGCTTCTGAAGTATTTGCATGGGGGTTATTTTCAGAAGCTGTATGCAATAAGGCTAATCCTGCCCTTCAGCTAGAAGAGTGCTATCACCAGCCCCAAGTTTAGGGATTTGTAAGGCAACAGAATGAGGCCAGGATGGGGAATTTAATTAATTTCCTTCAGCCCACAGTAAGAAGCACATGCCATGGGGAGTTTGGGTCCAGTGCAGCATGGTGGTGTGCGGGAGACAGTTGTGTAAGGAGTGTGCTGGAGCTGAAAGGAAAGAGAGCGGTTGTGGGACTGTCCCTGCCTGCTGTCTGTCCCATGCAGCCTGGCAGAGGATGGGCCTGAGAAGTGCTCGCCCTGCTGCCTGGCTTCACGGACCCTTTCCACAAGCTGCCATCAAAACCGCCCAGAGAGGCTTTTTAAAACACACCATCTTCTGGTAGTCAGACAGGATGAAAATTAGTGCTGTTTTTCCTTCAATTTCTTTTTAGCAACAGGTGAGATTACATGTAACTGATGATATAAGGAGAATTCAGCCTCAGAGGGATTGTATAAATTTACACTGCCGGCAATAAATTATTCTTTCTCTTGAAAAATAGATTTATTAGTGATCCTCTTTATTTTTAAAACTGTATGACTATTTCCTTGTTTTGCAGATTAATTTCAGATAATCATTTTTCTATATAGTTTACTCTCTGAGTTAAATAAAAATCAGCATCCCACTGCAATAGATGCTATAAAAGGGAATATATGCATACGTGTTCAAAGAGCAGCTGAATTGGACAGAGAAAATGGGGAAAAAAAAGGAAAACAAAGAGAGGACAGAATGATGGGAGGAAAAACATAGATACCACTTTCCATATTCCATTTTCTTTTTGAATGGCCATATTTTTTTAATTTAGTTTTAAAGTTAGTCCAGAATAGACAGTTAAGATACTAACATGGAAGTTTATAAGCCCAAAAAGCTGAGAGATACTAAAGAGGGAGAGAAAAGGGAGACTAAGGAGAAAAACAAGACAAGGAGTAGAAAGGATGAAGAAGCATGTGAAGACAGAGAGAAAGAAGAACCTGGAGAGAGGTTACAGCCACATAAGTTTGAACGAGTTTAAGATTATATCCAGAAAATAAAATGCACAGGGGCTGGCTGGTTGTTTACCGTATATGCTAAGCAGACTTTGAGTAGATGAGTCCCTGAGGAAAGAAATGGAGTTACTCCATATTTCAGGATTTCGTTGTTGGGAGTTGCATTCATTGCACTAACACAGTAGAGAAACTCTCAGAGAGTCACGTCCCTGTTAACAGTGACACGGCTTTCACAGCCATGCCTGCTTACAAGGGAGGAGCTGGGCTAGCACAGTGCACTCGAGGCTGATGCTTTGCTTCCGGTCTTGTTTATATCCCCCAAGCAGTATGTAAGAGGGTATTGGCTTTGTTCTAGCCCTCAGCTTAGGTATTTCCCCCTACCCTTCCATCAAGGAAAACTGCGTATTTTCCTTTCCATTCTGTGTACTTAACTTTCCTCATCTTCTCCGAAGGTCTTCCAAAGCGCTCAGCATTCCTGGCATCATTGTATTTCCATCTGTCTCCCTCTTCTCCCTTTCTCTTTTCCTCTCCTTCTTTCCCTCCCTTCCTTACCCTTTCTCTCCTTCGCCTTCCCTGTCTGTCTCCCTCTTTTTTATTTTTTTAAAGAATGGAAAATATAGCTTTGTAACACACATCTTGCTGTTTCATGTTCTAAGATGGTATTTGTGTTCTCATAAGAGTTGCTTTGCATTCCCTGGTTCGCATACTGTAAGCAAGCAGTATCGGTGGGAACAGCCTGTACTTTTATTGTGCCTTTTCATTTTCAATTTTAAAAACGATCCCAGGTTAATGGTGCTTGCATAGTCAGAAACATTGGACATTATTTAAAGGAACAATGTGGCTTGCTATTCTGCACATTTCATCCAGTATGCTAAGTTTTATTTAGTTTCTCTTTAGCTGGCTTCTGAGATGGAGACATAAACCTACTGCCCAACTAGGAAAAACAAGCTCCTTCATTGATTTTATATAGGATTGGAAGAGTACACATGGATGATCTGGATTGCATGATATAGTTTCTCTGGCAACTATTCTGTTAAATTAGTTTCAAAGCTGTCAAATTAAAAAAAAAAACCACAAAGTAAGAGTGATGTGTTATGTCCAGTGGGTGTTTGTGTCCTAGGAAGAGGTATCATGCTAGCCTTGGGAAAAGGCTAAAAGATAACTTCCATTATTATTCAGCTGAAAACCAGAAAAAGAATGACTGAATCATTAAGCTAATTTTCTCTGAATAGGATGAAATAAGTCCTGATGGGTTTTTCTCTCTTCCTGTGCTCGTCCTCCTGCCCTCTTTGTCCCAGTGTCTCCCTGGCTTCTCCATTCCTACTGAAGCATCCCTCTGTCCTTTCCCCAAACCTCTCTTCTCAATTCCCAATTGTGTGTGTTTCTGGCTGTTTCTGACTTCCTTTTTTTTATATCTCAGAACTGCAAATTCTGAGTTTGACTGCCAAAGGCAAGGCAGAAATAGGTGTCAGTGGGTAGACACAGCAATTTAAAGGTATGAACTTAACCTCAAGTTATCCATCTATGTCTTTTCATCACTGGCCCCAACCAGTTCTTTGGCAATGTGGATCTCTTTTGCCTTTGATACAAGAGGTCTTTGCTTATCCCTTGCCATCCGTCTGGACCAGCACTGATACAGTCAGGAATTGTCCCCTCCTCTAGGGTAGCAAGGAGAGCCCTTGAGTAATGCTGCAAGAAAGCAGCAGCGGGAAGCCAGCTTGGCTGGAGGGCCTCGTGTTTTGAAGCCCCTGAGCCCCGTGTGTGCTGGCTGTGCTCGGAGGAGCAGCACCCTGCACGAATTGCGGTGTGAGAGCGTGCACCCGCACTCTGCCAGCTGCCGAGGAAATGCTGATGGAGCTGATGGACAGCAGCGCCCACTCCAAGTGCAGCTGGGTGGCTACCTTAACAGCTGATGATAAAGGCCCTCAGTTTAGGTAGAGGGTCTCCCAGCTCTCAGAAGGGCTGAAGCATCTTCAAAGAGCAGAGGACTGGCAGGAGAGGGCACAGCCTTGCTCAAGACAGAAGGACCTCCAAAGGCTGTCGTGGCTCTGTACCATGGCACGGAGACACAGAGGTTCCCCTGCTACCCAGGGACTGGAGGCTCACACCACTCAACGCATTTTGCAGAATCAGAAGGGCATTACAGATCACCACCACTGAAGTTTTGAAGCCGTGTTGATTCTCCCCCCTCCCTTCCGTGGCATGTGCTGGTGTATGCATTTGAAGTGCTTCTATCAGCATATATTGACCCAGTTCTCAAGCATTATTAAAATCCGGGAAGTTCTTTTGGTGGTTTTATGTTCATGCTGAACGTGAACAGCAAGCAGGTAGAAACCTGTGAAACCACACTGGAGCTTTAGGAAGACTGAATGAAAAAAATTCCTTAATGTTACAGTTCCTTTCTTGACATTTTTTTTTTAGATGACCTGTATCCCTCCCTGCTAGGGGCCGAGCAACTCAAAAGCATGTCCTTAAAAAGTGAGCATTAAAGGAAGATAAATATAATAATATGGCCAGAGCAGAACTTGGTATTTACACAGGACTGAGAAGAAATGTCAAGGATTCTGCACCTAACAGTTTGTATGATTACATTCAATAAACATGAATCACGAAGCTACTTGATTATTGCATCTAAATATTTCTAACCCTTTTGGGGAGAGTATTATAGCCTTCTAAATAATGGGGTTTGGGGCTGTAATTCCATCTCCTCTTGAAAACAATGCTAAACTTTCCATTGACGCAATCAGGGATTCTACCTCATAATTTCAAATGGTACAATATATTTCTGTTTCTTCCAGTGTACTACCTTAATTATAGGCTTGCCCCAGATTTATCAGTGAAGTGACAGTTCCAACAATTCACCTGGACAATTACTCAGAGGTAGCCCAGGAAGGCCAGAATTTTGATCCCAGTTGGCCATCAATTTGTGCTGGGAGGCATTGAGTCTCATGGCCCTTCAAATTGGAATCACAATACATGTGCATGCAGGCTCTGTTCCCATCCATGTATGGACTTACTACTAAAAATCCACAAACTATATTTCTCTATTTCTTCAGTCAATAAGAACTGTAATTCAGCTACACATTTTAAAATGCATACCTTGTCATATTTTTGTTTTCAATGAATTTACAGTTAATTGCAAGGATTTTTTGAAGGCTTCTAAACCCTTATTTAGCCTGTATAGTGCTGAATAGTGGTGTGATTTCTGTACGTGCTGGAGTTCATATATGCTAATGAGTCTGCTTAGAAAACACTGCGTAACACTGGGCTCCAATTTGCAGCGAGAGGAGCCTGTAAAGGTTGGCCGTTAGCTGAATTCTGTCACCTTTTGTCTGTACGTTGCCTGACAAAGAGCTGGAATCTGTATCTTGCATTTCCAGTGCAATGAGTCTGAACGAGGCTATTCTGTATTAAGGATGAATTCAAGCCAAAAATAGTCTCTGTAACTGCTATTATCTTTTATGCATGGTAGTTACAGACAAGTCAAAGATCTTAGTTGCTTCATACTATATCCCACTGCTCACCCAGCTGCAGTCATTTTGCAGTCCTTCCTCTAATGAGCTTCTTATTTTGGAGAGGTCACACTCATCCAGAATGTTGTTTATTTTTCTCTGCTCTCGTGTAAGACCTTGCACTTATCTGCAATCATTCCTCTGTTAAGTGTTGCCTAATTGCATACTTCTGCTTGGTCTTTCAGGAAATTCCTAATGATCCTCCCAAGCCTTGGTTAAGCTAAATGTTTCTCTGTTGTCAGCAACTTTCACCACCTGTCTATTCAGCCTATTTTACAGAAAATTTGTAACACCTGGCACCTACCACTTGTTTGGGTACAAAGCAAATGAACCACTATATTTCTCTTGAGAGTGCTCAGAACCGGCAGTAGGCAGAGGTAAGGACTCTGCTCCGGATGAACAGGACCATTAGTCAGCCCTTAGACTCAGGTGCATAGAGATGTGTTCTCCTTGGGGCCTAAACAAACCTGACACTGAAAAAACTTGGGCTGGTTTTTTTTGGTTTTTTTTTTTTTTTTTCAGTGGTGTGTGTGCAGAACAGCAAATGCTCAAATAAAACAAACAAGCATGATTTGGAAATATTGTACTGAACTTTGTGGAACTGAAGAATTTAGCTTGCAGGTAGCAAAAGCAAGGCGCTGAAGGCAGCATGCTAGGGTGCAAGCTGCTGCTGTGTAGCATCTTTGGACAGAGGGTGTTTTATTCAGGAGACCTCCTGTGTATTACTTACCTCAGCATGTGGGTGCCAAGTCCACTGAGAAGATGGAAGAACAAGTGGTTAGACACAGAGCAATGGGAATGTTGTGTTGACTGATCAGAAACCTTGTCTGGAAAGTGAAGCCAATTTTAAGTGAATGCAGATGGATAAATTAGGATATTTTTTTTTCCTTTTTTGTTGGAGTAAGAGGAGTTGGCAAAACGTGAGTTGCCAGTAGGAATATCTGAAAGGCTTTGTAAAGGCATTTGTGAACATCGTGGCATATGTCTTTAACCTAGATGTATTGAACTGAAAGGGATGCAGATACTAGCACGAACATAGAATGCTAGATAAATGCAAGATTTTTGAGTTGCTCTTTCATGGGATGTGATTTTTATCTTACAAGGGAGAGTTTTGAGAAACAGATCCAAGGCTTTGAGAAGCAGTAATGGTGGAAGAGCTAGCAATAGCTGAAGGATGACTGGGATGCTAGCTGCAGCTGGAGTGCTGCTGGCTATATTGGACATATTAATTGTAGAAACATGGATCCTTCACCTTTTTTAATATGATAAATAAACAGTAGTTTGTATTGAATCTCCATATGCAGTCTCAAGAGTCATTTAAATTGTTGACTGAAAGGTTGCTTCAGTGTCCTGGTGCATTTTGTGAAAGTCTCAGAAAGCAGAGGAGAAGGGTGGATGAGATACAGGAACAGTTTCTAAAGATGAGCAGCAAAGGTTGGACTTTTTAATTACAGTTGTTCAGCCTCTGAATTCATGAGTATGCTTTGTGCTTTGGACTTTTTTTTTAATGTACCGTTTATTGTTACAGTGAAGATGCTTCATTTCACTAAGTGACTCAGGGAGAACTATAAATCAAGATTTATTTTGGCTAGAAATTAATCTTTCCTTATGTAAGGCGAAAGTAAAAATTCATAAAGTGAATAATACTTTGTTTCTTCAGTAACATGTCAATAACAGCTTGTCTTTGGGAATTTCAGCCTTTCCAAATTCAATTTCAGCAATCTTATGTATTTACTTACCTGTTTTAATTAAGAATTGGCAGGAATAAAAGAAAAAAATTTACTTGTTTCTGAGCTGATATGATCTTAATTGAGAATGCCTGGCTCTCACATTGTCATTGATCACTTATTTCTGTGAATTATATCAAGGCATGCATAAGGAATATGTAATACTCCCCTGAGGCAATATCTAGCAGAAGGAGCTGAGAGAGCCCAGGTGTTTTAACACAGTGGTTTGAAAAAGCTCCAGAAATAGTATGCAGTTTTGGAATCCTTGGAGGAGGCAGGGGACAGCTTTCCAAACACCTGGACTGCTTGATCCACCTGTAGGATAAGCTCTCCTGCCTAAGAGGTTGCAGTGTATTAATCGTCTTTGTCATGCTTGAACAATGTGCACTTCTTCGTGGTATAGCTTCAGAACAAAGGTGCAATATTTCTGTGCAGACCCCGTGCCCCAGAAAATGTATTATTCCCTGCTTTGTTTCCTTCACATTTGCAGAAAGACTTTGAAGGGCAGGGGTCTGGAGGAAATGGGAAATAAGAGGCTTTAACGTGCTTTAGAGTTTCTATGTCCTTATGTATGCTCACTCCAGTGCCACACACTGAGGGAAAAGTACAGATACTTACCGAAGTAATGGTTTGATTTTTAACTCAAATGTAGTTTCTAAGTAGAGCCTTTCAAACCGTGCAGTAGTAATAGGTCAGACATAAGCTGTGAGATGTTAAAATATATAATGACAGAAGTGGGGATTTAGCTATGGTTTTGCTGCTTTCCCGCTCATCAATACCTAATGAGTAGGTGTAAATTGTGACAGGATATTGAGCAACGTAGAGACGAGTGGCATAAAGGACCAAAGGGTGTGAAAGAGGGAAAAAATGGACACCAGCAAAGAGTGGGAAAAAAAATGCAGTAGTGTCAGTGAAATAGTTTCATAATAAATGCATGATTTGAGCTGTTTCTTTAAACTTTCATGTACACTATAAGCAAACTAATAAACTTTAAGGGTATTTAAGCAGTAAAAAAATCATCCAATGTACTGAAAAATTTGAACCCAATGAGATGCAAGATAAGGTGGTCAGCAGCCTTTTCAGCAGATCTTTATGGGAAGAGAAAAAGAAGCTGCAAAACTACATCTGATGCAACTTAGGAAGAATCTATCACGTGCATTATGTGGTTATTTGTTACCACTATTAAAAATTTGCCTGCTGTTGCCAGGCCTAACTTCAGCTTTTTGAAGTGCCTAACTTCCATTTTTGAATCATGTTGTTCTTTTATCTCCCAGATCAAAGAGCCTTGGACCTATTTAGAAATATTTAGACTGTATTAGACTCAGTTAAGGTGCCTGTTACGTAGTACCTGCCCATGTCATGACTTTGGGTGATATACCCACATGGTCTTTTTCAGGGTGAGAAATATAATCTGTCCCAATTGTTTTTGGAGAGCTATGTGTGAACTAATTGACCTAGGAGGTGCTTCTGACTGGTGGCACCCTCACACTGTACCGAGGTGAGACAGAGGCACACATCAATGCTGATCATTGCCTTTGTTTTTGGAGAGAGGAAATCTGGATACTCTGGAAGGCTAAGTTCTACTAAGTTCTGGGTAATTAGGGAAACCTACAGCATGCTCCCACCAAATTACTTGAATTGGAAGGGGTCATCAAGTCCAACCCCATGGAAGGAACATGGATGGTTTTTAATTATTCCACAGGGAACAGGGTAGGATAAAATACAGTTAATATATGCTGCATGAAATATTATTGAGATCCTTGATTTTCTGAAATTTTAAGTTGGTGCTCGAGGGGGAAAAAAAGAATAATTCAGTATTATGAGAGTTGGAGGTTTCTAGAGCTAGCGAGTTGGGTCTAGAGGAAGATATATATTCTAGAAGTTTGTACAAGGCATCTCATCCACCCTTCTGCATCAAAACCTCAGTCTCATCTGGTGTAAAGACTATAAACAAGATCTTCCAGATACAACTTTTAGGGATTTTTGTTCCCAAGACATCAGGAGACAGATAGCATGGATCTCCTCCCCAGACCCTACCCCATTCACTCAGCAACAGATCCTTTTGCGAGGAAGGAACTCAAGCATACTTCATGCAATTTTTATTCCTTGAAAGAAGAGAGACCTTTCATTACCCAGTGTGATACCTCCTTTATGAGAAACAGTCCTTCGGGACAGCTAATGCTGGGCACGCTGTGGTTCAGTCCGTCTAACCTCATCTACACTATTGCTTAAACTCAGTGACTGAGAAAGCCTTTGTGGACTGTGTTGAGTAACTTGTGGTCTTTTCACTTGCTGAAATGTCTCTGAGGCATAGCTTGGACAGTTAGCATCTCTAAACCGCTGGTGGCTGAGAGCTGATGGGAAATGCTGTGGGAAGCAGCAATAACTGATGGGCCAGACGAGCTCTCCTCCTGCTCGGTTTGGGCAGCGACCCACCGTGCTGAAAGCAGCTTCTCTGGGTCTCGCACGCATTTACTGTTAGATGAGACTCGCCAGACCTGGTCCTGGGGAACTGCGAGTGCCCTGTGGCAGGCCGCAAAGAAATAAGGAAAGCAGCAGCTGGTGCCGCGGGTGAGGATGAGGTTAGGGGCTTGAACTCGGGCTCTTCTGCTCCTGTGCGGTGCTCCCCGCCACTGCGTGACTCACCTAGCCAACCTCAGCCATGTGAGAGTTGGTTGGGTCCTCCAAGCTCTTCACCCAAACGCCTTCACTAGTGACAGGAGAGAGACTGGCACATCTAAAAGGCAATTTTCTCCACCTCAGGCACCTGTTTTAAGGAGGACAGCATAAATGGTAGCTGGAGCTAGGCAGCTAACATCTAGGCAGCTGTAGTTAACTGAGATCACCTCCCTTCTTTCTGTTCCTTTGCTGCCATGCATAATTCATTCCTTTACAGGGAAGACAAGTGTTGGAATTAGTGAAACAACAGTTTAAAGGCTCCCAGGAAGATATATATTGAAGCATTTCAACCTGCTGCAAAACAATTTGTGACTGTTTGTAGTAAAAGACCATTTATATTCTTCTTTTTTTTTTCACATGAGATAAGGGAGAGAGTAATTTAACAAATAATACACCTACCACTTCTAGACAAACTCAAGAGATATGTATGTTATGGTAGCTGGCCTCAGTCCAGCAAAGCCATTAGCCATGGGTAACTGTAACAAAAAGAAATCTGCTTAGCTCCCCCTCCTTATGCTTTTTAAGGCATTGATCCTGCGTGTTGTTCCATTTAGCCCATTGGGCTAGAATATTTGAGGACCCACAAGGGAAAGGCCACAATCTGGTTCAAGGTTATGTTTACCAGCCCCCCTGGCCCAACCCAAAACCAGCCAGGCAAACTCTCATCCCCAAACAGTTTTCCTGTTCTACAGTTTGTGTGTGTTACATGCTAGCCCTCACCCAGTCCTTTATCCTCTGGGCCTGGGTGAAATTTGCAGGGACTCAGACGTGTCAGCCAGGATTTAAGCCCAAACTAAACACAGCCATTGTTAACAAGAAGAACAATAGTAGGTTCCTTTGGTGATAGCACTGTTGGGTCCTCGAGAGAGGGAGCATTATTGTTCACAGGCACAGAAGGGCAGGCTTAATGCTAAGATATTTTTTTTTTCTTTTTTTAGTTTCTGTTTTACTTTGGGGGTGGGGGGAACTTGGATCATTGAAAGAAACTATAAAGGGCATGAAATCAATGTGCTATTTATGGGGTAAACAGTTTAGATATGGACCCACCAGATTTTTTCTATAGCTTTACCAGTTTTAAATCTCTGTAACAGGAACACATCAGTGGGTTCTGGGATTTTTTTTCCCCTGAATATACTGGAATTACACAGTGCATTTTATACTTCTCTGTGTTTCTGGTGAACACTTTTAGCTCCCCATGGGACTTTTGAAATGAGCCAGTGGAGAATCTTTTCTTTTCTCTGTGGTGTTGGTTGGTGTAAATATGCCAGGGTACATGATCTGGGAGTTAAGACCTGCATTGAAGCTCTGAAATTTTACGTTTGATGGTTGTGTCTCGAGGTCAAGCATGAACAACTGATAATTTTCACCTTTTATTTCCTCTGTGTGTGTATTGTTGTTTAAGCTACAGACACAATAAAATCTTTGGCTCCCAAACTGCCTTCTAGTTGTGCCAAATAGTAGCTATTCATCAATGAGGTACTTTTCTATACAGGGCTTTGGAGAAGGGCTTCTAGGTAAACTGAAGAGGCAAAAATTTCAAGAGTTACTTCTGTGGTTGATCTGTTCCTATAATGAGTTATCTATGAATATGCCTAGTTATACCTTATGTATCAATATATGTTACATGTGTTTGCTTCATGCAGTGGGATTTTCCTTACTGCTTCAGGAAGAATCTCTGACCTCTGTGAAAGACTGCTGGGGTGATGGTCATGGCTCCAGCATCAGAGGTGCATTCAGAAACACACTTCTAGTATGTGCACTCGTTATCAACATCTGTGTATGTTAGATACAGCTGTCTGTTCTGTAATTTCTAGAAAAGTAATTTCCAGTCTAGCGCAACACTGTAAGTTGTCTCATGCCAAGGGTAAAGGCCAAGTCTTCATTGCCCTAAATGTAAGTTTTGTCTGTTCTACAGAGATTTGCATAGTGCTGTGTGTGTCTGTACTTGCTGGCGAGGTGCCTATGAGCAGCATCGGTGTAACACAGACATGCCTCACCTTTCTCACTCCCCATTTCAGACAGATGCCCCGAGCTCACCGCAGTGCCATCTGCCCCTTCCACCAGTGGAGGACCCTTTGCAGAAATGTTCCTTCTTATGTAAAGGTCACAGTCTGCCACCACCGTGAACGCTGCCTTCATCTATGAATAGTTCAGCTGAAGCCATCTTTAAGCCAGACAGAAAAATAAATCGCTCACAGGGGAAACAGCTCTTCAGCATGATCCAGATTGCCTCAGTGTAGTCCCTCGGGACTATTCATACAGTGAGATACTCTTCACTGTGAATAGGAGTGACAAAATCTGGCCCAGAGTTAGCTCCCCCAAAATGTAAATATAGAAACTGCCACAGAAACACATGCAGGGGCACAGAAGTCTTTTTTTCCTCTCATGATCTTTCCTGGTGAGGTCTCTCTCTTAGAGAGTGACTGCAGCAGTTCAAAGCTTCACTAGCATCGTGGGTTGACAAGGGGAAACATTGCTGATCCAGCTCACAGAAGCAGGCAATTTTCTTCTATAAAATTACACTTAGTAAAGCTTTTGGGAGTTTGTGTCAGGCATATGTGAATCACTTGTATCTCAAATGCTCTCAGTCATGACAGGAGGAGGGGGTCATATGAGGATGAGAAGCTATCTAGACATATAGAGTAACTTTTGGTGAAGCACACAAGCCATAGAAAGGGAATCTATCATCAGCTCTGTGCAGTAATATGGAAGTACTGACTGCCAGTTTTATTGTATTTCAGTGACATTTGCAAAACACTGAAACCCAGAAAAAATGAGTTTGCATTACTACATAGATGCCGAACACCTGGTCCCTGGGGTGGTAGGAGGATCCAGGCTTTTGTGCAAGCGCCATTTCCTTGGCAGGCTGGTTTCATCTTCCCTAGCTTTGCTGGTAGCACACTGAGTATTCTCAGGCAAGTCACTTCCCTGCTTGAATATCTCTCCATGAGGTGAGCGGGCAGGGGAAATCAGGCTGAGTTTTTCTGCGAGTGGAGAATTGGATTCCCTTGGCATAATGCTTGAGACCACTGACTCAGCCTTAAAAACCAGGTGCTCTCATCCCCACAGCATGAATTTGCCATGGCAATCTTTGCAAGTGGAGCAGTAAGTAACAAAACTGCTGGTCAGATATGGGCATATGGTGCTGCTTTTAGCAATATTAGTGTGTTTCTTTAATAGTTTCATTGTGTTACACTCATTTGCCAGGGCTTATTTCACCTTTTATTTGTGCAATGTCTGTGCAGTGTGCAGAAGCTCCATCTTCGTTTTTGCCTGCAACAAAATTTCTTTCTTTAGAAATACCTCTAGTGGTGGGGGAGAGAGAGATGATTTTTTGCTGTTGTTAACCTCACATAACTCTTCAGTTCTTTCCCCCCCTTGTTCTTTTTTGTTTTTTCTTTTCAATGCCAGTTACAGATCCCAGATGTCAAATAGTAGCAGCAGCTGGCTGCATGGCAGATCCCTTAGGCTGCAGCTGGGTGAGCACTCCTGGACTTATTCTAGCTGTGTCATATGGATGGTCTGCAGATTATTTCTCTGAGCTGTCATGCTCTTCAAATGCCTCTAGCTTCTTTCTTTCCTTCTCTTATTCTGGTAATACATGGAGCCTGAAAATTCAGCCTTGGAGAAATCTCTCATGTATTGTGTACAAGGTCTGTGGATCAAAAGGATGGCCTATGTGTGCATTATTCCTTTTACATAACTAAATGATTCAATTAATAAATAGTACCAAATATTCCCAATACAGTATTAGATTAGGAAGACTCTGTCCCTAAGTACCATGTATGTATGACAATAGCACTCTTGTATGAAGATGAAAGGAGAAACGTTAATTCAGGACGTCTGTTCTCTCTCTTTAAAATTATGTACTGAGTGTCCAAATTGCTTGAATGGTACTTTTCTCTTCATAAAGTCAATGTGAGTAGACCGATTGAATGTGAATGACGGAACAGAGCTTCAGATTTCAACAAAAGAGACAAGCTGAAATAAATTTTCAGTAGAAGAGTGCATGCACAATATAATATACTGTATTATCTACAAAGGTGAGTTAAAAGGACATTAAAATCTCTTATTTGCCACACTGGATATATTTTTAGGAGCACCTGTGCTGGTGAATTTTCTTTACTAGTTGTGCTGTAGATTACATTTAACCAAATCCTTTTAGTAATGTGTTGTAGCGCTGCCAAAATTACCACTAACATTAATGAAATCATAACAAAGGTATGGTTTTGCTTTTAACCACATCTGTTTTGTAAAAGCAGTATAATTTGAAAGTAAAATATAATTTAGGTATTCAGGTTAAACTTTAGTTTACTTACTTGGGACCAATAACACCTTGATAGCTGAATGATTTCATCTCAGATTATCGGGGCATATGCTTAAAGCTTCAAGGTAATATTTCAAAATATCATTTGCTAATAATTTACCTCTCCAGTACTGTCAGGTATATTAACCAACTTGAAATAGTTTGTTCTAGAAACAGAATTGCTCATTGAATCAGCCCCTTTCTTTCCCTTTTGGGCAACATCAAGAAAATAGGTTTCACCAAGTGAGGCAAATACACTTTCTTTAAACGATGTAGTCACTCTTGTGCTCTACTTTCTCTCACTTTTGTTTTCTCAAAATATTACCTGCAGCTAAAATAGAGGTGACTGTTGTAGGTATTTGAGTCCCATTCCTATTGCACCTTTCAAGAATTATTGATTGTACTTGCACACATAGTGCAGAATTCAGCTCAGAGCTCTGGGAAAATGCAGAAATGCCATTCAAAAGTAACTATAAGCCCACAGAATTTTCAGCACCCATAAAGGCAACTCCACTGTCATTTATTTTAAATCTAAAGCAGTGTATGTGTTTCTGCTCTACGGTCCCCGAATTGTCTTGTGCATTATCTTGGAGTGGGGCAGTCATATAGCCTTCGCTTGTGTGGCTTCCCCTAGCTGCTTCTGCATAACTTAGTTCATCTCGCTACTTCCTGCTCCCAACTTTCAGCTTCCTAGAGATGCTTCATCTTTTCAACTCTCCAAGGACATTGCAAGGTGGATGTCAATATATGCCGTTCTCACTGAAGTTACTAATGGTTCTCTCCCTAGCACAAAAATACTTCTATTCTCCCTTCCTAAAGGAAATGCTATGTATCGATCAATGTTCATGCTTCCTTTTGATGAAACCCTGTGCAGTAGACTTGTCATGGTACTCCTTAATAGGAGACTAATCTGAGTGCATTCTTGATTTCTCTTCCTTGCTAGTCCAGAACAGAAACCTTCTGTTTTTCTTTTGTCTCCCCAGCAGCTCTTCTTCCCCTGTTACAATTCTGAAGGAGGCACTCGATGCAATTGTTCAGCTCCTTTAATCTCATTTTCTGTTGTTGTCAGTGAAGTTCCTGCAGGTCCTTTGCTCTGCTTCCAGTTGGTCGAATTCCTCATTCTCAGTCTCACACGACTGACTGACGAGATAGACTGGCAAAACATCTCAACTGCTCTGAAACAGACTATTGGAAACCTGCAGAAACATTATCTGCTAAATGTTTCTCCACGCTCTGTTTCATGTCTTTCAGCAGGAGGCTTTGTTCCAAAAGCTCTTTCAAATTATCTCTTTTTCTATCTTATTTTTTGAATATTTTTATCAGTTTCTTTCTGACTTGGCTATATTCAGGAGGTGCAGTTATATCTAAAAAACATATAGATATTCTAGAAGCTTCATTCAACAGTTTGTGATACCTAAGAGAGTCAGAAGTATTCTGCTTAGAAATTGCGTGATACAGGAAACTTGCCCCTCCCCCCCCCTTTTTTTCCCCTTGTTTTTTCACCTGCTTCAGATATCAATCATTTTGTCTCCACGTCTTATGCTTTACCTTGCTTTCAGCTTGTCTAAATTGCTGACCATCACCGTCATCTTTTTCTCCTAAGTTTCTGATCATATCTGCTTCTGCTTTAGGCTTTTGTGATATAAATTCATGTGTTAATTCCCATCAACGATCTCTTCTTCCATCTGCCTGCTTGATCTTCTCCTCCTACCCAACCCTCTCTCTCTCCTTAAGCCCTAGTTTCTTACATCATGTTATGTTACCTAGCCTTAGTCTAGGTCAATATGCACAACTTCCCCTGTGATTTCAATGGTCTTGATGATTATCCTTCCTTTTTTCATTTTGTTTCTCTAAAGCTTCCCACTGAAGTAAATGTACTTTTAATTATTGACTTCAGCACAAAGAATATCAAGCTCCACATGTGTCACTGCATGACTGTTATATATGTGATACTGAACTAGTTTGTGCTTTGCTTTGTAAATACTTCTGATTATGCAGGCTACTTCTCTCCTGAGCTTACTCATGGAAGCTCAGTACCAAGAGGGTAGATCACCTGATGCCAGTGAAAATTTATAAAAGAATGAACATTTATAATGTAGAGCTTTTCATTTAAGTTTTTTTTCCCCACCATAAAGCATCTTCGTAACGCCATGAAATGCTAGTGAGAACTTGCATTTTATATTATGAAAGAAATTCCAGTATGCCAGAGATGCAGGATTTGTGGTTCAGATATGATACGTTAGCTGTACCGTATTGAAATAATTCTTCTTAAAGAGCCCCCTACCACTACAGATAGAGATGTGGAGGAGATCTGACCTGGGGAACATGTAAGACAAACTGTGATATTCCAGCTTTCTTGTTTTCATGGGAGGGAAGATGGTGTTTTGCATGAAATGTCTGGAAACAGATAAGTGAGTTCTTCTGCCTGTGAACCTGTATTTCTTCAGCGGTGCTAATATTGCACAAAATCATAAAGGAAATTGCATAGAATTTCCTGTCTGAAGAGGAAATCTAAGTCACGATAGGAAAAAAAAGCCAGCCAAGAAGAAACATGTCAGTAAGAGATGACATTGAGCTTACTGAGGTACACTTCTCTCAGTGAGGAAAAAGCTACATTTCCCCTCAGATCTTCTGGAGGTGGAGGCCTAAAGGAAAACATATATCAAGTAAAAACATGGTGCTTTTATTCAAGTGATAACAACTGTGTTTAAACACTGTATTAAAATGCTTGAATTGGAAGATACTGCAGTGCCATGGTGTGACATGCCTCTGTTTCAATAGCATAGATTGAACCTGGGTTTGTGCCTTAGATAATACATAGCACCTCTGCAGCTTGTTGCAGAATTCAACCTGTGTGTACCTGAAAAGTTCTCTTTTTATGGCCTATGGATGTATTATATGTAGTAGATAATGATGAAATACTGCTCTAACCACAAAACCACAAGTATCTGCAGCTCAAGAGAGTATCTCTTGACTGATGAGGGGAAAAGAAAATAAAGAAAGTATTAAAATATTTCTGTGCATGACAGAACCAGTCATTCATGTGGCAGATACCACATTATTTATTCAGTGTATATTTTGATTGCCTGGTGGGGTTCAGGACTCCTGTGAGTGATATTACCTGGGCAAAAGCTGACTGCTCCATCATAATTCTCCATTAGGATAAAGCCACAAAGCAAGGAAAAGCCCAGAGTTAATTTGAATGAAAGATAGAGAAAGGCATGTACTGTGAGCTGCATTCCGTGACAGAGTCTTAATGTTGTGGAAAAATGCTAATTTAATCAGTTCGGTAATGTTGGTGAGCTTTCTAATGTCATTCAATACCACTCGATATTAGCATTTTCTCCGTTTGAATTCTCTTCATACATAATTATATATTTTCAGGTTGTTTGGTCAGAGAGGTGACACAACCAGAGAGGGAATACGAATGACTGCAAGATGTACTGTGCACAGTAAATGATGATGTCAGATAGCCATTTTTTAAAAGATGATAAATAGGAGAACCTCTAGGCAAACTGGATTTTCTGTTTGAAATTCGGCGTTGATTCTGCATGGAGCCACAGTGTTGTATAGTAATCGTTTTCCTATATTTCTTTTTTAATTTTTCAGTAAATGATGAATCTAGTTACCAATTCCATACTTAATCATTTTCATAGAGATCAAAATCCCTTGGAATATGAAGCACTCCTTAGCATGTATTTTGTAATTAGCTGTAAAAATTTACATAATGAATTAAGTAGTTCATTTATGAATGTGATGTGTGTCTGTGTATATGAACCACCGACCCATGCCCAGTGCCCATGATAAGAAATTCTCAGCTAATCAATTCCTGTTCTGGAGCCTTTGAGCCTGGTCAATCATCTGGCCAAATTTACCATGGGTAAGAGGTTGCTAAGTGCTACAAATTAAAATGTAGCATTTTCACACTTCTATTGCATGTGCTGTCCATACTTACAGCTACTGGGGCAAAATTACAAGGAAAAATAGAACAACCATGTCTTGTCAAAGACGTAATGCAGAATACGCTGACTACATTCATACCCAAGTACGGTATAATCTAAGGAGAGTAGTATTTCTCCGTTTGGAACTGTTGCCTCCAAATCTGTGCATCTGAGTACTTTTTTTTTAAAACTTTTATGCTATTAAGCAGCATTCACCACTCACAGGCCATAGCATGGCAATGGTTGCCTCACAGACAAATTAGAGCCATTATAGTTGTTTCCTCCAACTGACAAGTCAGTGGAAAAAGCCTGTAGTGTCTGAGATGGCACAGTCTGAGGATGACACAATTGTTGACCAACTTACATCAACAACTTCTCCAAGTCGTACTGGGGTGGGAAGAAAATACATGAAGGGAAGAGTTTTCATTGTAGGAAATGATCATGGTAGTTTCCACTGACTAATGACATTACTCTAAATCTTCCTTTAGAGCCAGTATTTAATTACATCTTAGGAGCTTCTGAAGTACTTGGTGATTTTCTAGAAGGGGAAGTGAATGAAGCCCTCCTATCATTTGAAAAGCGTAGCTGAACATGAAGTCACTATGGCCATGACTCGTGCTGTCCTGAAAAGGGTGATGTGCCCACTGGGGAGTCGTCAGATAACCACGACAACTCTACCAGGTAGCAAAGTAGGACTAGAATTAATGGGCAGAGGAGTGAAAAGCCGACAATGAACTCATTTTGTAGTGGACTTGCTTCTCTGAGCACTGAGACAGCCTGAAACTGGGACTATGCCCTGCCCTGCCTAAATAGCACAACCAAGGCCTTATTTCTCTCATTTAGAAGATGGGTGTTCTTCATTAAGGCATGTTTGCTCATCTTAATAAGCTGTGTGAATCTATTAAGTAGGGAGGCTTGACTTGAATTGATTTGCTTTGTTTAAACATGCTTTAGCTTTTGCTCATGTATATAGCTCATAAAAAAGAAACCTGTTTGAGTTTAGCCCAGTATCCCATGGTGATTACTTAGATGTGCTGTCATAGCCAAGAGCTTTGAGTCTAGGATTTTGTTGGCAGCAGTGCAGCTGCAGTAATTACAATGATATGGAAAACTGAACCACAATTTGAAAACCAAAAGGACTATTGCAACTCTTACAGTTCAGAGAATGCTGAGTAATGTCCATTCAATATATGTAGGTAAAATTCATGATGCTTTATTATTTTAAGTAATTAATGTGGATCAAATCTATTTCAGAAGACATTCTCTAGTTTAAGCATGCAGGTAGGAGGTTTATTTGGCTGTTTTGTTTAACCAACCACTTAAGAGTCAAGTAGAAGTTTTAGTGAAATTAATTTTGGCTAGTTAATACTTACAAAAGCCTTTGAAGATATTTATTGCCATATATTTGTTGGATTTTATTCATAAGGGTTGAGGAACGACATCCTTTTGTCTCATAAGCAACTTCTCTTGTGAAAAGTAATTCAACAACTTTTTGGACCTGTCAGCAGTATTTTTTTCTTGATCAGAGCCTACAACGGCAGATTTATGGCTTGGATTTTCAATAGCTCCTGCCAGACTGAGACACTGAATCCCCCTGAATACTGTGTGCCATGAATTCTGATCCTTCACATCGACTAAAGCTGTCACATGTAATAATAACGAAGACCAATGTGAATTTGGTGTACACAACTGTGGCCTTGATTCAGTCAGTGGAGATAAGAAACAGTTTTTGGCCCAGCTCTGGCTGGAATGCAGAGTGTTATATTCAGCACCTTCTCTGAGGCTGAATTCAGATTTCTTAGTTGGCATTTCTTTCAATGGAAAAGCAGTTAATTTGCTTAATTAAAATATTTTTATTTGTAAGATATTATTTGCCCACTTTTTAAATAGTTGTTCTTATTCCTCTGGTGACAACTAGAGAGTGAAAATACCAGCCTTTCACTGGAAAGTCTGCCTATGAGTGTACCAAACTTGATTTCATTTCTGCAATTTATACTCTCCTCTTACTATAAATACTTGTTTAATACTTGGTTTGGACAATGTTGACTTTGAGAGAATGATGGCAGTGCAGGAGAAACGGATATAATTTGAAAGCTGGATCCTTTTGCGGTTGATTGTAATGTATGAACAAAAGAGAATTGACATGCTGTGGGGAAGTGATCTGTAATCTTATGAAAGAAGCAGTTGAAAAGCAAAACAAAGTCTGAGAATGCATCTTTTCTGAAGAAAACATGGGTTGTATGACTGGTATGATTTTCCTCAATGCAGAACTGTATATCTGATGTAATCGAAGAATCAAGAAAAATGACATTGCTGAATAATTTCTGGTAATTAGCTTAAACAGAGACAGATTTATGGAGGTGCATGCTATTTTGAGCAACCAGTAATTGTATTAGCTACACCTCACAGACGAACTTTGTCTTCTGTTTAACAGCAGGTTCACCATCCTGTCTAACCAGGTTGTTTGGTAACCTTGAAGAGATGATTTTCTGCTTTTGAGAGAATGTTTGAAAGCTGTGGATATTATTTTTATGTATTTGTGCAATCAATCAATTTTATTGCTTGGCTGCCTTCCCAGCTCCTGGTTGCTTTTACTACTTAATTTTGCGTCGAACAAGCAAATAAATGTTCTAATCGTATATAAAAAGAACTGTTTTGATTGTCATGTTTTGAATTCTTAACAACAGCTTAAAGTATTACAGCTATATCCTATCAGCATATTGTGGCAAGTCTTGTGAATTAATTTCAGTAATGAGCATGAGGAAAATGCCACTAAAACCCTGCAGTACAGCTCTGACACATTTTTTTTATAGCTGTTTCCTTGTAGTTTTTGTCTAACGAGGATTCGTTTTCCTAGAAAACGAGTTTCTCGCTCTGTTTTGCAACAGCCCAGTGATTCTGAAAAGCATTGGTTTGAGGTGCACTACAGCCTCTGTTGGTCTTCCACAGTTTGGGTGTCTTAAGGGCAGAGGAGGCTGTCGATGGGTTTTATACCTGCTGACTCAAGGAGCACAGGGTCCTTCGCAGCAGAAGCCGGGTGCTTGGCCCACGCAGTACCCGGCGAGCCGGCGGGCAGTGCAGCGGGCATCTTCGGTATGGGCACAGAAACTGCCCGGGGGAGAAAACACTGAATAAATAGTTTCTGTAACCTCGCTAGGCCAGGTGTGGAAGGAGGTATCATCCAGGCACTCCAAACTGAAATTTGCTGCAGCTTTCCAAGATGCCTCCCCACAGCAGTTAATGCTGGTCTGTTTGCCTGTTGAATCCATGTCACATCCTCTCCTTTTCAGTTACTTCCTATCTTCTTCATGCTTGGTCCCGTGCCAAGGTCCATTACTTGGAAAAGCTCAATAAAAGTCTGGTCGACTGCTTCTGAGCTGCATGAACGGTGTTGGTGCAATGTGCTGGCTAGGAAATGGTCTCTCCTGATGTTTCATTGGAAGTGGCTGGCTTCTGGGGGGAGAGGGAGGTGGCTCCAGTTGGCAGTTACAGTTTGGCCTGGAAAAGAAAGAAAAAAGATCTCATCCCCCAAATTACATACCTGTTAAATTGCTTACTTTGCATTAGAATAATTTCACTGTTAACCTTAATAAATCGGGATAGCCCATAGGCCGCACAAAAGTAAGCAGGCAAGTCAAGGACTTGCCTTAACTTTTTTTCTATGTACTCCCATTAATTGTATGCATAAATCCCTTTTTTCCCCAAAAAATCCCCAAACCTTAAATCAAAATTGGATCAAAAAAAAATGACCCCAAGATTAAGGAAATCGACAATGCATACTTTGTGCAGTGCTGTGCCAAATCAAAAGAATGAGCAGCACATTAAAACCCTTAACTGTGAATATACATACCTCTTTAATGACACTCTGAAAATCAAACTCAATGCAATAAAATATATATGGGTGTACATACATGTATGTATACACACACATAAGGTATTGGAAAAACTGCGGAAAGTGTAAGGGTGGATCAAGGAAATGACTGAACAACTGGAGAAAGTGCCTTGGAGGGAAACTTAGGTGTTACCCGAGTATTTGCCAAGAGTATTTGCTTATGCACAGCTCTACATCAAATTCCAGACCAGAGCCAGCTTGCATCCTGCCAGTTTATACCCCAGGCAAAAAATCTGCGTTCAGTTGCTGCCTGACCCTGTAGATTTTTCCTGGAATAACACAGTCCATTGTCATAAATTTCAAGAGAAAAAATGCAAAAGGTACTAAAACTAAAGGGCTGTTAGCAGCAGTGGGGAAAAAAAAGGCATAACAAAAGCAATTAAGAACATGTTAGGGAGAGCTGAAAACTAGCTAGTTGTAATGCAACATTTCTAATGGTTATAAAGGTGATTGTATGATGTGTGGTCTCCTGTGAAGACTGGAACTAGATTTGAAAACTCAGGGCGGGGAGGGTATTATCTGACCTATGTCCCTCGGTTGAAGGCAGACAAGGTCAAATGGGAAATCAGCTTTAATAACAAGGATGATAAAACATAAAATAAATAGAATAAAAATTTCCAGAACAGATAGATTTTTCATCTTGTCCAGTCATAGCTCAGAATAGCCTACCTTTCTGAAAGACGGGTTTCTAGTTCTGAAATATAAATTAATGAGCTCACTGAGTCTCTGAGAAAAGTTATGATGTGAATAAGAAAAGCTATAGACCAGGATAGTTAGATGGGTCAGTGGGTTCTAAGGAAAAGAACAAAGCGTGGATAGATGACCAGGTAAATCAGTTTCATTTTTCAGCATCATAGTAGAAGTAGAATGACAGGCGCAAAGAATGGAGTCTCTCGTGGATAATTTTCACTATATCTGGACACCGACTTTTACAGGAAACAGTAACATCACTAGCTACTACTCTTCAAGATACCTCTGACAAATGTAAAACTGAGTAACCCATTTACCTTCTTAGTACTCAGAAATTCCACATAACTGCTAGAAATTATGATTGAGAAAGGTGGGAATAGAAATGTCTTTATTTTCTAATAATTTAGGCAAATATTCAGATTCCTATATTTCTGATACAGTCAGTGAAGGAAGGTCACCTTCCAGACCTTCCTTTCAAAGAACCCACCATCTTCTTCTGACCACCAGGGAACGTAAGTGCCTCTCTGAAGCACTGAAGTTGGATGTGCAGGGTTTGTGCTATGGACTTCTCTTTAGAGAACAAATCGGGTTTTTTTTCAGATGTCCTTGATATTTTTCTTAGCCTGTCCATATCTAGGGTAAAATATCTGTTCCTTTCAGTAGGAACAGAGCTATGCCAACACTCTGTGTGTTGGGAAAGTGCTCCAAATGAATTAACATGGGAGACAAAAAGCATACCCAAATGCTAATACCCCACTGAATTTCTACCTATTAATAAGCCAATTAATTAATGCTTTTATACAATTGTAAGAAGGACCAAAAGCATTTTGTTTTGTTTTTATCATTAAACTTCTGATGATAAACATGTTAAGTATTGTGTTCAGACCATTGCATACAAGACTTGCTGTTAATATATAATTAACTCTAATTTTCAAGCAACTTCTGCTTGTTTCCTGTATGCATTTCATTAAAATGCTTTCCAACATAGCAGAATTTCATTAAGGGAAAAATAGAAAACAAAAAACACACACAACCTACTTGCTGTTCATCTATTTAAACATGCCCTGCATTTGCAAATCCATAAGCATTATGCCAGAGTAAGAACATGTTCACGAGTGGCAGCACTGATGTCTAATGAATCCTGTTAAGATGTCAGGATGGGACTCGTGAACTTCGAGTGGGGAGGGTCAGAGCAAGCTTGTCTATCCGGACCGCACCGGTCACTAGTCCGGAGAGATGGAAATGACCTCTTTAATGTTCCACTGGTTGCTCTGAGATCCCCCAGGTCTGGCAGATCCTGGAGAAGGAATGTATAGCAAGATGTATGTTTAAATAATAGGATGGAGGTTAGGGCCAAAAGAGGGTCCTCTGACTCCACAGGTAACTGGACACAAGCTAGCAAATGCTTGGTACAGATATAGCCATCAGTCATAGGCAGATGGATTTCAGATACCCACTGTGGGTAAAGTCAAGCAAGCTTGCACAGAGGATCAGTGCAGGAACTATCTGAACATTGGAAAAAATGAAAACATTTCAGTGGTAGGTGCAAAATATGAAGGAATAAACAGAGAAGCTTTGAGTTGCCAATTCATTCTTCCGTTGTAGCTGAGAGTGTGGTAGAGGAGGATGTGATAGGACACTAGAAAAAGAAATCACAAGTCAAAAGAGATACGATGGATCAATGGAAATTGTGACAGGACATACATGTTGGTAGGCCAATGTAGAATAATGAAGTGCAAAAAATATGTAGAAATATAATACAGACTTGTGTTAACATGGTTTATCAAACAGGAAGGCAGGAATAATTTTATTCTCATGGCTACGTAGTTCCAGGACTGGAGTTTACTGCCAGGAACTTGGCCAGGCCAGAGCAGCTACAGATCCACGATGTTCTGGTTGTGGCAGGGATGGTGCATCTGGAGCACTTTGATACCTCTGTTAAGAATGCAAGTCAAAAACAGAGATGCAGCCGTCCAAGAGCTAGGTACTGCTCACATGTTATAGCATGACTAAACTTGAAAGAAGTTTTAAAATCATTTATTACCATTAAAAAAAAAAACAAAGAAAAAAAAAAACAAATGAAGAAACATCTAATGCACACAAATCCAGACCAAAAAAACCCACCCCAAACCCCAACCCTCTTTGTGTTTATCTCTTCTCATAGTTCATCGCCACTGAAGCATTTCTGAGATAAAGTTGTTCAAAACTTTCCTAATTTACTTTCTTCCAACCGATTCATGTCCAATTAGTTGTTGCTATTGTATTCTTCACATGACTATAGTTTGCCATATATTTTCTTTTTCCTCCTCGACATGTTTTATCTCTTTTTTTTCCATTCTGTGAGATCAGCAACCTTCACCTCAAAATACTGCCCTTTCTTCTGCCCTCCCATTTTGCTTCCTATATTCCCCCAAAGATCTAGCAAAGAAGAAGGGGTAGTATGTTAAAAAGTAGCTGTGATATTTGGTGGTGACTTTTTTCTATATGCCCTGTATGGAGGACAAAGACCATTATTTAAATGTGAACTTTTCCAAGCCTGTCATAGTTGATTTTTCCATGGATTGGTGTGATGAGACTTAAAAGAATTTTAATGGCAGATTTTCCAACAAGGCTTAGTTGAACGTCTTGATATTAAATTTTAATCATCTCAAATGAAGCTCTGTGTGGTACAGTGAAATTCAGCAGAAGTATGCTGTGCTAATAAGCTGCAAACTGTTACTACTGAGATGCTTTTTGTCTGTCTGGTATCAAAAGGCTTCCCTGAGCCATAACATAAAATAAGTTTTCAGCTATAAACTTGAAGCTCATCTGTTAAAAATAACTGAGGAAAAGGAGGACATCAGTGGCTTCAGTGTTATTAGGATGACTAAAGGTGACAAAGATAAACCACTGCTGTAGCAGCTTAGGCTTTCATATATCTGTGAAAAAGATAAATGATCCTAAGATGTATTTGGTGGTATATACCCAAAAGAAATTAGGAAATATGAGTGCCAATTTATGCTGAATTCCATCTAAAACACAGGGTACTGTCCTGCTCTGCATGTTCAACAAAGGTGGATGCAAGCTGAAATAGAGAAGGCTTTCTGAGGTAAACAGAGAGTCTGCTTTAACAATAAAAGACTAAATGAACTTGGCTGGTTTTGTCCAAAAATAATTGAATGTGAGAGAGGATAGCCTTGCTGCCCATGTATATATCAATGGGGCAAATAATAAAACCAGTACAAATATATTTACAGTAAAAGACAATTAACAAAAACGATGAGGTATAAACTAGCCGTGAATAGGTTTAGGCTAGAAGTTAGAAGAAGTTTCCCACCAACTGGAAAAATGAGATTATGGATCATGCTTCCTATTTCTAAAGTAGAAAATGGTAAGTTAATGAAGGAATGTGACATGGTGCATGTGGATATACCCACGATTTGTGACGATTTGCTCACTCCTTGCTTCCTAACTTTAACTGCAGATAGGTTGCTTGTATGTAACCTTATACAGTAAAATAAAAATCAGAGTCTTCCAGCTCTTTTGCTTTCTCTTCCACAAACCCAGACAAAACCATAAGGATTAGATAACATCTTTTATTGTTTATTATTGCAGTGATTTCTATAGCTCAACCAAGATTGGGGCTCCCTTGTGTAAATAGAAAGTGATTAAAGCACTTGCAATAAATAATTTACCACTAATTAAAGTAAGTCAACCATTAAATTAATTTAGAAAATTGCCATTGTATTTTCACTCTTAAGAGTTCTTAATAATTATTTGTCACAGATCAATTTTTGCATTACAATGGAGAAAGAAATTACAAATGTATATAATTATTTTGCTGTATTTCACTCTCCTTGATAAACTCTAACAATTTTGCTTACAAAACTGTTTGAAACCTTGGGTTCAAGCAGCTCTCAAACACTCAAATATCACTGAATACTTTCCCCAGCTAATGCTACATTTTAATGGATCAAGGACAGAGACCGCTGGAATAAATGTGATAAGTGGCCAGGAAATAGCTCATAGGTTACAGAGATGTCTTTTGCATGGTCTGATGATTTTTTAATGCTTTTTCAAAATTCATAATGGTTTTTCCCACTGCAATATTTTCAGGTAGATTGGGTAATGTGATATGAACTCTGAATTAGAAATTTTTCAGTACTACGCTTCATTGTGAATCTGATAGTCTTACCATTTGTTATTATCACCGACCAACTATTCGTATCTGTTGGGCCATCCCTGTACATATTGGTATGCTATCCACATTGCCTTGCAAAAATGCAGAGCTGTGAACAGATAACTGAATGTCGTAGTATTTGCCACGCTAATGTGTCGTTGTTTGCCTACTTTGATGTTCTTGCATATGATAGCTCATCCTTTTGCTTCAAAGGGATCCCGCTAAACTGTAACTACAGCAAGGGCCTACGGGAATCTTGCTATTTAGAGAAAAAAAGTCACACCTTTTTCTATGGCTCTTCTAATCTTGTGACATTTTAAATATATAAGCCGTGTTGCATGATAATCTTTCCTGACTCACCTGCATACTTAGGTCAGGGTTTTTCATGACTAGTGGCTTTTCTAGAATGGTGTCTTATAAGGCTCTACAGTCTGTGTTTTTCTTTCTGAGTGTTTGAAAGGAGCGAGATCTGCTCAAAACGTGAAAATGCTAAGTTTTGGTCACTTGGACAGTATTAGAACTTTTCCTGCTGTTTCTAGAAGCTGTTGGGTGACATTGAGAAAAGTACATTTTTAAAACCTTTTTCTTATTGATTTGTATCCTAAGGAAATTAAGTTGGAATATCTGTGTATGATCCAGTGTACTTCTAAGGTTCCACTAAACCAGGCATGGTGTTTTACCTGCATTTGGTTTTGGAGCTACATTGGTAGAACTTTGTATTTAGCCATTGGATTTTTATTCCAAATTAA
Organism: Buteo buteo; assembly: GCF_964188355.1. Classification (NCBI taxonomy): domain Eukaryota; kingdom Metazoa; phylum Chordata; class Aves; order Accipitriformes; family Accipitridae; genus Buteo; species Buteo buteo. The sequence continues at coordinate 13,493,175 of NC_134195.1, read as the reverse complement.
AGTTTCCTTCTTCCATCTTGCTTGCTTGTGCTTCTGCAGAACACTTTAGCTTCCAAGATTTTTTTACCCAAGGTGCGTTACAGAATTAATACCACTTGTATTTCTTTCTTTTTTTTACAAAGACTATCTCTAAACATTCTTGGATTCTATGTCTGACTGTTACTAGTAGGTGGCTTTATCACAAGCTGACCACAGTATAACAGGAGTATTCAGATAAACCCTGAGAGAGCACAGATACATTCTTTAAATTGTGTAAGTACCAGCTGTAAGTTTCTCTCTTGTGTCAGTCATCAGTTTTGTCACTTCCCCACTAATAACTTGGTCTTATTTCCCCTCTTGTAATTAAAACAAAATCTTACAGTTTAAAGTGACAGATTGGATGTTTCTGCCAGGAATTAATGCCCGACACACATTCTTCTCGAGATGTGTATTTCCAGCCACTAGAAGGATTGTTCCCACTGTTTTTTAAGTACCAGACACATTCTCTTCCCCCTCCTTTCATGGAAAAGCTCCAGAAGACAGAACTCAGTTGGAAGGAGGGATGTGTAATTTATGCCCTCTTTTACCATAAGCAAAACCAGATTTTAAAGAGGGACTGAAAGAATACAAGAATGAAACTGCAGTAGAGGGAAATAGAGAAGTGACACAGAGGAGGAAAGATGTTGCCCTGGATTTCTGCTTCAAGCTAAGCTGTCCTGCCAGGTGTTATGGAAAACACACCATGACCCTAGTCCCAGGAAAAAAAGGAGCAGCACAAACTGGCCTGTCCTAAGAGCGAATTCACTTCGGCCGCAAAGCATAGTAGTCAGGAAACCAAGGGCAAAGGGGAATAAGAAGCTGCTCTCGTTGTGGGCAAACTAACCCTGTCAATCTAGAGGAGAGTGGAAAGATTCCCTGCTCTCTGCATGGAGTACAAATGTCTTTTACTCAACTTCATGGGTGAAACATAACCTGTAACTTTTGAAATGTCATCAGTGCTCACTGACATACCTCGATTGCACATTCTTTGCCTTTTAATGGTTGCTGCTCACTCTGACTGAGGTAAAAAAATCATTGGCTGGATATTGTAGCCACAGTGATCAAATACATGTCAGCATTGGTAATTCTGAAAAAAAAATTAATTTTGTCAAAATCTTTGCTGATGTATTAGTTGCATACACAGGTTTTTTGAGAGAGTTTTGGAAACAGTCCTACATTAAAGTAGTGTAAAATCATAGCTGTGAGTCACAGCTTATGCAGAGACAATATAACTTCTGCTTATGTTAAGAAAATATATCTTAAAAGAGCAATGATCAAAACCAGGCTGATTAGAGCTAAAGAATGCAGTAATTTGGAACAATGCAAGTCAAGCATCTTAAAGGGTTTGTTTTCTGTTAGAAATTTAAATCTCCTAAAAAGCATTGCCAAGTCCTTTATTCCACAAAAACAAAATGATGTGGAAAGTGAATATTGCCTTCCAGCAAAATTACATTCCAGGTTGCCCAAATGTCTTAAATTGTTCTCTGCTCTCTCTGGCTTGTGCTTCCCTTTCTTCCTCATTGACTTAGCTGAGGCAACAGCAAAGAGACATCTTCAGAGAACAAGAATGCAATTGTTTCCAAAATAGGGACAGGAAATATTCGTGATCGATTTACCTTTTTCTTCATGACTTTCGGATAATTTAATAGAGAATGGGTGTTAGTGAGCCTGAAATCTTTGTGCTTCACCTCATTCTCTTTGGGAGAGAGAAATGAAGGCTGAATATTGTGGGAAGTCATCCACACAGACTGTTTGGATCTGTATTATAGATAGCTGTGCCTATCGAAAAGGAACAAATTACAACTTTCTCACTGTAAAGTCCAGAAACTTTGAAGATATGTTATTAGACAGAATACTGAGCTTTTTGGATAGAGACAGATGGAACTCTGCTTGGATAATATAACGTGGATATCTGCTTAAGAAATACCAATAACCTTGCAGGATATGAAGACTAAATATTTATCCAAGGAGACATAGAAGGGGACAAAGAAATTCTCCAGTGGTGTCATGAACAACTCTCCACCTCCTTGGTTATCACGCAAGATAACCAGTGCTGTCCTCCTTTCTCATCAGAGGACAGGAAGATGTAACCGTGGCCACACAGGTTTTCTACATCTCAAGATAACTAGCACCGTGGAGAAGAAGTAGCATCCTTGTTTCTTGCTAGCTTCTCTCAGCTAGTAGATCATCAAGCTGTGCCGTAGCTCATCAAGAAATTATAGGTTCGACTCGGGAATGAGTAACTGTAAGGTCAGGCCCTGTGTCACAGAGGAGGTCAGAAAGATGGGCTGTACTGGTGCCGATCTGTGCAACACCCGGCGTGGGGCGAGCCTCCCTCTCCTTGCCGGGAGCCCTGTGCTACCAATGTGGGCTTCAGCCATTCCCATGTTTTCTTTCCACCTCCTTGTCTGTAGGCTACATCCTTGTTGAGCTTTTAAAAAAGATTTTGGGGTAATTTCTGCCTAAAATATTATCATCCCTCTTTAATTCAGGTCAAGACTTGTATCGTTTCTGGGCTCTCTGGAGAGGGGATGATGCCTCCCAGCTCTTACATGCCGCAGCACCTTGTGCTGCTCTGCCGTGCCTGCAGCCTGCAGAGAGCTGCTGCGAACGGGATATATTTCTCAGGAAAGCAGAATTTGATGGTTTGTTGTAAGCACAAACCTCCTGAAAGAAGATTTCTTCTGGAGAGCGTGGAGATCGGGAGGAGAGGGTAAGGGAAGATGAGGGAAGTGAAGCAAGTGTGTATGAAGGATGACTGGATGGGGATTAGTTCCTCCTTTGATGATTTTGGAGGCTGGGCAAAGGAAAATGTTTTGTTTTCTGCATCCATAAAAGCTGTTGGGAGAAGCAATATGCAGAAGTCGAGTACAGGGTGGAGGGGTCCCTTGGGAGAGTACCCTAATGTTTCTGAGAGGCTCATATTTGGATTCAGAGGGTATTTCTAATCCAAACATCATTTGTATATTAAAGCTGTTTCAGAGTCCCAAGTGGCATCTGGACAGTTGCCTCTTCGCATCCACTAGCTACCACCACCATTACAGTGCAGATGGCAGTATGTCTGCCTTGGGGCATAACTTATAATAGGGAGTGAAGGTCTGCAGTTGCCAGAAATTGAATTACCAACAGCCAAGGGTCTGAAAAAGTGGAAAAATTAAACAGAGATAAATCACAGAGCGTTGATGGCTGCCATCCAAGTAGTCTGAAACAACCAAACAACAAAGCAGCCAAGATGCTGACCCAAATATATAATTTACCCTTAAATTAGCACTCTACCTGCCCATTAAAAATGTGTTGTTCCAGACCTTTATACACAGCTAACCAAATTTTCTTCAGCCCCAAAAATAGTGGTTGAGGAGATCTGTGTCACTTCTGTGAAGTAACCGGAGGAAGCTCACGGCCCCTGTGCTGGCATGGCATGCCGGGGCTGGGTGGTCGCTCCGAATCGCACTGCAGCCCTGCTCCCCCCTCTCCCCCAGGCAGAGCTGACATATTTTCCCAGGTGAGCACAAGCTCATCTGTGCTGCCCTTTCCCGGATGAGGGACGGGAGACGGGAAGGGGACCCACCACCCTACCCAGCGCCAGGGTGGGTCGTACGCTGCGCGCTGTGGCATCGGAGGCTGGATTCAGCCCTCTACAGGTGCGAGTTGAGCTGAGCCCTAAAGATAGATTTCAGGAGGCACTATGGTGGGTGAGAATCTGCTAAAAACAGGCAGTGTGGTTTTTATATGTTGCGACATGCTGCACCAAAATTTTGCATCACAGCCTTTTGATCTTGCAGCACTGCTAATCTGGGGCTCTGCAGCAATTCAAAATGTATTCAAAAGGTAGCATTCAGATCCAGACCTGCTGTTAAAGTTAGTCTGCTAGAATAGCATGCTCAGTTGCATAAAAGTTATTATCTGATTTCTTTCCCAATATGTGGGGGGTTATCTTCCCCCAAAATGCTAGTTTGGCATTAAGCAGAAGTCAAAACCCTTCATAAGTCCTCAGATCCAGTATCCTGCCAGTTGCAGTTCCGTCAGGATCACAGCTATCACCATATTAGAAATAGTAATCTATCGTGAGGAGAATTCCTAGCTTCTTCATTAACCAAATGCTGATTATACATCAGAAAGTATGGAAAGAATAATTTCATACATTATTAATTCCCTGCAGAGGGTGCAAAGAGGTTTGTCTTTCTATTTTTCTTAGGCAAGAGAATGAAAAAAAAAAAAATCCAGTTTACCTGTATTTGAGTTACTTGGGTGTAAGCAGACTCACGAGGATCTATTTTCTCCCTCCCCCCTCTGAAAGGCTTGTCCCTGAAGGGTATGCACCAAAGGAAAAAACAGTGCTGTGACTACCTTAAAAAAGACACATGCTTCTATCTACTGCTGGTTTCCTCCCTGCTAACTAGAGAGCAGATGTACACAGAAATAGATTCATACACTTGTAATGCATTTAACAATCCTATACGTCTCTTTTCACCAATCCAGCAAGCTCAGCTGCTGTCACTGTAGTACGACTGATGCATTGCTCTGTACCTTGCATCCCTTCTGCAGGTGAGAAATTCAGGCCTGGAGGAGTATCTCACCAAAACTTTTTAAAAACTAGTTTAGCTGATGGAAGTCTCTCCAGAAAGTCCAAAGATTGAATGGGAATGCAAAGACTTATCTGTAGAGGTAGTCCTTTCTCTAGAGCTGGTGTAAAGGGCAGTGGAAAAGACTGTCATTCACAAGCCAGATTTTTGAACAGGAGAAAGACTTAAGTATCCATTTTTTGTTGAGGTGGTACCTTCCCCAAGCTGTACCTTTGGAAAAAAAAATTTTGTTTTGTTTTTCTTGAAAAAAATGGGGTTTATGCAGTTAAAAGTACCTGTTTATTTCCTAAATAGTCCCCAAAGGAGAGTATACATTTTCCAGCTGGACATAGCCTTCCCAAGGATATTTTTTCTAATGAAAGGAAGAGTTTCCACAAACTCTCTAATGAAAATGCTTGTCAGTATGAGTAGATACTGGATGATACACAGGATGCACATTCCTAAGAGTAAGAATTACTCAGATGTCCAAAAGTCAGTTTGCCTTCAAGAAGAATGAAAATACCAGAAGCACTGAATATTGAGATGGAGAAGAACCCTGTGGCTCCTTGCTTAGCAGCTCTGGCTTACATTGCCTGAAATTCCAGGTCAGCATTAGCAGGGAACTACTATGAAAGATAATTACTTTAAAGCCCCATCACTGAATACGGACACTACATTAGAGTGCTCATGTTAGAAGTTCTGGAGGACCAGCAAGCGAGGTGAGATGAAAAGAATAGCAAAGTAACAAAACAGGATTGGGGTGGGGGGCAGAGATCTAAAGTTTCCTAAAGATGAATACATCTCAAAGTTAAAACCAAAACCTTTCTTATATGAATACATCCCTAAAAATTAATAAGATATACCTATTTGTATGGAAGTGAAAAGAGAAAGGAGGTGGAATCTAGTGTACAGGGCAGTCTGTAAAGCAGCAGTCAAGAGATCGTTTCTATTCTTGGCATTTTATTCTTCTGGACTTCTTTTTCCTATCACTTCGCTAGCTAGTAAGATGTCTGCAGCAGATTAGTAGCTGTGAGAGCTGTGTGATTTACAGAGCAGCAGCAAAACTGTCAGTTCTCACCTGGGATGCATAGCTGTACTGTCATTATTTTAGAAATGATAATGTCTTGCAGTTTGCTTAAGCTCAGTCTCAGTTATGTGCATATACGTACATAGAAACACCAAACCCAACCACTACAATTATCTTTACCTTCTTTGACTCTCAGGATGTGTTCATCAATTAGAGTGTGCAACGATATCTCAATTTTTCTGTTGAGAAGTCACAGTTATTTCAGAGGCATTCACAATATGAAAAGAATTTAAACACTCCCTGCAAGAGTCCTTATCTTTTTCCAGCATGAATTTTCTTTGTGTTACCCAGCTATCTGTGAGCCTTTGGCAAGATCCTCCTGGAAGTTTTCACTCTTTTTTTTTCTTAATCTTGAGTGTAGTGAATAACAGTGAGTCATCTGCACACATGCCCAGTTCTCCGATTTTTCTCTAGTTCTCTGTTTGTTCATTCCTAGTTGAAACTGAAGGCTGGGATTCAAATCACCTAATTTTTGAGGTTTATAATGCAGAGGTTTAAATCTGAGTCAGTGTCCCCAAGCTCCTTTTTGCAGTCTGTGGAGAGGAATAAACAGTTGTAGGACATGATTCATCTCGTCTTAAACTAGATTTGTGAAACAGGTCAGATGAATCATATCTTAGAAGCCCTCTGCAGACCTAAGCTTGCTTAAGCATGAAAGAGAAACAGCCTAGTGTCAGATCTGGAGAAAAGGAAAAAGTAAGCCTATGCATCCTAATTCTTGGAGGAGTGGGAAAGGACAACGACATTGCTGCCCAAGGTTATTTATGGTCCCTTACCCTAACCCAGATAACATCCCGGGTATAGGTTGGCATGAGCCAGGAGAAGCAGTTGCACCAGCAGACCCGTGTGGATGGAGTGGAGAGGGGCAGGGATGTGAGGGGACAGCAGCTGCCCCGCCGGGTGATCAGAAACCAGGTTAGCTGTCACTAACCTGGCCCTAAAGCTGCACCACTGGTGGAAGGGGCAACCCTTGCCTCTCGCGTCTCCTCCACTCTGGCTTCCTCCTCCCGCTGCCTCCCCTCCACCAGCTCTGCTGCCTCTGCTGCCACAGGGGAGGAGTGACTCGCTGATCCGTGTGAAGACTATCTCCGGAAAAAGAGAAAAAGGAGGAAAAAAAAGTTGATTGAAGCTGGATCTGAGAGCTGCTCAAGCTTGCCTCATGGGTGCTAGGACTGACATGGGGGGGGGGGAGCAGAAAACTTCTGGGGAAGGGGAAGGTAGTGTTTGCAGAATTAGGTGTTATGGATAGTTCTCATGTCTAGAGCAAAAGGTGGTGTATTCTGGACAACTCAAAGTTATTCTTGCCTGGAGCTTGGAAATATTAGTCCCTTCTTTGTTTTATTTCCTTTGACTCTGCAAGGTTTTTGTCCTTGAAGTACTACAAAGCAGGGACACTATCAGCCTCTCTGTGTTACCTCAGAGGGCGTGGAGCACAATATTTGCTGAGGTGTTTTTGTGGTAATACCAAAGCTTATTACAAACATACTCCTTCACACTGGAGGTTTTTATTTTGGTGGTTTTGAAATGGTAAGCAGCTATACTCAGAAAAATGCATGCACTTTTCAGGAAATGTAGCCAATGGGAGAGTTGTTTTGCCATCACATAATGATTCTCTGGTATTAAAGTCTGGCCATGAATTGAAAGTTGATTTCATGTATGAAATATCTAGAAAGTGGACTGACAAGGAGTCCTACTAGATGGGATTTTTTTCAGATCTCCAAGTATATATTTGATATTGGCTTGTGGAAAGAAGCTCCTGCACAGCAGGCTTGGACACGCTGGTTGCATTCTGAGTTTTGACTGAAATGTTTGATACTTGCCATAAAATAGCACAGAAGGTCTTAATCTATATTTAAAAATCAGTAATAGCAGGTAAAATTTAGAAGACTGAAGGTTACAAGCCAGTTCATGTCTCTTGACAATTACATCCACGAGAGGACAGGAGAAGCCAGACCCACACCAATGACAAACAAGTGGCCCAGCTCAGTTCTGGGCCGCTGTGGGAACTGGGTTATCGTCAGCGCTGAGCTATTTCAGTCCAAAAGCAGGCTAATTGGATTTGGAGGTTCATTACTGTAGCAACTAAACCAAAAAGTCTGTTCTACAGATATTACGGCTCTAGGAGTGCCTGTAATTCAGGTAGCCCTGTTTTAGCAAACGCCTGACTTTCTGAACAGCCTCTTCTTCACCGAAGCTCATGTTGATTCTCTCTCCAAAATGGATACATTGGGAATGTGAGGGCTTTTTATATTTTATAAGGTGAAGAGAGTAGACTTTCACATTAAAAAATAAATAAATTAGGGAGGCCGAGGGAAGCAACATTTACGGGTGTAAAGATATGAGCAAGGTAGCTAATTTGAAACTAAATTGAATTTGGTAGGGTTTGGCTAGCTTGGAGAAAATGTTTTGAATAAATAAATTACATTTGCTTGTGAACAGTCAGCTGTTCATATAGAAAAGAAATTCTGCAAGTCAAGAGGGGAACAGCTCAAGCGGAGTGCTGATGCATGTTTAGTCAGGGTACATGTCTAATAAACTATTCTGAAGGAGAAGGCTGCCAGCAAAAGATTGCTGGACCTTTTTTTGTCCTCACTGGTACTGTTTCATGTGCATGTATGTGTCCTTGATCATCAAATTATACAAGGGATTCAATATCTTAACTTTTAAGCTACGCAACCCAAGATGCATTGGGAATGTGCAAGTCCAGAGCTGAGAAACTGGAAACAAATCATTGCTCCATATATTTTGCAGAACTATACCAGTTTAAATCAGTTGAGGGCTCAGCATCGTTTCTAGGAAGAGTCATGATCCTAGCTTGCTCTGAAGTACATTTTCATTTTGTCATCTTGTAAAAGCCTTGCTGACTTTTATCTTCTTTAATAGCTTGACTCTGTATTATTTCCAAAAAGCTCTTGAGTTTCATTCCTGATGGAAAGTGTCAATATGAGGACACTGTAATGTGTGTGTCACATATGTGCCATATATTTTGAGGTTTTAAATGAGCTATAAGTCACAGTGTAGAGCTAAGCCACTGTAAGGAGTAAATGTCACCCAAGAAGAAAAAGAAACATATCTGCCATTCACAAAATATAATGATGAAATTTAATATAAAAATCTGTTCACCAGGGAGCAAGAGGAAAATAGGTCTAAAAGTACATAGAATCATAGAATAGTTTGGGTTGGAAGAGACCTTTAAAGGTCATCTAGTCCAACCCCCCCTGCAATGAGGGTAATAATAGTAATGAGGGTATTCTAAACTGTCTTCTCTTCTGTCCATAAATGATGAATCTTCAGATGCTCACTGTGAGGTCTTCTGTCCCCATGAGGCAGAGGGAATTTACCTGGGCCTGTCCTCTTGTTTCTGGTCCCTGTGGAGGGAAGAAAACATACTTAGCTGTGAATGGGATGAAGGCTACCTTCCTCAATGCTCAAAAAGAGATATGAGAAGCATTTCCACTGCAACACATTTTTATTTTTTTTTCCAAATATCAGCCTCAGAGTGAAACTGGTGTAGCCATGTCATTTCCCCACCACTTCTCCACAGGAGAGGAGGGAGATGGCCTCTAATTTCCAGCAAGCATATGAGGAAATTTTGTATGTATCTGTTACTGTATTTGCTAGTCTAAAAAAATAAAGCCTCCCCAATCAATAATCTGGAGGAAATTTTGCCCACGGGAAGCTGAGATAACCTTTCTCACCCTGAGAGCTGGCTATGGATCCCACTGCTCGTCTCCTGGTGCCACAACCTCCTAAGGTTACTCTTCTGACAAGTTGGTGGCAGCTTATTTCTTTTCAAGCCTTGTCCCTGCTGAACAGAAAATGTCAAATATTATACAGCAAAGCACTGCTTGCATGTTTGGAAAACCCAGAGCATGCTATGTCTGAATGAATCAGGCTAAAACAGTAGCATATTTAAATAACATCCTACCTGGTGGTGCAATTAGCAGAGTCATGCATGGTCATTTCTGTTACTTTACCTCCTTTTTGTACTGCTGTTAGATCCCAGTGCTCTTCTACATGATCTGTGAAGTCGTTCAGGGGGCTCTCCTGTGATGAGCTGATATTTTGGCAGTAGTGGGAGCTGCTGGTAGTGGTGGAACTGAAACACTGTTCTTACCCTGGAATTTTGCTTATTTTGATTAACCAGTACACAAGAGCTACTGGGGTGTTTGTTGAATTTAACAAGTTAAAGGATCACTGGACTAGGCCACACACTTCTCTTGTGGAAGTTGAAAGTAGCTAAGCCAGACTGGTCACTTTCCAAGAGCAAATTTCTTTTTTATTTCACTCTTCCACTTCTGAGAGATAAAGTATTGCTCAGAAAGCTGAAGACTTTTTTTCCCCCATTTCTCTTAGTACAATAGGTTAAAGCTACATGCTTAAGAAATGGCACCATACAATGCCTTTTTTTACCGCTCTCTGAGCAGACAATGTTCAAACCATCCTGAGGAAGAAAAAATAGCATGAATTTCTAATATTTTCCCAACATGGATTTCTGTTTATGTCATGAACACCGATGCAGAGCTCTTTTTTCACTGAATAGGCTGGAGGATGACACACAGAGGCTGTTCACAAAGGCTAACATTAGGCACAGGAAACTAATCTCTTTAGACTGCCTTTAAAGTTAGTGGCACTAGACTGGATGACTCAGAGAAGGAGCAGCTGAGTTTAGGTACTCTTGCTTGCCTGCTGGAAGGCTGTAGACAAACTAGGCTAACTAAAGTTGTGAGTGTATCTTTTAATGACCGTACCCAAACCGTATGTCTTTAAATATGCTCACTATTTTGATCCGTGGCACTGCACTCACACACTTTGCCAGATGGATGTGTTCCATCTGTCTTTTTCTTCAATGGCATATCAAAAGCATCAGCTTGAACTGTAAATCTGTGCTAGAGTTAGCCATGGTTTATTATTTCTGTTAATAGTCTATGAAAGATCAGTGATCTGAAAAAGTGCCACGAAATTATTCAGACTAATAAAGGACAGAGGATAAGACGGGGGTGAACTTGTAAGATGCCCAACAGGCGACAGCCAGCATTTTGGTTCACAGTCACATACTTAAAATAGTTTGAAGGATTAGGAGCCAAAGTTCTGCAAATTGTCACCATAATCACAGTTGAAATTAAGGGTCCACCAGTGTTGTAGGTACAATTGCACATACTAGGATTTTCTGTGCATTAATCAATTTAGTACTTAATTCTTGTGAATCTTGGCTGCTGATGCAGAACGGGAGAGATTCTGCAGTGCTTGTAGAAGCCAGAGAGGTCATCAAGTGCACAAGGGCAGGAGCATGGCATAAATAGGAGACGCTGTGCTTTCCGCAGTTATGATGACTGTCTCTCATTGTGCTCAGTATGCAATTGACTGGTACACACCCTATTTACCTATAGGATTTTGTTTGTTTTTGTTTTCCTTTTAAGTCCTTTTAAAGTAAGCATTTTATAGTCCTGAATAGCATGCAATGTTCTGTCATCATGCACGTCTGAGCAGAACTTGCATCACAGCCCTTGTTCCGGACAATGTAGGAAAATGCTACGTTCTGTAGCAGGGGGGCTGTAGGAGTTCTGTAGGAGTTACGTTCTGTAGACGAGGGCTCGTGTGCTTCCGCACATACCCAGTTCGTAGAATGATAAACCACAGGTTTGTGTTAGCAGCCTAGAACCTCTTTTGCATTTTCCACTCATCGCATTGTCATATAGCAGCCGCAGTTTTGAGCTCAGCTGGTCAGAATTTCCAGCTGGCCAGAAGTTCATTCTTCTCCCTTCGCAGCCCTGTTTTGATTGAGGACAGCTTTTGTTTTGGCTGGAAGATGTGTAAGCAGATGAGCAGACCTTACTGAGAAAGATGAGTTGATTCTGGGACACCTTACTCTGGGGAGAGAGGACCACAGGAGAAGGCAGACACCAAGCTTGTCTCTGAAGACTGGACCAGCTAAAGCCACTGTTTATTAGAGGCAGCAAGGACAGTGCTGGCAAAAAGGTGACAAAAGGGAAGGAGGCTCCATTCAGTACTGCTTTATGTCTTCTCCTCCTCCCACTTCATGCTTTTTCTCTCCTGGGGTTTGCTCTACTTTGTTTCCACCTGCCACCTTGCTGACAGGGCTTCTCTAGCTCTGCAATGAAGCATCTATCAGATGGTAGATATTTGACTCATTAAGAGTTCTTTCTGATAAACAACATCTCCTTTACACTGTCCAGGTGCTCAGAAACATACTCAGTTCTTTCATGAGCAGGACAACATTTCTCCTTGCTGCTGTGCAGATGCCAAAGTATAACTTTGTGAGGCAGAACAGCATACAAAAGGGCAAATTTCTCAGTGCCCTTTGTGGAGATACGGCAGCCAGAGAACAACAGACCTGTGAGGAGCTTTTGCAACATGTTTTTGAGCATGAACATGTGACTACTGAGCACCATTTTTTATTATCTTATCTAGGAACAATTCCTTGTGCCTTGCTGGAGAAGTAACTCTTCCTGCTGGTATCTTCAGACACTGGATAGATGCGTGGCAAGCAGGAACAGGCAAAGCAGCACTTTCTGTAGTCCTCTTTCCACCATGAACTACGAGTTCTCAGCTCCCTGCTGCGTTGGGCAAAGTTGCAGCTTTCCCTAGAATGGATTCCCTGCTTGTGTTTTTAACACAAAGATAGTGAAAGCATGATGGAAAACTGCTTTGGCATAAATAATAAAAGAAAGTTGACTCTCACTTACAATTTCTGCTGAAGTGGAGCTGTAGCTGTCCATAATAATTTCAAGATGATGGGTTAGAGTTGAATGCAGAAAAAGTTGTAGTTGGTAGTTGGCCTCCATCTCATCTTAATCTGATCTAAATTAAACCTAAGAGCCCAAGCATTGCATTTTCCTATGTTCAGCTAATCAGTGAATATCTCAAGTTACAGTCCCTGATCATTCACTGCAGTATCTGTCCTTTTTGCTTCTGAATTTTCCTTCCGTGGTAAACCAAAATTCCCATTTCATGCTTTTTTTGCCCTGTGATACAGACACAGAAGAAATGTGCAACCCGAGTCATCTGTGCTGGTGTGGAAAGCAAAGGAGGGGAACTCCAGATGTTAAAAAGAAAGACGTGCTAATAGTGTGAGGAAGCAGATGGACAGAAATGGGGAAGTTGACCCCGAGTGGGAAACTCAGGGGAGTGTGAGCACCCAGGGCTGTGTCAGGCTCTCCTAACACTGGGCCTTCTCCTGGCTCCTGTGGGGCTCATGGTGTCAGAAAGCTCTCCAGGAGCCACCAGATGCCTGTCCTTCAGGTCCTCCAACTTTAGTTACCACGATCAAGCGAGCGGAGGGTGCACAGTGCAGGAACAGGCACCGAACAGTACAGGTTCTCAGTGGTGTCGTGTGTGATCAGCCAGCGCAGCTTTGTGCGATTTGTATGGCCTTCTTGAGGAGCAGCCAGAAAACCATCTACCAACTTCTCTGTTGCTGAAAAGGTGCTGCACCAGGCAGCGTTTGAAAGAAAGCAATTAGGCAAAGCAGCAATTGTAGCACCGTCATATACATATCTATTCATATGTGGATAATGGCGTAAGTAACTCTAGCTGTCTTTTGGGAAATTATGCTCCTTTTATATTTTATTAGCTAATAACTTTCTGACAACTGAGTCATCAAATTACAATAAAATAATAGTAAAATATTTTTAATAGTGAATATTTTAGCCCATGTTTGACAATTATGTATTCACTTGCTTTCATTGGAAAGATTATTTAGATAAGAACAAGGGACACATCGAGTAGAAGAAAGAAATATGGGCATGTCTGTCATTATAGAAGTACCTGAAAGCAAGGAGTTAGTATAGGAAGGGAGAGATAAAATGGGATAGAGTTAGAAATTAGAGTATTTCAGTAGCATTAGCGGCAGATAATTCTGTATGTAGATTCTACTCCCCATTTTTGTTCTTAATAGCATACAGAAAATCAAAGGAACCAGTTGGTTTTGAAAACCTATTATATTATTAAACTCGAAAGCAGAATAACCACTATTGTCAATTATTAGAGACTTGAATAATTTGAAGTCTAGTGGCAGACAAACCACAAATATAAAAATTAACATATCTAAATATTAATTTTCATAGAATAGTATCACAGAATGGTTTGGGTTGGAGGGGACCTTAAAGATCATCTAGTTCCACCCCCCCTGCTATGGGCACAGACACCTTCCACTAGACCAGGTTGCTCAAGGCCTCATCCAGCCTGGCCTTGAACACTGCCAGGGATGGGGCAGCCACAACCTCTCTGGGCAGCCTGTGCCAATGCCTCATCACCTGCACAGTGAAGAATTTCTTCCTAATATCTAACCTAAAACTACCTTCTTTCAGTTTAAAACTGTTACCCCTTATCCTATATCACTACACTCCCTGATACAGACCCCCTCCCCATCTTTCCTGCAGGCCCCCTTTAAGTACTGGGAGGCCGCTATAAGGTCTCCCTGGAGCCTTTCTCTTCTCCAGCCTGAACAACCTCAACTCTCTCAGCCTGTCTTCGTAGGAGAGGTGCTCCAGCCTCCTGACCATCTTTGTGGCCCTCCTCTTAACTCGATCGAGCAGGTCTATGTCTTATGCTGGGGGCCCCAGAGCTGAACTCAGTACTGCAGGTGGGGTCTCATGAGAGCAGAGTAGAAGGGGAGAATCCCCTCCCTGGACCTGCTGGTCACACTTCTTTTGATGCAGCCCAGGATATGGTTGGCTTTCTGGCCTGCAAGCGCACATTGCCAGGTCTTGTTGAGCTTTCTCATCAACCAACTCCCCCAAGTCCTTCTCCTCAGGGCTGCTCTCAATCCATTCTCTGCCCAGCCTCTGTTTGTGCTTGGGATTGCCCTGACCCATGTGCAGGACCTGGCACTTGGCCTTGTTGAACTTCATGAGGTTCACACGGGCCCACCTCTCAAGCCTGTCAAGGTCCCTCTGGGTGGCATCCCTTCCCTCCAGCGTGTCAACTGCATCACACAGCTTGGTGTCATTGGCAAACTTGCTGAGGGTGCACTTAATCCCACTGTCCATGTCACCAACAAAGATATTAAACAGCACCTGTCCCAATACTGACCCAGAGGAATGTCACTTGTCACTGGTCTCCACTTGGGTGTGTCGAGTCATTGACCACAACTCTCTGAGTGTGACCATCCAGCCAATTCCTTATCCACCGAGTGATCTATCCATCAAATCCATGTCTTTTCAATTTAGAGACAAGGATGTCATGCAGGACAGTGTCAAATGGCTTTGCACAAGTCCGGGTAGATGAAGTCCGTTGCTCTTCCCTTATCCACCAATGCTCTAAGCCCATTGTAGAAGGCCACCAAATTTGTCAGGCAAAATTTGCCATTACTGAAGCCATGTTGGCTGTCACCAATCACTGCCTTATCTTCCATGTGCCTTAACATAGTTTCCAGGAGGATCCACTCCATGATCTTGCTGGGCACAAAGGTGAGACTGACCGGCCTGTAGTTCCCCGGGTCTTCCTTTTTTTCCCTTTTTAAAAATGGGGGTTATGTTTCCCCCTTTCCAGTCAGTGGGAACTTCCCCAGACTGCCAAACAATTTTGGCATGTTTCAGTTTGCTTCCTGTTGTTGCACGTCTTCTTTTTGCTCATACCTATCCTGTACAGAAAACCTTTTACCATTGTTGTTTCTGAAAAGTGCTTCAAGTCACATTGCTAGTTCAAGTTCAGGTTTGGTCATTTGCTCATGTTATTAATCACTGGACTTTATGAATTAAGACATTTAAAAAATTGTCATGCTTAGTATATTTGTGCATGCTTCAAAATATTCTAACCATTGACCTTAGCTTCTAACTGTGTATTTTTCTTCAGTACACTGATAAAAAAATTAAACACTTGGACCGTGGGACAAAGAGACTCGGTTTCTGTTCAGGGCCCTGCCACTGAGTCAGCACATGATTTGGAGCCGTGTTTTGGCATTCTTTCTCGAGTGGAACGGCACCTCAGTCGGCACAGCACTCGCGCCAGTGAAACCGCCTCCCTGGCAAAGAGCTGCCATGCACGAATAAGCACAAACAAGAACTCTGGCCATTAATGTTTCTGCCCTGTGAGCAAAAAGAAAAGTTTGGGGGTTGATTTGTTTGTTTGTTTTCCTTTCCAAAGCATGTTCTGATCTTTGATGGCAAGTGCTTTACAAATACTGAATATGATGACACGCTTCCCAAGTAAGCAAGTAAATAAGCTTAGTAATGATAGCCTTGGCCTAGTATGCCATTAGTCTGGGCACTGTACAGTCATAATGAAGGACAGCATTTGCTCTGCAAAACTACAAAATTAAGGGAGGGGAGATCAGACAAAAGTAGCAAAAAGTTAATTCCCAGGAAGGATGAGATTGCACCGGTCAGGCTGAAAAGCACTCACCTGGGCACACCAGTTGTCTAACCACCATTGTTGGCAATGCAGAAAAGGACGATTTCAAGGTCAGATGAGGGGAGGGGTTAAAATTTAGCTTAGAGAATATTCTCAGGGGCCTGTTTTTCTTACACATATAGTGGCATTAGCAAAATCCAGCAGAGTCAATGTTTCCACAGTCCACGCGGGTGGTGAAGAAGTGGTTGGACCCTGCACTGTGCCACAAAATATTGCAGCTAATGAAAGTCCAATGCCTTCTATACCAAGATGAATATTTTGTATTAAAAGGGACTCCTCCATTGGGAGTGTGAGTGCCTGCCTCCTAAGAAGCTGATCATGCCTTCCCTAATCTCTTTACTTGATGAACTGCCTGGAGAGGTAGAGCAACAGCAGAGTCAGCATAAAGCTTCACCTAGATCTTTACTCCATTTGTTGTTGCACTAGTTACTAATAAGTTAGTACGACCAGGTTTTGTGTATCTGAGAAATTACAGTGCCATTCATGTGGTTTTATGTAGCTGCCAGGCCACAGGAGGAATGACCTGAACAACTTTCTTATTTTACAGGAGTTAATAACTTTTGCATTTCCTTACCATCTCCAGATGCAGGACATCAGTGAAATTAAACAAAATTGCAGACCTCCTAAAGGTTTATAGGGAGCTCAAGAAATTGTCCAGGGTCAGTGTTGTTGAAATGGTATGACTTTACAGCCATCTTGAAAAAATGTATGTACACTATCTTAAAACTGGAATCTAAGTGTTCTTTAAAAAAAAAATAATTGAAAAGGCCACTGAGTAATTTATATAAATTCACTAAGACAATTTCAGGGGACTAATACTGTCTAGATTCAAAATACATAAGGATTATTAAAGCCCCATACTGTAAAACTGGAGGGAACTGAAGGAACTGTTCTCCTGTAAAGGATTTTAATAACAGCTTGATTGTCTTCTGTTATTTATCTTGCTGTTGTGCCTGCAGGCCTTCCTAAACTCGTATTGTGCAGACATACTATAAAGAGGTATTGCAGCTCACAGCCTCGGTGGTGGCAGGATGAAATAGTCTGGTGAACATCACTGGTGGACCGGGGAAAAGAGTAAGGGGAAAGGTCTCTTGTTGCAACCTGCGTTGGAGCCTGTTTACCCAATAGTTTAATGTGCCTGACAGAAAGGCTTGCTTTAGCATGTGTGAGGAACTATGTATCTTTAATTTCCCCTTCTTTTAAAGGCTGTTTCTTTCCTAAGAAGAGGTGGGGGAAGCCATGTGCAAGGAAGGGGTTGGCTGTTCCTTCTTGTGGAGCACAGGGGAGCAGCCCTTGGGCCATGAGGTTGGAAGGCGGAGGGAAGCGGGGAAAACGCCGTGAGGATCTGGAGCCCCAGTCCGTCCTGGGGACCGGGCACTTGGGCAGAGGTTGCCACAGCTTGGGAAATCTGGGAGTTTCTTGAAATCAAACCGGACAGTAAGAACTCACCTTGCGAGGACACAGTGAGCAAGGGGAGCATGCTTTGTACAGCCTTCACCTTTCTTTCTGCTGGACTTAGTCACTGGAGGTTGCTCAGTACTGTCTGACTTTCTCAAGTTGAAACACCTTTTGGTCTTTCTTGGAAAATTCACTTTATGGAAGAGGTTCAGGCAAATCCATCTCAGAGCCCTAGTGTAGTGACTCCGGCTGGGGTGGAGTTGACAATATCTAGCTGACTTGGAGTCCCACCATGACATGTAGCAAACCAGAAGAGAGAATAACATCTGCACTAGAGACTCACATTTTCTTACTTAAAACATAGCTAACGCTGAAACAAACCAAAAGCCTGGCATGCAAAAGGTATACTTTCTAAAAGGCTAAAACAGGTGGATGAGGTCACAATTTTCTTTCTTCCACTTTGCAGAGTTTCTAAGGAATTTGGATCGTTTGTGTGGGGATAGCTACTGCTGTTGGGGGGGAGCACCACTTGTTTTTGCTTCATAACCCTGGTTGTGGCTGTCATGCAAGGCAAGGCAACTGATGAAGCAGTGCTTTGAGAGTCAGGGGGTGAAAGCTGAACAACTGCAACAAAAGGAGAATTTTCAGACCTGATGGGTTGAAAATTATTGGGGGATTTAACTATTCTTTTTTTATTTCAGTTAATTAATTTTGTAGTGTTCTAGTGAAGGTCAGTGGCTGACTAATGCTTTGGACAAAGGATGCTTTTGTCAGAGACATGTTTTCTTGGAAATAAAAACATACCAGTGGTAAATATATTTTGAGACACTGGCAGCCTGCCCATTGACCAACATCGTTGGCGTAGGCAGACGGCTGACCCCCTCTCCCCTACCACCCTGCCCCTTGACCGACATCGGCAGCGTAGGCAGGATGCTGCCCACAGTCTCCGTGTGAGGTATGATCCTCTCAAATGACACTGCCATTGCTGGAGCCAGGGGGTGGCACAACTCTTACCCACGTTCAAAAGGCATTTACGTGACTGGTTGTTGCTGCCAGGTGACCCGGACACCAAGTGTCCCTGGATGTCCACCAGAGTCACGGCGTCACTTGCAATGCCATGTTTGCTATCAGTGATTGGATGAGTGGCTGTATGGGCACGCTGTTGCTCATCTTTCCTAGTGCCTCAATAAAGCTTTGTTTTATAACATGTTGTCAGACTCCATCACTGTTCGGACCACAGACACTCAGTAGATAATCTGGAAAAAAACATAGGGCAGCATATTTGGTGTCAGAAACACAGGGAATCATTGTGGTGCCTGATGTGGCTTCTCCTCTCCCCATTTGATTTCCGGCTGTCATGTCTTGATCATCTCAGCGCTGAAGAGCTGCAGCCCCTCTTCCTAAATGGTAGCAGTAGGAAAAACAGTAGGACTGGGATATATTTGCTCTATTTGATACCCTTCTTCACCTCCTGGCAGCAGCATTCCTCCTATTTGCTCTGTGAAGAATCAATAGTTTAAAAATAGAAATGGAGGAAGGAAGGAGAAAGAAGGAACCTTCTGAGACCAGCTTCACCCATAATTTCCAAAAGCCTGGTTTATTTTTTACTTTCCTGGTGACATTATCACAGGAGTCCTTGTTGATGTCTGTAAGTGTGTTTTTATATCATTGTAACTGACTTAACTCTGTTTTCGTTCATCTCTGCTTCTCTTCCAGTGGAGTTTTTATACTGTGATTTGGCTTCCATGAAGTCTATACGGCAATTTGTGCAGCGGTTTAGAGCAAAGGATTGTCCACTCCATGTCCTGGTGAATAATGGTGAGTTCTGGTTTTTTCTTCACATACCTGCAGGGGAAAATGTGACAAATGGGGCTCTCGTCTATCACTTCACATTTCAAATTGATTATCTGAACCATATGGCAGGTTACAATATGGCTGCATTAACAGGGATGTCTTTCTAGGAGTTAAAAAGCATTTTTTGGAGAGATTGTCAGCTGAGCAGACTGAACACTTCAGTGCCATCCCTGCTCTTAATGTTACTGCAAGTCTTGTTCCTTTGCTGTCTCTTATAGCTCTCCAGCACTAAAAATCACACGATTGCACAAGAATCTGAGCATCCCTAATAAAAAAAGGAAAAAAAAAAAAAAGGAAAGGAAAGCTGTACTTTATGTCTGTAGAAAACCTGTCCTTTCACCTTTATTTACTTTCTCTCCCCTTATATTTTCCCTGTATGAACACATGTGTTTCTTGTGGCTGCCTGGTGAGCTGGGTTGGGGGATTATTCCAGCCGAAATATAATCTAGCAAATGATCCAGCAACCTCAGAGCAGTCACTGCTTAGATGAAGGTGCTGCTGGAAAGTTGTCCATAAAGCTGCGTCCTCAGTGGTCAGAGAACAAATTAAAAGGACAACATTTATCTTTTATTCATACAATTACCAAATGAATCTCATTACTCCTAGGGATTTTAACTTTTGTTATTCACATACTTGCCATCTAATTATGTTTTATAGCCACAGTATTTTTGGAAACCAGCCCGTACAATAATTTTCCTCCAAAAACCCTGCATGCTCTGCATGTGCTTTCCTAAAGGGGAATTTTCACCTGTCTATTTAACTAGGGGAAAACCCCGCCAGCAACAATTTAGGCTTCTTTTAGAAATTTTCTGCTGTTATATGCTGCTGTTCTTGTTTTCCCAATTATTTGCATGTATTTTTATTAAGACATCCCAAAGAACATTTTCTGTTTTCCTGTGCACCCCTCAGTCCTAGTGAGGGCAAATGTGCTGTAGATAAATGGGTTTGTTACATCTGTTGATGCCTTAAAGAGCTCTCAGTAACACAAGCAAATATCATAATAAAAATTCAAGAGTATTTTATTTCCTGATTGATATGAAACATTAATTAAATGTTCAATTAAATGTTCATTTTTATTTGATTAGCCAAAAAAGCCTACCATTATTATTTTAATTGTGCAATAATTAAAGGTAGTGGATATTTAATCCTGGTTACAAAATCTTTTCAGTTTTACATACCTACTTTTAAAGATGCAGAGTACAAACTGTTACACAGATGGGAAGAACAGTATTTGAAAAAAACAGCATTTTGTGGAAAAAAAGGGGTTTGAGTTCTATGTACCTGTCAGGCATCCCCTGCCCTCCACCGGTTGTCTGCAGAAGCAAAGCCAGGACTGTGGAACAGGGGCTTGTGGGCAGCTTGGGGGAGAAATGATAGGGCTGAAGCAACAGCACAGCTGGGAAGCCCTTTTGAATAAAGGATTTTGTCCTGCCCTAGCTGCTGCTGAAGCAGGATGGATGAAAATTGCAGTTAAATATATCTTCTTAATCAAGAAACAAAGTTATATGAAAATAGATCTCCTAATGTGACTAATATGATAAGAGACCAAAGAGTATAGCCCCAAAGTTGCTTTTAAGAAAGAAGCTTGAGACTAATATTTGCTTGAATCAGTCTATATTTTCATGACCTGCAAAAAGGGCATTTGATTTCACTTACACTTGGTTACCAAACACAGTTGGCAAGAGAAATCTGTTGTTTGAGAAAATCCTGTTAGAAACTACAATGAAATGAATGGTCCAACTCTGCTTTTTGCTGAATATTTAACAGAATCACAGTAGCAATCACATCCAAAGCTGCCGTAAAGACTCCTGTATAATTAGGTTAGTCTCCAACCATTATGTGGCAAGTCACCAGCCTTCGCTTTTGAAAGCTCTTTCCTGCAGTTTGGTTTTTTCAGCCCTTTTTGTTTGGTCTTGTAAATAATCTGTAGCATTTAGTTTTGTTACTAGTTTCGTAATGAAAGCCCAAGTGATTTCTTGGTACACAAGAGGAAAATGAACATACCTAATGGAGGAGAAATGGCCTGATGCAAAAACCTTTGAACAGCTTCTCTTGGCTTTCCACCAGTGTTGAGCACATCCAAGACAAATGCTGATGCTTGGGCTAAGTGGTGGGGTTTTCCTTTTCCCTTTCCTTTCCTCTTTCCTTTTTTTTTGTAATTTTTTTCACTGTAACACAATGCACTAAAGAGCAAGTTTCAGTCCATAGTGGACTACTGGGCTGGAGGCACTACTCGCTCAAAAGCCTCATCACAGTTGCCAGCTCCACTAGCTTCACTGCATGATCCCCTGGACACAAGCTTGGGTGCCTGGAAGAGGACAATGCTTGCAATATTTAAATGTCCGATGGGAGTGGGTTGTTGGGCATGTTGTCAGTGAGTGTGTATGCTTTCTGTCAGAAAACTGTTGTCAATAGGAGGCGTTTTGCATGTCTTGCAGAACATCTCATAATGACATGGTTGATTTTCTTATGTCTCAGTGTATGCATCTAGAACAGTAGGTTTCTTAGTATCACCTAGTACTTTCTTATTTCTTACAGATCTTGAAGCTCTAGCATTCTTGATATGAAGAGGTATTTTTATTTTTTAGCATATGGGGAAGAACCTATGGGCTAGGCATGTGCACAATGCATCTGTACGCAGTCATATGCTTTTAAGAGTCTGACCCAAAGTCTGTTGGGGCTAATGGAAAGTCTCCATTAGGTTTTGAAAATCAGACTTTGTGTGGGTCCCATGACTTCTGAATCAGATCATTGGCAACCTAATAAGAATTCCCCTCTCTATCTTCATAGGGCCAAGTGTTTTATTGTCAAGGACTGTACCCTTTTATTACATTTAATGTAAAAATGCCAAGAACTGTTACACTGCATTTTTTTGCACACTATATTAGTATTATTTACTTACTTTAAATCAAAATGTTCTAAATTGATTGTCATAATCATGTCTATACGTTAGTGATCTTTCCACATCTTATATCCACGAATATGTATCCTATATGTATGTGAAGATACATGATATTTGTTGTGGGCTTGTGTGAACCTATCAAAAAGCCAAACATTTCAAGATGAACTGAGGAAAGTTCTAACATTATACAATAATGCAAACTATGAAATTAACATTGAAATATTATTAAAGACAGGTGATTTGGCATGAATTACTGTGCTAGGTGAATAATCAGTAGTCCATGTCTGACCTAAGATCATTATGAAATTCAGCAGTTTTCCAGGTCACTGGTGATTTTTTAAAAAAATGTATCTCCATCACTTGCTCTCCATCACTTGCCTAGCTCAAGGATCTAGTTGGAAATTAAATTAATACTAAAATCCTGAGTTTCAAAGTATTCTTCTAGAGCTAGACACCCAGGTCCCACAAAAATTTCAGTAAGTTTTAGATACTAAAATTCAGGCACTTTAAGAAGTCTTAGGTGAACATTTATGGTGTTCAAAATGGAGATTAGTGCACTAGAGCCACCTCCTCTCTTTTTATTATACCTGATTTTAGCATATACATTTAACTTTCTAATTTCTAATTTAAAAGGAAAAATTTGGTTGAATGCACGCATTATTTCAGCTGACAAATAAAGGCCTGTTGTTCCATTACTGTGCTTTCTGCATCAGTAATATGCATGCTCAGCTCTTGGTTTTTAAAATAAACAAAACATATTAAAGATGCAAATAGAGTATTACATAAACATTTTTTTAAAATATAATGTGCTAGTGCTAAAAAGAGAAAAATGCTATGACACAGAAAACAAATTCATTTTCTGTGAAAAAAAGAAGTAAGCTAAATAACTGAACTATGAGGCACAGAAAGACAGATGCAGTACAAGCAGTTTAGAAAGCTTAATCTGACAGAAGGTCAGAAGAATATGTCTTCTAGTCCTCTAATTAGCAATTGGATGCCAATTTTTTGTTTTTGTTTTTGAAAAGAACTGTGTCTTTGTACAGTTGAAAAGCATTTAGCAAATTACAGCATGTACACTTCTATAATTATTTAATACATTCATTAAAGTGGTATTGCTGTTAAGAGCATTAGAAAGTCTGCTATCTTCCTTAGGTTGCAAAAGGGAGAGATAGTAAAACACTCCATAAAATTCCATGAGCAGTAGTCACTGTTTCGTGCCAGAGAGGTTTTTTCTAACTTGCAGTCAGTCATTTTCTTTGTGTGCCAGAAATGTTTCTCTGCACCTTGTTCTTACTGTTTTTACTTATACATTGTTTACACTACTTAATGATCTTAAAACCAAGAGAGCGAACACCAAAATCACAACATCTTTAGTGATAACAGAATACCTACGGATACCAAACATGCACGGTCTAACTCATTAACAATGAAATACCAACTACCTTCTCTGTTGCAGTTCATTGAATGGTTTGTGATTTTGGCTACAGGTTAGGAAAGGAGGGAGAGAAAATGACAAGGACATTTAGTATTTTCCTTGGCTTGCACACAAACACAGAAAAAGAACTTAGAGATTTCAGGATATTATTAGCCTATTGTAGACAGATTGCAGTTAATATATTTCAAGTTGAAGCCTATCTAAGCCAATTTAAAATCAATATTTCTGAACCACTGGCTAATTCACACGTTCATATTTCGTACTTCGTGGATCATCTGAGAAATCTCAGTCTCTTGATTGATAGAATGAATAAGTCTCTATAAGCTTCCCTCTTTAGTTCCTAGGGCACAATAAAAGCTGTATCAGTAGGTAAGTACAGACTATAAGATGAAAAGGAAAGAAACCCCAGAGAAGTAGAAATTCACTGGAGAAGACCTTGAGGCAAAGTTAGTGAGGAGGGTTGCTGTTGACTCCAGTGGAAATTTGATTTAATCAAAAATAATTCTTCTTCTCCAGCCACACAGGAAGGCTGTGGTGAACTCAGGACCCGGTATCTCATGAATCTTGTTCCAGTGTCCTGCTCACAGCATCATGTTTCATCTTTATCCTTCCTTGAAGACAAATCAGAGCAATACGTAAGCAAAGCTGAGATGGAAAAGGTGTAGAGGGACAGGGAGAAAGAGAGAGGAGGACAAGCAGAAGGGCAAGTGGCCCTTTATCTGGATATAATGGATGATAGATACTAGACATCATGGGAGAGCTGGGCCTTTGGGAGATGTTTAGAGCTGGAAAAGCTAATTTGAGGTGGTGGTGGTGGTTGTTGGCTTAAAATGGATATTCCATGGATGATGGGCAAAACTAGAAGATTCGTAAGGACACTAACATGGGGCATTTATGTGTTCTAAAATGAGAAGATACTCTCAGAGCCATATTTATTGAAGAAGCTCGGTTCATGATAGATGCCATTTACTCAGATTTTTCAGAAGAGGTCATCTTTATAAGAGAGGTAACAGGAAAGTATGGGGAGGCTGGCTGATCACACTGCTCTTTACAGGTATTAGGTGCTTTGGGTACTGGAAGTAACTTGTCTGGGCACATGTGTCAGAGCACCATGATACTGCTGTCGGCATCCAGCCCAGCTTGTTTAGAGCAACTGAGGGTTGTGCAATGCCAACATTTACCTAGCGCCCAGATTTTTAGCTGCAGAAATCAGCTAGAGCTTTTATTATACTTGAATAGCGTTGTTGTCTACCAGAATGATATGTATCCTGTATAAAGATATCAGATTTCTTACAAAAGGTTTATTTTTTATTAGAAGATCTAATAAGTTAGAAGAGTAACTTTAGGCTACTTCTGACTTTTCATTCATGAAAATCCTGACTTTTGTTTGATACTATCTTTGTCTTTGTAATTATTTCCAAAGCTTTTTCTGCATCTGTGATATCAAACACTTTGTGAAAAGGGAACTATCTCAGACTCCACATGCTTCAGGTTCTTGACCCATTTGCTTTTATGTCCTGAATGTGAATGTTTTATCAGTGGAAGACAGATACAAAATTCAGCTATTGATGGATTAGGAAACCCAACCGGTTCTACTTAAGTGTGTGGAACATTTGCCACCAGCTTTTCTGAGAGGCAGGAGTGAGCCATGTTTTATTCTTACCTAATCCTTTCATAGCTTTTAGGTAAAAATATTTTTTATACAAATTGCAAAACAAGATATTTCTTCTAAGAGAACTTCCTGTTGAATTAGAAAGCTGTGACTGACTTTCTTATTTTCTGATTGTGATTGGGATAACTCACCATTGTGCCAACTCAAATAACCAGTTACTGAGCATATTTTTAGGAAACAAAGTTTTTTTTCCATCTAGACCCAATTATGAATGCTCTGATTTATTTTAGTGTAAAAACAAAACCTCAGTTATGGACTGTATTGTCTTTTTTTAACTGACACATTTTCCAAGCCTGTGCTTTCTGTGTTCGCTATGTAGCAGCATGACATTGAATCAGAAAGTGAATTTGTTCTTAAGGAGGTATTGCAGCCTGTTCAGTTTTGTGCTGAACCTACCAAGATTTGGCTGTTGTTTTCACAGTCCTTGTAAGTAGATTTTCTGCATTTTTTCCTTCTTTTTCTTTTTCTTTAACTTACTGATGAACAAAAAGCTTGTCTTTTCTGGAAAGATGCACTGCTTTTTCTTCTTTGGCACAGCTAATACAGTTCACTTCTCCCTTGTGGGAATTATAGGTGGTTCTGAGAGCACTGGCAGTAGACATTACTCAATTTTCAGTTCCTTACTAGTTAGCCAAACTTTTAATGTTTGGGCTAAGAGTTTCCATGCCAAGTATTTGCCTTAGGCTAATTTATTTTTATTTAATTTTTTGCAATGCCAGATAAAAGAGTTTATCTGTTTCCAACAATGATAAGAAAAACATCTTAGGGGTTTTTTAATGTCAAAAATGATGGCAAGTTTCTTTAGAAAGGCTCTGGTGTTATCACAGTTTGGAATGGGGACTTGAATGCAGGCAAGATGCTGCCTTTGTGTCAGAGGTGGCTGCACCTTCCGCCACCTGTGGAATATTCCCATGATGGGTTGAGTCTGAAGCCTGTAAAGCATTGCAGTTTGAAAATGGCCTTTTACATTTTCATCACTAAAGATTTTGCTTGTACCAAGCATGTCCTGAGTTGAGACTGAGCGGGTCTTTCTGCTGGAATCACAACCCCGAGCCATGGTGGGAAGTACTGTGTGCAGGCAAATGCACCAGCACTGAGGCTGGGCACCATCATCCCATCTGCTCCCCGTGGCTGCTTCTGAGCTGGGGTGGAGATGGGCACTGTGGCTCACTTCAGGCTCCTCCTGGTCTCTCCACGGTCCAGAGTCAGGGCCTGGGTCTTCTGTGACAAGTTCCATCCCATGAAAAGCAGACTATGGGGTGGGGAGAGGTAGACAGGAGGTGATGGGTATCTGCGTTTTACCTTGATATACAGTTGGAACATGACTGTGGAGCTGGGATGTGATTTCAGCACTCTCAGGACCTAAATGTCTCGCCAGACACTAGATGGTGAGCTGATGTGGATGGTGACCTCAACTGGCTAGTGACCACATCTCTCTGGAAGTGCTGGCTCTTGCATTTTTAGGCATAATGACAAAACCTGTAGCGTGGAAGAGGAAGAAGCCTAGTTTGAATGCAGATGGGACAAGACCATAACTTCCAAGAGATGCAGATCTATACAAGAAGCCTGGAGAATGGAAATAGAAGCAAGGCAGTTAAGGCTGGGAAGTTATAAAGGACAGACAGCAGAAGATGAAGTTAAGAGTTGATGGGGGGGGAACAGGACTGTTAGGTGGGAACCATTAGGATGGGGGAAAATTTGATGGCAATACATTTGAGTTTGCTGATTGAAAGACAAACAGAATTAAACTATGAATGTAGCATATATTCTTGTTCAATATCAGGAAATCCATAAGAGAGCAAGTATGGGGGAGGGAGCTGGGATGTGTAGTGAGGACGGAGAGAGGCATTAGGTATGTCTGAACTGTAGGAGAGGTCTCAGTCGAGTTTGCAAGTGCTTAGACACCACATAGTACACAAGGATTGAGTCGTTACCTTGAGGACTAGAGTCTCTGTTGTGCACAAACTGATTGAACCTTTTCTTGCAGTGAGGGAGTTCTTGACTGGTCTCTTTTTTGCAAGTTTACTAACGTTTAACAGAGATGAGAATTATTCCCCCCGCTATGGGGACATGATTGGAGCCTTGTTTTTCTGTTTGGCCGCAGACTTCAACATAACTTGTAGAAAATAATTCTCATCTACCCCAGCGTCACAACTGGTTGGCACTGAAGAGGGGATGGGGAAGCTGGTGGGAGCCTCAGAGCCATGGATTGTGGTGCCATAAGGAAACCAAGGAACGAGGGAAGGACGAGCCAGGCATGTGACGGGCAGATGCCTGCAGGATGCAGAGTGAGATCTATGAGATTCAGACACAAAGGAGCTAGAGTGGCTGAGTAAGAAAATTAGGGAGAACAAACTTACCGTTTGCAGGGAAGCAGAGAGGCAGATGAAGCTGATATGTGTGTCTGGGGCTGAGCCTCTCCCCTCTTTCCTGCACACATGCTGTTCTTGATAAGATCAGCGTTGGGTCACTGGATTCTGGGGGTAAGGGAGGGAGGGGAGCGCAGCCCAGAGCTTTGGCTGGGAAGCAGCACACCGTCCTTGGCTTTGGCAGGGCCATGTATTTTGGCTGGCACAGGGAGTTGGAGGAGTTGTCAGGAAGCCAGCGTGTGGAAATGGCAATGGGTGGTGCAGAGCCCCTTGCAAGGGAGCGGGAGGCAGGAGCTAGTGGGAACTTGCTCGGTGCTGGAGCAGAGGCTCAGGCAGACTCCTGTGGAGAAGTTGTTCTGGGAAGAGGCAGGAGAGACCGAACTCTCTGGAGATGACTCTCCTCCACAGCCCGAGGGTGGGTCCCAATGCTGCCCTGCTCTTTATCAAACCCGTTTTCACAGTGGCAAGTCCCCTCCAGGGAAGGTCGATGCATGGGACACTGTCCCACCACTGATGCCAGACAGGCTGACAGCAAATGTCCTTGCATCTCCCCAAGGGTCAAATACATTGGTGGGGACTCTAAGCGTCATCTAGGTGTCATCGTTACGCCAGGGGGTAAAATCCCTTGCTTTGCTTCTGTTTCCTCCTAGTTTGCTTTAGAAAACTGCATATATGTATATACAGAGCTCCAGAAGATATTAGGCAGTGCAAGAGACTGAACTCTCTCTGGGGAGACGGGAAGTAGGACCATAGCATTGGAGAGCTGTACCAAGCTTCGTTTGTATTTTTTTTTATTTTTCTTCTTAACTGTATGGATTTTTGCCATTTCAGCTTTCGTATGCTGTTGATCTGGCTTCTCTGTATGGTGCTGTCTAGACTGTTTTCTGGGATACCAGTAGGTGTGCAGCATACCAGTAGCGCTGGGCTCTGGGTTACGGATGTAGCTTAGCAAGCAGTGTGTCACAGCAGGGCTGTAAATTCACCTCTCTGCAGCCCGGGTGAGGCATACCTGTAAAAAGCAGTTATGTCGGTACACTTGTGTCTCCAGTGGGCACTTCTGGGGGCATTTCTTCTAATAAGGCATTGCACCTTCTCATTGCTCACTAGCCACGAGGGATCCGCAGGATGGGCATGTTCTGGGATAGCATTGCTCAACTGAACGAGGTGGAACGAGCAACCTAGTACAGGCAGCCTAGCCAGGGGATGCTGCTCTATGCTTATTTTGATATTCACTCCACTATAGCTGTTCCTATTCAGGAGAGGAGTGGGCTATACTATTTCGTACATAGATAGATCCACCCATAGATCTTTTGGTGTATGGGTGTGCAGAGCAGAGCGGTTTTGACACTCTGTTAAATGAGGTGGGTTGCCTTGTGTGGCTGCATTCATGGGATGGAAAATGCTGCTAAATGAATCAACTACACCCGTACAAAGCCTGTGTGGAGAAAAGGCTTTGCGCTTTTACTTAGAGTTACTGTCTCTATTAATTTTCACCCTTGGGAACTTTTTGGGACAGTATGTATCTTTTCCTTGTAAATAGCAAGAATTGGGTGAATGGGATTATATAGGCTCACCTCCTGCTGTAAAGGTGTTACATGTAAGTGTATGCAGCTGACCTCTTGCGTTGTTTGCCCAACCTTTGGGTTGCTGGGGATGAAAGGACTTGCATGTGGGGGCACTGCCTCCGAACCCTCTTCTGTGAGCCTGGCTGAAAAGGAAGACATTTTGTTCTGCATGTGAAAAAGAGATTTTAAATCTTTTTTTTGCAGTGGGTTTGAGAGACCTGCCTTTAAAAAACTCCAAGTAGCTCTCTGCAAATAAATCTAGATGAGTGAAATACTTGTATTTTTAAAGCTTTTCTTAGAACATATTTTATAATGGAGCTGAAGGATGTCTTTGCTGTGGGAGGTACAGGAATTACAGCAACGTTTACCATCATCTGCAGTACAGGCATGGTACAAATTCTCCTGTATAATCCAATAAAAAATATGGTATGCCTGTACTGTAATACTTACAACTGTCATAAACATTTTGGTTGTACTGTGTGCAGCATCAGATCCGTTATGCTCTTAAATTCACATAAGACTAATTCATTGATGGATCCCAAACTGAGAGTTTCATTAGAAACTTTTATAGAAAATTGTCATAAATGACAGTTTACAAAGACAGTTCTCTTGAGGTGTGTTCATTCTTTGAGAGAAAAATATGACTATTGCCTAGTCATAAAAGTAAAAAAGGATGGAATTTTTTTATTCATTATAGCTAATTAAAATGTGTATAATTTGAACATGTTACAATAAATGCATAACTGCAGCACATTGGAAGGTATTACTATATCTATAAGAAGAGCAGTTGTTCAGCATAGTTATGCAGCAAAATATTTTCCTTATTCTAATTTATTTCTACTCTTGAAAACTCACACATCGATGTGTCATCTAGGCAATTTTCTGCATGCATACTGTCAGTCTTTTGCCTGAATATTTCAATAACAGCTAATCAATGACAAAGTAAAAGCTCATGCTCAGCTTCCTTATTAATTCATTTTCTAATGCCATGCTGATATCAGTGACATTTTAAAAAATAAATCTGTAAACAATCCAGCTAAATCAGAGGGAAAAATGTATAAGAAAGTTATATCAGAACTGAGGTGTTTGACATTAATGGTCTGTGTGCTGCCACTTCAAAATTGACATGCACTGCAAAAAACTGAGGAGACTGACTATTGAGAATTAAAATCAGAAAGATACTGGGTTGTATGGATTCCATACCAGAAGAATAAGCAAAATAATTCTTATTTTACAATGAGGAAGTAAAAAAAAAAAAAGGGCAATTTTTAATGTTTCAAGTCGTATTGGATTAATTGAAAGAATTAAAAATACAAGCAGCTTTCATTCTTGGAGTTAGCATTTGGGGCCCTTGAGTAAAGCTGATGATGTTTCTGGACAAAAGAAAATCAATAGCATGCCACTTTTAGGATCTACTGAATGTTAGGTAGTTAATAATTTAAAAAAGAGAGCTTGCTGCTAGACTTACAAGGTTTTCCCTTTTGTCAGAGAAGCAACCAGGTTCAGTTGCCTGTTGGGTATTCCTTTGTATGCTCGCTCTCTGTGAATTAAAATGTCTTCTTCTCAAATAAGAGAAACTGCCCTCAAATTGCAGGGCAAGATTTTTTGATAGCCTTGATATGAACCACCTCAAAGATGAGGACCTTTTAAAAAAAAAAGTCTTTCAAGGGTTTTTTGGATTAATATTAATTGACCAGCTCTTGAAGACAAAAAAGGAATTGTAGTAGCAGCAAATGCAAGCCGAGGTGATTGTGCCTGCTCAAGGACTTGACCACAATTTCTACTCAGAGGAAGCTCCTGAAGAATGAGCAAAATAATTTTCGGGAATGTGTATCTTAACGGTTGTGCATTGCATGAGTAAAACTTTTTTCCGCCTCCCAACCTGAGCTCAGATCTGATTTTTGCTTCCAGGACAAGAAGCACAGATGGTGGAAACTAATTGGGGTGAAGGGCAAAGCCTCTATGTGCTCTTGAAATCCCATGCCTCTCCGGAGGTCGAGGGGGCGATTGCTGTAGCCCAGGCATCCTCAGGCTGATGGGATTGGTGACAGCCTTCCCCGGGTTTGCCTGCTCATCGTGATGCAAAGCTGAATGCCTGTAGCAGCCGTCTACCGCGCTTGTCTCTGGACAAATTCCTCCATCCCTCCATCTGACTCAGCCAACAGAACTGTGTGTGTGTGCATGGAGGGGTCCTATAGTGAGCCCTGTAGCAGCCCCGGCAGATGCAGAAGCAGCATTTGGTGTTCACATCAGCTTTGCTGTGCCAGGGCTGTTTTGTGTTGGCTGCCTTTTCGTGGGCTTGCATTTTACCAGTGTCGCTGCAAATAGACCTCTGGCAAACTTCTTCCTCCTGCCTTTTCCAAGTGTCACAGCTTTGCGGGGCACGATAGGCCTCAGAGAGTTGCAAATCATTTCCTTGTACCAGCTCCAGCGCTCAGAGATGCAGCAATGTTCCCATCTGCCCTCCAACAGCTTGTGCTAAGCTCTGTCTCTGCTAAAACTTGCACTGTAGCAGGCTGAGACTTGGTCTGGGAGATTGGGGGTTGTTGCCCTTCCCACCCTTTCCTTCTTCCCAGAAAACAGGAAAAAGTTGCAGCAGGGCTTGTGCCACGTTTATGCCTGTCCATAACCTTCATGGCAGTGCTCAGTCCCAGCCACTGTTCTGGATGTCATTATATGCTGCATATGCAGATTACGGAGGAAATGGAAATCTGTTTCCAACTCTGTGAGCAGTTGCACCATGCACCAGAGTTAAGTACTGCTGAGGAAGGAGAATGCAACGGGACACCTGACCAGACATCCTCTGATTTGTGTCTTCCCATTGTTAAAGTTGAGATTTGACAGGCAGAGAAACCACACCCGGCAGCTGGGTTTTCCTGTCTTTCTGAGGGATCTGGGAAAGTGGCTGTAAAGACAGAGAGAGATGCCAATCAGAGCTTTTGTAGAGCCCCATCAGGTTATTTGTGTTGTGTTCCTTTCATCATACCATCAGCCAGCATTGCTCATGTTCAGTCTTAAATTCTCTATATGCAGGTATACTGTGTTACACCCAAACCGTTTGTTTGCTCTGTCGTTTTCTCTTGTGTCTTCCCCTCACACTGCTTCTCTGGTTGTTCGATTAAGCAGTAGGCAGCCATAGGTGAATCACTATGGGTGTTGGCCATGCTAAAAAGATCCTGAAAGTATCTCCTCTTTAGCCCAAGCAGCAGTAAGGAAGCAGGAATGTCAGGTGGTGGGACCCCCCCAAAGAAGGAGTGGTGTAGATGCACAGCACGTGCAATTTAAAATGGTCATTTAATATGCCATTATTGGGCTGACATCAAGAAATGGGATGTTAAAGGCTTTTTAATGGACACATGAAGTAGCACGAGGATTAAGCTGACACTCTCTCACGTCTGTGAGCAGAGGTAGCCTTTCTGCTGTATCATATTCATGTGTTTTAGAGAGAAGACAAATGGCCTACAACATTATTCTCCCTGAGTCACGTCCATCTACATTTAAATTACAAAGGTCAGATCCACTTGTACGATAATTAAATTTTAATAAAATAAGAATAATTTATAACATTCAAGTCCACATTATAATGGAGTGGGATAGCTTTCCCCCACACAGCCTCAGTACACGATATAATTTATGCATGAGCTCAGGATTCTCTGCAAGATGCTGAAATCAACATTGCATGTTGGGGATGTGGATACTTATTTTAGGCACCGAGTTTGAAAATTGTGGTTTGTAGAAATATATGCAAAAATATTGCCAAAATAAGCATTCAAAAACTCATTTCAATATGCAGCTGCTTGTAAGCACAGTAATTAAGATATATTGGGTAAATTTACTACATCTTTTCTCACCCACACCAGTGAGATAGAAGTTGCAGATTTCAGAAGAAGACTCAACAGATCTTTAAACTCCAGCCAGGACTCAGCAGAAAGCCGCCTGGGAGAGCAGGTCTGCTGCTTAGCCTGGTCTTGTCTCCACTGCTCTGAGCCCTTTGATGGAGGGAATGTTGTTGGGATCACCCAGCTCCCACCTATTGTAGATGGATTAATTATTGTTGTGGACCTGCAGCATTGCATTCTGGCACACCAGCAATGGGTTAACTCAACTTTTAATGTCTCCAAAACACCTTTCACAAATGAATTCATTTATCCTCACAATTCTGCAGGGAGGGAGAGCGTCCGTCTACCTGTTTTCTGGATAAAGGAACCAAAGTGGGGGTTTTGACATTTTTCTCAACAGGAATCAATCAGTGTCAGCTTTACACTTCACATGCCATCACCAATCACTCATTGCTCTAAATGCTGTGTTTACACTCTGCAGCAGGAGATCCGTGCTCCTTCTAGCTTGCCACTTCTCTGAAATAAATCAACAGGTTTTACATCTCCTTTTTCCTCCAGCTGGGGTGATGCTGGTCCCTGAAAGGAAGACGGAGGATGGGTTTGAGGAGCACTTCGGCTTGAACTACTTGGGACACTTCCTGTTGACTAACCTCCTCTTGGATATGCTGAAGCAATCAGGAACGCACAGTCACAACGCTAGGATCATCACTGTCTCATCAGCCACCCATTATGTAGGCAAATTGCACCTGAACGACTTACAAAGCAGGTACCGATCCATTTTTGGTATTCACTGATCTGTAGTAAGGGTGTGCAGAGTAAACTCCAAGAGAATTGTTCCTGAGTGCTGAACATGGGGGGGGGGGGGGGGGTTGTTGCCTTTTTTTTTAATTAATGGTGATTGTCAAGCAGTTGCTTAGTATCTTTCAGACTTGAACAAAGCTTGCAGCCTTCAGTCAAAGATGCAAATAATTTATAAGCTTGTAAACTGAGTCTTTTATTCTGAACCTTGGAAGCCTTGCTTCCTTTCTGATGCTTACACTGTGGTGACGGCTGAGGTGCAGAGCCCGGACTCCTCACTGCCTAATCAGGGAGACTTGCCATAACCACGGTGTTTTAAAATGGCTCGGGTGAATGCTAATAGGCTTTGTCCTCAAGTGAATGCATATGCAGAGGCCCCGATCCTGCCCTCAGATGGGCACAGACAGATGCCTGTGGCTGCTAGCTCCCTGGGGATGCTGACGTGGCCGGGGGGGGCAGCTACCCCCACCTGCCCGGCTGCCTCGCAGCTTCGCCGGCCCACACGCTGCCTGCTGCTCCTTCCTCGCTGGCAGCTCTGCCCGCTGGCCTGCAGCTCCTGGCACGTCGTCCTCCCTTCCCTCCGCCTGGTGCTGCAGCCCTCCTTACGTCCCGGTCCCGCGCCGCTGCCTCCCTCACGGCCCTTCTCCGGCTGCCCCCACCTGCCTCCCGGCCCCCGGCTGTCATCCCTCCCGTCCGTCCCGCGGTCCTTGCCCTCTCGCACGTCAGCCCGGTGATTCACTGCGAGCGCTGGAGCCCTGGCTCTTCTCTGTGTCACCCCCTGCGCTTCCCTGAGAGCTTGCCGAGATCCAAGCGCGTGGCTGTCCTCGGTTTTTAACCAGATGGGTTAAAATGCATGGCCTTATTCTGTCCCACTGCTTTCATTTAGGAAAACCGGGGGTGAATATCTATAGGATATTTCTAACATTAGGAAGACACCAAATGACGCGGTAGATGTCTCTGGTGTCACACAGGAACCGTGTAGAGTTGTTTAGTTAATTGAGGAACAGGCAGGATAACTGAGATGATACATTTCAAAATTTCCCCATGCCGTCACGTGTGGCAATTATGCATTTACTAACAGGCTCCAACAGAGCCCGTCTTCTGATGGGCTCCAGAGTGTTTCTGCCTGCATGGAGCCAGTCTGAGTTTTGCATCATTTCCATGGAGAAATTCTGTCTCAGTCCTTTGACAGGGACTTCAGCACATGTTCAGAGGCACCTGGCCCAAGGTTTCGTTTTGGAACAAAGACTGAAATTAGAGGGCTGGGCTGTTGCCACTGCAGACACTTTACATATGAATGCTGCATTAAGCACGTCAAACTTTCTGTTCGACTTCTGATTACATGCTACAGCATCAGTTCTATTACAAGCACATTGTTTAAACTCTGCAGGGTAGTCGCAGTTTAATCTCTTGCTTGTAAAACAACCACAGGAAATTACCCTTACTCTTCACTTGATGTATGTATTCATTGTTTCTGATGGGCATGTGCTGGATGGCACCACGCAAAGGGGCTGAGGGGTGTGTAATTACTATTTCTTTGGGCTAAAGTACAGAATACAATATTAAATATGGCTGTTCTGTGTCTCTAGATAACAGTAGTTCCCTTGATTATAGCAAGGCTTTGTGCTGTGCCTCTAATTTAGGGTCATCCTTACCTGTGATTCATCATTATTAAGTCATATTTAAAAAGAACCCAAAATGTTTCAGTTAGGAGAGTTATGGTTGAGCATGAACACGACCAATCTGATGTAAAAAATGATAATATACCAGTGAGATTTACCTGCAGCTTTTGCGCCAAACCCTGCCCTTTACGTTTCAACTTTATTAGTGTAAGAAGAGCCTAAAGGATGACAGACTCTCACTGATTTTGCCTGCTCTTTCCTACATGGATGCTTTGAATGGCTCGGGGGCAGCAGTGGTGCCTGCTTTCCGAGCACACAGGCACACTGGTGGGACCCAGAGGGGCTGTGGATTCAGCTCCAAACCTTTTTGTGCTTCAGGCAGAAGAAGATACTCCTGGTTTTTTTTTTTAGCCTAACTGCCGATGAGCCCCCACTCGGGTGAATAATTAGTCGTCGCCTAAACGGTGCTGCTAAAACCAGTGAGATCGCTTGTGTGTCTGAGCGTGTGCCTACAGCGAGAGCGGGTGGTTTAGTGACCCTGGAGGACTGTTGCGGGGCACCGTACACGGGCATTGCCTGCACCAGGGGGCCTCGGAGACACCGTGTGATTCAGAGCAGCGTTTAAGAGCTTTAATGGATGCGGTAAAGACACCTGTGGTAAGCACTGTGATGTGATAGTGTTCCACGAATTGCCACAGTTTCCCAGTGATGACATCCCTCATTTTTGCTGCTTGTGTGAATGGGAAGTCTTTCTAAAAATTTTATGCTGGCTTCTTCCTTATTTTGAGTTGCACTAATTGGCCATAATTTATTTCATGACTTGGGTGTATGTTCCCAGATTGGCTGGTGGTCCTAACCTGGCAGGAAGGCAGCAAAACAATTTGGAGTAATTTATTCACAGTGGAGAAAGGGGACCCTACTCTCTACTGGAAAAATTACCAGCGGCAGCAGACTGAATTGTTTACCGTGCTCTTGTCCCATTATTCCTAGATTTTGATTGGGCTAGTGTCCAAACTGGAGGTGAGTTATAGTGGTGAAGGGATTCATCCATCAAACATGGCAGAGAAGGGAACGCAGAAGACTGTCTTGACATAAAGGAGACAGTAAACGGCGGTTCAGTTCTCTGCTTTACCACAGATTTTTCTATGGGATCGTTCTCCCACTCAGGAGTCTCTGGGCTGCCAGTCACAGGTCTGGCCATTGCTCCCCATTGCTTGTGCTTGCTGCTCAGAGACCTGCTCTGAAGGCAGACGTCATCCATATCACAGTGACCACAGGGCAACAGCGTAACAAATAATTGTTGGAAGGTCTGTCCCATGAACAGTATTAAATGCCGCTTCTGTTACTGTCTTCCACCTTTCCTCTTTGGTTTGTTTTCTGCCATCTTACCAATCTGATTTAACCCATGTTTCTCTTTTCAGCTCCTTGTTGGTGGAAGGGTTAATTTAATTTTTTCTTGATTTTCCTTGCATTTTACATTATTTTTCTTCCTTTGTTATCTCTCTCTTCATGCCTGCGTATTTGATTTCTGTGATCATGGTTTCATCTTCACCTGTGTCTTTTGAGCTTTTTTGTCTCCATCGCCTTTTCCCTCCCTATCTCATAATTTTTTCCTCTTTTTTTTTGGGGGGGTGTGTGTGTCTTATTTTTGCCCACCAGTTCATTTCCTCCTATCCATTTATCTTCCTCTTATCTTCTCCCCTAGCCCCAGTCCTATTTCTCACCTACAAATGTCATTTCTCCGCCTTCCTGCCCATCCTTTTCACACACACCAGTAAAAGAGACACAGCATGGGTACATCAAGGCAGGACAGAGCTTGTTCCAAACTGGCAGGGCATAGCTTGTTTCATGTGTGTTATTGAAAATGCAAACGCACAAGAGCAATGACTGTTCTCCCAGTTCTTTTGCTGAAGGATATATGAAGAACATCAAACACCTTTGTGGTCTTTTAGATCCAGACCATTTTTAACAGCAATCACATGAGTCGACAAGGGGATCCCTAAGGCAAATCATTCTCCTTCATCCCTACTTTGAATACGACTGTTTTCAAGGAGGTGAAAGTTTACCAGAAACGCTATCTATCTGCAAGCGTGATTTCAGCAATTGCATGCTGAGGGTAGTACACTGTGTACTGAAAAAAAACACAGTCATGAGAGAACATGGCTGTCTGGATTTAGCAAAAGTGTGAAGAATGTTGTGCCATCCTCTTGGGTTGAGATAGGCTTGAGCAGTGCACTGGATTTTGTGGTGGTCTTACAAGGCTGGGATGGAGGGCACTCCTTCAACTCCTTACCTACTGAAGTTAGAAGGAATTTTAGGAAAATAAAGAAAAAAAGACCTTATTCCCTTTCCCAGGCTGTGGGTCACCTGAATATGCTCCCTTTCCCAGGGGTTAGCATCTTTGTGTGTTCTGTCTAGCTTTTTCTCCATGACTAACTATTCCTTTCATCATCCTCTCTTTTTGCATGCCAAATGGGCCCTGTAATGCTGTGAATCACAGATCTATGAACTCCCCAGCCACAGTAAGACAGCTCCTTTTCTGGTTCATGTCTCCTGTATATTTGGAACAGTTAGTCACACTTTTTCTGCTCTCCTTCCTCTGCTCTCCAACTGTAGAAGGAGCTGATGGGTTTTGTAACTCTCCAAGCTGGTACAGTCCCCAGATAATTTCTGTATTTCTTTTCCCTGTAGCCCTAGTGCATGAATCATGTCAGAGACAATACAGATTGAATGAAAAGCATTGCAAAAATGCCAGCTGCCATATGTGCATCCTAGCTAGTGTAAAATAAGGTAAACAGCCCTGCCCAGGACCTGGGAGGATGCTGGGAAGACCAGGCAGCTCCAGTTAATCATCTCCTCTGTTAGGCAGTTCATAAGGGCTGTAACAGGAGGTGTCACATACTGATGGGAAAATCTGTCTAGCAAAGCATCTGGAGATCTCTTCTCCTTGGATGGGTGGTGTCCTTCATCTTCACTTCTTGCGTGCGTGTGATGTTTGTTGGTAAATGAATTTGTATTAAGTTTGGGTAGAAAATTGAGGATTTTGTCCCATCAGCATTGCTGAGATTTTGAAAATATTGACCATGAATAGCAATGAAAAGTTAAAATGTCATATTACTTTTGGAAAATATGAATCTATTTTTCAGACTAAACCCTTTGATTTCAGTGATTTCAGAATATTTTATTTCTAGTTTATTTGTAATTATCCTTATGAGTACATTGTCATTCATATTTTGAAGTATAATGTTGATCAAGCTGAAACTCTGAACTTTTAACTTCTAAGTCATCCAGTTGAAGTAAGGTATTTCCATCAGTTTCAGATTCCTTTTTTTTTTTTTAAGCTGGACATTTGTTTAGAACAGATTTCTTTCACTGAGAATGGTTTGATGAGTCAACGTTTTTTTAAATGAAAACCTTTTTTAAAAAAAAAAAAATCCTGGTTGCTTCCTGTACTCCCTTTTCACAACTGATCTGTCATGTACAGTTTCTTAATTCTCTCTGACTGGAAGAACTTAGGGGATGTATAATATCTTCAATTCAAGCAAAACCAAACATGAAGCTGATGTAGCATAATAGTAGCATAGTACTATTGTTTTATTTCCAAATTTTTAAATAATAAAGGAAAATCTGTAAAAGGAAATAGGAATGATTTTATATGTTACACTTTCATTTGTTAATCCATTTTAGTCAGTACAGAAGTCTTTCACAGTTACATATAAAGAGCTGTGTCACTGGACTGTTGCTTAATAAAATGCTGTGAAAACTACAGAAATTGTAATCATAAAAGTCTCTTCTAGACCATAAGAGAGAGAAATCTTATTATAGATTTTATTTTATTCAGGAAATATATGGTTTTGTTTTGAGTTGTATTGTTTAAGCAGCTGCAGCACACTGCTGTATTCAGTTAAACATGTCCTTCCTGCAGCAGGTTACCAAGTTTTCCTGTCTGTAGTTAAATGATAAGTATTCAAATGCTTACTGCACATACATAAGGGTATTTGAGTCCTTCTTTGCAAAATGCTTTCTGTATAAATGCAAAAAGATTTGCTGCTTTGCAAAATGATCCCTTGCGTTTGCAGCAATTAGCATTAGTTGCAAAAACTGACTTGCTGGCCTGGAAAATGAGTATACTGGTGAAGGCACAGGTCTCAAATTCTATAAATTAATTAAAAAAAATAAATGTGCTATTATATCAGCAGACCAATTAATCAGTCCAAAAGACAGAGGGTTAGTTCATATGTAGTGTTTTATCCATGTTGCAAGCCACAGGTGATCCCTATCCATTCCTGCAAACAATAATGGAGAAGTATTTAAGTCAGGACGCCAACTTTGGAAAGTTTTAATTTTAGATTTATTGAAGTATTTTCGTTCTGTCTAATCAAAATACTTTTAGGGTTCGTTGGTTTCTGAAGAACAATAACACAGTGTAACAAAAAGGTAATGCCAGACTTTAATGTAACCAGAGAAATTAAATGCAGCTACTTTGTGTGTCGCAATGTTAAGTTCCTTCTTGTCTAAAAGGGATTAATGGTCTTAACAAAAGATTATTAATAATGGTTAATGGTTTAATAGGACACAGTGTTTCTGAACGAGTTCAAAATTGCAACAGGTTGGGAGGTATGTGATATATGGGTGTTCCTGCTGCGCAGACTCTCCCTGCATGGCGGGTTGGGTGGGAGAAGTCAACTCTCCGTGACACACGGGACGGTGGATCTCATAGACGTGCTGTTTTCCAAAACTGCAAGACGGTTCAATGGTAATTTGAAAGTTAATGTACTGCACTCGTGTGACAGAGAAGGGAAAAGGGACTTGCAGAGAATGCAGAGTGGAGATAGCTTGTCACCCTGGAGAGGGGAAGGTTAGTTTAACTTCTCCCTGTGAGCAAAAAGACTCATTAAGGCTGAATGAACCTTGAAAGCTTTGGAGTTCAGGTCCTGGGTGATTATTCAAATGGTTTTAGCATTCCTCTTAATTACTTTAACTACCACCATCCTCACAGTACTTTTTCAGTGGAGTTGTCCTTCGAGCTGCCTAGTGTAGCTGAGGAAAGCTGGTGTAGGTGCCTGTAAATCCCCGCAATAACGTGTTAAGAGAAACGGTCAAAATGATCAGCTCACCTTCCACAAATCCCCTCTGGGGTCAGCCCTGCTGTTGCTCCTGGTTCTTCACAACCATACATCCCTGATCTTGCCACATGCATTAAGGATTACGAGGTGTAGTGGAGGGAGGCAAAGGCAGATTTCTGCCTCTGCAGTTACAAATGACAACTCTTAACCTTTTCTCTGCTCCCCATCCTAAACCTCTTCTTTCAGTGAAGGAGAACTTTGTCTGTTCAAAAGCAGACCAAGCGTTTGAATACTTAAACCTGTGAAGAAAAATTGGTCTTTTGATTAAATCAAGTTCTCTATAAAAATGTCAGTTTTATGAAAAATATACTTTCTAAATAAAATGCATCACTGTAAAAGTAAAATATTTTAGCTCCCGGGAGTTTTAATACTGCCAGAACGTCTTATATAGCTGTAGCTTCGTTGTTCCATTTCTCCTGTTCTCGTTATGTGTCAGGTGCTGTGGTTGCCCTGCATTTCTTGTCATGGGGGGGTGGAGAGTGGCTGTACACAGCACTGTCTCAGCCTCCCAAGAACAGAGACCGAGGAGCACTGTGGCTCACAATAACTTTCTGAGAAGCTCAAGAGCTTTTAACAGGGATGCTAGCTATGATATGGTACTGCAGAAATATCCAAATTAAAATACTCTGAGATTTGCGTGAAATCTTTTGGTTCTCAGCAAAGAGGGGGTTTGTGTTCAGTATCTGAATTGCCACCAAAAATCAATCAGTCTGCCAAAGCAGCAGTATCTTTTAATTCGTTTTTCAGTGAGGGCTGGGGCAGGGCAGCTTTGTGACTGTGTGTTGGTTTTTCAGGGTTTGGACATGAAACTTCTCATCATTTCCTGGAAAGCCGAACTTGCCTGACTTCACTTGCTTCTGGTGTGTTTGCAAGTGGAAGAGATCTCATGCGCTTTGCCCCAGGCCATGCCGTGCCCCTTCTTAGGAAATGCTTGGTTTCCATTACAGATCTCTGTTTACAGTGTCCCAGGGTGACACAGTATTGGGAAATTTATAAAACAAAACCAAAATCCAACTCTAAGGCTAAATGGTAGAGAAAGTGATTGCTGTCACTGTCCCTTACTGTACTTTGAATAATCACTTTGCGGTGCTGGCTATGGACCACTTTGAGCCACTGTATGCTATTTGTTTCTTGCAGCTTTTTTTGTTTGCTGAAGTTGGCTTGTTTATGTTCCTTAAGTAAGACCCCCCCCTCTTCATGGGCCCCTTTCATATGCTTATTTAAATCCCACATCTTTTTTCACAGCAGCTGAGGGCCGCTCTCTGCCATGGCTGGACTATGAGTCATTTCATGGGTGCAGAAAACTTCCTCATTTTAATCTCTCCTGTACCTGTTGGCAT
This sequence comes from Buteo buteo, assembly GCF_964188355.1. Classification (NCBI taxonomy): domain Eukaryota; kingdom Metazoa; phylum Chordata; class Aves; order Accipitriformes; family Accipitridae; genus Buteo; species Buteo buteo. The sequence continues at coordinate 13,451,214 of NC_134195.1, read as the reverse complement.
TTCAGCTGTATTTCTTCTCTAACCTAGAAAGGTCTTCCAACAGAGGGGAAGACTTCTTGTGGCTATTTTTAAGAAATAGTTGTCTTCCTTTATGAGCTTGTTCCATGTCTTAATTCATGTACAGGGAGTTAGTCACTTTTACCTCTCAGTTTGAAGCTGTGATATTCATATTCTCACTATGTAAGAAAACTTCGAAAAAGCAAAGTGGTTAGATTGTTTCAACAAACAAAAACTGATTTTCAAAATTATTTTATTGTGCCAGACTTGATAATCTTGTGTTGCTTCTGTGGACAGAGAGTGATGGCATAGGATTTTCTACACAGTATTTATAGACATCTTGGAGGAAAAAGGATTTTGCAGTCTGTGTGCACATTCAAGTCATGTTTCCCCTGGTAAGACAGACCAGTCCTTCAGTGTGGTGAACATTTGCACTTGCAGAACACATTCGGCGCCTCCTCAACTCCAAGGCAGTGCAGTGGGTTCAGCCCACCACATAATGAAACCTTGCATTATCTTCACATATACACCAACACATTTCACGTAGTCTACTGGAAATCTGCTAACCACAATTGGTGCACTGTGCTGAATTTGAAATGGCAACACTTTATTATGCATAACCAAGCCCTACAGTTCCCTTTCAGTCCCAGAATGAAAAGCCCAGAATCTGCAGCTGGTCTGTAAAAGTCTATACCAGTTTTAAGATGGTTTTATCAAAACAGAAGTAAGATTTGGGACTGTCCAAGTTATTACCGGGCCATTTTATGGCCCTACGTGCGTTCTGGTGGAAGGGAAGAAACCGTAAGAAGACCCATAGCTTCCTTCAGCTTAAAAGCTCTGTTGCAGGAGAGTTAGGAAGCTTTCCATAAGTGTGTGAAGTGTGCCTCAGAGCTCTTCTTGTTCTAATCCAAGAGATAATCTTAAAAGATGTGTGACAATCTTCAGTAACCTGAGATCCAGATTATCCAAGAGATAATATGAAAAGATATGTGGCCATGATGTTTCTCCATCACTCAAAAGGGTCACAAGGACACAGAATGTACGTCTTGGAGCCTTGATCTGTTTCTTGGCTGCAGCAATGCAAACCCTTACTTCCTTCTATTTATTACTCATTCATTTGTTTGATGGAGATTTTTAATTGAATGAAGGTATACCATTATGCTCAAATACCACTTCAAATATTAGCAAGTACTTAACATATGAACAGACTGTAGAAAAATGATGCTTCAGAAGAAGCAATTTATATCATTTTTTATAAAGAGATATATTTCCTGAGAGAATGGAATTACAGTAATTACAACTTGAACTTGCCATTGTCTTGGTTTTGGTTCGGTTAAACCACGACAGTCATAATCTTTAAAATCATCAAAAACATTTGAAATTAACACCAGCTGTACACAAACAGAAAACCCAGACTTTGTTTTTTAAGATACTGAGTCTGGTGAGACTTTGAGAAGACCCATCTTTGAGACCATGTTTGGTACATTTGAGAACCATGCTGAGCACACTGCAATGGAGCTACACATAGCAAGGCAATCGGTAGAGCATCTTGACATCTCACCTCTTGCCATTAGGAGGAGGGATCAGCCAAATGCAAAATGATGCATTGATTCCATCTGGATGACAGTAATGCCCAGGATGACAAGCCCCTGCTTACTTTGCCTTTTGTAGATACTTCTGTAATAAAGACATTCCAGGTTCCTTCACTAAATGTCGTCCTCCAAAGACAGTAAGTTAATTTTTGTTCCCTCTGCATTTCCTACAGGCTATAACAAGGGGCTAGTCACTGAATGCTATGTATTTATACAGTGAAGTGCTGAAAGTTGGGAAGCATGGCTTTTAAAAAAAACCCCACAACCCAGCTTCCAGTTTGTGGCTCCCTACTGAATTGTGGATTAAGCACAAGGCAGGAGTCACTGACTTGCAGACAAATCAGCTACTGAGACCATCACCAACGTTTTGCCTCTTAGAGAGCATCTCCCAGCTCTGAGCTTCTACCCTTATACCTATCCTCTAATTTTAAGATGAAAATTGCTATTTTACCACTGTCAAAAGATGTCAGAGAAAGCCCAGTTTGGCCAGAGCTGTGTGTGAGCAGCACGTGGCACTGAGGGGCTTGCTGCAGGGAGGGGGGGAAGCTCTGAGATGTGGTCAGTCTTTGTCCATGGGTCAGAATGAAAGGGCTGCTCTGAAAGTGCCACCTGCCTCTGGCTGCTTAAGTAACCCCCGTGCGACCAATTAGGACATGAAGGATTTGTTTTTCAGCTTGTGTAGAACCACTAATTTCATTTATCAGTCTTGTAGCCTTCCTTTCCAACGTGACCATCACAGGGCCATGAGAGTGCTCTAGGAGTTCCTGATGCTTGAGTCCTGATTCACTCAAATTGCAGCTGCCAGTGTATTCCAGTTCAAATACACGGGGGTATGCTAAGGCCACCTTCACTGTTATATGTATATAAGTATTTTTTTTTTAAAAGGCCACATATCAAGTATATGAAAGAAATGTACACGAAGAAGTACAGTTGTTCAGTGAACACCCAAAATACCCAGGCATGTATATGAAATGGGTGACTATACAGTAGCCTATAGCAGTAGTTGGTAACAGGACAGCTACTGTACAAAACATAACTGTAACAACATCTGAATAAGTAGATACGTTAACACTTTAGATTTTAGTTGTGCTTTACTAATGCATCTTCTTGTTTCTTTCAATTAGCAAAATACTAGTTTTCAGCGGTAATACATATATTCTCATTTCTCCAATTCTGTCTTTTCTCTATCTCTGTATTTCTTTTTTCTTTGTACTGAGGGAAAATCACAATTGATGAGACTCAGCAAATGTGTTCACAAGATAAATATATGTAGCACTGTTAGGGAGTATGCTTAAATCTAATAAGCAATATTTAGGACTCAGGCTTTGGTTTATAATAGGAAAAGAGAACGAAACTGCTTATGATAACCAGAAAAGACACACCTGTATTCTGCAATATATTTCTGTAGCTGCTTCAAAATAAACTGCAAATTACTGAAAATCTTGTGCTACCTTCCCTGGAGAGAGAGAATTTAAGACTGTGAAAGCTTCATGAGTGTTTAATAATAGTCTTTTATATTCTTGACTAAGCAATGGTGATGATGTATTGCAAGATTAATACATAAATCATTAGGAAACTTTAGTCATTTTAATACAGCAAGTCTGTGTTTTGCTTAATTCACTGATTCATCCTAAGGCATATATTGAAATTTTGTGTGGCCTTTCATTAAAAACCCCAGCATGTCACCCACGTTTTGCATCACTTGTCTTTTAATGGAGCACATAGCAATCGGGTTGTTCTGCAGTTTGATCTCGGAGCACTCTGCCCTCCAGGCAAATTAACACGCTGGAAATTGGGGAGCGTGGTGATGGGTGAGGGGAGGATAACATGCGCAAGACAAGTGCGGTGTGAAGGAGGTCCGCACCAGGAAAACCACTGCTAGCACCGGCCAGGCTAATGCAGCTGTGCGTCGGTCAGTACGGTCACAGGTCCTCTGAGCCTTTTGTTGAAGCAAGACGGGGCGGGGAAGGGAACGGGTGCTGTCACTGCACCCTTCTTCCAGTCGGTCTGTATCCGCTTCCTCCACATGTGTGCATAATGCAAAAGCAACCGTTAATGAAAGAGAAAAAGCCGAGAGCAGCGTGAGAGCCTGTGCACAGGAGGTGTGGAGGAAGTGGTCTGTGCAGAGCAGCAATTTTGTTTTCCCTGTTACTCAGTGGGTACCCTGAGCTGACTTAATGCTCTTCACTAAACGTGGTATCACTGGATGTAAATGGGAGACCTCTACAGAACACAGACCAGCTAAAGCCAGCCAGAAAAGAAACCAGAGTAAGACTGACTGCCAAGGCAAGTGCTAAACATGGATCCAGTTTTCAAACTTGGATAGAAGCTGAGTCCATATTTAAACACCTCATTAGCCACTGCAGGCTCCAGTTTGAAATTTGGCGTCTCATTACTTTTTACAAATACATTGCCCCAGCATGCTAGGGAGACTGCTGCCAGAGACAGCACTATGGAGACGAGTGGTAAAATCAGCTTCTGGTGGAAAAGAAGAAAAAAAAAATTAGAAAAAAAAATCAGCAAACCACAAAGCCCTCACTCACTTACTCACTCCAAAATTGAATACTTACTTATTTTGGTTTGGCAAAAATACGAAACAATCCCTTTCTCTTCTCCTCCCTAATTTTTGTAATGACAATTCAAACTTGTCAGTCTATGTTGCACAATATCTTAAGCCAAAAAAAAGAATTTCTGCTAAAAATTAATTGAACAGAAAATTCATAGCCTGCCTTATCCTGGTCCTTTATTCATCACTTATAGAATCAATAAAACATTATTTTAAAAGGAAGGAGAAGGTCTTGTATATTGCTCCTCTCTTGGCCGGATTTCAAAGCAGCTAATTAAATTCTGTCTGCCTTAACTCTTCCTGTAGTTTCCATTTAGTGAGTTGTGCATTGCCCTATTTTATCAGCACCGACTTGGCAAAATGCTATGGAAGGGCATCCCCCAGGGGAGACTGTTTTCCATGGTAGGAAGAATGGTCCACAGAGACCCCCACTCAAATGAGTGGCTTAGAATGAACTTCTCCATGCTACCGACGCCAGGCATGCCACTCCTTCCCACCGGACTTCTTCCCACCAAGTCCTTGCTCTGCTTTTCCTCCCTGCTGACCGTGCACAGGCTTGCCAAACCACAGCACATGCTTTCTGGCGTAGCTTGAGCATGGTGGGCAGTATTTATTAGGACGGATCCCTGGGCAGTTGAACACCAGTACCTCCTAGCTCTCTAGCTGACTGGCCAGCCTGTGTGTATATCTGGGAGCTGGGAGCTACCAGTCTTTTGCCTGGCTGGCCACCTAGTTAGGAGGCAGAGTTTCTCTGCTTGAGAGTCTGCCTGCCTTGCTGTGAAGCATCGATACCCTGTGTCCTCAAGGGTCCACGCGTCGCAGGCACCTGGTGTGCACTGGTGTGCCAGCACAGTTTGCTGGTAAGCTGTGCTCTGCTTTAGGCTGGTTGGCCTCTTGTATGTACTTTCATTTCAGAAAGCTTTTAGAGCCTTCAGAAAATGAAAGCAATGTGGAAATGCATAATGTCAATATTATTTTATTTAGTATACAATTATACTTTCATTCAGGGTAGAAAATGTACGTACAGAGCATAGAGCACCAAGAGAGGCTAGATTTAGATGCATAGGTTTTAAATCTAATTCCGTGTGTAAGAGGAATATATTTTATGGTTTTGAACTGAAAGAGGGTAGACTTAGATTAGATATTATGAAGAAATTCTTTACTGTGAGGGTGGTGAGGCACTGGCACAGGTTGCCCAGAGAGGCTGTGGCTGTCCCATCCCTGGCAGTGTTCAAGGCCAGGTTGGATGGGGCTTGGAGCAACCTGGTCTAGTGGAAGGTGTCCCTGGTCTAGTGGAAGGTGTCCCTGCCCATAGCAGGGGCGTTGGAACTAGGCTATCTATAAGGTCCCTTCCAAGCCAGACCATTCTGTGATTCTACCTGTATGTGCCTGGGAGATGCCATCATGGTACAGGTACAGGAGCCTACGTGCTCCTATTTTTCTGATGCATAAAGTCAAGACTGGATGTAATGAAATCAAGTAGCAGTGTTGATCTTTTTTCCAACGTGGCATTTAAACAACACGATTCTAGTAAGATGGGGTCTCACAGACAAAACAGTTGTTCAACAAAAATCCTTGTCAGTTCTGTGTCACAGGTTATTCCTCTGTCTTATGTAGTCCATTGATGTTGGATTCCTGGAAAGCAAAAAGCACACACAGAGAAAATGGGAAGAGAGCAGGTAATCATTGCAGGGGTTCTGCCAAAAGTGTCTGCTCTGTGTATCCAATTTTATATCCTTCATATCTATAGTATGTTATTGAAGTCTGATTCCCCACTGCCTTGCAAATCATTTGCATCTCTGCACTGTGATATAAAAGGCTTCCTCGCTGATTGGATAGCTTTTTATATCTTCTCAGCACTCATGTTTCTCTGACATAGATATCTATGCAAAGTACAAGGCTTTTGAGGATCCGGCCCTTGTAGTTCATGCTTCATTGCCACAAGGTAAGTCAAAACAGCACTCGCACAAAATGTGGGAATGAGAAGTCATGGGGAGCGTTCGCCGTCCTCCTGCCTGGCATCTGAAGGTTACTGAAGGCCAGACTAGACCCAGGCAGAACAAGTCAGGGTAGTCCCGAGCCCTGCTTCCCTGCAAGCCGCTTGCCAGACGGGATCACTCTTAATTCATCTCGGGAAGCTTGTCCCGTGCCTCAGCTTGCGTTCTCCACCGGTGGGGGAACGGTGGCACCGATGGAGAAGTGCCAGGGTTGGCTGCCAGCTGGCTGCCGGAGGCGGCTTCGGATGAGTGCTTCTTCCCATGGGTGGCGTGAGCTCTGCCCCGCACGGCTGCGCAGGGGAGGCTCGTAGTGGCTGAGGATCTGGTCCTTCAAGTTAAAAGGGTTGAAATATGCATGAAGCATAAGGTGACATTTTGAGTGTCTCAGATCAGAGCACGGACGTTACTGAATTTAAAATGTAACTGCAATTTCCTGACTAATGCCGAGTCACTTTTATATTCATGCAGTGATTGTTCTTTATTCTTAAAATAGCCCATTTTACCCTGAGGCGCAGGTGATATCTTTATGATGATGGAGCTACGTTATCCAGCACATTACAGCTCGGGCCATTGGTTTGTACAAGGGCTGTTTATGATCAGCTGTCCTTTTTTATTCTCTCTCAATTTATACAATGCTTTTGTAGCCTGTTTGTGATTTGCTTGAACAAGAATCCAGCAGAGGAAAAAAAAAAAAAGAAGAAGAAGAAAAAAGAGATGCACTGGAGATGCAGTATTATTGTCTTTTACTTCTTGTAGCTGAGCTGTACAATTTACCATTGTGTCTCAAGGTTTCTGAGTCCATTCAGATAACATGACCAGTTAAATTGCTTCAGTAGCCTTACACCTCTGCAGAGAGTCATCCTGTTTGCTAGCATCCGGGGCTTTCTGTGGTGAAGCGTACAGGATATTGTAAGTAAGGTATTCAATGAGAATGAGATAACAAAAAGAACTCTGAGACATACTTGTTATTCATTCGAAATAAAAACCTTGCATGTAGTAGCAACCACAGAAAACCAAAGGCAGGCTTTTCAGCAGAGTAGGAGCCTCCGCAGCCCGGACATTTGCTGCACTAAGGGTGAAGGTGTAAAGGCTGGAGCTGGAGCTGCGGCTGTCACAGAGGCAGGACAGCAACTAGGGGGAAGGAGAGAGCTGGGAAAGTGAGATCTGCTCCTGGGTGGGTTCCCCTCTCTCTCCCTCCACCAGCAGTAGCTGCTGCCCCACCGACCCGAACCCCTGGCTCCGCATCAGCACCAGCAGCGAGCAGTGCCGCTTCCCCAGGCTCTGGCAGAGGGAAAGGGGATCGGGACCAGAGCTGTTCTGCTACCCCCAGGAGCCCGTTGCTTTAGGCTGCCGCCTGCTTTGCCTATGAGCTGTCTGTAATGCCTGGAATTACCTTTGGTTCTGCTAAGCACAAAAAAGGTTAGATGAGAGGCTGTAGTAATTACAAGAGTGAATTGTCATGGCATAGGAATTTGTGGAAGTGGTGCTGAGGCCCCAGTCAGGAGGAGCATTTTAAGCGACATACCTGCTAATTTGCATGGAACTAGCTTGCTTATTTAAAAAAAAAAAATACTGCTGCCTGCATGCAGTGAAACCCAACTAATCAGCAACTCCTAGAAAGTTTGACTTGAAAGAGAGGTGCACAGGAGCCTCAACAGGTAATGTTTTGCCGTAACTCCCGGTATTTGTGTGCCTTCGTCGCACCTCCTGTTTGGCACAGACCCAGCCAGCCACCTTTGCTCTACAGGCTGTATATGGTATAACTGTGGTTACACTTGCAGCTGCTCTCCTTGCCCCATCTTTTTATCCATCTCTTTAGCTGTGCGTAATCTGGTGTGTCACTGGGGCAGGTGCAATGATTGCCTTACTCATCTGTACTGTGCCCAACACAAGAGCCTTCATCAGAAACTAGTAGGTCCTGCTGCAATACAAATAATAATAACCAGGAGCAGTATATTCAGGCATGGATTTACTGGGTGGGAATAGAGTATGTATGTGTGGGAAGAGGGCAATGAGGAAGGGGAGACTAGTTTGAGGGCCTCTAGGTGATGATATCCTGGAGATTGGTGCCTCAGCATTTCTGGTTTAAATGGTTGGATGTAGAGAATCTGGCAGGTACCGTGTAATTTTATTTTCATTTTTTTCCCCACCATAAATCAGACTTGTTTTCTGACGGAATAATCACCAGAACTCCAGCAAACAACACGCCTGCCAATGATAAGCTGTTTCTTCTGGCGACTCAATGTATAGCTGTTTGTTTGCTGGATATTGCAAAAGGCAGTACATTTGATGTTTGTGCAATTCTGTTTTCCTTCTGATTATTTTTACGTGCCTCTCCCTCTCTCTTTCTGTCCTGTATACAGATGTTCGTATTCACCCCATGGAGCCTATGCCCAAAGCAAACTTGCCCTTGTGTTATTTACCTATCGACTACAGCATCTTCTGACTGCAAATGGAAGCCATGTGACTGCTAATGTAGTAGACCCTGGAGTAGTGAATACTGAGCTCTACAAGCATGTCTTTTGGGTTGTAAAAGTGGCCAAATGGATGACAGCCTGGCTATTTTTCAAGGTATGCAGTTTTTAAAATTATTTTGTTGCCTTGCCCCTGCATCGTAAGAGCGATAGTCAGCACGGAGCTGAAGGTGTTTCCGAGTTTATCATAATGTATGGTATTTATTGCATTTCTCTGTGCTGATGAGATGTACAAAGTTGATAAAGACAGACCTTCCCCAGAACAAACTCTTTAAAGGAAGAGAGCGAGCTTTCCCAGTAAGGGAAGGGAATGCTTCTCACTGTCTGTGCCCATGCACTGATTATCTCTGCCCTGATCTATCCATGTGCCTTTGTGCATGTATGGGGGCAGAACATCATCCTAACACAGAGCCAGAATATGCAAAGTGTTCCTCGGAAATGTCTTGTACGTCCTCGTAATGAGAAGCAGGCATGATCTGGCACGGTCTACATGTACGCAACATGTTCTAGAGAAAAGGGCAAAGGGAAGGAGGAAGGTGTACAAAACTGGTGGGAAGTGGCCATACTCCAGGTGGTGCGGGTCCAGACGCTCATGTTCTGGGAGATGGGACAATTTTCATTTAGATTTTTCATTCTAACATGTACTTGTAATGGTACCTGATTTTCTATTATCTATTCCTGGTCTGCATTAGGAAACTTAAAGTTGTTTGATAAAGCCGATACAGAAGTGGGGCAGACCCAGCTATGCTTAACTTCAGTAGCATTTTGTAGTGGTGTAAGTAGATCAATCTGAAATCAGTTTAGCTGCGTAGGTACAATCTCCTCATGCGGACAAGCCTTAGGAGGCCTTGTGCTGAGAAAATGTACTGCTTATAACTCTTTCAGAAAGTAGTTTTGGATTAAGTGAATGGAACCTGATTCCATTAGAGAAAATTAAATGTCCTAATTAAAATGAAGTATTTTAGATCAAGGGGCATGTCCCACAAAGCAAATTAATTTTAAACTTTGATATGGAAATATCACTAGCTTTAATTTTAGAAACGAAACTGGAGGCTGGAAGAGTGGCTGTAAAATAAGATGCAAACAAATAAACCCATATTTAAAAAAATTAATAGTATCTTCTGAGTACACCTTGAATATTGCAATAAAATTGTAATAGGAATGCTCATAATATGTAATGCATTCTTAAAGAAGCAGAATGCATCTTTGCCAGACTGTATATATTAAACTTGTTTTGCCTCTTGTGATTGCCATTTTAAATATCAGTCTCAGCTGGTGGTGTTTTTTCATTGGACTTACTTCACCTTGCTAACATAACAGTTTCATGTAGATGTTTAGGTTGTGCTCAGCATTTCCTCTAGAGCCACAAAATTCTGACAAAATTTCTGTGTCTGAGAGTGAGAACTCAGTCTCTTGTTTACAGCACTCAATCCCATACGGTTTTATTGGTGTGCCCAGGGAGACATTTTTGTATTATACTGACCACGTTTAGACACTGAATGGGATGTCACTGAACACACATAAAATTAGTTTGGATTTATCCAAAGAGGGAGTCTCCTACTTACAGCTCTAATAGTAATGCCGCCAATAGTTCCTGATCACTTCCTATTCTTTGGATGAGGTACTGTTCTAAAGGAATTCTGCCTTGCAACAGGTGACGGACAGACATACTGACTTGCATGGAGGTGTGATGTGTGTACTGCCTGAAATACATCAATTGCTTTTTGAGTCAGAATAACTTCAGGTTTGGATAACTGAATGCTTCAGTTATTGAGGTTGAGTTTTTCACATTTTTATATAACACTCGTTGTGGTTTTCCTATAAGCCAAAGGAGAGGAAAACTCTTACTATCACTCTTCCCATCCGCCCTTAGAATTCTGAGTTACAGCTCCGACTTCTACTCTTTCCTTATTGCTTAAGATAAGTTTATGTATTCGGGACTGACTTTGCCTTCCTTTCTCACATTCAGGAGCACTTCATCATATAGGTACGCTGTGTTCAGCTCTGGCAGAACAGAACTACATCGCAAGGCGATGTTTAGCTCCATGGCAAGCTCATGTTAAAAGCCTGCCTGGTGATTTCAGTATCACTGTATTGAGTGCTGTAGTATCCAGCATTCAAGCCTGGGTGGGTCTTGTGGGTCTTGTGTTGGTCTTGTGCACTAGGGTAAATTTCCCCTGAGAAAAGTAAGAAAGCAAGTACAAGAAAATTCAGTTGTCTGATAATATTAACTGATAGTTGGTGTTATGGTTTTCCTCTCCCTGGGAATTTCAGTCCAGAGTGCACATATATGAATCTTCCTTCTAGGATTATGGCAGTAATGCAGTGGAAATAAGGTGATAGCTCTCTAATCATATTGGCTCAACTAGCTTTTATCAATCACTCTGAAGTATTCTGGAGCATTTTCTAAACGCATGCAGGAAATTGCTTCACCCACTGCAACCTGGCGCTCGTGAGAGCCAGCACAGCCCAGATAGCTCTGGTGAGGAAATGCATCACGGATTTATCACATCACATTCCCTCAGGAGCGAGTCAACATGTTGTTTGATTTAATTCCAAAATATTGTGGCAGAGCCTCCACTACCTTTAAATGCATTTCTGCCAGCACTGGTCCCAGTTGCATTCAAGTCAAATACCTCCTAGGGATTGCAGCCTGGCCCCCACTCTCGCTGGGCTGCTCGTATTTGAAATGGCTTAGTGTGGCAGACAAGACTGTCGGCTCAACATCCGCCTCAGAGCTGCCTCAAGATATTTAGGTACTTAAACAAATAAACCTACAGTCTTGTAAATAGAGCATGATACGTACACATAATTTAGCAAAGTATTAACAGCCTGAGTTTCTCTGAACTGGGAAACATTGTCTTCTGGTCTTCATAGGTAGCTCAGAACAATCACTGCCGAATCAGTTTGGGGTTTTTTTCCCCAATTAGCTGCCTTGGGAGGCACCCCTGTAGAAGTAAGATAGGCCAAGCTAAAGGATCCAGTGACAGTCAGAAAATTTGTGAAACGAATGCCTGCCCTTCAGAAGTGATGTTTTCATTCGTTCTCAGCTTGATTTTTTCCCAGGAAAGTTATTGTCTGCTGTGGTACTTGTTCTTTAAATTTCCATTTTTCAAATGTTTTATCTACATTATTAATAAACAGGAATTGCACCTGTCACACACAAGAGAGAAATTGTGTTTATTCCTCAAAAAAAAAAAAAAATTGATTTCTACCCCTATGACTTCTCAGTAAATAAAAGCTGATGAGCTGTCACGGTCCTCTGCAAAGTGCAGTGAAATATGGTGTCCCTTAGGAATTTTTAACATAAAGTGATCTTCTTTTTGAAGAAGTAAAGTCCAAACTCGTAAACAAAAACTAATTAATAAGATCATAATAGCCTAAAAAGACATTTGTCGGGCATCAAATTGCAACTTAGCCAACTGTACAACACACCAGTTTTAGTGACAGGTACTGTCCAAGCTGGAAGCCAGGAAGGTACCATTTCCCTCTCAAGTATTTCTGCTTCTGCTATGGGTACTGAATATTCATTCTTAAGCCAGATGGCCTCTGCCTGTGGTACAATTAAAATGCCTTAGAGCAGAAAAAAAGTTGATTCGCATTAATGTGCAATGGTAGGGACTGTTCTGCTCCATATGACTTTGTTATGTCACTGAAGTAGAGACATTTCCCACATAGCAGTGTTGTAAACTTCCCCAAACTTTTATGACAAGCTTGGTGAACGTGTCATTATCAGATATAGAGTATTCGGTCCTTTCAGCTCCCTCAGACTGGTATTTAGGAAGGCATTGTGGAAGGAAGACTGCGCATCAGATCTTGTCTCAGCTGTCATTTCCAAAGACATAGTGCCATGTAAGTGATTATTGACTGACAAACTGAAAATGAGTCGGACTAGTGACCCCGCCGGCCTGTAAAAGTAAAGGGAAAGGCTTCAGCAACACAGGCTAGAAATCAGCCAATATAAACTAGTTCATTTCTTTCCTCTGTCAAAATAGGCTTAACTTTAGTGTAATTTTCCTGTAACATTTTTAAAGAAATGCTTCCAGTCTGTAAATGCTGCTAGAAAACAAGATCTAGAGAACGTGGATTCATCATTCATGCCAGAGGACACAGTCATGCAGGTCTTATTGCAGCATTTCTTATTCAAACTGTCCCTTTGGCACTCTGAATGTAGAAAATTCATTTCATCCTCCCCCCCCGAGGTGTCAGAAGACAAACACATCACAACACAATAACACCAGCTGTAGAGAACAAGAATAATTAAATTCTACAGCTGAAAGCAGCAATTCATCAGCATCAACATCTTCCGTCCGAGTGGTGTGTGGTCCTCACGTAAAGCTAGTCTGGAATTTTCTCACAAAACGAAAACTCCTTGCAGAGATATGTCATTTGCAGTTAATTTTTGCAAAAGACTTTTCAGATCAAAGAAGGATTCTGGTCAAAATCAGAGAGAAGGAAACAGTGTATTTTATTCCAGTAATTCTGGTTTTTAAACAGATCCCATTTTTGTACACATTGGTACAGGGGTTTAAGCTTCAGAGCCATAGGGCTTCTTTTTTTTCCATCTAATAAATATTTGATTATTTCTACAGCCATAGAACAATTCTAGGGGGAAAGATGGAAGGACCAACCGGAGAAGGCTAATGAGCAATCCACCTTTGAGCTCCCAAATCCTGGTGATCTGGGTATTTTTGCATGTGAATCCCTGGACTTGGGTAGGCACCCAGGTCCTGCCTGTTACAGGGTCCGTGAATCTAGCTTGACTGCTTTATTTATTCTAACTACTGAATAAGAAAGCTTCAGATCACGGTGTCTTTTGTGTCTGTCCTAATTAGGATCAGACCCCCTCTAAAGTAGGCTGACTCTCGGTGCACACCTAAATAGCATTGGACCCTAGTCTCCACTGAATCTGTTGTTCCCCTGTGTCCCAAGATATTGGTTTTTTTGTGCATGTTTTCTCAGGTCTAAGTAGTCAAAATGTTTATTTTAAGAGACATGTTGAGAGTTGCTGGAGAGCGTTTTGATGGCAGAAAAGTGAAGGATTTTGTTGCATGCCTTGTTGTATGGCATGCAAAGGGGTAAGGATGCTGTACGGCACAGCACAAAACTGGTGGGATTGTGTTGGAGTGGATCAGATGGAGTCAAGGCTGTTGAAGTTCTTGTTTATAACTCTTATTTGGAGCAGCTGCTGGCATGATCTATCCCCAAACCACACCCAGGCTTCCTCTTGGATGGTGCTAGTTGGAACAGGCCGAAACACAGCCATGGAGCAAGTGAAAAATGAAGCAGTGTGCACAGTCAGAGATCCATCTCATGCCCTGTCGCACAGTTTTAGTTGTTTGATTAAAAAGAGAAAAGCATTCCTTTTTTTTCCTGACAATGTGAAATGGGAAGACTATCTTCCATCTTTCAGAAGTGTTCACAGAACAGGAAAACTGTCTTCATGTCTAATGCTGCCGGCAGGATTGACCTTTTTTAGCCTGGAAAATGGTCTAAAAAAACCACAGGTTAAACCTACACTATGCACTATGTAAAAACCTATGCTTGCCCTATGTGAAAAAGTTTTGGAGCGAAACTTTTGGACTGGTAAGCAACTGAAATGTTGTGATATCATTTTGCTGGCAAGTCAGAAGCACTGAAAACGGGTATTTGTACTGTGTAAGAAAGAGTTTAGCCTTAGCTCCTGTGTGGTAGAAGATTGTTGATTTAACTTGACAGCTCAGGCAGATTCTTTCATTCTCTCTGAAAGGAATCCAATTTGTATCCAGAAGAGTGAAAAAAATAGTCTCTGTATTGCTGTAATGGGAGAGAGTAAGTAAACAGTTAAGAAATTGTGAAAATCTATGAGCCTAACCAGTGCTAGCACATCAGCACCTATCGTTTTGTAATCTGTAACTATTTTCATATTCAGAACCCACAGAGTTAGTTAGGAAAGACATTTTCCATCAATGAATTTATTCCTTGCTAACATTTCTTAGCAGTACTTTCTGATGTATTTGGTTAATACCTTTGTATGGTATTCTGTTCCCAGTCAGACTTGTTGAAAGTGGAGGAAACACAAAAGAGGAAGATAATTTGCTGTGGACCAAACACATGCCAGTGACTTAGTACTGATTCCTGTCAGCTTAGAAGAAGATAACCCCAATGCCTCTAATGTAAAGGTCTCAAAAAAGAGGTTGAAAGGTTGGGGAATTAGAGAAAATCTTGAAATTTCAACTAGACCATTAGCCTTTCACCTTCAATCCGTAATCTTTATAGTTAAGGGTTATAGCAGCACACTACTGTAATTCTCCCTCATGCGCCTGGGCAGTTCTACCTCCATCACCACGTAGTTAAAATTCCATTTTCGGTCAGGTAATACAACGCTGTTGGAAACTTGAACCCAGTGGCAGCAGAATACAGGGCAGCCACTAATCTTTGTCATCAGCATATCTCTCAGATACCACTTTGAGAGAGGGAAAGAGCAAGGGAGAGAGGAGACCACCACAGCCCCACCGAAACGACCCATTCAGCAAGGCTAGGAACAGGGGTTACAGGCAGTTTCTCTCTTGCATATGAAAGAGCCATAACACTGAGTTAAGGACAAACACCACCAGCTTCCCTTGGAAAATCCTGCTATTGAGCTTACAGGCAAGCAGTAGGTTGGAATCAGATCACTAAAATAAGGAGATGAGGAGGAAGAGATTGTGGGAGTGCATATTCATATACATATATATATATATATATACACATACATAGACAGTTTGCCACCAGGTGTGGTGGCATTATAGATCAATTAATATTTCTCTGGGGATGACCGACCTAAATTCCTTATTGTTTTGCTACATGTGAGTAATGCATCTATAACAAAACAATGCTGATGAAATTTATATTGCAGAGCCCCACCACCTAAAGCCCCTACTCACTACAGAAAAATTAATTTTAGGAGGTTTTGGAGATTTATGGCCACTCCTTTCCCCCCTCTCTGAATGTGACAGTCCTTAATCTACCAGTAATCCAAGAAGACTGAAAAACTTTTCAATGAGGAAGGAAACTTTCCCATAAACAACATAGACACAATTTTTAATGGTTATCCTGAGCTTTCAAAGGTTGAGAGAAAATGCCGAGTTCTGCCAAGAAGGTGAAAACATTCCCTTTTCCAGTGGTCTAAGGCATCTATGCCTGGAAGCTACCGGTAACCGGTCTTCTAGTTCATAAATGTCTGTAATATGAATGCCTGCATCAGAGCTGTTCATCCAGTGATCTCCTCATGGTTACTGCTAGTACTGGATCTGTCTTATCCTAAGATAAATATCTACAGTAGGCCAGATGAGTCAAGTCCTTCTAGGGCCAGTTTATCTCTGTGAACAATGAAGGGATCCTCTGGTGACTAGCTCAGCTGTCCTGTATAAGGGTATAAAGTTAGGTATAGAGGATGAATCCCATCCCAAGGCAGAGAATATTAAATCTGTGTTATTTTAAAAACCAGCAATGCTAGTAAAGAACTGAAGGTAATATGGTTTTGCATGTGCACAGGAGAGAGTAGGAACTGGAAAGGTGTGTGGACATAGCTGGGGCATAAGTAATCTGTAATCAAGATCAAGCTGGTTTTTCAAATGGCAGCTTTAAGGTATTTGGAGTATCAGACCATTTCCTCTATAAGTAGGAAATGTGTTCGTGGGCAGCCACAGGTGAGGAAATCCCAGTTACTTCTGAAATGTATTTCTCATATATGTTTACAATCCATCGTGTGCCTCCACTATTTATCACATAGATATTGCCATGCATTTACATGGGTAGTTATGTGTACTCCCTGTACATATTTGTAATAGTGTAATGTATGTAACAAGAGAGAACCACAGAAAGCAAACACCACCCACTACTTGAGGAAGAACTGGAAACAGCAAATACATTTTTTAAAATACCAGTAGCATCCAACACCCAGTTTGTGAGTTTTGAAAAGTTTCAATTCAGAAGTCAGTTGAATAACTCTGGCTTTAGTAATGACTATAACAGTTATGATTGCCAGCCTCAAACATTCATGTTTGCATTTTAGAAAGGGTACTGAGATACTGCAAGATGTAGTTCACATAGTTCATTTTGTTCTCATTATGTTTTTAGCTAAATATATGGCATTTTGGTGCAGTGGCTCTAGCCCCCATTTTTCTAGAAGGAACTTGATCCTAGAACTGGCACAAACACAAGTCATTAATACAATCTGTCCAGAGTTAGTGGTTTCTATATGTTATTACATATTTAAACATTCTCTTTAAATTGGTTCTGTGAGTCTCTTCAGGGCCAATGACTACATTCGGTTGTTGCCATCTCGGTGCTGGAAGGGGAAGTAACCACAGGAGTTACGTCACCACAGACCAGGCGCTCTGCGGGGAATACAGAACATACGCAGAAGAGGATTTGGATGAAACCTGAGCAATGTGCAATAAAACAAGAATGAACTTGGACAGCTTATCAGGGATGGGATTTGTAGTGGTATTTGTTTGGCCCCATCACGCTGACCTACTTTTCAGTCCCTGGAAAAGGAAGGAGGTGCTGCTGCTGGTCCTAGGGTCAGGCAGTCTGGAAAAAATGAGTTGCTCCCAATGTCTCTTAATTGCTCACCAAAGTCTTGGAGCTAGCCACCACCAACTTACAAGCTTACTGTCTTATTACTAGTTTGTCCAGTTTAGCATAAATGTTACTTTTTGAATGAAGAGCAGGGGCCAGTTGGTGCCCTGTGCCTGGCCGCCCTGTGTTCCCACAGCTTTGCCGTGAGCGGCGTTGTGCAGTGCCTCTCCAGCTGCCTTCCATCCCTGCAGCAGGCAGCTGTGTGCTGAGGCTGAATGTGTCTCAGGAAGAGCGGTATTGATTGACTTATTCAATATTTTTTCCTGCCAAGCTCTTGAGATGCAAAATGCAGTCTTCCACAGCGTCTGCCACTTGTCGCATACTATCCTAAGATGATTAAAAATGGAGAGAGAGGAAAGCTGTCCCATTGTTTTTGGAGCTCGGAGTGTTGAAAATAAAATTACAAGCTATGAGTATATTTTGACAGGTGGCTCCGTTCTAAAAACGAATGTAGAAAAGGCACTATGGGGCAGCATGCTTGTTTTTTCTGTCAGGGTTGTACATTGTCCAGGTACAAAGGTTATTTTTGTGACTGCTCCAGCTGTGCATGCAGCTTGGTCATTTCTCAGAGAGGAGTTCAGTTATCAACACTCTGATATATCATGACCAGTAATGACAACTTAGGTCCCCATTTTCCTTTACATATAAAATGATGACTTCCATCATCACGAAGTTTTGGTACTTCGTCAGTGGCTTTGCACAAGTGTAGCTGATCAGAACCTGCTAAACAAGTAAATGATGCCCAAACCTAAAATCATCCGAGTCCCAGTCTTATTGTGTATGCTTGTAGCAAAGATTATCTGGTCTGACTTCACATCCTCTACGTGGAAGTCGTGTCCTTATGTAAAGCATTTTACATGTCTGATCCTGCTCCTTAGAGGTTCTCCTTGATCTGGGGCTGGCCCTTTATATTTCTTGCCTGGTTTAGGTTTGTGGCACGTGTCCTATTTTATATGCCTATTATCTGGGGAAGTGGATTAAGGCTGGCACAGATACACCGAACCCTAATCGCTTTAGAGGGCCGGCAGGTCTCCAGAGGTAGTAAGTACTTCAAATGTTTATAATACTAGATTCAGCTGATGTTGCTTGAAATCCATTCAACAAGCAGATCTGGAAGGCAGGAAGCCAAGCTTTACATAGTCTTTTTTTCTAAATATAATTGCCCTGTTAATACTATTTTATATACACTTAGTGCTCAGTTTTGGTTTTGGTGATGTGGTGGGTTTTTTCCCCTTGTGTTGGGGCAAGCCTGTTTCATATGAAACACTGTTTTCACTGCAAAATATATCCATCACCCAGTACGTTGGCTGTATAGCTTCTCCTGTGAGTTTCAACCCACTCTGCACAGCACTGGGTCAAAGGCATATGAGTCATCTATTTCCAGCCTTTTGAAAAAGTGATAAAATATAAAATGTGTTTGTGCTAAGGTACCTGGATTTGTCATCTCCAGATCACTACACAACAGTTTACTCAGAGGAGCCAAGGGGATTATAAAGCACCTCCAGTGCTCAGAAGCAGCACTCATACATGTGATGCAGAATCTGTCCCATGCTCTCCTGGTTGGAAAGAAAGCATTTGCAGTATTAGCGTCGTTAGGCTTTATAGATAGGAGCAGGTACCATCCCACTCAAGGATGGTACCAGCGCTGTCACTGTTACCATAAAGACAACACATCTTTTGTGTGTTGATTTCAGTTTGACTCTGCAGAAGCTCTAGGCAACAACAACTTTTTTTTTTTCTCTTTATTGTCAAGTTACATCATGATATCTAGCAATAGCCTTTAATCAAAATAAACAGGAGTGAGGTTGCTTTTAAGGAAACAATTTTGTCAAGACAAGAATGAATTGAAGCAAGCTGACTGGAAATGTATTTACTTTGAGAAATGAGAAAGAAATAAGAAGAAAGAAGTAAGAAACTTGTTTCTAATCATTGGAATCAGACTCTGGAAAAGGCTTCTGCAGAGTGGTAGCTGTATGAAAACTGTTGTTTTTAAGATGGAGTTTAAACAGGTTTATCGAGAAGATCAGCTGATAGGATATCTGCAATATGAGGACATCAGAGGTGTCCCGAGAGGTCCCTGCAGTTCCCTGTTCCTTTGGAATTCCTTTTGTATTTAGAATAATTTTTTTTTCCCCTCAGGTTTATCTGTTTTGCACCCATGCTGAAAAGAAAAAAAGGAGTCCAGTATAAGGGTCCAAAAGCGAGGATTTCCCCAAAAACATTCCTTTTGATTTTGAACGTGTTGAGTACCCAACAAATCCTTCTTTAGGAAAACCTTTGGTGAAGATGTGTCACTTCTTGGACTCGTTTCCATCCTTGCCTTTCTAGACAATAGTTCTTCCACTTTGCTGGTGAGCTGCGTTGAGCTGTGCTCCCAACAGTGCTGGCTCTTGTTTACAGGAGAAAAGTGAAGATGGGGCTATGGGTCAGACTGAAGAGCCCTCAATGGGAATTGGACCTTCTGTTGTCCTGGCTAAGAAATCTGTGTATGCTATTAAAAAATAAATTGGCCAAGGTAAACTGAAAATGGAGCTATAGAGATAGTTGGCCTAGCTACCCTGTTACTCTCCAATCTGGGTTACCACAGCATTCTTCCAGAAGTTGGTCCGTGCTCAAGAGACCCCTTCCAGTAGAGAGGCCAGGCAGCTGGGGGCAGCGACAGGTAGCGCCTGATACTTGTAGGAGAGACCGTGGCTTCCCCTGTGTTTCCACAGGCGGCTCAAGGCCATCGTCTTGGGCCTTCCCGACTGTCCGGTTTGCATCTGAAGTACCTTCAAGATGACTAACTTTGGAGAGGCTTGTAGCCCTGCTAGAAGTCAGCTGAGGAGCTCCAACTGAGTGTCCAGAGTAGACTAGCGGGGCTTTGCACAATGAGGATTTCCATTCCTAAAATGTCCAGAACAAAGAGTTTAGTTCAGGATTTTGCCTGAGGGGAAAAAAGGTATTCTTATGTTCCTGTTTTGTGATGGCAGGTCTGCCTCACCTGGATTGGTGTTTTCACTGCTACTCGCCATATTTTTCTTATGGAGAAATTATGCTGCACATTTTAAAATTTGAAAAAAAATGCATTTTCCGTCTTTATTTTTTTTTTATTTTCAGTTTTTGTGGACTTTTTTATTTGAACCATTATGTGGTATTTTAGAAGGGGCAAAGCTGGGTTCTCTGTCTTTCTTGGGTGGGTCTTTCAAATCAGAGCAATAGACCTGCTGCAAACTACTGATCATGGATCCATTATGATAGCTAAGATGTGTCAGTGCTCCAGATTACTGAGTTAAAGCTTTGCCCTCTGATATGAATGGATGTCTAGATTTAAAAATAAATCCTTTGGATTATACCAAAAATTTGAACTGTCACGAAATAAATGGTGTGGTGAACTGAAACATAGGTCTCTTAAGCTGCCCTCAATTTAGCTATATTTCAGTAATCTCTCATTCACCTTCCATTGCTGTCAGCAGCCTGTAGGGTTTCTTTTATATTTATGATGGAAATACCTGTCTATGAATCATGTCACTGAGATGCATGTGGTTTTGCCACTTCAAGGAATTAGCAAACAGTGCATAGTTTCTCTGGTGACAAACACTGCATTGGTGGATCATTTGTACCAATAGGTATTTCCTCATGTAAAGAGCTTTATTGCATAAAAAATTCCTTATTTTCATGTGTTGTAGGTGGAAGGTATTTTTGTTAAGTAAGTGCATATAACTTAATTTCTTGGTTTTCCATATTTTCACTGTCAACATATATTTCTGTAAAATTTTTGTTGACAGTAGATTTTTATTAACAGGGTTTTGCAAGAATTTTCTTACTATAGTTACAAAGTGCCTTTATCATAGAAAAATAGATGTATCTAAAATGCAGGAGCCTGGTGTACCTTTCATGTTTTGGAGTCCCTTTGCTAAAATATGTGGAGACAAGATAATTTTAATGTTAAAATATCACTTACCTTCAAGTATAGAATATTTTCAGGTACAAAATTATATTAATAAAAATATAATTTCCTTTTTAATTGTATACTAAACAAAAATGTAGCCTACTCTAGCTTTGCGAGTGAAACGTATATTATTAAGTAGTTTTCAATAATATTCTTTCACTCCTAATTTCAGTCACCTGCAATACCTAAGAATTTTTAGGAAAGATAGATAAATAGCTCTAACAAAAACCACTGAATATTTTGGAACCTGCAAGATCCTTTTAATTTGATCTGCTGTTTGTTATTGTCACTGTAGATTATAGATGAGAACATCTGCAATTATCCTCTGGTTAATATACTTTTGAATTGGAAGAAAGGGCAGAGCTACGGTGCAGCTGGCAAGTAGTCAGCTAAGCTCCATTACAGGCATTTAAAACACCTCTTCAGTGGGGCTTCTTAATGATAAAATACGTAGGGCTGGCTTTTCTGACAACCCATGGAACATGATAGATGATAGTAACCTTTTCTCTAAATTAAATGGGAAAACCAAGAGCCAGCAGGGCAGTGCGCTCAGGCGCACAAGCTTTGGGATAGCAGCTTCCTTTCTTGCTCCTCACCCCATAAATACCTGTTTTTATGTTTATTTTAAAATTATGTCAGTATATTCTGGGCTATATTCTCATGTACAGTTCGTTGAGCCTCCTTCACACTTTATAGTTTTGAAATAGTTATATTTCTACTTACTTAATGTAGCAGCAGTTAGTGCAGGCCAGAGGACTGTCTAGATTTTATTTTTACAAAAGCAAACTACGAGTGTGAGCAACTCTCTATTACTTGCAAATGAGGTGTATGCTGAGAAAATCTTCAGTCTCATTTTGTAATTTCTCACACTCGCCTAAATAAAAGGGAAAAAAAACCCTGAGTGAGCTTTTTTGAAATGAGTTTAGATTTTCAGAGAAGGAGTTAAAGAGCATACTTGGCTCGGGCATCTATTTCTGCTTAGGGAAACATTTTCTGTAAGAACGTGTACCTCAGTGCTATTTTCTCTTCCAATTTCTCTTTGTGGTTATGTTTTTTTTTTCTGGTGTGGTCATTTACAGCTATTTGTAAATTCTTCATAATATTAATTTAGACTAGAAGAGGAATCTGTCTGATTTCTCAAGAATGAAACCGCTTTTCTCCATTTTGTTATATTAGTGATTAAAAAATACTGCTGTTTTCTTTTGCAGAACTGTAGTAAGACACCCAAATCTCGTTATTTCTAGTTGCAGCAGGGTTTTTATTCTGTTGAAAATCTCTCCCTCCTATCAGATGCTGCTGGTGAGTGTTGTCAGGTGTTTGAGTAGCTGTGCTCTGATGGCAGGCATGAAGTTGCCTCTTCGTTTTCTAAGCAAAGACCAGATGTTTGTTCTAGGGTAAGCAGACTGTTTTGCAGTTAAAACCTCAAGTAAAGGTACATCATTTCAGGCTATAAACCAGCTATGCCTCAAGCCGCATGTGACTCAAAAAGAAAAATGTGAGAGCCAGAGGTAATCGTGTTCTTCACTGCCCTGTACATCTTGGGTATTTGTTGATGCAAGTGAAGAATGGATGGGTTATTCTCTCCCCTGTGTTAACAGAGAGGAATTCAGATTTGTATCTTGGACTAGTTCATGCTTTTCCCTTGCTCTACACAGAGGTGGTGATAAAAACAAGGCAAAGAGCTATATTTAGAGAATTAGGCCAATGGGAACTCATCAGTTCACTTTAGGAGCCAGTGATAAATGTTTCTCCCTGGGAGACTTCAGTGAGCATTGAGGCACACCACCTCCAGCTCCGGCCACCTCACGTAGTTCCAGTTACTCTGAGCAGTAAACCATTGCATGCTGAAAAAGAAACTGGGAAGACTTTAAAAATTTGAAGTCCTGCAGGGTTTTACTGGGCCCGTGAGAGGCGATGTCTCGATCATTTTGTGACTGACAACGTCTTATGCAAGAAAGAGCTTTGCACAAAGTCCCGTGGCTACAGTGCTCTGGTAAGAGTCGTGCCACTGCTGGCTATTAGACTTGTCCATCAGAAGTCTACCTTTTGCATTTTATTCTAGTGTCTTTAATATATTCACACTAATCTTTAATATATTCAACAGTATTACAGGCTGGAAAAACTACACTGGGACAAAGGAACAAAGGCAAATATTGCTGAAGAAATTTTAAATAATGTGCAGATCTCTTGTGGGCATTGATTCATGTACTTCATGGTGTCAATAATTGTTTGTGAATTGCAGCCATTTTTTTCCTCTGAAGAGAGCATTACTCCTGAAATATAGTCATTACCTATTGATTAGCTCTACAGTCATTTTCATGCATCAGTAGTTTCAATAAAAAAATAAGTAGCACTTATTTTACACCAATGTGTAAGATCCGCACATTGTTCATTAATAACCAAAAGGACTTTTTAAAGTATTTTTTTTATTGCAGAGACCACATTGACATTTTTCAAAAGCCATAAGTCTCAGGATAAATGGAAAAGTCTTAACGGCGCTTTTTTTCTGGCTTTTTTCTTTTTTTTATGGGGGAGTTGTAAATGTTCTGCTGTCTCAGGACAGGGCTGCAATAAGAAGGACATATTTGTCTCTGTTTGGTGCTAATGTAATTTCCTGTTTTTCCTACTGTATGACTCTCCTTTTAATCCCAATTTTGGGTAATGTGCTATTTTTTGATTAAATGATGAGACCTGAGATTCAGCAAGGAGAAAATAATTAAAACTATTTGTTTCACAGACTGTCAGCAGCTATTAGGGATTAGACAAATACAAATTAAGGGTTTTTTTTCCCCGAGCCATTGTTTGCAAAGTTCACAAACAATTGTAATCCTCTTATATTGAACACAGATTTAAAAGTAAAGATCAGTTATGTTTTGGTCACTAAGGAGTTTATATAATTGATAAACCCCAAACATTTAGATTATTTTTATATTCAAAGTGTGCTGCTTGGGAAACTTTTGCTTCTCAATTGTTGCTCCCTTACAGCGCTCGGGGACTAAAAACTAGCCACATCAGCTCAGCAGGCATTTGCAGAGCAAAGGGGGCTTTGCAGCTCGTCCCTCCAGCCGCAGGAGCGGCTCATGTCCTGGGAAGTGGCTGATGCTGCTGGCCTCCCTGCCCCAAGAGCAGCCCCGCTTGCGCTCCTTCCCTGCAGCCCTGCAACGTGCTCTCACACCACTGGTTTGATGCCCCTTGCGATTTTCCTGCGAGAGTAGCCTTGTTTTCTGCCCTGCTCTAAGGGCTTGGCACTGCTTGTGGATGCACCATTTCTCCTGTCTTCTCAGATTTGGCTGGGTCAATGTACTGACGACGTTTCACCTAATATTTCCCTCTTCTTCCTCTACTATCAAAAGGCTTGGGCTGGCTCCTTTCTTTGCTCCAGACATGGTTAAGAGCCATCTGCCCCAAGAGCTCATGCTTTGAAGGCTGCTCTCTACCCCTCCTTGGTTTCTGAAGGGGCTCGGTGACACGGACGGGTGATCCGAGGAGGGCGAGCATCAGTGCTGGGCTGGGAACCCTCCTGCCCTGAGCCCCCGAGGAGACCCTCCTCTCCATGGCGTGGGGGCTGCAGAAAGGGATCGGACCCAACGGGCACGCTGATGTAGGAGCCACACTCAGTGAGGTTGCAGTGAGGGTCTGGCAAGAGACATTTAGGAATTTAGGAGGAAAAGGGAATGAAGAAGAGCTGGCACTATCTGCGAGATTGTCGTGGGGCATGATGAAAGGGCAGGCGGAGAAATGGGTGAAAGTTTAGACTGCAGGCGTGCTTTGCATACCACCTAGAGAAACGGAGTCCTAATCTTGATTGGAACAATTCAATTCCGCTGTGAAGTACATATTAAATAACAATAGGCGGCTGCAGAGCTGTGCAGACTTGCAGGTGAAGAGTAGAATTTTAAGCAAGCTGCCGGGCGGCTGGGAGAGGCACCGGGGAGGGCTGGGACAGGTGGTCTGCGCTGGCGTTCAAGCCTCTGCTCAGACCTCAGCCTGTATTTTTTACGAGTTAAAAGGAGTTACTAAACCGCAGCACAGGTCTGCATTAATTCAACTGGAATTTTTCCCAGGAAGCAGAAGTTTAATCATCTGGAGCATCGCTGTTTGCAGTGTATCATCGCGAGCGGGCGAGTGGGGAGGGCTCATTGATTGGACTCTCAAGGCAAACGGACGTGTGTAGCAAAATGGCATTACCAAAGACTGTAGTTCAATACAAGCTCCCTAAACAAAGCGAATTATTTCAGCACCAGATGAGTCCGTAACATGTATTTATTGAACCACAAAACCTCACAGTATTTGTTTCCCATTCTAAACAACTGCTCTAACCTTTTAGTCAAAAAGCCCTATGAATACAAGTGCAACAGAAACTCTCCTGGGGCACTTAGTAAAAAGAAAAGGTTAATTCTCACTGTGTTATTTTGGCTATTGATAGTTCTGCAAGTGTAAGTCTCTGGGTCATAGCTACCTATGCCCTTAATCAGTCCAGTATCAAAACCATAGTCAGACGCTCTCTACAGAGACAGGAGCTGTCTGAGAATGAAATAAAAGGAATATGAAGATTTTCAGGAAGATTGTTGGGATTTTTAACATTCTTGCCCCACTTTTTTTTTTTTAATAGCAGATTAAGGATAGACTTCAGTTGTGGGAGGGATTGAATGTTTTTCTCCTTTCCAGTTTTTCATTGTCGTCCTTCAGGTAATAAGATTTGGCCATTCACTATGGATCTCATTTTTGGAACCTGAAGCAAATCTTCCTGTGACACAAGCCAGGACAGTTGGTTTAGTCATTCACACAGGACTGGGGCATACCGTGTCACCTGTACAGCAACATGACACTTCTGCCGTGACTCCTGTCATCTGGCAAAGGAAACAGGAGCAGGGGAAGGACCACATCTGTCACCAAATCCAGTCCTGGCCTTTGCTGGGGCGATCATTTTCACAAATTAATGGCTCCATCTGCTACCTTAGTGAAGGTTTACAAAACACCTTAGAAATAAGTCTGGATATTAAAATTAACAACTTCAGTGGATAGTAAATCTGGGTCTTGCTACTTACTAGTACTTAACAGTCTTCAGTATGTCCCACTTCCCTTCTTTCCTTCATCTGTTCCACTGGCAAGAACTGCCATCTTTGTTTTTCTCTCTCTGCCCCCTTGCAAATTAATAACCTTATCACCTCTCCCCAGGCTAACATCCCCCTCTGCACTATGAGTACCAACCTGCCCTTTTTTCAGGCTGTTTAGCTGATTAAATGTGATGGGTTTAAACTCACGAGTAATTGTGTTCAAGATGGAAGTTTTTTGCTTCTGTTTCAGACATTGGGAAGCATTTGTGTGGCTGAGAGTTCGCATGTTTTCTCTGTCTATAATGAGCTCTGCGGTAAAAGATATGATGCCTCAGATCTTGTCTGACATAATTTTAGAAACATGACTAATCTCGTTGAAATCAATGGGACTATTTGCCTGTCTAAAGTTGTACATGTTCTTTGGGGCTCTTCTGAATTTAAGCCATCGATAGGTTCCTTGGCGGACAGTAAAGAGCCCCAGGGTTGATTGATTTAAACAAAGGGATTTAAGTTACAGAGCTTAAACTCACTTTCTGTCTACAAAACAAAAAGCTTGATTTGAATAATCAGATTCTGTCCTCCTTTGCATTTGCATTTTTAGATATTTTGTTACAAACAGGTTCATTCTGGTGGGTTAGTAAGGATTCAGATATGTCGATTTGCAACTGAATGCAGCCTTTGCCTTTAAATTTAGTACTTCTGTCTGGTAACTGAGAGGATAAGCTATGTAGACAGCTCCATAATTGTATGGTTTCAGAATCTATCTGTGTTTTCATGACTTTAGCAATGTATTGTGATAGAAAATGAGAAATGGTAGTTTTGTTTAGAGGATGACTAATTTTTTTCTTTACTTTTTTTACAAGCTGCTTCCAGATGAAATACGAGTTTAATTAAAATGAAGAGCTGTCATTTTTAAAGGGTTTTATTACTTAAACAGAAATACCTGAACTTATTGGGCACATTTTTCTCATCAAAACCGAGGACGTATAATCTGTAATTACTGATTTGAACTAACTAATTCTGTTTACTGTATCTGTCAGAAAGATAGAATTAGAAAATCTGAGCCGCTCTCACCTATTTCTATTCTTTCAATAAAATAACTATAGAAAATTAGTCTACTCTTCTTATTTTACATCTTTGGAGTATGTCAGTAGGGACGGACCTAAATTAACCCCCTTGTTTATATCTTTTTGGTTTATCGTTCAAGATTAAATGCAGAAATTGCCAACAACTGGAATTATAGGAAACATAAATTTGCAGAATAAGATTCCTTCCCTCTCCACCACTTTTATTTGTCTTCCAGTTTGGGCATTTTCCTCTCAGCTTGGGGAATACTGCATAACTATAATTTGAACACAGTAACTATATAGAAAACAGAAACGCAGACCAGTTGGGGCATGGGAGTGCTAAATGGTATTTGGTGATCTGCTTGAAGCTTCTTCCTTCCAGCCAGTGCAGCCTTTGCAGGACTGTCACGTTTCAGTCCTGCAGAGAGTCTCGGAACCAGGAAAAGGGAAAAGGAGATGAAGGCTGAGACCCAGGGTGAGGATAAGCGCTGCAAGGTGATGTCTCTCGTTCCATGCAGGAGCTTTGTGTGGAGCAGACCCATCAGCAGGACATGTTGCAGCCCAGCTAGCATGCTGCTGCAACATGAACATGAGAAATTTGGGGGAAAGTGTATTTTTGCTTTCATCTCCCCCATCTTCCCAGGCGTATTTTCATCTTGCGTGCTATTAATGCAGAGCTGTAGCACCCTGTAGTCATTTTGGGTTAGTTTGTGCACTTTACTATTACTGGTCCTGGAGGAGAAGTGTCCTCTGCTGACCTTACCTGGTGATCCGGGAAGGGATTTGCACCTTCTCACCAGAGCTGCCTGGTTTCAGCAAGTGCCTCCAGCGGGCAGGTGAGAAACGTGGGCTGGCAGCCAGCCTCTCCCAGCCCCACCGCCCCGCTGAGCCCACGGGTGGAAATAGCCCCACTGCTGTTTGGGGTGCAACATGGGGGTTGTAGCAATTTAAAACAGAGGAGGCTGTGAAATAGCTGCTGGCCTATGTAATTTTGGTTTATTTCATTTTGTCTATGTTCTGTACAGCCTTTGTGCTTTTTGATCTCATCGTAGTTCGTAAAGGTTTTCTATATTGTGGTTATCTTTTAAATATTTAGGTGTTCCATGCCTGTCCTGAGTGTTATAAGCTTTAAGAAAATTAACAGTCCTCAAAAGAAAGTTGTGAGGTTGGAGATTAAGTGTCAGTTTCCATTTTCTGAGAAGGGAAAACAAGATATATAGGCAAGTGACTTGTCAAGTGTTGAAGAGTAAGTGAAGGAGTAGAGATGATGGTAGGGTGCTACAAGTCGGAAGTGGCCATATATCTTAGGCCTGAAGTCTTGCGTTTTCAGCAAAAGCTGGCAAAGACGTTTTACTTTGTGTGAGCAGGCAGTTAATAAATTGTTCAGAGGTATATGCGCTCAGGAGCATCCTCTTCAGCACTTAGAGCCTTGCTGTGTCTCCTGCTCTCTGGGGCTGGTAAAAATGCAGCTATCATTTCAAATGTAAACACTTCTGTGTGCTTTTCTGTGTTGTTTCATTTTGATTGCCGAAATCTGGCATCATTTGAAAGAATTCAGGAAACTAAAGGTGACCCACATAGTGATAGAAGATAATGCATTAGAGAATGAAACATCTAAAGCTTTCATTGTTGGTTGTTGTTTTAAGTCCTCTTTGATTTTGATCCATTCACATTTTGAATCATATTTAAATTTTGTTTTCAACTAAAAAATTGGGCATATATTATTAAATGATGCAGATGTTCCAGATGTTCCAGCCACTACCTATCAAAGAGGTTGCTTCTCTAAGAGCTTTGTTGGAGGGACGAGTAGTCATATGCTCTTATTCATATTTCTCAGATAGTAATAGTTCAGAACTTAGTAGAATTAAAGCCTTGCAAAGTTATTAAAAATAACAGGATGATTCCTTAGCATATATCTAGCATGAATACTAAGCTGTAATTAAGTATTCTTACTTAATGATAGATCAGTCTACATTTCAGAATGAAGAAGATTATATTGAATTGCTCACATGATACTGTAATTATGGCCATAGAGCTGGTGGTAAACAAATAAATTGCGTATTTTCCTTTACAAACACAGAAAAGGAGTAACAGCCTAGTGTGTAAGGCATCAAGATTAGGATTTAGGAGGCTCATTCTCTCCTCATCTCTTCTGCCTTGCGCATTTGCTTCAGTAATTCACTTGCCTGTCTGTGAGTAGAGGTGTCGCAGAAAATCCC
This sequence comes from Buteo buteo, assembly GCF_964188355.1. NCBI lineage: Eukaryota > Metazoa > Chordata > Aves > Accipitriformes > Accipitridae > Buteo > Buteo buteo. The sequence goes on along the minus strand of NC_134195.1, from coordinate 13,421,710 downwards.
ACACTACGTGAAGATACCCAGGACAATTCTGAGTGATTTAAGTCAGGCATCCTCAGCAATAGGTAGCTGTGGGACATCACCTGGTTTCCAGAGGGCTGGTTAACCGGAGTGCCACGCTCCCAGAAGAGACTCCAGTGTTTTGTGAGTACGTGTGCTCTCTCAGCTCTCTCCTCCTGTTATTGCCTGCCTTATTTCCTAGAGACTGGATGTTCTTCCAGCAAGTGACTGTCTCTGGCTGGATGTTTATGCAATGTCTGGGGCAGCAGGCTCCTATCTGTCAAATTTTGCATACTGTTACTGAGCTGAGTGAGGTAACAAGTGTAATGTAATTTGAGTGGCTGCAGCGATATCTCGGTTCTGGCTTTGAAGACATCGCTGTCTGCTGCAAAGCAAGCTTAGGGATCAGCCTTCAGGCAAAGTAATCTTCCTCAATGCACTTGACAAAATGAACAAAGGACTTGGTTATGATTAATGACTTTGACCCAAAGTTTCAAGTCCCTGCTCAAATTCAGTCATGTAAATTTGGGTTCTCACTTCTATTATGAAAATTGCTTAAAACTAAACTTCGTTCTTCTAGTCCTCCATTTCAACAGCTTAGAAAATGCAAAGCAGGGATCAACAAACACTCCTGCTCAAATCACTGAGGTTATATTGCACTTCTAAGTGAGAGAGATTCAGATTGAAATTAAGACACATACATTTATTTTCGCAGTATCTGCCAGTGCATTCCCTGTTGAAGCTCCTATTTGAAGTCAATGGAGAGCTCTTGAGTGTGGCCCAGAAAGCTGGCCAGCAAACAGGGGCTTCATTCAGCTGCCTGATAACGTAGGCATCTGATGCTGTTTGAGATAACTCACGATGTCCTGCTTAGTCTGAAGCAGCTGCTTTGGAAGAGGAGGCTTCAGAGCCATGGCCACTGTCTTCCTCAGTGAACCTTTGCTCATGTTTAGAGTTTGACAGAAGAGCCATCCCAGGGCTTCAGAGTAGAGCTGCTTGGTGATTTTCCATCAAAACAGATTTCTCACAAGGCATTGCTCTGGCACAAAGCAGAGTGAAACCTTCCATCGCTGACTCCATCAAAAGTTTCAGGGGAAATCAGACATTCAAGGCTGCGTTCCTGCCTGCTCCTTGGGCTCCCTGAGCAACAGCCTGACTCTGGCAGTCTTTTGGGGACAGTTCCTTCCTTCCGTGGGCTGGTTGGTCTATAGGCTTCCCAGCCACCGGGGGCTGATGTGAAGATGAGGTAGGGTTTCCCAGGCTGTCTGTGTACCTGGATTTTTTTGAAAGATCTTTCCAGAAAATTTGGGTTCAATAGAAAGGGAAGGAGAGATTTAGGATTTGATACTCTCTGTGTCTGTTTGCCAGCTATCTCTGCTTCTGTCTTTACAGTGTCTTGTGCTAGCATGCTCAGGGAAAAGCTTCTTTTTCCCAGAATAGGCATGAATTATTCATATTATAAAAGCTCCTTTCCTTCAACATTTTGTTATTTTTTTTAGTTTGAAAATTGCCTTGTGTTCTTAATTCATCAATGTTTCGTCTTTTATTATATATTCACATCTTTGATTCAGAAATTATTTCTCTGTAGCCACAACATTGTCAGGAGAAGGGCTTCACATTTTAACTCAGCCATTTCTGTTGGTAGCTGCTGTCTCTTTTAAAGATGAAATCTAAAGAATTTTATTATGGAGTGAATTTATTAAAGAATTCTCTTTGCCGTGAGTTGGGGATTGAAGAGAAATTAATTTGATGGTGCTGACTGGGTCTCTAGGGAGAACTGTATATTCAATAAAACATCTCTATCTCTTTCTGGTCTATAATCAAGGCAGAAATTGGATAGAAAGAGAATAATAGTGAGCTACATAGGAAAGAATAGGAGGAGAGAGAGAACGCAGATGGAAACCAGGGCTTTTGAGTGAAGGCAGAGATGTGTGAAAAGCTGTGCTGCCAGACCTCTCTGGCAGCTTTGGCTTCCTAGGGATCTGACAGTTGGTCCTGGCCACCAGTCTCACCAGGACTTGCAGTCAGCTGTTACAGCCTTATTGATCAAAGGTTGCTGAACACGTCCTTACACCTGCGTCATGGTTTCCTTTCTAGCCTTTGTTTTCATACTCAGTGTTTCAGCTGATTACTTTTTGGCTGAAATTTTCAAAGCAACGACCACATTAGGAGGTCTAGACACTGCAGAAGTTACACAACAGGCATCGAGCGCACATAGCCCATGTCTTCACCAGGAGGCTGTGGCACTAAAGCAGCTCTTGTTACTTCACCTCAGAGTCTTGCACCCTTAAGTAACCTGGTTTTGAAATTATTTGGTAGTTCACAGATCATAGTAATCAGTGCTCCCTGGAACACAGGTAATTTGCCTCTCACAAGTTTGTTTGCTTTAATATTCATGGGATTGTAATCCCAGCTACTCCATTTCTGACAGTTTTCAAACTGTTCTGTGTTGTGGTGGCTTCGTGTTTGTCTTTGTTCTTGAGAGTCAAGCAGTGCGTTAAGGGTGACTGGGTGTCACCCCTCCATTAGCTGCCAGCGAGTAGATGAAAGACTTTGCTGTACCAAGTAACAGTAATTTAATGTTCTCATTCTTGTTGCTAAGCCCCGCTGTGCTTATGCGTAGTACTGTTCAGGGATCCCAGAAGACTGTTGTCTTTCCTGAAGAAAGACAGAAAAGGCAGAAAACTCTGTATATACAGAGTTTTTCAGTCCAGAAAGCAAGTCAGTAATGTTTGCAAAACATTACCAGAATAATGAATGTAGAGAAAAGTAAAGGAATGCTGGCAAAAGTGCCTGAGTACCCAGGCCCAGAAGATGGCCTGTTCAGTGAAAAGTGCATGACATAATGGATGTGAGTACATGAGGTAGGACCACCATTACAAAACCAGTGTCGATGATAACTGTTCCTACAGCAGTCTACTTCTTAACATTGCTGCTGAGGAGCATTCCACCAATATTTAATGTATTATGCATCACAAATTGTGTGGATAAAGGTGTTTTAACATGCTCTTCCTCAGCGTTAAGCCATTTGCCAGCATACCAGGCAGTCCTGGGTGCACATCTGCCTGTTTGGCCCCTCATTCGTGTCCCTCAAAACGCAACTGCAATGTCAGTCATTGAGTTTGCCAGCTGCTTTGTACTCTCCCATCCTCTGTTGCCCAACCTCCTCTCCTACCATCTCTCAAGATGGCAGCATCCTGAAGTCATAAAGTACAAACCAAGTAGGTTTGTACAAACCAGGTAGGTTTTGTACAAAACAATCAACTGACTGTCTAGGGTGAGGGGAAGCTATTCCAGAGTAAGTACTCCTCTGATACCAAGGGTTGTATCACTACTGCTTTTTCAATCACATGGTCAACGCTGTCAACCAATATAATTTGAAGTATATGCATGTCATCCATTCAGACTGTTCGTCATAGTGTTTAAGACTCATAGCAAGGTTCTCACTGTTTGCTGGTAGATACTGAAAATGGTACTGGGAAAATGAATGGATTGCAGAAGAGGAATTATAGGAGCTTATTAGTTTTGTTTCCTGTCCAATTTTCCGTGGTTTCCAATAGACATACCATACTGTCTGCCCAGGACTCTGAGCTATGCATTCAGGTGGAGGTGGAACTGGATGAATACATGGATTAACAAAGAAAGCACCACAAAACCATCATGTATAACTGATGCAGACAAATAATTTCCAAAGAGTTAAGCTGTTGCGCCTGTTGTAGACAAATGGAAAGGATGTGACATTTCATGGCAACATGGCTGTAGGGACTGACTGTCGTCAGCTAACACATTTTGTGAGCATTAGTGCCTAGTATTGACAAGGTTATATGGCACTTAAAAATGCATTAATCAAAATGCATTAACTGGCAAGTCTTAAAAAAACAAAACTAAACCACAAACCCTCTTAGTATATGTCCCAGTTGTAATAGAACAGAATAGTCCATTTCATGCTGAGGGAATATTGTTCTATGTTGATTACTTACTATTGATGAATATTTAAAAAAAGAAATAGCAAAGCTTCTGTAAAAAACCCACCTTTTTCTTTGGGACTAGATAGTGCAAAAATAATGTAATTTTGTGTATATAGACTGCACTTTTCTTAAATAAGCTGGTCACATGCTGTCTTTTCTCTCCTTCTTCCACAGCCTAGCCATGTAATGAGCAAAACAAAGATACGTAATTTCAATCAGACCTTTATTTACTTTTGAAGGGATACTGCAAAAGAAATTACAAAAGAAAGTAAAGACGTAATTAATACCGTGATGAGCGAAAGGAATTGCAGATGCAGAATTTCATTAGGAAAAAGTCAAGCAGAAATCAGTTTTACTTAGATATGACAAAGGTATTAATTACAGTTGCTTGGATACTAATAATATAATAATTTCTAAACAAAAATCCAATTTAAAAAAAGTTCAGCACAAATAAGTTGGTAACTGAAGAGTGAAGAAGCATTGTGCTATTTATAGGAATCCCTCTTGTCTTGGGACAAGTCCAGCCAGTTCATGAACAAGATGTTACCGATCCTATATTTACGTATATTATTCTGTCACTGTTTGGTTTTTTGTTTGTTTGTTTTTTTTTAAATTCTGGCAATGTGTAGATTATCCTCACTTGTGATTTGACTGATACTTATTATCACTGCCTGTCTACCTGCAACTTTTGGTATAATACTTGAGAGTCCCAAAGACAGGAACTTGTTCCTGTTTGTATAGAGCATCATGACAAACATCCTGGGATTTATAGGTCAAGATATTCAGCCACTGGCTGGTGATTCCTCTGGCCTGTTATCAGGTGCTCTCCTTCCTAGAAGGCCGTTGGCATCAAAGGATGGCTCAGATGTGTTGCTTTGACAGTAGTCTCCTGCTTGTGGTTGTTCTTTTCCATGGGCTTTATGGTTCCTCCTCATCTTTTGATGGGCTGTCATGTGGTAAAAGAAGAGCTATGGGGCTCCCAGGAAAGTTGGCAACCAGGAGTGAGGCTGCCACTGCTGGAACAATTCATCCTGCTTCCTGTCCAGATACTCATGAATTGCTCCAGGGCTTGCAACCTGCTGCCAGCTTCTTCCTTCCCAAGAGGTCCTCAGGTGCTGGTACACAGGCAGGACATGTGGTGCGAGTTGCAGTTGATCCGTGGGTGTGTAGTAGATCTAACACTTTGGGAAAGAGTCTTGACTGTGTGTGGGCAGGTGGCTGTACAGTGCTTTCATGTAGGTGTGGGCATGATCCAGAGGTGGAATCACAGCAAGTGCTTTTCCTTCAGCCTCTCAAAACAGGTAGGTCATCTACCCAGCTGGAAGGCCAGGCCACTCCCGCTGTAGGGTTTCCTTTTTGCTTTCATAAAAACAGAAAACATGCCAAAACAATGAAGAGATCCTCAAGTAAGGGAACATTAAAGCTTTCAGCATTAATTTAGCACTCAGAAGATGGGATAAGACAATTAATTAATCATACATACGCAACTCAGCTCCCTGTTGCACTGGAGAAATTGTTTTCCTTTAACTTAAATTATTATACACTAATTGCTTAATGTATTATAGTATTTTTTTTTCTTATGTGTTTAGATAATTGCTTTTAGCAACAACTAAATAGGAACTTTGCATAGAACTTTCTACTCAGCATATTAGATATGGTGGACAGGATGAAAAGCAAATTAAATCTTGTGAAAAGTTACACAAGCTGACCTTAATGGACGGTGACAATGTCACTGTGCTTTTAGACTGGTCACAGTGTGGCCATGTAAGCACATTTATTTTCTGAGCCTGCTTAATATTTTCTTTGTATTGAAGAATAAGAAACAATTTGCTATATAAAATGGTTTGGTAAAGGTCTACTAGGGCTGCATGAATAAAACCCAACAACTGCCTTTCAACTCGTACATAGCCTTTACTTAAAATATTTTATATTACTTTGACTAGAATAGAATAAGCTATGTCAGTTGGAAGGGACTTACAATGATCATCTAGTCCAACTGCTTGACCACTTCAGGGCTGACCAAAAGTTAAAGCATGCTGCTAAGGGCATTGTCCAAATGCCTCTTGAACACTGACAGGCTTGGGGCATTGACCGCCTCTCTAGGAAGCCTGTTCCAGGGTTTGACCACCCTCTTGGTATAGATCCCCTCTGGTGGGGAACTTACCTGACATATCATCAATAAATAAAAATCTTGATAAAACCTGCATATCCTGGGAGACCCTTCCCACTGAATCAGCTAAGGCACGTGGTATTTCTGATGCTGTAGGAAGATCCATACAGACCAGTCTCTGAGGCTGTAGAGAGCCCTGCTCATAAGAACATAATCACACAAATTCTGCCCACAGGCAGTTTTTTTAAAGCATTTTAGTTTTGAGCTGTTGTCATTAAGATTTTGGAGTCATCAACGTTGACATTTATACTTGTTTGTGCTGGAGACCTGTTGAACTCAGGAACATAATGTTCAGTGAACCATTACATGGTTTATCTGTGTCACTAAATTTTTAAGTAAAGCACAGCAGTACATTAAAAAACTTTTGGTTTCTCTCTGTCATCCAGAATAAGTTGTATAAAATATGAATGCTCATACTCATCATTGTTCTGCTACTTTACAGTATTAAGATATTTTATATTGCATCATAGCTGATCATGATAGTAGCCACTATGTGAGCACATGGACTCCAACTTTTTGGATTCATCCTGATCCTGAGGAGAATTATGCATGCACATAGCTTTATGTTGTTTACATAATCTACTGGATGTGAATAGCACTGTTTTCCATAAGATAAAAAACAGTGAAGAAGTAGTAGTAGAGTACTAAACTAAGGTAAATAAGCACTTTGTAAGTGTTTCTATATAGAATCTCACAGTACGGTCATCTTCGTAAAAAATAAAAAATATTCAAGCAGTTAGCTGGACCTGACTTTTTTTAACATACTGACTGATATTTAGCTGAGAGAACAGCCTGTTGGATGGCTGAGTTACCCTCTTATTTCATTTGGTGGTATTTGGAACAGGACACGCTGTCTTTGTGTGGTAACTGACAGTAAAAGCTGGCTGTTTTGTGGCCACTGAAGGAAAGCGTGGTGGTATTACTGCTCTTTGCAGCCTGTTGACATCAATAGTTTTTCCTTCAGCTTAAACACCTTTATCAAGGGCTTGGCATGGAGTGGAGCATTTTTATTGGAACCAGTGGAGCTCTGTGCATGAAAGGACCTCAGTAGGGCGTGTTCTTCTTCAGCAGTTCACTTTTGGGGGAACATGCCTGTGGTCACGCGGGGAATGTGTTTCCCTGGCAGATAGTGAGGGTGCTCTGCCTGAGCAGTCGCGGTTTGGGTAACCTTGTCTTATTGTGTGATTGTGTGACATGGCTCTAACTTATTTGTAAATGAGACCAAATGCCAGATGCATCTGATAAATTAATTCTTTCTAATAAGTTGTGTTGTATTTATTGCACAGTGTCGTGGTTTAACCCCAGCCAGCAACTAAGCACCACGCAGCCGCTCACTCACTCCCCCCCCCATCCAGTGGGATGGGGGAGAAAATCAGGAAAAGAAGTAAAACTCCTGGGTTGAGATAAGAACAGTTTAATAGAACAAAAAAGAAGAAACTAATAATGATAATGATAACACTAATAAAATGACAGCAGTAGTAATAAAAGGATTGAAATGTACAAATGATGCGCAGGGCAATTGCTCACCACCCGCCGACCGACACCCAGCCAGTCCCCGAGCGGCGATTCCCTGCCTCCCCCTTCCCAGTTCCTAAACTAGATGGGACGTCCCATGGTATGGAATACACTGTTGGCCAGTTTGGGTCAGGTGCCCTGGCTGGGCATGAGAAGCTGAAAAATCCTTGACTATAGTCTAAACACTACTGAGCAACAACTGAAAACATCAGTGTTATCAGCATTCTTCACATACTGAACTCAAAACATAGCACTGTACCAGCTACTAGGAAGACAGTTAACTCTATCCCAGCTGAAACCAGGACACACAGTGAGAAAACAGAGGAGTTGTTTCTTTTTAGAATATCAGAACTTTGTCGCAAGAAGCTTCAAATTACTTAGTTTATATTTTTTTTAATAGGGCACTGATTAACCTATTCAATACTGTCTCATTCATCAAGTGAGTTCTTCAGGAAAAGACATCCTGTCAGGTGCAGCAGACAAACCTATGAGCAGCATTGCTACTGTTAATGACTCAGAGAATGACTGCAAGGATTGTGAAACCATACATTATTATCTAGCAGGCATTGATCATAATTATATCACTGATAAAGACAAAACATATCAAATATTGTGTTTTAAATATGCCCTTCAATGAATGAAAAAAAATGCCATTGAAATAATTTCAGTGATAGCTGCATGATCCTTCTGAATGCAAAATGGAAATGTTTTGCATATCTTCGGGATGAAAGGAGTTACCACTCTAAGTTATTCACTTATTAATTTTCATTTAATGCTCATAGTATATCAGACATTATAGATCTTTCACCATTTTGCTTTATGACACTGCAGAACCCTGAAACTATGCTCTGTGTAAAATGTAATTCCCTGGTTTACCTGCCTGCTTGGATTGGACTGCAGAATCTTAATTTGCTGTCATGGTTTCCATGATCCTTTGCTTGTGTCATATTGTTCATACAGTGAACACATTGTGCATGCAGCATAGCCTTCATCTTCTTAAGGCAGAGTACAGACCCTTTCATCCTTGCAAAATGAATAATTAAGCTAGGATTTTAATATTTGTGTTTGCTTTGGGGTTTATTAGCTCTAACTGTGAAAACTAAATCAATTATTTTGTATGCTCCATCTGACTGGCTGTTGAAAAAATGGACCAGGGTTTTCCATATACCTGTTCTGTGGTTTTAAGCTATGTCAAAATAGCACTGTTGTAGAAATGGACTGTACTCTTCCAATTGAATAGCTGGCGTTTTTATCATTAAGGCTTGAGGTGTGCACAAGGACCACAAGTGTGGTGCAAAACTAAGGAGGCTGATTGTCACTGGTAAGGTCCTATGGTGTAATGTAATTCTTCTATTGTACATGCCTTGCCTGAATTTGGTTTTTTTTTGTTTCTGCAGACTCCAGAGGAAGGAGCCTCTACAACCATCTATGCAGCAGTATCGCCCGAGATGGAAGGAGCTGGCGGCTGCTACCTTTACAATGAGGAAAGGACAAAATCGGCTGACGTAGCATATGATGAGGAGCTGCAGAGAAGGCTCTGGACAGAAAGCTGCAAGATGGTTGGAATTTCTGATGAATCCAGCAGAGTTCTCTAGAAGAAGCCAATTCCAGCTGGGTAAATGAAATGCATTGACAGGCATCTTAGGTGAATTCTTGCAGCATCAGTCATCATCCTGGAAATCACTGTTCAGTCTAAAGGCAAACATGAACAGCTCTGTTCTTCACTTGAACCCCTAGTCTGCTAGGGTGTGGGGGGAATATTCCCACAGAAAGATGTAGTGGTTGGTTTTAAATCTAACCATCAGTTTTGTAAATCATGATGTTTCAGTCTGTGATTAAAATACAATCTTTAACCTTGTGCAGAGTTGAGTTTTCATTTTTTGTTCAACAAAAAAAAGACTTTACCTGGTGAGCATGTTGTGTCTGTGGCATGTTGAACTTAAGCCACCTTTGTACATATAAGTTACTCTTTTCTAATCAGTTTTAAAAGTTGCAGCTTTTTTTTCCTTAACCTTCATTAATCTTTAAGACACTTTATAATGAATGTCAGCTGGTTCTAATGCAGACATTTGGCAGTCATGATCATTGTGTTGTTTCTATCATAACATTAATTTTGTACGTCAACCTTTTATCCAGAGGTACTAACTGAAGGTCAGAACCAAAAAAATGTAAATAAATAAGGTCTTCAGACGGGATACTGAATGCAGTTGTTTTCAGTTTGAGTTCACCTGTCCTTTAAAGGTGAGCCATAAGAACGAGGAAGGGATCAAACATAATAATGGCAACACTGGTTTTGGCAGAGGATGCAGTTGACCTGTTGTCCTGGCAGTGGGCTAAGATTACTTGTCCCCTTTTCTCCTGAACCTTCGTAAACTTGCATCCACAACTTCTTGCATTTTCCTTTGCAAGGAGATTCACTCATCTACTGCCCATTGCATCAAGAATCACCTCCTTTCATTGGTTTTGAACCTAGTTCAAATGAGCTTCAAAAGTAGAGTTCATGATTTGGAAGAGACAGCAAACAATTAATGCCAGTCCACTTTTTCCACATTGCTAAGGGTTTTGGAGACTTCCAACATGTTCCCCATAAACTGTCTCTTTGGCATGTTGAAGAGTAGCCCCTGCCTACTCATCTGATTTACGCAGCAGCAACAGGATATTTTCCCTTTTGTTATGTATTTCTTTCCTAAAAATTCCTAACATGTTTGATTTTTAATTTTATTTGACTGTCTCTGAGTGTGGAGCTGATATTTTTTATGAAACTATTCTTGGTAAACCCTAAGATTTCTCTTCTGAAGTGGTCAGTTCAGATGCCTTCAGTTTTGAACATGCTTCAGTGTGTATAGTTTAGGGAACTCTACCTATGTCTGCCAAAGTGAAGCTTCAAGAATGCTGTTCACATCCATAGAGTAAAGATCAAAACAGACATGTGGCAATATAAAGATAGTCTGAGTTTCTACAAGCTCAAATAACTGAAGGAAAAAAATGGATTGAAGATAGACACAACATTTTAATGGGGAGGGTGATAAAACATGAGAATAATTTACAGAGAAACTTCCCCTGGAATTTTCAGTCAAGTTTAGAAGTCTCCCCAAAACATCTAGGAGGCTCTGGGGAGACCTTATAGCGGCCTTCCAGTACTTAAAGGGGGCCTGCAGGAAAGATGGGGAGGGACTCTGTATCAGGGAGTCTAGTGATAGGACAAGGGGTAACAGTTTTAAACTGAAAGAAGGTAGTTTTAAGTTAGATATTAGGAAGAAATTCTTCACAGTGAGAGTGGTGAGGCACTGGAACAGGTTGCCCAGAGAGGCTGTGGATGCCCCATCCCTGGAAGTGTTCAAGGCCAGGTTGGATGGGGCTTGGAGCAACCTGGTCTAGTGGAAGGGGTCCCTGCCCATGGCAGGGGAGTTGGAACTAGGTGATCTTGAAGGTCCCTTGCAACCCAAACCCTTCTGTGGTTCTATGATCTCTCCTCAGCGAGAGAAACTTTCCAAGTGTGGACTCTCTGACTAAGGAGCCTGAACTCTTGCTGTGAATGGAATAAGCTCTACCCTACTCCCATCTCATTCATTTTAGGTGTCATCTGAAAAAGCAGCATAATCCTATAAATGTCCTTGCATTTCCTTTTTTAAGATATATACAGCAAAAGAGACCAATAGGCGGATGCAAACTTTATATTCACTTCGGGGCACTGGAGATCACTGCATGACAGAACTAAATACAAACTCAGTGTTGTGCTCTTATTTGCAGCAGACTAGAAACAATATGAATGTGTTCCTATGCACTGAACCCCGCACTAATATCCCTTTTGGGCTTTTTAGCTCAAACCTGGTACTTCCCTGACCATATCTCCAGCCTTTGGTTTAGAGAGAGATCATATCTAACTGAAAGAAAGCATACTAATATGCCCAGAGACTAGCAAGGAGATGCAAAGGCAAAAAAATAGTATGAACAAAGAAAAGCAGATGAGAACAAAAATAATAAAAAATCTGAAGGAGAGCATATTTCCTCTCTGAATTAAGCCATGCATGATTTATTCCTAGCTGCTTAGAGTTAGTATATACAAGGTTTAGCAGCAGGAAATTTATCACTCAGTCACTGTAGCACTTTCTCTCTATGACTGGCTGACTTTTTGTTTTTTTGGTAAGCGAACGTAGTGCTTGTGAAATGTGCCAGACTGACACTCTGGGAACTAAATTCCTCTGTTTATTCACGGTTCATGCACAGGATGCAGTAAGCCTGCTATACAGCCAACATTTTGATGTTGCCATAGCATTCCCACAGAACATCATTGCTGCTAGAAGTATGTCCAGGATTACTCAAACTAGATGGGACCAAATTACCTTCAGTTTTAATTCTCTCGGAAGCTCCACAATATTTGCACAAGCAGTTTCAAGTGGCAGAGGGATTGGTAAAATAGCAAACAGTAAAGAGAGCTAGTCACACTTTCAGTGTAATCTGAACCACTTTGTTAGTGGTCTCAGGCCAATGAAATCTGTTTTAAACAACACTGAAAACATGGTTTGTGAGAATCAAGAACACAGATTGTGCCTGCATGAGGGGAAAAAGAAAGTGTCGTCAAACCGGGGATTTCTAGAATGGTGCAATGCCATGAAGTTATAGTTGAGCTAGTTGCAAAAGAGTTATCTCAAGAACTAAAAGCAGAAAACTGAGTCAGCTCTGCAATGTCACATAAGCATGTAAGCTTGTCTTGAGCAAAATCCAGTGTCATCATAAAGTGCTGTGTGTCCCTGGGAGCACTCACTTGTGATACTGTTACAAAAATAAAAAATAATCCTTAATATATCTATTTAGGAAAAAAAAAGTATATGAAGCATGTAGAAGGAGGACAATGATTTTACTTCTGCACATAGAAATGGTAAGAGCTGATTTATTTTTCACATTTCAAGGACATGGAATTTCTGGAGATCTGAGAAACCCCGTGTTTCACTTCACCGAAGACATGGCTCAGAGATGGCTTCAGTCCTTGCACTGGGTGCATATATACAGCAAAAATACCTGAGAGCTTTTTAACCTTGCAAAGAAAGGCAAAACAAGCTCCAATAATTGTAAATTAAAGCTAGACAAATTAATCTTCCAACATGAAAACAGATCCTCTCTCTGTGAGCGTAATTGCATATTGGAACACGTAGATCTGATATCTGAAGATAATGAGAAGATGCCTCTGAAAAGATACCTGGGAAGGCGGCCAGGTAGGCTTCTAAGCGAAGTAGGTCAGTCCCAGTGAAGTCATACTTAGATTCTGCCTCACGACCAAAGTGACAGCGCGTATTTTGGTTAGTATGAGAGTGACCTATTACTCACAACTTGTAAAATGGATATTTCCATGCCAGTACTCCACCCAGGCTAATGTTTAATTAAAAAAACCTAGGCGCCTTTAGCTAGTCTCAAAAAGGCACACAAAATCTGTGGTCCAGTTCAAGTCTGAGATCAACAGAAGCATCTTCTATGGGCCACCGTGGTCTCATCCTGTTGCCCTTGGTGAGGGAGTGAAACCATTTCAAACCAATATTTTATTCTTTTCTAAAAAAAGATTACTTTTCTTTTTCAGCTCCTCTAGAAAACAAAAATTAATCTCAAAAAAGGACAAAAAAGATGAATACTGTTTTAAAGGATAGTTCAAATAAATATTATAGATCTTACTGCAATGAATGCAGTTATCTAGGAATTTGATAAGACAATGTTATTTAAACAATGAGCTTGCACAGGAAATAATGTGCTGACAAAGAGCCCTAAGTTTCTTAGGAAAAATATTAACTTTTTCATTAATTAACTAGTTTATCTGTAAACTGTGTGGAAATAAATTAGGTACTGAAAGAGTAAGTGCTGTAATTTGTGTGTGAATACACTGTTATTCACACATAATAAAGTAGTTGCATCCTTGCTTAAGCCCTAAATGTGGAACCTCTAGCTGCACTTCCACAATGTTATTTTATAAATATTTAAACTTTATAGTTCAATTTTTGCACAACTATCAATTACTTTAGAACACAGTGAGAAATGATATACCGTAGAAACAAAGGACTTCTTCATTATTTCGCATCAGGCTTGCTACTGCCTCTTCCAAATGCAGAGTAGTGTTAGCCCTAAATATAACAATACATGGCAGATATTTAAATCCTCATCCTAAATAAGCTATCTACATGCAAGCTTTGGCTCTTGTACAGTTCTGGTGTTAGACTATCCTTGTTCATTACATGACATGGTTTATGCTCCAGCTGCCTCCATGGAAAGACAAAACCAGATTCCAGTGAAGTTAACATGAACTCTGTCACAGATAAGATAAAAACACGTGGTTTTAAAAGAGCAAAGGCTGAGGACACTGACCAATCTGCAACAGTTGAAGAAGTCAGTGCAAAATGTGAAGTGTATTGTACAACATCAGGCCAAGCAAGACAGATAAGATGTTATTATGAACAATTATTTGAAGGTAATTTTATTCCTTTTTAAAACAAACCCACTGCGTTTCAGTGGATTTACCCACTGTGGTAACATTGACAATGCTGTGAGCATTGTTGGGAAGAAAACAGACCAGTGACAGAGTGCTGTTTCCAGATGCATGTAGTTATTGGCTTCCATACTGTACCCATCAACCCTTGTTAGCATCTCTCCCCTTGGAAATGGACCTGAGCCAAGAATTCCTTTCACACAGACAATCAAGAAGGGTCAAAAAGTAGCAGTGACCGTCATTTATTTAGACAAACACTGTCTAGATTGAAACAAATCACCTTAAAGTGAAAGACTTCCTAATCTCAGAAAAGAAAAAGAAATAAAAGAAAAAGGAAAAGAAAAAAAAGAGAGAGAGAAAGGTAGGTCAAAAAACAGGCTATGGCACTTTTTGAGTGATATTAATCCTGGTAACCTCTTCACAGACAGAATGCAAGACACGTTAAGGTGGTAAGCAGGCTTATGTCCTTTTTGATGAACAAACATGGCCTTCCCCTCTATCTTTGCATTGCTTGAACTCTCAAAATGAGCTCAAGTAACCTCACTGTTAACATTTGAAAACAAGCAGATCCATTTAATCTATTGTTTATCATACCTTTCCTGAAACTAGTAACAAGATTTGTTCCAGCTTGCCCACACTTATGGAATTCATTATATAGTCCATATTGATCTGCATATATTCAAGGCCTGTGATGTATCTAAGGCTTTTTTAACAATACTGAAGGAAAAAAACAAATTCCTTTTAAGAATTACAGCATAGCCAAGGGCCAAATCCTGCGGGTTTTTTTCTCAGGGAAAACTTCCATTGAAGACAACATTAGTTCTTTACAAGAAAAGTAAGATTGTGCTCAAGAAAGTTAATGTAAAATATTTGCACAGAACTTTTCCCTTAACTACATTGTACAGCTCTGCTGAAGTTAATGAATCACTGTAGAAAGACACGTAGCTTAATAGCAGAAGAAGTTATAAAAACCTTGTATCATTTAAATTTGATAATGCCTCAGAACATTATCTCTGGAGTGAAAGCACCTTCATGCTTCTAGTGATATATTAAAGCCCTCTCTTTGTCTCAAAGAGATTAATCTAAAAAAATGTTCAATCTAAAAATTCCACCGAGATGGTATATTGAGAAAAGACAGTAGCGTTCATCTCACTTAAATCATCTAAAAGCAGGATAGATAATTTAAGCGAGTCAGTTAGGCTCCATCTGTGGTCAGTGAGTGTAATACTTCTATGGGACAATTCCTGTGACCTATCTGAGTGTGAAATGAGTTGTGATGTCATCTCTCTGACTGGCCAGAGAGGAAAAATGGACAAGTAGTCTAAGGTAAATGGCCAGCACCTGTACATTGTTGAGCTCTTGTTGGCTCAGCCAGCTCTACATGCAGTCAAACTGCCTAAGAAGAAAGGTTTTCTTTTCTGGGATTTTTTTTTTTTTCAGTTTCTCAGCTCAAAAGGCACCATAGCAATCTTACGGTTTGGTCTTCTGCACAACAAAGATCAGCTAATTCTGATTTGAACTGGATCATCTCTTCTAGATAGTCATCAGTCCCCGTTTAACATTTTCCAGTGAAACACAGAGCCCTTTGGATATGTTCTTTCCAGCCATAAATTGCCCTTAGCTTAAAAACCTGAGCTTTATTTCACATCTGAATTGGAGTAGCTTTTCAGCTCCCAGCTATTTGATCTAGTTACACTTTCATCTGCTGGGCTAAAGAACCCATGTTCTGATCCTGGTGGAGACAGCTGGCACGAAAGAAGTAATCTCTTGGAATATTTTTTATAACCTAGCTTGATTAAGCCCTTTGAATCTTTCATTAGAAGTTGTGTTTTACATCTTGTAATGATTTTCCTGTCTCTTTGTGAGCCTCATCCAATTTTTCAACTTCCTTCCTGCTTTTGGGATCTCAACAGCTGATTTTGATATACACACGTAATATAGCCTCACTAGTCAGCTTTTTTTTTCTCTGTTCCTACACCTCAAGGCCATATGGACCTTCTTCCTTGAAGCATCATAGAGGAGCTCAGATTCGGAGACTTTATAAGCATTTTTCAGACCCACAAAGTCTTATTTCATAAATGCGGCTGCCTTTATTTGTTTCAAGAGGTATGATCTAATAGAGCTCTGAATGCTTCTTTTATTGTGATTTATTTCCACTGTTAAAGCCCTAAATCTGCACTAAAGAGTGCTTGAGAGGATTTTGGAGCTGTTGAGTCAGGAGGTGCAACAGGGACTGAGAGTCGGAGCACTGACGTCATGAAAACATGCCATAGTTCAGCAATTAGAGCCATAGATAAAATAGTACGCAGTGACCTGCTTTATCTGGGACATAACTATATTTCACCAAATCATTCATTTCCTTTGTTTTAGAAATTATTTCTGTTATTTATCACTCTGACAGAATCTCCCAGAAGACGTTTGTCTCTCATCCCAGCCAGGATTAGCTGTATAAATGGATATTGCTCTGTACCTGTGAGGTGAAGAGATCCCGGCAATTACACAGTACTTCAGCACAGTGCTGAAGCTTCTAGCAGTGATTTAGAAGAGCAGATTAGGCTCTCAGAGATCTTTTTTCTTTTTTTTTTTAATCTAATACTAATTCTCCATCATCATTTTTAATGTCTCTTTCCCTCTTATATGCAACTTGTCTGTGCAACCCTCTGTGCAGGTGGGAGACTTCTCCCAAAGCTGATGGAAATGAGTTTTGTTCCATGCACCAGCTTGGCACAACAGTTGTGACTGCAATATCATAACTCCCTCTTGCCCTGCTGGGTCTTATTCCTGGACACTGAATTCAAGCTGCAAATTCACAGCTTCTCTGCTTGTTAGGAGGAGAATCATTACCATCTGTTTCATGGGACTCTAAACCACATTTCATACCACATTTACTTAATACACAATTGCTGCTACTGCATTTATCACCAGTCTTCTTGTAGAGCAGAAAGCATTTTACCACCAGCTCATTCTCCAGGAAATACTGAAAACTACAGCTGTCACACTGTGTCTGAACAAAAATCCAAGATGCAGATATTTCCTGCAGAACACAGGTTTTGAAGTATTTCTTTTGGAAAATCAAAATGGTCTAATAAAAAGGTTTGACTTAGATAACATTAAAAAGGCAATGGAAATATTAATATTAAAAATTTTAAGTGCTCAATTTTCCAGAACATGAAAAATAGTAGCAGACTAATTTTTAAAAATATCTTGTAAACAGAAAAATTATATTCAAGTTTGAAGTGATCTGGATCAATATGGCTGTGTTCCTCCTACTGTTTCACTTTAGATGGTGCAGCATTTTGCAGTGAAGTAGGTTTTTTTTAAACAAGCTCAGGGAAGAGGCCTTTAGTGAAAGGTACGTCTTTCATTCTGTTCTGATAATAAAATCTGACATCTTTAGCAATTGTGCTTTGAAGAGATTTTTCTTTGACGAAGATGACGTGATAACTTGAGCTGTAGGAAAGGATTCACTGCACAGAAATCTTCCTTCCAAATCACAGTGCTGGGGCCCGTGAAGACCCAGAAGGGAAGATACAGCACTTATGCTTGATTTTTTATCTGCTCTCCCTCCACTTGTTTCAGCTATGAAGGCTGAATGAAAAGAAAACAGGAGAAGGAAATTAACAGCAATGTGCTTCCATTGGAAAAGTGCAAAAATGAAAGAGCAGTTACCCAAACCTTTATCAGACAAAGCACTTCATATCCCTGATGTGTTCACTGGGATTTTTTAGATTGGATATTAGAAATTGGTTCTGCACTGAAAGGGTTATCAAGCTTTGGAACAGGCTGCCCAGGGAAGTGGTTGAGTCACCATCCCTGGAGGTATTCAAAAGACGTGTAGTTGTGGCACTTACTTAGGGACATGGTCTAGTGGTGGACTTGGCAGTGTTAGGTTCATGATTGGACTCGATGATCTTAAAGGTCTTTTCCAACCATTCTATGATTCTATATCTCAATTTTGAATAGGCCCTTGAAAAGTAGCTCTCAGGACTTGAGAAATTTGTTCCCATCTGTTAGGGGGTGTGACTTACCTCCTCTTAAAATGAAAGACTCTTAGTTTCCGTGCTTGTTCAACCTTAGTTTCACAATAGCTGGTAACACAAAATGACTGCTGTTTTCAGTACAGCAGAAAAGGTCAAATTCTGGGTGTTCCTCTTTTTTGAAATACCATCCTCTTAATTCATTGACAAATTCCTGCAAAATCATTTTTATTTTATTTCAAAGGCTCCGAGGTCAGGAGGGACCACCACCGTCATCTGAACAACAACCTTCAAACTCGAGTATCTGCAAAGTAGTTTTATGAATGTTTTGATCCTGCAAATACCTTCCTATTCTGCGCTCTTCTAAAGCAAATGGAAAGGTCTGGGTAATAGGTTAGACTGAATTTGTAATTTTTTCCTTTTCCTGAAGTTCTGTAAATCTACATGACCTAATTCTCCTGAGAGCAGATGTTTTGGGACACTGCAGTTAGACTATTCATCACATCAGTTCAGCAAAACACATTAGTATAAAAGCATGTGCTTGAGCATATTCTAATAAGTAACTTGCTTTTAAGCATGTGCTCAAATTTCAGCATGTGCTTTCATGATTCGGGGCTACAGTCTGTTGTGCTACTGGTGTGGGACAGGTGACAAAAGGGTTTTGAAATCACACCTCGGTAGGTATAATACACAGCACAAGTTGGAGGGCTAATTTTTACCTGTAATAAAGACCAAGTCAAATGGTCTCCATGTTTGAAAGTTTGTCATAAACACCAACACTAACCCAAAGGTATGTTTAAGCTTTAAGCCTTGTAGTTCAACACATTTTAATCAGAAAATCATTGCATAATCTCCAGAGGAAAATAATAAGTGACATTAAAATATATTTTTAAAATAGAAAACCAAAACTAACCCAATATTGCTGAACAAGTAGTCATACACCACGAGTTCAAACCATACATCAAAGCTCACTAAGGATAAGAGGTATAGAGTTTTTGGAGAATTATCCCCTTGTTAGAGTGTTATAAATATGATGACTATTATTTGCAAGTACTTGATTGTGTACAGTGCTACAAGGCAACTCAAAGCACTGCACTTCTTTACAGGAACATAAACTGGAGTGGTAACTGTATGTCAGTGTAAAATTGTTTATTTTCATGAATAGAAAATAAAGAAATTCAGAACCACTCAGATTTCATATGTTCAAAAAGCAGTTGATTTGCTGAATACAGATGAACACTTGTACTTCTTCCTATTTTTCTTGTGTCCTTTTTCATTTTTAATAAGTCTTTTGTTAGTCAGATGCGACAAAAAGCTTCAGATCAAACCTCTTGAGGTAAAATCCAAAACTCTGGGGAAAAATAAGAAAGATGAATTTGTTTAGCTTCTAAAAACATAACCACTTTGCCAAGAGCCTCCAGCTGGCAGGATAGAAAAAATGTCTCTCCCAATTGCAAATTGCCAATTCCAAAATGGCACAGCAGCAGCTTTCCACCCTGATTACCTACAGCTGGCCTGCCTTTCACCTTCCCTCTGCTAGGCAAAACAATACCTTCCTCTTGCCATCGCTTCCATCCACCTTCTACAAAATGCACAGGAAGTTACGAAACACGGATGACAATTACTGTGTATTTGAGATGAGCCTGTACTGTAGCTGTCAGGGGCTCACAAACAGGAGTGAGAGAAGGTCCGCGTCATTCTCCAGACCAGCTGGTAGAGCTGTGGGAAGAAACAGGCAGGCTTGTGGCTCATAAGCCCTTCCGTGAATCTAAAAAAATACAAGTACTGATCTTCAGGCTAATTGCTCTCAGTTTAACTTCACTATGTTAATCAATTAGGTAGCTCGAGAGAAAGGTTGATTGACAGCTATGGGCCTGAGGGAGACTTCTTGGCCAAACAAAGCAAGAGCTTTCATTCCCAGGGGATGGAGATAGTTGTGCAGAGGAAACTGAGGGGTAGGATGTGTTTTCATGGGATATAGGTAGCCTAGATGTTGCTCAAGATGAAACAAAAACAGAAAAAAAAGCTGTTCTGTAGATGTTCTAAAAACGCAGTGAGGCTGATGGGGCAAGATGTGGGTAATGTAGCGTGCAAGTGCTCTTAGTAACAATGAAAGTAAGCTTATGCTTAAATTAAACATGGGCTGAGATGATGCTCCGGACTGGGGGAGGCAGCAGGGCTGACACCTCCCTGCTGCAGGTGAGTCTGCGTTCAGGAGGCTGCTTCGCTTTTCTCCTGATCTGTGTCTCTCTGCAGCCTGGCCGAGCTTCAGCGCTGGCTGCGGAAGAGGAGACCGCCTGCCCAGAGCAGCTAATCCCTTGCTGCTTGTGCTACGCTCCTGGAAAAAGGGAGATTAATTGGGGGAGGGAGGATAGAGGGGGGACCTGACTCACTTCCCTAGCACTGAAGAGGTAGCGAGCATGGTATTTTTTATGAACAAAACAGCCCCAGTGCCTGTTGTGGGGGTCCCAGCCCTACAAGAGGGTCTTACAAGAATTCAGAGTGCAGAATACAGTTTGGATTGTGAGAAGATTTAAGCATGGCTCTGCCTAGTTTCTGGGTAAGAGAGTTCGTATAGGAGCAAAGCATCAACTGCCAAGATGGAGAAGGTCCCAGTCATGCACAGCAGCAGATTTCTGTGTGCCTAAAATTCGGCAAGTCCTGAGCAGGGGTATTTTTGGTAGAATATTTTGATATTACAGTGTTCATCCCTGTCTTATTTTAGAGCTTTTGTTTGTTTTGTTTTCAAATCTGAACCTTGCTAATTGGTATTTATTAGGCAGAAGACCGGGGAATGCCCTGCTGGTGCACAGTGCTGGAGCAGCCAGACCTGAGATTCTTTGCTCACCCGTGGGAAAGCAGCAGAAGACAGTGGCTGGTAGAGGGCTGAAGGGCACCTGCCTGCCCTGGGCGTCACAAATTCTCCTTACTCAGAGCACGGAAAGGAACACCAGGGGCAATCAAAAGCAACAGAAACATCCCCGGCACAAACGTGAAACTAATACAAAAGCCAAACTTTGCAAGGGGTGGCCATTGTGCTCCTTTGTGTGCCTGTTCTCCTCCGCTTTCCTCCAACAGAACACGAGACAGCTGTAACTACAAAGAGCACCTGTGTTAGGTCAGATCCAGATATTAAGTGTCTAAATACATCCCAAGCACTGTGGGTACAGGAATCTTTCTTTAAAACAGCCCAGTGTCTGTTTCTTTCTAGAGAGACTCTAGCTCTTACCTATAAACACCGTGGGAAAAAGGACTGTTTAAGCCAAAAGCCAGCGGTGGCAGCACAAAGAGGAAGAATTCAGTGATGAATGAATTAGGCTGAACAGCATTAGAAATTTTCTTACCATCTGGGGTTACGTTCCAGGAATAGTTTTAACAGGATTAGAGGGATTAAAGAAATTGAAGTATTTTTAAAACTGGTGTCCCATTACAGCAGGCACAGGTATATACACAGCAGTGGACCTGAGCTTGATGACCTGCGTGGCTTCTTGCAAACCTAAATTCCTTGACACATTTAACACATGCATTTCTAGAGGGTGCAGTTTGCCTTCTGGTGAATGCTGGTTACTTATGAAGACTGTTGAAGTGTTTTTAGAAATGACAGCCTTAGGCAAGCCTGCCACTAGCAAAGACTTCTTGCACTGACTAGAATTGCAACAGAAAGGAGAAATTAATCAAGGCTCCTATAATAAGTGTAATTCAGGAAGCAATTAAGACACTCTAGCTTTAAACCGCAGTAGAGGCTTGTACTGTAGCTCAGCATCCAAGTATAATGAGGGAACAGAGGAATCCCCTGCTGCTGCTTTGGACATCCCTCTGTTTCCAGGGGAACTTGATCTCTGGCATGCTAAAAGGCTGCTCTCAAATAGACCGTCTAGTCTTTCTCTGTCTGTGCTGATTTTTGGTGCCTCATACCTGTACACAATCTGTAAACAGTTAAGTGGTAGCTGTCTGGATTGACCTTCCTTGCAGTGTTCCCAGCAGCATGGACAGCTCTTAATTTAAAAAAAAAACACAAAACAACAAAACAAAACCAAAGAAAAAACAAAACGGGGGGGGGGGGGGGAGCAGGGGGTGTAGAATCTGGTAAGAACCATTGAGTTCAGCAGCTCTTGAGTTCACATCCTGGTTTTGAGTGCTTTAAATCCATGTCCACACAACACAGGTTTTCACACGTTTGTCTTGACCACATCACAGGGCTGGAAGCTCCCCAGCAGCCGTACGTGATGCTGTGCAGGCCTGGTGCTCTCTTTTCCAAGAACTGGGGAAATCTCCCATGGTTAAACTCCTTCAGCTTTCCTACTGACCTTAGTCAAGCAGTTCTGAGGATTTTGGGGGATTTTACATAAAAATACCTCTTCTCCTCCCACACTTCCTGATATGTGGTGGATTATTTTCTTGACGCTGTGTTCTCAGAAATGACTGATGAGGTGCAGATAGCAGTGAGCAAGTTGTGCCGGCAGCAGGGACTCTGGGACGCTCGGGCTGGCAGGGAGCTCCAGTGTCCCTTCTCACCTTCAGCAGGTTTGTGTGCAAGGGTAAGGGTAGTGAGTGATGAGCTACTGTTTGTCAGCAAGGGTCATATAGGTTCAGATGAGAGGATATTTTTTTGGAGGTAGCCTTTGCCTTTTTAACTTTTGCTGTGAGCGGATGCAGGGCAAGAAAACATGTCTGTAGGCATAAAGGTAGAGACTAGCAGCTCAAAATGGCCTTGGGGGTCGACATGGGAGTTTGGGTCATTCCTAACACTGGGCAAAATAGATGGCATTTGGGAGAGTGAAAAATGATGGAGCAGCTTTTTTTACATAAAGGCTTCACTTCTGTACCTGACTTTTTTGTGAACCCAGGAAGACGAAGAGATCCTTTTACTGCATCCAGGTTACCCTTCCAAAGTGGGAAGTGCAGCACAGAGTACAGAGACTCTGCTCTCCTGCAGTGTCCCAGTGCTGCTGCAGGGCCAGAGATGAAGCTCTGAAACAGAAATGCTTCACAGAAAGAAGGTGTTATGTTCAGATGTGAGGTGTTCAAACCGATCCAAGTTTGAGAGGGGCTTTGCTGTCTGTTCAGGCACAGCCTTAAAAGGGATGGAGGAACTGTTTGAGAAAAAGATCTGGAGAAAGCCAGAGAATACGACTGAAAAAGAGTAGAATGAGGGGATTAAACTTCAAAAAATCTGTAATAGAAGAAATATTAGCCCACTCACCCAGCTTGCTTCTAAATTTTAGGGTCCTAGTGGAACCGAACTTCAGTAACTCCATTGCTCACCACAGAGTCAGTGGAGGGCAGGAGCCTTTGCAGTTTCCCAGAGGGAGATCTTGTCTGGCTGTGTTTAGGTGCAGCAGTTAGGTAGACAGGAGCTCACCAAGGGCAAGACTGCAGTAAGAAAGTGGGAA
Organism: Buteo buteo; assembly: GCF_964188355.1. Classification (NCBI taxonomy): domain Eukaryota; kingdom Metazoa; phylum Chordata; class Aves; order Accipitriformes; family Accipitridae; genus Buteo; species Buteo buteo. The sequence continues at coordinate 13,398,221 of NC_134195.1, read as the reverse complement.
AAGGCAGAGCAGAAAACAAAAGCAGAAAAGAAATAAGCCGGCTAAGGAACATAACAAGAGAGAGGACAGAGCAATTTCTAACACAGAGTGGGATAATGAAATATGAATGATGCAAGCTAGGAAGGAGAAAGGAAATCTTCATGGAGAAGACTGACTGTGGAGAATGCAGCTGTAGAAGAAAAGAGAATATCATCCCAGCTAAGCAGCTTGAAGAAAATGGAGTAAACAAGCAGAAACCTTCTGTTTGTTTTGAAAGGCTACTTTAGACGTTGCAGCCTGGAGAGCAATACCTTTTGCTTATCATTATTTTAATGCAAGAGAGTGAGAAGTTCTGATTATTCCAGACCTCCTGTTTGTCTTGGAAGTAAATTCCTCACATGTTCTGTTTCTATGATGCATTTGTAAATGTCTATCCTGATCTTCTTAGCATAATCTTTGAAAGAGAGAACTGAAGCAAACATATTCTCTCTGTATCCGTGCCTCTCAGACTGAGAGAAAAAATGATGCTTCAGTGACTAGCAGTCATTTAATTAAACATGATGAAGCAAACTACAGCTCAACACTGGGTTGAAGTAAAAGATAACAGCATCTAACCTTCAGGACAGTCTTCGGGGCTGCATATCAGGAATAGAGACATCTTAATGCAGAGCTGAATAAGGTACCCGGGAGATGAGGCTCGACATTTAATTCATGCAAACTTTCAGACAGTTCCTGGCTCAAACAAACTGTCCTTTTTGTTCCCTTCATAAGGTAGCAAATTTTCCCCATGATGGTCTTACTCAGAGTTCTGGATTCATCTCTGAAGGACCAAGGGCCTCAAAATTGACCATGAGGCACCAGGGTCTTTGATCAGACCTGGGCCTGGGAGCCTGACTTCATGTTCTCCATCCAAAACCAGAGGTCTGCCTCAGAGGTTTCTGTTAAACCTCTCCTCCTGGAAGGTGCTTCAGTGCCAGTTGCACCAGTCCTGCTCCTTTTTTAGCATGTGTGACCTTTCCATGCTGTTGCAATACAATCCATAGTGTGTCTGACCATAAGCATGTTCACATTTGAATCTTATGCTGCAGCATGGAAAAACTGTAAGAAAAAGAAACATAAATTAATAACACACAGTCTTTTAATTTTTATGAGCAGAATCAGATCCTTCCTCTTCTGCAACATGGGCAAAATCCAATTTCTTCAGAAAAAATCTTTGATGATTAAAGGGTTGTTGGCAATAGTGCCACAGAGGTTAATTATGAATTCTCTGTTGCACTCCTCGCCGCGCTTGTGGATATTTGGCCGGCATTATGGAAAAACTGTAACATCCTAGATTGGGAAGCAAGGAAGGAAAAGATTTCAGGCTAGAGTTTGACCTGTCTTATCAATTTATAAATGGTAAGTCCTGCCACAGAAGTGGATGGAGCTATACCAGTGCATAATCTGTTACTGTGATATTTTCTGTTTATATTGTATGTACAAGCCAGGGAACATATATCCCAAATGACACAAAACATGTAATGGTTCTTTAATAATGAATGTCTATGAGTGCCACACAGGGGCTTCTGAATATCTGCAAGCTTATCCTTTTCTTCCTTCTCAAAGCTATGAAAAGTGTTTGTATACGTAAATGACATAAAACCACAGAGTTAACTTCCCTATAGACATACTGATTTTGCAGGAAGATATCTATGGCATGTTTCAGGCTATATATTACCCATTCTGTGCCTAAAAGACATCAGATTCTTCTTCCCCCACAGCAGATTTGAAGCTCAGAAAAGGTTTTTTGTTCTATTACGGTCATGTGTGACAGTAGGACTTTCTATTCTGAAGCTCTTTAAAAAGGCGTATTGCTATATTGCTTCTCATTTATGAATTCATAGCACAGACATAAGGGATGAGACAGGATAAAATATGTGCCCACAATGGGAGCATTCTGGCATAGCAACAATAGGCTTGTGAAAGAGCTGAGCTGCCTTAAAGGTCCAATCTCACGAGAATAGCAACCGTCAGCCTTTGAGAAACAGTGGACTATTCAGGGTTTGTTTTCTAAACCTCTTTCCCCTTTTATGCATGTTCACAAACATACTGTTTCTGCCTCAGAAATAAGATGCACGGAGAGCACAGGGTGTTCTTTCATTGTTGGAAGAAAGGCTGAACACCTATCTCTGCGAGGATGCCAAAGAACAAGGACAGCTGCGTCTGTATTCCAGTCATGTTTCCTTATTGTCTGTGCCATCCTGCCCATCTCCAGAGCATGGGAAACTGCTTAGGGGGATGTAATTCTGTTTAAAAGTCTGTCACTGTGAATTACTGAGGGGAAAAGGCAAATCACAGGGTAGCACAGGAGTACTTTGGTGCCAAAAAAATCCTAGACCTTTGCAGTGTCAGGAAATAATTTGCAGTGAATATCCAACTTCCCCTATATCATTTTCTTGAGGCTAGAAACATACTAATGTCTTCTATATAGAGAAACACAGACTGAACATTAAAGGCACATTTGGAAAGAGAACGGCACTTCCAATTTCTACCACTGCCAAATTTTGGTCCTTAGACCCTGTGTGTAAACAACTGCCTTGCATTTGACATGATCAGGTCTACTTATTTTGTGTAAGGTTTCCTCCAGTGATACAGTAGCTGCATTTGCAGTTTGTTTGCCTCAATGTTTTTTTTCATCCTGGTTCAAAAATTGCATAACTATGTTGTCTTCAAGAAACACGATGTTTATAATATAAAAGCAGATGAGCCTGGGGTGCTTTGGGAGACTGTAGGTCACATTTAAAATAACTTGCATGTAAAACTATTCAGCAAAAAGTAGTAGCCTGAAGTGAGTCAGTGGTTCAGAGACTCTGGTGCAGTTAAGCAGCCTAGAAGAATTTGTTACTGGTCTTTTTAGAATTGTCATTGATCCTTGAAACAAGACCATTCCTGCTTGTATTTTCAAAAGTTTTATTCAGGAAGGTTGCCCCTAAGGAAAAGATCAGCAGAAAGCCAATGCATCAACAAAAGTGCATGCTAATCCTCGGAGCAGGGCAGAAGCGGGATGGAAGTCAAGAATACAAAGTAAGTAATATATCATATGCTGGCTCTGCACAGCAGCAGATTTGATTTCTACAGAAGCCTTAGAAGGGGAAAAAGACCCAAACAACAACCCCCCTCCCTTGTTAACTGAATATAATTCAAACCAGTAGAGAGATTGCCCAAAAAATGCCAATGCTGATGGTCTATTCAGACAGACTTGGTTAAGACCTGCAGATTCATTGTGGCCATTAGATTCCCTAACAGTTTTGAAAAAATAAGCTGCAAACTCATTAAAGAGAAATCTTAGGGTTTTTTTAGATAAGGATAGTAATGGTCGTAGAACCATCACCCGTTTGCAAGTATCACAATAACACTTAAAAGCAGAATCTCCCATTTCAAGTAAATTGGTGCTACATCATCTGAATTAATTTTTAGAAACAGACAGGATAGGCAGAATAATTTACTTCTTGTTTTTAAGTGCAAACATTTAATTTGAAGGAAGTCTTTGTCTCCACATAATAAAAGTGACTGCTCCCTCCTAATATTCAACAGAACCTAAATTGGATTGATGTTAAATGATTAAATTTGCCAGTGAAAGGGTTGCCCTTGAATTGCCTGCTGGAAGTCTCTCTAAAGACTTGTGTTTTGCCCTTCTTATGTCCTTTCTGTCCAATCTCAAGAAACTCCCCTTATTTTACTGTCAAATTTACAAATTAAACAACTTTGCCACAATGCAGGCAGTGCCTGGCTGAATAGGACTCTGATTAGCTGGCTGTGTCAGGGCTCACCACTACAGCACAAAGAAAAGAAGATAGTTTAAAAAATCTGCTTCTTACACCATTTGAATATGGAAAAAAACCCCAAACAAAACCAAAACACAGTAAAAAATGGTGTTCCCCAAAATTGTACAAAAATTAATGAAGTGAACATTTTTCACTTTCGCTTTTTCATGTTTCTGTATTTGAATTTTGCTTTTTTGAAGAGAGTAAAGAGTGAATGCAGAAAGAGGGAAAAGCTCAAAGACAAATAAGTTTTAAAAATCGAGTTTTTAAAAACAGAAACAAAAATAAATGACAAAAAAAAATAATTATTTGCCACTATTTAAAATAACCCCACCTTTGCAAATGCACTGACAGGCGTGAACCATCCTTTGGCAAGCCCTCTGCATTAACGTTTGCTGTACCTGAAACCATCTGGGAATGTTCTTCTTTTGCTTTTCTTCAGGTGTTTACAGAAATCACTTTTTTCCATAACTATGACTCTTCTTTGCCATTTCAGTTTTCCATTTTAGTTGCTCTTACTGATTTTATATAAATCATCAGCTTCACAGTTTTCAGTGAAATCAATACTATCCACAACAGCTAAGCATCTATTGCAGTTCTTCGATGGGCACTTCTATTAGTGTTTTATGTTTTAACATGTTTTGAGCAATATCCAAAATGCTGTTGCAGGGCTGCTTGAAGTTAAGAAGCTTTATAAATAACTTTATAGGAATGTTGCATAGAATTGAAAAACATTAGGCACAAGAAAGGCTGAAAGAGAAAATTATCTTTATTTGTGTCCTGAAAAATAATTTCAGGCCTCTGGAAGCAGAAATTTTTCTGCATCTCAGAAACAGGCTGCAGCATTTGGAGAAAAGCACAAGATTGCAGTCAAATTATAAGGGACTGGACTCAAACCATTTTCCCCATTAGTTACCATCAAAATCATTAAACTGAATTAATTTAGCATTGTGCCATTCCATCTTGTTAAAATCTATGTCAAGAGAACGAGCAAGAGAATGAGGTAATTTGCTCCCATACCTTATAAAGATGTTGCTACAGTATTTCACGTGATGCAGAAGTCTCTGGCTTACCGGCGAGAGACTGCAGCGTTCTGGGCGGCTGCAAATGCAGAGAGCCCGTGAACTTCTAGGACCTGGTCTGTGGGACACAGACATGTTTATGAAGTGCTCCACAGTGGCATCATGCAGCCAGGAGAGCGTCGTGCCCCTGCCCGGGCGTGCAAGGCAGAGCAGCCGCTGTGGTTTTGCTGCTGGACATCCCTGGTGCTCTCAGGCACGGCGGCTGGTTTCTGGTGGGGAAGGTGTCACCGTGCATTCCCGGTGAACCACAAAAGCAAGCTGAAATGTCTAACCGACATCCAGAAGAGAGGTCTGTCCCCTCCCTCTGCCCGGGTGACTTTGGTTACAAGTCCCTTCTTAAGCCCTTTTGGAGGCCGTGACTTTATCGTAAGAAGGCAGGGGCTTCAAGGTCTCCTTCTTGACCCAGCACGAGCGGCAGTTGTTTATTATTTCCATGCTGGGCACCAGAAGGCTAAAACACTTTTTTCTATTTGCACCATCCCTCCGGTCACATCAGGCTGACCTTCAGTAGCCTGTACAATCCTTGGTTGCCTGTAGGATCCTCGGTTGCCTGTACAACCAGCTGCCTGTTCTCTTTTACATCTATGAAGCAGCCTGGTAGCTCTGGAATTTTTACAAGGTTATATATGTCCGCCGAGACAGTGTCTCAAACTACAGACATTTTGTATTTAATCATCATGTTTAAATATCTTTAAGCCACCCATGCGGACCGATTTTTCACTACGTTTTCAATGGGCTAATAACCGTTCTGAGCCTGTGCTCTGCTTGTGCGCATTACGCCAACTAAAATGCCAATTGGCACCATTTGGTCATTTTCAAATGCAAAGGCAGATGTCTGCTCTTGTAGGCAGGCCATGGCCAGGAAGGGTTTTTTCTGCGGGGGGGAGGTGGTGGGTACGCATAGCTATCCTTTTTCACTGATACAGGAGTATTTTTCTGAAATAAAGTTTGGCTCCCTGGCTCTCACGAGCTCCCTTTTGTAAGAGAGTGAAGAGATTCCTCATGAAATACACCAAGCCTGTGTAACTATAGAAGAAAGCTGCTGGGATTTCATTTTCACTTTTTTATTTGGTCTGCTAGTGTGTTGAGTTTGCATGGCAAGGTTTTGGTAGCAGGGGAGCTACAGGGGTGTCTTCTATGAGAAGATGCCAGAAGCTTCCCCCATGTCTGGTAGAGCCAGTGCCAGCCGGCTCCAAGATGGATCTGCTACTGGTCAAGGCTGAGCCCATCAGTGATGGTGGTGGTGCCTCTGGGAGAACAGATTTAAGAAGGGGGAAAAAAACCCCTGTGTGACTGCAGCTGAAGAGAGGATTGAGAACATGTAAGAGAAACAACCCTGCAGACCCCCAGGTCAGTGCAGAAGGAGGGGGAGGAGATGCTCCAGGCGCCAGAGCAGAGATTCCCCTGCAGCCCGTGGGGAAGACCATGGTGAGGCAGGCTGTGTCCCTGCAGCCCAGGGAGGTCCACGGGGGAGCAGATCTCCACCTGCAGCACGGGGAGGACCCCACGCCGGAGCAGGTGGGTGCCCGAAGGAGGCTGTGACCCTGTGGGAAGCCCGCGCTGGAGCAGGCTCCTGGCAGGACCTGTGGTCCCGTGGAGAGAGGAGCCCACGCTGGAGGATATTTGCTGGCAGGACTTGTGACCCCGTGGGGGACACACGCTGGAGCAGTCTGTGCCTGAAGGACTGCAGCCCCTGGGAGGGACCCACGCTGGAGCAGGGCCTGAGTGCGGAGTCCTCCTCCCCTGAGGAGGAAGGAGTGGCAGAGACAAGGGGTGGCGAGCTGACCCCAACCCCCATTGCCGGGGGGAGGAGGGAGAGAGAACCGGGAGGGGGGTTGAGCCGGGCAGGAGGGAGGGATGGGGGAAGGTGCTTTTAAGATTTGGGTTTTATTTCTCATTACTCTGATTTGATTGGTAATAAATTAAATTAATTTTCCCTGAGTTGGATCTGTTTTACCTCTGATGGTAATTGGTGAGTGGTATCTCCCTGTCCTTATCTCGACCCACAAGCCTTTCATTATATTTTCTCTCCCCTGTCCAGCTGAGGAGGGCAGTGACAGTGCGGCTTTGGTGGGCACCTGGCGTCTGACTGGGGTCAACTCACCACAGCCAGCATGAATGTATTTGTCCATTCTTCTGTCACCAAGGAAGCTTGTACCAAGTGCTCTGTATGTGACTCGACTATTATTGTATTATTTAATTGGCATTTGATTGATAGTCGTAGCACATATTCATTCCTTCTGTCTGAAAGCACCTTTAACAATTGCTCCGTGAGATCCTTTGCTGTAAAGCACCTCAGCACGTCTGAGCTCAGCATCCCCGGTTTGTTCCCCCACCACGATGTCAGCGTTTGATGGCTCTGGGCTGTTGAGGGGTGTGAGGAATACGAGCCCTTTCCCCACAACAGTGGGAATGGGGACCATAATCGGGAAAGTCACAGGTCTGCCAGAGCTGCCTGTAGGTCTTCCTCCAGCTACACGGGATGGCAGGGATGGGGCTTCCTCTGAGACCAGCTCCTGGGATGTGCTTCTGTTCCCACCCACACCTCCTCCTCCTCCTCCTCCTCCCCATCAACCGTTGCTTCTTTTCCATCAGCTTTTCATTGCCCCAATTTCACGGCTTCTCCCCTCTTACTGTGAGTCCTTTGCCCACAAGCAAGGCTGACAGAGGCAGCACCTACACACAGCTTTAGTCAGACCGTAACTAAGATTTCATATTACATATATTTAATACAACATACACATAGATGTATGTTTATTTGTCATATTACCTTGACATATGCAAAATAAACCAAAGGGCCTGCAGGAACCTTTTTCTGTAGCCATTATTCTTCCATTTTCCTTATCCCTCTCCCATCCATCATATGCAAACATGAATTATAAACTGTTTGGGACAAAGAGTGCTTCATTTTATTTGCCTATTGGCAACAGCAATCTTCTGCATGAGGAATGAATAAATAATAATTACTTTTTTTTATTTAAGAATGAGCAATGGACGGGTTTTTTTCTTTTTCTTCAGAATACAAACAATCAGGTAGAAAATGCCACTCCTTTGCTTCCTGTAATGCCTCTGGAGAGTTTCTTCAGGATTCATTTCAATTTGTGGGAACCTCTAACAGAGGGGGTTTTTTTCTTTACCACTTCAAGAAAAAAGATTATTGTCATAAAGAGATCTCTCCTCTGCAATTAGAAAAACATATTTTAAAGACTAAATATATATTTTAAAAACCCCTGTTGTGAGTGGAATTGAAGTTAATCATCTTGTATTCTCTGTCTTTCCTGCCTTGTTCTAAGAACTTCATCTCCCTCTAGATTAATAACAAGACAAGAATTAGACATGAGATAATTTACCACATCATTTATTTACACATTTTAATGAAGGAAAGATCATAGAAGCATAACAGAGCTGAAGTTTGTTGTCAGTTGGGTTGGGAAATGTATATAAATTCCAGGAACAACTTAGTCAGTACCAACACTATTTTAATTTTAAATGGAAATTATGCAGCTAACAAGTCGTATCCTGTCTTCTCACTGCTGTTGATCTGCAAAGCAAGAATCCTAGAGGGCATAATGAGAGATCTCACAAAAAATACTTCTGAGAAATAAAATCTGATGTGTGATTCTCCTGCATTAGTTTGAACTGCACTGCTGCACTAATGTAAAAAAAAAAAATTGAAAGCCATTTTAATACACCTTGAAGATTTCATTTTCTTATTTTGCAATCAAATAGCATGGACCATAATCTTGACTGATATCAAGTCACCACCAATTCATTGGAAACATCATCATTCAAGTACTTGATTACACACTTGACAACAACAGGATCAGTTTGGAGTAAAGTTGCGCTGACCCAGAGCTGCCTTTACAATGTTTATCTATAAGGATGTGGGCATTTTAAACGCTTAGAGATATTTATTCTACAGAACCAAATGAAAGATGCAGGGGCCAGGTATTGATGATCAGACAAGATGAGAGATGCAGATGTTGGAAATGTTTTGCACAGTCCAGCCACAGAGGGGTAGAAGAAGGAGGAAACACGGATATCTTGCCTCCCGCTTCCAGCATTGCTTCACTGTTTCACAATAAACAGTCACAAAAAAAAAAAAAAAAAAAAAAAAAAAATCTGTTGAAGAGTTTGGAGTAGAGAGTAAGCAAGTACCCAAACTGGTAGGCTGGGAGCCATCGCTTTCTTGCATGGTTGGAGGAGCCTTGGATCTTTCTCTGCAGGACGAAGCAGTCCAGAAGAGCGCATAGCCTTCTGACATGGATCTTCTCCTGGGAGGAGGGCAGTATGGGCTGGAAACTGCTCAGGATGGGGTGGGAACCGCTCCAAGGCATTTCGTAAGACTGCTGTGTTACAACACAGAACAGGTGGAGCATGAGTCATCCTCTTTTCCTTTGCGTCAAAAAGGCATACCTGTAGTTGCACTGGATGCAGACCCACTGTGGTGACATGTTTTGGGAACACTTATGGGACAATCCTTCCAGGATTAAGGGATGGAGTAATGCCTGCTTTCTGTATTGCAATTAAGTTGAGGCATGAACATGGTGTTGAGATGCCCAGTCCCATCAAAACTGAGGCATTTCTGGACATGTAACAAGACATAACTTCGAAACACACAAGGTGCCTCCAGGGTTATCTGGTGTTTTTCAAGATCACAAGTTTGGATGGCCCTGTGCATCTCGTCTCCACATTCCTGTGTTCAAGGGAGTGTGCTAGAGCCAGCCAAGATGTCTGTACCCCAGTGTAGACATGCCCTTGTGTACCTGGGGAATGAAAAACCTACAGATAGGCAGCATCTGAGAAAGCTTCAGCGAGTTTATAGCTGGATGGTTTGGTGCCTATGCTCTCCTGTGCATAGTGTTATAAACCCTGCGTTTAATGAAGGCCATTTTTTTTTTTTTTGGAGTCCCTGGTGCAAAATAGCTTCTCTTTAAGCTTTTGCCCTCTCTTTTTGATTCCCTCAGGGACCTTCTTCTGTGACAAATTACTGCTCACGGTGAGATAAGTGAAACCTATGTACTATTCTAGACTTGTAAATGTAATAACAGATAATTCTATCACCTATTCTCTCTTTCCCCTACAAGGAGGCAAAGATTAAATCATTTTCTCAGCCATTTCCTTAGTTAGCATTTCTATTTTCTTATTAGTAAACAAATAAAAATTTCAGCTTTTTTTTTTGTTATTCAGGTAGGAGAGATAGGAAGATATGAAAAACACATGTTATGGTTTAGTTATTTCAGTCTATATCATCAACTTATATGAAGTCAAGCAGAAATCCTAAGGCTTGCTCTTTCATTTCCTCAGTGGAAAAGTTCAAGTTTAAAAGGAGCAAGTGTAGGACTTCCATGATACTTGTGATTTATCAGTTCATATTTCCCCTGAAGTCATCTGTCTGAATCTTCACAGCCTTGCCAAAAAATCCTTTCCATGACCTGGGTTTACTTTCCCACATTCATCATCTTCATTTCATGCCATCATTTCTTTGTTAAACCTCCTGAAAAATCTCATCATTCCCTTGTCCCATTTATCACATCATAATTAGACTCAGGAGCTCAAATCATATGTGGTTTTAAATCTTTGTTATCCATCATGTCAACATTTTTCTGAAATTGAGATCACACTACTCAAAACTACATATTGGGAAATGTGTCACATGCTTTTTCTTCCATGTTGCTCCCTGTGCATGGCAGAAAACTCTGTCTGCAAAGTGACTTCATTGTCCATATGCAAGTTTCCCCTCAAAACTTGTCTCAATTGGAATGCCAAAAGTCTGACAGTCAGACAGCTGGCATGTTGTAACTGCTGCTTTTCATTACCTACCAGACTGCCTCTTATGTGTTTTCTCCATCTGTTGCTTGTAACTACCTTTGGTCCTCTTGTTACTGATCATGGGACAGACACTGTCTATTTACACATAAAATTCACAGTAGAGCTCTGGTTCCTCTGTCAGTGCCTAGCAATATCTTATCCTGGTAGAAATATCTGAAGTGACTTCAAAGCAATCTGCAACAGGATAACAGAAATGCATGTAGCCCTTAAAAGAGGTACAGTGCTTTTTATAAAACTGTATACGAAGTGATGTACTCATGACCACCTTTTATGAATATCTGATTAGCTGATTGCCATGGTGCCTAGAAGCCCTCTGTTGAAGTAGGTGACATTCAACCCTCTACCAAGACATTGTTCTTTCTCTAAAGTACTGATATTAATAAATCAAATATCTGAAAGAAAGAAGATGTTATATACTACTAAAACCTGCATACTCCAATGTTTTATTTCAGATACTGTAGTTTCTTTTTGGTCTCATGTCTTCTGCTCTATAGGTAAGCATCACACATTTCATTAGTGGAGTACCATTTGACAAAGTTGTCCCTTATTGGTGCTTAAGCCAAAGCAAGCAGATCATGATTAATGCAGAAGGAAAAGCTGCAGTTCTATGGCTACAGACATAGGTAATGCACAGGTTTTATGGGGTTTAGTAGATTATTAAGATGTGACAGTTGTAAAGTCTGAGAGATGAATGAAGCAGATGGAATTACACCCTGAAAGCACAGCTATAGACAGGGGCCTTCATAAGGGTAGCTATTACAAATATACATTGATATGAAAAGCAGCTACCATTAATGGTCAGAAATGAGGCCAAAGAATCACTATTTATTATTTCAGTTATTGTAAATTGTCCCAGTTTCAGCTGGGATAGAATTAATTTTCTTTCTAGTAGCTGGTATAGTGCTATGTTTTGGGTTCAGTATGAGAAGAATGTTGATAACACACTGATGTTTTCAGTTGTTGCTAAGTCATGTTTAGACTAAGTCAAGGATTTTTCAGCTTCTCCTGCCCAGCCAGCAAGAAGGCTGGAGGGGCACAAGAAGTTGGGAGGGGACACAGCCAGGACAGCTGACCCAAACTGGCCAAAGGGGTATTCCATACCATGTGATGTCATGTCCAGTATATAAACTGGGGCAGTCAGCCTGGGAGGGGATCACTGCTCAGGAACTAACTGGGCTTTTGTCAGCGAGTGGTGAGCAATTGCATTGTGCATCACTTGTTTTGTATATTCCAATCATTTTATTATTATTCTTGTCATTTTATTATTATCATTATTAGTTTCTTCCTTTCTGTTCTCTTAAACTGTTCTTATCTCAACCCACGAGTTTTACCTTTTTCCTTCCAATTTTCTCTCCCCCATCCCACTGGGTGGGGGGAAGTGAGTGAGTGGCTGTGAGGTGCTTAGCTGCTGGCTGGGGTTGAACCACGACATAAGTCTAATATTACATCGTACAGGAAAAATCTAATGAACAAGAGAAAACATGTTCATCTCCTTTCCATAGAAATTAAACAAATTTGGGTAAAGAAATAATGGTAGTAGAGGCTGATGAGCAAAATAATCTCACCATTTGGAGTCAGTGTTCTGAGCAGGAGCAGAAATTCCTTAATAGCAAATAAAAGTTCCTGTACATCTTAAGTACCCTAACCTTCAGCTGTCATTCCCCTCAGCCTTCTTCAAGGCTGGTGCCCCCCAAGACATCTTCCAGCTCTGTCCTCACAACAGCTGCTCTCAGTCCGCTCCCTTTGAGCCATCAGCTAAACCTCTGCCATTGTAGTCATTTCACAGAGAGCACTTTGCTACCTTTCTGGTTTAGTTCGACTTTTCTAAAGAACCAACAAATGTGGGTGAGAGACCCCTGGGCAGAACAGGCCAGTCAGTCCCTTGGCACATGCCCTGCGCTTCACTGCCTTCACACTTGCCTTTCCCTGCCTCCTCCCAAGCCCTGACCAGATCACAGCCTGCTCTGCAGGTTGCTTTGAGGAGGAAAGATTCACCGCAGCTTTGGTCAGATTATCAGTGCCTGCAACTGGTGTTGAGGCAAAGGTTTAATTAGGGATGAGCAATACACTTCTTCAGTTGTCTCCACAAACCCTTCTGATAGATTTGGCAATTAGAGCTGGGTGATGAAGTTTTGACGACAAGCAAAGGAAATGCTGACTTGTTCAAGCTTCTAATGGGAACATATGGTTGCAATTAAATTGTTTTCAAAAGGATTCCTTAGGGCAGGATGGACTTCTGGTAACTGACTGTGACAAATGGTTACCTGTGGTAAGGAAACTGGGGGTCCAAAGCTCCACACTGCTTTACGTATGGGGCAGAACCTGAAACTTCTGCCTGTCAGGCAAGCGCCTGGTCTGATCTGATGGCTGAATGCTCCCTAAAGCTTTCTGCTGTTGTATAACCTGGAGGAAAGTGAGGCGCTCTCCACCTTCAAAACTTAAAAAAGTCTCAAAGTGAATCTGTATCAGCTGATGGCACTATATGTAGGACAGCAGAATCACTCTCTGTCCAAGTCTCCCAGCACTTCAAAGGGTACTGTAATTTATCAGTGATTTTTCTCGATGTCTTTCTAAGGCATAAAATGTTCTTTAGAGCTGTATCTTTCTGTGGCAGTTTGTCAATGTTTTTCATACTATTAGGAGTTATTTTTTCTGTGCTCTTTCCTAGTTTCTCAGAAGAGAGTTTTAATCACAGTTTCCACCTCTCTATCTAATACATTGTGCAAAGTAGCTTTTATTTCAGCAGCTCGGAAATGTTCTTCACTGAGTGGTCACTGCATAATCACTCCTATGGTTCCCAATACCTTCCTCATTACTTATGCCCCAATAATCCCCACCAAACAAAGATGCAGAGGATTATACAGAATAGCTAGCTCCTAAGAAGCTTCTTCCCCACTGGAGGGCCATCCACTGCATCCAAATTTAAACATTGTGCTGCAGACATTCACAGCAAAGGGGAAGGAAGCAATAACAGGCAGTGGGCGGTCATTAAACAGGCAAAATATCCAACTCTGAAATCCCCATCTCTTCACCATGCTAACATCAATGAACAGAAATTAATGAGTGACATGCCTGTGGCCCCTTGCCCATTTCACTTGTGACTTTGATCCCTAATTTACATGCAAAATGGATTGTACTGAACTTAACCATCACCAAAGGGAAATGGAGCATGACAGGTAGCAGAATGACAGCCTCAAGAAGTTGTGTGCAGCTGCCTTTTTCTGCACTGTAATATCAGTATGTATGTTTGAAAGGTGTAGCCTTTCTTCCAAGATGTCCACCACTGACATAGCCAGAACAGATGATTTTATCAGAAACAAAAAAGGGAGCTGATTCTGCAAACTTGAGAAAACATTTCAAGAGGTTACAAAATGCATTGATGCTGATGGATGTCCCAGTCTTTCATTTACACACATCACTTCACTGCACACTCCTTTTGCCTGTTGAACAAGGACTTTTGAGGTCACGGAGAAACACAGTCCTACTTTACAACTGTATTTTACTTGGCCCAGTATCAGTGTTTTCAAAGTCCTACTCTATCACAGCCCTTTGATGTGTAATGCCACAGAGAAGTATATATTCTATAGCTATGCCTTGAGCTATTGCGTCTAATAGGCTTTCTGGTGGCTTTTCAAAAACATTAAACATATGTAAGGTTTAAGAAGATTCACAGGCAAGAAAGCCAGTATGCACATCCATCCCCTACTAGGCTCAGCATGAGAGCACAAGACAACTTCAAAGCTTCCAAACGCAAAATTCAAAAGGCTCAAGAAAGCTTTTGCTCGAAAACAAACTTCTGATCGAGCACTTTCCCTGAATCTTGTGAAGGAGGGCGATATCCACAAGAAAGCAAAATCAGTACAATAACCCTTGATCACGTTTCTCTGGAATTTGCTTTTTTCCTCTGACTTCATGTACGTTAGTGCTTCTTTGCACTTGAAAGCTAAATCACATTCAAACTACAAATTCAAAGCACAGTTACTGCTTCTGAATCATGCCATAGGTGGATGCTGCTGTTCCAGAGTGACTGAATTGTTCCTGCTCAGTTGGAAGCTGGACCAAGCCCAGATAGAGTAAGGCACTCCGGAAGATATGAACGTTTTTATGGGAGCCACAGCTCCCATTTTTTGTATAGGCATAGGCTTGAATGTGTACCATCAGGCAAAGGAAAGTTTTATTCCCTTTGTTTTAGAAACCAACAAAATGGTGGCAGCTTTGTCTTTCTCTTTTAGGCAAGCTATGGAAAACCAGTGGAGGGGAGGGAATTCTGCCCCCCCATATTTAGGTCTCTAAATGAGTCCCTCACCAGCCACAGTCACACAATTAATGAGATGAGGAAGACACCGTTATGTTCTCCAGAGACAACTCCAGTCTGCATCACTTAGTGTTCCTCAACTGCATAGAGAACTTGGTGACCTCCAGAGGATAATCTAGGCTATTGGACTCCAGTGACATCCAGAGTGTTTAATGAGAACCAGTAAGCAATACTGACTGCACCCAAATACCCAGCATTTGTTCTGCCTAGCCCTGTTCTGAGATGGAGGGGAAAAAGTAATGCAAACCAAGAATGAGAGTAGGTTTTTTTTGGTTTTGTTTGTTTCTTGGCTTCTTTGGTTTTGTTTTTTTATTGTTTGGGGTTTTTTTTTTTTAACAGCCCATGGGTGTCGTGTCACATCCCCTGAGATGATCCTGAACTGTATTGCTAGGACATCGGCATATCTGGTGCTCTGGTCATTCCTCTGAGAACTGCTAGTTGTCAGTCCTGATGGTCAAATACAGGCACCCTCAGAAGTTCTGGGTCTGGAAGCACAGCCTATGTCCAGCCTTAACCACTCAGCCAGGATCTCCAATTTATTTGTTTGGTTGTTTGTTTTTTTTTTCCTCTGGGACTTTTGGATCCCCATCTGCATGGTAGATTGGCTTCTGCTGAAGGTCTGAACACATGCCCCATGGCCGCTGGCTGGGTGTACTGGAGAAGTGACCTCAGTACTCTTTGAGCAGAGTAAAACCTAGAACTTCCAATTAGTCAAGGTGGGCTGTGATGCTGCTGGCTACCAAAATTATTTACACTACTGACAGCATTTAGCATTTCGGTCTTTTCTCATGGATTTTCTGTGAAGTTCAGGTACTTGTTGATTTAAATGCAGATCGCAGGAGAACTTTTGACATGAAACTAATGGACACACCACCAGAGTAAGCATCAAACTTTGGTGATGAAAGTCAACATCCAAGAAACTTCTAGCATAAAAAGGGAAGTATTAATTAAATTAATTGCATTAGGCAATCCTGGAAAGATTGTATGGCTTTTTTGAAACTCACACAGGGACACAGGTATGTAAGCTCTACAATGATGGTACAGAGCTTGACAGGATCCTGCTGGAGTTACTGCAATATACCTTCAGAAATCAGCTGTCAAAAACCAAGAAGTGCAACAAAGATTAGCTTTCACCCATTACTTTTCTGATAAAAATATAATTTCTTGGTTTTCTCCTAATTTCTTCTGTTATGACAGGTGATACTTGATCAAAACAGATCTTTTGTGATTTTCAAGTTTCAGGCTTCATAACTAGATCTTATAATAAATTGCAAAGTTTGGGAGAAAACACTCTGTAGATAGAAGGGAACAGGGGTTTGGATGGAAGTCACAAAAAATTAGTTTTGAATGATTTCATCTTTTTAGTATTTCTGTGCTAGTTGATTCTGTATTCTTTTTATTTTGCTAACTGAAGCCAAAAACCAGGGAGATGCAAAGTCCAGCTAAACAGTGTTTGCAAATTTATAAGTATGAAAATAATCTGTAGTCAAGAGGAACACA
The DNA here is from genome assembly GCF_964188355.1 of Buteo buteo. NCBI lineage: Eukaryota > Metazoa > Chordata > Aves > Accipitriformes > Accipitridae > Buteo > Buteo buteo. Next base: position 13,381,710 of record NC_134195.1, on the reverse strand, counting down.
TTTGTAACTGGTGGCTGAGCATTTCAATTTACACTTCTGTGCTTTCCTCAGACTATTTCCACTGAGTAACCAAGACCACCACAGTGACATTGATCTCTAACTTTAAAACAAACAAACCAACTATTGTTTCTTTCTTCTATTTTCTTTCCTTTTGTTTGTTTCTCTTCCTATCCCATTTCCCATCTACCATTCTGCATTATTCTAATGCTACTGAGGTTAAACACTGAAGTAGCTGAGCCTCTTGACAAGACGTTTTCTCAAAGAAAACCAATTGTTTATGAAAGGGGCTGATGTGTCAAAACAAATGTACTTGTAAAAGAGTGTTGGTTGTGATGAGCTTTGAGTGGAGCAGAGGTATAAGTTTGATGGGCAGGCTTTGTTTCTTGATCCTCTGCATTTTGGAGGGGCCAGGCTTTCCCCGTGACACTGGGGAAGCCTTGCCTACAGGTCACAGCAAGATGGCTGCAGCTGGAGCTTGTTTGCTTTCCAAATCTTCCTTCTGCTGAAAGGCTGGAAACTTTAACTATTCTTTCTAAATTAGAAAATTTTTTTTTTCATAATTTTAAATTTTTTTCCAAAATAAGAATTCAACACTTAAATCACCTCCATTTCAGGCATTGCAATCCCCTTTTCCTCCACCATTCATGTGTGTATGTTCCCACGGTAGAGCTGATACCCATTTCGCTGATCAAACTGGAAAAAAAAGAGTTGAGGAAATGCTGATTGATGCTATGTTTTTCTGTGATTAGAAATTATACTTGTACACTAAGACAATAACTTTTAAATGTTTGTATGAAGAAGCATAAGGAAAAAGAAAAAACAGAACTTTATTCTAATGCCTCCTAAAACTATGAAATTAAATGACAACAGATCTTACTAAGATTTTTAAATATCCGTAGGGCATTTACTTTAGAATTAAAAGGGGAAACAGTTATCTTAAACAGAAAATCTACTCCTGTTCTACTATGCACTGGAGCAAGATAAAACAAACAAAACAATGTGAATATTTCAAATCATCTCTCTTTTTTTTTTTCTTTCTGCTTTTCCATAAGGTAATACTAAACCACTTTTTTCTTTCATCTTTATTCCAAGGTACCCCTTACTCCTAGGAAATATCTGTTCAATATCTGTTTGTCTTAATATGACGATCCTGTTTTGTGGGTTTTTTTCCCCCCAAATGTCTCTTGAATGAATTGTGACTGCCAAAGTAATGAAATAAATGGGTAAATAATATCTGAAATAAAGGATTTATGAAACTTTAACTTGATTAGTTGACTGGTTTTAGTCCCAGAATTTGTTGCTATGCCTTTAAAGGAAACATAATATTCATTTTTTCCAGACTGTTTGTTTTAGAAAAAAAAAGTGTCGTGGTTTAATCCCAGCCAGCAGCTAAGCACCACGCAGCCGCTCACTCACTCCCCCCCACCCAGTGGGATGGGGGAGAAAATCGGGAAAAGAAGTAAAACTCATGGGTTGAGATAAGAACGGTTTAATAGAACAGAAAAGAAGAAACTAATAATGATAATGATAACACTAATAAAATCACAACAGCAATAACGAAAGGATTGGAATGTACAAATGATGTGCAGTGCAATTGCTCACCACCCGCCGACCGACACCCAGTTAGTCCCTGAGCAGCAATTCCCCATCCCCACTTCCCCCAGTTTGTATACTGGGCATGACATCACATGGTATGGAATACCCCGTTGGCTAGTTTGGGTCAGCTGTCCTGGCTGTGTCCTGTGCCAACTTCTTGTGCCCCTCCAGCTTTCTCGCTGGCTGGGCAGGAGAAGCTGAAAAATCCTTGACTTAGTCTAATCACTACTCAGCAAGAACTGAAAACATCAGTGTTATCAACACTCTTTGCATAGGGAACTCAAAACATAGCACCGTACCAGCTACTAGGAAGACAGTTAACTCTATACCAGCTGAAACCAGGACAAAAAGCAAGCAGGTATTGTTTAGCCTCCAGAGCTCTGAGTAATATTGCTTTGATTAGGAAGAAAACTAGCATTACATAGATTCTTTTCATAATTGTCTGCTGTGAAAAACAAAACAACCGAGTGCACCCTCTGATTTGAAGCATCTGCAGGAAGCTGGGTTGCACACTGCTGTGCCATCAGGCTGGGTCTCACTGGTAGACATTCCACATCTTTTACACCTACCCCCCAGACACAGCTAAGTCACCACTCTGGTGCAAGACACCCACAGTTTGGAGAGTACCACATAGATCCCTCCAGTGCCTTAAAGTCCATTCCCAATCCTTTCTAGCCTGCTGGGACTCTCCCTGCTTCACTAATAAAAGCATTTTGCAAAGCCATGTGATAAGGAAGACAGGCGGCTGCATGGGTCCTATCTGGACTTTGACCCAGACAGGGCAAAGCATTCGCTCCCGTCCCTTCCTGCAGTCAAACTTAACCTGTTGATGGCAAAAGCAGAGATGCCCTGCTGCATTGCTCTCAAGAAGTACCATCAGCCAGTAAAAAATAAAAGCTGCCCACAGAAACAACCAAGCGTCAGGTTCACTCAGCATCATCTGATAACCCCGTGGAACAGGTGATCAATATTCATCAGCATCACAGTTCTCCTGCTAGTGATAGTTAATGGGCTGATAATGCCATCCTCCTTGCAGCCAAATCCCATCAGGGACCAGACAGCTGGAGCTAAAGGAGAAAACTTATCAGATCTGGCAGGAGACAGTTTAGGAGGCTAAAATTAACCTTGGACCGTTCACAGAAAGAACTAATTGTTTGTGACTGCTAGATGCCTGCCAGTGGCAAAGGTTTATTGCTGCACAGATCTTAACCTGATACTAGCTTTTTTTGCAGCAGGAAAAAAGAAAGAAAATGAACCCATGAAAAAAAAAATTCCAGGGTTCTTTTTAACCCCTCCCCCACAAATAAATATATATTAGCATACCTATAATGAAAATTAAAGCTAAAGCTTTATGCATTTGTGCTATAATGATTCAAGTTGCTTCAGGACTCCAGAACGTATTGTGGATTCATGAGCCTTCATCGAGAAAAAAAGAAAAGCCTGTCAGAAAAGCCCAAGTCTGCTGAATTACTCTTACTTTATTAAAACCTCCAGTGATATCATTTTGTCCCCTTCCTCTGCCAGCAGTACACAAGCTGGAAGCTGGTTTTGGCTGAAGAGTCATCAGCTGGAACTCACATAAAAGGAGATAAATTAACAAGCGGCGTAACCAAAGGTGATGGTAGACTTTACTTGAGGATCTGAGGAAGTGCAAGAGAGGGAAGATGTAACACTTGGCAATATGCTTGAGTTACAGATCTCTTGAATTTTGGGTATAGTGATGTTCAGCAAATGTTCTGCATAACAGAACTACAGGGCAAACTCTAGTACAAGAAAGTGAACCTGGAAACAAATGCCTGTGTAGCCTCTGCAGGAAAAAAGAGGACTCAGAGCTGGAGAACAGGTTTGCTTCAAAGAAGAAGAAAAAGAGTTGGTGGAAGCACATGAGAAGACAGCACATTTAGTACAACAAAGAAAGAGGAATGGACAGCCAAGGAGCCCTTGGTAGCTGGTGTAGAGAAAACTAGAACTTGTACCAGGAAAAATCTCACCACAGGAGCTGATGTAGAGAAAACAAGAACTGAGAAACAGGATTGGAACTAAGAGGATCTTCAGAATAGCAGGGCAGACCCTACTGACTGTTCTTGGCATCAGGACAAGAACTTACACTGGAGTAAATCAAGGTTGTCTACTCTAGGCTAGAATGATCAAAGAAGAGAAGGTTTAAGTTATCTCTCTGGAATTCATCCCATTCCCAAGAGAGGAATGTAAATGCATAGCAAGAAAAATTAAAAACAAACAACAGGGATTGGTTATGATAAGAGAGATTTGACTTCAGTCACAGATACGCAATCAGGTAAAAACAGTTTTTCTTGAAGGATTGACACCATGCAGGTGTCTGGGATACTGAGGTGTGATGTGGATGACTTAAAAATGAGAAATGGAAGAGTGGAGAAGTGAAGTGATCTGGAGACACTTCTGAAGCACGGTAGTGTTAAAGCCTAGCTGAAGAGGGCTCAGGTGAATAAGGATTCAGCAGCATCATAGAATCATTTAGGTTGGAAAAGATGTTTAAGATCATCAAGTCCAACCGTCAACCATGCCCACTAAACCATGTCCTGAAGTGCCTTGTCTATGTGCTTTTTGAATACCTCCAGGGATGGTGACTCCACCATTTCCCTGGGCAGCCTATTCCAATGTCTGACAACCATCTCAGTAAAGACATTTTTCCTAATATCCAACCTAAACCTCCCCTACCGCAACTTGAGGCCATTACCTCTCGTCCTACCTCCAGCCACCTGACAGAAGAGACCAGCACCCACCTCACTACAACCCCGTTTCAGGCAGTTGTAGAGAGCGATAAGGTCTCCCCTCAGCCTCCTCTTCTCCAGACCAAACAGCCCCAGTTCCCTCAGCCGCTCCTCATCAGACTTGTGCTCCAGGCCCCTCACCAGCTCGGTTGCCCTTCTCTGGACACGCTCCAGCCCCTCCATGTCTTTCCTGCAGTGAGGGGCCCAAAACTGAACACAGGACTCGAGGTGCGGCCTCACCAGTGCCCAGTACAGGGGGACGATCACCTCCCTGCTCCTGCTGGCCACACCATTTCTGATACAGGCCAGGATGCCGTTGGTTGCCTTGGCCACCTGGGCACACTGCTGGCTCATATTCAGCCGGCTGTCGACCAGCACCCCCAGGTCTTTCTCTGCCGGGCAGCTTTCCAGCCCCTCTTCCCCAAGCCTGTAGCGCTGCGTGGGGTTGTTGTGACCCAAGTGCAGGACCCGGCACTTGGCCTTGTTGAACCTCATACAATTGGCCTCGGCCCATCGATCCAGCCTGTCCAGATCCCTCTGTAGAGCCTTCCTGCCCTCGAGCAGATCAACCCTCCCTCCCAACTTGGTGTCATCCACAAACTTACTGAGGGTGCACTCGATCCCCTCATCCAGATCATTGATAAAGATATTAAACAGGACTGGTACCAACACTGAGCCCTGGGAAACACGACTTGTGACCAGCCAACAACTGGATTTCACCCCATTCACCACAACCCTCTGGGCTCGTCCGTCCAGCCAGTTTTTCACCCAGCGAAGAGTACACTTGTCCAAGCCATGAGACGCCAGCTTCTCAAGGAGTATGCTGTGAGAGACAATGTCAAAGGCCTTGCTGAAGTCGAGGTAGAAATATCCACAGCCTTTCCCTCATCCACTAGGTGGGTCACCTGGTCATAGAAGGAGATCAGGTTGATCAAGCAGGACCTGCCTTTCATGAACTGATGCTGACTGGGCCTGATCCCCTGCTTGTCCTGAGGATTAGATGTTGGAGGGTCTGTAGGAAAGCATGTTAAAAAAATTCTCCTGAGACAATATGATGAACCAGTGATAAACCCTGAGGGTTGAAGGATCAAAGATGTCTGTAATGTGACTGTAGAGGTGAATAAATACTGAAAGTTATACTCTTAATGAGAGATTTTAATTCCTAGATGTATATCGCCTGAGACTGAGAAATGTGAGAACAGTCAAAAGTCAAGCTGAATTACACATCATGGAAAATATTCATGCAAGTAGAATAAGTTCTTCATCCATAAGAAGCAAGGAAGATGAAGGAAATTAGTATCATTTTTTTCAGTCTAGAAGAGTGGATAGGAATATTTTAAAGAAAGCAAGTAAACTGTTAAGTGCATTTCCTTGTCTTGTCCAGGGAGCACGTCTAATACTTGATTTCTTTCACGTTTCTCCCAGAAGATCTTTGTTAGCTGGGGGAAAAAAAAAATGATGACAAAATCACTTAGCAATACAACTCTCAGTGTTAAGCTAAACCACTTTTGAGAGCGGTGTTATCTCCCCATCAGAAGAAGCTTGGGCAGACGTACAACAAGCCAAGTTTGCAAACAAGTGTCTAAGTCTGTATATGAATGGCAGAGGCTGTGTAAGGCAGGTTGACTTTTGTTTCTTCTGTGTCTCTCACACGTAAAGCACACTAAAAATAAGCAGAAGAGCAAAACTTCAGGATACTAGTTGTTGGGGTAAATATGCATTTGAGACTCTATCTCTGCCAGCACAAACACCTCAACTGAAAGGAACTTGATTGGAATAATTTCTTCTATGTCCCAGTCAGCACCAGCAAGATTACCTGGCAGAGAAAGGTAACCATGCATTTATTTTCCTTGGCATATCTCCAAGAACCAAGCATTTTGGCCCTTTCCAGCACTATTATTATTTCTTTCCACTACAAGCCACAGCACAAAGATCATACTAGAAAGTGTTGCAGTAATAACAATAATTCCCTGCCCAGAAAGTAATATTATTATTATTAATTTTATGTAATGATGGTGGTACATGTATTAGGTAATAATTAGGGAAACCTAAATAGCTATATTATGGAAACACTTCAAGCTAACTCTTTAGCACTAGCGTGCAAAACAGAGAGATAACAGAAGTTAGATGTGGGGTTAATTAACGTATTGATAAGTCAGAAGTGGAGATAGTATAAATATTACCCTATATTCAGGATATAGGTAAGAAACATTTCATTTATGGATAATAACAAACACTAGGAGCTTTTTATCTAAACAGAAGAGAGAAATCAAGCCATACAGAAATTATTCCTTCAGTGTTGGCATGGGAGTGCGATGCAGAGAATGAAAATGGTCCAAAATACCACAAACATTGACAAGGCAGACAGAAAACACAGCAGGAATGCGTGGAAATCAATCAAACTTGGATGAGAAACATGAATGGACACAAAAGTAAATTTAATGCCCTCTATCATTCCCCCAAGCTAATAGAACCAATATTTCCACCTGAAGAAATAACAATCAAATAACCACTCCTCCCCCAAAATACATCACTCAATAAAAGCAAAGTTCATTGGAAATATTTTTGTCTAAAATTGTCTAAATAAAATGACCTCAGATTCATATGATTCTTAGGGATAAAAGTCCATTAATCAGTTTGAAATGTCATGAGGAAAAAATTCAAACCAGCATGACAAAGCCCAATACTAAAAAAACCAAACAACCACTCCCCCGCCAACCCTAAACTTAAAAGCAGTGTAATAAAGGAGTGAAACCATTCTAGTGCTGCCCATGAAAGCAACTGTCCCTTGGCTATAGTTTCTATGCTCGTAAACTTGTGGCAAACCAAAGAAATCAACTTTTCAGGAGTTCTGGTAAGCAGCAAGATACTTAGATGGCAGACACTGGGATGTAAAATGTCTGTTTCTTCTGACAGTTAGCTCTGCTTCTTTCTCAGTGGGAGTATAAAGAATTCTTTCTTTGTTAAGAATATTTTGTACTTACAGCTATGGATATGACCGTGGTTGGCTTTTGGTTGGTACTCAAATGAAAAGAATTTTTAATTTTTTTCCCAAATTGACTTCAAACGATTTTGTCCATAAAGTTATCAAATCAAAACAATGCAGATAAGGAAAATGCTTAACTGACAACACTTTTAATAAAAACAAAGAATGAGTTTTATAATAGGTACATCATTGTACAGCCTCATTGTTGCACTATATGAGATTATGTGTTAAGGCTTTCTCATTCCCTTCCGGTGAAGCTTCTTCATTTTTTTTTGAACATTGAATAGCAAAAGGGGTATGAACTGAAACACAAACCTCTCACTTCCCAGGCAAACATTCTAACCTTTTAAAAGACATTTCAGTTCTTTCTTTGGCCAATAAATATTTACTATTTCTTCCTCCATTTTTCCTCCAAGATTATCTAACTAGCATTGAAATTTTTTTTGGAGATATGTTCTGAAAAAAAAAAAAAATTAGGATGGTTTCTTTCAAAATTTCTGATATGTCATTTTGTTTGTTCAAAACTACTTGGCAAATCTGACTAGAATTTTAAAATAGCTTTGACTCAACCTAAACAGTACCTTTATGGCAAATTTTAAAATCACACAGTTCTGCTCATGACAACCCATTTTCGTTACTTATGTTATTTTCAATATCTCATCCAAAAATTTCACAGCCATTCCTGAAGGGGAACAGAACAAAAATAACCCTGATAAATCCATTTTGAAGAGCTCCTCCCACAACTCTATATACTTAAATAGTCAAAACAGACTATTTAGCTACATAACAGTGTCAGGAAAAAAAAATTACTGCAAAACCAATGGAGAACACATGGTTTTCAAAGTATGTAATACATTGTGCATTGAAACAACTTCTGTCATTTTTACTCTCTGCTGATTTCTGCTGGCTGCACTATACATGTGCTAAATGACAAAACTAATGGCAAGCAACTTAAGACATTCAAAGGCCAAAGTGCTAAGAACAGGTTGCCTTCATTTTCTTTATCATTCATTATTCAAGTGGCTGCTTGTAATATTTAAATGGGTCAGCCAAGTCATAGCATTTACTGCAGGAACTCATTAGTGCTTATTATCTTATGACCGCTACCCTACCAGGCAGGGCAAGTGGCATGTGCAAGGAACCAAGGAAGGTGGGTTAAGTGACAGAGACAGCAAAAAAGAGGAAGAAGCTCTTTACCACCCAAAGAAATTTGCTCCTTTCATCCTACCAACAGCTTCACAGTTGCCTCTAGCTCCTTTTCTACTAGAATCAACTAAGGCTCCTTCCGGAAAATAAATACTTACATAATTTTGGGACTTTCCCTGTTTTTAGAATAATGAGCTAGAAAAAAGTAGGGTTTGGTCAGCAACAGCAGTGTCTAGATGCATGCTCGTCATATTGATACCACAGGACTCTGGAATGTTCATTTTGTGATATTAGTTCATATTTCCAGTCCTATTCCTCTTATGCTCTCGAAGGCAAACACAAAGCAGCCCAGCAACACCTAAACAGCATGCCTCAGGGGCATTTATTTTCATTTTACTGGGTATGTCATTTCTCCTGGGAGCGAATATAAAGTTACCGAGCATTATTGGCAGTTCAGACCTACGCTGCACCAGCCAAATATTTTGTAAGATTTTTAAGCACTCAAGAACCTTTTCCTTTTCTGCTCTGAGCTCCCCCAGCCATCGGAGTGAGCACAGACTGGCAGGGCAAGGGCTGTCTCAGGCGTGCTGCTGATAGCTACAGCTGGGCACCCAACTAATCACAGCTACCACATGGCACCTGGCTCCTGGCCTTTAGCCTCTAATTACGGTTTGGCACTTAAACTTGCAAATATTGATTGGCGAAACATTTTATGATAATCATGTGGAAACGTTGAGCTGCTTGCTCCTTAATGATATTACTGGAAACATTTTGTAGCTCATTTGGCCATCCTTTCACCTTGGCACTTAAAGGCTTCACCTTCATACAAAGAAGTCCATGCTCCACATGGTGTGAAGTCCTCTTTGCACCTAGGCTGACAGCCACCAGCCATTTACGCAGATGCCTAATGTTCTGCATAGAGGTCGTTTTGCGCTGGTAAATAGAATGATTTAACAGTGTAGAAAGATAACTATATGCTTAAACACACAGACAGACGTACTGGGCTCACACACATACACACTGGGCATAAAAAATGGAATAAGGGTTATGAATACAAAGAGGAGGGAGTGATAGAAAAATAGAAAAATAAAAAATAAACACATTACAATTTTATAGTACTTTGACTTAGAATCACACATGCTCTTTTTTTTTCTTAATCACCTAGGATAATGGTATATAAAAGCTTTCATCACGCTGGAGACATTAAGGTACTTCAGTACAAAGTTTCTGTTACCTCTAGAGTAGTCTCATTCATGTTGGTCTGAAAACCTTCTGGGAAATTTTGAATCCCACAACAACATACTGCAGAATTAACAATATTTCTTTGATATTTATACTCTGATAACAGCAAGGGAGCACAACAATAAGAAAGGATCTGTTGTGCTGGGAGCCCTAGCAACAGCATCCCAGTCTCAAAAAGGTTAATCCTCCGTTTTATCACATCCTGATGCCTTGCTGATAGTCCCCACTGAAAGTGTTTATGTGCAGCCTTCTGCAGTTTCCTAAAGAGAGAATGTGTCTGGTTTTGGAGGTAGCGAATGTTTCCTTAATTCAAATGACAAAAAAAAAAAAAAGAAATTTAAATTGGTTCAGCAAAAATAAAAAGAATTCTACAGGGCAACTCCCCTTTCTTTTTTAATGTGTGAAATGGATTTCACTAGAACAATGCAAAGAGCAATACAGCAAGCTGCTGAAGATGGCTGGGGTTAAAGAGAGGTTTGAAGCTGTTCACATGAAATGATCTAAGCAAAGACTAGCGAATAGTGGATTTTAATGATATATTAAAGAACTATATGAGCTCTGAGACAGATGCTTTATTCCAGAACTTTTATAATATGTCTTCATTTTCTGCTCTATTTTATATTACTAATAAAACAAGTGGGTTTTTTTTAATTGCACATTAAGCTAATGAGTGTAAGGAAAACAAGTCTTGTGCTGCATGTTACTCAGATTGGAAATATGTGTTTTCTTTGCAGTTTTGCTTTAGTGCTAAGCACTTACAGAAAATTTCTTGAATGTGAGATCCAGGGTCACAGCTGGGAAATGGCTACAAAAAACTGAATGGATCTTCACTGAATAGCCATGGAAGCCGCATAGATCTTTCTGCTTCATTTTTTTGCAGCTAGAAGGAGTACTTAGATCCCCGATTTAGACATCGAAGCCACCCTCCCTTCTTAGCTACAGAGAGCAATTGTATGGAAATTCAGGCCATCAAACTAGAACGGTTGAGGGAAAGTTTTGAAGAAGCCTCTTTTTCTCACTGGCTAGAGAGGGAAACCTATCCTAACACTGGATATTTGCAGTACGATGTGTAAGTTGTTGACAGTGTATACTTCATTAAATCAGTCCAGATTTTGGTGATTCTACATGCAAAGTCTCAAAGACAGTATCTAAGGGGTACATTTTCATATTGTTGATGTTGCTTCCTATCGAGACTACAGAGGAATTCAGGGGAGGAGTCAGTGGTCCACATCCACTTTCCTGGCATGTGAACTGCAAAACCTCACCCTCGGAGACCTCCTGCTGCTGCTGCTCCAAACGGGAGTTTTGCCAAGGCAGCCTGGCAACCTCAGCTTTTCATGTCCTTACCCTTAGTTCGGTTCGCTGCCGAAAGACAAGACAGCCAGCTCAAGGAAGTCACCCTGCCAGCCAAAGGCACACACACACATTTCCTTGCTGCAGTGGAAAGCAGAAGAATTTTTTCCATCAACTCTGTCTGCATAATCAGTAAACAACAGGGTCTGGCAGCTGGTGTCCCTATGCTGACTTGGATGGACCTGGAGATGAGCAGAGGAAAGGCAGAGTGCCAGAGTACCTGCAGGTTCATACCTGCTCTAATCTGCTCCCCTGAGTTTCACAACAATTTAAGCAACAGTGACTAGGAAAGCTGCACAAACATCTTACTAAGGTATGTTTTGATTGGCCTTTAAGCTTTACAAATCTTAAACAGCCCTCATTAAGTGATCCATATACAGCAGACATTTAGCATTGTGTATATACAGATTGCTTCTTGTGTGTCCAAATAAATTGTGTGTCAACATTTAGATGAATGTTTGGATTCTTTTCTGTAGAGCATGAAGCAAAACTAAAGAGCCCGATCATAATGGAGTTGGTTTTGGTTTTTTTTCATTATTTGTGCAAACAGCATCCTTTGAATATTCAGTGGATTAGAGCTGATCTTTCTTTCAAGCAAATCTGTCACCTTAAGAAAAATAAAGTGCTCTGGAGCTTGCAGTGTATAGAACTATTATTTCCCTCATTCTTTAGAAATTGAAGTATGTTTTCAAATTTGTATGAGGCATGCCGTATTTAGAGACATTGCTGTTAGTTCCAAAGGGAGCTAACAAGTAACAAAACAGATTTTAAAGATATCTTTATTAGAACAGTTCTTGTAACCAGAATTGGAAAAGAGTGTCCTCAAGCAGCAGAAGAAAAAAAGAACACAAGAGAGCAAGAGGCTTTTTTTTACTTTTAACAGTGAAGACTCAATGTTTTGTTTCAGGTATCCAAAGCCCAGTTCTCCCTCAGAAACATCTAAGATTCTGTATACTGTCTGGCCCTAGACCCCTGCTAGCCAAGACTCAGGTTAGTGAAATGTTGGGGAGGGGGGTCGTATCACTGATGTACTGTGCTGGGCTTGGGAAGAACAATGTCTTCGACATGACTTGTTACGTTGCAGACTAATGTGAATGTGACACACAGTGAAGGCATCTAGCTTTATTGCACGTAGTCTAAATTAACACATGGACTCCCCATGAAGTCTATTGGCTGTATCTGGAGGTATGCGCCAGCTCTGGGGTTGCCTACCATGTCAGCTGATAACAGAAGGACCCTGACTGACTCTTTTGAAGGAGATGTCCAACTTCTTCAGCAACATAGGCTGGTGGAAATTAAAATGGCCCTAAGACAATTGGCATGGAAGTATAAAGTCAATGAACTGATTGTGTGAATAGCAAGAGAGAATCTCACAAGTTTTGATGTGTTGCCCACGTGCAACCAATAAACTACTGCTCAATTTCTTCTTACAAGACATGGCTCTTAGTGCACAGGAGAAAGAAATATGCACTCATTTGCATGAATAGCTTTTCTTCAACTGCAGAATGATACAGGGAGGTCATCTACATGTGGATCTGCATAGGTGTTATGGCAGTCACTCTCTAGTGGTTTGGAGGGCAAGACAAATCCAAACATCAGTATGCAGTAAGCAACTCCAGAAGTGATGCACTCATGATAGCAGAGGTTTCTGGAATCTGTTTCTACTGTTGAAACCAAGGGCAGTTATACTTCCATCTCCTGGGAAAGAAACTTCAATGAGAGGATCTGTTGGTAGTCATTTATCTTTGGTGTTAGCCCATTTTTGAAGGGAGGAACTGAGCCCTAGTTCTGGTCTCCTGTCTCAGCATCTGCCTAGTGCCTATCAGCTGTACTTCTCCATCAGGTACAACATACTTCAGCAGTTACTGGAGGCCTAACGGTCCAGTTTTTGACATTTTGGTGACTGCAAATGCTGAGGTACCCTTTCTCCAAAGCTCAGCTGTTCTGTTTTGTTACAGAACTGTGAGGAGTGTAATCAAGTGAAATATAGAATATTTGACATTAATAGCACCCCTTGCCCCAAAACATGCCTTTACCAGAAAAGCTGTCCTTACTAGCCAAATTTGTATTAACAGTGGGATTTAATGGGTGCCAGACATGCACCCTTAGAATACAATATGTAATGGGCATGGGGTTTCCTGTGCCACTGATGGCTGCTCTAGTGTACGTGCTCTGGATTAAATATCATTAAGTGAACCTAATAAAATGCAATGATTCTCAATGTAACAAGATAATGCAGTGCCCATTTTGTTTGTGGGAATTCTCAGAAATAATTAATTAAAGGACTGGAAAGTTAATTGGGTTCTCTGGACCTTTGATATTGGATTTCACAAGAGGTTTTACTGTGAGCACGTTCTTTTATCTGTTAAACCACACCTTTACATATCCTACCATTCCTGTTCTGTTTGGTTTCAAGGCTTTGGGGACATCCATTGAGTACAAGATCTCAAAAGTGTCTTCTTAGAACCTCTACACTCATGGATTTTTCCAGCATTTTTCCTACATACAACTCCCAACACCTTGATTATCTATATACCTTAGATAAGAATTCTTTTTTTTTCCAGTTACAAAGAATTTATTTCTTTGTTACATCAGGTCTCCAGTACAGCCTCCCAGGCAAAGCAGCTATGACAGGGCAACAACTATGCAAGTTTTTTTTCCTCTATACTGTGCAAAGGAAGTACTACACTGAAACTTTTTGAGTTGTAGAGATACCTGAGATAGTTTGATACAGACTGCATAAATATCTGTTTGGGATCTTGATGGGTCCCATAGTCTGTCCTTAGCCTCTTGTTATCTTGGCCTCACTATTGTCAAGACCCAAGCTTGCAAGTTTAAAAGTCTCTATGAGCTGCAATTTATCTTCTAAGTTCTGGCATAGTCATAACCTTAAAAACAAGAGGGTTGTCTGAGCCTACTCAATCCTTAGCCTCTTTACAGAAGAAGCTCGGTTTCTAGCTGCTGCCATTGTGACTTATGTGGTATGCCTGACAACTGGAATGGAAGAGAGAACATAAAATTTAATTTTCCATTATTGGACAAAAATGTACAACACTGCTACACCATACAGTGGAGAAGAAAGTCAAGTCTTGGTAAATAGTGGGTAGCATAGAAGCTTAACGAGTCAATACAAGTGGAGGCAATCAAACACCCTAAAACCATTTTTACTCTACATGGCAGTCTGACTTTATACTTGGTTTGCATGTTTTAACATGCTAAAGGGCAGCAGTGGCTGAAAACCTAAAGAAAGCAGGATGTGACTCAAGTATTAATTTACGGAAGTGTACTGAGTCTGGCTGGGATGGAGTTAACTTTCTTCTTGGCAGCCTGTATAGTGCTGTTTTGGATTTGGGACCAAAACCAGTGTTGATAACACAGGAATGTTTTAGCTGTTGCTGATCAGTGCTTGCACACAGTCAAGGCTTTCTCTGTTTCTCAATCTGCCCCCCCTCAGTGAGTAGGCTGGGGTTGGGCAAGAGGCTGGGAGGGGACATAGCTGGACAGTTGACCCCAACTGACCAAAGGGATATCCCATGCCATATAACATCGTGCTCATCAGTAAAAACTGGGAAGGGGGCATAGATTTTCCAAGGCAGCTGCTGCTCAGAGACTGGCTGGGCATTGGTCTGCTAGTGGGAGTAGTGAGTGATGGTCTTTGCATCACTTGTCTGTGGTTTTTCCCCTCTTTGCTTCACTTCAACTGTCTTTATCTCAAGCCTTGAGGTTTTTTTTGCTTTTGTTCTTCTGATTGTGTCCCCCATCCCTCTGGGGGAGACTGAGTGGCTGGTTGGTGCTTAGTTGCTGGCCAGGGTTAACATCAGCCCTCTACAACATGTCAGTTCCTTGTTTTAGAGAAGTAAAAAATAAGAGACACCAGCCTAATTATAAATCCAATCTTTTTAACTGTTAGCAGTATCTTGTTTGTTGTAGAATCATGTCACCTTAATTGCTGGGTCCAAATGTTAAATACATTTTAAAATAGAGTGGTTTTAGTCTTCTCCTAAACCAAAATAGTACAACTGTTTAACTATAGTGGCAACCAGTGTTACTTTATATTAAAAACGGCATTTTATGAGACGATACAGTATGTGAAGACCATGTATATGCATCAGCTTTATCCATAGCTTCAGTTTGTATTCCATATTACTGAAATAATGAACCCCATGCACTCAATTTAACACCTTTGACACCTTTTACTCCCTTGGCATTTTTCAAGTTGGAAATCTTTTTACAGAGATCCCTTCCCTTAAATTATACAAAGTTGACAATCACATGTCAGTGAACCCAAGACTTTCTGCCAGAGGGAGAGAGCAAGGGCAGCAGCAAACCCTATCTCAGAGTACATCTCTTCCCATTATTCTAGGGATTGGCATAATTATCAAGGGAGTGAAAAACAGCCACCAAGTATAAGAACCTGTCTCCAAAATCCTTGCTGTTTTTCAGATTTCCCTCTCTTAACTCCAACTTCTCCTCCTCCCACAGCTTTCACAATAAAAAGGGCAAACTTCAAATAATCTGATAACTGCTTACATATTTGTGGATTCAGTCTCATCTGAGTAAGGACTCCCCACAGCGTGAAGGTCTAAAAATATGCCTCCCACAGAATTATACAACCTGAAGAAAATTCACAGAACTAATAAAGCAATCTAAATCAAAGACTCCTCATACTTTTAAATTTCTGAATTAGTTGATCTGAAATATAATGAAAATTTTGTGCATATTTATTTTTATTTCGTTAAAACCAGTTGAGCGTCCCTAATTTATACCACAGAGGATGAAGCTGATGGGGAAAGGACAGCTGGGTTGATTACTTTGCTTCATTCATAATGCAGTTTTCTTCCCCTCCTGACACGTGAAACATATCAGTGATTTTATGTTCTCCCTCCCTTACTCTAAAAGTACCAACGAAAATATCTCCCCCCCCCGACTGAGCAGATAGTTAATTTTAAATTAAACAGCTGTGTCCAGGCACAATGCGCATATACCTCTGTTGCAGAGCAAATGACTTGTAACTGGAATTACCAACATTTGGGCTTTTGACCTCAAAACAGTTAATTAACATTTGTCTTAAGTGAGTAGTATGAGACTAAACTGCTAGTGACAATGCAAAAAGGTTTGGCAGTTTGAGCCCAGTTCTCAGTACGCAAAGGTGGCAATACTGCCCACTGTGTAAAGAAGCCAGGAACTTTATTGGTGATTACAGCAGAGAGGAGACCTTGGGAGGTGTGGAATAGCTGAGTGTGTGCTTTACTTTCATGCTGGATAAAAAGCCTCTTGGGACACAGGAGTCATTGCTTTTCTGGACCAGTAATTGCAGACAAACTTTTAATAAATGAAAGTTAAAAAGCTATTTAGTAAGTCAGGCAGGTCAGGACTGTGAATATCCACTCCATGGTGATAAAACAACACTAAAAATGGTGGAATCCACAGTATGTTGCTCAGGCAAATAACAGGGGCAGAAAGCTTGGGCTCAGAGGGAAGTAGCGTCTCGAAATACTTCAGTTCCCTTGGTGCAAGGAAGAAAGAAGCAGCTCTGAAGGCCTCACCTCCTCAGCTGAGGCACCTAAGTCAGCCCAGCTGCCCCTCTGGAGACCTGCAGTCACCCCTTCACATGCTGGTAAGAAAGGACTGGAAGACACTGTGTCACCAGACTGCAAAATGCTAGGTGCAAGTTAGATACCTGAGGTGGACAGGCTGTTTCCTAGCTCATTTTTCCTTCCTGCTAGCCTGTTGTATTCACTCCTCCAGTTATTTTCTGTAAATTGCTGAAGAAGCCAGTGGATCAAGTATGTCATCCACCTTTCTTCTTGCCACGCGCAAGTTAAGCTTACCTTTAATTCACCTGTGTGTAGTGTAAAGTAGTTTCACAATGACTGGATGCTAAACAGTACTTAATTCAGCCATGCAGAACTGCAAATCACAAGAACAATGAATCACTGTTTATGTAAACCAGAAAATCTAGCTCTGTGCTAAGAATAATTCAGTCTGTCTATAAAAAGGATTGTCCACAAATAGCTTCCCCCCTCTAAAATGCTTCTACTTGGTTGGAGTTCTCCAAGGACTGGTTCCTTCCTTTCATCTTTTGAAAGTTCAATGATGAGAGAAAGGTCAAAAGTGCTAGCAGTAGTCCAAATGATGAGAAGAGCTTTGTTGTGTCTCCCCGCCCCTTCATTTGTATGTGTTCTCTTTTTTGAACAATTCCCCAAAACAATGTATTTCTCTGAAAGGAGTTATAGGAACATGCTTATGCATTTGGTTACTCTTTGATCTAATTCCTGTGTTTTCAGTGTCTCACTTTAGGGTTAATTTAAACCAATTTCAAGCAGCAGTGCATTCTTCTGTGAAAGAATGAGTGGCATATGCTTTTACATTCAAAACCTGATTTCTCATTTATTCGCAGGTTAGTTAGCAAAGGGATGCCCTGAAGAATGTAAGGTGTGTAAGGGTTTTCAAGTAAAGTTTTAAGCCACTGCTGGATTTTGTGAACACCTTAAATCAAGTAATTCGTATTTGACAAATGCTGTATTTGCCCCCAAAGACCTCCCTCCCTCCCTCTCAAGGACCACCCTTGACCACCCTCACAGTAAATAAGAGTTTGGGGTTTTTCTATGTTTAAATGGAATATCCTGTGTTTCAGTCTGTGCCCATTGCCTTCTGTTCTCTCACTGGGCATCACTGAAAAGAGCCTGGCTCCATCTTTACTCCCCCCATCAGGTATTTTTACACATGGATAAGATCCCTCCGAGTCTTCTCTCCAGGCAGTCCCAGCTCGCTCAGCCTCTCCTCATACCAGAGATGCTCCAATCCCCTATCTTTGTGGTCCTTCGCCCTTTTCAATCCAGTATATCCATGTCTCTCCTGTACTGGGGAGCTCAGAACCGGACCCAGCACTCCAGATGTATCTCACCAGTGCTGAGCAGAGGGGAAGGATCACCTACCTCAACCTGCTGGCAACAGCCTTCCTAATGCAGGCCAGCAGACCGTTGGCCTTCTTTGCCATGAGGGTGCACTCCTGGCTCAGGTTGACTTGTTGCCCACCAGGACCCTCACTGGCTTTTCTGCAAAGCTTCATTCCAGCTGGTGGGTCCCCATCCTGTGCTGGTACATGAGGTTATTCCTCTCCAGATGAAGGGCTTTGCTCTTCCCTTTGTTGAACATCACGAGATTCTAGTTGACCCATTTCTCCAGCCTCTCAAGGTCACTGTCAACATGAACCCAAGTCTATAATTTGCTTTTCAGGTAATTTTAATATATAATGAAGCAAGTTCATGAACTCTGATTAAAAAAAAAATCCATATTCATTATGAAGACCAAAACTTAATTTTTGTTTGAACTAGAGCTGCTTGTTTAGAGAAGTATTCAAATGTAATTGCCATTTACCAGTAATAAATGAAAATAAACAAACAAAACTCTTTCATTCCTACTAGCCTATAACCCTTGCCATCTGTGCGAAAACTTTCATTCCAATTTTTGCTAAGAATATATCTAACCTTTGACTTGCAGTTAGCAGATTTACATCTTTTAGATTGAAAAACTGTATTCTCGGACTTGAATTTCCCATATAGAAACCCTAGTCTATGGTCAATTGTATTTTTCTTTAAGTCTCCTAAAAATTTGGTGAGTTCCCTGTTGCTATTATGGTAAGATATATCTCCTCACTCATTGCATCATTCTGAGGCGTCTCTGAGTTGTCTTTATGCTCTCTCCTGAGCTGTTGAAAACGGAACACAATACTATGTCCTGGTAGTAGTTACACTGGTACCAAAATTCAGTAGCAATAGAGGTAGGGTTTGTTTGCCTAAGTGTAGGTGTCTAGTGAAAATCTAGAGGCACAAGTGTATCTTGCCTAACTTCCAGCTGCCACCCCAAATCTTCATCTCTGGTAGGTCCTTTGTCATATCTGTGTGACGTGCTTGAGGGTTTTGGGTACTGAACAGCATTTCATATGGCACTAGACACCTGTTCAGGCAGCTGAGTTTTGCCCACAGTGTCCCTACACACAGTTCATGAGTTAATACATACATCCACTCTGTCATGTTAATCTGTTGATCATAACATTGCATGAGAAATTATATTCATCTACATATTCATCTCTGGTTTTTTTCCAGAGTCATTTCTTCCTAGGCTAGCAGCTGTTATCCTGCTTGTCCTACAGTCTTATTCTTTTTCTTGGCTTTGGTTGTACACTTCAGTTGGTGCTGAAATTTCCACTTTACTGAGCAAATTAGAATACCCCCAAACCATGTTCTCATTATGGTTCCAATTTTCTCAGTCTTTGAATATCAGAAAGTTGTATAATAATATAAGAAAACTGTTTTTATGTTGTCTTCCAAAGGCTAGAAGGATCTCATTTTTAAAAATGTCCCTTTAAAGTGATTTACTCCTTGTGATTATAGGTAGAGACATACCAAAGAACCTTCTAATGAAGGCATGCTTCTTTCATATCATTCAGTCTCCAAAATGATTTAGTGCAGTCTAACATTTCAAATGCCTTACAGAAATCTAAATATGTCAACACCTTGTGTAATCTTGGTCTGTTTCATTTTCTGTTCTGCAGTTAGAAGAATTATAGAGATCCCTGTTTACTGTACGTTTTGTCCTTTGACTTTGATTTTGTATGTACTTAAAGAAAGGTACATCAGCATTAAGACTGTCAGACTGATGCGGTCATACAGATGCAAGAGATTTATTTAAATGAAAGGAGAAGTGGATTTTATCCTTGCTGATGCTAATGGACCAGTACATCTTCGTGAATCATAAAAGAACAAAGTGCCCTCGTCTATACAAGCTAAAGTCTAGCAGGATGGCACCCTGATGGTACCTTGGGGACAAGGAGAAAATGGTGACTGAAGGGGAAAGAGCAGCCAAACACAGTCCAGGCTGCACCATCCCACTGTTTACTGTCCCAGGATAGGAACTTGAAGACGATTCAGAAATCACACGAACCTCCTGAAAAGGTATCCATGTTTGAGATCAATCTCAAGATTCCTGCTAGGAGGAGGCAGGGGAGGACTATCGCTTTCTGCTTAGCAGGGCTGACTTCTGCTGTGAGCTCAGCAGAAGGTGCAGAACAGTTCTGAGCTGGGCGACTATTTGTCTGTCTGTCCTTGGTGTGCTCTTCATGGCTCAGTGGGGACACATCAGTGGAAGGGAACTTGGGAATATTGTCAAGTGGGACTCTATGCTCCACTCATTCGGGAGATGGCTCATCACTGTTCGATTCACCCCTCTCCCCAGTATTTCTTTTCTACCAAAGATTTAACATTAAACTCTTAAATTCATTTTAATATTGTTACATCATCATCAATACTCCTCAAAGGTATCATTTCCTTCTGCAGGAAATTTCTGAACTGTAAAAAAATGCAAACCCAAAATAAAAAAATAAAAAAAGCAACCCCAGACTCCAAAACCATTACAAGTAGAAACAATATGTGTTTTATGTAAAATATTCAGTGCAGACTTCATTTTCAAAAGTAATTGTAATGTTTGGTTATCTTTGCATAACTAAAACCCCCCATCTAGATGCCCTAAAACAGGTGCTCAAAATGAAGGGAAACAGAAATCATTCCATTAGAGCTATAAGCACATTTATGTGACAATTCTGTTCTAAATTTTATGGTGAAAGTTTGATGGAAAAATAAAATGTAAAGGTAGTTTCACATAAAAATACATGCCCTTTTTTTACACATATCCATTCAAATGCATCTATTTCTATATACTTAAGATGGAACATTTTACTGCATTTCTCCCATTCATTTAAGTTATTCAGTTATGAAACAATAGTGCTATTTTACCCTATTATCTGGGTACAAATATCTGGTGGGAATGGGGAAAGGAACCAGATAACTTAAGCTACAGTACAGTTGGATGAGGGAAGCATGAAGAGGACAGATGCACAACCCCTCCAACAGCATCCAGTTGCTCTTTTCCTCTCAGTGTTAAAATTGTGTTAGTTCTTATAGCCAGCTTACTACTTTAAAAATGTTTCTAGAATATCTTAATCAGCTAAGCAGGTATTTTTCTTTAGTCCTACTGTACAATCAACCTGCATGAGTAACTGTCTAAGAATGTTTACAGGACATTTAATCAGCAGGAGATACTTACATTTATGGAGGTAATAGGAAATCCCCTGTGGCTTTGTACCTAATTTAGTCATCTTTAAAGCTTAGTATATTTACTGTTGCAGCTGGGGACTGGTACTGTCAAAAGACTCTCAGCAGAGAAAGAAAATTCAGGACCTCATCTGCCTTAAGTGAAATTCCCCAGGTTTCAGGAAGGTCTAACTGTTCTGCTAGATCGGGGAATTATGGTCTTTGTGCCCTGAAAATTTTAAGTAGAAATTCATCCATGAAAAAAACAAAAAAGACACCAGAAAACTTGAAGATGATTTTTCTTTATGGATGGAAAGTAATAAAAAGAGTGGTCTTTAATACTTAGGTTTTAAAAATGGAACCTACATTCTCAACACAGAGAGAAAGAAATTCCCCCAAAACTTAAGAAACAAGCATCCACATTGAAAAAAGTTTGGAAAGACCCCCTTGCTATATCCTTCAAATCATACCAGATCAAAGCTGGCATGACCAGCTGCCACCCATCAGTACCACATACCATGTTCAGTACCACATACCATGTTCAGTCCCTGGCTCTTCTATCTCGTATTCTGAAATTCCGCTTATTCCACCCTGACAGAGATGAGAAATGTGCACTTGAAAGCATTAATCAAATTGAAAAAAAATTTATATTCTCTGGAATTAGCCAGAATATTTTGCCTACTCATTTCCTTCCAGCTCACATTGGAATGAATTCCTTTTAGGAGAAAATGGGAGCTAAAATGTTGTTCTCAACTTTTGATTAAAATGTGATGTATCATGTAAGGTTTTGTACGGAATTAAGTTAAGAAAGGTGCTGTAGCATTACATAATGCCACAGGAACTGATGCAATGTGACCAAGCACAGTCTGAACCATATTATTCCTGACATTTAAGCAGATTTTGTCTTATTGGTCTTTTAATATTTGCACTACTAAGCCCAGATGCTTTGGACTGAACATTTCCCTTGATGCTCTGGGGCAGCGCGGTAGCTTTCATTGCTATTTTTGCTTGCAGGCAGATTCCATCTCTGGTGATACACCACATTTTGTTTGACAGAATGAAGAAGAGACCAGATTGCTTGGTAAAACTAAGAAATGGAGAAAATTGGGTTTATAGTACCTATTTTACCAACTTTAAAAAAATCAGCAAGGTACTTATGCACATGCTCAAGGACTACTGGTGTCACTGGTACTCCTGAGAAACTTAAAGGCAAACACTTGCTTAAGTCTCTGTTAGATAAAACCTCCTGCACTATCAGTAGAGGGAAAAAGGGAGCAGGTGAAGAAACAACATAGTGAAGCTGCTCACAACCTAAAGCACAAATTGCAAGATAATCTAGGGGAGAAAAGGCCATGTAGTATTTTCCATATCTAAAGCCAGATTGCATCACTAAGAGCAGATATATCTGTACAGTCCTCCTGCCTTGATGTTATAACTGGGAAAAGAAATATTCACAACTAAGAATCACAAAATGGAGAACCAAGAAAAATAAAACCTGATCCTCATTAAACAGGGATATAGGACTCAGTTCCTGGATGTAGCTTAATGAAGTTTCATTCATCACACAAAAAACAAATGGGAAGCAGAAACTTTGAAAAAGTCAGCCAAAGAAGCAACTTATCAGAAAACCAGCTCTGACATATGGTGTCTCTATTTCCAAAAAGGACTAGAAAGTTAACCATTACAAATTAACTCCCTCACAGATGTCTCAAAGGGAACTGCTATAATTATTATGATGCTAAAAATAATTAATTCTTTTTGCAAGCTCCTGGCTTCTGGATCTAAGCCTCCTTTCACATGCCCTGGCCCTGAGGTTGGCTTCTAACCAAGTTCTGGATGAAATTCAAAGCATCTTAATGGCTGGTTTGAATGATGCCAGTGCAGAGGGCAGGATTGTTTGATGCAACCTTACATCTACAGTGTAGATAACTTTCGTATAGATTAGTTAAGCATTACGTGCCCTGAGACCCAAGTGGCTTATCCACCTCACACTAGTTGCTATGTTGTACCCACCTTTTTTTTCATGAAAACTTACATGCCGTGGTTGTAGTACTAGACTACAGACACGTATATCAGAAAAGCTGCTACAGCGCGCACAAGCTGGCGTTCCCCTCCTTGCGACTGGTCCCTGCGCAGAGTTGGCAGGACCATGCCACCGTGTTACCCATCCCCAGCTGCAGGGCTTGGGCAGGAGGTGCTCAAGCCTGTCTGCAAAACACCCTGTACGCGCTCTCCCAGACTCTAGAAAGGCTGCCCCAAGCTGAGCCGTGGTACAAACGGCAGCAGAGAGTCCAGGATGTTCCTTACTTACACAGGGGAAGCAATTAGGGATAAGACTATTACTTGTCCTTTAAAGAGGCGAATGATATTCCTTATAAAGCATATACAGCCCTGTTTTCTGTGCTGCACAGGAAGAGTGGAGCACAGCACAGACAGGGAACACTAAAAGTCACCCTACAGCCAGCTTTTCATTACGCAATGCTGCAGTGGTTGTGCCGTAAGGGTGACTGAGCAATCTTCTAGATGAAAATCAACTGTGAAGAATAAAATGCCAGCATGAGCTGATGGTTGGTTTTCAGTGCTCCCTCTCTTTGTTTTTCTGCCCTTATAAATATTCTAGTCTTAATCAGTGTATTACTGGGCTTATTGTTAGAGGTGAACATGAGGCCAGAGAGGCAGGGAAGGAGTTAACTACTGTGCTGCTACTGCGCCTGGTTGCAGGTTTCCTAGCCAAGGGTTTTCTTGCATGGATTTAACTGATGTGATAAGACACACCTGTCAAACCTTTGAAAGGTGACTGGTGACTTTGTGTACTGCCCTGGAAAGGCAGCAATTTAGAGTGATGAGGTCTGAGAAACAAAATTCTTTCAAGGTCTCCAACTGTGCATGCAAAAAGACTGAGGTACCCATTTGAATCACTTTGAAAATAAATATACATAATATTAGAGCTATGATTTAATCATAGTATGGCTGATTTCTAGGCACTGCACAGATTTGCTTACCTCTGAACCGCTGTTTTCCTCTTTCCAGGATGTACCTCTGTAAAATGAGAGTGTTGTCTGACTTCCTTACCTTGGTTTGTACTACATTATCCTGCCTGAATGCACCGAGAACCATACTGTGCAAACTCTCAGGGTATAAAATAGTATCAGAGACAAGATCCCAGAGCAAAGAGCTTGCAAAGAATTGCTGTAAACTATGGTTGAAACCAAGTGGATTCCTCTTACCTGGAATTATGAAGGTTGGGATAGGTGACTGCCTTTTTCTAGGGTTAAGATCAGGATGGAGAAGGACAAGATCAAGGCAGGTTCTGGATGTGATGCTGTGGGCATCATCCTATGAACTGCCTGACAATATCGCTGGGCGCAGCGCATGCATACAACTAGATGCCTACTCATATAAAGTTTCTTCATTCAAATGTTTTGCAGGTAATTTTCTGGAAAAGGCCAAGCCTAGATGTTTGGAATAAGAAATACTTTTTTTTGCCTCCCTCATAATATCAATAATAGAGTTATGTTTCCAGTTCCATATCCCTGCATTTGTTGCAACAGTCAGTGGGCAAGTGCCTAGCAGCTTTTAGGAGAGCTGTGATCCAGTAATCCCTTCCCAATACTGTGAAACCACATGGTCATCTGTCCCCCCCCACCATGCATCCAGATGTGTCACGGGCATATGCACAGTTCTCCCTGCAAAAGCATCAGGAGCAGAATGTGGTCCTTCCCATCTGCCTGCATGAGGGAACAAGGGAGGGATCTAGTCTGAAATTTTCAGAGACTGTTGGTTTACTTGGTGGTTTGGTGGTGGTGGGGGTTATTTATTTGTTTTTAAAGAGGCCAAATGATAAAAACCTGACGTGTTTTGCTGAAAAGTCAACTCTGGTAAAAGATTACATTTTAAAGAAATGCCTTTTGAAGACATTTTTCTTTTTTGTTTGTATAAAATAACACTATTGTTTGACCGTGAAGAATGGAGCAGTCCATGCAGTGTGTTTGCCTTATGTTAGTATCTGCTCAGCATTAGATGTGATTCATGTCTTCTCTGGGCCAGAAGAGTGAAAGTCGGTGTGTTGTACCTGTCTAGATATGCCTACCTGGAGACTGACAAGATCTGGTGCTTTCTTGGAGATAACAATGACAGTCAACAACTGGACACTAACTTCTTAACAACTGCCAGCCAAGGGGGACAGAACACGTGCAAACGCTGTGACTAGAGTTTCACACCAAGGACCGAGGTCTCTGGGCGCTTTACGAGGAAGGTGACTGCGGGGTGCAGGGAGTGAATGAATCCTGGTGAGCCGGAGAAGCGAGTAGTGCTGCCAGCACGGATGTCTGTGCCTATTTTGTTTTCTGCGTTTAAAGCTGGAGGGATTCTTAATAACTAATACCTTGTTTTTAAAGGTTTTTGCAGACCTGACTTGTGTCCTGGCTGCACAAGACGTCAGGCTGCGCTGCAGCTGCTGAAAGGGTGGCTGTGAGACCTAAAGGAGCTCACAGTAGGAGCCTTGTTTAGGAGAGGAGTCGGCGTTGAGCAATAAACAGGCACACCCCGGGTAAAAGCCAGAGGTGATTTTGTTCCTTGAACCTGGTGAGAAACTGAAACATTTTGTTTTCACTTCTCAGAACGAAGTGTCTCTTACCAGCCTGCAGATAATTGTAAAAGTTCCAGGGAGTTTCTAGAAGCTTTATTTCCATTCCGGAGTGGAAGAAACTTTGAAATAATGGGAATGAATCAATTCCAGCCCATCCTTCATCACTGAAAGTATCGTTCTGCATGGGTGCCTTGGGTGACCATCTTTCACTTTCTGAAAGAGTGGCTCGTAATAATGGCCTTGAGGAGGCTTGCGGACTGGAAAAGATACGATCTGTTAATCACTGTTGCCTAGTTCCATTCTTGTGCCATGTTAGATCCAAACAGTGAGTTGTCAGAAGGGTAAGAATCGATTTTAAGCAGTAAAATACATCAAACTGTGTAGTCTGCTAAATTGTTCCAATACAGATGAATGCCTTTTTTTTTTTTTTAAAGCAGCAGTCAAGTGCACAGCAAGCAAAATAAATCTTCTTGATTAGCACATCTGCAAACCTAACATTTGCTATTGTATTTTTGTACTTGCATGATATTTTGCAGCCAGGTCACAGGCATATTTTTGACTAGAAAATGATAATTCAAAATACATGATAATCAAGGAAAATTCAATACACATTAAAAATAAAAATGACATTTTTTCTTATTTTGTGGTGTTTAAATTTTGAAGAGTGAAAGGGGAAAAAATCTTGTGTTTGTATTACAAACTTCTTTACCTACTCCTAACAGCAGGCATGCACCCCTCTACGAGCTTCATGTAGATTTTCATCTTTTTTTTGTTAAGAAAATCTTTACCAAACAAGATCATTTAGGAGCTGGCTGGAACAAAATGGTCATGCAATGACAGTAAAAATAATTTGAAGATGGATGTTTGCTGAGTAAAACTACTCAAGACACAGGAAGGGAGAAAAGACACACGAAGTCATAGGTGTTCTCTTCCATTTGAGACTGGATCCAGCTCCAGCTCTTTGCAGTGTGCTTGGCTGCATACACAAGCAAGAGGGATTGCACCTCCACCTTACTAAGCATATGTTAGGCATCAAGTCAAAGTTAGTTTCTAGGCTCCCTCTACAGTCAATGGAGAAAAATAGTTTCCTCTGGAGGGCAGGTTCCCCTCCTGGATGTGTATTTTACAGGCTTCAAGGTGACTTGATAAAGATTTGTGAACATGAAGTGAATTGTCTGCGTACTTGAGCACCTTGACAGTAAAGGTAGGAGCATGGAAATGGCCATGTCTGCTTATACTTGTCCATTCATCACTTAAAAATTATGCATGTTTATTGAATAGGAAAAAAGTATTTTTAAGTATCTGTGAAGATGTCTTCTATCCTCTATGACAAAATGAGACCGATGACCAGTTTCAACAATGTATGATTTTTATATAGGTAATATTTCTTCTTATACATTAATTCTAGGATTTAATAAAGATTCATATACAGATTTTGAATTATTTCATTTAAAGCCATTAAGTGGAGCTAAATTCCTCCTCATCCACAACTTCAACAGGAGATCGGTCATTTGAGAACTTGTTATAATCAGTTGTCATTAGCATGGGGCAACTTACATCCCTTATGGTGCTATCTTCTCCACTGCGCTAACCATCATATATGGAGAATATACCAGGCTTCCGTAAGTTTTATTCATCATAACTCTCTGCAGATTTAGCAAGTCTGGTTCAGTCACTTTCTTAAGCTATTCCTGGCTGTGACCTCATCTCTATTGAATGATGTGGTTTTGTTCGGTTTTTCTTTTTTTGTTTAATTATTTTTTTAAAAGGGACACTGCTGAAATCATTCTTTCTTCTTGTTAAGGAGCATGTTGTAGAAGGAGATCTTCAAGGAGATCTGAGTGCTATATTCATACAATAGACAAGAACAAGTTGTTCCAGTGACAAATACAAAAGATGAACGTTAGGATAACCTTTGTGATAAAGACTCTGTGTGAATTTAAATAAGAACTAAAAAAAGAGAGGGGTCAGACAAAAGGCAACAAGATAAATTTTCTCATGTCAAAACATGCAAAATTGATTCTCCTTTGGAGATCTAAATTAATATCGATATTGCAAATGCAGTAACCAACTACGAAAAGAGGGAGAGTGAAAAAGGCTGTTTCTGCCCTCTAAAATGGATACTGTCAAAGTCAAGGTGCAAACAGCTGTAAGTAGCTCCTGAGTTAGTATTCACTGCTCCTGACTCCAGGTCGTAAGCTCTACCAGCAGACACTGATAAACACTAACAGATAATGGACCTTATTAACAGTTACAGACAATCTCAAATTCCAAGTTAGTAATAGTTATGGCGCTCCAGATTTTGTCTTTGGTAACTAGCAGAAAACTACCATTCTTGCAGCATACTTTTCTTAGCACTAGATACTGAACAGAAGTTAATAAGTAATTGTGAAACAGAGCTTTGTTTTCACAGGGTGCAGTGATTAATGCTCCATTGCATTGTCCCACCACAGCCACTGTGTTTTAATTAACAATGTCATGCTACAGTGGTATTTGAAAACATGCAGGTTTAAGCCACTCTGGTTTGTTCCATACTTTTGTCCTTAAATTAAATGCACAATAAAACCCCTCCATTATCAGGCTGGAAGGACTGACATATTTCTGTACTGAGCTTTGAAAAGGCAGTTTCTCTTGACACTGTGAACACTAGATCCCAGCTTCATTGTTGGTGCCAAATCTTCTGACAGAGCAAAGGCTGAGCTCATGCATCAAGAACACTAGTTTCTTGGTAAGATCCCCAAACCGTAAAATACCCAAGAAAGCAGTGACTGCTTTTCTTCTCCTGTTTCAGTTTTGTTTTGATCTCGGGGAAGATACAAATGCTGAAAGACTAAGTTCTTCAAATATGGTAGAGAGTAAAAATTAAAGACAGAATTTTGTTTGAAATGCCACATAAGCTAAGAATAACTTTCTCAGGAATAATTTAAGGATCACAATGAAATTCTTGTAGAAAATGCATTGTATTAATTAATAAATATGAAGGATTAAGTGATACAGTACCATAAAAAAATCATAGGAGCACTTGGGAATATGGAAAACACGCTGATATTTCAAGTGCCTGTGTGAAAACTCTATGATGTGTAGTAGAAAGGAGCTTGAATTTTGCTCAGCCTTTACACTACTATGCACATGTGTTCTAAAAGTGTAATAAAATGGGTGGTGAGCTTTACAGCTGCCCTACACATCCAGACAGGCAGGCTTGCTCTTCTCCTTCTCTTCTACATGCATCCCCAAGGGTTGTCCTGCCCTAGAGTCAGGACAAAAACCTGTTGGAGGAAACCTGAAGTGAGACCACAACAGTCCTCAAATCAAAACCTAACCAGTCTCCTCAGGCCTCCAGCATGAGCTGGGAACCCCAAGCTGCTTTAATAATTAAGCACATTATTTTCTGGGAAGATGACTGCTGTCAGTACTGTTTACAACTTAGTTTTTTCAGTGGCACATGCAGGTGTAACACAACACAGGTGATCTGTGTATAAGGTTATAAAAACAGTAAGCTCTTTACGCCTACAACAGAAATGCTACAGCGGCATCAACAGATAAATAGATAATATATAACTCTCCCCTTCCCTAAAGGTAATAGGTGTGCTTTGGATGCTTTTTTCTGCTGCCGAATATTTTTCCACACTTTTTTTCCCTTGTCTTCTCACACTTGTAAGGTGAAAACGTGGCCCTCTTCACGCCACCAAGATGTCTCTACTCAGGCAGTTGAATAAATAATGCTATCCCCTGCCTGGCTGATGAACTGCACAGCGCTGCAGGCAGCGTGCAAATTGCACATTTACTGAGGACTCCCATAATAGTGCAGTTTCCTAATAAATGAGGTACGCATAAGCTTTGCTTACGTAGATCCCTTCGCCTACTCTCCATCTCCTTGACCAACTGGAGGAAAGTCTGGTAAAAGCTATTTTGAAACAGCTCCTCTGAAGGAGCTGCATTGGATTCTCCCCTGAGTACCCAGCCCCCTGTTCCCACAGATCCCCCGGCATAGCTCAGGGGGGTCATGGCCGCAGTGCCGTGCCCGTGCCCCAGGTTGGGCAGGACACCTCCAGTCAGGACCAGTTGGCGCAGGGTCGGCGTGGTCCCTCAGGCTGGAGTCTCCCAGCCTGGCTGATGGGGCTGCCCCATGGCTGCTCTGAGGGCACCAGCACCGCCGCTCCTGGAGGTGGGCTGTGAAACCTCAGTGGTGAACCCATTCTAGTCAACCCAGACGGCACTGAGCTGGTCCTCAGGAAGTCCCCACGGAGAGGTGACGTGCGTACGGCTGCCCGGAGAAGGACCGAAGAGCAAGGGGTGAGAGGGGCGGGGGAAGAACTCCTCGAAGCGGCCGTGCTGCTGAGGCCTGGCAAGAAACTATGGTCCCCGCGGTGAAGAGGCTGCCTTGCTGTCGGTTGTCCCGGGTGCCACCGCTTCAGCTCTGCTAACCCAGCAGTGGCTACTTTGCCTCGTACAAATGCCTGTTGGCTTTCTGCCCACGGGCTTATGGAAACACCCGATTCGTGTGTACGCAGACATAGGCTGAATGCAAATATAGGTGCATTGACTTTCCAAATTCCATTCCTACCATCACATACATGGGAATAATTTTAGCTTTCTAAAAATGTGATTCATTTAGGTTGCCTATCTTCTTTTAACATTACCATTTTCAATATAAATCTTTGGTAAGGTCACCAGGTGCCCCAGTTTCATGAGTGTCCCATTTTCATAACGACAGTCACAGAGAAGGTAAGGTGCCCTAGTTTTAAAACTGTTGGAGAGCCTTCTGCTGCCTTGGGTGCATAATTATTAAGCCTTTGTGAAAGAGAAAAAGAGGATTGTCACAGGAATGAGAGGCATTTTAAAGTGACAGCACAGTAAAATACTAATTTTGGTTTCCTGTTGAAAGTGCATCAAACTCTCCCTTATCATTTACTGTTATGTTTTTCTGCCATGCCAGGTTGCTCATATTCATAAATATTTCAACCAAAATTCAGATTTAAATGAACTGTAATTTTATTCACTGTCAAGGTGTGTAGTTACAGCTGTCAAGAAAGCTTCA
Organism: Buteo buteo; assembly: GCF_964188355.1. Classification (NCBI taxonomy): domain Eukaryota; kingdom Metazoa; phylum Chordata; class Aves; order Accipitriformes; family Accipitridae; genus Buteo; species Buteo buteo. The sequence goes on along the minus strand of NC_134195.1, from coordinate 13,350,920 downwards.
GATTTATTCCACCTGATTTTTTTTTTTCCTAATGGTACTGTAGAAAATGAAACCAGCTTACCGACCCAATGAATCTTTTGTTTTGCAACAAAAATACTTTGCTAATATGTTTTTCAAATTCGTAGTTAATTTATATCACGCCTACATGCAAAGCCAAAGCATTGCTTGTTCTTCCCTAATTTCATCCAAAAGGTGAGTGAACCTGAAGCAGCAAGTGAATGGTGCCAAGGCAAGTGATTGATGGTGTCAGCCCCCATTTTCCACAGCTAGCTCTGGCCCTGACTGCTGAATGTCCCACCTCCAGGTGTGGGCTCTCAGTACCTTCCTGCCCACGGTGAAGTTCATAAAAATTAATACCAAAGGGATGTCAAGAAGAAAACAAGAGTTGAGAATATAACAGGCTGAAAAAGGCTCTCTGTTTGGAAACAGCAACAAGCTCTACTTAGTCATGGTTGGATTTAAATACCTTTTTAGATGACTACCATGCTTCTGTTCAAATGTCTTCATCAGAGCTATGAAGCAAAGCATTTCAGCCAAGCAAGTAAGGTAACATCTGTCATTCAAAAAATCAAGTATCCTTGAAATTATATACAACAGCAAATCTCATTCCTTTCTTTGCCCTTTTCTTTGTACCTCTTTAACACTTTCCCTGCCAGTCAAGGACAATAATTATTAGTTTTGTGGATTCCCCACTGAATCCCTGAAGTCAGTTCTTTCAAATTGGTGTGCTTTCACTGTCTCCACTTATATCGAGGTAATAAAGCAAAATTCAGTCCCCTTCTGCCAAAGCCATGCTTTTATGGCACTCTTGATCAAGTCAAAGCCCAACAGAGAAAGCAAAATGGACCAAAATCTGCCATTCTTCTTTTTAATATTATTAGAGAACACAGCAATGATGATGTGATCTCTTAAAATGCATAATATGCTATAATCCCATGCTTAAATAAAACTACATGGCTCTAGCATGCTTCATTTGTGCACCTTATTTCTTAATTTCAGCTCTCAACTGGTCCTGCATGTCTGTTCTTCAGAGCCAAGCACTTTGAATGCTTTCTAAAGGGAATTTGATTAGATTCTCGCACTGTCAGACAGATACTTGTGCATGTCCAGGAGTCCTGCAAGCAGAGCATAAGCTCTATAAATGTGTTTCTTTAGACGAAAAAGAAAAAAACAGATCACCCCATGGCTCTTGCCCTGAAAGGGAACAGTAGCATGCTGCTAGTACCCATTATAGCGCTTTCTGCACAGGCTGTTTCATTAAAACCTTTCATCCTCCTAAAAAGGGTGGGGAAACCGAATCTAAGAGATAAAAAGCCCACAATAACTGCACACCATTTAGCTCCCAAATGGGGCCTAACATGATTAAAATAATAAGCATCACACTGTGCTCAACAGCACTACAACTAGTGTAACTAGGGTATGAAACATTAAACATATCTCCAATGCAAAACATTTAAAACGAAAACTGCAACAGCAAGTCTGGGAGAGCATTACAGTGTGGGCTACACTGCTGTCAGTCTGAGTGTGCTGGTAAAAATGGGAAAGGTTTACTGACATGGCCAAGGATTGGGCGAAAATACAGTGCACGCCTTCCTCCAGAGAAAACCGTATGATGGAAAGGTTGAGCCCATCATTGAAAAACTGCCGGTGATTTCCATGAATCTTTGACCAAGTCCTAAATGCTGAGTTTTTAACGATGTCACTCATTAGATCCTTGCCTAAATACCAAGATGGCCATGGTCTCTGCCCCCTCCAAGGCAGCTGCTGTCCCCCAGGCCAGAGGGCTGGGGTTGCAGGGAGAGCTGTCTCACCGCATCAGGTCAGCAGGGATCGGTTTGCAGAAGGTACGCCAAGTGTTGGGAGGTATTAGGAAAGGAGAAGAGGCAAAACAGCATCAGCATCATGGCACAGTATAGATCTATAGGCTGTTTGCATCTTGAACACTTAACAGAGATCTTAGTAGCAGTATAAAAATTTAACAATAACAATTATTTAGCAATATTAACATACTCAGAAATACTTTCTCAGAATACTCTTCCGGTATTCTGCAACTTGTTAATATTGCTAGATAATTGTTACTGTTAAATTTTCATACTGCTTTTATGTCGCCAGCCCTCCTGGGCACTGCTGGAGGACACAGGGCTGGCTAGCCTTTTCTTGGCCTAACCCTTCTTATGAATTTATGTTGAATACATTACAAATGGAACTGGAAAGATGCAAAAATGAAACCCATAGTTTAAAATATGGGGAAGATACACTAGGAGATTTTTTGTTGTTGTTGTTTAAATTATGTCCCACTGTGGCTCTTTGTGAGACTGATTTTTCACAGTTTCAATCATCCTGGGAGCAGCAAAAATATACAACTCTTTTGCAGTCAGTAAGTGGTGTAAATAATTTTCCCTGGATGACTGGCTCTCTGGAACATCCACTATTGCCTTTGACAATTCACTGGTCTCTTTGGGAAAAGAAACAATTTCTGACGTACTAAGCTTTGCCTGATAAAAGGGCTCCCATGGTTTTCTATCATGTGTCAATTTTGACTTCTCTGGCAAACTGAAAATCTGTTGATTAACAGCAAAATCATCCATAATACATGGAATGCATTGTGGTACATACCAAGAAATACTTGTTCTATAAAGTCATCAAGAATAATACTATTTCATCAGATGAATTTGGTCTCTTCAGTTACAGAAAAATAGTATGTGTCATGTGGAGAATGCAAATGTGGTCACTGTCGTCAGGTTTTATTAGTGTGATATAATGATGATAGGCTTTGCAGCCCACACACCAGACCTGTAATGACAAGCAATCTCCAACTATCTTCTGTTGTAATTTTGAGAATGGAGGTATAAATTTTAAAGGTCTGTGTGTTACTTGCAGAGCCAAGCAATAGCAGAAATCTATTTTCTGTAGCAGAATTTATTCTTCTGATTTATGGCATAGATTCATTGCCTGTAGCTACATAAGCTTTGAGTTGATTTTTATACATTTTCTTGCATTTTGTAATGGGAATGGGCAGGTTAATAGCATCTGAAACAGTTCAAGTTACCACATTTCTGAACTGAAATAATCTATACCTGGCCACAACATAATCTTTATACAGTCAATAACTTTTATGACAGCATCTGTCTATTGAATCTGAAAGAAAGCAGCAGAATATGGTTGGCTGTAATTAGCATTGAACAGTACATTAAATAGACTGGGATGACTTTTCTGATTCTTATTTTTCCACTGTTATTCAGGAATATCCAAGTCTCCATTTTGATGTGAAAAAGTTGCTGGAAAAGGAGTAAAAAAACCAAAACCCAAAAGATCCAGCTGTCTCACTTGTTTATCTTTGCTTTGTGTCACTGAAGAATGATATGCACCAAACACTTTTTACACTGTGCCCTTTATGTGATGTCGATTGTTTTTCTTTCATTTAAGAAAACTGAAGCCTACTGTAGAAAAGGGAACTAAACCAATTTCCTCCACTGATGAACTTCTTAGCTTTTTTCCCTTGGAAAAATTATGCCCATTTCTACAGAAGGCAAAAGTTACTCAGGAAACAACTGATACTCAGAAAAAAAAATTTTGTTTTCTTCAGAGACTACTTCTGTATTTTCCTTGATGATTTTTTTTTTCCTACTACTCTTATGAGTAAAACATTCTGGAGAAGAAGAAATAGCTAACTATTTTGTGCCCAGGTTAAAGAAAAAACTAATATGAAAAAATAAATAGAACTTACAGTTTCTCCTTGAGTTGCAAAATGCATTTTTCTTTTACTGATAATCCTTCAGAAAGACATGTTTTCATTGGCTGTAGTAAATCCCCTCTTTTCTGAAGATGTGAAAGATTCAGTAGTTTTGATTTTATTCATTAACTATACTGATATCAGAAACCAAGTAGAGAAGACGAGGAAGGGATATTATGATATAACTTTTATAGTAATTTTTCAGATTAGAGGTATTTGAGGAGATCCAGAAGGCTGCTGACTTCTGCAATTGATGTAAGCAGTTACAAAGAATCATTTTCACTCTGTAAAAATATCATTGAGAACAACTATCTAGAAAAAAAATTGCCTGAACTTTTGCTGAAGCATAAACAACATAGCCATCTTAAAAAATTAAATCAACTTTTGCTTCGGTGAATTGGAATTCATTGTTAATCTCAGTGGGACCTGGACTGCAAACATAACCTTTGTGAATCTAATATCAGACTTCTTGAAGATGAGGATGTTTAGCATACTTGGTGATTTTTCTGACATGCACCTATTTGTCTGGTTTTGTTTGTCTTGCTCTTGATGTTGTTCCCATTCTTCTTGCTTGTGATTCTTCAATATGTGGTGTGGTCTATACTTGACAACTGCTAGCAAATTATAATGTCTCACATTTTAATGAAGTACAACATTTATAGGAAGAGATGAACAAAGCCACAAGGAAGAAGAAGAGTGTGTGGAGAGCAGACCGGCTGGTATGACTGTGCAAGTGTCACAGGCAAATCAAGGCACCTGGAGCAGAAAACCAAGCCTTTGCAGCTCAGAAGATGAGTGTTGTTCTGCTGGATGGGCGACCTGGGCACCGAGGGGACAATGAACGGCACTCAGCCAGTCATTGCCCACCAGAGACCAGTGGCAGAGATTGCATGGGAAGTTTGTATGGTTCACCACATCCTATTGCTGAGAAAGGAATAAGGGCGTTTTAGGGTCTTGTTCTAAACTGTCACCAAAACATGAGAATTTCCCCAAGGCACCCCTCTGAAAAGTTGAGGTGTCTAGCCTGGACCTCACTTGGAAGTGTCTCACTTCTGCAGCAGAGTCAATTCTCATACTGCAGTGGTGGTGGGCAGATGATTTGCACAACAAGACTGTGCCTTAAAACCCCCAGCCAGAGACACTGCTTGGGCTCTATTTGCGTACAAAATTCTTAAAATGCATTACCTAGTGGAGTAAGCCACAGAGCCAGGGAAGAGCTATTTTAGGGCTGCACATGCACCAGATAGTCTACAGTTCACTGAAAAAGCACACTTTGTAAGAAAAGATCCATGTTACCCTCTTGATGAAGTTTAGCTGGAAGAAATTGCCCTTTTAACAGGAGATGTTCCTCTCAGGACATGCTGCCTCAATGTGATTCACCATGACTTCAAGGCTCTACAGAGGGATCTGGACAGGCTGGATTGATGGGCCGAGGCCAAGTGTATGAGGTTCAACAAGGCCAAGTGCCGGGTCCTGCACTTGGGTCACAACAACCCCACGCAGCACTACAGGCTTGGGGAAGAGGGGCTGGAAAGCTGCCCGGCGGAAAAGGACTTGGGGGTGTTGGTCAACAGCTGGCTGAGTATGAGCCAGCAGTGTGCCCAGGTGGCCAAGGCAACCAACGGCATCCTGGCCTGTATCAGAAATGGTGTGGCCAGCAGGAGCAGGGAGGTGATCGTCCCCTGTACTGGGCACTGGTGAGGCCGCACCTCGAGTCCTGTGTTCAGTTTTGGGCCCCTCACTGCAGGAAAGACATGGAGGGGCTGGAGCGTGTCCAGAGAAGGGCAACCGAGCTGGTGAGGGGCCTGGAGCACAAGTCTGATGAGGAGCGGCTGAGGGAACTGGGGCTGTTTGGTCTGGAGAAGAGGAGGCTGAGGGGAGACCTGATCGCTCTCTACAGCTACCTGAAAGGGGGTTGTGGTGAGGTGGGTGCTGGTCTCTCCTGTCAGGTGGCTGGAGATAGGATGAGAGCAAATGGCCTCAAGTTGCGGTAGGGGAGGTTTAGGTTGGATATTAGGAAAAATGTCTTTACTGAGATGGTTGTCAGACATTGGAATAGGCTGCCCAGGGAAGTGGTGGAGTCACCATCCCTGGAGGTATTCAAAAAGCGAGTAGATGGGGTACTCCATGACATGGTTTAGTGGGCATGGATGATGGTTGGACTTGATGATCTTGAAGGTCTTTTCCAACCTATATGATTCTATGATTCTATGACTTCAGATGGGCTGCAAATACACAGGCGTGGTTCTCCCAAGGGAGAACATCTTGGGTGGAAGGTGAGTGATCCGGTAAGAGATCCCCAAGACCCAACAACCCTGTGAGGAAAGAGTGACCTGGATTTTAACCTTAGTGTTGGATTACACAGAGGCAAATTCTACTGTGTAAACTTTGAACTAAAACATGTTAGACAACACAACTCTTCATAGGCTTCATTATCTAAAGAAAATTACACTAAATTAAAAAAGAGATATGAGAAAATAAGGATTAAAATAAATTCTCACTTTAATGTATATTTATCCAGAGAGAGAAGGAAAGGTAGCTTTCACATATCTGTATAAAAAAATCTGTACAATCTCTATATGCATATGTGCATACTGATGTGTGTATATACATATATAAATATAAATATATAAATATATATGAAACAATCTATTTGTAGTTCTTTTAAAATGGCCAGCTCAATCTAAGTGCATTGTGATAGTATCAGTAAAGGAAGTCGACGATGGTCTTGGCTTTGCCTGGAAGTTGAGAGATGCCTGATGAACCTCTGTGGCCTGTGATGGGCCAAGGCATTAGCAGCTTTGTGTGATACCAGCTTTCCTTCCTTGGCTGAAAGTGGTACTGGTGCTTATTAAGCAAGTTCTGTGTGCCAGTTATCACGGGGATATAATGATGGATTTTTGTTCATCGTTGCATGGCCCTCTGAAGACAGAGGGCTGAATTCCTCCTCTGCTTTAAAGGAGCTCAGCCTCATCATCTGGCCATCTCAGTGGTAAAACCACCTGTATTACTGAGGAATACTGCAAGTGCACTATATTTAAAGGTTTTTCCCTGTTACATGGAGTTTTGGTGGATGCTTTGAGTTACAACTCACTGTAGTGAGATTTTCCAGACATGCTATTTATTTTGGTTTGAAGTATGTAAAGTGAGTAGGCAGCCATCTGAATTTTGACATACCAGAATGTTTTCTGCCGTCTTTGATGAGGATACCCGGTATGGCCTTCTAACTAGCTATCAAACATTTGCCTGTTTGCCCAGTGGTTTCTGCACAAAACTCTAAATGCTTCTTATCTATCCACCTGTCAACCTGCTTATCATATTTCTAAAACCTGTGTCATTCTTATCAAGAGTGATTTTCAACATTAGGACTGAAAAATAAGAGAAGTGAAAGCAAATGGGTGGCAAGGCTGTCTTCCTGATATGCTCCAGTGAGAGCAGGAATGCAGTGTCTTATGGGAAGTACTATTAGGATGCTATAGTCAATGAAATTACCTGGACAACAACAATATAATCAGTGCCCATTCATTTTAGACACTTATTATTCTTCATCACAGGCCTTGCTAATTATTGCTTTCAGCAGCAAAGCCACAGACATTTTGTAATAGGATATATTTTTAACACTGTATGTGGGAGATAGACCTATAAAGCCTGCAATCTGCTAATGGAGTTTATATCCTGGATTTCCTTTGTGACTTTATGCTATGGCTCAGTGGCAACACAAAGAACTACTTGCTATTCTTTTACTCTCCCCCCCCCCGGCTTTTGTCACTATAGTAGCAAAACAAATGCAACACTTGGAAGAGTAACTATATTTTAGGTAAAAGAATGCATTTAATAAAGACAAAGAGATGAAAGTAGTTTCTGGAGAAGACGTGTAAATCATGGTAATATCAGGAACTGAAGAATTTTCCATCTTCGCCCCTCCAACAATTTCAGATATGAATCAGATGGTGAATTAGGATGGTGAACTGTAAACCACTGTCCTAGTTAAATGTAGTAAAACGTAATGCTTAGGATCCAACTGGACTGCTATTTATAGAGCTCAGGGAATCCTTTGCGCAAAGGAGCTCTTAGCAACAACACATAATATATCTGGGGGATGCAGGTTTCCTAAAGGAAACCTAATCTGATCCAGTCAGAAGCTGTAGGCCCTTGCAGCTGACGGAGCAGCACAATGAAAGCAGTCTTACTGTCAAAGGGAGATACCAGGAATTCTTTTCTTTACCATAATTTTTCTCCCATATGACAGTCTACTTGGCAGGAGGATCATGAAAGCAGAGGAGAGCATATGCTTGAGTTTGCTGCGTTCAGGTGATCTAGTGAATGCAACAAACCTCTACAAATCAGACAGGATCCTCTATGCCAAGGGATGTTCTTGTATCTAAGGTCAATACCAAATGAAGACAAAAAAATTTAAAGCTTCTCTGTTCTGGATCTGAGAGGCCAGGTGAAGTCAGGCCTTGGGTAGGTTTTTTGCGATAGTAATAACTGGAAATGCATTTCTTTGTGTTGGTATTAAAATTATTTGGAAAATGTAATGTACTACTCACTTGTGGCTTTTGCCTGAACTCATAGCTGAACAATACACTACACAAAATAATCAATCTAAACTCATGAAGAATCAATAATGCTTCTGCATTCATTGTGCTATTTTGAAATTATCTACAATTAGGGTCAAACTCATTGAACTGCTCATGGGCACCTGGGAGAAAACAGACCTGTTAGAGTGCCATTGATAGGTATCTTGGCATGAAAGAATGAGACACAGGAAATGCGATTGTATTTTTCTACAGCCACACAGTACTCTTCCTAATGTTAATAACGAATTTCTATACTAAGAATTACCATGCATGCAATTATGTAATTTTAGAACTGCAATTTCAGTTAGTGTTTTGAAAGAGAGCTCTGCTGGACATACTGTCATGCTCCTGTTTTCTGTCTTGTGTTTGTGTGGGTTGCTTTTCCATAATTTACTGTGGAGCTTTTTTTTTTCTTCTGTAAATCGCCATTGTTGAAGAGATTTAATAGCAGAACTTATTTTATTGATAGCATGTGGACTCTGCTTCACTACAGCCCACGTGCCCTCCATTAGCGTGCTAGTTGGGCTCGAGGTAAGATCTAATGATGTCTGAGAGGAGCCGTTTGAGATGACAGAGCCAGGTTCCACACAGTGCTGCATGGCAGGAGGGCAAGAGACAACGGTCAGAGATTGAAACGAGAGAGGTTCAGTCTGGGTATAACGGGAAAACTTCCTCCCATGAGAAGGTTGTCCGGAGAGGCTGTACCATCTCCGTCCCCGGAGGGTTTCAAGCCACGACCGGACCAAGCCCTCAGCAGCCTGGGCTGCCCCCAGAGCTGGACCAGCTCTGGGCAGGAGGTTGGAGGTCTCCTGAGGCCTCCCCCAGCCTGAATTATCCCCCAGGGAGAGAAGGCCATGACACTGCCTCTCTGGGATGCAAACCCGGGCGATGCCCCCGTGCAGGAAGGACAGGGATGGCCGTCGTGGGGACTCCCATTCCCTTGTTAGGCTGGGATTACTTCTGCCCAGCTCTGTACTGCCGGAGAGTTCCAGGGGCTGAGCTAGACCGGAGGCCATCGTGCCGAACTGCCGTGTTTGCATACAATTCCCACTGAATACCAGTGGGTAGGTAATGTCAGCTGGCAATCTTTCTCAGAGTGAGCTGGGGGGAAGGAAATCAAACACATAGAGAAAAAAAAGAATAAATAGGAAAAAGGTCCTATACCGAAAAAGTGTTTTCCTAATGTCTCACCTCAATAGCTCCACTTTTCAAAGGAAAATTCTCATCTTGTACACAGAACTTTTGTTCCTTTGGTTTCAAAACATGAACATCTAAAAACCCCTCACTGACGTTCAGTTCTTCTCTACTTCTGGAGTTGCTCTTTAATGTATATCAGATAAAATCCTGCTTCTGCTGGATTTTGCCTGACTTGAGAAGTCAGAATAGCACCTTTGAGCTCTTGCAAGCTGGAACACAAGTACAAAAGTGGAGAATAAGGCACATTCACAGTTTGGGCTCAGAAAATGTAATAGCATAGAGCAGCATCCTCAGCTTTCACACCGGAAGCTACTAAGGGCAAGTAGGCAACATCTCTAGAAGAAAGTTTTATTTGTGGTCTGTTTTCCTTCAACAAATTAGACACATGACTAGAGTAGCTGTGAATTTTTGCCAAAACAAGGTTTTCATAAAAAGAATGTTACCAACTCCAAATAATATTTTAAATTGCATCTTGTTTTGGAAAATCTAAAAATTTTTTTTTTCAATTTTTTCAATCACTTAAAATTCTTTTAATTTTTTTATTTATTTATTTTGCAACATGATTTAATTGTGTCACGGAAGTACTAGGAAGTATCACTGTGTTAGAAGTGGTACAAATAAATAGTGGGGCACTGCAATGTGAGTAGAAACTCCTTTGACCTGAGAAGAAACCCCAAATATTCAAAGATTTATTAAGTAGCTGCTACTTTTGTTTTAAGATCATATTACAATGTCACTCTCTATTGTAATCATGATTACTTTGACATTCTCTGGCCCCAAATCTCAGTATTTTGAAATGAAGAGAATTTCCCAAACAATGCTTGCATATATCATTCTTACAGGAGCTTTTGAAGTGTCTGTTTTTTGGTTTCTGAATGAGATGAAAAAAAAACATCCAGCAAAATAGAAATTCTGAGGGTCTATCATCACTAGTCTTGAGAATGTTGCTTAAAGTACCTCTATGCCCTCTATGTAAATGGAAATGACACTCTTGGCATTAAAGCTGCTTCTTTATCTCAGAGTAGTGTAGTGGAAGAGAGACCAATAAGCCTTGAAAAGTCTTGCAATTGTTTGTAATAGATGCAGGAAAAGTGAGGGGAATGGAAGTTGTTCTACTGTGTGCCTTAATAGCAAAAGTCCTTTTTATCCACAACCTTTTTGGTGCAGTTAGTAATTAGCAGTTTATTATACTGAGAACGAATTGCTTCTTTCTGACTTCTAACCAGTCTAATTAAACCCAGTCATTAATGTAAAGAGTCTGTATGAAAGAGACGTTTCATACCTGATCAAACAACTATTTTGGAAGGTGCTGATCCTCTTATTACTATTCAGGATATTTTTTGGTTGATTGGAGATATGGCAATGGCACAGCATATTAACAAAGTAATGAAGATGAATGGCTATGAAGTTTAAAATTATATTTCTGCTCTGTTGCTTCAACAAAAACTATGCAAAGACTGTCTTGTAGTGATGACAGGAAATATTTGTAAATTTAGGATGTAGTTCTCATTGCTTCCAATAAAGCTATCAAGTTTTTAATGAAAAAAAGTTGTTTGAAATTTCACAGTACCTCAGTAAACATTGCAATGTGTGTTATCACTGTATATACTGTATCACTCATGACTGCACAACTTCAGGTTTTATGGCTTGCTCATTTTCCTGAAAAGAGAAAAACTAATATATCCTTTTGTTTTCTGCATGTACACATTTAACTAGATTGTTCTTAGATATATTTCCTATGTACCAAAATTGGTTTGCTGTCAGGCAAGAAGACTCCTTGAGCGGTGAGTTTGCTCTCTGTGTCAGTAAGGCTGTCGGAGTCGGGACCCCAGGACAGCTATGACGGGATGTGAGTGGGCAGGAATTAACACTGAGTTTTGTCTGGGGTGGGTGTAGTAGTTGAGCTTGGTGGGGTACTATGATGCACAGGCTGACCGAAATGGAAAGCTTAACAGTTGGTGAAATTAGATGAAAATATAGTTGTCAGAAGAGGGTGACACTGGCCATGGTTTCTGTAGGGTGTTGTGGTTTAACCCCAGCCAGCAACTAAGCACCATGCAGCCACTCACTCATTTCCCCCACCCAGTGGGATGGGTGAGAGAATCTAGAAAAAAGTAAAACTCATGGGTTGAGACAAGAACAGTTTAATAGAACAGAAAGGAAAAAACTACTACTACTAATAATAACAATAATAAAATGACAAGAATAATAATAAAAGGACTGGAATATACAAAACAAGTGATGCACAATGCAATTGCTCACCACTTGCCAACCAATGCCCAGTTAGTTCCCAAGCGGTGATCCCTCCCAGCCCCACTCCCCCCAGTTTATATACTGGGCATGACATCACATGGTATGGAATACCCGTTTGGCCAGTTTGGGTCAGCTGTCCTGGCTGTGTCCTGTGCCAACTCCTTGTGCCCCTCCAGCCTTCTTGCTGGCTGGGCAGGAGAAGCTGAAAAATCCTTGACTTAGTCTAAACACTACTTAGCAACAACTGAAAACATCAGTGTGTTATCAACATTCTTCTCATACTGAACCCAAAACATAGCACTATACCAGCTACTAGGAAGAAAATTAACTCTATCCCAGCCGAAACCAGGACAATGGGAAAAGATTACCACTCCTTTCGGGGCTTCTGCACAAGCAATACAGGGATTTCTCCAGGCATCTCCTTGGGTTCATGTTATCCAGAAAGGGAGGAAAACAGGAGAAATGAGGCAGGATCTGCACCTGCAGAGTGAAGTGGCCTATGCACAACTGGTCTGAAGTACCTGTTAGGTACTTAGTACATCCCTGCAGCAGGGTTTCATGTGCTATGGCTCCCAGCTTCCCCCTGTGCAAGCTTGTGCCAGCTTCATATGCCTAGCATTTAGGATGAGTTTTTGGTAACTAAGGTATTGCCATACTTTTTCACAAGTTTTTTGTCAATTTAATGGAAAAACTCACACAAGCAAAGAGAATGATAGATAGCTTTATACATTCTGCTTATCTTTGATAGGGTAAAACAGCTGAATGCCCACGCATATTATGAAAAACCAAACCAAAAACCTAAAGAACAATATAATCTTTATGCTTCAAGCATTAATCATATACCAGTTGGTAGGAACTGGGAAAGGACTTCCCCTGTGAGCAAATGAAATATCCATTCTGTGGACTTTATCACTGGACCTTCACATAAAACATCTGTTACTAGTCACTGTCAGACCTGATGGTATTAGACAGAAAAGCCATGGGGTGAGATCCTGAATGCTTACACTTTTTTTTATACTTTCTGATAAAAGAAAAACAAATGCGTTGCAGGAAAAATATGAGAAAAACAATCCCTTGACTTTAGTTTTGACAACTGATTGGTGATTTTAATTCAGTAAAGTAATAGCAGTGATCAAAGTTGTCAGGATTTTTTTTTAGGCTGTCTGATCCCATTGTCTGCCCATATCAAGGGCAACACACTTCCCAACCGGCAATATCTTGTCATCGGTGCATGTACGTTATTTCCACGTTCTGAATCCAGTCTAGAATAATCCTTTGAAATACAGGAAAGGATCAGAGTAAGTGTTGCTTAAAGAGGGCAAATGAAATATTCAAAAGCTAAGTACTTACCAAAAATAAAGATGACAAATCTCTGTCCTGTTTGAAGCAGCCCCAGCGCCTGCTGAAAGTGAGGAAAGGGTGAGCTGGAAGAGCACGAAAGAGCAGGCTGTTACCTGCTCCGTGTTCCTGAAAGCACAGAAACCACATGCTGGCCAGTAGCTTAGGACAGCCACTTGTCATATCAGAGGTCCAAATGAACATCTGTCCCATCCCACTTCCCTGGTTTCATGTGCATGCCATAACTCAGGGACCGTTTGCTATTTCGTGATTAGACCTGTGCCTCTGAAAAGATTTCTGTTCTGCACATGGAAAATCTTAACCTTATCTGAATTTTTTTTGGTGGGGGGACCATGGGATTTGTAAATAAAATTAGAAAAATTCTTGACAGAAACATTTTTAATAGACTACTTCTTTCTGACAGAATAAATGATCTGTTAGAAAATTACATATATAAGAATAGGTAGTTATGCCAGAAATTATGAAAATTTAAGTGGATCATGTAGATGAAATTATGTTGAAGATTTATGCTGAAACAATGCATGAGCAGCCAAGGAGATCAGTGTGAATGGCTGTAGCAGTGCTATATTCTTTACAGATCAAACATTGCTGGAAAAGAGTTAGGGCCTAATCCTGGCTTCATACAAGTAAATGGTAAGTTTCTACCCATTTAAATAATAAACATTCCCGAAGAAACATCTTAAAAAGCATTTTGCCTTCGCATTGCCCCAGTCCATTCTAATTATGATCCCATATCAGCTGATAGTTACCACCAACAATATTATCTGAAACAAGAAATGAAAAATGAGACTTTAAATTGTAATGATCAGTCTTACAGTCTCATCTCCATGAGCTACATCCTACCTGGATTTCTAGACTGTAATATATGAATGCACCTTCTTTCTACAAAGAGTATCTTCACTCTCCCTGAAAGGCAGGTTCATGTAAGCAAAGGTGGTTATACTTATTTAAATAATTTGTAGTCCTATTCCCATTGTTCTGGCTTTCAAGTGTCTTATTTTATCATTTTCTCATCACCTTCTCTGCCTCTTGTTCTCTGCTTTCCATTATCTGTGGATAAGATTGGATCCTCTGCTTGAGCTGTGGCTTGCTGGCTTTCATCGTTAGCAGATTACAGTTTTCAAGACTTGTATGAGCGTGCTGCTGGAAGTTATTCCATAGTGATGCCTTCACTTACGTTTCTAAAACTTCTGAATGTGAACTAGTCACTCCTGCCTCTGTCTAGAAAGCTCATCATCTTCTTCCTCATATAGATGTCTACAGCAGGGGCATGGGGAAGACCTGTTATTTGTCCCCACTCACTAGGTCAGTTAAAGACAGCCCATTTGATCTGACTTACATATCTGCATTTTCGATGATTACAGTCAAGTGAGATGAACCTCGCCCCAGCAATTTCTGGAAGAGATTCCTGAACTGAAGAATCGCTTGGTGTGTTGACTATTTGGTTTGATATATACTGTTTGCCTCCATTGATCATGTGGCATATTTATGTTCATAACTAAGTACACCTCATAGACTTGGATTTCCAGTGTGAGCACCCTTAATTAAAATGTGATAATAATTTTCTTCCGTATTTTGCTATTTATTTCCAATCTGCTTTTTTTGGCCGACATTTCTACTATCCTGGGTTTTGGAATACTCATACACAAAGCACCAAAGAAGAGTCAGATTGCCAAAGCAAATTCATTTGAAAATTAAAGCAGACATTTCTAGATCTCTCTTAAAATAGTATTCTGTCCTTTCTAGTCACACTTCCACTTAGATAACACTGCCTAGAGACAGTCGAGTGCATAGATATTATGAGGAAATCGAGCTGCATGAGATACTTCTAACAGCGCAGATTCTATCGGAAGTCAAGTATTTATGTCATAGGGCTGCAATAGAAACTAAGAATGTGTCCCAGAAGACACCTTCTGCAAAACGAAACCAAAGAAAAATAATTAGAAAATGAAGCTTCTTATGAGCTCAATTAAAAGACTACTTTAATTTTGCAAACCTCGTCTCCCTGGCTGGTATAGCTGATGGGGAGAAACTCTGCTTCCTCCAGAGGGCAATTCAGAGCACGTACATCTAGATTCTCACTCAGCAGAGGTTTCTCAGGCTAAAAGACAACCAGTAGTATTTAGTAACAAAAATCATGTGGAACAGCTGTCCTCATGAGAAAAAAATTGTTTCAGCACTTGGTTCTGCAGTCCATAGTAAAGAAAGTAGGACTTACTCTGAAGAGTAAGGTCTGAGGAGTGTGCAGTGTCACAGTGTTTCAAAGTTGCAGAGTTGAATACTAACATTCAAGTCCCTCATCCCTCTTAATCATTTATTGTTTCCAACTCTGCTGAGTAACACAGTGCACATTTCCAGCTTCGTGTTTCTGCTGGAGCTTTCCAGTCTCCAGCAGACCAGCTAACATAGTTTGGATTCCAGCATTCATAAAACTAATTGGAGGGAGATATTTTCATTTTTTAATGTCATTTTTAATGTTGTTTTAGGCTTAGATTTTGGAACATTAGACTGCTGATGCAGATAATATGTTTTATACGTGTGTGTCATGACAGAAATGTCACCTACAACTTAGTCTTCAAATATGTTAAAATGTAGTAGGCATTTTCATCTGTTTATATAACAATATCTTTATAGACAGCAATAACTTTTTTTTATATGAGATAATTACAGCAACATTTATGGGTCCCTTCTGGCAGGCTTCTTAGCCTCCTTTATTAAGGGAATGATCGCCTTCAAAGACCATGCTTTCTAATTTACTGAAGCGTTGTTAGATAAAGATTTTACTACGGGGAGATTAAGAAACAGTTGTTTTGCAGGGTAAGCCAAGTGAAAGGACCATGACGCATCTTTGCATCTGCATGCCTGATTGAATGTTCCAAATCCTGTTTCTTCTCTTACTCATGATCTGAAAATCTGTGTGGGCTCAGTCCAGGCATGAAAAATTTTATACTGTTCTAATAATTCAATCCCGACTAAATTGGTTGCTTATAAGTAATCTGTACAGAGAGCAAAAAAGCAGTGTTGGTAGCTGCATATGATCCTGGTGGAAATGGACTACACAGCCAACCATTACTCCAGAAAAAAATTTTGATTTACATGTAAATCACTTATTTTTATTGCCAATTTTAAAATAAACTGGGAATTTATGTAAGCTGGAGGTATAAGTAACTATGTTGTAATGCAGCATCTTTCAGCATTCTCAAATCAATTTGATCAATATTGCAAAATATTAGAATGAAATAAGTCAATGCTGTAAAAACAGTGCATTAAAATTCATTGTACATGGGAATGTAAACATATTAAGGAACAGAACAGTTTTATAGTGTGCATTTCTGTAAGTAAATTTTACTGAGATAAAGTACACCATTAGCAAACATTTCTCAAGGGCAGGTTCTAAAGGCTTGAACTTGGCTGTACATAATGCATTTGAAAATGTGCACTGAATTTGGAGGGGAAAGGATGCAAAATGTGCACTCTAGTTAAAATTCAACATAATTATTACTTCATTGCCGCAACATCCTTGGGTTTTAATGTCACTTTTCAGACAAATGCAGGGAGACATTTCCCTGCCCAAAGCACTTACAGAAAGCCTATGGCCATGATCCTGCCACTGATAGCACATAGGAGGAATGTTGTCTCTAAATGGAGTGTCCTTGAAGACAAAGGGTAGTTTAAGGATGAATCAATCAGTCCATGAGCTGTCATTTCAAGTACTGTGAGCCTTAGACCTCAGCTTTCCTCCTGCTGATCTCTTACTGTTACCTTCAAAGGCTGCAGGATGAACCCAAAGTCATACAGAGTACAGATAAAGGAACAGAGGTGAGAGGTAGACAAAACACAGAGGCAGGATTCAGCACGCTCTGTAAACTCTCACCAGAGCCAGCCATAATAAAGTATTATTGTAGGAAATTGAAGAATAGAGAATTATGGGCTAGAGATGGACTGGGAAGAGAATTTTGCTCTCATGGGAAAACTGCTTCAAACTGTGTTTCCTTTCTAAATTAAAGCAAAAGTTGAAATTCTAAATTTTTTGTGGACCAATAGGAAATTCCATAGCATCTCATTTCAGAAAACCAAGATTTCTAAGTCTCAGTAAGATAAAATTCATAATATAGAAGATGAAACTATATGTAAATGCCTTTTAATGTACATTAAAGTGCATCAATTAAATAAAATTAACTAAGCTTAGTTAATACAATTCTTACTTTCAATTTTATCAGGGAAACATCACAAAACACGATACTGATCCTGACAGATTTGTGTTTTAATGGACAGCTGTCTCATCAGCAGTTTCAATAGTCCTAGGTCTTGTATCAGTCACTGGGGATCTTCTTCTGGGTGCATAAGGAAAAAGAGTAAGACTTTTTTATCTCCTTTGCCAGGGCCATATTTGAGTATAAGAGCTCTCTGGTTCCTTACAGACTGGCCAAAGGTGGGCTTGGCTGTGCTGGGAACCAGCCCAGCCTGGACCTCTGTGGGACATAGCACGGTGGAGTACCTACCTCCTGTGAACCCCAGAGAGACTGGGACGTGCTGGGCTCCTTCACGCAGCATGTGGCTTTGAGAAATCCTTTCTTAGAGACTGTGATAATGCAACCAAGAATAGTCCAGCAAAACAGCTAAATGCCAGTTTATTTTTAACTACCCTATTACTCCCGTGTGCCTCAATGGTCCTGTTCTGTACTTACCCCGCAGTAAGTGCTCCCTGCTCCCTGCAGCCGAGACACTGCTACTGGTACAGCCAGAAATAAAGCTCAAGACCACTTTTAGCTTCTATCTTCCTCAATTGATTGTAGAAGGAGTTTGGGGAGATGAGCTAAATTAGCCTTTGTGCACATTGCTTACTGGGTGCACCTGCATTAGTGTTTCTGTTCAAACTGGTATTGAGGTTTGGAAGTCAATCTTCTAATTTCCCCACCTATTCCACCTTGGTTCTTGTCCAGAAACTATTCGCAGCACTTAGACTCTTATTCTCAGGTGAAACTAAACCAAAAAAGGATCCTAAAGCACACTTCAGTGGGTATTCAGACATCATGACCAAACCAGTTAATCGAAAGAAAAGACCTCTTGAACTGCATGTAGTTTGGCTGTTAGGCCTTCAGCAGCAGCTGATGCTCTAGATATTGGATGCAAGGCTCTCCTAGAAGATCTAGCCTGGCAGGGAATTAGACCTACACCCATTACAGACTTATCGCAAGGTTTGTGATGGAAATATGCACCAAATAATTTGCGTAATAGGAACTGCTATGGCAGTTTTCTTGCAAACCAGTTCTCTTCAGCAGTGTTTTCTGCATATTAATTCTAAAACCAGGACACCTGGGGCACAGGGCACAAAAGCAGACTCCATGACAACAATGTGGCTCTTTGGAATGACAATTACAAATTTATTATTATGAAAAATTTATACAAGTATTAAACTGTTTCTTTGTTCTCAATGTCTGGCATTTTTTCCTAGTGGATAAAAGCTTTTCCATATAGTATTTTTTTGTGCTAAAATTAGGTATTAAGTTAACATCTTTGGTGTTGACCCTCTGGTCTAATTGCAAGATTTATGCCATCCCCTGGTACCAGTAGGATATTCAACACATGCCTGGGAGGTTCAATAATAGGTAAGTGCTTGCCAAACATCAAGTCTGTATTTCTTTGGTAATAAATCTGAAAAAAACATTTCTGTTTCCATATTTTTTACAGAAAAAGCCTTCTATTTAATTTTAAATATATATTGAAATATCTTCTAGATATTTATGTTTAAAAATACAATCATAGGAAAAACTGTGAGTCTTGTACATGGGTATGTGCACTCTCTGTAAACATTACCTTACTTTTCTTAATTGATGCAGCTTATCCTGAGTAATGTGCTCATCACTTCATGCATCTCCTGTAAATGAAAACAGATCTTATTGTACCTGTGTAACTGTTATGTTGCCATTGTTTGTAAGGATTCCCTTTGTAACCCCATTTGCTGTGTAAGAACTTGCAGAGGTGCTGGTGCGTGAACTGGAAAAAACACAGCAGAGCTGTTGAAATCCAAGATGAGTTTGGGGGTCTAGATGATAAAATCCTTTTTTTATTTGTGCACACAGAAAATAGGATATGGAAATTGGTAACACCTTGAAGGTGGAAAACCACCATCTCATTTAACAGAGCCCAATTTTATGGCAGAAATGTAATTCCATTGCTGCAATTGTGGAAGCAAATGTGTCCTTGATAATGATTCCAGTGTAATTACCAGGATATATCATTCCAGATGATTTTAACTGTGCAACCTTGAAATTGCAAGGCACAGTCATAAAGATCTGAGGCAAGGTTCCTGAGACACTCACCCAGAGGCATTGTATTCAAGGTAGGAATGGAGGCACTTACAGAAGATGATATGCAAGTAGATACCTGCAACAGATCAGGTAAATTGGTCTCTAGAAATACCTATGGGTGACAAAATAGTTTATATGTGGATGTGTACGCTGCAGATGATTGCAGCTAGTGGGATGAATCCAGTCTCTGAAACTGTGATCCTAACTTGGGTTGTGTTACCCAGTCAATCCCACTTGTGTGAGAAAAAGCTGTAGAATTGACTGTTTAACTTTTGACCTTAATATGCAGTTAGGGAAGAGTGTTTTGAAGGCCTTTCTATGTTAATTTTACTTGAAGAAGGTGTTTTGTTGTCAGTTTGGGGTTTTTTTTTTTAAAGGGCCTTTTATCAATTTGTGATTATAAGTTTCATACGTAACTCAAACCTTCAATTTGAAATAAATCACTACAGTGCCTTGGAAAAACATATATCACATATTGTCTCTGGAAGAAGCTCCAGAATAGGCAAAACACACTGTTTGCACTAAATGACTTTCGGTCTGGTTCTAAGACAGGTGTGTGTCCTGGCAGAATCCAGCTTTACCAGGACAGCTAGTACAGACACGAAATGAGAAACCAAGGAGGTACCCCTCCCTCCCAAGAAATAAGGTGTATTTGGGTTGAATGAAAAGCAGCCTTTTTCTGGGTGCAATTGAACTGGTGAATGAATTGCTTTGTCAAAACAAGCAAGCTGGCTATAGGTGGGACAAAGAGCAAAAAACTCCTAAGCCAGAGATAAATATCTGAGAAACCTCAGAGCAAGAGGATCAGGAATCATGGAAGATGATGGATCAAACCCAAACCAATACTTTAGTTATGAATAAAAAGAGACCAGGATCAATTTACAGGTTATTATTATTATTAATTATTATTATTTTGCCTGCTCCTTATTTGCATAACACATTTTGTACTGAAAACGTCTCTCCAGTGCTTACACCAATTTGCCTCTACTGTTGTGTCTCCCAGAACAAGCACCCTCCAAACCTGCCCAGCCCAAGAACAGAGACGCAGAAAGGAGTTTTGCTAAGCCACTAGCGTATTTGAGAGGTGGGGGCATAGGACTTTGGAGGAAGCCCAAGACAAACACAGTCTTGCCAGAAGGCTATGTCAGCACAACAAGCCAAGGTAAAAGTTTTGGTGTATGCATCATCTGGAGGGAGCTTAAAGACCCATGTAGAGCTTAAAATGCCGATAAAGCTACAAGGACAGTTTAGTCAGCTTTGTGAAATGTTTTGAAAAAAAATAGTGAATAGAAAAATGCAGACTCAGGAATCTGAGAATTGGGATCTCAATGCTCACACGTTGTAGACCTCAGGCTTTCCAGCCTGAAAG
Organism: Buteo buteo; assembly: GCF_964188355.1. NCBI lineage: Eukaryota > Metazoa > Chordata > Aves > Accipitriformes > Accipitridae > Buteo > Buteo buteo. The sequence goes on along the minus strand of NC_134195.1, from coordinate 13,330,118 downwards.
ATCCCCAGGAGCCATCTACCAATACACAGTAGGCTTGAAACCAAACCTGCTGGTTTGCACTTTGCAATGGTTAAGGCATCCCTGCCTCACAGCTACCATCAAGCTGAACACCCACATCTCAGCCAGTCACTCCCCATTTCTAATCAGTCCTGTTTATGCATTAAAAACCCCATGTATTTCCCCCAAAGCAGAAGTCCTAGTGATGCCCAGAGAGACTTTAACGACAAAGAAGTGTGGGTGCACAAGAGAGAGAAAACACACTTGACAGATATCACCCTCCATAATGACTGCCTACCTGCAGGTTTTCACATGTATAGAAAGTAGTGAACATACACAGAATGGAATAAATCTATATTGGCATTTAGTGGTTCACTTTAATAGAGGCCTGTGTAGGGTCATCATAACTAAATCTTTCTAATGACAAATAATACTCCGAAGTATACATATATTCCTCCAGGAAGTGCCTGTAACCTCATGCAAGACTTTTGTACTTCAGCAGTGCTCTGTGCTGGTCTTTTCTCTGAGTGAGTGCACACGGAGAGTGAGGCTGTCGCAGGAATGAGGGCTGTGGTGGAGCCCTTCGCTGCTGCTAATAACTCCCTATTAGCCATCCTTCCAGTTTCAGACTGAAAAGTGCACAGTAAAGGAAGAAAGGAAGAAGCAGTAAACAAAGAAACAAAACCCCAACAACCTTCCTTCTTCTAGACAGACCCCTGCTATGTACTTTCTCCAAACACGTATACACTGCTTTAATTAGTGCTATATTACTCACGGAAAAGCTCCATTTCTTTGGCGGGTCAATACCCAACTGCTTTGCGCCTGGCAAGGCAAGCAATTTATTAATTAAAGCTGCCCTGCAGTCTGTCACTCCTGTTCCAGTACACTTTGTTTCTGCCATTCTCCAGCTGGTATAGCCATGATGTCACTTACTTACTTTCAAAGATGACTTTAAAATGAGAGGAGAAAGTGTGAAAGGCAATCGAGTTAATGCGATGCTGAAGAGCATGTTTTAAGCAAACTTCTGAAGCATTGTCTAGTATTACTTCCTCTGCAAGCAAAGGGCAGCTCCGTACCTGTCTCTTGGGAGTTTTTTTCTCATTTTAAAAGTTGCTCTCACTCTAAATTTCCTTGTTCAAAATGTTGTAATCCATTAGTTTGCCAAATAGTATTACTAATAACACAATGCTTAGCTTTCACATGTTGCTTTTATCTGCTGATCATAAAGCACTTTGCAAAAGAAGTCTGCATCATTATCTTCCTTTACACACTTCTGTTTCCTCCTGATCACTTCTTTTTCATAGGATCCTCTGTAGAAGGTTTGCAGATAGGAGTGGCAGCGTCGTACAATTATCTGCCTCAGTCATTGCTTCAGCCGTTGTATTTGATCACGCAAGGGAAGCAACCTAGTGCCTATAGCACACCTCCCAGCCCCATCTGCCCTCACTGGTGGGGAATCAGATGTGTGAGGTCGGCCGGTGGCACCGGCAGCTTTCAGCAGAGCTGCTCTGTGCAGTCTGCTTTCTGAAGAGATTGCATTTCACTATCTCCCAAGCTACTGATACCAGCTTGTCACTGCGATCTGTCAGTTTTATGTGTATGTTATATCTCACTGAAGCCTCATCTTACCAGCCCTCTGATACAGTCTGTAATACGTGTAGAAGGAGCATCTTCAAGACATCCCAAAAGTGAGATCACAACGAGAAGGCTAATGGCCACTGATGGGCCTGTACTGCATTTTTAAACTAAAAGGAAGTTAAAAGGATATATTTTTGCTCTTTATCCATTTCTGCTGTTGCCACTATCTAGGTAGTACTCTCCAGTAGAAGAAAACTTTAAAGGCATGAAGATGCTGAGGACAGTAGAGGCCCTTCCCTATGTTCCTGTCAGCTTTTATCAAACCCCGCGTTGTTAGACCTACAGTAGAAAAAAAAGTTGGCTCTTGTCCCATGGATAGAGGCATGGATCTTCCAATACATTTGCCTGCATCTTTCATAGCTTTCCTCTTGTATGCGAACGTGTATATGTGTGTGTAGGGGGTGGTGGTCTAGGGTTACTACTGTGGGTTAGAAGTAAGGACTTAAAATGTCAGGCAGGTTTGTCAAAGGTACGGCTTTCTGACATTTGAACCTCCACTGAAGGCTGCAGGTCTGGTTATATTTGGAGCTGCTGTGCTTAGGTAGTGCTGAGACTCTTAACTGCACTGCAGCACACCGGACTACTGACTCCTGATCCACCCAGACTGCGTGACCGGCAGCTTGGGCTTGCTCTACAGGAATTTTCTCCTTCCAGGTTTTGATCCAACTTGACCTGGCCACAGCTCAGGCTTGCGTCTGAGCAGAATGGTTAGTATGAATGTTTGGACTCAAACCCCTCTTTCTCCCCCCAGAACAGAGCTAAAGAGTTTCTGCAATGTGGGTCAGGACTGTGGTGGCCAGCTGGCAGGAGAGAGGAGAGGTGCTCGTGGTGAGAAGGCTGAAAGGCTGCATCTCTGTCTGTCAGAGCAGGACCTGGAGGAAATCCTTCCTGAATCCTCACAACTATCTGGCAAATCAATAGGCAAACAGTCCAAGCTGCTGTACAGCTTTCCAGACTATCCATATAGGAATGGATTAAATGCACAGTGCTGGAAACAACTGGCAAAGGGTGGCCCATGTCTGTATTATTGAACCCTCTCACTCTCTAAAAAAGGGTGGCAACATTCTGTTGCCTACTGGAAATGCTCTCTGGCCTACACTAACTCCCCAACCACACCTGGGGGTTGTCCAAGAGAATTATTTTCAAGTTTCAGTGTCTGGGAATATCCCCTGGCTCTATTTAATCTACTAATTTATGGTTTCTCTACATATCCTCTCTGTTGCATTGTTTTTTGCCTGCTGATTGTATTGCATAATAATGCATAACATTTGTGTGAGAACCTTATTTCTCTGAGGAGGAACACTCTTTCCCACCTCTGTGCAGGGACTGGCATTGCTCTGAATTTGCAAAAATATTCTTTTCTAAAAACTACCCTATATGAGATTAAAGTCATTGCAGCCAGTTGGCAGACTATGTACCAACAGATTTAAAGGAGATGAAGTAAAAACACAAACCAAGGTGGAAATTTGAGGTGATCATTTGTCACAGCTACAGCCTAGCTGCATGGAGCCCCAGTCTGATTTTTGTAAATGGTTCTGGAAATAGAGAGCGGATGACAAAGATCAGGACAAGCAGTGTCCTCCTGTTATGTCAAGATTTTGAGAGACTAATGGGAACTGTGGTGGCAGGAAGCAGCTCTATTCTTACCCAGTGCTCCTGTCAAGATGATCCCTGCACCTAATAAATGGGGACTTTTGGGGACAAAATAAGATGGGATCAAAATTATTTACAAGGATTTACTTCCCAGGGAACAACACATGAGAAGAAAATGTGACATGATTCCTGAAGAAATGAAGAGGAAAAAATGTAACCATCTTTCCTCAGTATACTTCGAGAAGAAGCAGGGTCTACCACAAAAAAAAACCCAAAACAAAAGCAGTTTTTCAGGAGAGGAAACATTCCTTTCTGGATATTTCCAAGCCCACACTGTTGTAGGTGCAGGTATTTTTGGAGGAAGCAAAACAGAATCTGTACTTAAAAGTATTAAAAGTGCTTTCTCTTTAAGTTTGCTGAACAAAGATGTAATTGCGGAGAGCTGCGCCGTTAGTTATTACAGTGTAAAATCCAATGTGAGAGGTCATTCCCTAGCACTAACAGCTCTGGGCACACTTGCTCAATGAACTCTATTTTCCTGCTGGGTAAATTAATTATGTGATTGTCTCTGCTTGAAATTAACAGAGTCCTTCCCTTCTTCACATGAAGAGATCAAACATTCCCATGTGACTTGCAAATTACTCCTCTAAATGAGGGTCCCTGTAGAAATAATTAGGTTGCTTTAGTGTAAGATATTAATATTGCCCATTTTCAGTACAAATGTCTGGAAAGTTCTCTTCCATTCCTCTTTTTTATGCTGAAGTGTCATTAAACTTAACCCTACAAAGTATTTCTGACAATGGAGGCTTATCAAAACAGCATAACGCAGGAGTAGAAGACACATTTTCAGTATAAACTACAAATCTTAAAAACGCAGTGGTTTGAATGGTGCATGTTACTTGCGAATCTCACATACTTGTAAAGACCACACACACAAAGCGAGTGTGCATACAGGTGTGTGTGAGCTCTTGTGCTGTACCAGCGCTGATCCTGCCCGGCCCATTGAGGGAACAATGTGTTAGTTGGGGAAATTGAGGAGGAACCGGTGGAGCGTTGCTCTAGCTTGGCCTTCTGAAAGGGAGAAAGGAATTGACTGAAGGACGAGGTCAATGGGAAACATGAAGGTCAAGCAGAAAGGACAGCCCAAGGCGGTGGCAGGGTCTGAAGCCTGATTACATAAAACTCAATTATATGGATAGAATACAATAAAAAAATTACAATTAAATTGTAACCACTGTTGCAGTCACCTCTTTTTCAGGTTGTTTGCTTCTTTGTTTATCTAGCCCCCATTCTGTGAGTTGAATTAGTAGCATGCAGCAACATCTTATGTGAGGAACTGCATTTTATATTAGATTATATACACTCACTGGTCTTGGCTGTAAAGAACCTGATCTGGGTAAGTGATCGTTCCGTAACTTTCATGGATTGCATTTTCGTGAAGAAATTTTATTTAAACATTTATTGAGTAGGTGATAGTAAAATACTATTTGTTTCAGTAGACCAGATTGTTCCTTCACACAAGAGCATATGAGAAAGGGGAAAAAAATGGTCAGATTGCCTGCAGAGACATGCTTTCTTTCAGTTACTTTTCTGAGGATGCTCTTTAACCCATAGAGTCATATGAATCCCAGGATGTCTTGGAAGGCCATGGCAGTCTCCACAGCATCACTCATCTCTGGCTACCTGACACCACCACTTCCACACTTTTTCCTTTCTTTTTCTACTCTAAAAGGGACTTAAAAAAAGAGAAAACAGAAACAGAAAGTACAAAGTAGGCCAAAGAAGCAAATGAGGCTTGCTCCTAGTTTTAACCATAGAAGGTGTATGGTATTAAGAGAAAACTCTGAATGACAGGTACAGGACTCGCTCTTACAGTACCTTTTTTGTTCTAAATGGGATAGTCCAGCAGATGTCATAAAGAATACAGTCTGCTCAACCCTAACTCTCCTAATGATATGCTGCAAATGAATACATTTTTCTATTTAATAACTACATTACAGGGAATCACATTTTTTTTACTATGTTCTGGTAACCCACAACTATCTTCTGATTTTGCCTTTCAGAACTTGAAATGTCTAACAGTAACTGCATATTTAGCCACTTGATGTTCATTTACTTGCAGGAATGCACATGCCTGTGTAGCTCTCAAGATGAAATATAGAGAGAGTATTGAATTTCCTCCACACCAAAAAAATCCAATAGTATTAGACAGACAAAGAACACAAACTCTAGGCCTTGACAATAATAACACTTACTGAAATGGTGCAAATACCCTATTAGCAATAAATAGGAGTGAGATAACATTTTAGTATTTCTGGAAATCAGTCACTGTTGGAACCTGTTAAGCAAAGTAAGAACAATAGAAAGGATTTTCCACCTATTCTTTTACATGCAGTAAGGAGATGGAAGTGTCTGCTTAGAGAGTAAGTGCAGACATACGCTACTTAACCCCCGAGTACAGCAAACAGGTTTCTACTTAATAACTCTGTAGGTCCATGGAGGGAGCCTCTCTTAAAAAAATCCTCCTTGCATGCAAAAGAAAAATAACAATCTTTTCTCACACAAAAGAAAACCTTGCACAAACTCCAAAGCCCAAACATAACTGGTTTCTAAGCTGACGACGCTGATGAGCATCCCAGGGGCCACCCCAGCACCTGCGGGACCACCAGTGGACCCAGACAGCAGCACTGGGAGAGGGACCGCGGGGTGGCAGACGTTCAGACGAAGAGTCAGCTGTGGCCTGGGCTTTGTCGTAGGAGCACCGCTGGCACCGCTGCCAAGAGAAGAAAGACGAGAAGGCAGGGGAAAGTGTGCTGTTACTGCTTCCCCTCGAGATTTTTGCATGCAGACAAAGTCCCCGCTGAAGCCCCTGACAGCCAATTTGCATCAGGGCAGGAGGAAGTCCTAAGGTTGCGCTGTATTCCTTTTGGGGACTGTCTTAATGGAGTAGTGCAATAGCTGAGCCAAACTGCCATGCTACCAAGCAGAAATCTCTATATGTTTGTAAGCACACATCTGAGTAAGTTTTTCAGCTGCGTCTTGCTCACTCTGAACCAGCTCAAACTTCCACGGGGAATCAGCGTGCCATCGCACGACGCACCATTTTTCTCCTCAGTTTTAGCCTCGGGAACTTGCAACAATGGTGTTCTTTAAATAATTGACATCTTGTGAAGGCACTCGAATTAAGGAAATGCCAGAGTTCAGTGTCAGTTTAGTGCATTGCACTACAGCCTGCTGCACTGATCGAGGCAAGGGGTTGCACGGGGCGCAAGCAGTGTGTGCACGGATAATGGGACATCACTGCTTTAATCACGACATCTCCCACCTTCTGCTTGTTCCCTTGTCCTGTTTTACTGTTCTTTGGACACTCCTTTCTTCAGCTGAATACAGCTGTGACACTGTCTTTAAAAGTATTGAAGGACATTGAGGCCAACACACCTGCTCTGGAAACACACCAGGAGAACGAAGATTTGTCTCATGCTCATTCGCAGGCTGTGTTAGGGACCGGGCTCATTTTTAAACAAGGGGTTTGGGGTTGTACAACTGTCCCTGAGAAATGATTTCTTTCTGCACCGCAGTGGGCAAAGGTATGTTTGTTTAGCTGCCTCCAACAAGAAAAAGAATTTGGAATAAACCATTGGTACAAAGGAAAATGGAGAGGAATGTGAGAAATCCAGGACAACTGCCAAAACAAAATTGGAAATATGTAAATACTTCAGTGTGTTAGCTGTTAGAAAGACTGTCTCTCCTCCCCCAACATCACTAATTGCTGTTTATCTTCCAAGCCTGATACTGAATCTGGTTCGAAGCCTTTACTAGGACACTGAACACTCACAGTTCGGCTGAGCTGTATGCTGTGCTGAGGGACGTTTAGAGGCAGCATTTGCTGAACGGAGAGAGGTGTGTGCACAGGGCAGGCATGGCTTTGCCTGGCCGAACACCAGTGAGAAGCTAAGGACAGCACCGTGCTCCGAAGTGCTTTGTGTTTTGTCAGCTCGGGCCACTGTATGGAGAAAGTCATTTCAGCCATCCATGCAGATGCACCTACGGCTCGAGCTGAATTTTGTTGGCCTTGAGCGACGATGGCTTTCACGCTGAGAGCAGCGTTAGAACTGTGCCCATGTGTGCGCCCTGCACATGGCAGGAGAGTGTCTGCAGGGGCTGCCCGCCTGCCTTTTCCTTCTTTCCAGTGGTTTTGGTACTATCCTAAAGTATGAACTAATCTTTACTTCGCTATCAGCTCAGGCAGATGATTTCTTAGCTCAGCTCAGCAGTGGTTTTTGTCATCCTGTGTTGGTCCTTCACAACATCTGAGGGTGCACAAGTGGCTTGAAATTCTCTTGCAGCCTTTGAACCACCATAACCACGTCAGGGCCAGTGGGAATAGCCGCAATTTGTATAATCAGTTTGCTGTAAAAAGGTCCTTACGTTAATGACAAGTAGATCCTTATATGTTGCAGAACTGACCTGACTGAGGAAAGCAAGTTAAGCAGAAATGGCTTTCTCTCCTTTTTACACTGGAATATTCTCTACTCCTGTAGATAATTTATTCTTGAAGGTGTCAGGAAGGATAAGCTTGTCACATTGTCTCATAACAACAAGAAAAGCTGCAGGAACAGCAAAAGCAGTAGATCTAAACAGTGCTTTGGCCGGCCAAGGTATAGCTGCAATGATCAATGCTGAGAAGGCAGTTTTAGTAAGATGTGTACATCTTATCTCCTGTCTCCCAAGTAACTTCCTAACATCTTTCTGAAATTACTAAAGAACAACTAATATATTCTAATACTGTCTTATCAAGCCAGTACAATGCAACATCATTTTCTATTTTGAATCATATTGACCTACAATAAACCAAACCCAGTAACTAAATACTGATAGCTACAAGTATTCATTCCTGTGTCACCATGTAAATAAAGCAATATTCTTCTCACATTTGGCATGAACATTAAGTTGAATGTATACATTGAATGTCTACACAAGACATATATATCATTCTATTGTATACAATATGAAATTCCTTTGAATTAATTTTCTCAATGTTACTTATGCTTTAGAAATTAAATTTATATTAAAACAACAAACTTTCATTTTTGACTACCAAAGTTCTAGCTTTGTATTTTGCAACATTCAATATAAACAATATTTTAAATATTTTTATGATGAGTAACATAAATGAGTAATTAAATTCAATAAATTATAATGAGTAGCATAGAAAATACAGAAAAAATCTTTTCTCCATCTGGAAGTACTTGAAAAATAAATAATAAATACATGCAGTGAGCCTTGACACAGTTGCTCATGGATATCCTAAGACATTAAGGTTGAGTAGGGATGTAGACTGTCAGCTCCCATAGCATACCTTGACACAATAGAATGCACTTTTCAAATATTATTAGACATTGAAAATGATCTTATTCTTTTCTTACAGTCGAGACAGAGACAGTAATGTGGAGAATAGGAAAGCTTATAATTTTTAATTTGTCTGGAAAATATTTCTCCAACCTATACTTCTACAGATTATATAAACAAACCCACTCTGTATCTACAAGGAAAAATATAAAAAAAATTTACACAGCAAGATATAGTTAAAAACTCAGCAGTTCCACAAAGGCAGGAAGAAATCTATCACTGTTTTGAGAAATCTTACTCCTTTCAAATAATAAACTACAGAAAAAAAAATTAAAAATTACAGAAGTAATGCCCCTTTTAAAAGAACAGTAGTCTTGCTCACCAAGCATTCAGAAGATAGGAAATGCCAGCACTAAGACTGACCTTTTCTGTGTGCTTGGCATCAGTGATAAACTCAGTGTTAACACAGGAAGAATCCAATACTTTTTACATCCTAGCTCAGAGTCCTGAAACAAGAATATATCTTTCTTCTGCCATATCTTTATCACAATCGCTGTCCTTACTTTGCAGTGAATGAAGAATACTTCTGGGCGAATAGTTTCTACTAATTTTATTAAAACCCGCATCTTAAAAAGAAATTATAAACAGGATTAGTTGAAACATAATTTTACAAGTTTTGTATTTCTGAATACACACCCTAATATTTATTTCAGAAAATACTGCAAAACTCTTTGCTACATGAAGAATGTTAGAATGGAAAATGATCACCAAGGTTCAGTCTTCAGGCTGTACGATCCATATTCACCATACGGGCTAAGAGAATAGCTAGTAGCAGAAGCAATTTTAATTGACATACCAGCCTTAGAAGGTGTTGCCTTTCATTCTTTTAATAGCTTGAATATCTATTTGCTAGTGGAATAGCAATAACCATCAATCTCTGGAGAGGAAGACTGGCTGTGACAAACACAGAGCACAGATGAGGACGGACGATCAGCCCACGTCCATTCTCAAAGACAGGGGATTTCTTCTCATTTGAACAAAACAGAATGAAGTTTTAGGTGTGTGTTGCTTGTTCTTTTTTCATGTCGTTATAGTTCTGCTCACAATAAAACCTTTGCTGATGCAGTCACATCCAGTAGGTGGTTATATCCACACAGCTAACCAGTACGGTTTGCTTTATCAGTAACAGTTTTAATTGCGCACAGCCTAAGCTTGTGAAACCTGGGTTCCACTGCCACTGCTGTTAGAAGTGCTTGTGTGCCTGCTGCCAGGTACCAGAAAGAGTCATGCAGAAACTCATAGTTCCTAACAGTTCCTACCAGTGGACCAAAACCAATATGAAAAATTAGCATACAGACTACTTCTAAGGACCTAAAAGAAAACATGGAGAGGAGTAATAGCCAGAGTGAATTTTATAAAAACACATCATATCAAATAAAACCAGTTTCTTTCTACCACAAAGTAACAAGGAGGAGAAGCAATACATGCCATATACCTTGGCTTATATAAGACTTTTGACGTTATACTGCATAGAGTTCCAGTAATGAAGCTAAGGAATATTTAGATGAAAGAAAGCAGTTGCCAAAGTCATGGGAAAACTCTACTTGGGAATTCATTAACAGTGGTTCAGGTACATCCTGAAAAGGACTGAGTAATGCTCTGCAGGGATCAGTCCTAAGGGAGTGGTACTATCAGATATTTTCTTTAATGACCTAGATGATCGAATAGAAAATGTGCTGATTACATTTGAAGACACTAATAAGCCGATAGTGTACATTGGGAAACAGGATTAGAGTTCAATGGGATCCTGATACACAGGGAAATGCTATAAAAAAGAAAAGATACTGTTTAATAAGGGCAAATGCCAGAGCACAAACTCGGGTAAGAACAATTAACTGTACAAATATAGGAAAGGGATAAAAGGGCTAAGTTAGAGCTCTGCAGGAGTATATTCAGAATTGTTGTGAATCATAGCTTCAACAGGAATCAAAAGGATTGTGTAAAGGCAAACCCCATACGATTCATCACTCACAATGATTAATCAACTGTCATAGCTAACAAGACATTTCAAGTAATCCTGCTCCTTTCAGCTGTGACCTCTGCTGAAATGCAGCAACATTGACCGTTAAGCAATGAAATCCAAGGAAGACAGGAGTTACTTGGATGGCTTCCAGAGCAAAAAAGTTCTGGAAAGAGCAGTAAGAATGAAGAAAGGTCTGAAAAACAGGTGAGCAGGAAAATTTGGATGAGCTGGATTACTATTGCTTGTTGCCTCATTACTTTCAGGATTACAATTGAGGCTTCAGGTTTCAAACTTTGAGTGTTGAATTCCCAGCAGGAAAATTAAACTACTCATATGCCCCAAAAAGTCCTGTCATGGGGATTTAAAGGCTTTTCTCACTTCTCAGAACCACTGCAATTGACAGTGAAACAGCTTACAATATGGCCAGGTTGCCTATCCCAGTTTTTTTGCAGTTCTCAGCTGATCCCCTTCCTCACTCTCTGCCAAAAAATCAACAACGTTCTTTTACTTCACTTTCTAGCGTTAGAGTCTTTAGGAAACTGTTATTTCACATCTTCAAGCCTTTCACAACTACCACAACACCTAGAAATGTCTTTTTTATGTGCTTTTTTGAATCCAGGACTTTGTCTCTTGCATCTTTGGGACTTGTGTCTTTGGGTCTTAGAAAATGTGACAGATACTGACATTATTGCCAGCAGTGATGGTCCCTGGCTTCTGACCCAGCACCCATTGAATGGGTATTTACTGCTCAAAGCAATTGTTTCAAGCTGTCCCTGAGCTCGGCATTGTGTCTGGGTCACATTCATTTCACACAACAGCCAGAGCCGGCTGCTTTGTCTTAAAGGAAGGAAACATGAGAGGCAGAGACCACTAAAAACTTCAGCTTCAGCTCCTTCTTCATGCTAGTTGCCTTCATTTTGTAAATTGGATTCAATGTCCTGTGAAGCTTCCAGAAATGTGAGATACTCATTTAATCTGCACAGCATATGTAGCACAATCCCACTTGCCTGGTGGGAAAGGGACAGGACACATCCTGGTCCCTTGCTTGTCATGCCACAGTTTCTAGCTAAATAGCTACCCCTCACAAGACCTCGTTATAGCAGGGGTGGTTTCGATGGCAAGGACACACACCTGGGAAGCATCATATTCATTTCCTAGCATACAGAAGAGGTGTTAGTAGGCTGTGCAAGTTTTAGTGGCTGTGTTACACAACCTACATCGCTCTGTTGTTCTGGTGCCTTGCTCGTCCGGAGCAGGGATCTGACAGGAGGCATTCATGGCCCTGGTTTCCTCCTCAAGATAAGCAGGGAGTGGGCTGAGAAGGGATGGGGCTAGCTTGATCTTGCCCTGACATAGCCTTGGCGTCTGGCCAGTGCTTGCATCTGGGCCCAGGAGCTGGGAGTGCTCCCAGCTTCCACAGTATAGACACAGTCACTAAGACCTGAGTTTATCTGGAAATAAATCATTAGATTGTCAGGAAAATCTGAGTATGTAAATATCACTCTGGGCATCCAAGGTTCAGACACCCCCAAAATGTGTGAAGTTGCCATTCAGCTGCAATATACTCTGGAAAAAGTCTTAAGTGCCTCAACAATTCAACGCCAATGGATACCATCCTTTCATGCTAACCTGTTCCTTGGGATGGATAAGGACTGACATACTGGGGGCAGGGAAGGGGAAGAGAGGATGAAGGGTGTGCAGTTCCCCACTGACAGTCACAGTGTGATGCAATCTCCTGGTTGCTTTCTAGCAGAAAATGCATGTGCTTCTATCATTCATGTACCAGCTCTCTCTGCCCCGGATGCATGTTAAGCACCTGTGTCCCCTGATATTTTGCTCCCATGGCAATTCTAACTGCTCAAGACTGATAAAATAAATATGGCCCTTTCCTATCTCACATAGCTTCTTTGTCAGGGCTTCAGTTATCCACCTCTTCCCTCCAGGGCCATTTTACCATTCTGGCTCTTAAGAGACTCAGCCTCCTCCTCTCAACCAGTTATCAGCATAATCATTATTCAGCTATAATTAAGAAGTCACATCAAATCCCCTCACCAATGACTAGCCACCATGTCCTAACTCATGTTTTCCCATGACAGCAATCTTTCTACAGTTCTTGCCTTTCCATGGTCTCCAGAGTGATTCAGGCTGCCTTCCAAAGTTTTCACATTTTCCTGGTAATTTCTTGGCCCAGGGTTTTAAAGAAATTCATCTGACACAGGTTTGCATTCTGTCTTTGCCACTTGCAGCATATTATTCTACACTGTGAAAAAAGTGGAATAGATCCAATACTTGGCATCTATTAAGCATCTGTATTCCAACTAACAATTAATTAGGATTAAGGGTTCTTGAAAGTATATCTTATAGCTGAAGAAAATAATTAACAACTATTAATCACATACTTCTTTCACATACTTAAAAACTAATTGTATGCATTTTCCAAATGATCTGAGGAGACTTGTGAAACATTTAAGTTGCATTATACCCTCGGATCAATTGAGAAATGTCCAAGTTTCTCATAGGCAAACTAGTGCTTTACTGCAACACTTCTGTCGCCCTACTCATGCTAGTGTTTAAAACACAACCTTTACCTCACAGCACCCCAAAAATGTAGTTTACCGCTGCATAGCGAGGCAAGCAAGCTTGTATCAAGAAGACATTTTTGTGGATTGTAGAACTACACCCTCATGTCAGTGAAGAGAAAAGAGCACCAGTGTGGGATGCCATTGCTGGGGGAGGAGAGAGCTGACCAGGATCTCCTGCATCCAGTGTCGTCTAAGACACTTGTCAGTGGAGAGGGTTGTCAGGTGGGGCTACAGGCCTTTTAGTTTCTACTTAATGCCTCATAGATATGTGCCTGATGCTGTCATACTGGTAAGAAAGGATGTATCAAAAGAGTGCTCCTTCCCCATCATACACACTGAGAAGAACTCTTCTGCACACTGGCCATTTATATCTCTCAAGTGACCTAGATAGGAAGTTCCCTCTGGTTTCACATCAAAAGATCAATCACGATGTTTCTGGGAAGTCACTGATGAAGCTGAGTCTCTCTGGTTAGGCCTCCGGGTCCAGGAACATACTGTATTTCAAAATTCAATGTAATGAACCTAAGCATTAACATTTTATAACTTATAATAATCCATTCTAAATCTGAAGGCTAATTAAACTAAACATACCAAACTTGCCTGCAACTAGAACTGGTTGTATGTCATTTGAATAGAAAAATTGCAAAAGATTATTTGCATATCCAGAAAAATTAACACCCACGAAAATATTCAATAATAAATAAAGTCTTAGTTTTTGAGTACTGGAACTCACACACCAGAATAAAAAAATGCAAATAATAGTTATGCAAAACTTATTTTAACTCCAGAAAGAGGCTTATCAAATACCAAATCTGAAATACCAGAAAAAGAACAAAATACTTTTGGGTATAGTGTGTGTATTTTGTAGGTTGCTGATATCAGAAGCACATATGGTAGTATTGTTTCTGATTCTTTAGGTAAAATGTGTTGTACTCTGAGCATTGATTTGACATTTTTTTTATTTTCTGTTTTTCATCATGTGTAAAACAGTTTGTCTTCCCCCCCCAAACAAGTGTTTTCTGTGTACAGAATTATTTTACTAGCCACTTAGATTTGCAACTTATAAATTAAAATTAGTCCTCTAAGAGAGTGACTATCTCTTTCAGCCTTTTCTTCACCATAATGAGAGTGAAGTGATTTTAACAATGGAATTTTAATAGCCAAGTGGTTTCAACTTCTTCTGTTAAAAAAAAAATAAATTATTTAGTTTAAGCTAAGCCTGAAGAAAATGAGTTATAATTCGGTGATTTTATTTGTGTTTGTAGTATTAAATGGTTACTTACTGACACGGATATTTGTGCTTAACAAGTGTTTGTAACACTTGTTGACCGCTTATCGTGTGCTGCTGTTGGGGGACTCTGGTGAGGAGTTAGATATTGATATTTAGATTTAAATATCAATATTGAAAACTAGATATTGAGAGTCTGGGGCGAAGGTCCTCTGTCTCCTTTCTAAACACAGACCTACAAAGCAATAAGTTTCCAAGGAAGTCATGAGCTCAGACAAATTTCATTCTTCTGTTTTAAAAGCCTTGTATCCCACAGGGTTGCCTCACCAGAAAAAAAAAGAGTGTCTGTGAGATACTGAAGGAGTTAATGTCTCAAACCTTGTGGTGGGGCAAGTTCTGCTTAAAGACAAAGCCTGCACAGCAAGGAACCCTGGTGAAAAGCCCATCAGCTCAGACATCAGCAACAGGAGGGGAGGGCGTGCTGGAGGGTGCGCAGCTCCCTGTTCTGATAAGCTCTTCTGATACAAAGATCAAACAACGGCCAGGTCTGCAGGGAAGGAGAAGTGACTCCACAAATGACCCCCAAGCCCAAAGGCTCACAGCCTTCTCATTAACCTGATGGAGGGGCAAGGATGATAAAAGGACACAGACTGAAGCCCCGGGTGCACAAGCCCACCGGGACTGGACCCCTCGGCTGACTGAACCAACGCTGGACCCAGGACAGGTGAAATCTTTCTCCCTTTTTCTCTCTCTGTCTTCTTCTCTCTTTCCTTTTCCACAATCCCTACACCTCATCCGTTTCAAGACATAAACCGTTGACCAAGTCTGAGACTAAAAGTGGATCCAGCAGCCCCTGGTCCCTTCTCTGAGGAGGAGTCTGGAAAGCAAGGGGGTCTGCTCTGAACCTCGGGACTCAACGGGAGGGATCTCCTTATTCCCTGAATTGATGTATGTGGTTACACAGATTACAGAAGTAGTCTTATGCCAATTCCTGTTGTGAGAAACCCTGCCACCTACTACCATGCCTCCCCAGTTCCGTTTGCTTCTGTCATGAATAAAATCTTTAACTGATCTTTTGGTGTCATTTCACCTTAATTTAGCCCAAGGGAATTTCAAATTAAACACGACTCCTTGGTCTGTCCAGTCTGGCTCATGACAGTGTTTTATGTCTTGCAAGCCCCATAGTGTGTGTAAGGGCACATGAATATATGAAACAAGAATTTTTAAAG
The DNA here is from genome assembly GCF_964188355.1 of Buteo buteo. Classification (NCBI taxonomy): domain Eukaryota; kingdom Metazoa; phylum Chordata; class Aves; order Accipitriformes; family Accipitridae; genus Buteo; species Buteo buteo. Next base: position 13,314,479 of record NC_134195.1, on the reverse strand, counting down.
CTAGTCCCACTCCAAATCAACACAAAAATCAAATACACTTTAAGAAAGATTTTTAATGCCATAGCGTGTTGTGGTTCAACCCTGGCAGGCATCTCAGTTCTACTTGCTTGCCCACTCCCTGCTGGTGGGATGGGGGAGAGAATCAAAAGGGTAAAAGTGAGAAAACTCATGAGTTGAGATAAAGACAGTTTAATAGGGAAAGCAAAAGCTGGGCACCCAAGCAAAGCAAACCAAGGAATTCATTCCCCACTTCCCATGGGCAGGCAGGTGTTCAGCCATCTCCAGGACAGCAGGGCTCCAGCACACCTAACGGGGACTTGGGAAGACAAACGCCATCACTCCGAATGTCCTCCCCTTCCTTCTTCTTCCCCCTTCAGCTTTATCTGCTGATCATGACATCCTATGGTCTGGACTATCCCTTGGGTCCGTTGGGGTCAGCTGTCCCGGCTGTGTCCCCTCCCAACTCCTTGTGCCCCCCAGCCTGCTCGCTGGTGGGGTGGGAAATAGAAAAAGCCTTGATGCTGTGCAAGCGCTGCTCAGCAACAGCTTAAACATCCCTGTATTACCAACACTGTTTTGTTCACAAATCCAAAATATGGCACCATACTAGGCTGCTGTGAAGAAAGTTAACTCCACGCCTTCCAGACCCCATACAGAGTGATATCCAAACACAAACATGGAGATTTAATTGAAACAGATTACGCACTGTTCCTTCAAGCACACATATGTGTTAGATGCATTATCCATGCCTCTATAACATGTTGTGGGTATGACAGGTATGGATGGCAAACATAATTAAAACAGATATCTAGGTCATTAACTAATAAAAAACCATAATTAATAAAGGAGTAATCAAAGTCAAATTATTCATTATGGATTATAAACAGTTTAAGTCTGATTTAACTTTTCTGCATTTTCTTTGATCAGAATGAGATGAGACTTCTGTCAGATGTTCTTAAAAATTGCTATTACTCAGAAGCGAAGGCTTGATCTAAATACTGAAGAGAAATCTCCTTGAGTCTAAATGACAAATCGAGTTAAATCTAATCTGTATGAAAGTGCCTTTAATCTGACACAGCTAAATTTTCTTTATAATCAACATTTTAGAAAGGAATGTTCCAGGCTGTTTCATTTAAGGCGATTGTGTCCTGCATATTCTGGGCAGAACTCATGTGGTGATGGCCAGTGAGCGCTACTCCTGTTTGACACGTCTCTGACAAACACGAATCTAGGCAGACCAAAGCACTTTGAACTCTGTGGCGTTGACTGAGAGACAATTTGGACAGGTGAAAAGAAGTGATATGCAGCTCTTCGGTAGATGGCAGAATGGTAAAGCAGATGGCAGACAGGCTTGCCCTTGGCAACTCCAGCGCAACACTTACTAACATCCGAAATGGGAAAGGGTCGTGAACACCAGTGCCGGATTTCAGGCCGTGTCCCAGGACTGGCAGCGGGGATGGACAGGACATCTCCAGGGGCTGGACACCCAGGCAGGGACACCTCACCGGCAGCTTTCCTTGGGATGACTGAAAAGCAAGAAGAGGAACCGGGGCCGAGGGCCACTCCGGCTGAGCGGTGCTTGGCGAGGGCAGCTCTATCCTGCTCCTTAGGTACGACAGGTGCCCAGCAAGGTGGTCCTGAAATGATTTCTTCTGAACCACTGAGGTGACTTAATGAGGCCAATAAACTTGTTGCTCTGTGTGCCAGCGGCAGGAACCCCAGCATCCTCTGCGCTGTGGCAAAAAGAAAAGTCAGAGTGAACGATGGCTGAGTTAACAACTCAAACACTTTGTTCTTTCAAATTATGAGCAAGGATGTACTACATGCCCCTGTGGACTGTGAGGGAATAGCCGATGTCAAAGCACCATCTTTGTCTGCCCTTTTCTGTCTATTAGAGATGATAAAGCTACAAGACTAATACCCTTTCTAATGAGACTGACAAGGAAAAGTCTGGTTATTTGGAGGGGGAGAAAAAAGAATGACTTTGGTAATTAATCCATTGTTGCTCAGACATTCCAGTGGCGTCGGTTACAGTAACTCCTGCAGGGATACTGAATTGTTTGGTAAAACTAATGGCAATTTCATTAAGCTAACAGCTCCTAATGCTAATAATAATTCTGTTAAATCTTTATAGATATATTTGTCCTTGCCTTACTTTTTCATTTTCCATTTATTGCAGATACACTTCACGGTCTCTTGTGTCTCAGATTAGTGTTCTGTACTGCCACAAGATCATTGTCAAGTCTTACTGTGCCTTTTTAGACTGTGAAATATCTTCCTTACGCTGTCCTCAGGGACTTCAGCAAGAGCAGCAGTAGTCTTTATCTCAGTTTAAAATCTATGAAATGTGTTTATCTATTTAAATTTTTGTTTATGAAGGCATTTATCTTTAGATGTATTTAAAGAATTTTAAAATGAGTAAAAAATAGGAGTAAAAATTTGACAAACTGTCATATTATGTCAGAAAAGTGACAAAAATTACTTGCCAAGGTCTTTCCAAATGTACACTCTACCTGCCTCCCTCAGCCTTCTCCGAGGCAGACTGAAAACAGAGAGCTTTTGTCCAAAATTCAGTCCCTTTTCAACTTTAATCATCTGCTCCACTCTGCAAAACCCTGTGAGCTGCAATGCAGCTAGTAATGCCACACTGACTGCTGTAACAGCCTTTTATATACGTGGTACGTGAGGTCTGGCAATTCAAATCCTAGAGGAACACTTACTGGGAGTGACCTGCACAGACTGGTTGTGAAAAGGGAGGGGGAAGCAGCCAAAGGTAGCAGTGGGCAGCTGATGCTGATGCTGCTGTGATGCTAACAGTGCAGCGTTGGGCAGGGTGGAGAGGCAAATGGAGAGAAATAAAGGGAATAGTCAGACAACAAATATTAGTTTTCATTATAAGAGGTAAATGATTAGCACTAATCCAATTTCTGCCGATTCTTAGGACTAAAATTAACCACGCGGAGAGAATCATTTGTTTTCCAGCTAAACCAACAGTCTTAACCACCTTTTCCCCAAAAATGAATACTGGATACAGTGCAGTCATTAGCAAAAATGCAGACATCAAAAGAGTGCCTCTTGTATGGATGCTTTCTAGTGTGAACTGGCACGGAAGGTGAATTTTTGTTCAGTTAATACTTTAAATTTTTAGAACTGTCAGACCATGGGGAAAAGAGGCAAGTCTCCAGTGAACTCTGCCCGACAACACTGCAGTGTACAACAGTTAACTAACAGTTCCCCTAGGTTTGTACTGCTTGTTCTCTCATTGCATGCACACATATCCAAGTATCTGTTTGACACAGTAAGACCTGGACTGAATAGTTTTGCTCTTAGGTATTCAGTAGCTTGTATAGAAATGGTTAGTGGGCTCTGTCCAAACCCGAGTGAATAGGCAGGTGATACACTGAAACTCTACAACACCAGGCATCTTCAGGGTTGGTTCGCCAAAGAAATGTCAGGGTGTCCCTTCATCCCTTGATGTGATTTCCCAGTTGCAGGGAAAGATGACTAATATCAGGGAAGGCTGAACTGCCATAGGAATACTTTGCCTAATCTCTGGTTATGAAGTCTTTATTCTCCATGGCTGAATATTTTACAAACACTAAATTTACTCTTCTTTTGCCAAAAAGTTATTTTATATCTTTTTTACACATCTGTATAAAGTTAATTTTTCCTCAATATCACAGTACCATCTGTGCACTTGAGTTATTTCTTAATTTGCTTTGCTGGGGAAAGACGAAATAGCCTGGGGCAATTATTTGCTCCCTCAGGAACTGTTAGTGAATCACATTTGTACATACTTCCTTTCCCTTTGAAAACAAAACCTAATTTTTGATGGGGGGATGTGAGCTAGTCTCATGTTAGGTGCGAGGAGCATTTGTGAAGGCTGATACAGTGACTGATTTTCTTAACACCATTAGATTTGATAACAAAAATGTTAAAATGAATGTACATGTTGATGATGCAAAAAACATCATCTTCCTTCATAGATAGACTTGTTTAGATTCTCATCAGAGATCCTGCAGAGGTTCAGCAATACACAGATACTAATTAAAAATACTGGGGAAAAAGGTATTTTCTGTTATTTAAGAATGTACTTGTCAGGGTATTAGGAATAGGTTTAAAATAATAAATTACCATTGCATTAGAATGCTTCTTTGTCTGAATAATTTTGCTGCAGATTAGATTTCACAGACATATACAGCATTTCTATTTGCTGGCTTTGTATTAGATTTGGCAAGAACCATTTCTCTGAAGAAAAAATTCTCCAGGCAAAATTGTGATGAAAAGATGTAACAGATCCATATCTGAGAAGGATGGTGATAGGACTGCCGATGAAAGTTATAGCTCAGTGGAGCCATCCTGTGCATGTATGTTTAAATTATACATGTATGACTATATATAAATTTCATCTAAATATTTTTATTTTCTTGTAGGTACAATGTGCAAAGTAAACATAACAAAGGCAGGCCAGGTATTTTTTTTAACTGTTTTTTTAAACTATTTCTGGAAGTAAATGCAGATGGACAGCCAAAACAAACTCACAGATTTATGTGATGATTCTACCAAATGACATTATTTTTGCACAAGAAAGCTTTTAAATTAATAGTTCTAGCACTCAGGCAAAGCAACAGTCCTGTGCGATGTTTAAAGCAGAAAGCCAAAGCAGAAGTGGGGCAGAGATTTGAAGCAAAGTTCAGAAAAAAAGGCAAAGCAGAGACTAGGAGCTCATGACAAGGTATGGACATAAATGTAGGGAAGAAGCCAACGATCAGGAGGAGGGCTGGATCATGAAGCAAAGACATGAGGCAGATATGGTATAGAAAGAGGCTGGAGCAAAAGTGGAGAGAGCCACTGTTCTTGCTCCAAGAAACTTACACTTCTTTCAGCAGGCCACCTTCCCTCCTCTTGCAGGGAGACCATCCAAGTCCTTTTGGGGTCACCATGGTACTATGGTGGCTGATGGAGAATTATTCATCCAAAGGGATTACTAGTTGCTGTGGCCACACAAACCATATTTGCAATACTCAGCACAAGAATAGCTTGGGTGTCGAAAGACGTCATAATCTAGGGACAAACCCTAGGCTCTAAGGAGGAGGAATGTGGAGGGATGGGCTTAAATGATCTGGTGGAGAAAAAAGGCTTTTTGGCATTCTCCATTCAGACCTATATTGCTAGTAAGTTAGTAAAGATATTAAATTTGGACTTACCTATTTTGCTTTGCATGATAGGATCTAGAGGACTTTATTAACTAGTTCTGCATGTGAATGTGGAGAAGTTTGGGGAAGGAAAATATGATCTGGAATCCAAGAATATCTCAAGGTTAACTTTTCTTTGAAGAAACAAGAAGCATGATAAAGAATAAAATATATGCTGTTCCCAAACAAGAAACCAAAACGTCATTTTATTAGCCACACTCTTTTGGTCAAGGGGTAGCTTAGAAATTTAAAAAAAAAAAAAAAAAAAAGTGTATATTTTTGCATCGTTGGAAGGAGCAAAACGCAGATTAGCATATGTATCTTCAGAATATTAAAATTAAACAAACAAACACCAGAACGGAGTGAAAATAAACAGATACAATATCAGGCATATTAACATCTTCTTGGGAAAAGGATCATATCAAATGAAACCAAAAGCAGTTGACCACATATTGTATTTACTGGACTAATGGAATTTTCACTGTCAAAATATGAAGGATATTATGAAAATATTAAAACATCAATTATTACCTTTTTTCCAAATACAAGAAAACTAATTGCCACAGTGTTTCACACTATGCTTTCCCCAAAGAACTTTCACTAGAAAGAAATGGAAAAGAACGGTGAACATTTCACTGGCTTGAAAGTCTAGACTCTAGAAAGGTGAGTCTAGAAAGTGCCCTTTTCCATCTAGTCAGGTCTGATTAATCATTTACTTTTGGATTGTGTAGCTGGCATTTTATGGACCATCTTTATACATACAACAGATATATTAATTTGTTAAGCTGAGTCAACAATAGAAAGATTTTTTCTCAGTTGGATTTTATTTGAAGCCCATTGAATGAACTAAATATCAATTGCATGTGAAAGTCCCATAAAAATAAAATAATGTTCCAAGTACTTAATAAGAACTTGCCAAGATAGTTGTGTTTTGCACAGTGTTGAGTCTTTGCTGTGAGCAACAGAAGTATTTTCTCTTTGCTTGGCCTCTAGTTATCATTGCTCTTTGTGCAGTATTGTTCTAATACTGTGCTGAAATTCCTGAAAGGACAATTTCCCAGCATGGTGGTTGATAATGTGTTCCATGACTAATATTTATTTGCAAATAAAATTAATTACATTCATAGTATCTCCAGTTCTACCACCCCTAGTTCTCTACTGGAAATATGATTGCAAGAACCTAATGTCTCATACATCTCTGACTGACAGTGTTGGTATATGAACGAAATAACAGTATTTCAGAATCAAATGAAACTAAAATAAAACACTTTGAGGATAGTAAGTTTTTTGATCTGACAAAATAATTTATCTGCTGTACCTTGATTCCAGCCCTCGGGATATGACCGATGTTTTCATATCATGATAATGTGTCTGTCAAACACCACTACCACCAAACTGTTAGTCTTGTAGCTGAAATGGCCAGGAGTTTTTACCTCCTTCTGAGGTGAAAATGATCAAGATCTTGCAAACAGGCCATTCTGGCAAAAGCACATCAGTCATAAAATATAAAACTGGTGTTTGGGCTGCCTTTCATCAGAACACCTGCTGCTGTCTTCCTTATTAGGTAAAAATCTTGAACTGAAGTATCCTGGCCTAGAAATGATGAAGAGCTGGTTGAGAAAATGCCTATGTTTTTACAAAGTATGAATATAGTAAAGCTATGAATTTTAGACTTAAAAGACTCTTTCAAAGATTTTATAAAGGTGTGGAAGGCAACATAGACTGAGTAGCTTATGCTGTGAGCATAAAATGAATGCATGACATGAAAATATATGTAAACTTGGTGTTCACAATTTTGGACTGGATGCCACTTTGCTCAGTGCCTAAATCCCCTAATGTTTGGACTTTATTTTTAAAATCCTGTAAGTACATTGGATTCATGTGAGTCTGTCAGTTAGGATCTTTCAAGAGAGATTTGCTATTGAGGCTTTAAGAGTCCCAAATTTTATCAGTACCAACTCAAACAAATTTGTCTGACAACAGATGAAAACTACTGATTAAAAAGAGAAACTCACTGAAATAGTCAATCATTTCTGTTTGTAGGCCTCTTCAACAGACTGCTTCAGTAGAGCTTGGCTGCTCTACTTTCTCTCCATGCCAAAATGGTATTTCAGGCTTCTTGTATATTTAGTGAGCCTATTTACTTACAGTGTAACCCTACAGTATTCATCAACATTTGATTTCAGACCAACCGGGGTCAGTTCAGATCACTGTGGTGTGTCTTTCTTTTAAGATTCAGGCTAGCAATACAGACTGTGATCTATTTTGTCAACAACTGGCAGTTACTATTAATGATACCTGGAAAGACCAGTCATCATTACTTTGGATTATACTAATGGGTGTGTAGAAAGTGATTGGGGCATCCAGCCAGTTATACTGGAGAAACCTGACATGAAGAAGAGTAGATATAGACAGCGGTTGTTGGGATTCAGATTTCCCAGTGATACAATGATTATTGACTTCTTCTTCCACTACCTCAATTTTGATCAAGAGAGTTGGTACCAATCTGAACAGTTGCATTTGGATTGCTATTGGTCATTAGGAGTCATTGGTGATTAACAGACTTTAGTTTATGAATAGACAGAAAAACTGATACTGGCAACAGTTTTCTGCTGGTAAAAAAGTTTGTGTGATCTTGATATTCTGGTGGGTAAAGCAACAGATTTTAATGGAGAGATCTTAGAGTCAAGCTGTCAGGCAGCTACCTGCTTTCTGACATTCCCAAAGTCTGAATTTTCAATTTCTTTTAATTTTTTAACAATGTTACTTCAGACCACCTGTGCTGACAAGTGCCCAGTAGACCTATCACATGAAGTGATTTTTGCAGCAGCTATTGCAAATAAGAATCTGCCATACAGTAAGTGTCATCAGAGTTGTTTATTAAGAAAAAAGAAAGGTAATCTGGTTTCCCATTTAGAATGCTGTCAGCTCATTGCTCAGAAAATATTGTGTTCAACTTGGAATGCTATCAGAAAGCCAGACATAATTTCTGTAGCTTTTATTAAACTGAATGACATCTGTGATAGGCAGAGTGGCAGGCTGCAAGATCTACTGGATCAATGGAAAAATCGCTTTGAAGTAACTTATTCATACTATCATGCCTCCTATGTGAGCAGGAATCTTCCCTCAGCCAGAAAGAACATGAGATCTCAGAAATCTGGTAAGGCATCAGCGCTGGTAAAATCACTGCTGGTGGCAGATGGGTTTCGTGGTTTGTCTGCACAGGCTCTTAATTTCGGTGGGTGCTCTGTCTTCCCCAGGACTTGAGAAAGGTTCTGCTGAAAAATGAGGTGCAGGGTTTACACAGCATCCACAGAAGCCTTATTCCTTGGTCAGCTACAGTGAGTGTCTTTGCTTCTGTATTCATGTCTCAGTCAGCAATGCACCCTGAGACAAAGTCAGAATATTTGGTGTGGATTTAGACCAGATGTTTTGCCTTTGACGAGGTTCCCATGTTACAGATATATTCTGAGGAAATAACTGAGTTTAGTGAGCCATGTCCAGTTCTTTTTGCTTGTCTCTGTCAGGCACTCGATTCAGCACATCAAGCAAGCCTAGAAGACCTGAGGAAGTGACTCAAAATCCCAAGGAAGAGGTAATACTGATGAAAGAACCCCCTGAGGGAATGGAAAGCTCTGTTTGGATGCATGACAGCTAAATGGCATTTTTCCCCAGTTGCCGTGGGTGCATGGCGCAGCCGAGTCCTGCCCATGCTGGCTGTTCACTGTTAACACTGCTCAGCTGATGGGCACGGTGGGAGAAACAGCTGTTTGTGGTATCGTGTTGTACACAATTCTGCTTAAAGAAGATCTTCTTAGATACACTGATGGCATTTGCCTTGTTCTCTCAGCATGGTGAATGTCTGCAGCTGACAGTCAATCTAGTCAAGCAAAAAGCAATGTGTAGTGGAGGAGAAATTATGAATCAGAGTGTGGACATACTCTATTTATAACTTTCCTGTTAGACATACATGTTCCAGGAACAGAGATGGGCAATACTACTTATAAACCCTTTTTCAGTATCTCTGGCGTTCCTGTTTCAATGCTCAAGTCCCTGGCTGAAGAATGAAGTGTTTTCGGTGAACTGCTGCTTGTACAGCTTCTTTTTAACAACTGCTGTCTCGTACTTTCCATAACGTAACTCATAAAAGCAAAGATGGATAGCAAATTGCAGCCCGTCTTCCCAAGATTCAAGATTTGTTCTCAAAAAGAACTTGGGCACCAATATGTTACAGTGCCATCTGGTGTTACCAACCATGACAATAGTATTAAATTTGGGATGTTTAATTATTCAAGGATGTTTAACTACTAATTTCTCACAAATTAAAAGGCAGTACATCAGTCCTCAGAAATATTCCTGAAGTGCTCTGATATTTTAGATATTACCAGTTTCAAGCTGATAATACTGTTGGTTTGACAAAAAAGTTTGTTCTTTGGGCAGAAATCAAATTTCTTGTTAATTTCCACTTTAGTGGGGTCATTATTTATCATTTTATAAGAGCTAGTTTCTTCTCTTTGAAAGCAGTAGACAAATACATGGATGACACTTTCCTTCACTATCTTGAACAGTCTAATATGACATGTTTTAAAAGGCTGGTTGTGTCTTGATGTGTAGAAAATACTGGTGCAAACTTACGAGCTAATTAAGTAGAATGAAAAATGTTGCATGTATGTGACAGAGACAGAGAAGGCAAAACAGATGATGTGGTCTCAAACCTGATTGCTTTTCAAATTAGCAATAAATTCACTGTCTGTGTTAGACTTTCAATCAGAGTATAGGAGGGGGAGTGGAGTGGTAAGAACTTTGCTCTGCTTTTACCAAAGCAACGGCTGTATGAAACAAGAAATTGTCACTGCATGTGGAAGCAATATTTTTTAAACCAGTGAAGACTCTCCACTTACAGTGTTTGAAACAGAGTTCAAAAGTTGTTTTCTGGTGAATTTATAGCTGTGAGAACATGAATAATTTGATTTATTATATTCAATTACTATGTAATTACTACTGTAAGTGTATTCAGAGCCAATCTGCCATCATGTAACACCAAATCCAGTGTCTGTGTTGCTGCAGCTGAACACACCCTGCACAAGGTGCGGTAAGAGGCATCAGCACCAACCTCAGGAACGCTCAGTACTTTCTGCACATTGTTCCTTGACATGTTCATCTGACTAAACTTTGATTGAATCCCTAATGAGATTGCCAAGTGTAATAGTTATTCTCAGCTACGCTCATGAAACCAATTGAACAGAAGTAGCTGGAGCAATTTAAAAAGGGAAATAGTCTAGACCAATATTTCTGGGTTCACTTCTACTATATTAATTGTCCTCTGTTCAAAACAGTAAATATAAATTTCTGCTGCAGACAGAAGAATTCCAGCAGAACCGCGGTGTATTCTGTAAAATCAATATTAATCATTTTCAAATTGTTTGCTTGTTGACTTTCTGAGGACAGCAAGAAATCCTTAGGGCAACTTATGTACAGCACAAACAAAATGTTCAACAAGAAAATATGTTTGGCGGTTTTTGCCTCTTACGTTTCACATTTGACCTTTAGAATACTGTTGTCATTTATTCACATAAAGGACCCTAAAATGGCATGAATAATCAATATCTAATCCATAGTCATGCTTGTTTTGTAGAATTCTGAAACCACCTACAAATTGCATTAAATGACCAATATGCTGGTTTAAACATTTTATCATCTTATTTTGTGATTTCTTGACTCCTGCCAATGAACTGTGAACCATACAAACATGAAGAAAAAAACTACAATTTCTGTCCCCAAGCATGAATTGGTAACAGAAAATAAAATCCAGACATGTAATTTGGGCTGAATTATTACATTCTTTCCAACAGATAAGCTGTTTTTATTTTACTGAGCATCCTCAGAGCGTTCTTATTTTATCAAAACTCCTCTCATGCTGCTTTTACAACGATGGGGTATTCATAGCAGTGATTGGATCCTAGGGAGAGCATTATTTTGCTCCTGTTCTGTGAAGACTCCACTTCAGATGACTGTTTCAAAATGCTAGAGTTACCGGAGTAGTTAAAGAAAACATAAGCAGTATGAGATTTGATCAAATTATGTGAGCATTAATCTAATCACTGTTAAGAAATATAAAGCATGTTAGATATTCCTACTAACTCTACCCTTCTCTCTGGTCCTGGGGTAAAATCTTGGTTGTTGGCTACCCCGTTTTTTTGGCAATATGCTACAGTAGCAGCTACTGCATCACTTAGCCAGCAGAAACTAGAACTTCACTTGCCTTCTGTGCATCCCTCTGAAGGCTGATTTGCTCCTTAGGGGCAGTTTGTCTGCACAGCATTTTCACTGAGATAAGAAGGTTTTCTGGGAGTAAGGAAATAAATAGAGTAAACCCAAGAATACTTTGTTTAATATGCCTGCATTTATATTTTTTGCAAATGAAATGAGACAGGAAGATCTTGAATAATGTTACAGAAAGAGAACACTAATACATATATTTTCCCCAGAGCAGCCTGTGGCTCTGATCCCAGAATCACATTTCTAACCTCCACATTGTAGCCAAATATAGAGAGAAACTAGCTCTGTTGTCCTTATTGTTCCCCATTTGATTTTCCAGCTTTTGAGATATCAAGGCATCTAATGCTTTTTATGCAGACATGCCCTCTTCATCTGTGCTGTGATGTGTGAACACACACACGAGCATGCACATATCATGCTCACACACAGGGCTTTGAATTCATGTTTTGGTTTGCAAGTCTATTTATCAGAGGACATTAGAATTTTTAATTGCCTTTTGCTGGTTCATCAAACAATAAGCCCAAAGAGGCTATCTTTTCAGAGCATCCTTGTATCAGGTATGATAAGCCATATCTGTTATGTATTGAGAAAGTATTTTTCTTCCACTGGGCAGTGTGTTTCTAGGGCTGCTTCTCACCAATTCGCTTCACAATTTTCTTAGATATTATTTCACTAGCAAGCCTGTGTTGTCTGACACATCTGCATAGAGGTGTCATCATGTGTAGAGATTAAAAGATTTCAACAAAGTAATTGAAAAAAAACCATGGGTAGCTACTGGGCTCTTGTTTTTAACATTTTGGCCATATCCTGTCTTTCTCCTTTTTAATTATTTCGAAGAGCACCTTTAACATATACTGACACAGAGAGATATATTCTTTTCAAAGCATGGAATTACAGGCTGCAGTTTTATAGCTCACGGCAAGCAACCTAGAGGACTTATTAATACTTGATGAATCCCTCTCAACGTCTCAGCGGTGAGGAGAAGACAAACAACGCGCTGGATGATTGATGCTGTGCCTGCCAAGGAGGAACTTTAAAGCATGATTCTCTCTTACAAAATCTTTAAAAAAAAAAAAATAATCTGGTCTGGGCGTGATCCTGCAGTAGCAAGAGCGTGGGCTGAGCGGAGACGCAATCTCTGCCCTGTTGTACAATGGGAAGTGCGTTAACAGATGGTGCAGTATCAGTAGCAAGGCTCTTGCACACCTGTGCCAGGCTGCAAGCTGCAGTGCGAGGCGGGTGGAGGTGCCTTACCTTCGCCCCCGCCGCTGCGGCGCAGGCACCGCGGGGCAGAGCTGGCAAGGGGGACAGCAAGGGCCAGGTCCAATGCCTCACCGGCTTAGGGCGTTCAGGAGCCATCTGGGCTGCCCTGAAGCCTAAGAATGCCTTTTCTGAGATCTTGAAGGTATTCTGGGAGGTTTGGATTCAAAATTCCCCTCTTCAGACACACGTCGTAACTGAAGCAAACAAATATTAAAGATGTATATAGGTGCCAAAACGCAATTGCTATTGAGCTAAGGAATATACAAATGAAAACTAACATTATCACCACTCTTAAGTATTGTGTGCTCTCTGAACCTTGTAATTCCAAAGAGTCTGTTATCCCCATCTTTCACTGTTTTTCTCCTCCAAATCATGGACTTTCTCTGTCTCCTGTGCAGCTGGTTTCCTTCTGCTCTGTTTCTTCTTGCTCTCCTCAGATGCCCTGACATGTATATCCTTTGTCAGATGAGACACATGGTCGGACTTACTGAGCGATCTACTGTGTGCCTGACCCTTAGAAATCAGGCTCGAGAGATCCTTACCTAAGCATGATGCCATATGGGCAGAGTATCATGCACCTTTCCTGCAATTCGATTGTTCGTACCAGATTGCTGTGGTGTATAGTCTTTTACTAGAGTAAGGCCATCAAACGGGTGAAGCAAACGGACCTGTATTTTCTTCTGAATGAAATTTTGGGTGACATGGACATCACACAGAGTCCCTCTTATCAAACAGAATCCCTAAACTACATGTAGGCTCCTCAAACTACAGGAATCAAATTGCAACGCTGCTTTATAACCCATGTGCTAAGTCTACCTCAGAAGCAATGATAGTAATATATATTTAAAAAGTATGGCCATTTCAACTGCCATGGGAATATTCAACTTCAAATAGGAACAGTTTCAATAAAATGCAATTTAATTTCAATTAATGCATCTGGGCCCATAAATTTGCCTTTTTCTTATTTCATTTTGTTTTGTAATCACAACATATTGGAGCCAAAAAAAAAAAAAAAAAAAAAGAATTCCACTCCAGGGCATAATGAATTATTGATTAAGGCAGCTAGATCAGTATGAATCCATATAGGAAGCCAAAAGTAAATCAGTAAATGAAAGGGTTTTAAATATATACTTAGAAAAAAGGATTTTGGCAAATGCTGAAATGGATATTGGACAGAAAAATATCTAACATTCTGAATCACGATCCCTAACTGTCAGGTCAGTCCCTGATCTAAATAGATTGCAGTTTAGAGTCTGAATTACGTGAGCAAGTGAATCCAATACAGAAAACAGCTTGTAGAAGAGCTAACACTGAAAATGTGACAGCATTTAAATCCTGATCATGTGAAAACATTTATTATACAGACCAGACAAAGGATTTGTGAAGAATAGAAAGACTGAAATGCCTTTCCTCAATAATAGCATAAAATGAATGTCCACTGAAATCAGTGCTTGTACATGGAAAATTCATAACCAGAAAAATGTGAAATTCTCCACATAATAACTTTTCTCAGGTCTGAAAGGCGATATGTTGGGATAAAGGGAAACTTTTTTCATGCACTGCACTGGGGTGTATATTGTAGTGAGTGGACCAAATTCATACTTAACAAGTGCAATTACTGTTGCACACAGTGCTGCTACCCAGTCACATATTATTTAACTTAAGCCTTTCTTTAAAAAAAAGTCAGAAAAAATGGAATTTATTTTATTTCAGGGAATGCCTCCAGTGTTAAATGTTGTCCCATATTCCCCTGATCACAGTGACCTCTGCTGCTGTCCAGTATCTCCTGTAGTTTTCAAAATTTGAAAAAAATGCATAATGCTTTCACTGATAAATCACAAAAATAAACAAAGAAAAAAAACCTCAAAAAACCCCAACAAGAAACCACCTAAGCCACTCACCTTATGGCCAAACTCTAAGGCAAATTTGTCTCAAGAAACTGTGAGGGACATTCTCAAAATATTGCAGCATGAACCATACACCAAAACCCTTCTGCTTAGAAAATATCAAATCTGTAATTCTGTGCATAGAGAAACTGGGAAATACTGATATTCCAGCCAGTCATATTCAGCAAACACCAATCTGAATTTTTGAAACTAAAATATAAAAAAAAGGAACATATATATAAAAACTCCCAGATTTGTTAAATTTTCTATAAATGGTCATACTACATTAGAAAGTTATGCTTAAAATAACTGAAAAGCTCTGAAGCATGTGCTAAGAGATCTGCAAGGGTATTTCTACATGGCAGGGCAGGGCAGGGGGCTCAACAGAGTGCCCGCACACCTTACTGCCCATCATCTGGGGCATGCAACGTGCTGGAGCACACCAGGCCTCGCTCCTTGATCCAGTTCCCCAGTCTGCTACCATAATTGAAAAAAGCCAGGAATTTTCTCCTAAATGATATCCAGGAAAGAGGCATGTTTAGAAGTCGTTAGGGCTGTGGTATTCCTGAGGACATCAGGTCAAACTCAGCTGTGAGCTCTTTTTTTTTTATTATTTTAATGACATAATTTGTGTGTGGAGCACTTCAGAATAAACATTTTCTCAAACTGTGTCCGTGAATGAAATTTCTCAGTTGCAAGAGTTAAGAGGCTGTCAAAATCATCCAGGAACTAATGAAAATTAATGTCTACTTGAGAGTTTACATGAAGACAGGACCAATCTTTAAGTAAATCATAAATGTGTCACGGTATCTTTAGAGATTAAATGTGTTCTACTTTGAAAATGGATTCTGTCAAATAACACTATAGGATTATGTGCATTCTGTAACTCAACACTTTTCCAGTTTTTTGATTTATATACACATTATAAGGAGTATATGTTTCCTCTAACTGCAAGTGAAAATTCTTCAGTGGGATATGAAATTCAATTTTATTTCTTTCACTTTTTGAAAACTACAGGAGATACTGGAGAGTAGCAGAGGACACGGTAATCAAGGGAAAAGGGGATGACAAGTAATCAAAATAAGATGAAGTGAAACGCCAAACAAAAGAAAATCACTTTGGGATGTTATGTTGAAAGAAAATGGGTGGAAGATTGTTGGGACAGAATATTTTATCTTCAAGCCTGGGAGAAAATCCTCCTATTTTAGAAGATTTTGGATCTGAAGCTTAGTCCTAAATGTAGAGAGCTTTTGTCTTCAGAAATGTTGGTCCAAAAGCTCAGCTATTCACACCCTTACACATGTCCACATGTGCGCTTTATTTTTAGCTTCAGCCAGCCTTTCTCTAATATCACAAAATTTACATGCTGTGTCCTCTTTATCCTGCTTGAAGTTTCTGCTGTTGAGGAAAGAGTTCTTTGAACATCATATTTTTCCAGCAATGAGAAGCCGACTTATGCATAGAGTTTGTAAGTTTTGGTTTTATCTTCTAAGCTTTAATTAAATTATTATGGCTTTTAGGAAAACACAACATAGTTAGAATTCACTTTGCATAGATGGGAGTGAAACAAGTATCCCTAGGGGTCATGAACCAATTAATAAAAGCAAAACAACAACTAAACATTGCTCTGTTTGGGAATGAAGTGAATTTCATTTAGCATAGATGAGCAATGAGCAAAAGGAAATTTAATGATGTAAAGGCAATCTTATCTCCAAGAAGTTATGCAATTATGCAAATAAGGAAAAAATGTTTGAAAAAGTAACTCAGAACATGCAAAGAAGCTTCTGCCTTACACCTTGATATACCAGATGACGATAGTTCATAGTACTAAACCCAATACTAATGGTGATGGATAAGATACAGTGCATGTAAGAGATTCACACTATAAATCCTCTCAGGCAAATTAAATTCTGAGAAGGAAATCAATAAAAGGCAAGAAGATACTAACATAAGGGAAATAAAACTACTCACCACACATATAAGAGGAATAACGTAAAGAATATCCCTTTTAATCTGTGTTATGGAGAGTCAAATATCCCCAGTTATTTTTGAGTTTCTAGAAGGGGCTATCTGAAATCCTTTGCCATTGAAATAATGCTAATTAATAGACATTCTTAATGTGAATATCATTTCATATTTTCCTCCAGCAGCTTACCTTTTTCTCTTTAATGGTAGCTGTCTCTACCCCTTGGCATGTGGTAGGGCTATTTACGTCCCAAATTCTGATTTATGTGTTTAGGCCATAAAGTTAAAGGATAGTCCCCTTTCAGCACTCCCACATGTAAACGGTTGTTTGACTTACATATTATTTTCCATAGAGCTGGACAACGCTTTTAAAGCTTCTTTCCTCCTTCCCGTTCCGTAACTTTAAAGCTGTTTCTCGCCCTGCAGCAGCAATCACCGCCTGCCCTCGCCCGACCCCGTGGAGAGGCTCACGCGGCTGCGTTGCAGGCAGCTGTTGGGCAGCTGGATACAGGGAGCAGATGCAGCGGGCAACCGCAGCTTGGGGGTCCCCCAGCCCCAGGGCAGCCCGTGAGCCGCGGGAGCTCCGGCTGTGTCCCACAGCAGACTCTCAGGAGGGAGGTGAGAAGGGATCTAGTCGAGCAAGCAGCTTCCACTGGTTTCCCAGCTTTGGTGCTCCGGGGTCTTTCGGTTTCCATTCCTCCCTCCACAGAGCTTAAGGGCAGTTGGTTTCTCTAAGATCACGAAGCGATGGTGACAGAGCGAGGATGTAAGAAGCAGAGGAATTCACACAGGGGAAACTGCAGAAGTCACAGAAGTCACCATCCTCACAAACCTTCTTCTGCCTCCTGTTGTTCAGCTGGTAAATGATGGCACTCCTCTGCAGGGAGAGCTACTAGCTTTATAACTGAGGTAATGCTTGATATTTGTGGAGCTTTTCAGTGAAAAGTCTTCACATTTACCAGTGGGTGTGGATTTTTGGGAGTTTATGGTATTCACTCTCTCCATTTATGCATTACATTCTGGGATGCAACAATATTCACTATTTCTGAGAAGCTCCGCTAGCTAAGTCTTTTTGTCATATTAGACATAAACCATGACATCTTTAACCCATCATCTGCATAGCACATGTGCATGTGGACTTCCCAGGAAGCTGGATCATCTTGGGAATGCACAGAGCATGCAAACGTCAGAAGCACCCTCATTTTTTCAGACCGAGCCAGAAGTTCCTACTCACACCTGCCTAGTCAGACTTGACTAATTAGATCACTAAAGCAGGATAAGGGTAGGATTTTACTACCAACTGCTTTCTACCTGATACTGCTGGCAAACTACTGGTAAGCTCTTCTTGCCAGAAGCAGCTGCTGTGCCCAGCAAGCGCACAGCCATGATACAGGTGTTGAGTACAAAAAACAACTTTGTCAATGGCTTTTCTTCCAACTAGTATCTTTAGGGCCCATGTGCAGGATCAAGTAGCCCATGTAAGGAAGATATTAATTTTTGTTTTGGCACTGTCAGTAAAACCAGTGCTGTGGTTTCAATCAGCTCTGTCTTTTCTGAGCAGGTTGTTTCTTCAGCTCAAAGTCAACAAGTCCTGGAACACATTTTTTTTCTCAGAGTTTCATTACAATAGATGGCCACAAGTGCCTTTGTAGCTCTGCTTTCCTGTTGATCAGGCAGGGTTACTTCACGGCAGGCTCATGGGGAACAATACACAATTTACTTTTTGCTAACACTCTCTTTTAAAGACAACATTTATACTGTAAAGGTTGTCTGTCCTTATGAGTAAGTTGTAATCCTGAAGTTATTATATTCCGAGAACCGGAAAGTGTTACTCTTCCCTCTGCTATCAATGGAAAAAACTCCCTGACAAGTTTTCCAACTACCATTGCCTGCGGTTACAGAAATGCCTCTCACTCAGCTGTAGCTAATTGCTGCCAGTTAGACAGGCAAGAAGAAAGCGATGATTTCCCCTTGTCAAAAATTTCTGAACTACAAACCATAAACACGAACAGAACGAGCAGCTTCTAGCTTATGATATCGCATTTCCTGGAAAAATAAATAAATAATGTGGCCTACGTACAGATTTTTGTTGTTGCTGCCTGCCTCTACGCCTGCTGCCTTGAGTGGTCTGCACTGTCACTTCCATCTCTTCTCCTGACCCTTGATTCCTTCCATTCCAGTCTTGGGTCTGTCACTGGTAATTATCCATTATTTGAGCACTGACATGTAACTACAAGCAGAGGACACCTGATCTGTCATTGTGCTTGCCGATGAGATGTAGTGGTGTTGTACACATCACAAAAATGCCACATAAAGCCCAGACAGCTTTTACTGTGATAGTGATGTTAGCAAGCTAAATGTGAACAAAAGAAGAAGGAAATACATTTTAAAAGGGCACAGTTAATTATTCAAGCAGTCTTTTTTTAATGGCAAAAGCATTGTAAATTTTTTTTTTTTCATATTTTGGAAGTAATCAGAGAAAGCACATTTTCTGTTATCAAATTCAAATGTGTTCTTCAGAAGTTTAGGGAAGCTACTTACCCAGATAATGAGTAGAAATCATTTCATATGTCTTCTCTGACCCATTATATATAAAAGTAATACATAAATCAAGCTTAGAACAAATCAAACTAGCACTATAAATTGAATAATTAGTATTTCTGATGCCATATCTGTCTTTTGGTAGTTATTCTACAAAAGAGGTTTAATTTGTTGAATATATCAATCCATTAATCATTTATTAGGTTTTAATTATAATTACAACCTCCAAAATACCAAGTGAAAATATATATATACATTCATATTACTCTTCTCTAATTTGTATTTAAGTTCTCAAATCTTGTTCATATTTCTTCCTTTTTGCTGATAACATTGTGGAATGCCTTATTGCTTGTGACTTGCCATCGTTTTCATAAAAGCATAACCCTATTGATGTCATAACTTATTTCTGAGGTTGTTAGACATCATGTCATGGATTAGAAGGGTCTTTAATTTACGTAGCAAGAACACAGAAAGCCATAAAAAAATCTCAAAACAGCAAATCTAACTTAATTTGTTGTGACAGAAAGCAAAGATGAAGGAATTAAAACTGCAATGACTCTAATTTGAACTGTTGTAAATGTTCAGGCTTATGTGGGTTGAATTTAAATCACATAAAATCAAATTAATTTCGTTCATAGTCTTTTTTGAGAATTGTAACTTCACTCAATATATTTAAGGAGTTTGGTGAAAAGACTACTGGTGTAATAACAGTCACCTAGCAGCGTATTTGAAAAATCAAATCAGAAAGCAGATATAATTTAAGACAAATACAAAGCCTTTGTAAATTAAGCTATTTATAAATAAAGCTTGCAAGGCTGTTCAACCACCCATCCCTGCGCTCATCGCAGGAACAGTGAATCTCTCGCTTTGGGGCACTGCAGGGTGGTGGTCTTCTGGTGAGCACCACTGCATTGCACTGGTTTAGGACCAATACCCTCACTGGTGGTCGGTATTTCACATTGCACATCTACAATAACAAACACAGCCTCAGTGCTCTGCAGAGCTTCTCTGTGAAGTAATTTCAAATTAAGTCTTGGAGCACATCAGACAGCTTTATTGTTAAGCATGGATTGTTGAAATCTTCTTTATATCTGATGCAATGTGGCACTCTGAGGAACAGAAACAAGAAAAACAGTGTCTTTTTCTTAAGTAAAAACTTTATAGCTCATTTCTGCATTCTGGGAAGATGCACAGTATGAGCTGATAAATCCTCTGGAGTGTTTATGAATATGTGTATCATTTGCTGCAGGGGGAGAAGGGATTGGCAAGAGTGCTACAGATGTGATCCCATTTGTTTCTGCATAGTGACAACTGACAGCTTTAAAGAGAGCTCGCTTTTTTTGACTCTAGTTATCTGCTCGTATCACTCAGGTGAATATAGAGTTCTGATGATTTGTGTTAGGTCGATATGGCGTTTGATGATTCACATGAGTGGATAACCATGGACAAAAAGAAAGAGCTATCTTTAAAGAGATGAGAAGTAGTGCTGTTCAATAAAAACAAGATTCCTTTATTTCTTTCCATCCCATTGCCTTTGCTTTCTACAGTGGTGAAGGTGTAAAGATGAAGACCAGCTTTCAGACTATAACAAATACACTATAGATGTAAAGATTGTAATTCTAGAAAAGGTTGTTGCACAATGTAAAATAGGAGAATAGGGAAGAATAGGCAGACCTGAAATTATTCAGCTAATGAACCTGCAGATCTTTTGAATGCAAGGATAGCAATTTGACTATATCTTTACTTAACAGTACACTACATGCATATATACAAAAGCATCATTCTCTGGTATCACAGTTAAGTCACGCTTAACAGCCCAGCCACTATGGACTGAGTTGGCTTTCAGTGTAATACTAATGGTCATAACAAACTCATTTGGTATTCATATGGTATTAACCTCCATTCCCAAAGGTACTCTGTCATTCAGCAAAAGTGAAACTTCACTTAACAGATGCTTAAAATAAGATGGGCCCATGTAAATCTGTACTGAATTATGAACTGTAATATACAACAAGGACACAAGGCAATTTTCATGCTTTCAAGAAAAAGAGAACAGCCTAATTTCTTAATTCATGACGTGCTGCTGCACTCCAACTGATACACTTGTTTCGAAAATTACTACTTATTTATCTTTACTGGTCAAATGCTTCATAAGAGATGTCAATGGAAATCAGCTAGCTGTGCATCCACTTCACTGTGCTACCCTGTCTTTCCCTAGCTTTTTACTTTTCTCTTTTGCTGCCCTGTAATCTTCAAGGGTTTTCCTACTCTTTGTAGTTCATCAGAAAGGTTAATTAATGTAAGTGGAAGGCTACGTTAACATAGTAACTGGTAAACAAGGTAGCTGGTTCAGCTTGGGTTACTCTGTACAATATTGTATTGTGTTAGAGATATAGAGATATCCCTTCCCAGTCTGCTAATCTGTCAGTTTTTCCTTAGCACTGAGGAAGAAAGCAATAGTTACTGTGCCAAATGCAGTCTGCTATCAATTTGATCAGAATCGTTCAGTGAGTGTACAAGGCAGAAACCTGCACCATGTCACAACATTTGAGATATGCCCCTGCAGCATCCTAGTAAAAGTCTTAGTTGATGAAGTTACTCTCAGGATCCAGTTCAAAGCATGGCAGGTGAACAAAATAACCTCAGCTCCTCTGCAAGTTTATTCTGAACAGTTTCAAGGTTAGGAAAGCCTACGAGTATTTATCTTCAGTATTTTAGATACGTCTCTGTCTCAGGCAGCAGTATTACTTTAATTGAGAGCACCTGCCTTTTGCTCCTGCTGCCATGGTGACACAGCAGTTACAGAAATTAGTAAAAAGTGATCATTTCCCTCCTTCCTACTGTTTCCTTTGCTTTATTCCACTTACTCTGTGAAATGAGTGTACCATGTTTTCTCCTGTAGTGGTTTGGTTTGCTGCACTTGAATACAAGAGGGGATGTACCCAGTGGCTTCCGTTGAAACCCCCCTGGATGAGTGTTTCAGATACGCCAGTGCCTGAATTACAGGAAAAGTACTGCTGAATCTTTCTTTTCCAGTTACTCAGCTAGACAGTGATCTAGCCAAATCACTTGTCTGTAGTGGTTCTCACTCATTTGTGTAGGACTTTGACTGGAATGAAGTGTGCACAAGCAAATCTCTCTTCAAAGGAAGCTGAAACATTGACCTCTTCCTTGTACCTGTCCAAAATGTGAGCTAGTATGAAAAGTCTGGATTCACTTTGTGTTTTAAAATGTGTATATGATGCTTATTAGCATATTTTAGAGAGGATGTGGCATGAAACCTAGAGCAGCTGCTCAACTACTTTTTACCCTGTCTCATTCCATTTACTCGTATTAGCTAATGATTTATAATAGAGTTGCAGTCTCATTAAAATAATATTTTTGAGAACAAGTTTTAAAATCCCTTTTATATTTGGTGAAAATTGCATCCTCATGATTCCACAATATATATTGATTTACTTTTTTCATTGCAAAGTTATGGCAACTAGAGAAAGAAAAAAAAAATTAGTAGGAGAAGCTTATCTGCATATACAATACTGAGAAGGTTAAAAGTAGCAACTCAGACTCTCTTTTCCATAGCTTGCATTCATCGGTCAAACTGTAGTAGACTGTCTTTAGGATGCATTATAAATTCTTCTCAGAATAGTCCTAAGGCTTCTGTTTTTCTATTATATTTAATCATTGCAATCCTGGTTCTTCACTGTCTCAGCAAAGTCATAGGTTGTGACCTTCCCCTGTAACTTAAAATAAAGTGTATCACTTACACAGGTTCTCAGCTGTATAAGAAGGGAATGTACTAGATACGTTAGCAGGGGGCTTTGACTGAAGATGCGCTAGACTGTGAAAATTAAAATAGCAATGTTGATAAAAAAGAGATGACAAAATGTGAATGGAAATATAAGCTTGACTTTGAACAATCTTAACTGTGCACGACATAATACATAAACTGGAAAGATTCTGAGTTCTAAACAAGAAACTGGCTCTAGAAATTAAAAAACTTCATTGAGGAAAAAAAATATCTGTTGAGTTCTCAGTTCTTTCACCAATTTCTATAGCTAGCTGTTCAGAGTCAAAAGGGACATAGAAAACAAATCCAGGATTTAGTCAGATTTTATTGCCTTAATTCCAAACAACATGAAAACCCTAGTGCTCTGGGGCTTCCACATCTGGGGTTACTTTAATCTATTTCATGTCAGAATTCTCTTGGCAAGTAGAGTTTCACTTCTGCATCCACAAAAAAGCTCTGCATTACTTTTCTGAGCCAGCGCATGTAGGAGTGCAAGATTTATGATACCAGAAAGATGGAGTGCAAAAGCACGTGTGACTCGAGTTTAGAGGTTAAGACCCTCACAAGGAGAGTCTGAAGTTCCACCTTTGGTATCATGTCTGTGTCCATACTGTGCAGTGAACACTTAAATATAGCAAAAAATGGTATCAGCAGCAGGAAGTAGGGACAGTCTCTACCTTTTTACTCCACCAGCTGAAGGCCTTAGATATCAAGTTTTAGAATATTTTTTCCCTCTTTAAATGACCCCATTACTTTCACACTCTCTTCTGTCCAGAAGCAGAGTTTCTGCAGGAGTGATGGCAATTCTCTTTCAACTTCTCACCAGCTTGCAAAGATTAACCAACTCTAAACCGATCACATACTGCCTGATAGAAATGTGTAGTTTTATGTTTCTACCGTGGCTGTATCTTTTACAAAACTTTTATTTTGTTGTCTTAGTACTAGAAGTCTGTAACATGATTGCCAGATAATTACAGGACTGTAGTCATCTGAAAATTTTATATCTTGATTGATCAGTAGGATGTAACTTGATGGGCTACCTCTAAGGTAATAGTTAAAGTTTCAGAGTTTGGCAGTGTCAGGGACTGTAGCTCTGAAAAAGACATGAGTGTCCTCAGTGTTGACTCACCCATGAACACAGCAACGATGTGACAAAGAGACTGACACCAAGAAAATTATTGGGTGTAAAGCTGCAGGACTTTTTAAAAAACACAGAAAAAGAAAAGTGGATATCATGATGTGGGAAAAGTAAGGTAATGGGAAATGGACCACAAAATCTCACAGTTCCCTGTAAGTAATGTTGATATTCCACCATTTTTTTTAAGACATGGAGCACAATGGGGAACAAGGAATGACTCTATAACACAGTAAACTGTATCTTCTCTCAGTCTAGGTGACTGCTGCGATGGTGCACTACACAGGTGGAAGCAAACATTCTGAAGATAGATATTTTCAGAGAATATAAATATTAAATAGATATACTCAGAGAAGAGATGCCAGCAGTAATGCTGCTATTAAAACTTTCTAGTATAGGCATGGACTTTAATTGTGTACTGACTTCACCTCACTACTTCTGCACTACATTTTTTTCTGACAGACCTACTTCAGCAATGTATTTCTCCTTTACTATTTAGAGAGAGAAGGACTGTAAAACGGGTAAGTGTCTCAACTATGGAAATAAGCCAGAACCCCTTAAATTATGTGGGACTATAAATGCTATCTCCCATAGGATTTATATCACTTTGTAAGACCTGTCACTCTTTCTCCATAAAATTAGAAGGATGCTGATAATTACAGATCTGCTTACAACAGCAGCTCTACAACCTGATCTGAAATACTCTACCTGTGATGCACTGAGGCCCAACAGCTCTTCAGCAAAATCACTAGAAAAGGTAGGAAGTGTCAGTGGAAACCTTTGGGTTAGGTCATACACCAAGGAAGCAGTTGGTGGCTCACAGTTCTCATTCTTTCTCTGTTTTTGCCTTTTATTTAGCATCTTTATTACTATTACTTTTGTTACCATTACTATGTAAATTGTAAATAAATTTATCCAGCGACTTCTCTGAAGTTTGTTTTGTGTATCCTTTCTTGAATACAGCATTAATAAATGGTATTGTATTAAATTAGAATTGCTGGCTATTTAGGTGTGGGAAGCTCTGTCCTCTGCATGCTTTAGGAGTGACAGAACCTACCTTTTAACCAGCAAGCCACTAACTCAACTAATCTCTCAACACTTCCATACTTGAAAATTTATGCAATTTCTGTTGTTGTCTGTACAACATTAAATTACAAACTTGAGAAAAAAAGATTTGTGTATAACATCTTTAAATGTTGATATATTTTGCATCTCCCCTGTAGTGCTCAAAAGCTCGTGCCACGTTATTGACTGCTTTAATTTATAGAGAGGTAGGTAAGCTGAATGGATGGATTATGGAGATTAACTACTTGGATATAACTGAAGCCCTTGTTCTCTGTTTAAAGTGATAGTCTCCTTCCTAAAGAAATATGAAAATGACAGCACCTGCCCTTGTTGTTTGTTGTTAAGCTCATCTGCATTTTTTCAATTATGAAATAACTCATCCTAGAAACCCAAGGGAACGTGAATTATTAACTGAGCTAAGACACACTTGTACTAAAATCTAATGGGAAATCACAAGATTAATATCAACTGTGCAGTGAATATACCTTTTCAGTTTTATTCAGAAAAGACAGAGACTGCTGCTTATCTATGAATACAAAATTTACTGTATTTTAATGCATTGAATTTTATATACACAGCAAACATTAGTCTATGCAAATGACTTCAATGATTTTTAAGAATTAATAAAGATAAATAGACAATATAAAACAAAAAATACTTTATTATAGATGGAAGGCACTGGCTTTAGCCTGTTAAAATTAATAAAGATAAATAGACAATATAAACCCAAAAATATTACATATGGAAGGCACTGGCTTTAGACGGTGATGTTGGGGTTTTTTTTCAGAAAGAAGAAATTGTATCTATAAATTTGAAGCAAACAAGAGTTTAACACTACCAGGTTTGAGATTGTTCAATGCACTGCACTGGTCTATTGCACTGTTGTGTTTCTTTAGAGGAAGAGACTAAGCTCACCAATTTTCGATGGATAAAACCACCATTCAATAAAAACATAAAAGCAGAGCTAACCCTGGTTTCAGGATTACCTTATTTATATCAGTATCACTGCTTTACCTTGGAAAATTGGTGGAAGAGCTGATTGCCTGTGTTTCTTTTGTAATTCAGCATCTGAACAGGACTGCAGGAGTCTGACCATCAGTGCCTAGGATGTTTGTACATCCAAAGAATGCAATATATTTGCAAAGTTTTCAAGTTTTCTTTGTAGTGCGAAATTAAATTCAGTGGAATTGATTTTGTTTAGCTGACTTTTTCATTTTTAAATTTTTAAAATATTGATTAATCCATTTCACCAAGTCCAAAATACGTGCAAAATAATTTACAGACTTGCATATTTCTAGGTACAATTTCAACTACCTTTTCCAATTATGTTTTCAAGAATGTTTTATCATAGTACTTGCTCAATTGATTGGAATCTTTATTTCCAATAAAAGCATGTTATAAATAAATAGAAAAACAACTGGTAGAGCCTGATCTTTTGCAGTTTCATATTTGGATGAGAACTAATTCTACACAACCTCAGCTTTTTTCTCTTATTTTAAAAATAATTTCTAAGGAAATGTGTTTAGCAGGAAGCTTAACGTCATTAATTTACTAAGACTCCCTAATTAGCAGTACTGGAAAATAATCACTCCCTAATCTAAAGTGTCTCATTATAACTTTTTCAATATTGCACGCTATTAACTGAATCTGTGCCTTGTTAGCTTGAGCAGGGTTTACTTTCTGTATTTCAGATGAAGCAGCGCTCTGAAAGGTTTCTTGAGAAAGACAGTAGTGTTGGCAGATCTGGTAATGCTGCTTTATAATATAGTCTGCCAGACACTTAATACTTAAACCCTGCTTATAGAAACTTGATCCAGATCTGAGGGGACCATGGCCAGCCTCAGTGATGAGTTGGAAAAGGGAAATGAGCTCTCCGTGGCTATATTTTAGAAGCTGGACCATATATAACATATTAAGCTGTAAAAATGAGTGTGTTTGTTAGAAAGGAAGGGCCATAACTTTTTCTCTTTGCCTGTAAATTAATGTGTGTGACTGGAGGCAGACCCAATGGTAGGTGGAAACAAAGTAGGTAAGAAAAGATTCATCCCTCGGAGTTCATTTCTCAAATACTAATGCGAAGAAGACACTTATCTTCTCTGACTTTAGTCTCCTAAATTACCATTTCCATAAGACTATATGCAAGTCAATTACCCTTGACTTCAATATGGTCCTTAGACTTTGTACAATGTATACTGCTTTACAGGCACTCACCTGGCTGTTTAGTCCTCACGCTCCCTTTAAATCCTACTAATTACAACCTGTTTTCCTGCCGTAATGCATGTCTCTTTCTGTGAAATTCATTGGAACTGGACTGTGCCATGCAAGTCTCTTTGGCTTTCATTTTAACCCTTTGCAATGCCACAAAACAATTTCCTTGCAATCATTGGTCCTGCTCCTGGTATTTCTGAAGATAGTCAGATAAGGAATACAATGTGAATGGATTTGACGGCAGGAAGATTAACCAATGTGTGGGTTATGCCAATGTGTGTTGTAAGCTAACGTAATTAAGGGTACAACTTACCCAGTGAAGGATCATGCAAGGATATATGTGTGTGTTATTGTGTGGAAGGGTTATTGCTTTGTTTGCACCCAATACAACATCAACTCTTATTATGAGCTGACTATAAAGGCAAAATGTGTCTGTCAAGCTATTTTTAGCTGCTCTAAAAAATGGAAAGTGCGTGTACATGTACATATGTGCATACGTATAACATTGGATTTTTTTTTAACTGGAGGATATAACATAAACTATGTAAAGTAGTAAAACTAAAACCAAGCAAATGGTGTTATAATGAGATGGATACATTCAAGGTTATTCTGAGTCTTCCTAATGGCACACTGTGTCTTGCTATAGAAAAGATGTTCTAGCTGAACATCATAGCTCTTGAACCCAGAAGTGATTAATTGCTTTGGAAGGAGCAAAAACTTCCACTTCAGGGACTACGGGATATGATCCTTTTGTTTCTGTAATACAGGAGTCTTTCTGACTTTCAAAAACACAGCTATAAGGTTTTAGCCCTGTTTCAGGCAATGGAAAATCATCCTTTGAAGTTGTTGGACTCAGGATTTTGAGGAAAAGAAATAGGAAAGTACAAATTTGCTGAACTAATATTAGGTATTTTTCAAATATGGAACAACAAACAAAATACCAGTGAGAATTAATGGCTGCAGTATTTCCTGAATGACAGGTTATTGGCTGAATCACATTTAAAAGACACAGTGCAAACAAGGAGTACTTAAACACTAATTTATCTTAGTTTCTGCAGCATAGTTCCTATGAGTAACTATCTTAATGTTAAGTAGATCCCTACCACTAAACATTTTCCTGACATGATAGGTATATTGCATTGACCTCCTATCACTATCTCTGAGGCCTTCCCCTACTTCATCTCACATCAACCTTGTTCTTCCAACAGATATAGTTATTTTTCTGTTTCTGCAAAAAAGACTTAAGCAGGGTCCAAAGCAAAGCTGATCAAAATAACAACATACAGCTCTTTTGCTGATGACCAGCTATGTTTACTATTGAAGAAATCAAATTTCCAATGCAACCCACAATTGAAGAAGTGAGTAGGACCTTGTATCTTTTTGAATATCAGTGTTGCATGTGTCATATGCCACAGCGTGCTGCCTTCCCTGGTTTTGGTTTGTATGACACTCACCCATTCCACTGTGAGCCCTTGCATATGCTGTATGAACCACTGCAGCAGTTCAATGAAAACTCCTTCTATTCTGATTATACTACAAATTTCAAGGATATAAATCTATCAATGATGTACAAGAGAAGACCAAGTGGGATGATTAGATCTTCTACTGTATCTCATACTTCTGTGAGGTATATAAATGCTAAACCCTTACCAAATAACAACTTGCCTAATTAGTAAAAATTCATTGCCACCCCTATTGTTTCAATTAAAGAAGCTATTTTTCATTTCCCTTCTGAAACCATCTTGCATAAAATGATTGGAGTAGAATGCCAGCTGCATTGCCCTCCTGAGAAAATCCATAGAGATTTTACCAGCATGAGATGGGATCATTCTTCTGCGGGTGCTATGCCTACTGAAACCCATCATTAGTATTTCTAAAGTGTTCCAATTATACAGTGTCACTTCCAGTTATTAAAACTTCTCCTACTTTCAACTTTTCATTAAGGGTTTTTTTTGTGTGTTCCCAGGCAGGGATTGGGTTGCAGAGAGCAGAGGGAATTAGTCTATTTGTTAAACGGGTGATGATGGCTGCTATTTTTTATGAGACTTTAAGTAAAACCTAGGTAAGCTGTTTATACTCTTAGCTGAGTGCCTTATCTGTTATTTAGGCTGTTCCTCATGCCTCACCTCTTCTCCTTGCAGACTTAGAACTCTTTTTGCAACATGACCAGACTACAGTGGGAGAGCTAGAAGATGTTTTCTTGCTCTAAACCTTGGGGTAAAAAGCATTCCTACTGCTTGGGATTGTGGCTACAGTTAAGAAGCCAGGCCTCCCAAATTCTGGAGCAGGGCTCTACACAGTAAACTATGATGTGGAAAGCATGCATCCTCTTTTCAAGAGGTGACTTGAGACAGCAGAGTGTGCTTCAAGTGATGAGTATTCCTAAAAAGCCCAGAGACTTAGTCACAGAACCAGACATTCACCTGAGAGTGCCACCGTGTACTTGCTTAGCTCATGCAAGACCAGAGTTCTTCTGGGGAGAGTGCAAATGCAAAGCTTTAATCACATAAGCAATGTTTTTGTGTCTCATGCTGGTATCTGGGATACTCCAGTGAGGTAAGTGGAATATCTGGGATCACTCAGGTGACTGAATTTCACTCACATGCCTCTGGAAGCTGCTAAGTGCTCTTTGGACCTCGCCCCAGCTGCTTCACATAGCACAGAAGTGAAATTAAGTGAAATTGCTCACTGTAAATTATTTACCAACATTAGCTTTAGGAAATGTCACTAAACTTAAACCACAGTAGGTGAGGTGCACTATGAAAAGGGAGATTTTTCAACAAAATGGCAGTTTTATAAATTATACTCTTAAGAAGCTGCAGGCTTTTATATGCACTATCATGTTTAATGCTCAGTTTGGCCCCTGCTCTTCAAGCAGTATTATACCAAATTTTTCTGGGCAGCCATTGCTGCACTTTTCTCATCTGTTTAGCCATCCAGGTCCTGTGGTGGCATATACATGATATATCATAAAAAGAGAAGTGCCTGGCCTTTTCTCCAGGCTGCCGCATGCAGGGCTGGGGAGGCAGCAGGGGAAGAAGCAGCGTGCTGGAAAGGTTTGTAAAACCACTGGGCAGCATCGCTTTGTGCTGCTAAAGGGATCTGCTGCAGCTGGAGGATAGAATTAGCTTCCTTTGGAAGAGAACAAAGAAAGGAGCTGACATTTAATCAACAGGGAAGAGAGAGGGAAATGAAGTAACTATGGAAGGGCACAGTTGATATTTCCACTAATAATTCTGGCAGCAGGCAATCTCATTTGAACCGTATTCTCTCCATTAAAAGACTACCCCAAGAAAACAAAAGAAAAAAGCTACTATGAAAGACATTAGCAGGGACCCAGTCGTGGCTGACTCGAGAGTAGATGGGTCCAAAATCTTGATCCCTGCTTGCCAAGGAGGTGACGGCTGAACCTGCAGCCCTGGTGCCCACAGGGCTCTCCCTGCACACGTTCCTGAAGGGCACGTCTCTGAACACAACCCAAGGGTGCTGGCAGCTGTTACAGGCCAAAATGTCCCATGGGAACACTAAAAGGCTCCATAAGACTAACCTTGTGAATTCCCCGGTGGCGTATTAGACATACTTGTGCAGCGCACGTGATGAATCCCCAGCCAGGGCACCGAGGGACATCCTGCCTCCGTAGAGAGTCACTTGGGAGCCTTACGGAGGCAATGGATGGGGCTGTCTAACTACAGACAGCCTTGGCTCCTCGTTAGTGACTGATTTTTCTTCTCTTAGCAAACAGCCTGCGGGAGATAACTAGCGTTTCAGGCAGTAACCTGCTTCTGAGCTGTGCCTGCCACAGGTTCCCATGTTCCCTGCTGGGAGCAGGTCCCCTATCGCAACACTGACTGCAAATGCAGATGAGTGCACATCATACTTTATATATACATGGTCTTCAATACTTCTCCATTTGCAGACCCTAGATATGGCAAGCTGGTGTATCTGAATTTCTACTTGGTGAATTTAAACCTACTGATACTAGGCTGGCTTTTTTTAATCTGCTGTTTGATGAATAATTTAAGTCAGCATGTCCATTTTTATAACTGCTTAGTGAACTGGACCAGAGTACCAATCTGGCTGAAAAGCAACCTGCCTAAAGCAAATCAGTCAGGGTTGCTCCTCATTCTGGCTTACCAAGTAACCACATAAACATTTGTGCCAGAACACTGCAAAAGGTAATTTGGGGACAGAAATGAGTGGCTGGGTTGCTTTTTTTGCCAGAAGTGCTGGCTTATGATGATCTAAAGCATGTGCTGAACTGTAGCCTTCATTGCCTATTGTGCAGCGCCTTCAGCATAGATCCCAGGCTGTTGGGATTTTTTTAACCACAGCATGAAAACTACTGCCCTAAGCATAAAACAAAGCAATGGCATGCCCTTGTGCTGACTCTGAATCCTTGTGAGCAAAACATGTTGGGATAAACTGCTCCTCTGGCGGTGTTTCTGGTGGATAAGACATTGTGTGAGTACTACCTGGGTTGTATTTAGTGGGCACAGCTTATATGAAAACCGGTAAACACAGTGACCCATGCAGCCAGAGGATTCTTCCAAGAGCATGATTTAATGTGGTCTGTTCCTCAGAGTGTTGTTCTGAGCTCTTCTGTGAAGGACCACGTGGGGACATACGATGTTCATAAAGTGCTCTTTTGAAAGCCATTGCATTCCAGAAAAGACGGAGGGCTCTGTGCCGAAAACGGGAGAAGATGTCTCAGTACTATGCAGTTACAGCCAGAGACACCATGGTGGTAAGGGACCCCTGGAATAGACCCAAGCTTTCAGAGTAATATATGCCCACCATCCCCATAAATTCCTCCTTTCTCAATTTCTGCAAAGCAAAAATTATGAAAAGTACTTGGCAAGAAGTAGAAGACTTTGTAGAAGTAACCATATAGGGTGCTTAGCCTTGCTAGATTCAGTCCTCAAAAAGCATAATTTACTGCCAGCTCCAAACCATCATTGTTAGTATGCTACTAAGTGACCATATGCCTCCAAAAAAGACACTTATACAAGTTGTTTATGACCTAATTCTGCCACCCTTGCTCATGTTGACTGCTGCTTTGCTCCACCAGTAAACCCAACCCCACAGACTCACGGGGCTGCTCACAGAATTAGAAGCTCCTAATTTCCTGATGGGTCAAATTGGCAGAATCAGGTTTTGGACAAGAGAACAAGGGGGAAGAATGTTTCCTCATTTCAAATGCATTCCTCAGTTTGAGTATGCCAACAGATGGAGTGGGGATTAGTTATAAAATAATGTGGCCTCTTAGCTTATGTAAAAAGCAGTCTTGATGTGCTGGGGATTTTCTGATGGCTCATTAAATGTACTCATGCAAACTAAAGGATGCTTACAGTATAAGTAAAATGCTCATCTTCAGTGAGTGTTTGCCTTTGATAGATAATGCCGGGGTGATGTATACATGTTTAGAGAAACATGCAGAGAAATGTTGGCAAAGAAATAAAATCTGTTATTTGTTCTTTATAATCTAGCTTGAAATTCTAGCTGTTGATGTGCGGCAGGAGTTACTACTGCTCACTATGTGTTTCACATCCCGCTGAGGCTGTCTACATGGCCTTTTGCAGACTGACATATGTTTCCTCCGCCTTTGCGCTGAAGCAGCAGCCACGTAGCTGTGGCTCGCGTACCACACAGGGCAGCGTTCTGCTCCAGCTGCACAGCAGGGTCCAAAGTGCAGGGTGCATGTTACTGCAGCTCGGGGCTGATCCAGCTCTGTGGCTTGCAGTCTCAGTGTGCTCCTTGCCAGGCTCCGTTAGACCAGGGTCCTAGCTCCTGTAGCTGGACAGGCCAACAGCCTCAACCTCTGAGGATACAGGTAAAATGCCAGATCAAAATTATTACTTTTACCAGTATAATATATACAGTGAGGGCAATATTTAGCATTAGGCATTCCTACAATGCTGACTCTGTTGTTCCTCTCCCTTCTTCTCCAGCCCCCAAGTGAGGGGGCTACCTCCAATTTTGCCCACAGGGCTCTTTGGGACTCCTTATGAACCTCAGCCAAGGACTGATATGGGTGACAAATGTCTGGGGGAAGGCAGGATTTTTCTGTATTTCAACAAGATCATTTCCTTGATTCAGTTCACAGAGGCAAACACATTTTAGATCATTCTGTAAGGGAATGAGTCCTTATTCTCAAGCTGCAGAAACACCAGGGTCTTATTGCTCTTAACCAAGAAAACTGCACTCTATACAAATGCTGCCTGCTCTTCTCAATGCCATCATTTCCTAGCTAATCTTCAACTGGCAAGCTGACTGCTGCAGACGAGCACTATTGCTGGCCTGCTGCACAGATGCTGAACTGATGGTACCAAGATGCGTTCCCTCAGTTAAAGGTGTTCTGTGCTTCAGGAGGTACTATAAAGATGAGAGTCCTACACAGCTCCACAGCAAAGAATTTCATATGTGAGGCATGCATTGCAGGGCTGGAAGCCAGATGAGTTGAGGGGTCCTGCTAACTAGAAGTAAGGCAGAGTTCTGTTGCTGCACAAGCAGTCAGATCAGTCTGAGTTTGTGACAGTGCCTGGGAAAATTTTTCCCAATAGGTATCATCTGAAATTTTATATAGCACCAATACTATGACTTGGTATCTATCTTACATTTGCTGGCTGTCTCCAACTATTCTTTGCAGTGGTAGAAAGGCTTTAGTATTTAGGAAGAATGGAGGAATATCAATACAGTCTTCAAATTCATAAAGCTCATTGTTAATTCTTTTTCTCCCTCACATATACACACTGACTGAACTCAGTAAGTTCCCTAATTATTCTTTTAAATAACAGCACTTGACAGTTTCCCTGAGGGCTATGTAACAAGTGTGGCTTTGCAATAAGAATGGTGTCATTATAGATTAATAGCTGCAATAATGCATATAACAGCATTAACAGGATGGGTGAACTAATTTAGGTAAAATGGATGGGGTTTTGCTTTTGTTCACCCACCTTTTGTAACTTAGATTTTTAAATGGTTAGACAGGACACAGGAAAAGACAATTCTTGCCCCCATTCTCCTTGTATTTTCTCTTTTTCCTTGACATTTTCTTTTTCAGCTCTACATTGGGTTCTCCTGCTTCCTCTTCTTCTTCCACTTAAGATCAGTTTCTTCACCAAAAGAAGGACCAACAGCCTTTTACATATCCTGATGCTTAGTGTGCAAAAGGAATAACCCCACTAAAGCTAGTATTTACTCAACACTTCCCCCATGATACTTATATAAACCAAGTAAGTGTATACTCTGGGTTTTTATGCTTTTATTATGCCCATTTTATAGAAATAATGAGGGGAGAGGAGGAAGGTCTATTTCAAAGCACATCATTGAACAGCTCACTACTACATTAACTTCTCAAGGACTGCAAGCACAAGTGTGAAGCAAGCCCCCTTCTTGCAAGCAAAATTATATTTCTTATGTGTCGGATTTAGGTGGTGAGGACTAAAGGCTGAACTGACAGAGTTCAGCCTCCCATGCTGTGCAGAGAAGGCAGAGGAAGCCTGATTGATATCTATGACTGTAAGTCCGAAATCTGGTGTTTACTCACAGAATTTTGGTACTGTGTCCCAGATGAAGTTTACAGATGACTACTAGATGACTGCTTTGCTTTGTCCTCTGTGAGTCAGCCGATGCATCTATGACAACAATCAAATATCTGCACTGACTTTGACAACTTTACTCTCTAATTTTCCTGAGATCCTCTGCAGCAAAGCTTCTAAACCTCAGGTTTGTTTTGCAAATCTGAACTTGCCACATTAGATCTCATGTATTCCTTAGCCTACACGTAATCTACAGGGGAGTATTTTGCAACTTTGCCAAAGACCCAGCAGAACAGATGACAAAATTTCTGGACCTTACTAGGCCAGAAAACACTTGCTAAATGAGTCAACAACCCCCAAATTTTCCTACTATGAGTTTTTTGTAAGAAAGTTTGGATTCTACTCATATTTATGAAGCATTACTTATATTGAAGGGGGAAAAATTGATGGATTCCAGCTTGTATGAGCAAGAAAAACTAGGAGAAAATTAAGGCAGAGTATCTTTTACTGGAGCTTTACTAGATGACTACACAGATGACCATCTTTACAGAACCGCAGCTGAGGAGAAACACCAGATTAAAGAGTAACCCTGTGGGAAAGTTGGGTGAAATTGCAATAAAAGGAGGAAGAACTATAATTTGATGTGGGAGAAACAATGTTTTGGATAGAAAGTGGCAGGTAGGAACAGAGCTAATATTTAATAAGGGAAAAGGAAACATTTGCAGAAGAATGTTGCAGAAGTTTATTATTTTCTTTGTACAGGATGTTTCGAAGTAAGTTTATAAAAAATACATTTGGAAAAAACCCCCACAACATACTGAGCTTCTGAGCTGGAGCACTAAACCTTTTGGAGACTTATGTCTTTATGAATTATCTCACAGCTGCTTGTTACATTTAATTTTAAAGTCGATTCTTATTTCCTGATTAGTATTCCAGGCAGGACTTTTCCTTGCATGATCATTTAGTTTAAAAGAAAATATAAGCTGCTTTTGTCAGTTAGTTTTTCACGTATTTAAGTGTTTATGCCGTGACCCCAAAAAACTATGTATGATGTTACATTTGAGGCTAGCTTAGGAGATGTCACGTTTACTCTGGTTCTCTGTAAATTCTGTATGAATGCCGTGTAACACTCTGTCCTTGTGTGTCGCTCTTACTTGTTCCTCCTTTTTATTTAGTGTATCTTACAGAGCCTACAGCAACCAAGCAAAAACTACAGGCAGACTTCTCATGAACTGTAAGCATTTCTCCCACATCACATTATTACTGAAGTACAAAAAATGTTCCTGGCTATTAGAAAATCATTTCACATGTGTCAACATTTAGGGAAGAGTTACGGGTGCATCTTGCAACGGATAGGATACAGTCATGTCCAAACAGATAACTGGAATTATAGGTCGTTGCAGAGAGAGAATTTGGGGCTGGGATCTCTGTTAGGTCTGGATGACACATGGGGCTGTCAACGGCTTCTCTGCAGCCAGCAGAGCACGGTGGTATATGTGCACGCTACCGAGCTGAGCACGTTAATGGGGTGCTTCAGAAGTATACTGTAACAGCCACGGTTTAAAGCATCTGCTGGATGTCTTGTCAAGCTTCTGCCTGCCTGCATGTTAATTTTTTGACACATCTATTAGCCCTACCTTGTACTCTGGGCAAACTGCGTTACTTACTGGAAGGACACGGGTAACCATGCGCAGGACTGCGTGCTGGAGAAGAGGGTTCAGAGGAGAGTGTGTTCAAAAACATGTTACACTGAAATGTGCCCTTTAGGTAACAAGAAAGGTGCTTTATTTTCCCAGATGCCTCATTTTGTGTATTGCCGAAAGGTATTTTTTAATATAAAACCTCTTCACGAGGAGTTCAAGTGCATCTCAGTCACCGAGACCGAAACAAGAAGTTTACAAACACCTTTCAGAGATGCACACGGTTTCCCGAAGAGCTGCCGTTAATCCGTGCTTACTGCGCATTCCCCAGAAAAGCGGGTATTTTAGGACACCGCCGCCGGGGCCCTGCGGGCACTACCAGGCCTCCCCGGCTCCAGCTGACTGACTGGCCCCTGCTCGCACCCCCCAGCCCCTTCTGTCCCCCCTACCCCACACCCTACCCACCTGCGGGTGCCCGGGGACAGCCTCTGCCGTGGGCCCAGCTGGGTCTGGCCTGGCCCCGGGGTCCCCGGGGGCTCCTGTGGCCCTGGGAAGGGCAGGGAGCCCCGCAGGCCTGCTGGGGGTCCCCCCTTCCAGGCCTCCCGCCCCGTCATGGCGTGCGGCCGCTTGGGGCCCCGCGTGGCTCGCACACCGTTGCTGACCGCCGGTTTGGCTCTGCGGTGATGGGTGTCTTTGTAGAAAGTCGTAGTTAATGTTAATTAACAACTCATTAACGCATTAATTGACATAATAGCGGTTCCCGAATGTTTCCAGGAGAAAAATCCTCTAAGCATAAGGAATAAGGATGTCTTTTTATGGCTGGCGGTGGAGCGTGAGCTCCTCCACAGCTTTTGCTGTGCTTATGTATACGTGTGTGTGTGTATATATATATACATCCCCCCCTGTATATAGGCAAGGCATGGCTACTGCTGTGTCTAAGAGTTTGCATGGGGACGCCATCCCCTACATCAGTCAAGGCACTTGTAGGCACCCTCTCCTCTTTTCAGCAGCCTGTTTTCATGAAACCTATACAAGCCTTCCTTTTTTTTCTTTTTTTTTCCTCTTTCTTTTCCCCCTAGAGACGACTTTGCCAAATTTGGCAGCAATTCTCCAAACAGCTGATAAGCTACAGCACACACACACGTTTCCACAAGCGGTTGCATCAGCCTGGCTTCCTCAGGAGCCAACCTGCATGCCAAGACCATTTCAGCAATACCTACCATGTAAAAAAATCTGTTTCCTCCAAATCTGAATAAAACTGAGCACTTCCCCCCCCCCCACCCCCGACAATTTTCTGGTTAGACAAAATAGTTTGGATGAAGCGTGCTTTTCCAAAGAAATGGGCAGCTCGAATACTCTGTGAAGTGCCACGTGCTGTCAGTAAAAGAAGAGGGACAGCCCTTTCCTCCCAGTCCTGCTGCAGATTTTAAACACATAAATAATCCTAGCGCCTGTAACAGGACCTCTGCCATTGTCGCACCGTTGCACACCAAAGTGCTGGTTGCAAGGTGATAGTCTGTGACTGTGTCTCAGTTTGTCAGATACTGACATGTCCATCCTTTCTCCCATTGTTTGTTTGACATTGTTTAGTTAGACTCTAAATTTTTTGATCTTCCAGACCTAGGAAGCAGAAGTTATTTTCTTACACTTTTTATAACTGTTATGTCTACATAATATATGAAAGAAGCATCAGATGTTAAATATGGAGAATAAGTATGAAGAGCTGTAGTTAAAATCTTACTGTGACTTTTCCCTAGACAAAGAGGATAAAATTGTAATAGTATCAGAATCCTTCATTCTTACAAGAGAGCTGAATTCCCAGGCTGGCCAGTGGGTAAACCGTGCAGCATGAGCTTTCTGTATTATGATGAGATTGAAAGACTCAGGTTAAATGCAAAGCTGAATCCTTCAGGGCAAAACTGCAATCTTCTTGAGAATTTCTTCAGTCCAAAGAGGAAAATTTTCTGCATCATTAAGCAGAAGGGAAAGCTTCGTGGCTCTTCTTTGGAATATCTGAAGTCAAGATCTTTTGTTATATCACAAATATATGCACAATAATGCACAGGCAGTAAAATCCATTCTGATTGCTGGTACAGGGAAACATATGGTCTTGAACAACTCACAAAGAAAATGAGCAGAGAGAAGCAGAAAGAACTCTTTGCAGCATAAAAAAATAAAATGACAAACAATAATTTGATACACTCCCCCCGCCATCCATGCAGGCTTTTAAGATGGCTGACAAAACACTGCCTATATTTTATTTCCCTGTTTTCCTCTTATGTGCAAATCCTGGCTTCCTCTGGGAGAAAGAAAGAAAATATTGCCATAACAAGGGAGATGGTAGAGAAACATGGGGATGAGAAAAACAAATATGAAAGGTTTAAATTGGTATGAAATGCAGTTCTCCAGTTGAGCATTGTACAGTATTTAGACATCTGTATTGAAGCCTTTCGTAGTCAATCCAAAGCCCAGACATAAATTCTGATTATGTTTTACATCAAGAATTAGGATAGACATTATGGATTGGCTGCCTCTTAACAAAAATCTTGAAAGAAAGAAAGATTTTTTGGCAAGGAATGTATTATCTCTTAAATGTTTAAGTATACAGTACAGAAATACATGTGCTAAAGACAAAATACAGTCCTGGAGCAGTCTAGAAAGAAAGGAAATTACAGATAAGAAAGCAAAAGGGAATTATTGATGTACCAGAGTTTCGAGGGGTGGCAGACCTGAAAAATTAATGTCTGGTGTCAGCATCTGACTCACTGCACAGTGAAGCAAGCTGAAGATGTATATGATCTGAAAATATCTGCACTAGCTCAGAAATTAGAAACAACATAAGCATATCAGCATAGTCCTGTACTGGAAATGCTTGACCTTATCTTGTAGATTAATCGGAGTATTATATAGCTTGTGCGCAGCACTGCGTCGACTTTTAGCTTCTCCACAGCACTACATTGACTCAAGTATATCACTGCTCATCTAGCCTGGGTCATAAGACCAGAAGTGCCCCAAAGTCAAGGAGACTTGACATGCAATGGGAGCTAAAGTATCGGGATACAATCCTGTAATGATGGGGGCTAAGAAATCTTGAGACCATCAAACCCTGGAACTGGTGGGAGGGGATGGGGACTGCAGATGACAAATTGCTACTGAAAAAAAGGAGGTAAGGAGGCAAGGGACCATTTCCAAAGGAGAAGGCACAGTGTGATAACAATCATCTCAGGTCTGACAGCAACGGATACACCCTTCTGACAGGTTTTTTTCCCCCCAGCAGAAGAAGGCAGAAAAGACACGAAAGAACTTCTTCAATGCCAGATCTCAGTCAGAAACAGTGATGAACTGTGACCTTATCAAACTGCAGGAAATTACACACCTGAAAGCCTCTCTTTCTCAGAGCAGTGAACATGTCTACAGTGGATTAATAATTAGAGAACACTGTGTAATGTCTACCATTACGTAGTTATTAAAATAATTTATTACTTTTTAAATGCATCAGCCTTTCAGAGAAATTACTCCTCTCTCCTATCTACGTGAAATTTCTGCCCTGTTCCTAAAGATTCATCCCTGATAATACAAGATTTATATGTATCAGATATTGCAGCTTTAAATATCAAATCTGGATGCAAGGCTCTTGAGTGTTAGAAAGAGACAGGTCAGTTATACCTGTTTTTTAAGGAGGTTCATCTCTCTAAAACAGTGGTAGGAAAGTTATTAAAATTATAGGAAATATAGTATGTGCACATTAAGTACAGAAAAATATGTAATTAACACTCTTTATTACCAACATTATGTAAGCATTTTAATAAAGTGAAACTCTAGCAACTTTTATACAGACCACACCTCTCCTTTGGTAAGTTAGATAAATGAAGATGTCAGCATTCTTTTCTAACCATTCTCTGTAAAACCACCTCATCTACATATTCTTTGTAACATGCTTGCACTGTGTTATTCTGCTGGTTAACGCTACATACATGTCATTCCATCACCAACATTAGAGTCACAGAGTTCTGAAATGATTTTTTAAAAAAAATAGTAAAAAGCAGAGCTGGATTTCAGCGATGTTTTATAAAGTCTCTTCACATGAAAACATCTGTGTTGTTTTTTTTTTTAATTTAACACATGCTGAACTACCAAATCCTGAAGGGTTTTCTAGAAGGTTTTTTTTGTGTGTGGTTTTTTTTTAACTACTCCATTAACAGATATTACACACTCTTTTCACGCTAAAGACAACCCACTGTACATTTTACAACAAAGGTTCTACCTTGGTTCTGCTTTGTTGTATCAAGTAGCCTGGTGTCTGTTGTGGGAACTAACTTTTAGATAGCTGTCTCAAAAACTTAATTGTGGCTTATACCTTCATAACCATTACAAACAGAAGACAAGTAAATGCATAAACGCAATCAATGAGTCTAAGCAAAAGGAGCTTCTCAAAAGAGTAGTATTCTATGCGAATAGTGCTGTGAGATTCCAGGACACTGGGATTTAAAGGTGAGACAATCTCATGTGTTAAAAGTCTGTTTGGATCTTTTTGGAGGAGCTTTATATTTATTCTTTTAATTTTCCTCTCCCTTAGAAGTCTTGGTAATTGCTTTCATGGTAACTAATACACTAATTTCCCTAGGCAAAGAGATCAGAAAATAATTAAAAATAGTTACCACTCATGTTTTTAAAACCTTTGAAACATTTCTTTAAAATAGCTGTTGCTGATCTTGAAGCACCTGTTCTGGATAAGACAAATCTGATTAGAGTCAAATATCTGAGTGTGTTTTAATATGGTGATCATTTTGAACATGGACTTCAATAGAACACATAGCCACATGAGAAGACAGGAATTGTTCACACGACGTCTAAATTGGGTAGGGATGCTGGGAGCCAAGGATAGATTGTCTTGGCAGAGAAACTGTCAGACTAGAAGGCTCTTGCCAGTGTTGTTACTCAAATATTAGTATTGAGCTTGAACTTATTTAGAATTATTCATGAAATAGAGCAAAAGAGCAGGACTATGCTAACAGAAACTGCTACTAATACAAGGTTGGGAGACATTAATGCATACAAGGATGAGGAGGTAGTAAAAGAAGTTTTGTATGGCCCTGGGAATTGTAGGAATGGGGTAGAAGATCATGCAATTAGGAACTAATAATAAGAAGCTTGGTTATAATCCAGGACCTCATCATTTGGAAGGCTGTATAGGAAAAGAAAAATTTGAGGTATTACTTGGCCATGCAAATGACTGTGAACAGCTAATGAAAAGTAACTATTAAAATATCAAATGTGATCATGTAAGATTTTCCTAGTAGAGAGGAAGAAGCACCATTGCTTCTGCACCCAGGAAATATCATGTATAGTATTATGTACATTCCTGAAAAGGAGAATAGAGAATTAAAAATTCATCCACTCCCAAGCTATTGTCAACACAATTTTCTAATTGGGCTGACCTGTGAAGTGAAGCAACGAAATTACTTTCTATGATCCTAGCATTGGCAGTACTGAAGCTAGATTCAGAAAGAGGCACATCTGTCCTACCTACTCACTCATAAAAAGCCTGCATCATCTGGCCAGGTGTTTACAGATTGTTGCAGGTGACTGTGGAAAATAGAGATAGCTGCACCTTTTTGATGAAACAGTACATGTGGTGCAGTATTCCTGTTAAATCTTGGCTTCATGTGTGATTCAGTCAATTTCTTTCTAGTAGTGATTGCCTTTTGGTTGGTAATTAGGGCACTTTCCTGGCTTGCAAGGGCATGTATATAAGCTGTAATGTGTGGTGTAAGGATCTGAGCTCTCAGAGATCAAAGTGGTAAAGCCACATGAGACAACGCAGCGTTGCTCAGATGCTAGTGCAGACAGCTGGGTGTCTCCACACTGGCCCTCCTGCCCGTCTGGATCTGATCCGAGCATGTGTGCAGGCACTCTGGCTATTCCTGCACCTATGGCAGGGCACTTACCAATCGGGATTTGCAAACAACAGAATCCCTCTGCGAGTTAGCCCTGAGTATTTATGCATTTACTGTTCTCTGAATAATTTGCTTTAGGGACTGGGATGCCTTCAGGTTATTATTGGTTCTGGTAGAGGAGATAGATGGCCTGAGGGATAACAGACAATCTGTGTTATGAAAACCTGCTAAGGATGGAGGATAAAGACTGAAACAAAGATATTCATTAGCTCTTGTCAAGTTCCAGAGAGTTCTTACTGGGTGAGAGTAGGAATATATAATGAAATGTTTCTGTCCTTTAATAAAACAACCAACGACAGCTTCATGACTGTCTCACCATCTTTGATGAAGATCTCCTGAGTTGTCTCCAATGGAGAGGTCCATGTTCCACAGAGGCTGCTGGTATGGCCACCCCTTCTGGTGAATGTTGCCTGCACAAAATGTGGCTGAAAAATTAGAGTCAGCACAACAGTTTTTTCTGATGAGATGTTGAGATGGACAGATGTCAAAGTACCTTTTCAGAATCTGAATTACACTTCTTGGATGGCTGATCTAGTTGGGATGAAATCTCTGCTGAGATATACTCCAGCTGGTCAGGAAATGGTCCTGTATATTGTTTTATTTGTAAGTAGAATTCAATCACTGAAAAAACCCAAACACCAACAAGAAAAACACTTTCAGTACAGAACTTTAATCAATAAAAGAATGGAGGGATAGAGTGATATAATCTCAGTCTGTCTTTAATTTTATCTTTTATACATTACAACAAATAAACTCAAATGATCTTTAAAAGAAATTACACAGCTGTGTTGTAAGATGGAGAGGTGGAAGAAATATTTTTCATCCTGTTGAAAGTAAGCCATGGTACCAGCATTTCAGTTCTCAGCAGATTCTGTTTTCCTTTAATTTAATACATTTCTAAAAATATATATTTTCATGGATCATTGATTTCTAATTCCTTTCTTTTGACTCTGAATCAGGAAGGAAAAGTATTATCCAGAATAACCTTATTTTGATTTAGGACTCTTTTTGGCATACTGCTTTAGGCATGAAAAATTATTTCCATTTTCTTTCTACTCATTTTCCCCCTTGTCACAGAAAGGGTCTTAAAAATCTGTCTGATTCATGTTATCATGCTGCTTCCAAGAGATGGGGTCCTGTCTTCCTCAAACCCGCAGCACAATAGCAAATGTACCACATTTCCAGCCTCAGATGAAATCTAACAAAGACATAGATGTCTTTGCCAACAAATCCAGTGAACTTTCAAATATGACATTTCCAGGGGACGAATCAGAATCAGAAGAGTTAGACTGCTTACATCTAGAAGTCCTCTGGAGGAAGTCTGGAGGGCTTTTTACATCTCTCTGTGCAGGGATGAGTCACTGCATTGCACTAAAGGCAATCTATTCATATCCACTGAAGATGTTTTGGGGATACAG
The DNA here is from genome assembly GCF_964188355.1 of Buteo buteo. Taxonomy (NCBI): domain Eukaryota; kingdom Metazoa; phylum Chordata; class Aves; order Accipitriformes; family Accipitridae; genus Buteo; species Buteo buteo. Next base: position 13,270,602 of record NC_134195.1, on the reverse strand, counting down.
GCAAAAACAGGTAGAAGGAGGTAGATAGCTGTTCGAAACAATGAGTGAGAATCCTGGCACTCTGCAGGGATATTAATTTTATTAATTTTCTTTGAAGATATTTGGTTAGCAAAATCAAATTAATTAACACACGAGGAAATAAAGTTACTACAGTTTGCTTCACCATGTGCTGTGAAAATACAAAAATTACTTTCCCTACTACTTGATACATGTCTATGAAATCACTTAGATTATAACCCAATTTACTTCCATGAAAAAAGATCAAATCCTGAATGTTTCTAACAGTGATGATTATTTCAGTCTTGCTATGGTCAAAGAGGTTTTGCATTTCCAGAATTCCTAGGTATAATTTATATCACCAGTGAGCAAAGCTGTAAATACCTTTAGGAGGTACATGGAACACAGCTGGCACAAGGAGTAGGACAGGAGATAATACATGCTAAAATTATAAGATTTTAACTTTAAACTGTTACAATAAATTATAAATTCTAAAAATATAAAGATTAATATTAGACCTTAACTTTTCACCAGTATTGCATCTTCTCTGTCAGACTAGTGTTGACTGTTAAAATAAGTCTTGGGGAAATAAATCAGTGGGCAAAACGTGGAGATGGCAACTGAAGGCCAGGATGTATTCACTTCTCCTGTTGTTGTTCAATAATAAGATAAGTATGCTTCAATAATAAGATAAGTATGTATCAATAATGACCAGGCTGTTCATGCTTTTCACCAGTGAAGTATACAAAATGTATTGGTGGATCTATATATCTGTATCTATACCTATCAGAAAAGAAGATTTGTTCATCATTGAACGACAGCTGTTAGACTGCATTAGCAACACAAGAGCATTTTGTCATTTTCTCATGCTAATGAAAGCTTTAGAGAGGGAAATGTAGAACAATGTGAAACACTTGATGTATGCAAATATAATTATTTAGATTGGAATCTGGCCAGACAGCATAAGCCCATATACACAAACACAGCACAACTCTGTCCAAAGAACAATAACTGAATTTTGGAAAAGTGATAGCTACAGATGAGTTTTTGAAGCTATGACTAACCATCGAGGCTTTATTCACACAGTTTGTAATTTTGTCTAAAACTCTGACTTGATTTATAACCTGATTATCTATTCATACCCTTTCATTAACTGATGTGCAATTTGCCATTACATTCATAAACCTTTTCCGACATTGATTTACTATTCAGCAAAGCAGTGATTGAACAAAGCTAAACTAAACTAAAGTTGAATAATGCTTGACAAATGCCACCTCAGTGAATTCAGGAAACAAAGAGCTGAAACTTTCCAGGGATTATGTTGTAGCGGGTGAGGGCTGACTCTTCCAGAGCTGTGCCAGTATACTGTGACTGAGAACCCACCAGTTGGTGTGTCCAGTTCTGGGCTCCTCCATACAAAAGAGACATGGATATGCTGGAGAGAGTCTAACAAAGGGCCACAAAGATGATGAAGAGACTGGAGCACCTCACGTATGAGGAAAAGCTGAGAGCTGGGACTGTTCAGCCTAGAGAAGAGAAGGCTTGGGGGAATCTTATTAATAGAAATAAATACCTGAAGGAAAGGTGCAAAGAGGATGGAGCCAGGCTCTTTTCAGTGGTGCCGAGTGACAGGACCAGAGGCAATGGGCACAAACTGAAACAGAGGAGGTTCTGTCTGAAATCACAAAAGACTTTTTTACTGTGAGGGTGACTGAGCACTGGCACAGGTTGCCCAGGGAGGTTGTGGAGTCTCCCTCCTTAGAAATATTAAAAAACTATCTGGACACAGTCCTGAGCAACTGGTTCTGGGTGTCCCTGCTTGAGGAAGGGGATTGGACAAGATGACTTCCAGAGGTGCCTTCCAATCTCAACCATTCTGTGACTGGTGTCCTAAAACACGTAAAACACATGTAAAAACCATGAAACATAACATTATAATAGTTCACTACAGAATGCATAAGAGCAGAGTTTCCTCACAAGTCAGATGATAATATGATACGGAGTCAGACCAAGGAAGGTCTTAGGCAGACTTACAGCAATGTCAGAAAACAGAGAGGCATGAAACTGAGACCATAATGGGGGCAAACTATAGAAGAGAATGGCTCCTCGATCCTTGCACCGAGCTAGTTTCTGGTGCAGGACCAGGCTAAGTTGACTTAGTGTCTTAGATGCCAAAATAGGTTTAGTATCTATCTCTGCAAGCTTGGTGCTTAAGATAAGTACAGCATGTATCTTCAAATGACATGCATAAGAATAACAGGATCTGGAAAGCAGCTGTTTCCAATTATCTGTCAACTGAACAGCCTACTGAATAGACACACACCTAACATACATCAGCAGAATCACAGTGTCAACAAAATGGAGTTTTCTTTCAAAGCAGAGATAGCAGTGTTATATCTCCTGTATTTATTACAAAAAAATGGTCTGAGCACTTACCCAGAAAGTGAAAAACTTGGATCTATCACCATCCTTAACTCGAGCAGCTCTGTGCCTATTTCTTTCACTTCCTACCATAGGTGTCTCTTAACAAGACTAGTCCAAATGAAGGCACTTTTCAAATCTTCTGTTGAAACCCAGGCCATTGTGTGAAGAATTCAATGAAAATGACAACTGTAAAATGACAGTAAGGGTGGGATTCAGATTAGGTGTCCATGATGTAGGCATCTCCATGTGCGTGAGGCAGCTAAGTCAATGGAGCCCAGGGAGCTCTCCAGCTGACCACATGTACGTACCTGCTTTAGCAAAATCTAAATAACTCCATAGCAACTGGTTCTCCCCTGAGTTTAATGAGATTCATGACCCCAGTATTTAATTTTCCCCTTAAGTTTTTTAGTTTCAGACCTTATCCTGCATTGAAAGTATGACTGGGCAAAACTTCATACATATGCAAATTCTCATGGCTGGCAGTAGAACTCCAGAGATGTCCTTATTCATGATTAATAAGATTGTGAGGAGAAAGGGGGAAAAGGTTATGAAGACAATAGGAAAATCAGGGAATAAGTACACAAGAATAATTACAAGAGTGTATGACATATATGACTTCTCAGGGAGGGCAGCAGGTACAGAGTAGCCCTGCTGCACAATTCTCTGACCGCAGAGAAAATTTCAATGAATGTCTTTGACTCACTGCTTTACAATCCCAGTAAGAAATGGGGCTTCAGCAGGGATCTGAAGCAGAATTAGGGAGTACCTGCCATGCGGAAGGGAAATTTTATATGAAAAATGGTATGAAAAAAGCTGAAGGGGATGACAGGCAGAAGTCTGGATGGTCAGGGTGATATTACCGATTGTGAACAGTCCTTGCATAATTGTTTCAGTTTCCTTAACAGGAAGGCATTTATTTTTCCACTGCAGTGAACAACAAAACCTAACAACTTTTTCAGTTTTAAGCAAAAAATATTGTAAATAGTGGAGGTTCAGTACATTCAAAGTGACAGAAGCTGCGGGGAATATTAGGTTCTCCAACCACTTCGAGATTCACTGTCACTCACACTCACCTTTTTGGTTAATACCAGCTGAAGCGCACGATAAACAATTGCTGGCTGCTAGTACTGAGCTGTTCTGTGAGTTAACACAGCAGGAAAAGTAGCCTAGTTCATCAAGGAGATAACCTGGAATTAGAGGCAGGGAGGTGGAGTGCAGTGCATGAATTTGGAGCACAGGGAAGGTAATATTGCCTGATGGCAGGATAACTTGTTAAATCTAACACACCGTCCAAGTCGTTAACGGGTTCATTGATTATAAGGCTAGAGAGGACCATTAGACCCTCTAGTCTCACTTGACACAAAACGTAGTCTACAAAATCTTCCAGAAAGAAGTCAAGAGTTACTCTGAAGGCATCATGGGAGGGAACCAATCACTGTCCTTAGAGTTTGTTTCAGTTGTTAATCATGCTAGTGCACTTTTAAAAATGAGCCTGCCACTTTTCAAGAGGGTTGCTGTTTCCTTCAATGCCTTTCATTTCTAGATGGAGAGTTCTTACCCCCTAACATTTTTTTTCCTTACCAAATATTGATTTAATAGAACTAATGCAACTTGCAGTCTTTTTTTTAACACCTGATATGTGACTGTCTCTGTCTGGCATCATTTACACCTACCTTCTGGCTTTCTCCAGTTTTGCAAATCTCTTTTATGTGATTATGACACTACACTCATGTGGTATTCTGGTGTCAGCCTTACAAATGCAGAGGCAGGATCTCACTAATACTCTTCTTTTCTCTTCATACATCCAAAGAGCTACAATTTTTCAACAGCAACACACCTGGCTGTGCCTACACTGAATTCCATGGTGCAAGCCTGGTACCCTGATCACCCATAAGAGAGAACTGTTATGAAGCACACCCTAGTTCTCACCCTGGGGGCATACAAATTTCTTCTAAAAGGAATCATAACAGGCAGGGGATCTAAATATATCCAGGTTTCATCAAATCTCACAGTTGAGATATGGTCAAAGCATGTTTCCCAGGACAAGGACTGCAAAGTCTGTAAAACCAAGACTATAATAGGTTCATACCATTCCATAAAACCAAGGCAATTTTGCTTGCCTCATTTTAGCAGGAGTTTGGTTTCAGAGTATGAACTTTTCTTAAAAGAAATTGAAAAGAAGACACACATCAGGCCTTCAGAGTGACCTTTTGGATAGGGATTATTGCTGTAGGTGCCATGAGAAAAGCTATTGTCTGTTGGAGCGCTGGCAAGAAAGGCAACATCTAGAGGGGGGCTTATCTGACCTAACTACATCTACATCTGAGCTAGGCTTCCTTTCAAGTCAGTAGAAAGCAAGTGGCACTTTTTGTGTGCAATTCATCTAACCTGTCTTAAATATCTCTTCAATATACTTGAAAATCTCCCTTCACTTACTATAAAGGGAACCAAGGTTAGGTAACTCAAATATAGACATAAGTTTTTAGAAAGATGAGTCCTGCTGCAAGTAATTGACCCTGACCAACTTTCTTTACCTATTTTCATCACCTTGAGGCCATGCAATTATATTCTGGGAGGAAAGCAAAATGAAAGTGAAAGATCATGGTAGGAGGTCTTAAATTCTGGCACCCCTTGAAGTATGATGCCTTTGAAATTTATTTTTTTTTCCCTATTCTGGCTTGGGGAAAAAAATGCTGTACGTGTTATGCCTCTAAAAAGCGTCAAGTAACTTTTCTACATTATAACTTTTTGCAAAAAGAAAGGGTAGGAATGATGCTAATTTCTTTTGCTGAAAGTTGTTTGATTTTCAATTTTACATGTCCTGTAACCCATGGCTCAGTCCTCAATTAATCCTAAACTCCTAGAAACTATTCTTTAATGCATGTCGTGTGTTTAGCAGAAGGTAAAAAGAGGATTGGTAATTTATTTGATCCAGAATACAAGATACATGTTGAGTCCTCCACTTAAATAACTGTGCCCCTGATTTCTTTTGGGCTTTAACTCTAGTCCATGACAAGCAGAGGAAAATTAAAATTTTCTGGACAAAGTACTCTTTCCACAAATGTTCAAATTCTCTTGAACTTGAACTGTGAGTAGCCAATTAGCCATACGTCTTGAAAGCTTACCTGGTACAAATACTTTCATGTTTGATCAGAGTTCAGCCACCACACACACACTGCAAAGGGCCCTAAAATGTTTAAATCTGTTCCCTAGCACCTGCTTGGATATTTTTTGCCCACAGCATGCTATGTGTAAGATAAAAAGAATGTATAAACAGATGCTGGCTATTTTTTGAGATTTGTCAAAGTCACCAGTAACTCACTTCCAGAGGGTTAGAACATATGAATAAACCACATTTTTTTTCTAATGTGTTCCTTACATTTTAGGCTAAGTTTTGCTCATTATAAACTATTCATTGGTTCCAGAAGACAAGATGGCAGAAATGCAGCAGCCAGAACACTCAGAGCTGTGTAAAGTGGTGCTAAGTCTGGACTACTACAAAATCCTTGCACTTTTTAGTTAAAAAAAATTCACAGTCCCATTTTTTTCTGACATTTACCTATATCATTGTTTAACTTGAGCCTTTTCTCCAGGCTTACGTGGTCTACATTTCTCTCTCAGGATTTAGAATCGCAAAATCATAGAATGGTTTGGGTTGGAAGGGACCTTTAAAGATCATCTAGTCCAATCTCCCTGCTGTGGGCAAGGACATCTTTCACTAGACCAGGTTGCTCAAAGCCCTGTCCAACCTCACCTTCAACACTTCCAATCATGAGGCATCCAGTTTCTCTGGGCAACGTGTTTGAGTTTCTCATCACTCTCATCATAAAGAATTTCTTCCTTATGGCCAATCTAAATCTACCCTCTTTCAGTTTAAAAGCATTGCCCTTTGTCCTGTCAGTAAAGGCCCTCGTAAAAAGTCTCTCTCCACCTTTCTTATAAGCTCCCTTTATGTATTTAAAGACCACAATAAGGTCTTCCCGGAGTCTTCTCTTCTCCAGGCTGAACGACTCCAACTCTCTCAGCCTTTCTTTACAGGGACAGGTGTTCCAGCCCTCTGATCATTCTTGTGGCCCTCCTCTGGACTCGCTCCAGCGAGTCTTTCCTGTGCTGAGGACTCCAGAGCTGGATGAAGTACTCCAGGTAGGATCTCACGAGAGTGGAGGAGAGGGGGAGAATCACATCCTTCCACCTGCTGGCCATGCTTCTTTTTATGCAGCCCAGGATGCAACTGGATCTCTAGGTTGCAAGTGCACATTGCCAGTTCACATCCAATTTTTCACCCACCAGTATCCCCAAGTCCTTCTCTGCAGGGCTGCTCTCAATCGATTCATCCCCCAGTCTGTACTGGTCCTGGGGATTGCCCTGACCCAGTTGCAGGACCTTGCACTTGACATTGTTGAACTTCATGAGGTTTACATGGGCTCACTCCTCAAGCTTGTCAAGGTCCCTCTGGATGGCATCCCTTCCCTCTAGCGAATTGACTGCTCCACTCAGCTTGGTGTCATCTGCAAACTTGCTGAGGGTGCACTCAATCCCACTGTCTATGTCATTAATGAAGATGTTAAACAGAACTGGTCCCGCTACGGACCCCTGAGAGACACCACTTGTTACTGGTTTCCCCTTGGACATTGAGCCATTGACTATAACTTTTTGGACATGGTCATCCAGCCAATTTATTATCCATTCCATTCATCAAACACATATTTCTCTGTTTTAGAATGCTGTGTGGGACCGTATCAAAGGGCTTACAGATGTCCAGGTAGATGACATCTGTAGCTCTTCCTTTGTCCACTGATACAGACACTTCATCATAGATGGCCACTAGTTTAGTCAGGCATGCTTTGCCCTTGGTGAAGCCATGCTGGGTGTCTCTAATCACTTCCCTGTCTTCCATATGTTTCAACATGTCTTCCAGGAGGATCTGCTCCATGATCTTACTGGGCACGGAGTTGAGGTTGAATGGTCAGTAGTTCCCAGATTCCTCCTTTTTACTGTTTTTAAAAGTGGGTGTGATGTTTCCCTTTTTCCAGTCACTGCAGACTTTGCCTGGCTGCCATGACTTTTCCAATATGAGAGTGGCTTGGCAACCACATCAGCCAATTCCCTCAGGACCCTGGAACGCATCTCATTGGGTCCCATGGACTTGTGTATGTTGAGGTTCCTCAGATGGTCTTGAACTTTATCTTCTACTACAATGGAAGGGACTTTGTTCCCCTAGTCCCTGCCTTGAGGTTCAGGGGCTTAAGATAAGTGGGAGGAGAGATTACCATTGAAAACTGAGGCAAAAACATTGTTAAGTACCTTGGCCTTCTCCATGTCAGTTGTCACTAGTTTCTCAGACAGCTCTGTGCGTCAATCCATTCTTCTACATAGACAGCAACCTTCCTGACCCTCCTTCCTTGACTGTCCCTTCTGAACAGCTCTTAGCCTGCAATCTGGTAATCTCTCATGTGAAAAGCCATTTCCACTTTGCCATGGGTACAGAATACATTCCTCATTGCATATCCAGAACTTGGGTAAACTCTTCTACAGAAAGCATTAGTTAAATGTGATCTGTACAATCCCATTTTCAGGTGATCTGACGCACAAGACAAACGTGTGTCTCTCTAACCATATCCCATACCAGAGTCACTTGAGAAGATAATTTCATACAGGCATTCCTCTTCATGCAGCTACAAATCCCAGAGAATCAAAGGAAAAATCATCCTGTAAGGGAGCTCATCAAATAATAGTCTGTTCTCTAGCTCAAGGAAAAAGCAACTATACTTAAGTTAGTCCTAACATATGCTTGCAATAAAGCAAACAAAATACTGCTAAGCAAGTTCAGTCTTAAGGGGCTTCACGCAGGCAGGTGTTACATCTCAGTGATTGTTTTCTATTTGTTGCCTTATTAGAAAGGAGCCCCACTGTGTAATCATCTACTTTGATATATGCTCTTGCAGTAGAAACCAACTTTTTATTTCTCCTGCACTGTTCAAACATGCCTTGTCAGAATAGTTTTGAATTTCACACATTTCAAAGTGTTTTGTTAAGCAATCTAAAGGATATTCACTATTAAATTTGAATGTGCAGCATGTTTGATAGCATGCTGTCTCAGGAGCGATTTTGGTTGCTTGATAGTACATCCTCAGGCTACTTGGTAGCAGAAAGTGGCTTCTCCATTGGAATCAAATTGAAAAATAAGATTTCTTTATTCCTGTATATATTCATGATTCAGAGCATTGAATAAACTGCATTACCATTTTATGTCTCTTAAGATACTGTTCTCTAAAGAAAATTAGCCTCTGATTTCTGACAGTAGTGATAGTCTATCTAACACTTGTTCAGTGACACTTGTTTTACTGTATGGTACAAAGTGTTTTCTGAGAGAGGAAGGTGGAAGGATGTAGGGGTCGGCGTTCGGAAGATCTCGCGATGTCACGGAAAGTTAGAGGGTTAGTCGCAGCCTTGTGATGTACCTGTAACCCCACCTCCCCTTGTTAGTATAAAAGGAATTAACTGCGCAATAAAAGGCGGAAGTTGGCGCTCACACTGCGTGTGTTATCTGTCTCTTTCCCTGGTCCGGGCCGACCAGTGATCTAAGCGTGGCACCTTGATATGTAGCGAATGCTACAGAAGGACTTGATCAGCTCCTGCCTCCAAAATATTTTTGAGCTTGGTCAAACTGCTGTGCTTGGTGCAAGATGAGAAGGCTGGCAGAAGACATTTTTCTGGGGGTGCACCTATCTCCATCTTTGTGACTGAGGACTGAGCCTGGTGCCATTACAGAAGGTTATTTTCAGAGTTTCCAGCAAATAAAGCAGTTTGAAGCCATGGGTGTTTTCCGATGTAAAATAAGCCATCTATTTGGCTTTCCACTGTTCTCGTTTCCTGTGGTAATGGCAGTTCATCTAGACCCTTCTGCGAAGGCTGCAACATGCTCTATCAGTTGGAGAGAGCATCTCAGAGCAGAAAATGTGTCTCTGCTTTCATCAGCCTGCTGAAATGAATCTGACACAAACTGTTCGACAGCATATGGCTCTGCTCAGGCACTTTGAAAATCTCCAGGTCTATTAGCTCTTGCAGCACCTGCTCTGCAGGGTGTGAAAGCTGGAGCTGGCACGCAGCAGCAAACTGCACGCTGCTGAACCAGTGCTTCAGCCCTCAGTCTGGAAGATATAAAGCCAAATGCCAGCACTACCTCTAAGAGCCGGGACCTACCTGAAGTCAGGGGTCATCTTGCAAGGACAAGCCTGCTCCTTGGATTAAGGTCACTGAAGAAAATTTCTCCCAGAATCTTGCTGCTCTCAAGGTCATGGTTGCAGGCTCCCAAAGGACTGCCCTGTGCATCTCACTTTGTTTGTATTCAGTCTCTGTTGGGAAATAAGAACATGGTTAAATGAGTTAAATTATTCTGGACTCACTTGAAAAATGAGAAAAGGTTAAAAAAATAAAAATAACATGTTTAGTCTTGCAAAGCAAAGGGGGAAATCTTAATTAACAGGTTATAAACTCAACTGAAAGTCTCAGCAGCTAAATGTAATAAACTGTAAAAGTAAACTATACCTAAGAATAAGGTTCCTAAATAGTAGTTTTAGTGCCTCTAGTCATCTAAGGGACATTACCTAGGGTGGGAAATGATACTCATTAATTATCTCCTACCTCATCCCCCCTTTTGCTTACCATGCAATCTGTTTCTGTCCTCTTTAAAACTTCCCTCTTGTTTATTTTAGCCACTACAAATTCAGTTTGTGGGGTGAGATCACATACAGCTGTAGTACTATTTCTTTTCTGTACCATTTTTTTGGGTACCAAATGCACAGTGAGACCGTTCAGGTCCCTGGTGTTCCTTCAAAGTAAAATACTGATCTGTGTAGTTTAAACAGAACAGTCTCTTTCTTAAACAGAGCCATCCCTCCTGATAAAACTTCTTCCCAGTTAAAGCATATTCAAGGCTGTTACAGCTCTTTACAGGGATACGTAAGGAGTATCCTATATAATTTCTTGATATATCATAAGAAATATCTCATATTATCAAACTCATACATCCTTGCCCCCTTGCCTCCAGCTTCTCAAAGAGAGTGGGCATGCCATTCTAATAGTACAGATGACAGACTGTATGGAAGGGGTTATTCCTTCCTCGCTGCTCATCCATTTCAACATTCAACTGATCAGATATAAAAACTGGGCACCTGCTGATAAACTAATAAATATTAAAATAACAGATAAGTTGAAAGGGGAAAGGGGTAAAACCAGGCTCTCTAGAGATAAGCCTGGAGGCAGCATGCCAATGGTTGAGGGACAGTGTGCTAGTGAGGTCCTTTGGTCTCCTCCACCGTGTGCTGAGTACACTGGAGCACATTTGAAACGTCCCTGTACTAATGTGCTCAGCACCTTAGCCACCTCAGTGGAGGCAGGGGATGGAGATCCACATGGCAGCAAAGACGTAAGAGTTGTCAATGCGTTAGAAACCATGGAAGCACCTGAGAACAGTCACACAGGAATTAGGGCTTCTCCCCCCAAAAAGGTGGTGGGATCAATAGCCCAACTGAAGTGCATCTGTACCAATGCACGGAGCATCGGCAACAAACAGGAATAGGTGGAAACCACTGTGCAGCTGGAAAACTATCATATATTTGCATTCACAGAAACATGGTGGGATGACTCGCACAACTGGAGGGCTGCACTGGATGGCTATAAAATCTGCAGAAGGGATAGGCAAGGAAGGAGAGGCAGTTTCTTATTATACAGTCAGTCTTTCTAGAATTTCCACATGGTGTTCAATAGACCTAAAGCAGAACTAGTCAAATAATGGAAAAATGCACCAGTAGGTTTTGTTCATGATTGTGGGATGCCTGATATCCTTTGTCTCATTGTGTTATTTGATCTTGAGGCCTTCGACAATTACTTGTGAGAATATTAGCAAGACTACTTGTTTTCAAAAGCTCCCACTGCATGACTGAACAAATACCATGTGAATGGGTGGTGCCGAGTCAGATAATCCTGGTTAAAGATTTATTGAAGAAACTATTGCAAGTGATACAGAGGTTATATGTGAATAGTTGTTAAATGCATAATTGAATGCTATGAATATCTTTGGTTTGTAACGTTGAAAAGGGAAGCAGAAATTTCACTAAGATGGAGAAAACTCAGAGTCTAGGTCTATCTGATACTAATAAGTCACCCAAGTTCTTTACTTATTAGACTGGTTTTCTGTTGAGAAATTAATCAAATTCAAAATCTTTGAGTTTGACATTTGAAATCTTGGCATGGGACATGACCTTCTCGCAGTCACCCAAAGTTACAGCTAAACTCAGTATGTTCTGTGGAACATTCAACAATAGCTGAGACAACCAGCAAAAGAGATTTTTGTGTTTCTTTGTTATTCTTGCATTAGAAATAAGAACTGCTTGCAACCAGAGTGTGAACCTCTTCTGACTGTCATGGATATTCAATAACACAGTTGCAAAATAACTCCATGTACATAGTAATGCAGAACAGATAGAAACAAAGACTGTTCTGTCTTCACTTTGATTTTGTAAGGCTCTTTGATACTAGCCTGGTAATAAGGGGAAATTATGTGCTGGCATAATTCCACTGATGTCAGTTAAATTCTTCCACCAGAAATTTTAGCCAATGAAGCAATAGACAATTTTTAATATAATTTTGATTCCTGTGATAGTGAAGTTGAAGAGTCACAGGAAATCATTCCACAGTTTCTAACAGCAACAGTGATTCATGTTAAACACAAGTAGAATGTAGCAGAGATTGAAATGCAGAATGGCAAGCCAGGAAAAAAAAAAAAAAGGAAAAAAACCTGTAGACCAATCTAAATTACATTTTATTGATTAATGATATGTTATGAATAAAATGGGTTATTGTGTAGCATAGCAGCTGATTATAAATACATAAGGATTAGGAGAGGGCAAGTATAAGGTGATATAATAAATCTTTTAATCCTCTGCTACACCTTTGGGCTCTAGGCTTGTGAAACATACTCAGTAGGATATAAAGAAATCATAGGCATGTATCCTGTATTCTATTTACAGAATACAATGCATACACCTGCAAACATCGATTACACTTATGTTTTAATTATCTTGCACTTACCTGGTGTTAACAGTGGGTCATATAAGGCTGACTCCCATGGGAGGGATATAAGATCATATGGAAGACGAGTGGGAAATTTAATCATGCTGTGCTCACTGAAACATTCACTTGGTAATTGGTCTGACTGAGCTTGAAGATTATTTTGTAAAGATATACCAGTAGTCACCCTTGGCAAAGTCCCAGATCCATTTACCTGTCTGTCTACCTAATATTTTTTTTAAGTATTCTGTTGGTCTTCAGTAAAAGAGTACAATTATCCCCTCTTACTGTATAAGACAGACTGATTTGTCCATGAGAAAGGAGAGATGGTCAAACTAAGAATTTAATGGAGTACTTGGTTGTGCCAGGTCAGGACACAGTGCATATACTGCATGCAACTCTCACAGAATCCAGCCTGCTCTGCTGCCATGAACAGTCACACAGATAGAAGTTGCCTCCGTTGGTCTGCACATCTTCAAATTTGTTGTTTCTCATCACATTTAAAAAATGTTTCTCAGTGTGTGTTTCCAGTGTACAGGGTGATGTGGATATACTTGAGCTTTTTCATGCACTGGAAACAGGAGAGGTTGATGGCGAGGTGTTCCCCCAGAGCTTGTCCCACCAAGCTGATGCAGCATGGACTTTCCCAGGGCCCCATGACCCCATATTTCCAGCAACACACTTGCCCATGTTGCCTGCTGTGATGGGTTGACCCTGGCTAAACGCCAGGCGCCCACCAAAGCCGTTCTATCACTCCCCTATCCTCAGCTGGACAGGGGAGAGAAAAATATAACAAAAACTTGCGGGTCGAGATAAGGACAGGAGAGATCATTCACTAATTACCGTCACGGGCAAAACAGACTCAGCTTAGGGAAAATTAGCTCAATTTATTACAAATCAGCCAGAGTAAGGTAATGAGAAATAAAACGAAATCTCAGAACACCTTCCCACCACCCCTCCCTTCTTCCCGGGCACAACTTCACTCCTGGATTTCTCCACCAAGCCCCCCCAGCGGCACAAGGGGGACAGGGATGGGGTTTACGGTCATCACACGTTATTTTCTGCCGCTTCACCTCCTCAGGGTGAGTGCTGATCACGCTCTTCCCCCGCTCCAGCGTGGGGTCCCACCCACGGGGTCAGTCCTCCACGAACTTCTCCAACATGGGCCATTCCCATGGGCTGCAGCTCTTCACGAACTGCTCCAGCATGGGTCCTTTCCACGGTGTGCAGTCCTTCAGGAGCACACTGCTCCAGCGCGGGTCCCCCACGGGGTCACAAGTCCTGCCAGAAAACCTGCTCCACGGGCTCCTCTCTCCGCAGATCCGCAGGTCCTGCCAGGAACCTGCTCCAGCGCAGGGTTCCCACGGGGTCACAGCCTCCTTCGGGAACCCACCTGCTCCGGCGTGGGGTCCTCCACGGGCTGCAGGTGGAGATCTGCTCCACCATGGACCTCCCTGGACTGCAGGGGGACAGCCTGCCTCACCAGGGTCTTCCCCACGGGCTGCAGGGGAATCTTCGCTCCGGCGCCTGGAGCATCTCCTCCCCCTCCTTCTTCACTGACCTTGGTGTCCGCAGGCTTGTTTCTCTTACATATTCTCACTCCTCTCTCCCGCGGCTGTTTCTCACTCTCCCAACTTTTTTTTCCTTCTTAAAAATGTTATCACAGAGGCGTTACCACTATCACTGATTGGCTCGGCCTTGGCCGGCGGCGGGTCCGTCTCAGAGCCGACTGGTATGGGCTCGCTCTCTCTCGAACACAGGGGAAGCTTCCAGCAGCTTCTTACAGAAGCCACCCCTGTAACCCCCCTCGCTACCAAAACCTTGCCACATAAAACCAATACACCTGCCTGCTTCTTGAAATGGCAGGGAAGTAGCAGGATGAACTGCCAGGTCTGAGGCTTTGGGGTCTGAAACTTAGCCTGAGGGAAATTTTCAGTGTAAGGGTATGTGGCAGGGACCCAGAAAGCCCCAGTTTTCCAACAGCACTCAGGACAAGTTTCCATGGGAGCCCTCCTTCTGAGTGACCAGCACTGCCCCCTTTGCACGTCATCATTCAAAAGGAAGGATGTTTCACAGAGTGTGCTGCTATTCTTCATCAGATAAATTGCCCTTATTTCAGTTTATTCATAATCTTTAATAATGCAGATGTTTCTCAGCTAGCATTTTTCATACTAACATATTAACCCTGACAATCAGACCAATGGATGAATTTGTCTTGCTTAGTACAGAGACATAAAGGAAATGTTCTTACATGTCCTGCAAACTAATGATGTCCATGTCAAAGGATTAATGTTACTGCAAGAAAAATGTGACCAGGAAGACAGTGATAAGAAAAATTAAGAAGAAATCTACATTTAGAACTGGTTGTGACTAGGGATTATAGCAACATAAATAAATCATCATAAATTTGTGTGCTTATTAAAATCTCTCTGAGGAAATCAGAACTACTTGTGCAGAATTTTCTATTTCTTAAATTTCAGAATTAAATAAAAATCTAAAAAAATGCAGCAATGAGCAGGGCAGTGGTGGATAACTTTAAAAGTACTCCACAGGTAAACAGTACAATAAGTGAGATAAACCCCATCAAATTTGGTAAATTGAATAAATCATTTAAAAACAGTTTGGGAGAATAAGCCACAGCTGTTGGTGTCATCCTGAGTCATATAACGGTGTATTACACAAGTTGCTGGGGCATAGCAGAATGGAGCAGATGTACTGGTAAGCCTTGATGTGCAGTGCAAGAAGACCGGAAGAAAGCGCTGGCAAGAAAGAGCTGCAGAGAAGCATTTCCACACGTAGGAGGAAGACTGAAAGCACTTGCGAAGGGAACATACATACCTTGATACTTAGATCTGCTTTTCCCACAGAGCCTGCCCTTAACTCTCCCTACCCACGGTAGGTGCAGCTCGAGCAGGCAACTCTTGGCTGATGGCTCCTAGGTCCATGCTCATGTCCTGCAAACAGGAGGTCTGAAGGGAATAATAGTTAAGTCAGGAGTGCATCACCTTGGTTAAAGCACTGTTAGTGCTCATTAAGGAATGAGTAAGTTTCACCTACATGAGTTCAGAGATGCATTGCCCACTCTCGGTTCAACCTTCCTCACCCACTCCCGATGATGAGGGTCTTGTGCTTGGAAAGCTGTTTGAGTCCAAGAGATATTTGTGCACAGCCACATGCCTGACAGATTTGTGGAAGCTCATTCAGCCAGCCAGACAAGTCATCAAAAATCCTAAGAATGGTTATTTAAAAGATTTTTTTTTTTAAAATAAATAAATAACATTGCAGTAGAACCATGTTTCATTTTCTCATGGGCTCTTCTCCAACATCACTTTGCAGTAACAAATAAAAGAAGCCAAATCAGCTGTCAAAAGGCTATTTATTCCTACCTGCAAGTATATCTTTCCATCTAATAAAAATATCACATAAGCCTCTGACCTTGTAAGCCTTGTCCTAGGCAGGAACACAGGGAATTTGTACGTAAATCATAAACTTCTGTCTCTGAAACCTCTTTCCCATTCCGAAAGACCATTATTAAGGTCAGAAAGCTAGCATGGAAATATCATATGATTTAGGTTTGGAGAAGTTATAGATGACTATAAATGGTGGCTTCTGTTATGAAGGCTCAGGTGTTGGTAAGGTTCAGTAATAACAAAAGGCACACCAGTTCTGCCTATGCTCCACTGCCAGCTGATTGCATTTCTAAGTACAGCTTCCCTTTCCTTAGGCAATGTACGTGCTCCAGGCAAAAGCTCCATCTCTTGTCTCAATGAAACCATAAGCAATAAAAAGCAAAAATAATAAATAACAAAACTCTACTCTCTATCTTCCTGAAGGTACGCTTCCAGAAAGGAAACAAGTGTTAGTAATTCTACGATCAGCTTCATTGTATTTTTATTGTAAACCTTCCGCTAAAGGCTATGCTAAATTCTCTTGCAGTCTACATACAGGATGCATATAACCTTACAATCAGGACTTTCTGTTCCTGAAGTTATATGAGACTTGTCTACATAACACTTTTCTTATTACCGCAGAGTAAATTAGAATGCAACTTACACCATATTAATAGCTCAGCACCAAGTCCCCACGTGGATTGTTACCTAATGGTATATGTATTATATATTAGCCTACAGTAAGAATTATATCTCTTCTCCTACCATCAAGTAAGAACCAGATTCCCCTAATGCTGAAGCAATGATGTTGTGAGCTGCTGCTGAACCTTAGGAACATTAAGATTGCAGTGAGTAATAATTACAGAACAGCTAGGAATTAGTTTGTTAAAATATTTCTATAAGATATGCTT
Source organism: Buteo buteo (assembly GCF_964188355.1). Taxonomy (NCBI): domain Eukaryota; kingdom Metazoa; phylum Chordata; class Aves; order Accipitriformes; family Accipitridae; genus Buteo; species Buteo buteo. The sequence continues at coordinate 13,253,810 of NC_134195.1, read as the reverse complement.
GTTGTGAAGATGTCATACCTCTGACAGCCAAGGACATTGATTGTATTCTTTGGGCTGGGTATTTAACATTTAACAAGAATGGTAGAAAATGTATGTCAAGTATAAATGATACAGTCTTCAGTATATCTACTTGTCTTCACTAAGGCTATTGCAGCTCCACAGCTCACCAAAAACTGTTTCTTGTCTTTAATTATGGTCTTAGTTATAATGAACAAACCGACCTTGGCAAATTTGGTCTTTCAAACTTCTATTTCTGTCAGAGATAATAGCCAATAGGACACTCTGAGCACCGACCTTTTCAAGGTCTTTTACAAGGTATCATAATAATGATGTCTTATAAGCTATATTGCTCCCTTAGAGACAGGATAGTGCTTCCCTGCACTTGATGAGCGCTTATGGTCCACACAATGAATCAGTGAAAAGCAGCTATGGATCTGTAAGTTAAGCACAGCTTGTGCACTAAATTCTCCACAGTGACAAGCTCCACAATCCCAGGTGAGGTACACAGAACAACTGCAGCACGGTTGTTAAATGCGGAGGGATCCCTTTAAGCTACCCAACCTCAATGTCATGATATGAAAGACATCTGTATATAGTGAAGAGGTGAAAACTTACCTTGTTTATGTGTCGTATAAGCCTGGTTTGACTTCAGATGAATCATTCACGGAGGGGAATATCCAAGAGATAGGCCACCACTTACAAGGGTAAGAATTCCATAATGAAAGTGCATACTCAAAGTATATACTGCTAAAAGGTCTATATATAATTTCCTTTACTGCCTTCCAGAGTGCTTTATCTCATGAAGATCAATTATCTTTTCAGAACAAACCCATTCAGAAAGTGGAAATAAGCTAGCTATGCAACAGTCTATTTTGCCTCGTGTAGCTGACAGCACAAAAGGGTCCTTTGATGTTTAGACTGATTCTGTTTTAAAAAGAAAAGTCATGTTTACCACCCACACACTTATTGGAGTTAAGGGAGGGGGGACATGACATACAATAAAGACAAGATGAAAGGGATTTACTGTAGAAGGTACCATATGCAGGGAAGTCTTTGCAGTGGAGAATGTTTGAGTACTCACAATGCCAGAGAAGTATTTAAATTAGTTCTGAACAAATTCAGCATTTCCATTGCAGAAACACAGGTTTCTAAAATATTAGTCGTTTACTAACCTCTTCTATCAAAATACAAATCCATTTTATGGCTTTATTATATAGGGTCGCTTCTTCAACTCTTGATGTTAGAAGGGACATCATTCATTGAATATAAGGAAAAGCACAGTAAAGAATAAGGTCATGCTGAAGAATCTTACACAATACAGCTATCAGCAAGGTCAGCTCAATGTCAACAACTCAATGAAAAAAATTTGGTTGGATGAGGAGTTACAAGAAGATAATAGCAGAATAAATATTGTGCCATTGTCACGAAAATTATGTATTGTCTCTTCAGAGATGATGGGATATGATATTACATTTATTCCAAAGCTGCTGTTGTACAACATGTACTTCCATCCTTCATTTTTGAAGGGGAATGAGCAACCAATTGCAAAGGCCCTCAGCATACCTGAAGTTGCCATGTGTTATGCGTAGAAGTTCAGCAAAGGAAAGTTAAATACAACTTTTGTATTTTAAGTATCTGCAGCAAGGACATGTCTAATATCTGGGCTGCCAGAGTCAATGAAAGGATGATGAACTGAAACATCTTAATAAATGAGTCTAGGATTTGCTTAGTCAAAACCGCACAGCCTGGCTTCATGCTGATGCTGCTGATGTCTGCCCTCTTTCTTCACAGAAAAGAAGGAAGGATCTCCTTATTGTGTCTGTTGAACTCTTTCTGCTCTCTTCTTCCTCCTGGGGCAGACAGAAAGGTCAGAGGTGTTGGTGAGCAGCACACAGTGCCTTGCACGTCGGACCTCCAGCCAAGCAGGCAGCTCACCACCAGACCTCAACAGTGAGGTGTCATCCCTAAGTCATATAAACAGAGGTGAAGGGATGCCCGTTTTCCCTGCTTCTCCCAGGAAGATGAATACATGGGTACACGACCAGGTACCTGGGAAGGGGCAATGTGAAAACGCATTTAAACGGAAGGACAGAAACTAGGAGCACCACTGCAGCCAGCAAGCCTTCTGGGGTGGGTGGGAGCAAACAATGGCAGGGCTATCTGGAAATCATTGTGCAAATGTGAGGTACACCTGGTGTGGATAGGCAGCATTCCTGTCTGTACCTGTACTGTTGTACCCTGGACCCAGAGGCAGCCAGTTTTCCCAGAGATTCAAAGCCATGTTGCAATGATGCCATTTATAGCTGGCAGGACAAGAAAACATCCAGCTGATCTCCCCACTGCTTTCTTTACCTCCCAGGTGGTAGCTATGTTCAGTGTACAAGCTCAGAAGGACATTTCTATATTAAAAAGATTTTGTGAGTGAGCTAAGAGAGTTCAAGTAGCTCTGAGACGTTTTCTGTGGATGGGAAAGCAGAGCTTCATGCAGTTATAGCATGGATGGGGAAGTTGCTTAGTGGTGCTGCTCCTTTATCGAGCAATAGCGTATGTCTCAAGAGGCCATGCTAATGAAGAGAGAGTATTCCCCTTAATCACAGACATCTATTAGGTCTTTATAGCTTGACAAAGTCAGGAAAAAATGTCTCTCATTCTGGGAGTGGGGAGAATTTATGATAATGCATCAAAACATCAGTGGTGATATTTGGATTATTTGGGGCTTTTGGAGTAAGTTTCTTCGATCATAAAACTACAGAGGGTGCTGAGGAACCTGGCTGAGATTGGAGGGCAGGCAGCAATGCTAAATGCTGAAATATACTGTGGCAATGCAGATATCATTTGTTTTGTTCTCAAGTCTGCAACAGAAATAATACTGTACATAATTTCAAATGCTCTGGAGACCTTACTAAATATTTATGGACAGTTTCACATATCAGTTTGGTTTAAATTTTCTGGAAAAGGTTGAATTGTTTGACAAAAACTTCTGTATTTTATTGCACCCAATAACTTTAAAAAGTCCTGGAAATTATTTTGGAGCTGATGATACATTTCAAAAACCTACATATAGAATACATATACATATATGTATCTATAAAAGCCTCCAGCATTAAATCTGTAAACAGCCTATAAAAGGAGGAAAATATTTAGACATTACTCACAATAGACTATTCTTGCCAAACATTTACTCTTAATAACTCCATAGACAGTTGCTGCTGACTGAACCTTCAAAGAATATTGGATATTTCACACAAGAAAAGTAAAAAGACATTGTTTGGCAAATGCAAAAAGAAGTACAATGCATAAAAGATACATTTTTGTGAAAATATGCAGCATGCCATTCCATAATTTTTCATCATGAAGATATGTAAAATAAGACCAAAAACAGTTTAGGCAACTACATGCCTAAACTGTTTTATATTTGCATTGCCTAAATAATGCTAAAACAAACTATTACAAAGTGGAGGAGTTCATAGGAAAATGCTGTATGCTATAGAAAGGATGAGAAGAAGCTTGCTTTTCCTTTGAAATGGAAAATCTGTTTATTCAAATTTAATTCATCATCAGAGGCCAGCAGCAGAAATGAAACTCAACACTTGCACAATACAATTACGGTAAGAAGCAAGCACAGCTCAAAACCACCTCTCATTTCTAGCGAAGACCAGGTGGATTACAGCATTTCCTTGCTACCAGGTATATTCCTTCAACACTTAACCATCCCTGCTGCCAAGACACGTTGGCACTTGATCAATCTCTTGGTTAAAACCCAATGTTATTAGGAACCGTAGATAACACATTAGCTGCAGCTCACATGGATGACCCTTCTGGCTTTGTACGCTTTGGCTTTCTACCTACATTTTGGCTGTTGGACCTCTTTGCCTAACTATGATGTGTTAATTATGCTCTATTTCTCAGCTCAGTGTTTCTGTTCTGGCAGAGGCTGACGTGCTGTGGTGAGTGGGAACCGTCTCCTATGTTGCTGTTCCCTCAGAGGGGCAGGGGGCTCTGAGGCTGTGCCCCCTCTGCTGGGGGGGAGCGGGCTGGGGACACCCTGAGACCAGCCCCATGCACCCGCGTTGCCAGTTTGCAGCCCACCTCCCACCCCAGGGAGCCCTGAAGGCACCCGCGCTGGGAAGGGCCCTGCTAGAGGACGAGCAGGGTGTAGTATGGAAAAGCCTCAACTGGTCACCTCCGCAGTGGTGGAGAAGGGCTCTGGTGTATGCTTAAGGCGTAACAGGGGCGATGACTTTTCCCGTGTTGTGCTACAGTGCGGATTCAAGACTGAGGCCTCTTTCAAGCGTTTAATTTAGATAAGGTGTGTACTTGGGATAACATTGACAAATAGAGCCTTCAGAGGATCCTTGGACCAGTATGACCAGTTTCCTGCCAGCTGTAACATCTAGCTTATATAATTTCTTTCAGAAATACATCAGCTTCACTCTAATACTGCTTAGTTACCTTCCGAAGGCTGCTCCAGGAACTTAACCCTCTGGTACGTGGAAACTCTCTTGTCATATCCAGCTTGGTTGTTTTTTCTTTCCCATGACTTAACTGTGCTGCATTATATTTATGTCAACTTTTTCCTTTGGCTTAAATAGGTCTCCATCCTCTGTGATGTACCATATTCACTTCCCTGGTCAGAGGTATACATGTCCCCACCGATACCAGCACTCTGTCTCTGCTGTCTCTCCTCCTGTCTTCATCCATTGCTATATCCCTTTCTACAAGATTTTCTTCTTCCTGTACTCCCATTCTCCAAGAATTCAAGTGGAGGTCATTTATCAGAAGTTCTCTTCCTCTGGAACCTTTCCCTTGGGAAACACACCCCAACGCCCACGCCATGAGTCTTTGAAACAGGGGGAAAGTTTGGGGCCAGGGACGTGGGTGACGTGAGTGTGGGGCTGTCCGTGGAAAGGCAGGCTCCCCCTCCACAGACTGCAGCAGTGCAACAGGCTGGAGTCCAGCTGTGGGACAAGAGAATAAGGGTCACTCAACCTGCAGAATGAAGCCCCACAGAGGGAGGGGATGGTGGAAAGTGCAGGACAGCATCAGGTGCACAAATAGCAGAGCACAGGCTTTCCATCATCGGGTCATTTTGGTGCCCTTAGCCATCTGCTTCTATGGTGACCATCTACTCTGCCTGAAACATCTCCTGACTACAGGCAGAAACTTCAGGAAAACAACCCTGACTCACAAAGAGCAAGGACTGACTGACTTCTCATCAAGGACAAATTGTTTAGGACTGTCCTATTCTCTGTTCTCTGTTTACTGACCCTTCTAGTCACTATATCTTCTTTTTAATACCTGCAATGACTACATTATTCATTATATCCCTGGATACTGTCACAATGTCTAGTGCTACTTACATATCCCACAAAAGAGCTATGCCACAGATTTAACATCAAGTGTTCTTTTAACTACCGCCATGTATAAGTCATACCTGATACTGAAAACATAGTCTTCCTTTCTCCTTGTATCAGTACAATATTTTTATTAGGGAATGTAAATCTAGATGACACAGGGCCTTGATCTCCCATCCTACTAGTGTTTTTATACCATTAACGCTCTTACTTTTATTGGATATGCCAGAGTTCTCTTTTAGTATTTTTTATTGAGGCTGATTCAGTATTCACTGGGCAAGAGACAGCCTGATTTTACAACATATTCCCAGGGCAGCCAGACCTTTTGAACCTGTGCCATGTACTCAAGTCCTCACCTAGCAGACAACTATACAGTCATCTTCTGTTCTGCATTCCTGCATCTTCCCAAATGAGGATGCCAATTGTTCTGCTCTCAGCTTTTGATTATTCACCACCTCCTCAAAATCCTGGGATTTCCCATTTCCAAATTTTCAACTGCACGTTTACAGGGAAGCATAGATGCTGCTGACAAGTGAGTTCTTGTAGCTAATCATGCAGCCAAGCTGTCCTACACAAAATTGCCACATTTCAACTGGCACACGGTAGCTCACTTCCACCTGAGACAGCATCTTCCAGCTCCTCATGCGTGCCCACTTATTTCCATACATGTGGATTCAGAAGCCAAGACAATCTTCATTTTGAGGCATTAACACTGAAATCTGTGCACTCCAGAGAAAATACACACTGTTGATAAAAGGACAATATTAAATCATTTCTTTGCTAAAAAAACCCGCAAACAAAAAAAAAACAAAGAAAAAAACCCCAAAAGCCCAACCCTTCTCACATTTGTTTAACTTCTATTTAGTGGGATGCATAGCTATGCTGCAATACCACTGTTGTGACTGTGAAAATATCAACCTGTCACCCAGCTCCACTTTTAGCAAAGAGATCTTACAGCATTCCCACAACATAAGCAGCAACTTAGCACCTGCCAAGTCACAGCATCAGCCTCACGGTGACTGGCATCACCTGTTTTAAATAGTCAATAGAAGGGCCCCATACAATTTTGCGAGCAATTTTCTGCTGAATTACTCTTAAGCAAAGCTCCGAGGAATGGTGTGAGTGCATGTGAAAATGTGTTTCCATTGGTTTTGGGGTGGCAGAGGTCCTTCTCCCAAACTTCTCTTCTGAAATCTGTGTTTAATTCAAACTTCTTGGTGAGCGATGTGTAATTTTGTTGCACACAGTGGCAACCAAGAGACCTCAGCAGATGACAAAGGTCGTTCTGGAGGGCACTGTGACAGTCCAAGCATCACGGCTATTCAAAGGACAGCACCCAAGTTGCGTTGGATATGTTGCTATTTCTTGCTATTCTCTGCATAGAGTCTTCCCTTCACTGCCACAAAAGGAAGACATATTTTCCAATACATTGATTAGCAGTCAGTTCATTGAACAAAGGATCTTCCTAAGCCAAAGAACAGTTTCATCTCCTCTACAGAGACTTGAGTTCCCCTTGACACACAGAAAGATAAGATATTTTTAAGATAGAGGAGACCACACACTACTTCTTGGGGCTGTCTTTTCACTGCAGGGTTTTGGTGACAGACTGAGGGCATCGTGTACGGAAGAAATAGAGAAGTCAGGTCTACTACACCTGGTCTGGCAGTCCACAACCCAGGAGATTAAACTAGTGTTTTGCCTGCCCAGAATTAAAAATGTTTGGCAGAAATATGTAGAATTGCTGAAATCTAAAAACAATTCCTAGACCTTGATATTTGCATTGTTGCAAGGAAATTCTGATTTTGTAAGACTCCACTGCCCAATAAAGTTCTCAATATACAGTATTTTTTTATTAATGTTAAAGGCAGGAGTGTAGGATAAGGTGAATATTCAGAGTAAACAGGAAGCTAGAAATGGTATTCATTTCAACTATGCTTATTTTATCCCCAAAGGAAAAAATTAGTGCCTGCCATATATTTACGTCACTTGCTAACTATGCAGTTGCTGGGATTGCGTTAACCTTGGCTCTGTTTCTGTTTCCAAGGGGAAATGGATGTCTAAATCTTAGGCATTTGTCTCGCCTTCTGCATTCTGAATGTTTCATAAAATGAACAGCTCTATCTCTATCTAACAAAATCCTCACTGCTTCTGATTTATCATGATTTGTCTTTTAGTTGGAAGAAGTTGCCAAAATTAATTATTATTTGTAGGATATTTGAAATAATTGATCCAGGTTTGTAACAAGCAGGAAAATGTCACCTGAATGTAAATCAAGATGTATTGCCTGAATTGCTGAATTTCTTTTCAGAACTGTTCAACGCGATGATGATGACTGAATGTAATGGGCATTCTTGTCTAATTTTCCAAATGGAAAAGGGAAATATTTTTACATTTGTTAAGATATAAAAATTGGGATTTAAATGTAATAGTTTTTAATAAGAAAGCAATCTAAAAAAAAAATAAAAATCTGAGGCCAGATTTATACAAACTAGAACTAACATAGCTTGTTCCCATCAAAACAATTCTCTTTTGCAAGTAAACTGACTGCATTTGGATTTGCAGAATGAATATGAAATTCTGTATCAGTCATCAATGTATGGTCTAGACCAGGCCTTTTTTGAGAAATAAATCTGATGTGGTTGGGTGAAAACAGGTAAAATGCTTTTTTCTTGATCATGGTCATGATTTTGCAAGTATATTCACATTGATTAAACAGCTGTGTTTAAAAGTCCAATGCTGCTGATTTGCATTTCTATCAGGCATACAAATAGAAAAATTAAAGTTTCCTTCAGGTCAAGATGTGAAATGGCTTTCTGTGTGCCACCTTCATTGCCACAGTATAATGTAAAGACCAGGAACTCTATCAAAAAAACCTATAACTAAGTCATCAAGAAAGATAGGGCTTGCTTTGTCTATTTCCTTATAATATTGATTACAAGACAGCTGCTTTGTAAGCTTTATGGAAGGTTTTGTTTGTTTGGGGGTTTTTTTTGCTTCTTGGCCAATGGTGATTCTTCATTAAACAGGTTGGTGGGATTTCAGAAATTGCTCAGGAAGTAAAAGTACTCTTTTTAAAATAAAAATTCAGAACCTTTGCCTTCTCACTTCTAACCTGTATGCAGGAAGTGTAATTCACTGCTCCATGAGGATTTGGTTCCCTGGGTGCAGGGGATGGTGCTTATCGGTGAGGAAGATGCTGCCAAGGCACTTTGGGAAGCAGCAGACTCTGCCTTCTGCAACGTGCAGAATTCACTAAGAGCAGGAAGGCAGGAGTCTGCTGGTAAGCAATGGGCTTACTTGATATTTAAGCTTTAATGAAGTAAAGAGAGATACAAGCATTAAAAATCCCAGTGGTCTCCTCTTTTTGGAAAAAACATAATTTTCAGGTTTTTTCTTCCCACTGTTCCTTCAGCATCAAAAGAAATTGTCATGCATTATTTTAATAGCCCTTCTTTACTGCTTGAAGATTCTTCCTCTCTTCTTGGCAAGATGCTGGTTTTCAAATTCTTCCTGGTTTGAATATAAAATCTTTCAATCTAGATATTTTTCAATTTTTATGAGTTAATACTCTATATATTTTTTAAATCTTCTTAAAAATCTCTGTCATTGGACATTTTCTCAAAGCTTGTCTTTTCCTGATGTTTAATGTGACTATGATTTTCTCTCCATGACAACTGCCAAGTCTCTGTGCCTAGCCATCTTAGATGCATAAGAGGTGACTGACAGCTTTGCTTCCTTAAATTTTTGTAAAGGATTCAAGGCAGGGGGTAATATGATAATTAAATTCCCTAATTTCAGGTTTCCCATTACTCTTTGTGGAATAATATATCTTGAATGACGGGCAAAGCTCAAAGGATGCAGCTGTTAATGACTTAGGCTCTTCAGCAGTGGGGAAGGGAGTTTTAATACCTCACTGCTGACAAATCTCCTGTGGTTCCTGAAAGTCAGTTCTCCTGAGACTTAAAAAAAAAATAAGCCATCTTTAGCCAGACCTTCTGGAAAGAAAGAAATGGAAAACAGAAACCAGAAAATTCATATATTATTCATAATTTTAAATGTTTTTGTGATGTAAATTCATAGAATCTTAAAATGGTTTGGGTTGGAAGGGACCTTAAAGATCATCTAGTTCCAACCCCCTGCCATGGGCAGGGACATCTTCTACTAGATCAGGTTGCTCAAAGTCCCATCGTATTATCACAGAGCTGTTGAGGTATCTCTGAGCAGAGGAGAGATGAGTTTCTCAATACAGGACTGAAGCTTTCTTCTGTTACTGCTTCAAGGATGAAATCTCAATCCTTTCGCAGTGAACACAAAGCAAAACCTGCACTGACTTCAGCAGAAGAAAGAATTCACATCCAGTTCAGCAGGTGTTCTAAAAACAATAATTAAGACTCATCCCTGTGAAATAAATGAGTGCTATCATTCTCATTTTACAGATGGGAAAACTAAGCCTCAGAGAAGCTGTAGGATTTGCTTAGTGTTGCATGCAAAGTTGAGTACAAACCAGGCACTTGCCTCATAATCTCTCTCCTTAATAACAGGACCACACATCCTTCCTAGAGTTGAATGAAAAATGCTGTCTGGACTCTTTAGAGAGATATATGTGCCCAGTAAGTCATATGCTGGTGAAAATTCCTCTATGGAATACATACCTTGCAACACTTCTGAAGTCATAGCAGAATTTATAACACAGATTTTTTTATCTGCAGAATTTTTAGTTTTTAAGGAAAGCATTTTTTTTAAGAAGTAAAAGTCAGATGTGAACAATGGAGGTGACTGGGAGAAAGGTGTTTGCCATTGGGAGCTCAGAGAAGATACATATAAACACGCTTACAGTGTTTGAGGAAAAAATCTCTGCTTTTCATCGCCGCACAAAACAACATCGAGCGTAACATTGCTGTTTGTCAGACGCTGCTTCCCTGTTTGCTTTACACACCAAAAGTTACCATTTGCAGCCCATAGCCAGTAGTGACCGCTCTAGAATTCAGCATCTATAAAATTGGCTATGAACTGACTGGCTGGCTCAAATGTCTCATCCCATGCAATTATCTTCCAGCAAATATTCCTATTAGAGATTTGCTTTGAACCATGGTGCAGTCTGGCCTGTTGAACACAGATCCCTCTGCTGACTCTAACTTCTTAAGCAATTTCCAGGCCTGTAATTTTCACTTCGTGAGCATGGCTACTGGGGTGGGATCAACCTGGCCACACTGCCAGCTGGTAATGCCTGATCCTCCTTGTTTGGATGCAGAGCATTTTCTGCAAATTTATAACCAACAGGGGAAAGTAGGAACTTCTAGGTTGCAACCAATCTTACCCTAAAGACGATTAAAGACAATGATACTAAGTCAATTAATTAGGTCAAGTGAATCACACAATAGGATGCAGTCCTGATAAGCAGCTGCTCCTTTCTCTCTCCCATGTGGAGTACTGCCAGACTAGCTTTTGGAAATCTGTAACTCCCTCCTATGCCAACCACTAATGGCAGTCACTACCCCAGTGACACATTCCTGAATGCATCTTCTTTTTAAGCTCTCCCAACAGGACAATTTCTTTGCACTTTCATCTGAAGAAAAGAGAGATAAGGAGTGAGTCAGAAAGATGAGGACAGGAGCATATAGAAAAAAGGAGTGACAGATAGATGAGAATCATCGTGCAAGCACTGAACTTCAGCAAGGCTGGTACAACTTTAGCAGGATGCATTTTGAGGAACTTAACCAGCAGTCGTGTCACTGTGTAGCACACAACATCCAGGCAATGACAACCCCCGAGTGTGCCTTCCTCCTTCATCATATGGCAAGGAGACTCATCTCTGCTGATGACCTGGCGAAAGAAGCTGACGCATCTTTCATTTCCAAGATGGCGTCATCTCATTCATTCTGGTGATTCTTATCAAAGGTGGCTTGCCCGAGTACCACATCTGATTTTTCTAAGTTTTCTAAGTTTAGAACAAGTATTGCTTCCCACTTGACCAATTTCAGGTGTCTTTCTGATTAGAGCTGGCGGGAAAGCTAAGTTGCCAATCTGCAGGGAATGCCATTTAAAAAAGAGCATAAAGAGAATATGAAGGGTTTTGAGCTCAATCAAGCCGAAGTCCTTATCTTTTTTCTACTGTTTCTTACAAAAGCAGCAATTCTGAGGAAGTGTGATTTGAGAATCGCTGCAACCATGATGTTACCTAAGAGAGAGCTGCTCCCTGGACACCTGCACCATCCAGCACTGGAGCCCCCGCGGCAGCTCTGCCTGGCAGCCCGCTGCAGGACCACTGACCTCAGGAGCCTGTTGCAGCACCTCTGGTCTCTCTCTTTGTGCTCTGCAATAGGCCATAGGAAGATCTGACAGCTGGACTGTTTAGATTGTTCAGCAGAGACCAAAGTTGTTGCTGAATGACCCTTAACTGTGCTTAATTAGCAGCTTAACAGGCTGTTGCTAGGGAAGTTGTTTTAATGATATATCTGTTTTGCCCACAAAAGTCTGCAGCACCTCTGGTACATGGTACAATAGCAGGATAACTGAAGAAATCAGAAAGAAATAAAAGTGCTTTGTACTTTTGGTCCAGTTTCCCTCTCCGCAATCAACAGGAGGTTTGTCATGACTTCAAAGGGAGCAGAAACAGGCCCTCTGTTTGAAGTTTAGTTTGCAAGCTTCTGAAGCATGCTACAATGGCTCAAATGCAAGATGAAAATTGAAGGGTTGAAACCTTTAATTAAAAAGAAAATCAACAACCAAAAAACCCCAACTTTAAAGCCATAAAGAAAAGCTTCAGCTCTAAAGAATATGATCTGAAAACCCTTCAGGGATAAATTATTGTAATTGTTAGCCTTGCACTGACAAGCAGTCACTTCCACTGGAGAGAAAAATAGAAAGCAAAACAAAAGGAAGGAATTTTCAGCTTGATTGTGTTGATTCATCGTCATTTAACAATGAAAATAGCGAGGAAGGAAAGGAAAAGAAGAAACTTGCTAGCTACTCTAACACAGATCTACTGCTGACTTCATCTTCTTTAGATCAGTGCAAAGAAAGAAGAGACTTGTTTGAAGTGCGCTGGTGAGGGTTCCTCTGAAATAAGCAAGTGTCCCCACAGGGAGAGAGGGGGAGAGAGAAAGAACTTCTTCTTGCTTTTTGTTATCACAATTCGATCAAAGAGGAAAAGAGAGGAAGGGAGCCACTGCTTTGGCATGCTGTCTGGTGCTCCTCTAGCCCTCAGCCGCATTTTCACGCCAGCTTGCCCTGCCAGTACTGGCTCTCCTGCTCTCTGCCTGGGTTGGGCTTATGGCTAAGGGAGCACTAACTGGCTCCTTCAAGATTTTCCTTCTCAGCTATACCCAGTGGGAAAAGGATTCAGCAGAAAAGTGTGGCCTGAGCAAGGGATCTGACTACTGAAAAGTGTTGGAAAGATTTTAATACATTTTCACTGTCATTGTCTTCTTAGAGGTTACTGTATGGATTTTCCACAGGGAAGACAGAAAAATTTGACTGGGATAAATGGCTTATTTTACTGAGGTACTTGCAGGCATTGGCTTTGACATCTCATAGAAGGTGTCTCTTCTGAAGAGTAAATCTGTTCATAATAACTATGAGACAGCTGATAAATAGCAACCAAGGTGATAAAACAATTATTATAATCATTTCCATATCCTTTGTGTTTATTTAAAGGCACATTTAATCATTTTGTAAACTATTGGTGTGTCTGAGATAATAAATACTATATGGAGACAGATAAAGGGACAATGATGATACATATGTCAGCCTACAAAATATACAGCAGTCAGCGTATATGTTAATCAAAGAAAACACTGCTATGATGAATCTGAAAATACACTCTTACAAATCATTTTTCACCATTCTTGAAAAATGTGTCACAGCTTCTAACATTCCAGCTTGTTAAGACATGACAGATGAAGTGTCACTGTATGATTAGTAACAGGGGAGGGCAATGGTTAAGTTAAATAAAGCCTGAACCACCATTCCTGACGCAAGCCCAATTACTGAGTATCTGAGAAAGACCAAGGACATATGAGACACCCATCTCCTGTCATTCCCTGTCACATCATCCTTCGGTGAACCAGTCTCCACCTACTCTCCGCACTTTCATCATCTGCTTTTAGAGCTGATCCCCCTGCACTTACCTTTCCTTTTGGTGGGGGGCACGATGACCCTCAGGAAAAACCTCTGTTGGGTCCTGGCCCCCATCAGTTTGGAGTCAGGGTTGTGCAGGAGGCTCAGACAATATTATCCAAAAACTGCAGGACCCAGCTGCCCTGGGAATAGGCTTGTGCTGACAGCAGAAGAGGTAGAGTGGCTGTGCCCGCGTGCCCTGGAGCGCACGTACTGTCTGCAGCCGCGGCTTCCCAAGCCTCTACATCTGCGTTTGCCCCCAGGATGTGCTAAACAGCCCAGTATGGAGGTTTTCAGAGGTATTATTTGCTGAGAAGCTGTGGAGAAGCAAAAGGGAATTTGCTGCAGAAGATCAACAAGCACACCTGCTGAATGACCAGCTTACCAGCACATAGATACAATGAGCAAACGTGAGACAAGGGAAGACTTGAGATTAACCTCTAATGACAACAAGTAAGGGTAGGGGCGTATCTGCTTGGATTTATTTCTCCCTGGTGCAGTATATAGCATGGCCAAGAAAACAGTTCAACCAATGCTGCCATCCTTAGCACTACTATCTTAAGTTAATAAAAAAATTAAAATTTATGTCCTTTTTACTCCTTTTCTTCAGAAAATATCTTTCTCTTCCTTTCCCATCATTATGAAAAAAATTCTAGCTCTCAAAGAATTAATTTCCAGACTAATTTTTAATGAATTATTTCCATTCCTTATTCACTACCATCTTGTGGATTATGCCTGAGATTTTACCAGCTTCCTTTCAGAAATTAGTTCAGCTTCCCTTTGAGAAAATCAGAGCGGAAGTGGAAGGTATGATTATCTTAGAAAATTTTTAGTTTATAAAGAAGGGACAGCTGGGGAAGGAATGTTTTAATAGGGAATAGAAGTATTATGATATGAAGAAAAGATAAATAGGATGAGTTTCCAGGGGAAAAAAAAAAAAAGGAAAATGTGGAAAACCTTGTAAAATTGCACAAGTCTCATTCTTCTTTCCTCTTCAAATTTGATGGACATTTTCAAATGCTGTGGAGGTATACCCGGTTCTGGAAGTAGCTCCCAGCACACAAACACATTTTAAATGGTGTAACTGGGTAAGAGAGATCATACCCCACATTATTAAAGGCATCTGCATCTTGCCCTAAGGATTTATAGTAATGGGAGTGGGTTTAAAGTGGAGTCTTTTGTCATCAATGCTAGTATTTGGAGCTATGTAAATAAGCAAACCTCAGTGCTTCAGGTGGAGGACAGCCATCTGAAGTGATGGGAGAATGCTGTATTGACTTAACTGTTTTCTTCAAACCCACTTTTTTATATTTTGGGTCAGTAAATCTAATCCTACCTTTTTCTAGAGCACTTTATCTCTCTCTGGGTCCGACTAATAAATTTGTAACTGCTTCTACCCTGTAGTCACACTGGTAAATTTAAAATTGCTTTTATGGTGCTCCACTACAGCCATCTCCTGAGACCGTCCTGGTTTCTGCTGGTTTTGTGAGCTTCTTTAGTGCCATAAAACGTATGGCTTTTCTGGCAATCAATACCTAGGTTTCTCTTTTCAGAATAACTTAACCACAGAATTAAAATTATCGTCACAGTATAATTAGTGTTATGTGACCTTTTTTTTTCATCTGTGAAAAAGACAAACAGTTCTTGGCAGAAATATTCAGTGTTTTCAGGTATCTGGATGTCTATCTGGCAAAACAAGCACTTTTAACCACATTTTGATGCATCAAAATTATCCATATTAATAATGCCTGTCACAAATGGTGACCTGAGTAGGGCAATGACTGGAAAGAATTTCTCCCAAATTAAAACCTTTGTTTTATTTATTGTTGGCATTAGAGTGTTTTTTTATATAGCTGAGTTCCTATTCCAGTAAGATTACCACAAATAACATTTTCCCCTATGGAATATAAATAATATCCTTTTTTTGTCTGCCAGGGCTGAATCCTTTCTACACATAACTCTTACCTCCTCTAATCTTAGGACTTTGCTTCTGACAGAATGATAATGTCTAGTTTTGATGTCAACCTATCTTTTTTCCATTTCCATAAGCATTCAAGCGACTGTCTCCAAATACTACTGTCCTTCACCTGTGCTTGCAAAAGGCAGTAGGACCTGATAGGTCTGGTCAGAAATAGCTCATATGAAGGGATTGTGCCTTCATACCCTACATGGTAACACAAAAGTTAGACTGCCTGGTTTTTATCCATTGAGTTTATTCTCATTTGTCCCTTTCAGATTTTTGTTTTGTGAGTGCTTCTTCCATTTCTGCACAGTCTTACAATGTATTCTTTACTCTCCCGACCATGCATAGGCCATCAGACAATTTTGTCTTTCCTAGATTCAGTCGATTTATATTACACCTCAATTTATTATAACAAATCAATTATATACAGCATGATGTCAAAGAATCCCTTCTATTGTTTCAGAGTTGTAGGCAGTTCATTCCTACTTGACTTTAATTGGTTCTACCCTCTCGTCAATTAAAATTAATGAAGCACACACCCTTTCTGCCCCCCATAAAGCATTTTATTTTATTTTATTTTATTTCTCCTTGTTTTAACATAATAAGCTTTGTGTTTTGCCCTTCAAGACAATAGATCTCACAATATCTTGGGTCTCAGTTGAAAGCAAAATGGCACTCACGATCTTCTCTAGCACAGCACTCTGACAGGAACAGAGATATTCAGCCTTTGTTTCTTACAACCCATTTAAATGAGTAATTTCATGCAATGGCATGCAACCTTACTGGAAAGCAAAGTCAGCACAGACCAGCATCCTGTTTTTACTAGCTAGCTCTTTACTGTTTCTGAAGGTGGTTGAACTTCTTCCAATAAACATTCATTTAAGAGGGGCTTATATTAAAGTAAAACTTTGTTTTTTAATGTCACATTTTTCCATGAAAATGAAAATGTGAGTATTGAATTTGTCATCTCACTCTCTTGCATCATATTTTTTTCAGTAAAGTACTAGACAAACAGGCAAACAAGGAGGAGGGCAGAAATGGGTGTGGAAAACAAAACAGCTTCTATAAAATCACAGCTGAAAACTTTTGGCTGTATAAGCAGCCATTTTGCAGACCTGTGGAATGAGAGCTGAATATTCACAACCATTTTCCTCTATTTTTTTGCTAGATCTAAGAGCTTTCTCTGGACCTTAGGCAATAAAGACGCATGCTTTGTAATCCACTATATTAGTTAATTCTTGTTTGCGTATAAACAGTATCATTTATAATAAGGTGTATCCCTCAGCCTTTCTGAATGCAAATCATATTTGTTATATAAGAAAAACTCATGCTGCAGTCAAAATGGTCTGAAAGACCGGCCAGGTATAATTATAAAGTTACTCCATTTTCACTGGAAATGGTTATGCCTGGAGAGTCAAGAATAGATTTTGTCAAGAAAATCAGGCCATTCCTAGGTCTGTGACAAAGATATATATTTCCTTTTTTAAAAAAACTTTTCTACTAAGTGGCATGTGACGTTGGTAAGAGATTTAGAAGAAAAACGTCGTAAAGTCAAACCAAACTGTCAATTGCAGTGCACTTGTGTGCCCTGAAAAGTGGAGAAGGGCACTGAGTTCCCCAAGTCAGCTGCTGGCCTGGAAGGAAGATAATGCTGTCAGTGAGATGTGCTGCCTAAACCAATACGCTGTCCTGAGAAGTAGGGTGAATTAGCCCATGGTCAGCACTGTGCTAACTCTTCTACCCCTGGGACTGGTGCTGGCACCTGCAGAGCATTGTCCTGCAGAGCGTAGATGTGCTACTTATCTTGCAGCTAGCTTGGAAATGCTAACACGATGCTTTTCTGGACTGACTAGGTACGTGCCAACCTACCTCTAGAGCTGTCCACCTTTTGAAATACATACATTCAGCCATCTCGTTTGAATCCCAGAACCTTGATGTGATACCACAGCTCTAGTCCTAGTTCACTATATGAACGTTTCTGATTCTTAACATACCTTTCAGCAAATGTATCACTTTAAAAATGGATGTTTAACCAGAAAGACACAGGCCAAAAAGTACAGATTTTATAGCTCAATGGAAATATTTCACCCAACTCTGTGTTCCTCCTGACAAATATGCACGCCTCAGCAATATTCATACCTTTTCTTAAATTTTATGTTTTGGTTAAGAAGGAAAATGTTATAGCATTTGTGTTTGGAAATCTGAGAATACATTTGACACTGGGAGCAGCAGCTCCAGCCCACCCAAGTGCTTCTTACACTTCTTAAGGATCCAGTCTCCCTTCCTTAACACAACCATGACAGGACCAAACAAGCAAAATAAATTTATATAAAGACATATTAACAGTAATGTCTACTAATTACTGCATCTGCAGCTTCTAGAAATAACTCAGTCTCAATAAGCATTGTGAAACTCTGCAACTACAAAAACATGAAAGCAGTTGTAATACATGTAATAAATGGAGGTACTCTGCCAGGTTCCTTGCAAGGTTTCACATGGGCCATGTTCTGCAACTGTCCTTAGCCAGGAGGACATTGTCCACTGTTGCACATAGGTTGTCAATAGGTGTCAAGTTTGTGATCTTCCCCTCGGCTTATTTACAGACTGTTACAGTGAGGGACTGAGGATGCACAAGCAATTTCTCTTCTGCAGCCAGTCTTCTTCACAAGCCAGAAGGACTGTAAGGAGTTTCTGGGGTAACTTGAGTGCCTCTGCAGTTATCTTTCATTTTTCTTTCAGTGAGTCTGTATACCCACTCTTACATACTAATTGTTTTCCAGGCTCTGTGTTAAGTCTCTTCCAAAGAAGGAATGAGTCTAGGGTGGTTTTACCATCTACCTTTTCTGCTTGCTAAGTTGTAGCAGCTCCTTAACCTGCAGGTTGACATAATTGTGCGTGATTCTGGTCTCATCCCTTGACACTTACAAATCCAGCTTTTGCTTTTGTCCTGCTGTTTTCCTCAAGGCATCAAGACTCTCATTCACTGACCTTATTCATGTCTGAATTGGTTCTACATTCCAAAGGAAAAAAAAGTCTGTAAATCAAGACAGTGTTTCTTGGGAAGAAGAGAAGTGGACAAGAGAGTGACAGCTGTCTAGAATAGTACATGCCAAAAGGTCTGATATAATGGCACGAAGAGAAAACACTGTGTTTTTATTTTTCTCCCAAGTTGCCTGCATATTTCCCATACAACTAAAGTGCTTTGTGCCCCCTCCCACTAGCATGGCATAAAATAGAGTACAGGTCTGAGAGATGGAGTTATTTAAAACCTCTGAGCCTGAAAGTTTAGTTTGTTCTTGTCTGTTTTGAAAACCATGTTTTTCAGGAAAGACGGAGAATGTTCCATTCTTATGATAAAGACAAGAGTCAAGAGGAATATCTGTTTCCACCCTCTGAGCTTTGCTTGCCTGATGAAGAAACACAAGCCACAGAGTGTATGAACAAATTCAGAAAGATAAACTATTCTTCAATCTTTTATAATAGACTATCCTCTGGCTTTAGCATATGGCCAGGATATCACACAGAACAACAGTTTCTTATTATAGACTAGGAACAGCACTGAGCCAACTGCAGTTTCAAATCCATCTGCCCATACAAAAATAGTTCCTCACTGGGATCTTCCTTCTAATGCTGAATTATTTCTGCCCACAAACCCTTCTTCCCAAATGACTTAGGAAACAATGCATTTTTTTCAAAACATATTTAAAAGGAACAGAGAGCTCCCCCTACCCAGTGTCCCTACAGTGGCCTGGCATTAAGCACAAGGCCCACAGTCCTTCCAGATCCTGTTGGGATAACTTTATAATGCGTATCACCATTGTGTTGATTCAGTATTCTGTGAATATATATATGCAGTCTTTCTCCTGCAATCAGATTTGTCAGAGCAGACTGTAATATCTATGCAGAGCCCCTCTGTAGTCTGTGTGTTTGGCATCATTGCAAATATCTGTGGCCTTCCCTGGATCTGCATCTACCGGGCCATTTCCTAGTTTTCCATTGTTCCCCATCCAAGACTTCTGTTTTTAAGGAAAAAAACCCACTTTGTATTAGTTTTTTTTTAGTGCTGGGTTTTTCCCCCAATATGACTGCTTTTTGCTCCTGTGTATTTTACTGCCTATTATTTTTCCCAGCTTCCCAGTTATTCTTCCCAGCCAGCTGATTTTCCTACTCAAAATTCTTTTTTGCATAATAATAAAAAAATAAATTCACCATCTTTTCAACCTTGTTTAATCCTTATCAGCTCACAACTAACTACATTTGCTTCCAAGAGAAACAGGACTTCTGCAATTTGTCCTCAGTTGAAATGTTCCTTCCCCAAATTGCTTGATGAAAATATTACCCTTAGTGGAAAAGATGATGAGGGTGTGGGATTAGGCCGTTTAACATGAGTGCTTTCTCTGTTGTATTTTGAATTCAACACTGCAGATCAGGCACTGTGCTGCAGCATGCTTCCCAAAACTCACAGGAGCCCAGCTCTCACCTCCCTTGTCTTAGCTGTGTATTGGTTTATCTCCATGCAAGTCTATGAGATTACACCAACGAAAAATTGGGATGACAGATTGGAGAATCAGGTCTATATTAATTTTATTTTTGCAATGCCAAATCTTTTTCTAACTCAGTTCAAAGCATTCAGAATTGTTTCTAGCTATTCTCCTGAATTATTCTCTTCAATTTAGAGCCTGTCACTGAAATACCAGAAACAGGATAACTTGTATGTAGCCTAGCCACTTCTGTGTTCCTGCAGCATTTTTGTGAAATGCCTATGGTACATCACTCCCAGAATGGAGAATAGCCTTTTGAACAGGCAGAAATGGAGCTGTATAAGATGAAGTGGCTGTGTGAAGTTTCTTACTCATAGGTAAGGAACTAGTGGGAAATTGAGATGGAAATCAAATACTACATTAACAGGTTAACAGCCTATGTAAATCACGGCTGATCATCACCCATTCACTCAAGAGTATCTATTAAAAAATCTTCAGACTTTCAAAAAAAGTTAGAAATTAATCAGAGGCTCAGAGTGTTTTTTGGTAATTAAATCATTGTCTAGATTCACATCACAGATACATCAAAGAAGGGTGTGATTTATGTTCTCCATTAGCTGTTGAAGTGGTTCTTGGTCACTGACAGGAAATCTTGTGAGTAAATAAAGGTAAATTGCTGCAGACTGTATCTCACTGTAACAGTGACTTACTTAAGGTTAAATTCTGCTGCTGTGCCAGGAGCCATAAGTAAGTCTCAAAGCTGATCATGCTGACATTCCTTCAGGTAGAAGGCGGCTTCTGGACACCAAAGTGGTAGTGCATGTGCCCTATGTTGCTCCTCTCAAGAAAAATGCAAGCAACGCATGGCTTCAGGAAGAAACCTGGAAGATGGAGAATTTGATCTATGTTCCTCCCTACTGAATACACTCAGGCCTTTCTGACTGCAGCCACATTCAACAAGGTCTACAGTCTTTTTCAGCTGTGGAGAGTTTCACTAATCTAAAGGCAGCCAACTTCTGTATAGCCAACATAACTCCATTAAAACCTTCAGGTTTTTCTTTCTAGTTGTTTTTTTGGTTTTTGGGTTTTTTTGTTTTGGTTTGGTTTGTTTTGGGTTTTTTTTTTTGTGTGTTTTTTTTTTTTTTAATCTGGGGCTCTTAACTAGAAACATTTTGCTGAAAAATTGTCAACTAAAAGAATTATTAAATTTTCTCCATGTTGGGAACACATCCTGAGACATTTGACAAGGTATCATGCAAAGTGCAAGACAGTGAATGCTGTAGAGGAGTTTCCATCTTCTCTGGGATAGTTCTTCTCCACTCAGATTTAATGTGTTGGTCTCAGCCTTTGTTGCATTGGCCTAAGTAATCAGCACACATCTTACAAAGACATGGCTCCTCTGAGATTGGAAGACATTTCCGCTCTCCATAAGAACTGGAAATGTAGAGCGTTCATGGTGATTACCCAGATCTAAACTACACTCCAAAAAAGGTAACAAACAAAAATGTCCCAGGCTTCCCAATTTCCCATCAAAACAGCTGAAAACATCATAATTTTAGCCTTACTTCCCAAAGAAATGAGGATAAACAATCATGTGGCCTGTGTGCTGCATGTCAGACCATCCTTTCCCCTAGTAACTCCTGACTGCAGTTACCTATGTTAGAAAAGTGATTTAGGGGAAAAGGCCACAGAGGTATTTTATTCCTACAAATGCGAGAAAATAGGTAGTCCTCAGATTGGTGCAAGTGATGCTCAGTGCATCACTATTGAGACATACGTTACTTTATTTATTCACTGTGAGGATTTATATAACATAAAGAGTGGATTGGAGAAATTTGCCATTGAGAACCTTCCACAGTAAAACCAGTTGAAAATGTACTTAGACATGTACATGCATGGCAAATACCAGATTTAACTCAAGAACAAAGGTAGGTTCTGAGTTTGATGGACACAGCAAGGAAGAGATCTGGATCCCCTGTATGTAGGTGGTTAGCTGTATTGCCACTGGATTCTGGATTCAGTTGGGAGCAGCTTTCAGGAGGCTTCAGTCCCATGACTTATGGAGTGCTGTTGTCTCCCAGGCTGCACCTAGTGAGTTTTAAAAGAGAGGTCAGGGGAGCCATATACTTAGGAAAAACAGGGTAAACCAAAGAGACAATAGGTAAATGTTCTCACCTCAAAACTTGTTGACATGGACCTGCCTATATTTCGCAGAATCACAGAACAGTTCAGGTCAGAAGGGACCTCTGGAGCTCATCCAGTCCAACCCCTCTGCTCAAGCAGAGCCACCTAGAGCAGGCTGCCCAGGACCATGTCTAGGCAGGTTTTGAATATCTGCAGGGATGAGGACTCCACAACCTCTCTGGGCAACCTGTTCAAGTGTGTGAACTAGAGGAGTTACTTCTTAGGTTATATATAGATTTTGAAAAGCATATCCAAGTTTTCTCCACAAGGATGATATAAGGAGGTGTGTGGTTTGTTTATCAATAATTCAGAGCACACAGAACAATAATCTATAAACCCAGTTTACCCTGGCTGGCAATATTACAACCATTTTGACCAGCTTTTCACTGTTTTCTATCAAATTCACTCAATTATACATCTTTTGCCACATATCTAGGCAACTAGTAATTTTTTAGACACTCACCTTTCTCCTTTGTGATTAAATCCAGACATTAATGAAAGATTTGCCAGAATAAGAAGTGAACAATTACTGATCTGGACAAAAGCAAACAAGAACATCTCTTAAACAGCTAGAACAAAGTACAGGGGAACTCTAAGTGTCACTCTTCTGCAAAAAGAAGATAATTCATATCCAGCAAGATATGTACTCTTGCCCATTTCTTTTAATGGGAGGTCTGAAAGAGCAATACGAAGTATATGTTTTTCGTCTAGGTTCTTACAGCCCCTGTATGCTTTCTTTCCTGCATTTTCCTTCTTTTGGTGGACTTCCTCAGCACAAGGCAGCTGCCCCTCTGTCTCACCAGCTGCTGTGTTGGGGCTGTGTGAGGGGACCCCTCCACTCCAGCATCTTCCCAGCCTGACTCCAGCTCTCTTTCATCTTTCTCTTCCTCTTTGTGTCTCCAAGCATTCAGAATACCTCTTATTCCTGGGGCTATCTACATGTTCTGGTTGCCTGGAAACCATTTTTGAATGGCTACATAGGATTTAGGAAAACTTCTCTTCGATAATTCTCCCACCTCCTTTCTCATAGTGGAGTACTGTTTTAAGTACTGCAAGTAATTCTTTTTTATTTTCATTGTCTTTATCTTTAATGTGGTTCTTATGTTGTTCTCTGTTCTTACAAACACCACTCTTTTACATAGTTTTTTTTTTTTGCTTTCATTTTCTTTCATCTTTATCCTCCAATGTAACTTTTAGTGCCACAATTCTGTAATGTCCTTCTAATGCAATGCAACTAAAAAGTCATCACAGCCAGAGCCCTGGAAGCAGGCTTTGTCTGGAGGTACAATGCAAAATCACAAAGAGGCTCTACTCCTGAAAATGTCACAAGAGCATAAATAAGACCTGCTCCCTTCATCTATGCTAGCTTGATGCTGCTGTCGAATGAGAAGGAACTGCAGGGCCCTGCCCAGCTCTCCTGTGGCTGGGAAACAAGAAGCATGATGAAGTCTTACCTGATTCACACCTGTCTGTAGAAAGATCAAAGGTTAAAATAGGTAGCAGACCAATTGTGAGATCCAAAATGAGGGCAGAAAAAAGGCTCTTTGTGCTCCCAATAACCTAACTAACTGGCCAAAGTATAATTCACCAATAACTTCCTAGCTACACTTTGCTTTTTATGAACACCGGATGTTTTCTGTGTATTGATTATCAATATTCTGATACGGAATAACCACATGACCAGTGTGGGATCTTGTAATATACCTTATTAAATCCATGGACAGAGTTAATATTTTCAAAAGCACAACATACTTATTTCACTCTTTGGGACTCTTGAATCTGTACCCACATTTCCTATAATTCTCTGGGTCAAATATAAAACTCTTAATATTCTTTTACTCTACTCGTAGGTTTCTGAGTCTTAGGAATATTCTAGTTGATTGTCTAAAAAAAATTTTTGAAAAGAATTAAAGAATTCACTGCAGGTGATCGGATATTTCCATCGAAGTAACATGTCTTAGGTAACTTGGATCACAAATAAATTGATTGATAGCTGAGCACATAACTGCCCATTTAAAATGGATGTGAAAATGTTTCTGGGTAAGAAAGATCAAGATTAGTGACTATCACTGAATCTGTTGAAGGAGTCCCATATTCATTTGTCACTTGTGCTCCTTCCTTATCGTCCTAGTCTGGAGTCTGACCTTTTCCTGCATCCTGGCACAGGTCATTCCCTGACACTCCGTAATTACAACTGCTGAAGGGTCTGCAGAACAACAGACCTGCATGAAGGGGCATGAAAACATCTAGTTGTACTCTGTGTTAGTACAAGTCAGGGTTAGAACTCTGTCTCTTTAGTGAACACCAAATTAGAGCAACATGGTTAATATTATTTTTCTTACAGGTACTTTATAGTACTCCAGAAACAAAACTGCTGCATCAGCTGAAGCTTCAAGATGCTCAGCAGTCAGCTTTAGATCACTTAAAAAATTTAGTTTGAAAAATGAAGCTGTTTGTTAGTGCTAAAACCAGAAGTGTGTTTGAAGCCACTCAGTATGACTACAGAGACCATATCCCTGCCTGGAGGCAGCTATGGCTTCAAGTGAAGACACAGCACAAGGAACAGTCACAAAGGGTCTCCCAGACATCACTTACGCCATAACGTTTTCCGTCCTGCAAGCTCTACTTCCACAACCCACAAGAAAATCAGAGAGGATGTGACTCTTCTGTTCTTTCCCTGGGAAGTCATATATGTCTTGCACTGCAGCAGAAGAACAGGGAACACACTAGCCCTTGATACAGGAGGAAAGTCTTTCACCCTGCTACCTGAACTTTTAAATCTCAGAAGCTCTGAAGAGTCCTTATTTCTACCACCCTTCAAGTGATTTTATTGTCACAACATACTCCTATCTTGAAAGTGATGTTTTTAATGTTAGATATATATTACAGTCAAAGTTTGCTAAGCGGCATAAATTCAGCCTTTTGAATTTGTACATAGGCACCAGTTTAGGAGTGGTGAACTCTTCAATAGATCTGAGAAGATTCAGTGGTCACTGTGTTATTTTTGCCTTGTCCTGTGATCCTCTTACTTCTCTTACTTGTCCGCTAACATTTTAAAAAGCAGCCGAATGCTTACATCTCAGTGTCCCATATGCTGGGGAAGGAGGGAGAGTGCGGGAGAACCATTTATTTTGCTGCCTTTATTCCCATGAGAACAACTAATCACGTGGGAGTAGAACAACAAGTTCTGCTAGGCACACAGAATCTGCTTATGAGACATCTCTGCATACTCTCGAGGTTTCATTAGCTTTAAGTGGATTTTTTCCACTCCTCCAGATCATTGTTATTTCAAAACCAAATTTATTCAAACTAGGGAAAGACGCATCTCCTCAAGTATGCCAACTTCAAGCTCAAGCACAAAATGTACTGTATGTATTTTTTTAAACAGTTCAATGATTAAAATATGTATCAGTTACAAGAATGGATTTATGGTAAACTCTTTCTTTCCACGCTGTAGGGAATGCTAATAATTAGTGTGATTTCTGTCATCCTTCTAAGACACTGTCGAACCTGAAATTATTATGGAGAAATAATTTTTCTATACTGGCTGTCTTGCAAAAATAACCAGTTCTGTGTTATACGATCATCTAGGGAGACAGTAACACAATAGCTACACCCAATGGCAACTGCATTAACTGCTATTTTTCTGAAGAAAACTGCTAGGATTTTCCTACCAGGGACTTAACAATCAAGGTCAAACAAATACTTAGGCCAGTATTAACAGTTGCTTTTTCATGAAGATAAATTCATTTTTAAATGGTTTCACATTGAGTAATCTTTCACTTTCATAATTTAAATTTTCCTTGCAATTAATCTTTTAATGCACAGCAGTGTTGTTCTTTTGAGTGTTTTATTATGTTCTCCAAGTAGGTCACTTGGAGAAGCATAAAGAATTGAGCCACATATTCTTCTCCTTACTGACTTCTCTGGTTTGATATTTCTACTTCATTGTGGCGACAAAAGTAGCTTTCAGGTGATGAACACAGGAGGGGCTGCCGTGTTACATTCTGGGTTTGCAAAGAGAACTAGAAGTGATGCTTTAACATGACTAAAAGCTGTCTCCAGTTCTGTAGAATGCCGTGTTAGCCTAGCCTCTGAATCTATAGATGCAGATAAAAAGTAAAGATTGTACCTTGAATAGAAGTACATTTGGGAGCTTTGCTACTAATTGAACCAGGCTAAGAAAAAAATAAATAAAGGGAAGAAAAAGTAAATAATTTTCTGAAGTTTTAGAGGCTACAGTGCATGGGAAATAATTTTGACATCACAAATTGAATGTTTAAGCAAGAACTAAGAAACAGGACGAAATAAAGCAATGGAATTGCATCCAAAGCATCTGGTGAAAAGTGGAGGCCTTCATTCTATGGCTTTTTTTATGTTTGCCTTGGCTGATTTAGGTTTGATGGATTAATTTTTGTCTCAGAAAAAGTGGCAAAATCTCAATTTTCAGTTAAGTTTCATTACTGGGAATTTAGGGGAAGTTCCTGTAAAAATTAATAAATGAAGGGTAAGAATTTACAGATTTTCTTTTCTTCATGGTACCTGAACTTGGATTTTTGTAGTGTATAGATGTATTTTCTCATCACATTCCCCACTGGTGTAAAGTAAATGTGACTCATGAGCTGCAGCATGCTTTCAGAGTTACAATGTACCATGAGCTTCAGCCGGCAACTGCTTCCAGTGCCCAGTTCTGAGCAGTTCTGTTGCATGACACGTTGCTTATACATTCACAAAAAACAACTGTGATGTTCCTTCTAGACACAGAAGAAGAGTTGATCCTCCTCTGGAGAAGCAAAGACCCCAAGGTTTTAAAAAACACAAAGGCAGAGAAAGTACAAGGGGAACTTTGGTATGGGATCAGTGATGAGAGAGGAGGGAAAAACTCTGGCCGTAAGAGCCATCTGCATCCATTGGAGCAAACTTCCATCCTCAGCATGAGGTCCAAATTTGGGTACTGCCTTCACTGTATAGCCATCACCCAAAACTCACAAATTGCTGTCCTACCACTTTTCAACATTAGCAGGAGGGGGAAAACCCTACAAAAGCCAATTTGCTTCTCTCATTCCATTCCACTGCTCTAAGAAGAACCCAGTCAGATGCCAAGGAAACCAAAATGACACAGAATGAATGGTGACAAGTCATCACTCAAATACACCAACAAGTTTTGCCAGCTTCACCTGGACAGGCTTAGAGGGGCAGCAAAGCCTCTGCTAAAATCATGTGGGGTTTTTTTCTCTGAGTGTCTAGCCTTCACCATTGTCTGTGGAAATGGGACACCCTCACTGATACAAGGCATTCACTCAAATCTGTCTTGCAGAGGATCTTTCCACACCCAGCCTACTATTTTTGCTCAAAGGCTGGCACTGCTCTTCAGTGTCACAGCTGGAAGTTCAACGCAGCTGAAAATTCACCAGGTGGAAAACTAAAGTCCAAAGTTAATTGCTTATTAGCAAAAATGCTTTTAGTGAGAACCTTGTAGATTGTATTATCCAGCCATGTGTTAAGAGCCTCCCAGATCACATTTCTCAATCATAGTTCTGCTAAAACTAGTTATGCTGATTGCAATTTGCTTAAAGGACGGTTAAAGGTTGCTGGGAGGATGCCAGCCTATCTATTGCTGGAATATATGCATTAAACCATCCAATGACAGGTGAAAATGCAGCTGAAAGATCCCAAATATAAAAAGGTGTCATCAGAAATCCCTGTTGGAGCATGGAAACCATAGAGCAAACAGGGTTTTAATTTGCCTGCATACAGCAAAGCACTTGTTACACAGAAAGATCCCCGCAAAGGCAGGTTTTTCCTTGAGATTTATCACCAGAGTTAGCAGAAACCTTGCCATGGGTGGCTGCACCTCACACAGCAATGTTCTCATAAGGAAAAGAAGCAACCTGGTTCTGCTGAGCACGTGTGTGTTCCTCATGTGGGGAACAGGTCTTCTTCACAGTGTTTGTCATTTCTCAATGTCCTGGTTTTCCTGGAAAAACAGGAAGAGGCTCTGAGGAGATTGGTGACGTCTCTATAACTCTGTGTTAAATTCAGAGCAGTCAGGGATTACCCTGTCACTGACCTGGCAAGCACAACTTGGCTTCAGGCTCTTTGAGATCCTTAATACTGGAACTCATGGGGGGAAAAAATAAGGAAATAAAAAAATTAAAAGCATGTTTTTGAAGGGGAGATGGTAGAGTTTTCATTTAAGCTCACCCATCCAAGCTGATACTTACCTTCCCAATAAAGATGCTGGTGCCTAAACAGCAAAATGACTTCAACATCCAAAAGAACAGAACGGACTCTGAGCTCACCCCGTAAAGGTTTTCCCTTACAAAGTAAAGACATTGTAGTGCTAAGTCCATGTCAGTGGCCTTTTCCTACTGTGATGAGTTAACTCACAGAAGTACTGCATTTAGGGAATTAGGTCTGACAAATCAGAATGTCCCATTCTTGCACGTACTGAAGGCAAGGGCAGAATTACAACTGTCTGAAACAAGAATCCTCTGACTCATCAAACTTAAATATCAGTTTATATATGCAGCTGTAGCATATTGACTGTGACTAGCCTATCTGCTGACACAGCGAACAAAGCAGCAACATGAGCAAATGGCAGTCCGTGGGCATGCCCTGGTTTTATCTTTTTTTCTGCCTTTACTTTCTTGCCCACCTCCAGGTTCATCCTAGAAATCAAAGGCATCTTGTTTCATTTTTTTGCAAGCCTTCCTATTTACAGTGTAAAGGTCTTCAGGACTTAGACTGTGCCCTTTTCACTGACACCCTCCCAACGTATTTGAGGCGTTAATTGCTGCAATACTAAGGCAGGCCATTGTGCCTAGGTAGGGAATCACAGGATTTGGGGCACGCCACGTGTGCCCTCACCACACCGGCTAGCCATGTCCTGAGACCAAACACTTTCTCTTGAGTCACAGCAACCCATGGGCATGCAGGGTGCTTTAACAAGCACATGAAGTGACAACTCCATGCCCTGAATATCTGACAATTTAGAGTGGGCTTTACACAGCAAGGGTCACAACAGTGGCAGAGTTGGAAAGGGTGTAAGAGGACAGAATTTGCAAGCGTGGAAGATGATACTGAAATAGGTTTGATGTTGTGTGTCCACTGTGAGAAGCAAGTGTTTGGGAGAGCTTGCAGGCACACGTGTACAATATTTTTTTTTTCCCCAGCATATAACATAGGCTGATTTTGCAGTGTTCCTCATTCAAGGGTAAATTAACATTTCCTTGGTAAAAACTGTAGAGCATTCACATTTAGCCACTTAATTCATTCACTTAAAAGGGTAATTAATTCACAGATACCACCACTTCCTTCGGGCTACTTTTTAGCATGAAACTAATATTGCTGGTGCAGTCAAATAAGCAAAATCACCTCTCTGAACTGTTTTATTTTTAAGGTGGTGGTGGGGAAATCGACAAAGACCTGAGTCAGGCCCACGCATCCCTGTTGGCTATTTGGTCAGCCTCATTTCATTATTTGCGTTCGTGCCTGGCTGCTGCAGGATGTAACACCTCGCTTTGTCTGGAAAGCGAGCAAGCATTCAGAACACATTACTCACAGGCTGCAGCTCCTGGCAAAGTCACCTTCATGCCATGTAACTTGCAGGTAGGGAACACTGCACGGTGACTGCAGCTTACGAGGGCACTCTCCAAAACCACTTGCCCCAACTCCTGCAATATCCTGTCGATATCTACAGGGCGAGGTCCTACTTGGCATAAGTGGCTCATGAACTGTGCCCTGTTACTTTTAAGGATAAGAAGGACCTTGTGATTTGATTTTGTACCTATCAATCACAAAATGTGACAAAAGGCTAACTTTTCCTTACTGAGGCTACTTTCTCCATGTGCTCCTCCTACAATCAAGGGAGAGGGAGGCTCCTGCAGATGGCTGTAAGTGGAGGCTCCTTCTGTACCTGATTCATTCAGCCTCCTCTGATTATAACGAGAACCCAGTGAGATTAGCCCCACAAAGCTAATAGCCTTTGCAAAGACTTCTTATGCATGCTTTGATCCCTATTACTGAGCTCAACAACTCACTGAACTGAACATTCATTTCAGAAAGGCATCTGTTCTTGAATTAAAGGCGCTACAGATAAGATCATCTGATGCCTCTGTCTCAGCCAGTCACCCTCACTTTGCTTTCTAGTCCCTGTAGGAAAATAGAACATGCAAAATATTTTGGAAAAATGGTACCCTGAAGTGCCTGGAACACAAGGGACCATTTTCAGAGGTTCAGATGAGACCAGTCCACCTCAAACAATGCTGAATATACCACTGCTTCTCTGCTTTCATTATCCCTTAAATTGTCTTTTGTTTTGTTTTGTTTTGGTTTTTTTTACCTGGTAGGAGGTTTTCCCTGATAGCCAGGGAATCACAAGCAAGTTAAATCTCTTCTTTCATTTAAAGAGAGAGACAGAGAGGCTTCTAGCCTGTGTGTCTGTGAAGAGATGCTCATAAACATGAAAAACATGTCCCAGAGTCTCATAAATGTGAAAGCAAGTTAAAAATGACAATACACTTTTAAAATAAATCTCATGATTTGCAGGCCTTCCTAATCTTTGAGCACCTAAGGTTGACAACACTGTAAATAACAGCTTCTGGCCCAAAATGAAAGGCAAATTTTATACGTTTAATGCAGAATGACACAAAAGATAAATAAGGATGATGTGAAACCTCTGTCAAAAAGTTCATAAACAAGATAAGCCACTCAGGAGAAAGGTGTCACATTTGAAATGTCTGCTTACACCATAAAACAATCTTTCAGATCAAGCCTGCACCTTGCAGATTAGGAAAGAGTAGTACGACATTTCCACCATCTGCCTTGGTGGAAGGAAAGGAAAAATATAAGACTTTGTCAACATATCCAGAAGCAACTCCAACATTGCAGTCTGCACATCAGCTGGAAAACAAGAACTTAAGTTTGGGATGAGCCTTCAACAAAGTCATCAAGCCATTATCTAGACCAAAAACCTCTTGCAGGCAAGTTCTCTTTGCAGCCGATCATTCCTGTTGAAAGCCCATTTCCAGCCCCACTCCACCTGGAGCTCTAGGCTTTCTTCCTCTCAACCCAGACCCTAACCCTAACCCAAACCCCAAAGGAACCATGTAGATTGGACTCTTTCAAACCCACACTTCCAGTCCATATCTCATTTTCACTCTGTCATGTCTGTGCAGACAGGATGTATGTACTTCCATGAAAGAGATGAGAAAGCAAACTGCAGCATGTCCAGGCTCAGCTCCATATTTTAATTGCCCCATGATAGTCACTTGTCACACATCTGATGTTGGTCTCCTCCCTGGTTCTTATACTGCCGTCTTCAGGTGATCTTGTGTGTCTCCTTCAGCAGTCTTCTTGTGTGGGGTCACTCTCCACGGTTCAAGCTCCAGGTGTGTAGGCCCAGTTCTAGAAGCTCCCTGTTGTGCATCTAGGTGCTCAGAGAATTAGGTGCTTCAGTCAAGGTTTTAAGACAATGGGACTAGCTTAAAAGTGCATCTACATAAATATAAATATCTCATCCTGATCAGGTAGGCACAGAGGAAGCTTTTCCAAACTAACACTTTGAAAGTCATTAATTAGATTCACCAAAAATCTTGCTTTAGAAGAATAAAAGATTTTTTCCTCTTTTATTTAGCATTGGTTTGTTATTCATTAGCATGTACATAGACTGTGTTTTCAGGACTTTTCCCTTGAATATGGGCATTAAAAGGTATTTTGAAATTAAGAAATGTATTCTTAGACACTCACATCACTCCAGGAGCCTGAACTTTAGCAAGGACATCATATATTCAGAATAAAACCATGACTTCCCAGAAGTGCACTCATTTACCACCTACGATGATGGATCAGCAATGAAAGAATGTAAAGAAGGCATTTCCTTCTCAGATGTAAAGCACTGATCTTTCAGAAGTTTACTTTAGTTGGCAATACCAAATCATGACCTTGAATCCCAGTGGAATTTTCTTTTAAATTGGTGTACTGCATCTGTCTGGGATGGGGTTAATTTTCTTCATAGCAGCCCGTATGGTGCGGTATTTTGGTTTTGTGACTAAAACAGTGTTGACAACACACTAGTGTTTTAGCTATTTCTGAGCAGCGTTTGCACAGCCTCAAGGCCTTCTCTATTTCCCACTTTTCTCCCCCAGCAAGTAGGCTGGACAGCTGACCCAGACTGACCGAAGGGATATTGCATGACAGATAATGTCATGCTCAGCAATAAAAACTGAGGGGTAGGTGGTTTGGGGAAGCTAGTCATTGCTTGGAGACTGGCCAGGAATCAATCTAGTTGTGGGAGGTGGTGAGTGACTGCTTTTGCATCACTTGTTTGTTTTTTTCTTCCTCTTCCCTTAGCTGATTAAACTGTCTTCATTGCAACTCGTGAGTTTTCTCATTTTTTCTCTTCATATTCCCTCCCCTGTCCCACTGTGGGGGCAAGTGAGCAAGCAGCTGCGTGGTGCTTAGCTGCTGGCCGAGGTCAAACCACCACAATTGGGAACAATTTGAGTCAGGGAAAAACATATTTCCTACACAGTCTCCACCTCCAATTATGCTTTTTGCCTTCAAAAGACCTCAGAAATTGTACAAAAGCCAAAAAGTTCTGATTTGCACCTGTTCACATGCTGCTGTTGAATGCAGGAATGTGACCTCAACTACTGCGGGTGACAAAGTTTAACACACAAAGCATGGATATGTGCAGAACATGAATCCAAAAACATGAGCAAATGGTGTGCACTGCCTGCTCTTCACAGGTAAACGTGGGTACAGAAAGTTGAAGAAATACTTCTAAAAGATTCCAGTTGTATCACATGTGCCACTCTTTACACTGAATGAGTTGATGCTACAGTAGGGCAACTCTGGTAGGACTGGAACCACAGAAGAACTGATCGAGTGTCATGGCTAGACCATGACCATGGCGTGTACTAGTGGAGTCCCTCTAGTGCCCAGTGTGCCGGCACGCTCTTGGGGGGAGTCTGTCCCACTCTCGGCTTCACCCTGGACTTTGTGATGAATCCAAGCAGATCGCATTACCTGCCTTTGCTGCTTACAGCCACAAACAGCGGGCAGGGGTCACAGCCTCCATTGCATTTGATGCCTTTGCTGAAGTGCCCTGGGCATCGGTAACCCGTCTAGGAACAGCAGCCATGCATTTATGGCGGACGATGGGGCCCTGCCTGGTGGTGGTGCTGGCTGGGCAGACCCTGAGAAACCGCCGGCGTGGTGGCTGCGGTCACAGGGCGGCTGGTGAGGGAGGCCAGACCCCGCGGAGGGGACGGGGCGGCAGGGCCTGGCGAGGCAGCCCCTCAGGGAGGCCGCCAGAGGCCCGGGGATCTCGGGAACGGTGCTGGAGGCACCAGGCCCTGCAGGGAGGTGGCAAAGGCGGGTCCCGCATGGCGGAGACGGGGGCGAGGGCCGCGAGGGCCGCGGGCAAGCAATTAACGCTGATGGCTGCCGCGTGGCACCATCAGGGCCTCCACAGGTCGCCGCTGCCTGGGCCAGGTGGTGACCCGCATTGGGACAGGGGGTGACCCGCACCGGGACAGCACCCACAGCCAGGGAGAGTCGTCGAGGTCTCTCCGCGGCCGGTGTGGGGCACTGGGGAAACGGGTCGAGCACCCTGGGGTCCCCATGCCGGGGCCTGGTCCCCACGTGGCAGCACTGGCAGAGGGGCATCGACCCCGTGAAGTAACCTGGCTCTGCATCTGCAAGGGTGTTTTTATTCTCTGAGCCGCAAGAAGAAATGAAACGTAAGGCCTATGTAACCGCAACGGCAGTTTTCCCCTGGTGCCGTAAAACGGGCTTTTACAGCCAAGCTCTGCTGGACCAGCACAACCTTTTGTGAAGAAGGGCCCTGCGCTCTGCGACGTGGACGGATGGACGGACGGGTTCACGTCATGGCCCTCGCTGCACCTGAAGATGAAGGGTTTGCTCCTTCTCCCGCGTGTGGCTCCGGACCGAGCGTCGCGTGACAAAAACGGGTTTGCATTTATTGAAAGCTGAACGCAGAGACTCTTTAACCACTTTTATCTCGACCGCCAATATCTAAACTGTGTCATTTACATCGCACTTCAGCTGTGACCGCAAATGACCGTGTAGAAGTTTTTGGGTTTTCCTGAAGCACGGCTGAGGCCATCTCGGCAGACAAGCGCAGCAACAGCAACATCTAGTGGCATGTGAGATGGTGGCTACACCAGAGCAGAAACCTACTCCAATTAATAGGATATAAACCAGACACAAATGTACAAGAAGAGGAAGTAGCAACCTTTTATTACAGAAACCTTTTTCTGTAATAATTTGTATTGAAAAGTTTTTTCATGTTTACACGCATATGTAATATATAGAATATATATATATCAAATATAAACTAATCTTAACTCTTCCTTTGCTTCACATGACTAACACTGTGTCATTACTTCAAACACCAATTGATTTGATGACAGTATGTTTGTATCCTGTTTAGCACTCTTAGATTTTAAACATGCAGAAACATAACAGCAGAATTGCAAGAGAAACTGTATCTGTAGTTATGGGTTTGCTTAGTACTCAGGCAGTGAACAGTATGATGCTTTAAGAAACATTGGATGTGTAATAAGATATTCGGGATTCCTGCAAGGACAGGAGTGTGCCTTGTCTTCTCTGCGTAAGGTTCAAAAAAATTCAGTATTCTTTTTCCCTTCTGGCACTGTGTCTAGTATGTCAGACACCCATTATTCAAGACAGATGATTTTGTAGTTAAAACATGCATCTAACTTACATCTCCTCTTTACCATTGTACTTGGTCTGGCTGGGATGGAGTTAACTTTCTTCACAGCGGCACATACAGTGCTGTGTTTTAGATTTGTGACCAAAACAGTGTTGATAACACAGGGATGTTTCAGCTATTTCTGAGTAGTGTTTGCACAGCATCAAGGCCTTCTCTGTCTCTCATTCTGCCCTCGCACAGAGTAGGCTGGGAGTCAGCAAGAGGCTGGGAGAGGACACAGCAAGTACTGCTGACCCAAACTGACCAGAGGGATATCCCATACCATGAAACTTCGTGCTCAGTAGTAAAAACTGGGGGTAGTCTTTCCAAGGCAGCTGCTGCTCAGAGAATTGCTGGGCATCAGTCTGCTGGTGGGAGGTGGTGAGTGATTGCCTTTGCACCACTTGTTTTGGTTTTTTTTCCCACCTCTGTCTTTCACTTGTTAAACTGTCTTGATCATTATCCACAAGCTCTTTCTTGCCTTTGCTCATTCAATTCTCTCTCCCACCCTGGCTGGGGGCAGGGAGTGAGTGTGCAGCGGCTGGTTGCTTGATTGCTGGCCAGGGTCAACCCACCACAACCAATCATACTTTACTTCATACCCTGTTTTAAATATGCAGATTACATTGTGTCCAGAACTACCAAGTGTGATATTTCTCAGCTAGATCCTGGAAAAAAATGAAGGAAGGACTTTCCTTCACAATCAGGAAAATGTGTCAATTTAAAACTCATAAGGCAATATCTCTTACAGATAGATACAGATGAATATATGCAGTTAGACAGAGACAGCCATTCTAATACCTGTCTCTACATAGTCACACAAAATTAACAGACTGCTGTTATCATACTACCTTCCGGAGGACTCAGATTTCTCCTTGACCATCCCAAAATGTGCACTGTAGAAATGTTGCAAGACCCAGTTTCTGGTCTCTATACCTTATTTGCAGCTGCATATAGGCGTAACATTCTAAATACAGTATCAGATAATGCCCTATTCAACCAGACTTAAGTGATGGCTGAAATAAGAGCATCTGCATGCTGTGTATTGAGTCTTATTCCATCCAAAGACCCTGAGCTGAAAGGTGGCCAACGCTTCTGAGAGATAACTTGGGGAATAGTCTACATCTGGATAGTGCCATTCAACTGTCTCTGCACTTTGCAGCAATTCAGAAGAGACGGGTCTATTTGTCTCCTGGAGGCCTAATCCTTCCAGCTTTCCCTGTGCAGTCACAAGGGTTCACAGCTGTACTAAAATGTTAAAGCTAGACACTGGCAGACAATAACTTTATTCAAATGAAGCTACAGCTTTAACTGAGACACTATGTCAAAACACACAATTCTCTAGCTAAAGGAAAGCCTGATGAATGTTAACATTGCAGTGTTGCGCACTGAGAAGTGTGGCATGTCAAAATTAAAGTAGTTTCTTCTTCTGGGACTTGGAGACCAGGCCTCAATAAGGAAAAAATCCCTACTTCTTATACTAGTTGTACAATTCTTATACTCTGCTAAGAAACTACAGCAGTTGCTGCAGCCTCAACTAGCATTCAAGCCACATGCACAGATACTCACTTCCCACCACCTCCTCCAAATCCTTCCTGCACCAGGCATCTGGCCTACCGCAAGCTGTACTTCATCAAATGATTTAAAGAAATAGCAGATGGCAAGTGGCAGAGAGATCCCTGATGGATAATTAGATCCTCCACTACTTCCCTCTGCCTCACAGCTGCTATTCCCTGGGCTTTCAAAAGTGTTACCAGTGCAGAAGCATCACTGTCCTCCCAATGGCCATCAGGCTAGGCTGTGAAGTTCTCTTTTTCACAAGTTAATCTGTATTCTAAAGGAAATGCAGCACCATTTTTCATACCAGCTTCCCCTAGACCTTTCTGGTGTCTTGGCTTCTGCACGGACCTGTCCCTGGACACTGCCCTACCCTTGAATTGATCACTTTTACCACCAAAGTTGCCATCTCCCAAAATTATCACAACAAAAGCCAGTCTGGGCTTGTGTTCCTCCAAGTCCATTTCCTCATCGATGAGATTCTTTCCGTGAAGAACATTTTCCACAGATGAGATGATCCACAGCAAAGGCCACCTTGCGCCTCTGTCCAATTCCTGGTTAGAGAAAAACTGTCTTCAGGGGCAAGTTTCCCCCTGAAATCTTATATTAGTAGGCTATTCACATCCAGAAATCCAGTACTTAAATCCTAAGGTGGATATGGAAGGAGTATGTTTATTCCTCTAATAACAAATCATACTGCTGACCCTGTAAGTGTCCAGGCCTTTTGTGAATACTGCTCTATACCCTGCACCAATGTGTGTCAAGACTGTAGCAAAGGAAGGAGAAATATTGCGTTTGCCAGGTGTTTTTTTTAATTTCCCACCTCAACTATCAATGCCTGCCCCATCATTTCTCCCCTTTAGGACAGAATTATAGGTTCAGAAATGACCAGTCATGAGGAGTTAGAATTTACTCTGTGCTACATCAGTCCCCAGGGAACATGAGAAAAATGGAACTCACTGTAGTGAACAGTTTTATTTTGAAGGAAGCAAAGAGAGTACTAATTAAAATTTGTCTTTGTCAGGTACCGTGTTAAACTTGGAAAGAATGGAGAAAAAACCTGAAGCAGAAACTGTGAGCAGATCAGTAAGTATAAGCTCTCCTTGGCACTTTTCTTTCATGGGTAATTTCTTGTGGAACAGGTGTTAATTTATTTTCCCATACTCAGACATACAATCCATATGTGCTCAACAATCAGTGATTCTCCTGACAATGCATCAGCTTACAAAAAATGTTGGCTGCCTTAACTAAAAGCTAAGTTGATAGCTTATCTCATTTCCCCACTTATGTACACAAGAGGGCAGAAGAAAGAAGAGAGAATTATTTCTTTCCTAAAACAGCATCATAGAGTTTTCCAGTCCTCTTGACTTGAACCTCTCTGAAGCCAGCTGCCTCGAGGAGCTTGCTGTACTCTGTTGCTGTTCGCTCTTTTCCTTCTGTCTGGACCAACATATTGATCAAATAGTTAGGTTTCTAAAAGCCCACTTTTATCTTCATTCAGAAGCGATTCAACCAGCAGCACTCCACCACCTGGTTGAATAAAGAGAAATAAAACACATGCTGAGCTCTGAGAAGACAAGGTATTTCTCAGCTGAGTTACTAGATCCTAACCTTTAGTTTCAGGAAGCAGCAGCCTCTATGTTAAGTCATATTTCTGCACCACAGAAGACAATGAAAGAGCAAAAGCATTGGAGCATGCCTCTGCTTGGCTACCTAGGTACTGATGTACCAGAGCTGAGGGGGATGCTATGGCTGGGATGGAAACTTCCCATTTCCCCCAGCTGAAATCCATGGGAGCTTACTGATTTTGCTGAGAATCCAGCTCTGTAGGCAGTGTTTTCAAAGCTCCAAGGGTTCAATGTGATGCTCAATGGGGTTTTTACTATGATGTATACACTTGTCTAACAGGACAATGTTATGGTATATATCTGATGTTTCCTTCTGAGCCTATTTTAAAACAAAATACCACAAAAAAGTGTTAATCCTTCCAAGAAAAATGCCTTTTAAAGAGCTCATGTAATTGTCTCATACAGAAAGCACAAACATCGGTAGATATTAGATAACCACTCTGTTAGATTTTATTATCTTAAAAAACATAAGCTCAAAAAGATGCAGCATGAAGCCACCAAGTTCTCTTCACTTGGAGAAGGCTGAACCTCAGCAGGTGTGCACAGGGAGCCCTCACAGCCAGACACACAGACACAGAGCTCGCGAGATCAAAGAGACAAAGGCTAATGAGAGGTAAGTGAACCACATCACCTCCAGCCTAATGGTGACACTCTTAGTGGCCACCGGGAGCAAAACACTGGGAATCATGACTTTGTCATTTACAGTGTGCAAGGGGCCACTGCAGACTAGCCTTCCTTGGCTTCCTCTTTCCACGGTTAGGAAGATGGGAAATGAAAGCCAGAGCCTCTAAACTAGGTGCTGGGGAAGCAGTGATGGAGCCCACGAGGGAGCCCGATGGCTCCCATGAATCCTGGCAGCACTCAGCAGCACTGGGACAGCAGTGTAAGAGGCTGCAGACAGTCTCTAAACCTAATGGTACTGACTGAAGGGAAGGAGGAAAGAGTCTGGCATCAGGAGAATGTATCAAACAAGGCAAGAAAAAATGCCAGACCTGCCTCATACACCAGGGGATAAGCCACGACTCACACGAATGAGACTCTGAAAAGAAAAGCATTGAGCTTCCTAATGCTCTCACCACTCTCACATTTCTCTTTTTAACCCAACCAAGACAGTAAAACCCTCCCTTTATTGCTGAGATATGTCCTCCTTTCCATTGTTTTGCCCATCATATAACACAGCAGTTATTTTTCTCTTCAGAGCTTGTAAAAGACAACAGTTCAGAGGCTTGTTAAAGAAGATCTACTGACGCACACCTCCCAGGTCACAGATCTGCCTGAAGGGGGAAAGGTCAAATGCAGCAAGAACATCTCTGCCACATATACTCCATACTGAGTTCTGGCCAGCCATGAATTTCAGCTTTTCTTTTCAGCATTTCAGCATTAGTTTAATTTGGACACATTAATTTTTATATCCTTCTTACATTGCGAAGCCCCTAACTGCACACAGTACTTGACGTGAGGCTGGACCAATGCTGAGTATAGTGGGACAATCACTTCTTTCAACAGGTTAGCTATACTGTGCTTAATACACCCCATGATAAGAGTTAGCCATGTTGGCCACCAGAGCAAATTGTTGACTCATATTGAGCTTACCATCAACCAAAAACCCCAGATCCCTTTCTGCAGGGCTGCACTCAAGCTTCTTGTACGCCAGTCTATAAGTACATCCAGAATTACACTGTCTCAGGTGCAGAATCCGGCATTTGTCCTTTTAAAATTTCATACAGTTGGTGATTGCATGGTGCTCTCTGTAAGGCCTCTCCATCCTTGAGGGAATAGATGGTTCCTCCTAATTTAGTATCATCAGCAACCTAATTTAGTATCGTTGGCAAATGATTTGGTAACATCCACGAGAGGGAAGACTCTTTCAGCTTCAGT
Organism: Buteo buteo; assembly: GCF_964188355.1. Classification (NCBI taxonomy): domain Eukaryota; kingdom Metazoa; phylum Chordata; class Aves; order Accipitriformes; family Accipitridae; genus Buteo; species Buteo buteo. Next base: position 13,213,905 of record NC_134195.1, on the reverse strand, counting down.
AAGAACATGCTTGAGATTACTTCTCAAAAACATGACATGAATGGGAATTTTGAAAGCACTGTAGATTGTAAATGAGGAAAATTAAAACTGAAATTGAATAGAGGAATTTTATGCAAACGCACATACACACAGGAAAACAGCATCAGCAAACATTAAGGAAATTGAAACTACTGCCTGTCTGCCTTAATGATATGCTGTCTGGAAGAGGGTCATTACAATGCACTCTGTATTCACAGTTCCTTCCATCTGAAGGGACATAATATACAAATGTTATCAAGCTCAGCCTGCTGCATGGTAAATTTTGGGAGGGAAGAAACTATTTGAAAAATCTTGTTCTTTGCATGGTATGACAGGGGGAGAAAAAGGCAATTTAAGTCAGCTCTCTGTTTCTCAAAGTCCAAAAATGAAAAGTGGGAAGAAATCCCACCACCGAAGGAACCTTCCACATTTGAGGCAGGCAGACAGCAAGCCCTCAGTTAAAAATCCCTGTGTTTTTAAACTTCATGAAGAGACGAGGTCTACTCATCCAAGCTTCCAAAGGTCAGAGGGTCTCAATAAATGTTAGGTCCATCCTGAGGGCCAGGTCTGCCTTAGGTTTTTTTTCCTTTTAGACTTCTATCATGCCTATTCCAAGTTTAAAGTCAGTATAGTATTAGGATGCTTTATGATGAACTGTTTTCTTCTCAGATACATTAAGCAAAGCTCTTGAGCATTCCAGTCATAGACGTCTATCTAAGACCGAGCTATATTTCTTACCTTTGAAACTAAAAATCCACTGTTGTATTGCAAGATGACTTGAGGATAGTCAAAGTCTTCTGTGGAATTCATTTTCTTTCTGGACCAAGGCACAGATTCTCTGGTCCTCTTAATTGAAATAAGCTTCTTTCCACCAGGCACAGAACACACCGGCTGATCCATTTAATCTTATTGCTTCTGAGAAACACACTGGTTACAAAACGCGTTAGCGAAGTTATTTGGCTTCAATGTGGTTTTCTACCAGGTTCAGCTGTTTCTTCAGCTCTTCCATCATCAAGTACAAGGCTAAAGCAGCAGTGTGGATTAAAGCTTGTATTGTCAGTTCAGCAGTCGGTTAACACGCTGGTATTTCAGAAGTACTTGAAAGCTTGCAACAAGCAAAACAGAAATCGGTACAGAACAGCATCAAGAACCTGAAATCAGTGCGATGCACCAGAGTTCATAAGCCAGAGCGGAGTCTTACTTGGGGCTTGTTCAAAACCAGCTCTTTTCCATTGGGCTGACTTTTTGATGCTGGAAGGTGTCCCAAAAAGAAACAGAAGGTAGCAGAGGATAGAGTTTAATAAGAAGAAAAGACAATCTGTATGATCAGGCACATGGTTTGGACAGACAGGCACGCTGACCAGCAGCTTGCAAAACATGGCCAATACATTTTATCTTACCTCATCTCCACTTCCCCGGCTTGTTCTTCCCCTACCCGCATTGATTCCTCCCTTTTCCTGCCTGTGGCCCTTTCTCTAAATAGAGTAAGTTTCCCACAAGCCCCACAGTAAGATTCCCACACTAATTCCCACAAGCCCACTTTAATTTCCTGTGATATTTGTTCTCTCTCGTAAGGCCCCCCAATAATCTTGTTTCTGCCCTTCTTCTCAGCTACAAAGATCTGGTTGAACCTCTTCATGGCTTTAAGGGCATCCTCCAGTGGTCCCCCACTGAATGGCTGGGGAGTTCTGATGTTCGGCACAGTTCTCCTCAATGCCTGTTTGCTAGCATTTGTCTATCTAGCTGTGGTTTCTTACTGCTTCTGTCTCTTGCCTTCATCTGTTAGGCTGAATAGCCCTTAACCAGCTACCTCAAAACTCAGGTTTCCTTACATTTTGGGTATCTATATATCCTTAACATTCAAAATGTCCTAATATATACAACTCAAACCCAGTACCTGTTTCCTACGTTCTAACACCACAGGGTCTCCTGTGTTACCAGAGTAATAGGTCTGAACATACAAAAGTTAAAACAAACACCAACCTGTAGAAACATGTAGAGCTCCTCATTCTGGACAACATAGCCTGGAATCTGTGCAGCTTGCGTTTAACAAGACACCATTTCTCTGAAGAAAAGCCTGGACAACAGGTTTCCAGAACACAGCTACATTCATAATGGACATCTTCCCCTGCTATCCCCACCTCAAGGAGAGCGCACAAGCTCAGTTTCTGTTTAGGAACTTCCATCTGCACATGGGCTAAGTGCGATTCTGCAGAGTTCATTCACTTGCCCAAATCTAGACCCACTCTCACTGATCATACTACAGCTTTTTCAGTTCCTCACATCTATTCCAAAGATAGTTCTATGGGAAAAGAAAGCTCAAAAACTTTTCACTAAATCTCCATCTTTTACCAGTTAAAGTAGAAAGCAATGGACATCACTAGCACTTTCTTTTACCAGGCTTTTCCTTGGGCCACTAGCTTTTACATGACAATGGTCATCCACAGAATTGCAGGGAAGATCTGGTCTATGGGTGAAAAATCCTTGATTAGGCACTTGGCTGGCAGGTGGAGATTGCTGGCGAGGGTAACTGTGGTGCTACCACACCATTATCCCTTCATGTTGAACTACAAATAGCCTAGTTTCAAGGACAGCACTCCCGAGCATCCCATCCAGAGCAGGTACAGTTCACCTTGCAGCTACCACAGGGCATATGTGACTAGCTTAGCTAACGATAAAATAGAGTTCCAACCAGGCAGCCTTAATCCTGCAAAAGTTTTAACCTACACCTATGGTAAAGCATTTGGTTAAGCTTATCTACAAATTGATTGTGAGGCAGCAGGAGATGTATAGAGAAGATAAGGCGTGTGAGGGGATACCGCATCAAATGGGTTTTCTGCGCTGTGATTAAAGACAGAATGGTGCATGGTGCATACAATTTCAAAAAAGCCTCAAGAGCACAGTACCAGACGAAGTACAAAAAATAGAGGTACATGTCCTTTTAACAATAATAAAAAATACTTACACGTATAAGAATACAAGAATACATGTAAGGATCCAAAGGGATTCGTTCTGCACACCCAGTTCTGAACAAGTGCAAGTAGTGAGTCGTTTGGGTTCATTGTTGCTTTATCTTCTTGCTACAGACATCTCTGCAATGTGATCAATCATGGGCAGCTGCACTAGTCTGTTACACAAGTCTACACATTTTCAAATTCTGCTGTAAAATCGTTTCTACTCACCTGTTGAAGTTGCGTTTATCTGTAACTGATCATCTGTGATTTCAGTTTATACCCCTGGGCCTCTGGAATTATCCTGTGCTTGTACTTCAGGGGCCTCTGACAAAATTGGAAGGGGGGTTCAGCAGCACTCAGGATGTGACTTCCTGATAACTAATGTTTCATTAGCAAAACTAAACAAGGATTCACCTCTGTTTTACAGCTGTTGAATAGTTTACACTCCAATAATAACGGACCATTAGCAGACAGATGGATGAACAGATGCAGAGTTAAAGTCTTGGCAATCCCTTTCTACCAATATTGATAAATTGGGGCATAATGACTTGCACATCATCAAAATTGCTTTATTGCAATGGTATGCAGATGAAAGACATGCACAGACCTCACATTTGAGGGGTTGGCATTGCTATCTCAGGAAAAAAGCTGCTTTCTAAGTTACCTGGTATGAATTTGGACTCATGGGACAAGCTTAATACTTCTGGAGGAATTACTTGCGCTTGAGGATTTCCTGCACTTTCAAGGATTTCTTTCCCCATCTCTATCCTGTACCCCTGGGGCTCCCATGCCAGGACATGTCAGGACAAATGGTGACTCCGGTTTTTCAAATGCCAGGCTACCTGAAAGGAACAAAATGTACTGGCTGCGTAGGCAGAACACCCAATCATTTCTGGTAAAGTGTGGTTTTCAACTTGGTGTGGCCTTGTCATTAAAACGTCACAAGATACAGTATACAAGATACATACTTTTTTCCACAATGACAAGGTACCTTTTGCATCAGAGTAATTCTTTAGAACCATGAATAGCTGCAGACATTTTTCTAGAACAGAAACACTATGGTCACATGTTTCTGAAACTAACCATTTTGATCCATAATAACAAATGAACTTCTCTGTCAGACTGGTTTATGCTTACATGTGACACACTCACCCAGTGTTTTGCTTATTAATATATGCCCACAGTTCAGGAACCTCTGGTTTCCACCAGCTGATATTTCCTACCTATCTTGGAAGCATTATTTTACAAAATGTTATTTTAAAATAATTGCTACAGAACACTGTGCAAAAGGTACAGTCTTCCTAATCACAATGTTATAAAGCTATGCTTACTGGTATGCAATCTTCTAATGTACAGGTTAGCATAGAGGATATTTCCATACTTAATTGATTTGCATTTTTTTTCCTAGAAATAATAAAGTCTGCATATTAGCATACTACATGACGGAGGTAATATTCCAGACAGAATCTTCACGTTTGTATAACGTTTGACGTTCATGGGGACACAGCCTTTGACAAGCAGTAATAATCCACCTCAGTCTGTACTAAAACTTGTACCATTTCATATTGCTGTGTGGAAGCCTTAACCACATCATTGACCATGAGTGAGAATTTATTTCAAATGGGTTGTAGGTCTGTGCTATTCATGATACCCCTCACTATCTCTGAATTTCCATAAATAACTTAAGCCACTGTCTCTCCCTTTCTTTCCTCTAAAAGTGGAAGACTTTCCAACTTTCCATGGTGATTTTGAATAGCTGGGTATATCCCCCCATAATTAGACTTCCATCTGAAATTTTAATTGATAATTTTATTCCCTGAACTTCACTGAATCTATTAAAAGGTTGTAAATATCACATGGTTCACATCAAAATTGCTATCCTTCTTATAAAACAGCAAATAAAGAAAATTTATGCAGGGAATGGCTAGCTGTGGAGACCCCACTTTCATGAATTTTAGATTGGCAACATCAGAGTAGTTCCAAAATTTTTATTTTACAGTACCCAGAGTAAAGATTGACCACCCTGTAGGTCATTTTACATTCCAGTGAAGTTGGGTTTTTTGTGGTATATTTGCTAATTTTTACACTCCATTTAGCACACAAGTCATTAATGTGAAACAATTCAGAATATTCCCACCCATACAAAGGTTGGGAATCACTTATACAAAAAAGATACTGGTATACTTATAATTCCAACATCATAGCTAAACGACCTAGTTCTCTGTCTTGTCAGTCTTCAATTACAACCTCTTGAGCTGTAAATGCCCACCTTAGGTGAAAAGGCTTTTTGAGGGATCTGGGTATTGGCAGGTGTCTGTGCTAAAACAAAATTATTCCATTTAGCTTTTATATTTCTTTTCTAAGGTGCTCTTCTACGCATGAGTAACCCAAAAGGGGGCTTTCCAGGGCAAGACTATTTGGCCTGCTCTCCATGCCAGCTTTTTTTACATGCCTGCTTTCCTGTCTTGGATTGTAAAATCATTACAAAACCTGACTGTATCCCAATTGTTTGCCATTCTCCGTAGGAGTCATCCCAGCAGAGCCCACATGGGGCCTGTTTGATTAGTTGTTGGCAATGCAATTTAGACAGCTCAGAATTCTGCTGTTTGTGCCTCTGCAAAAGGCTGAACACTACAAGTAATGTAGGTACAACAATCTTTAAGTGCTCTGCTGCTCTTCCCTTGGGTACTCCTCCCATTAGGGTGGGAACTTGATCAGCCCACGAACTTGCGTAGTCTATTATCATAAAGCCCCTCATTCTCTCTACAGTTGCAGCCAGTACCTCAGGCATCTTGGCTGCTACAGGAGCCATCTGTGGGGTCACGGTACTTAGGGTTGCCGCTGTTGCCCACCATCTGTGGGCTGTGTTTTGCCACCTGCTTTGAAGACAGACCACACTGGAGCTTGCCATGTACACTACGTCACTGCACTCGCCTGTAGCTGAACTCAGCTTTCAAGGGGCGGCCACAATCCTTCCACAGCCTCCTTTAGCCAACTGCTCTGGTGTGGTGGGGCCAAAGCAAGACCAGTAACCAGTATTTTGGCCTGAACTCTCCCTCTTTCTGCTTTATCTTCAGCCCATACTTGGAGAGATGTCTTCCCCTAGGAATCATCTTGGTCTCTTTCTGGGTTGGGAGCCTGGTTTGCCCAACACCAATAAACAGTTGAAATCTGATTTTTCCTACCACCATTCAAAACACTACATGAAACTGAATAGCTCAAGGTGAACACCGAGCTATTGCTCCTTAAAAATGAGATGCCAGACACACCATGCCTTAAATCCATCCATATCTGGACACACAGAATCACAGGATGTTTGAGGTTGGAAAGGACCTCTGGAAGTCGTCTGGTCCAGTCTCCCTGCTCAGGCAGGTCCACCTAGAGCTGGCTACCCAGGACCATGTCCAGACAGCCTTTGAATATCTCCGAGGTGGTAGACTCTACTACCTCTCTGAGCAGCCTGTGCCAGTCACCCTCACAGTAAGAAAGTGTTTGCTGATGTTCAGAGGGAACCTCCTGTGTTTCAGTTTGAGCCCATTGCCTCTGGTCCTGCCACTGGGCACCACTGAAAAGAGCCTGGCTCCATCCTCTTTGCACACACCCCCCCCCCACACACAAGGTACTCCTTCTTGCCCATTAGACATCCTTGCCCTCAGCAGCTCTAACACTGGTGCCTTAACATTTGCTCCCACACATAGTAATGCCATCACTTTTACTGCCTTTTTAGCCTCCTTTAGTGTCCAAGGCTGTTGAATGCCATTTCTGACAACTAAAGGCCTGAAATAAATGTTTGTAGAGTAGTACTAGATTATCTCGTCTCCAACTAAAACTTAAATCCTACCAATATTTCAGTGTTTTCATATGAGATTATTCATTTTTTTAAAAAAATGTTTTTAATAAGCATTAGGAGGTGAACAGTTTTGTCGCACTTTGGCTTCATTAGCATTCATATCACAGCCTGGAACTGCAGTCTTCCTTTTGTACTATAAATGCTGAAAGAAGAAATCAGCAACGTGGGCTACTGGCACTGCTTCATTTATCACACCAAAGGTTTATTGATTGAAGACTGTATTCCATTTTGAAAAGCATTACCTGTTTTAAAGCTACAAGATACGGCACAGGATAAAGGCTACATATGTACCTTTCTAACAACATGAACCTTAAGTCATTCTCAAAACGTACCCTGAGATGTTGGAAAGAAATACTGGGTTTTATGTCCTTTTAGTCAGCTCCTGACAGTCTGATTGCACTAACATGTAACACACAGGCATAATACCTGTTTTAAGAAATCTGTTTCATCCTGTTACGATCAAATCGCCTTCAGCAAACCTGGCTGCAAGGTGTGAGAACATCCAGTTCTTCAGAAACACGCTGACCGTCTGGAAGCCACTCTACTGGCAGCCTTGCAGAAGACATCGTGCTCAGGGAGCCAGTGGTCTTGGACAGGCCACGTCTGCTCTACTGGGCCTCGCAATTAGGGCTTGAGAAGCCTGTATGCTACTACTGTAATCTGTAATTTCTAATATATTTGGGAAAGGTGAGCTGTATGTGGATGAAGGGGTGGAACGTATTGACCCTGACCGCAGCCCGTTGCACATTTAGGAGGTAGTGATCCACGTCGCAGCTAAGCTGCGCAGGCGCAAGCCCACGCTGCACGGTGCTGTGCACCCAGGGTGCTCTTCAGGCCCGTGCTGAGCTGCTCGCACCCTCGGCTGTAGGACAAACTTGGCCAGTAATTATAACAGAGGAGCCTGCAGGCAGCTCCCACTCGCTGCCAGCAATTATGCCACCTGTGTGGCCTTGCCTTTATCTAACAGTGCAACAACAAGTTCTTGTGAGAATATCCTTTTTCTTGTAGAGAAAATTATATCACTCGAATGACCCAAAATGAGGTGCGTTCCTCCATGGACAGGATCTCTACAATGCACTGTGGGAAAATCCAGCAGGGCTCCATCCAGTGCTGCATGAACTTGGGTGCCTGGCATCTGAAGGGATGTAAGATTTATGCTATCTGTATTCCACTTCTTATTCTTTCTTATTAAAACTTGTTTTACTAAGCCATTTGTTCTGAGCCTTCCTTACTGAGATCCAGAAAGCACCCCCCACCATCTCTCTCTCACCTCACCTCCCTGCCCCCGGTGTAGAACATTCTCCATAACGCTGCTGGAGCTTCATTCAAAATGTTGCTCTTGCCCCAAATTAAGATAGTTTGCAGTAAGGCTTTTTTGAGGGGCTAGAGCATTAGAGGGGAGAAAACTGCAGGGGAAAACCACACTCACACTTAAAGCAGCACACGCAGTCCAGGACAACCGGTGGGCAGGTCCCAGGTCTCTTGCGGGGACTCCAGGAGCAGGCAGGGGAGGGATGGAGAGCTGGACCCTGGAGCCAGCAGGGACCCTGGGGACATGTGCCTGGTTCCCATCATCCCGCAGCTCTTCTACAACCACAGCTCCCACGGTGACAATTCCCACCCTTCTCCCCTCTGTTTGAGGTCTTCTTTGGCAAGGTGTTGTTTTTCTAGGCAGGGGTTCCTTACTCTGCTCCTCCGCTGTTTTTTCTTGCCTAGTTAGTGTTTCTTTTGTTTGTTATATTTGAGGCAGTTTTTTTCCCCAGTGTTCAAGGTTGTGCTTCTTCAATGACCAATGACTGTCAGCGAGTTATCGACTGTGCTGGGGCACCTGCCTTCAGCCTGCACCCATGCTTTCAAGGCCTTTGTTATGATAGGGATATCTAAATGTGGAATGACAAACAGCAAGAGACACTTGCTATCAAGCTCTGCTTCCCACGGTAGTTTCTCAAAACAGTCAGATAACAAGCCCCATATGCCAGAGCTGGAGACTTGTTAAGTCAACAAGAGGCAAAATCAGTCTAAGGCCCGTGGCCCTCACCAGCAAAGTCAGTCCTCTTCTCACTGAGACACCAGGAATCACTCTGGGCAAGAGTAACACCTCTCCCATGCAAAGCCAGGAACCCACCTCACCCAGTCTAATGAAGTCTTGAGAACTGAATTATTACTAGGCTGGACATAATTACCGCTGAAAAAGAAAAGACTGGTGTCACAGACAAAATGAAATTAAACCAACAAAAGAAAATGATACATTTAATATTGCTATACAAAGTTTCCATAGGACTATGCAAGGCCCAGGCACTTCGCAGACGATGGGGCCTTAGCCAGAGGTGTCATTGGCTGCGTAGAAGACCCACTTGATCTGGAAAACCAGAGGTGACAGTCGGTGACCTGGTGAGGCACAGAGATCAGAGAGAACTAGAGGCCACGGTCATATTCAAGGGACCCATGAATGCATACGTGCTCATTGGTACTGAGAGCAAGGCTGTGTGCACCTCTCACTGATGCACCTCAGGAGACATTACAGAGCATTCTGGGCTTTGCTCGTTTGCACGTTGTTGTGGTTTAACCCCAGCCGGCAGCTCAGCCCCACGCAGCCACTTGCTCACTCCCCCCCAATGGCATGGGGGAGAGAATCGGAAGGGTAAAAGTGAGAAAACTCAGGGGTTGAAGTAAAGACAGTTTAATAGGGAAAGCAAAAGCCGTGCACACGAGCAAAGCAAGACAAGGAATTCATTCCCCGCTCCCCATGGGCAGGCAGGTGTTCAGCCATCTCCAGGACAGCAGGGCTCCAGCACGCCTAACAGGGACTTGGGAAGACAAACGCCATCACACCGAACGTCCCCCCTTCCTTCTTCTTCCCCCAGCTTTATCTGCTGATCATGATGTCCTATGGTCTGGGATATCCCTTGGGTCAGTTGTCCCGGCTGTGTCCCCTCCCAACTCCTTGTGCCCCCCCAGCCTGCTCGCTGGTGGGGTGGGGGGAGAAGCAGAAAAGCCCTTGGCTCTGGGTGAGCACTGCTCAGCAGGAACGAAAACATCCCTGTGTTATCAGCACAGTTTCCAGCACAAATCCAAAGCATAGCCCCATAGTAGCTGCTATGAAGAAAATTAACTCTATCCCAGCCAAAACCAGCACACAGGTACATGGAAGGAAACTTCCCAAAGGGACCTGTAGGGTAGAGAAGCCTCCCTTTGAAAGGTAGCAGACTTCAGCTTTCAGTCAGCACGTTAACAAGGCAAATTCCCTGGCTCCTCCTGCCCTCTGCTCTTTCATATAATTCCCAGGCCAAGGCCCTGCTGGAAGCTTCTGTCCTACCAGACAGAGCAGCCTTGGGGGCAGCTGCACCCCCCCAGCCCAGCTGGGCACAGCCAGTCTCAGCTCATGGACTACGTTTCCTGCCTGGTGCATTCTTCTGCTCTTGGCCGATTCACCCCAGCTATTGCCAGGTTTCATTCCTTACTCCTAAAACATATTAGGAGCTAGAAAATTTATCTCAGCCTATATGGCTTAAAAATTCCAGGAGAAGGGGAAAGAAGTCTGTTGACAAGGGCCATCTGCATCAAACAGAAAACCTCCCACTCCAGCACCATGAAAGGGCCTGAACTTGGGAACTGCTTTCATTACCCAAAACACAAGTAACTTGGAAACCTCCATCTTATTGCTTTGTTCCTATACAATCTTTTTTAACATTAAAATATCCAATGACAAGAAAAAAAAAAACAGCTGAAAGATCCCATATATAACAAGGTGTCATCAGAAATGCCTGTTGGAGCATGGAAACCATAGAGCAAACAGGGTTTTAATTTGCCTGTGTACAGCAAAGCACTTGTTTGAGGTCATCTTTAGAGAGTATGTCATTTAAGGGGGAAAAAAAAAAAAAAAAAAAGGAAGAGGCTCTGATGAGACCAGCTATGCCTCTGTTTTGTCAAGGCAGGTCTTAGAGCATTCTGGACTTACACTCTTAGTCTGGCACTGACTTGTTCTGTGCTCATAGAGCAACCTTCTCTGTTTGGGTCAGGAAGGAAGGACTAAAGGATGGACAAAGGTCAAAGGCACATGGGAGAAAAGAGAGGATCTGAAGGAAGGGGAGGTTGAACACTGCAGAGGAAAGGGCAGGGACATAAAGAGGAAGAATAGGAAAATCAGAACTGAGTAGATGAATAAATGTAGTCTAATGGAAACAGCACAAGTCCTCTTATTCAATTATTTTGTGGTTTCAAAGGTCTGGTCTCTGAAGGTGAACAGAGAATTTTAGTATCTTCTTTATGCATACTCCAGTATTTCCTTGGTTATCTAGCATAAGAGAGTAGCTTTAGCACCCCCCCCCCCAGAAGCTGGATGCTCAAATGCCAACTAGCAGATAAGGAATGAACAGCCAAAGCTATAGCCAGCTGGAGGTCCTGCTTCACACAGGCAGTGAAAGCACACTGTGATCATGTGTTGGTGTTTAACTGCTCTCAGATGCCATCACATGTGACCCTTAAAAGTCGTTTAAATAACAATGATCTTCAAATTCTGCAGTCACCATTCTGCACTTCATTCATTTCCGTCTGTATTGCAGGTAATGATGGGTCAAATCTGTTGTTTAAAGACCCAGCATCTTTGAACACTGGTACAGCTAAAAGGCATGTTAGAACCTGGTGTGCATCTTGCCTATTCAAGTCATGCCCAAGCCACTCGCTGGTAAGTTAATGACATGCAGGTCATGTCCTGAATCAACTCAGTGCAGAAGAACCATATTTAAGGAATTTGTTTTGACAAACCAAAACAGCCAGCTCACTTTTTTTTTTTTTTAAAGTCAAGGGCAGAACTACCACTGACACCAGCCAAGACAGGAATTCTCTGACTCATCAAGGTTATATGATATATGCAGCTGCAGCATGCTGACCATGACTGGCCTGTCTACTGGCTCAGGAAACAATGCAGCCACATGAACAACCAGCAGTCCACGGGCATGCAACTTTTGGGGGGTAAAAAGCATATCAGAGAAAGTCCAGATAGGAGTTTTGTATTTTTTCCCCCAGCATACTTCATTGGCTGCTTGGTACAGTCAAAGCAGTGAAATAATTTCTCTGAACATCTGGATTTTTTGTGGTGTGGGGGGAATCAACAAAGACCTGGTCAGCCTCATTTCATTATTTGCGTTCGTGCCTGGCTGCTGCAGGATGTAACACCTCGCTTTGTCTGGAAAGTGAGCAAGCATTTGGAACACATTACTCACAGGCTGCAGCTCCTGGCAAAGTCACCTTCATGCCATGTAACTTGCAGGTAGGGAACACTGCACGGTGACTGCAGCTTACGAGGGCACTCTCCAAAACCACTTGCCCCAACTCCTGCAATATCCTGTCGATATCTACAGGGCCAGATCCTACTTGGGCATAAGTGGCTCATGAACTGTGCCCTGTTGCTTTTAAGAATGATAAGGGCCATTATGGCCTTGCGATTTGATTTTGATATCACAAAATGTGACAAAAGGCCAACTTTTCCCTCCTGAGGCTACTTTCTCCCTATGCTCCTCCTACAATCAAAGGAGCAGGAGGCTTCTGTAGATGGCTACTGAGAAGACCATCTCAGGCTCCTCTAGTATCCAGCTTAATGTGCAAATGCAATTAGTGTTCAAGCCACAACTACAGAGTGACCTTCCGGTGCCTTCTCCAAATGTTTCTCACTCCAGTAAGCTGTAATTCTGCTTCCATGAACTGGGTGGGCTATGGCAGGTTGTGCTTGATCAAATGATTTAAAGAAATAGCAGGAGGCGTGCAATAAGGACTTCCTCAGTGTGTAACTGAATGACTTGGCTGCATCATTCTCCCTCTCAGCTGTCACCTCTGGGCCTGCCCTGTAAAGAGCATCCCCTGCGCTTCAGCCAGCCATCAAGCTACAAAATTCTTAACTTAAATCAAAATCTACAGGAAATAAAAAATGAATATGATTTTTCATGCCAAACTTTCCAAGGTTCAGACAGGATTTCTCCTGGAACTCTGAGAAGACTAACCACAAGGAGACATAATTTGGTCTGTTCTACTATATCAATTCCGCAGGAACAAAAATTCAGGTAACAGAGCTCAGTGCAGTGATCAGTTTTATTTTGCAGGAATTCAAGTACAAATTCAGCTTTGCTCTTGTCAGATACAGCGTTAAAATTGGAAAGAATGAAAAAATCTGAAGCAGACACACTACACATTTCTTTTGTGGGTCATTTCTTGTGGAACATGTTGATTTCTTTCTTTCTGTTCCAGATCCAAAGGCAAGCCCTAGTCAGGCTGCCAGACTCACAATCCATGCATGCTCAAGATCTACCATTAGTGATTCTCCTGACAATATATCAGCTTACAAAAATGTTGGCTGCATTAACTAAAAGCTAAGTTGATGATTCCCCTCTTTGAAGAGAATATCATATTTCTCCACTTATTCTATCTTGTTAGGTACATAAAAGAGGTACTATTACTTACTTCCTAAAACAGCATCATAGAGTTTTCCAGTCCTCTTGACTCGAACCTCTCTGAAGCCAGCTGCCTCGAGGAGCTTGCTGTACTCTGCTGCTGTTCGCTCTTTTCCTTCTGTCTGGACTAACATATTCATTGAATACAGTTGGGTTTCTAAAGGCCCACTTTTATCTTCATTCAGAAGCGACTCAACCAGCAGCACTCCACCACCTGGTTGAATAAAGAGAAATAAAACACATGCTGAGCTCTGAGAAGACAAGGTATTTCTCAGCTGAGTTACTAGATCCTAACCTTTAGTTTCAGGAAGCAGCAGCCTCTATGTTAAGTCATATTTCTGCACCACAGAAGACAATGAAAGAGCAAAAGCATTGGAGCATGCCTCTGCTTGGCTACCTAGGTACTGATGTACCAGGGCTGAAGGGGATGCTATGGCTGGGATGGAAACTTCCCATTTCCCCCAGCTGAAATCCACGGGAGCTTACTGATTTTGCTAAGAACCCAACTCTGTAGGCAGTGTTTTCAAAGCTCCAAGGGTTCAATGTGATGCTCAATGGGGTTTTTACTATGATGTATACACCGGTCTTTCTAAACAATACCGAAAATCCCCAATCCTTACACCTAAATGCCTTGAAAGATGACTCCCTGTAGAGAAGGAGACTAAAACTGGAAGCCGGCTAAGGAGAACTTAAGACCAGGCCCTATTTGGCTCAGCTGCACATGGCTGGTTTAGGAAAGCAAAAGACTAAACCAAAAAACCCCTGCACTGAAACTGCCACCCAAATTGAGCAGAGACTGGTGTGCTTCATGTTACTGTCAGGCAAGGGTCTCCCTGCTCTTCAAGAGCTCACACCTACCAGGTCTGCAAGCCTTGTAGACTTTTGCCAGCAGCTGCCTGCATTTGTCATCATCCCAGTCATGCAGTATCTTGGATAAAATATACAGTTCAGCTTCTGGAATTGAATCATTAAAGAAGTCTCCTGTAAAGCAAGAATACGTGTATTACACAAAACCCCCAAAACACAGAGGGATGGGTTAAGCAAGAATTTTCAGTTCTGTCCTGTTCTAAAGACTCCGGGCTTGCCGTGTCCATCACCCACATCAGACAGCAACAGAGTTACCAGGTAAAAGTCCTCTGTGGCACTGTGTAGGGGATTTTGTTCTCGGTCAGTCTCAAGAAGGTCTGAAATGTTTAAAAGCAGCAGTTCATCTGAAACAGCCTTTGATGCACAGGAAAGCATTTGAGTTTAAGTTTTCTCCAATGACAAGAATTCAGATTCATAAAGTGTTAAGAGGAGACGGTTTGTCATGGTTTCTGTCATGGAAAAAAGGAAAGAATTCTCCCTTATCTAAGCAAATTTTCAAAGACCTTCAGTAATCACAGAGCTACATCATAAATCCATAAGGAAAAAATACACATCTCTCACCTCCTAGCAGTAGCTTCATCACCATGCCTTTTGTTCAGCACTTGGTGTACTGCATTCGTTTTTTTCTCTGCATCTTACTTTGTCATTTCTGCTCCCATTTCTTTGCACCACTGGCATACGTAACATTTCCTGTGTTTCACCATCTTTGTTTTTTATGTACTCCCTTCCTTCCTCAAGGCTTCTTTCCTCTCTCTGAGCTTCAAGCAATATTAAGTCATTTCAACACTTTGAAGGCTTTTGTAAACATTAAAAACTAGATCTCCCTACATGCATATTCATCATAGATAGTTCAAAGACCAAGCAAGATCTATGGACTGGGCAAGAGGAATATGGGCTAGCTCACCCGCATTCAAAGCCTGAAGTATCTTAGGATCTGAAAGGCAATCAATCATGACCCGAGGAGGAATACCCCTTGCTCAGAGCAGGCTTGGCAACCCACACATCTGCCAGGAGGTTTGCACAGGAGAAAAGGGAGTGTTGGGAAGATTTATAACATGGCATGGCAGTTTTTCAAAATTGCAGGACCCTTTTTTTGTTAAAGTACCCTTGTTCTGAAGAAATCAAATCGTTCTGTTCAGGAATAAAAAGCTTCTGGGCTGCTGAATACCCAAATCTTGTCTCTGATAGAAGGTAGTTGCAGATACACAACTGGGACAGCCCTGTGGTAGCAATGAACTGCAGACCCAGGCTGGGGTGGCTGCAGTCTGGGACACTCTGCCCACAGAAGGGGCAGCTGGAGACCTGAACCTCCAGTATGTACCTTTGAGCAGAGACAAGGGGCTCAGGAGCAACGGCTGTGACAACACTACACCGCCGTCCGCACCTACCTTCATGGAAAGCGATCCGATGCTCCTCAGGGGGAACAAATCGCTCTTTGGCCAGTTGCACGACCTTTGGCAGGTCATAAATTGTGACCATGGAATTTGGGTACAAAGAAACACACTCGCGGGCCAAAGCTCCTCCACCTCCTTTGGGGAAAGCAAAAGAAGGTCAGCGCTGACAGAAAACCAACCTGTTCAGCAACACCCCCTTGAAGTGATGCAGGCAACGATGCATTCAGCCTCGAAGGATCTGGCAAGGTACATTTGCTCCCCACGTGTTGCTGAAAGGGAAGGGGAGGGACAGGAGAGGCCACCATCTCTGTTTGCTCTGCAGAAAGCTCCAGGGCCCCCAGCATCCAGGCCTATGGGGTCAGCCCCAGCCCTTACAGCTCTTAGGCACCCCCCAGCCAGAGCCAGCTGTGGATGCTGGAAAGATGGGAAATGAAAACCAGAGCTGCTAAACCAGCTGTTGGAGAAGCAGTGATGGAGCCCACGAGGGAGCCTGATGGCTCCCATGAATCCTGGCAGCACTGGGACAGCAAGGTGCTGCAGGGTAAGAGGCTGCAGACAATATCTCAACGACACTGACCAAAGGGGAGCAGGGAAAGAGTCTGGCACCAGGAGAATGTATCAAACAAGGCAAGAAAAAATGCCAGACCTGTCACATACACAAGGGGATAAGCCACGACTCACACAAATGAGACTCTGAAGAGAAAAGCATTGAGCTTCCTAATGCTCTCACCACTCTCACATTTCTCTTTTTAACCCAACCAAGACAGTAAAACCCTCCCTTTATTGCTGAGATACGTCCTCCTTTCCATTGTTTTGCCCATCATATAACACAGCAGTTATTTTTCTCTTCAGAGCTTGTAAAAGACAACAGTTCAGAGGCTTGTTAAAGAAGATCTACTGAGGCTCACCTCCCAGGTCACAGATCTGCCTGAAGGGGGAAAGGTCAAATGCAGCAAGAACATCTCTGCCACATATACTCCATACTGAGTTCTGGCCAGCCATGAATTTCAGCATTTCTTCTTCTGATCTAGTAATGCAAACAGACACAGTGCATAGAAAAGGTAACTTAAAATATCCTTGGTGATTCCTATCATATAACTGTTACTACAAGTTTTATCTTAAACACTAATCTCTGTTTTTATTGACACAGAATACAGTCTCTTTGCATATAAATCTCCCTTAAATCTTACTGTAGCAGAAGGGTACAGCTATGCATTCATGTATTTAAATAGGGAATTAAGATTAGTGAAGTCCAACAGTGTGTTATGCTGCTAATTCTCAGGCTTCCAAGGGATTTTTTTTTTTCCTTCAACTACTATTGCTTCTGTGCTAGAGACTTGTGATATGTTTTTCAGAATAGGAAATTATATACTTCTATTCAAAATATCAGACAGTGTCTCAGTAATGGATACTGTTGAGAAAGGAAAATGCTGCATGATGGTTCTGATGAGTGGGATTCTCACATCATCATATTTAATTGTCCTGAGCCATAATTAAAAATATTAATTTTATCTACAATAGAAGAATAAATTTTCTATAAATATACTAATGATTACCTGTACATTGCTCCAAAAGGGTCTTTAGATAAAATGCCAAAAGCTCTTTCATATTGGTTTCTTCCTTCCCTAAAACAGTAGCCAAAAAAAGCATGAGTGTGGATTTGTTTTTCTTTTACCCCAAACACACCTCAGAGCTGTAGTTTCAGCTAGTTCATCACTGTGGAAGAGGTGCTCAGCTTTGTACAGAATATATGCTAGCCTGTTTGTAATGGCTGTAAAGGCACCCTCATTTGCCACCCCAAAATATGCTGATATATTTCTCAGCCTTTCACGAGAAGACTGGTTCTTTTCAAGGCCAGGTTGGATGGGGCTTTGAGCAACCTGGTCTGGTGGAAGGTGTCCCTGCCCATGGCGGGGGGGTTGGAACTAGATGATCTTTAAGGTCCTTTCCAACCCAAACCATTCTATGATTCTATGATTTATGGGAACACATCTCAGGTAAAGGTACAAGACTGGTGCAATCATCACCATCAAACACACCATGGTTGATCATCAGTTGCACAACTGGAACAAGTGAGACTCCCGCCCTATATTAAACTACTCCTATACACCTTTGCAACAGAACTATCCTTTGCATCGTTACTCATCATTTACTTTATTGATGCCTCCTCAAGTAAGAGCCACTGTAATGATCAAGTGCTTTCCTGAAGGGCAAACACACAGAAATCTGATTCCTAGATCATCTCTACTATCAGAAGGAAAAGGAAAACAAGAACACACACAAATAGAAAACAAGAAAAAACAAGAACACATATTGGCCGTGTTATCAGCCAAAATGATCTGTTGGTTTTTCTTTCTGAGAACCAGCCAGCATCTTCACTGTGCCCTTCCCCAGAAACACACCACTCAGAGCAGCTACACAGATGCCGCAAAGCAGTCTGCAACAGAGAGCACACAACACTCCTCCTTACCTCACAGCATCAGCCAGGTAGTGCCAGCACAAGTAGACTGTATTGGAATAATACATCATAATATGATACTGAGACTTGGGACTTGATTTTGTAAGGTAGATGTTGGAAATTTCTGTGTTTCTGTAGAGGGCTAAAGGGTGAAATAAATATATTTACCAACATATATGATACACCACCTTGCCAAGCCTATTGTTCAGCATGGCATTTATCACCAGAAGATGTCCATATGATGAAAGACACAACCACATTGCTTCTACAATCAATTCTTCCACTGCAATAAGCAGTGGGTGAGGGCTGCTGAAACGTGTGTTGCTGGGTTCAATGTGAGTAAACACTATCTACCTAGACTTACTCCAGCACCAAACATTTCTTTCAAGAACAGCAAGAGGAATGCCTTATGAGTGTCATCATTTACCTATAGGCTTCTGCTATCAGAGGAAGCTTTTAGTATGCTCTATTTAAATGAGAAGCCCTTGCAGACAAGTCTTTTTTCTGATCAACAAGGTCAGCAAGTGGGAGACAAGTCCTCAAATCAGCATGCCAACCACACCTACCGTCTCTCAGTTCACTAGGGCAGGACCTACTGCAGACAGATGAATGCCTAAAAGACTTACAGAAATCTCCCCCGCTTCCTCCAATGCATCTGCATTGGCATCACTCACCCAAGGGACTGGCATACAAAAGGAATATAAAAGATATATCCTGCTCTCCCTAAACTCATTGGGCAACTACTGTAAGCCCTAAAATAGGGCAAGACAACACAAGCCAGAGCAGGGGACACAACTTGCAAGACTCTGGCTAGTCCTGACCAGCTGTCTGATGGCCACAGATCCCTTCTGACCATGTGGACTCAACATGTCTGGTGCAAGGGCAAACTTACGTCACCTCTCAGTTCAGATCAGCAACCTAACAAAACACTTCACACAGTGGTAAAACCCCAAAGACAAACAAAACGTGTTTTTAAATCATGCTGTTGCTCATCCACCCTGACATTTTGTTTTAAGGTTTAAAATCATGCCCACACCTCAGAGGTTTCTTGAGACCAGCTCTGCAGAGACCCTGAGTATCTTCTCCAAGGTCACCTGAGGCTCTTGCACAAATAATTTTAGGAATATAGAGCCCTTCACCTGGGTTCTACTTTACAGATTGAATCATGCTGACATTTGCTGCTTCTCTTTCAGCTGAAGAGGGAACAGCATTCCCAAGTGATTCTCTCCTCCTTCCAGCTACAGTAACTGGCCTAACACTCGAAAACACCTCTTCCCACACACCTTGCCTCACTTTCAAAACCATCAGAGCTTTAAGTCTTTTAGTTTCTTCCCTTTCTTCCGCTTTTATTACCTCCTCCTTGTGTCAGCTCTACTGCCAAGAGCTTCAGTCCCACACAGGCATCCAGCAGTCTTTCCATCCCTGTGGTGCTGGTACCCAAGCGTGCAGCAATGGCATCTGAAGACAGAGGCTCTCCTGACTCCAGCAGAAGATCAAACACCCCCAACTCACAGGCAGTGAACATAACCTGAAGGTAAGGAAAGATGGGAGTGAGGGATCAGGTGAAAGCACCAAAGCCTTCTGCATTTCTAAAGCCGCTATGTTGAAGAAAATATACATATGATAATATTTTTTTCATGTAAAATCATATTTCATATAAACAAGTCCAATGATTAAACTGAAGTTTCTCTGAACACCGATAATACCATACAGTGCTTGTAGTGCACCTTTTTTCATTTCTTTTCCTTTTCTGTCAAAGCCAGCCAATGTTTTTGGCTCACAAAGGTTCACATTTAAAGACCAGTTTTGGGGTGCAAATGTTCCTGCCTCTTCCTTAGTTTCAGACCATATTCTCACAGTCTCTCTTGCTTTTTGCCTGGTGAGCACAAAAGCAAGATTCTGTGGTGGTGGGTTTTTCTGTTGTTTTTGTTCTTTAACTAAGGATCTAACATATGCTCCAGTGAAGCCTGAAGACTCTCCTGTGGCTTGCAGCAGAGGGGAATATCCTACCCTATTTTCAGGGACTGACATGCTTGACTACGGTGGTATCCCTGAGGCAGGGAGGTTCCTCTCAGCCAAAAGGACTGCCTCATTCAGGCCAGCAGAATTGCCCTGTCTTTTCATAAAGAAGGTGTGTAACATCTCCAGGAACAACCCTCAACCTTCACACAGACATACATAACCACACATAAGAAAAGCATCCTTCTTTAGCTGTACACAGTCAAGTTTACAAGTATTAGCCTATTTCTCTGGCCACACAAACACTCCTAAAACAGTAACAAAGGCATCAACTCAATTGACTGCCTGTATCTACAATGATTTGATAAAGTCCAAGGGAAGCTCATTTTACCCTCAGTAAGAACATGGTTTAACCTAAGTTGAGATCATTTCTCAAAAACATAGTACCAGTGTTAATTTGGAAAGCATTGGGCACTCCTCTTTCTCACCAAGCAAAAGGATTTTTCATTATCCATTTTTCCTCTCTTTAGTGTCAGCTCTGCCTTTCAGGAGCCTTAGGATGCAGCAGTATTTGTACAACCCAAAGAGCATTCCTTCCATTGCCATGTTGGCCAGAGGTGCAGCAAGGGACAATAGGAAAGGCAACTAAACAGTAAAAGGAAAAAATCTCCACTGCACTGGATATTATAATTTTATGCCCATGTGGTTACACACCTAGAAAGGCAAATAACATCAATAAACAATAAGGAAAGTGGAACTGCTAGTTCTACCTTTGTGCCTTAATCAAATGCTATCTGGAGAAACAGTCATTATACCAGACTCTTTCTTTCATTTGAAAAGAGGCAATACACAGAAATTCTCAAGCTCAGCCTTCTATATAATACATACAGACAAGCCATGGGAAAGGGAAGGAAATTCTTTGAGAAAATACTTGAAAAATCCTGTTCTTTGCATGATATGATGGGAGGAGAAAAAGGCAACTGAAGTCAGCTCTCCATGTCTCAAAGTCCAAAAATGAAAAGTGGAAAGAAATCCCACCACCGAAGGAACCTTCCACATTTGACACAGTCAGACAGCAAGACCTCAGTTAAAACTCCAGTGTTTTTTATAAAGCCTCATGCAGAGACAAGGTCTGCTCATCCAAGCCCCCAAAGGTCAGAGGGGTCTCAATAAATACTAAGTCTATCCTGAGGGGTCAGGTCACATTCAAACCTTTTTGCTTTTCAAATTTCAATCCTGCCTACATGAGCAGACAGGATGCTTTTGTATGAGATGTTTTTCATTTCAAAGACTTACATTCAGGACCTAAAGTGAGATCCTTAAATATTTCTGTCTGCATACTCTCAGACATCTATCCAAAACCGAGTTACATTTCTTACCTTTGAGACTAAAAATCCACTGTTGTATTGCAAGATGACTTGAGGATAGTCAAGGTCTTCTGTGGAATTCATTTTCTTTCTGGACCGAGGCACAGATTCTCTGGTCCTCTTAATTGAAATAAGCTTCTTTCCACCAGGCACAGAACACACCGGCTGATCCATTTAATCTTATTGCTTCTGAGAAACACACTGGTTACAAAACATGTTAGCGAAGTTATTTGGCTTCAATGTGGTTTTCTACCAGGTTCAGCTGTTTCTTCAGCTCCTCCATCATCAAGTACAAGGCTAAAGCAGCAGTGTGGATTAAAGCTTGTATTGTCAGTTCAGCAGTCGGTTAACACGCTGGTATTTCAGAAGTACTTGAAAGCTTGCAACAAGCAAAACAGAAATTGGTACAGAACAGCATCAAGAACCTGAAATCAGTGCGATGCACCAGAGTTCATAAGCCAGAGCGGAGTTTTACTTGGGGCTTGTTCAAAACCAGCTCTTTTCCATTGGGCTGGCTTTTTGGTGCTGGAAGACTTCCCAAGAATAGAAATCCTTAGATACGTCAGTCAGCCCAATGACATGACCTCAGAGGAAAGACAACAATTTGGCAACACAATTTTTCAAGTGAGATGTGGACATTCCAAGGGGTTTGAGGGTGAAGGAGTATCAGCTCAGCTCAAAGCGTTCAAGACATACTCCTAGCCAAGCCTGGCATCTCCCATGGCTCTAATTCCGCTCACCCTTCACTCAGGCGTATGCACAGCACTTACCTTCACCATGCTGAAACAGAGACTTGTTCAGCCTCGGGCTCCAGGTCATGTACCCAGGGCTTCAGGCCTTACCCATGCAAGGAAAATGACTGCCATAACTACTACATAGCAGGGAAGATCTGCCAAGGAAATAATCTGAGGGCAGAGTCCACACAAGGAGCTGACGGAGAAGAAAACATTCCACCAGAGCCTATGTCTGGAATAATTTCCACCCAGCTGTGGAAAACCTGGGTGTGCTTCCCTGGCCTGGTTTGCAAGCCCTGCCCATGGAAAGGATAAAAGAAACACCGGGGAGCAGCCAGAGTGGAGATGAGACTTGCTGTGATGGGCACAGGTCCAGGTGAGCCTGTGGCTGGCAGTGGGGTACACCCCATCCCTAAGTGCAGAAGCAACCAGTCTGAAGAGAAGCTGGAAGCCTCTGTTTGTTGTGCTGCTTTGTCACAGTGACTGGTTTGCTCTGACAATGATCACTCAGATGAAGTCTACAAGGAAAAAAAATCTACTCTTGTTCCTTTTCTGTATTTTGCAGGTCCCCCCACATACCAGCTTAGAAAGCAATGCCTGTTTGATAGCAGCACCACAGCAGGGGTGTCCTACGTGTGCTTTGCCATGTTTTAGCAGAGCAGGGTGCTGACAAATGACAAATTGTTCCACACTTTCCAGCTGGCTGCCACAGTCTTCCTCCCCTTCTCTGCAAAACTAAGCAGGGGCATGCAGAATATCCTTGGGAAGAAACAATTAAATGACTGCAAAGTGCCAGATGTGGCATGGATTTCAACTTTACGCAGAACATACTTCATAGGTCTTTCATCAGAAAATTAAAAACCTGGATTACTTTCCTGAAACCTCTCTGCCCCACTGTCTATTGCTCCAGCCTGTAAACGCCTGCCATCTTGCCTTTTTGGGCAGACGCTGCAACTCTTAGGTGAGAAAAGACCCTTTCCATCAAGGAAAGACTGACAGTTTTCATATCACACATTTAGTGACCCTTCAGGTAACAACATTAAATGAGACCTGACTTAGGTAATACAGTAATGGCAAAATGTTACAAAATGGCATTTTTTCCAGTGGTAGCTTTCTCCATGCTTCAGCAATTAAGTTAATGGGCAAAATGTGAGCAATACAGTGATCAACATGCAGCTCAACTTTTTGTGTACCTTAGGTTGGCAGATGTTTAAAGACAGCACTTCACAACTTTGTCCCAATACAACATTTTAATGTTCTCTTCCTTTCCTAGGAAGTAGGGTTATATTTATATGCTGCTGCTGCTGAAGGTTAGTTCTGTGCTCCTCTTTAGAACCTGTCTCATTTTAGAAGAAACAGGCCAGTATAAGTTTTCCACATGTTCCTTCTGACCATTTTGTGGATGCAGTGAAACTTTCTCAACTGTAAGGTCCCACTGTATAATCCTTCTGTGAATCTGTATCTTGCATTCAGATCCTAACGCTTCAGCCAAAAGATGCTGTATTTCTTCTAGCCAGAAGTGAAATAGCAATCTACTTTAAGAGTTAGTTGTTAAAGTTACTAAGCAGATGTCACAGTTATCAGCCTTTTTCCCCCTCTGTACACCAACTCAGAAACAGTACCTGTTTCCCAGGTTCTAACACCACAGGGTCTCCTGTGTTACCAGATTACTAAGTCTGAACATTCAACAGTTTGGTGTTTGCTGTAACTTTTGTAATACTTAGATCTCCTCATCCTGGCCAACATAGCCTGTAAATATAGTGCTATTGTCTTGCTAGTGCACCAGACTTCAATGTTCAGTACAGGTTAGACACTAATATTCTGTTTATTTTGTACTGTGGAAGCTGGAGATCGTAACACACCTCTCTGCCAGAGTGACTGTGAATCTGTGCAGCTTGCATTTAGCAAGACACCATTTCTCTGAAGGAAAGGCCTGGACAACAGGTTTCAAGAACACCACTACATTCATAATGGACATCTTCCCCTGCTATCCCCACCTCATGGAGAGCGCACAAGCTCAGTTTCTATTTAGGAACTTCCATCTGCACATGTGCTAAGTGTGATTCTGCAGAGTTCATTCACTTGCCCAAATCTAGACTAATTCTTAGTAAACATGCTACAGCTTTTTCAGTTCCTCAGATCCATTCCAAAAACACTTCTATGGGAAAAGAAAGCTCAAAACCTTCTCAATCTATCCATGTGGATAACCAGGTCAACTTTTTTCCCTCAATAGCTTTCCCTCTCCAAAGAAAATGGAGAAATAAACTGTACATAGATAAACATCACTAGCCAAAGATAAATTTGTTAGCCAAAAGATCGGAAAGGTTTAGGAACACAAAAGATTTCTCTGCTAAAGCCCAATTCTGCCTACCTGCTTGGTAGAGAGAAAAAAATTGGTGCAATTTTGCCCAAACAGATTTCCCATTCCTGGCATCCTAACAGCTATTCAGATCCAGGCCATCAGCCACACTGGAAGCAAATCCTTGCCACACTGAAAGCAAATCCTTGCCACACTGAAGTATACGTTTCTCTTCCATCGAGCTAAACAAAACAACCCTAGGAAAAGCTAGCTGCTGCTCAACAGCTTACAGACCACTTTCCTCAAACAACTCAGCCACAGATTGGTAATCAGCTATTACAGTAACATTTAGTACAGTTGCGTTAAAGATTCACAAGTACGAAAATGCTCAACCCTTGATTCTTGTAGTTTTGACTAAATAACAGACAGTTATGTGCACAACTGTAGACTAGCATGTCCTAACAGGCCATAAATTCACTTCGCTTAAGACAAAGATATAGGGTACAAGAGGCTCTGGTAATAAAATAACCACACAGTTAATTAAACCCACTCAAAGTACTTTTTCAATTACTACTAAATCTGTCTATTGAGGACACCAGATGTGATTGTCTAATGGGATTACCACCAGTAGCAAGATGTAGGGGAGGAGGGTTGCAGATAACCCGCACCAGATCGATGCAAAGCCACACACACTGTGTTGCTGTTTCCAAGTAAATTCTTAGTGAGGCTTAACGTCTAAGCTCCTTTTAAGTTACAAACGCATTCATGAAGATGAAATTGCAATGGGTTGCTTTCTCTGAAAACCCCATCAAGGTTTTTGTCATAGCACTCATACCACGCACAGGCTAAAGCTGTTACTTTACCTCCATGGTTCTATTTTGGTGATTAATTTTTCTTTGCCTAAATGACTTGCTACAGAAAAATACTACACAAAAAATAATTACGTCATTTTTGCATAACATTTGAAACTAAGAAATTATCTGTGAACAAAGCACATTTAGTAGAATGAATGTGTCTGACAGTAAGAAATGGCAGATGACACCTTTCACACACACAACCATCCTTATAAGCAACAACTATAAATCTCAGGGATGTGACTACAATAATGAGTTTCAGTAATGCCAGTACAGAAACAATTCTGCCTCACTATCATTATTAAGCCTCAAGTATGTCCAGCTTATATCAAATGGCCTGGAAGTGCACCAAGATAAAACATTTTGTGCCCTATTTTTTAAGAATCCTAAAAAGCCAAGATAATCCATATCATACCTTTTCTTTGAAACAGAACATCCATTTTTAACAAAATGCTCATTTTCTTCTTTATAACTTCCAATTCTTCTCATGTGTTACAATAGATGCATTTCCCTAGTAACATGACTATTGCTTCTGTCAGTTTTTGACACCAACTAATTTTTTCCTGTTTACATCACATATACTGCTGGCAGACATTTGGAGTGGGCAGGAAATACTGTATACCCAGCTCATTCTCTAAGCAAACCCTCCCTTCTCCTCAGTTTTCCTTATAGAAAAAACTCTGAGAATGTCTTTTACAGTCCACCACAAGCAATCCAGAGTTGTTCTTGGTTTACCTTCCTTGACTGCAAATAATCTCTCAACAAATAATTCAACCAAATAATCATTAAGATCTCTGTCAGAGGAAGGTCCCAGCAGATAAGAAGCATATCTCCCTGAGGACAGACAGGTTCACTAGCTAAAAACGGTAGAGGCTGAAACGTTAGAGAGAGAGATGCAAAAAGAAAACCAAGACAGAGAGCAGCTGGGACAGGCTTTCATGTCAGAAGTGACTCGTGCTCTGTCAAGCATCACAAAGGCAATCAGCAGACACAAAACTGCCTTGCACAGGCCATTTTACACTTGCTAATCTGATAATCCTCTCCTCCACTTCTTCAAACAGGAAGCTTCAGAAAGAAGTGTTCCCCTGGCTTGGCATGGGCAAGTACCCCTGAAGTCCTCTTACCTGGTGGCTCATCTTGAATGTTTTTTACAGCCTTATGCTGTTTGCAAGTGTGCTGGTTTTGGCTGGGATAGAGTTTGTTTTCTTCATAGTAGCTAGTACGGGGCCATGATTTGGATTTGTACTGGAAACTGTGTTGATAACCCAGGGATGTTTTCGTTCCTGCTAAGCAGTGCTCACCCAGAGCCAAGGGCTTTTCTGCTTCTCCCCCCACCCCACCAGCGAGGAGGCTGGGGGGGCACAAGGAGTTGGGAGGGGGCACAGCCGGGACAGCTGACCCCGACTGACCCAAGGGATATCCCAGACCATAGGACGTCATGATCAGCAGATAAAGCTGAAGGGGGAAGACAGAGGAAGGGGGGGACGTTCGGAGTGATGGCGTTTGTCTTCCCAAGTCACCATTCTGCGTGCTGGAGCCCTGCTGTCCTGGAGATGGCTGAATACCTGCCTGCCCGTGGGAAGTGGTGAGTGAATTCCTTGGTTTGCTTTGTTTGTGTGCATGGCTTTTGCTTTCCCTATTAAACTGTCTTTATCTCAACCCACAAGTTTTCTCACTTTTACCCTTCCAATTCTCTCCCCATCCCATTGAGGGGGAGTGAGCAAGTGGCTGCATGAGGCTTCAGTTGCCAGCTGGAGGTGAACCACGACAGCAAGCCATGTCAGGTGCAGCAAGGAGAAGAAAGACTTTGCCAGCCCTTCCCTTTTCCAGTTAAGGTAGAAAGTAACAGACACCAGCTAGGCAATTCCCCAGAGCACTTACAGACACATGTCCAGGATCATATGCAAAAACTGCAGGGAAGACCTTGTCTGACAGTGATCAATTCTTGTTCCAATACTTTGCAGGCAGGCTGAGCCTGCTATCCGGGAATGACTGTGGTGCTACCACACCATTATCCCTTCATGTTGTCCCACAAATAGTCCAGTTTCAAGGACAGCACTGCTGGGCATGCCATCCAGAGCAGGTAGAGCTCCCCTCGCAGGTGCCACAGTGCACATGTGACTAGATGAGGTATCAATTAGAAAACAATTCCAATCAGCCTTAGCCCTTCAAAAGTTTTATATTCTACGACTATAGCAAAACATTTGTTTGAGCTAATCTGTAATATTTTTTTTTGTGAGGCAGCAGGAGATGTATTCAGGGGATGCAGCATGTGAGGGCGAACCAGACCAAATTCATTTTCTGTGCTGTGATTAAAGAAGAAAGGATGGTGGTGCATACCATTTCAAACAAGCCTCAAGAGCCTGGTAACAGATTAAGTATTAAAAAACGAAAGATGTACACTTTTAACAACAATAATACTTACACATGTAGGAGCGTAAGACACTAGAGGAATCCATTCTGCACAGCCAGTTCTGAAGGATCAACTGCTGCTTTATACAAACACTAGAGACAACCTTGCAAATTTATTGTGAGGCAACTCACATGTAAAGAGTACATAGAATGTATTAGAATGTAAAGATACATTCTGCAAATAACTCATCTATTGGGCTGGGGAAGGGCCAGATCAACAGAATGCAACATAAGCTTAATGCAATAGGTACTGTATCCAGGTCATAACCAAACTTCAAAGGTAGGATACCAGATCAAAACACACGCAATACGTATGTTTCCTCTTCATTATAATACAAACCCCTTAACTTGTATAGCAATACAAGATATCAGTGGTCAAGTTTGCTCACTCATTTATGAATTAAGGCATCTGCCAAACTAGTTGGTTTAATTGCTGTCTTACACAGAATCTAACAACATCTCCACCTGTGCTATGAAACATGAGCAGCTGCAATAGTCTGTAACACAATCCTATACATGTTTAAGAACTGCCCTAAAGCTGACACTGGTGCAATGTCCAGGTAGCATGGATCAGTGATCAACTCTCATTAGTTTGTGTTTATAGCCTTGCAGTCCCTGGTACAGTCCTGCACTCACAATTTTGGGAGCCACTGCAAAAATTCCCATTTTCTCTAACAGCTTTCAAGATGATGCTTCCAGATAACATATCAAATGTTTTTTTATATGCATACCTAATCATGCATATGCCCTTATTCTAGGTCATTGACTAGATTACTCTACAAAGGCAGAGTCAATTAGAAAAAAACCCAGGGATATAGTCACAGCTTTGGTAACCACTTCTTATTAATATCAATTACTTCTGGCGATATGATTCATACATTATCAAAATTACTTTACCACAGCAGGCAGTAAGTAGATGGAAAGCACAACAATCCTATAGAAGGGCTTGGCCTTGCCCTTGTGGAGATGCTGTTGTTTCTGTTGAATAAGCTGCTTCCTGAGCCACCTCGTGCAGGCTGAGGCCAGGAGATAAAAAGGAAATCACAGGCCAAAAGGCTGGTAAGTGCAGAGGCTTATCAGCCCTCAGATAGAAAGAGGAGACATTCTTCTCTAATGATCAGAATGGGACTATGTGGTAACACTGACCATAGCAACAGAACTTGGATTTCTTATCCTTTTGAGGCTCATGTTCTTCTTTGCTTACCAAGGGCTGCAGGAAGACTACTCCTGGCTGCCCATGCCTTGGTGAGGCAACAGCACATGCAGGGACAGCACGCACCAGCTCCTGTACAGCACAGGGAGGCTCAGGGGCTTTGGCCCACAATCTTCCCACCCCCTTCAGCTCAGACCTTGCTGCAAGCAGTCTGTGATAAGCAGGGCCCTCATCCTCAAACAGGAAGAGGTCACACATTGCCTTGTACCATTAGATGATTAATATACTTCTGAACCCTACACATCCTCAAGAGGAAGGTGGGCTCCCACTGGCTCGATCCTATCCTCCTGGCACCTCTATGAGGACAAAAGGGAGACATTGTGTTCTGCGGTGACAGATGTGAAATCTCTCCTGGAACTGAGTGCAAGAAGAGAGGTGCATCCTCACAACTGAGAAAACTCTCTTCCTGTCTCATCGTGTGACTTAAGACTCAGGAACAGAGGTACAATATCAGAAGAAACCCTGAGCATCTCTTGGGACTCAGTAAGCGGAATAGGGCTCAGAAGTCTCTCACTGCTGCCAAGGCTTTCCAGCAGGTATGAACACAGTGCTGTACTGTGGAGCTGCCTGATCCATGGCTTGATGGGATTTACACCCCATAGTTACACCACGCCAGTCTTGCTCACCGAGGAAATTTTTCACCTACTGAAGGAGAAAAAAAACATACCAGTAAAAAGTGAACCTGAGCTTTCCCCAGCAGCAAAGGCTGATCTTAAAGTAAGCTTAAAATTGACAAGTATGGCTGCCTGACACAGAGCAATAGGTTGGGAACTATCTGAGTTCTTGGCTTTGCAATGGCATAGGAAGAGCTCCAGAGTTTGAAAGCAGGGCAGAAAAATGAAGTCAAATGCATGGGATAAGCTCAACACTTCTGGAGGAATTACTTGTACTGACGTCTTCCATCATCTTCAAGGATTTCTTTCCCCATCTCTACCCTATATCCCTGGGGCTGCCATGCATTCAGTCAAGATGAAAGCTGACATCCAGGCTCCAACTTTTCAAACGGTAGTCTAATGGAGAAGAAACAAAGACTTACAGTCTTGCTCACCCAGATCCTTGATGTTCTGATAAGAACTGTGAATAAATCTATATTCCTGCTTACAACCCAGGGGAACGAAGCCACCAAAACAAAACCAAACCCTGAATATTGACAGACAAATGGGGTAAGATATGTAACTTTGACACAACAGGACATAAGTAACATGCAACTCATGACAAGCACAGGCAAAGAGAGTCAGGTTACCACTGGTACATAATCCTCACTGATCAGTTTCAGAAGTAAATAGGCAGATAACTTTGCAGACATTCTCACTGGATTGGATTTGTAGCAGCTAAGGGTCTGAAAGTAGAGACAGCATAGTAGCCAAGTCAGACTCTATCCAATACTCAGCCATACCAACATAAATCCAATGTTTCAGAAGTATTTATTAGTTTGGTATGTCTTTGATAAGTATTAGTTGCTAAATCCTATACTCTTCAGTTTCCTTAACATTTATATCAGAGCTTGTGACTACAGTGTGATTTAAGCACTGTGAATTTAATAATTAAACAAGAACAGGAGTGTGGATTATTGGAACTCCTTCATTAATTAGACCAGAGTTTGTTGATCAAAGTTTGAAGCCCATTTCAAAAAGACGTTGCTTTAAAGCAGCTAAAACAGCAAAGGATAGACATTAAATACTTATCTTTTCATATGAATTCAAGGTCACTCAACAGACATACACTGAAATGGAAGAAAAAAACCAGATAATTTTATCTGCTTTTAGACAGCTCCTGCTCCAGTCTTGCAAATCCAAGCAATCAGGTAAGATTTAAGCAATCAGCATCACAACATTCTTCCAGAGTAGGGAAAAATATCAGTAACTTCAGTACTTCGGCTTCTAGAAGCCATTATAAAGCCTGCTGGTATCCTAGATTCTGTCATTTGAAACACTAAGGCCGCTAAAAGACACTTGGTAGAAATGTACTGACTTTATAATCAATACAGAAGAAAGAGCAATTGTTTACTATCAGAAGTTATGTTCTTTAAGTTATTGCACCAGCGAGGTTTTTGCAGTAGTAGAAGCACATACCTCAGGCATAATAAAAACCTGAATAAATGGTATTGGGCATGGCATAATTTATATTTGTGACCTTATTAAAAGATTACAGTTTCAACTCTTTTCAGGTTTCCTTGCAGTTCAAAGCCCATCATCAATGAAGACCACAAGCAAACTGATGCCCAGCCAGTCTTGGAGCAATGGCTACCTTGGAAAGACAAAAGCCCCCATTTTTATTGTTGAGCATGATGTTATATGGCACAGGATATCCCTTTGATCAGCTGGGGTCGGCTGTTCCAGCTGTGTCCCCTCCCAACCTCAGCTTACCCATTCAGGAGGGTGTGCACAAAATGGGAAATGGAGAAGGCCTTGACAATGTACAAGCACTGCTCTGCAATAGGTAAAGCACTGGTGTGTTATCAATGCTGTTTGTCACAAATCCAAAACACAGCACCGTATCGGTAGCTATGAACAAAATTAACTCCATCACAACCGGACCTAGTACAAAGACACATGATGAAATACCCATTTCAGAGGATTCAGCACTGAAAACATTTTGGAGAGCTTTGGTGCAAAACACATACCTGAAGTAACAATACTGCTAAGTGTTAGACTAGATTGAACTCTGCACCGAGCAGTTACTGGGCAACTTTAGGTACTTGGAGTTTTAAGAAGTTTTGATTGGGTTCAGCTGGCTGACTGAAAGAGGACTTCTTCCACATTCCCTCTGCATTTTGGAAAGTAAGCATTTGCAAGTAGCATCAAAAGCACTTTCAGGCTTTTCCTCCTGAAGCTGCTGTGAAAAGAGGAAATAATACAAGCACTATAAACAACTGAGTTACTTTACGTTACTGCACTTTTAGGACATTGTATGAAGCCAGTGCTGGATAGGTGCGTTAAGCTCACTGATTATCAAAGCCTTACAGCTTAACATCCTTCTGACAATTATCTTCTCTGGCCTCCAAAATTGCCCTAAACATCAGGGGAGCTTATGGAATTTAATAACTTCAGGGTGGGATATGAAACCTGCTCTTGGTACCTTCTCTGAAGAAAACAACCCTATCAAGCAGTCTTTTTTCATACCAACTAACAGTATCTGTTGGATTCTTCCAGTATGACTCCAACACTTTTTGGTGACTATCACTGCTTTAACTGCTTCCACTCTTGACAATTACACTGCATTCATAGCTTGATGACTTCCTGAAAGTAGCATTATAAACTAGCATCTCCCCAATTACTTACATAGTACATCATCAAGACCCCCACTCAACATATCAATCCCAGTGGAAATCCACAGTAGAAATATACTGCAGAGATACTAGTAAGAATCTAATCCTGAGCTCAAAGACATTGGTGCTGACAGCCATTAGTTAAACTTCTCACAGAATTGCAGACAGAATACACTTTTTTTTAAAAAGTGATGTTACCATGGACAGTGTGTCACTATTTTAAGAGCAGGCTAAGCAGAATTGCATGCATTTAGAAACAGGCATCCCACCAGCCTTATCAAATACTTGCAACCAACATTAGACTGGATTTTAGCTAAACCATTACTAAAGATGAACTCATCTTCAGGTAGATAGGCTTTTAACATTTTAACAAAGATAGTAGAAAAATGAACTCTCCACAGAAAGCAACTGCTCTGAATTCAAGAGAGTGGTGGTGTTGAGGTGATTAGATAAATGAGCCTAGCTCTCAGCCCCCAGGACAGTGGTGAAACTCACAAGAGAAGTCACAAAAACTTGAGAAGTAACATAATTAATTGGAGATCTTTGAAAACATGAATTGCCAGGAATACAAAAAGAATGTCTACCTTTTCCTTCCACAGCTAGTTACTACAAAGATTTCAGCAGCATGTTCTAGTAAGAAACAAACCCCACATAGATTCACTGAAAGCAACGCAGACAAACTCAGCCAGCCATGGATCCAGCTGAGCTGCAGTACCAATGTGCTCCTCAGGCACTTCAGGAAAGGGATGCCCTTTGATTTGATGCATCAGTGTGAGGAAAATGGCATCTGAAGGCTGTAGATAAAGAGCATGCGTCCTGCTGAATTAACAGTTGACACAGCTGTACGTAACAGGACCATCAAGAAGAGTGGCTGAGCTTCATTATTCAAATGTGTTGAGTGATTTTTTTCCAACAAATGGGTTCTCATACAACACTTCTGCAGTTTTTAATACACTGACATACGAAAACAGCAACTTCAGTTCACTGGAAACAGTTTTCTTTTTAATTTTACCATAAAAAGGCAAAATAAACTCTTTCACTGTAATGTTATAGCTTTTAATATTCCTGAGCTGCATTTTAGAAGCAAAAGTATTCTTAAATGGATTTAACAAGAGACACTGCAGCCTTACGTTCCAACACCACAAGTAAAAATAATTTAGCAAGAAGGCCCCTTTTTCAAAAGACAATGGCTAGCTCTGTATGTACCTGAAAAAACGCTTAAAATGGCTCTATGCCACCTGAAGTAATTACAAAGCCAAATATGTCAACAAAATAACAGAACAACTCCTCAATCATTTTACCACTGCTGCTTACTTCCTACGTCAGTGTGCCTCTCTTACATGGAAAGTAGTATTATGCAAACGGCATTACAAGTCAGAATAATTTGGGCCACAAAGTTTGGCACCATACAGACATTTGAAGGAATCATAGCAGTTTAAAAGATATCCTGCATATCTTTATAGTCAGTTTTAAGAAGTATATGAAAGCCCTGCTATCAATCTCAATCAGCAAAAACTCTACTTTGTTAAGTGTGATTTCATTGAATGCACCAGAAAGCATTTTAAATCAAATCTGTATGTAATAGCTTGTCATGTCTGGAGCTCCTATAACTGGCACCCATGTACTTCTCAAGCCAAATTTGGTGATACAGAGATAAAAACTAAATCGACTAAAATTAAGGTTTAGAAAACTGAAAATCAAGAAAACAGGTTGGCTTTTAGCACTGTAGGAACTCGAGCACAAGCACAGGTGGGTTATACCTACACTGTGGTAGAAACCTAGAAAGAGACAAGCACGAAGGAACATCAAAAAAATCAGGCAGCTATTTTCTTGATTTCAGGGACTAGATGCAAGTTAAGCATTGGTTGAAACAAACATGTTTTCTATAGCAGTCACACCGATGAGGTCTCATTTACAACTTTCTGGCCCTTTTGTCCAACCACAGCCTTTCCAAGGAGCCAAGGCCTCCACTACCCACTCCAAGTACTCCTTTGCTTACTCAGTGATCTCCTCCGGTGCCTTCGTCTCCTGCTCACACTTCTGCGACTATGACTTCTTTCTCTTCTGTCTCGTTTACGTTCACTACTGCGAGTTCTTCTGTAACGTGAACGTCTGGGGCTTACACTTCTTCGACGAGGACTATGGCTTCGTCGAGGACTGTAACTTCTGCTAGAGTGTCTATAATATCTCCTTTCTTTCCTGCGCTTTTCATCCTGATAACTCACATCTCTTCTGTGTCTGCTCCTCTCCCGTTTACCCTTACTCTCATCAGTGTTTATGCTGCTACATGAACGGCTCTTTCTTCTCCTTGGCTCTGTGCTACGTTTGCCCTGCTCACAGTGTGAGTCCTTTCTACAGGTATTCTGGTCATAGCTGGAGAGGTTCTTCTGCTGCTGGTTATTGGTAGGAACACATGAGAGTACCCCTGAATTTCTTTTCTCAGAACACCTCTCAGAGTTTGTCGTATGAAGTTTCTGACCTTCTTTGACATGAACTTTGTCATGAATGTTACCATTCAAGTACTTGCATTGAGCGTTTACGTTCTCAGTGGATGCTACTTCTCTTTGAGAGCCGGGAGCCAGTTTGCCTGTAACAGCCTGTCCCGAGGTAGAAGTGATGCAGCTGGATGACACGGTGTGTGGAACACCACTAGGGGTTTTCGGAACATCAGACTGAGATGCTTCAGTTTCTTCTTTGTTTTGATTAATTGCATCCATCTTCTTACTCAGAAGATTGTTCAGTAGTTTCTCCCTCAGCTCCTTTTCTTTCCTCTGCAACCCTAGTGCTCTCTCTTTTTCCTCTTCCACACGTTTGAGTTCAGCCTCCTGGAGCCTTCGTCTCTCCTCTAGCTGCTGAAGACGAATCTTTTCTTCATTATGTTCTTGCTCCAAAAGCTTTACTGTCTGAAAGATAGTCAAAGGGAATGTAAGAGTAAACAAAAAACATTTATAGACCTGCTCATGCTTCCAATCTATACCATAACACAAAAGCAAGAAAATAAACTCTAACAAACAGAAGTTAACCATCCCAAAATAAAACAGTTGTTTCCCTCTTAAAGAGAAAAAAATCAAAACCAAACAAAAAAACCCCACTAACACACAACTGTTGTAAGGAGAAACATTAGTATTAGTCCACAAACTCTTCTGAGTGTTAATTTTTCCTAACTGTTTCACAAGGCAAAACCAAAGCTTGGTCTTTATGGCTCCTTAATATGATGAGCATTAACACACAAGGTAGAGCAACATGTGAAATTTGAAGTATTAAAATACATTTATCAGGGTCATCACTTGAAGGTTTCACTCAAATTTATGTGGTTCATAGATGACTTTACAATGAGTCCATAAAAAAGAGGGCAAATAAAAACACACATATTATGTAGAAACTGATTCTCATTTTGTCAACCACTGTAGAAACTCATGATACTGAAAAAGTTCAAACTTCTTTTTTCTATTCTGACCCAGACAAACAGCTTAGTGTAGACCTCAAAATTCTGGGAGTGAAAGAAACGCACTGCTCTGTTTTATCAGACAACCCTTCTATTGCACAGCTGCAAAGTTACAAAGCATGCAAGAAGTATTTCTCCCTTCTCCTAGGATGTAACTGACCACATAGCACTGTATGAGTTCAAAAACACTCCTGAGGTACACTGGCATCAAGGAAAAAAAAACCAAAAAAAAACCAAAAGAAACCCAAACTATGCTTCGCCACACAGTTTTTCATTTCTACAGAAAATAATTAACATACATTACATTACCCCCTAACATGACTTTATCCAAGTCTTAAGCAAATGACACCCTGTTCCAGTGAAAAATAACAATACTGTTAGAGAGACAGGCTCTAACATTCAAAACCTTAGCTGACAGTACCCTTCCTAAACAAAAATCATTCTGCACATTTTCAAACATCAAATAATGAAAGCCCATTCTCTGAAACTGCAAAGAATAGTTAACGGAACTGCTGAAAGCCAAATGGGAAACAGCATCAAAACTGGAATTAGAAATTAGGAGTCTTGCACCTTATCCTCTGTATTTAGTTCACTTTACCACGCTTACATGTTCTTCTACTGGACTCAAGAGCAAGCCTGCCAATTAGTTTACAGGTAAAAAATGCTATTCAGGACTACAGGTTCAAGTTCACTCTTCCATATACCTACATGTGCATATTTTACCAAGGGAGAAATACTGTTTCATTGCACTTTTTTGAATTTTTGGTCTAAGGAATAGAATCTGGAGAGGTATTAAATCTGTTGTTTAATGAACAGTGCTCCCCACCCCCTCTCAAGTCAGTAAAAGGCTTTGTTCTTCTGGGCTCTTCATTAGCTTCTGAAATAAATATTGAGGTTACCTTTGCCCTGCTTAGCAGTTCTGCAATTAGTCTAATGGACTGAAGATTTCTCTGAGCTAACAGGAGCTTCCTTTCTTCTAACTTTATCTTCTCTTGCAGTTTCTTCTGTTCTTCAGCTTGAAGCTTTTCAAGTTGCTTTTTGTTTCGTCGAACTTCACGATCTTTCTGCTTCTGTTCTCTCTTGCGCAACTTTTCTTCTCTTTTTCTCTCTCTCTCATATTCTTCAAGCTCTCTCTGCTTCCTAAAACAGAGATTAATATTTTTACCTTATCTAGGGGAGGTACAATTTTAGAATCCTGCCCTATGTCAAAATATGTTTTGTATTTTGAGTAAATTTTTTTCTAAGTCAGTCTTGTTGATTACTAAAAAACAGAAGTAGAAAACAGTGAACATTTTAACTGTTACTTGTGATAGCAAAAAATCATCTGCCTGTCAATATTTAAAACCAAGTTGGAATCCAAACATAAAACAAAAATTTATTTTTTTAAAAACAATTCGACCAGAGACAATAACAATGTGTTCAGGCAGCTGGGCAGTCAAACATCATAGTGAGAAGAAAATTACCAGGCCGATTAATGTGTGCAGGGGCTGGTGGTTTTTATTTCAGTCATTAGGACAAAATGGTAGCTTATGTAAAAGGCTAAGGGTTTCTGAGATCAGGTGTCTAATGGCACAATTTTTAGGAAATTAAGTATTTTGCAGATTTAGTATTTTGAACAGAACATAAGCATTAGTGATAATCTAAATAACCTTACAGTTTCAGAAACTGTTTAATATCTAAACATTAAGCAATGAGAATTTATACACATCAAGGCAAATGGACACCATACAACCTTGGAAACAATTTGCTCCATTTGTGTTTCTATTCTGAAGAGCTGTCTTATGATATTTGCACCCCTATACATTTTCTTAAAATGTCACTGTTAAGATATGCTTGTATCCCATGCCTTTCCTGGAAAAATACTGATGTTAAAAACAAATAAGCTTTATAATACCAAAGTTACTTAGTAGTACAACTAGCGTGTTATTTTCTATTCTCCATTTACAATACACATTTTTCCATCAGAATGACTACATATCATGTAAGTCCCCAGCTCTTGAAATCACAGTTCAAGGAAAAAAAAAAAGGGGGTGGGGGGGAGTCAGGGAGTAAAATACTCTTCTCCAAATCTCATAATCCCTGAACCTATTTCCTCAAAAGGACCACAATATTTTCACTCAGTTTTAAGTGCTTCACTTCAGCTACAGGAGTAGAACTTTGAAAGGAAACTTGTGTTCAGTTATTTTCTATCTATGGATGCTGATATGAAGGAGCAACTACTGTTTTGTTATGCCTGATTGTTAAAAAATATAACTAAGAAGTGATAAATACCTTTCTTCCTCTTTTTGTTTTTCCTCAGCTTCTTTCTCTTTACGTTTTTGTTCTTCTCTCTGTTTTTCAAGCTCCTGAAGCTTTTGCCTTTCAAGCTGACGTTTCTTAATTGATGCATCACTGAGGTGTTTTGTCGAGTCAAAAGAAACCTTTAAAAGATACAATTGAAAACAGTTTTAAGTAGACATAAATAAAAAAAAAATCCCCTACAACCTACATAATCCCCAACAATTTTAACCTAGCACAAAGGTGTCCAAACCGCAGTGTAAGTACGACAAAAATTATAAAACCTTTTTCAAAACAAAGGGAACCTCTCTATGTGCCCAGAGCAAGCACCAGAGGGCTATAACCAGTTAACTAGGAACTAAATGCCTGCACACTAGCACAATCAGGCACCAGTTTACACTTTTGTGTGTGTCTGACATCCAAAAGTAAACCCTAGTATGGTTTAGGCCCTGGCTGTCCAGTGTCTTCAACCTGTCAGAACAGGAACATACAGAACTCCTTCAACTCACATACACTATTAGGGACTGTACAGCACTAGGTAGAAATGGGCCTAAATAAAGACCTCCCTTTCTGTCTAAAACCATGATCGTTCAGTTCAGCAGAAGAAACAGTTCTACAATATCCAGCACCTGGTTTAAGCAAATGCCTCCCCACCAACACCAAGATTCCAAAATTGAGGTATACTGGGCTGAAGCTCCAAGTTTGAGACTGGGAACAGAAGAGAAAAGGAAGTTACACACATCTGAGCAATGAGACGTGGGAAAACACTCAGCTTCCAGGACATACGAGCACACCTTGGCCATATCCAGCTGCACGCCAGGAACAAGGCAGCAGCAGACATCACACCCCTGGCGTCCTAATCTCCCACTCTAGATACAACCTGTGTGCAGGCAGGCAAGGGTCTGTAATACATTCCTGCAGGCCCAACCTCATGAGCCGTGGGGCAGAGAACAAGGAGCACATACTCTGGAGTTTAATTCACCCAGGCTCTATGTAAAATGATGTTTCACTAACAGGCTAAAAGGACAGACAGGTAGAAACAGACAAAGCATTGTGACCTTGTATGAAAGAGATCTGTCCTGACAGCACAGTCACAAACACACTCCTCTCTCTTCCTATCAATCCCCAAAGCAGCTGCCAGGAAGGCATGATACCTCTTGCACAGCCAAACTAAATATGGGAACCCTGATCCCCGCATTTAAGTGACAGTTTAAAATTTCACATCCCCTTGAAAACCTTGAGGGTCAAGGTACAAACAGTTTCTATGCTCCAGCTGACAAACTTTGATAACAGGATAAAAGATTACAGTATTTTACTTATACTGACTAAACTACAACTTGAAAAAACATTTGCGTGTTCCCATGTTACACAAATGAATACTCAAGCTTTTTTCCTGAACTACACTTTCTGATTCGATGAATTGAGCATACTGAAATACATCTGCAAACATTTCACTCAATCGATATGTAAATGCACAGACCACCTCCAAACACACCAGAGCAAATTTTCTTCAGGCCATACTTTCATGGATACTACATATGAACAGACTGACAACTTTTCTCCTTCATACCTGTATTTTCTAAGACAATGACGTTACAGAAAAAAAGATCTGGAAAACTCAGTATATAAATATTATGAATTAAGCATCCTGCATTCAGAGGAAACTGTGCTACAGATTAACATTATCGTTTAAATTTTTGTGGGGCCTTTCTGTATGTGAAGTACACTAATGATTAACTGTGTATTACCCAGGCCATACAGGCCACATGCTATCAAGCTTCACAGTTCTGACACTTGTCTGGTAGACGTCATTATCAATGCGAGGACCAAATACAGAGGCTGTGAAATTCTCACCCAAAATTTCTATTTGTAGTGAACACAAGAGAGAACAATGCACTTTAAAGTCAGCCTTCCGGTGAAATATGTCTGAATTAGAAATTAAAAGTGAAATGACAAGATTTATAAATACATATTACTTTCTGAACTATTTAGCAGGCCATGTTCGTATACTTAGTCCTTCCATCAATCAGTTCTCATTTCTAGAACTGTCTTGTTAAAAAAAAAAAGCAAAACCCCACTCACTTTGTTCACGTAGTCTAACAACACATTTTTCTTCCATCATTTTCCTTTAAAAATTCTATTATGGCTGTTCCATAAAACTACATTAGTGCTGTTAATGTCACCTGTTGTAATCACAAGAGTATACAGATGTAGGTTTTAAGCACTAGGGAAATAACATTTAGTTGTACTTGGTCTTTCACATGGCTTCCCATAAACAAGCCTGCAGTTTCTCACCTTTATGTTGCAAGCCACTGCTTTGCCATCATCGCCTTTATACATCAGCTTCATCCCTCGCAGGGCGTTCATGGCCTTGATGAAACCTGCGTACTCTCGATATTGAACGTAAGCTTCAAAATTTAAATGGCCTCCAAAACTGAAAGTGTGAAAATTTCTGCCAGTCATTTCTTCTCTGTAAGGGTCCAGCATGGGTATGTCCACATTACGTATTTCTCCAAATTTCTTGAACACTTTTATAAGGACTTCTTCACTTGGCTTTTCTGAGCCAGACTCCTTTGCTGCAAACCACTTACAAGGTAAGCCCTCTAAGTGAATAGTATCCGGCCTTTCACCTGGCAAAGTTTCATTCATATCTTTTGCATCACGGAAAAACGAGTCCCAGTCATGTCTCGTGGGAAAGTCAATCTTATATTCCGCAGCACGGACTTTCAAAATGTCAGAGAAGCCACTCAGCTTTATTGTTTTGCCATCAAGGCATGCCAGAAAAGATTTAACCAAACTTTTGTTTTCAACCTCTCCTTCAAACCGGATGAAATCCATTGTGCTTTTAGAAATCCGCAGAGTGGAAAACTGATGAGTTTGCACCATCCCTTTCAATCTTTCCATCACCTCCCAGTTCGAAATGGATTTTCCCGGTTGTTTCAGCTGAGGAAGTGCCACACTGATGGTCATTTTTGTAATGGGCTTAAGGTATAACCCACAGGGAGCACAGAGCTCTACAGCTTCTGATGTATCATGAACTATTGTTGCAGCAGCCATAACACAGAAAAAGCATAGGATAAAAAAAATAAAAGATGCAAGTTTAAGTTGCAGGCCAACAGTAGTCAAATAAAATAGCCCTTATCCGTAAATAATTGAATTCTTTGGCCATTTAACCATTCCCAAGTTAAAACAATGTCTCTTAATACAAGAGTCAATTAGAGAGTTAAAACCGAGTAGTACAAACATCTTAAATTACTTTATAACCACTACAGCCTATAAATAATTAAACCTCAGTAAGGCCTCAGAAAAAAACCCAAGCAGCTGACGACAATCTTAGGAATACATGAAGTTGGTATGTGATGGCTCAGAAAGCAGCTACCCTTTCTCAGGAAGGAAGGGACTGGCACAGCGATGAAACACAGCTTTGAAGTCTACTTAACAACCAGTAAACCCCAGCAGGCTAGCGCCGAGGCGGATCCCACGCTCTCCAGCAGAAAGACCTGGAAGATACCTGCAACGAGACAAAAACGTCCCTTTTATTTAACAGCCCGAAGCTTCCCCCCCCCTCCCCCGCCCTCCCTCCGAGCAGCGCGGAACAGCCTCAGCAGCACAAGGCGGGGGAGCGCCGTGAGCCACACCGGAGCCGGCAGCCGTCCCCGACGGGAGGAGCCCGGGCGGCGGGGCTAGACCCCGGGAAGAGGCCTCCCGACCGGGCCGGGCCGGGCCGGGTTACCCGCACCCTCCGCCTCACCTCCGCCTTCCCCGGCCGCCAGAGCCCAGCAGCGCCCCGCCGGCCTCCCCCCCCCAGCCCCAGAAGGATCCCGCCGGCGCCCTCCTCACCCGCAGCCGGCGGGGGGGGGGGGTCGGTCCCACAGGCAACGGCCGCCGGCCCCGCGTCCACCGCCGCCCCCGGCCCGCACCGGACCCTGCCCCTCCGCGCGCCGCCGGGGCCGCTTCCGCTTCCGCCTGGCGCAACGCTCCCCGGCCGGCAAGGAGGCGGGCGGGCGGGCGCGCTCTCTATGGTAGGCGTCTCTATGGCCGCGGTGCGACAGCGGCGCCTGGCGGCGGGGCGGGCGAGGGGCGGCTTAACAGCAAAATGGCGGCGGGCGCTCTGTGGAAGTTGGGGCCTTGTTTTCTGCCTTCCCGCAAAGACGTGCCCGGTGTAGTGTGGTTAGCTACGTACCAACAGGTGTGTTTTCCAGCAAGGTAGTTTTCACCGACGGGCCGGGGCACGGAAGCCCAGCCTGTCGAGGGTAGAACAGTGCTGGTGTGTCTGAGGTCACCAACGACCACGGAAGATGGCCTCCAGCCTGCTACTGACCACGCATTTCCAATGGTGTCTGCCTTTTTTGAAAACAGCCCCAAACTCTGTAATTGTGAGAGGATGGCAGGAATCAACAAGACACAGTTTAGTTGCATAAACATTATGCCACATGGCCTACAGGAAACCTGACTGGGCTGTCAGCTGGAGGTTCTGCTGGCGACCCTGCAGCATCCCAAATGGCTGTACACATGTGAGTTGGACAACTGAATTGAGCCCTTGGTGTCATCTTAGGGCTGTGGGGTCTGGGTCCCGCCTGGCTCTCAGCTGCTGCTTTAGGAGCAGGTGAGTCTTCTTAAATCCCAGGTTGAAACTACTGCACCTTAGCCGACACCTCCAATACCTTAGAGCATCTCGATAGACTTTAAGTCCTATGCCAGGAAGCTGAATCCTGTTTCTAGTTTACAAGTAACTGTCTGCATGCAGACACATGAATTTAGAGGTCTGAGTCTTTAACTGGATGATAATCTTGGTGTTCTCAATATCCAGGAATTGTTTAATCAACTGGCATCTGAATGGGAAAAGATTTCCCTTTCTTCTCCCCATCTGCATGGGGAAAAGAAACAGAAATATGGAAAGTATTGATGTGTCTTTACGTAATTGTTCACCAGTAAATATTTAAAGCATACATAAGCACATCTCTTGAATATGCTCTCATCCTGCAGTGGTCCTCAGTTTACAGCAGTGAAAAAAACATGTTTAAGTTGCAGTGGTGGGCAAAGGAGGCAGTTGTCCATTTTGTTCGCTTGTTCGCTTTTTATGTCTGCTTTAGTCACTGTACGGATGAGGAAAACTATTTAATAGGCCAGCAGATCCTCAAGTACAGGTCTTAAATGATCTTATACTGTTTTGCAGATAACACATCAGAGCTTCTCACTGTAGCTTTACCATCGGCAGATTCCTCATGGGTTCACTGCAAGTGAAGGATGCAGAAGCCGCCACATATGTACAGGAGAAGGCCTGTGTCTGTTCCCTGCACCACCACCCTCCAGACGTGTGCTCCCACATTCTCAGAGATCCCCAGTTTCAGCACTGGGACTGTAGTTGCATGCCCTCGCCTACCTCTCTCAATTTCCTGCTGCTCATCCCTAGCCCACGAGCTGTTCCTGCTGCTGCTGCCAACCTCCTGCCCTCATCCAGTGACTCACCCACTACAGCATCTTCCTGCCCCTGCTCCAGCGTTTAAAAACAGGCACCAGGTCCCACCTTGGATAAACTCCCACCACTTGAGAAACTAGGACTTCAGTAACCTTCAGCGGCAGGCTGGTGGTAACCACCCAGTGGAAATGATGACTTTGAAGCATCAATGAAAACTCCCAGCGCAGGAGGTCACCATCAATCCAGCAGCTGCAGCGAGACCATAGCTGTTGTGCAGAGGTGCTATTTCACATCACAGATGCTGGTAACTGCTGGTCCTACTCTGTTTCTTTTATGGTTTAGTTAAGTACTAGTGTAAAGGCAGAATTGGGAACTACTGCTACCATACAACAGTTTGAAATAGTTCATACTTGATAGTCTGAGAGCCCCTGCATAGTATGCCACACCTTCTCCTGCAAACTTGCACTTGGGAACACACAAAGCAGATCTAGTTACGTTCCAGAGAGTTTCAGTAGCAGCACAGTGAGACACTGCATATGGCAAAAATTTTGAATCCTGTGCATAATGACAGCCCCACCCCCTGAGACTGTGCCAGAAATAAATATTCTGGTTTTTTGAGTAAATCAATGCTCTGAAAAATTACAAAATGCCAGAATTGAGGTTACCCGTGCCATGACATCAGCCACAATCATGACAGCTTTCATAGACTATTTTTCTGATAAAAGAACTGTTACAAGCATTACATTTAATAATATTGTAAAACATACAGGCAAGAAGTAGTGATAACGTACGTAACTTTTAAAAGCTGTAATCAAGCTTCAATACTGCAGTGTGGCAAGGGTAAACAGTGCCTCTGCTCAAATGCGGTCCTCTGTGTTGGGCAGATGTGTCATTTTTATTACTATTTTTTCACTGTCCTGAGATACCTAAATGAGTAAATGAAATGTCTCCCTTTGGGTTTCAGAGTCTGACGTCAAGGTGCTCTTGACGTAAAGCAAGGGTATCACACCTACCAGGAAGAGGAAGGATGAACAGGCATAGTAAACATCAGTAAGGAACAGTATCCAAGTGCCACAGTGTATGTAAATCTGGTTTTTACTGTAAGACATTGTCTCTCCCCAACTCTGACAAATACATTGCGCTACTGACCTTAAAAAAAACATCTGGCATGTGAAGAAGCTTGTACCTGTTTTCTGACTTCAACAGATAGTCTAGTAGAAGATACCACTTCTGCCTATAAGCTTTCTCATCGGTACCTTCAGTAGTTACAACACTGAATCCCACAAAAATTCACTAGAGGGAGCGCTTGTTATCTACATATATATAGTAGATCTATTCATAAACACAATTAAAATAGGCTATAAACAGCAGATAATAGGTTTTGTATTCATGCCAGAATACAGACCATTCTTCTTTTCTTGAAAGAGGATATAATTCTCCCAACTGCGCATGATCTTACCTGTGTACTTCTGCTTTTCCTGAAATGCACCATTTTCTTGACCTTAATAGTTATTTGTGGTAATGCATGCAAGATGTTACATGGGTGTTTACATAAAATAAAACAACCCAATATAATTCCATTTCCTTTCCTTCCATCTTCCTTCCTCTCCAAAACATATCAAAGAAGAAGAAAACCTCTTTTTAGTTTAAAACTTAGCTGTATCTGTTGGAGAATGGTTCATCTCCCACGCTCATCTAAATCTTTTATACT
The DNA here is from genome assembly GCF_964188355.1 of Buteo buteo. Taxonomy (NCBI): domain Eukaryota; kingdom Metazoa; phylum Chordata; class Aves; order Accipitriformes; family Accipitridae; genus Buteo; species Buteo buteo. Next base: position 13,168,963 of record NC_134195.1, on the reverse strand, counting down.
CTATAATATCCAGAAATACTCCTAATACATATCTTTTAAGAAACAGTTAGTGTATGTGGCACCCTGTGGTTACTTTCAGTGTGATTTCTGTTTTCTCTTGTCACTGAACAGGGGACATCTCTTTATTGTCTCTCGCACTGAGGGAAAACAAAATGATTCACTGTGCAGTTGAAAGTTTATGAATGGTATTTGGAGGTGGAGGCAGCAGCACAGAAGAATCTCTTGGATGAAGAGATTGCATAACTGCTGAAGAGCCATTACAATGTTGTTTTCAGACTCTAAATAGCCTCTCCCCACAAAGCAAAATTAATCCCTGAAGTGGTTTTTTAATCTAACTGAATGCTGTGTGTCAGTGAAGTGTGTGAGTGTGATGGATTGTCTACCTTGGAAAGAATACATAACATTAGAAGTAATAGATGTGCTAATATGGGGCAATTTCAATTAACTGGAATTAATCATCACTTCTGTGGCTGGTTCTCCACGGGCCTAATTGTTGTATTGTTAAAAGCAATACCATATGACAATATACAGAGACAGTTTCAATCTCCCTAACTCATCCTTATAGCAGAGAACTGGTCTTGTTAGCACAGATTAGGAGCACACAGCGCAGAGCAGGCCCTTTCTCCTAATTTATCTCAGTGCACTGTGCCCACTGCCATCTATTTTACACTAAACATGTCACAAAATTTCTGCTTTTTGCTTTCAGCAAGGAGGATTTAGCACATCTGGTGGTACTGGTTTATGAACTGTCTGGTCAAACGATAGTGTGCTGTGACCTATAAAAAATAAAAATTAGATTTAAGTTGCAAACACACATTGTACCATGCTGGCTAGCAAGATGTATGTTTTAAATAGTTGTAGTAGCATGCTGTCAGATGCATTACTGATTATTTCAGTTTTTATAGAGGCATCCATGAGATGCTTTCACATACTGACAGATTTCAATAGCTATCACTTAAAATAAATCCAAATCTAAAAGATCAGGAGTTTTTCCTACTTTTTTCCCATTAACCATTTAGGGGGAAATATTTGAATGTGATTCAAATTAACACATGAAAATTAAATATTTCCTCCACAATATTACATGTTACAGATTGATACCAATCATAAAAGCATCTGATGTTTTTATGTACACTTTTTAAATCCAAAATTACTCTTAGCAATTTATGAAGTGAAATGCAAGAGCTGTTCGCCTATCTCTTCATCTATTTCTGAAGCAGAGAAGAGCAACAGGTTAATGCTGGTAACCTTCCTCAGTAATATATTTCTCTTTTGACAAAGGGAAGAATTCCACAAGATTAAGTACTAGTGCAAGTGTTGACACCCCAAAGACTTTTTTTAAAATAAGTGAAACTGCATTATTACAATTGTAGAACTATGAATTTCTGAAGAGCTTTCAAACAGACAAGATCCCCTCTGTAGGTTCAGCCTGCCTCCCCCACCTATGTTTCACCTAATCCAGAAAGACCAGAGATATTTTGGTAAATCTGGCATAAGTATAAGTGTCAATGGCATCAATTCCGTGTTTCAACAGCAATGCCTGTAGCCCAGCCTTGCTTCTCAACATACATATCGTGGACGTCAGGGGAATCAGTGGCAGAATGCCATGCTGAGTTTTCATTATTGCTTTTTGCTCCTGGCAATCCTTCTTCCTCATTTTCCAGGGTCTGACTTTGAAATTGGAAGAGCTAAACAAAGGGAGGATGACCAAGCCAGAACATATTTGATTTGCTCATAACACTGCTCTTTTCATGCTGACAGATACTGACAATATGTCTCAGAATGTGCTTCCAGGGCTCATTCATTTTGAGCTTTACATCTTAAAAAATGTCTTATAGTCATTTCTCTTGACCAGGTAGTGGGTTTATACTAAGATGCAGAATAAGACAGCTGAAATAGTCATCAAGTGGCCCAAACAAAGTTTGTTTCTGGCCCATAATATGTATACACTTCTGTATCTATCTCTATATAGCTATCTCTATACACACACACATATGTATATGAACTATACTATGCAAACTGATTGCCCCCTAAGCTCCCTCTGCAGCCAGCAGAGACACAGAATTTTGTGTAGGGAAAGGCCTCAGGTGTTCTGGTGATTCTGTGCTAGGGGATGACAAGCCACCCTAGGATTAATTTGTAAATACTCTCCTCCCTTCTCTCTCCAGATATGTCAGTATGTAGAGACACCACTTCTGAAGTGTTTAGGTATTAAAAAAGCCTTCGTAGTCAGAACAAAACTCTTAAGTTATGTAGGTACCACATATGGCTAATATTGGACAGCAGTCAACTTCCAGTCAGACACTGAAATCTCCCCAAAAGATTAGGCTGTTGAACTTGCCACAAACGAGCAGATATTCAGGTACAGTTGCTTGAACACATCTCAGTAGATATCAGGCAGCCTAGATTGCCTACACCTGAAAAGCCTCCATCACACTCCTGGATTGACTTAAGACCACGTGTTTCAGCAGCAGTGTTCTAATTGTGGGTTAATTCAGGACATTTATACTGTGATAGCTATTTGATACAGTTTTCTATCTCCACTTCCTTTGATTTAGCAACTGCCAGAGCAGGCTGCTAAATGTGATGCTGGAAGTGTGGATCTACGCTGGACCATGCTCAAAGTCACATGAAAGTTCAGTCTGCCACCAGGATATGAGAACTTGCAAAGATCCTCGTGCACCTTCCTGTTACAGGTCTTCCCATTAAATAAGTGATAACTGAGGCTACATGCACTGAGACTGTGCAGACTTTTGGGGAAGGCAGCTACAACATTCTCACCTACTCTGCAGGAGGAGAATCAGGACTTGTGACTGACAATACGTACAAGTGGCAGTCTCTGTGCAAGTTGTCTCTTTGTAAGGAATTTACAGGGGTTAGGATAAACTCAGTCAAGGGTTATAGGAGAACTGGGAGATTCAATTTAGGGCAAAGCTTCTTGCACATTTTTTGGTCTGTGTAATAGTTGTATTTTCTCATGAGAAGCCATCAGCAATGCCATCTATACAAAAGGCTGCAGTGAAGACTCTAAAGAAATGTGATGCAGCTTTGGCCATCAAGCAAAAAGCCTTACACAGGAATTTACAAAATTCAGATGGTCTTTTTCAAGGGCCTGGAGTGTGCCAGCAGGCCTTAACTGCCCTGACCAACATCACCAGGGTCCCCCACTGGTGGACCCTCTGCCCAAGGGTGCCCTCTGAGTCATGGTGTAGGTAGTCCTGACTTGCTGACTGGATTTCTGGATTGACGTTGGACTGGACTTGGCACCTTGCCCTGTATGATGATCACCAGGCAGTCAGAGGAGCCTGTCCCTGTCACGAGCCTGGCCCTGCTTGGGCACCGTGTGACAGTCCCCTGACTGGTGAAGATGCTGCCCCATCAGCGCTGCAGATACCTGTGGTTCCTCTTGCTTCATGGAGGAACCCTAATCTTGCTGTTCCTTGACAGCTGGCTCAAGCCTTGTGTTTGAGATAAATAAAGATTCTGGTAAGTGTCTGCAAAATAAGCTGTGACAGAAAAGGTGGGCATTGGGTAAATTTCACAACTGCTGATAATCTTCTATTCAAGCTCTGCAGAGAACTGGATGAAAATTGTGAGCTGAAGATGTCTTCTAAGCCTTCAATTTATTGAGAAGAGCATGAAGCAATCACTTCTGCTAAATGCTCATTTGTGATAACAAATTCATAGACTACTGTGTCTTCAGCTCTCATTAGGATCTTTGATATATTTCCCACATATAGGTGATTCCACATAAGAGGTAAGTTAAAACAGGATTCAGCAGTTTTCTGAAGTGCCAGTGTAACTATCTGGTGGTCAAAGCTGCTGATGAGGAGTGGTAGCGTCTTCTCAAAGAAGGAGAAGGATCCACAGTGGTGCTGACCATCTACCAGAACCTGAGATGCTGGGAAGGGGGGAAGTGCCTCTCCCTGCCTCCACCTTGCCTGCTGGGACTTCTCTTTTTCACACTTCACTTTCATATACAGAAAGGCAAGCTAAATGCCTTGTCATGAAGGACAACTTGGATTCAGAGGCACACCTCCTATGTGCAACACTTCTCTCTTTTCTGGGATGCTTGACTGCATTCAAGAGCAGAGGATGAGCTGACTGTAGAAGTTCACCAAGCTGTTGAGTAACCTGCTGCATCTGGCACAGCATTGTGCTGGCACAGCCTCCATCAGCCTGGAAGAACATCCCCATGGGACTACTGCAAGCATTGATACTGTGACCAACCTGCAGCTGGACATGGATGCTGCTGGAAGATGCAGCACCTAATTAGCCAGACCTGCTGGTGGCCCATAGTATGGACAGATGTGGCCAAGTTCATCTGGGCATGTGACTCCAGTGCTTGTACCAAACAGCCTCCTCAAATGCCGCAGTGTTTCTTGCAGCCCCTCCCCAGTCCCAACTGTCCTTGGTAGCTTGCGTGTTGACGGATCCCACAGCAGATCTGTACCTCTTGCAGGAAGTCATCCTGTCTCACCAAGGTGGGTCACTTCACCCTCCCACCCCACCCAAGAAGTCGCTGTGAACTGTCTGATTCTTCGTACAACACTTTTATCTGATGCTGTGGCCACTCAGGATCTTACAGAGCATTTCCCAGCCACATTTTAGAAGGATGTCATGGGCCTCCTTCGAGTGCAAAACCACTTTGAAACACCCAGAGATGAATAGACGGATGGAGAGAGGAATTGCTGGATTTATCTCAGATTTGGTTTGTCACTGTGTCTTGTCTGATGATCGCTCAACAGTTGAAGGAACCTGTCCCCAGCCTGGCCCTGCTCAAGTGCTACAGGACAGCGAGGGCTCTGCCTGTCTGTGAGCTCTGAGTTAACATTGGCCACCTCAACTTCAGAAAGAAAGAACTGCAGGCTCTTCATTCTGGGTCAGTTTGTGGCATTTTTGAAAGATTTCAAAGTAAGACACTGGCACCATGCATCATGTAAGTACATTTACAGAAAATGGCAAATGATTCTGAAAATTTTAGGTACTAATCTACCAAACGTCTGTACGTGAAATAGTTCTTATACATGCCACTAAATCCAATGACTAAAATATAGTTATCATCTGGGTTTGGGGTTGGTTTTTGTTATTTTTTATTTGATTTTTAACAGTAGTAGTATTCCTTCTGCAACATCAGGCAACGTAATTTTCTGCCAGAAGAAAAGATTATCTTCCTTTTCCTTTCCATGTTTTCAAATTTCACTCCTTTCTGTAGCCAATGTTCAATGAAGACTGTGGAAAAAAATAGCTCGTATTCCAGATCTAGTGTAAAAGCTATCGCTGATGTGCTTAAAAAGCATATTTGCGCTGGTTTTGGCTGGGATAGAGTTTGTTTTCTTCATAGTAGCTAGTATGGGGCCATGATTCGGATTTGTGCTGGAAACTGTGTTGATAACCCAGGGATGTTTTCGTTACTGCTGAGCAGTGCTTACACACAGTCAAGGTCTTCTGCTTCTCCCCCCACCCCACCAGCGAGCAGGCTGGGGGGGCACAAGGAGTTGGGAGGGGACACAGCCGGGACAGCTGACCCCAACTGACCCGAGGGATATCCCAGACCATAGGACGTCATGATCAGCAGGTAAAGCTGAAGGGGGAAGACAGAGGAAGGGGGGACGTTCGGAGTGATGGCGTTTGTCTTCCCAAGTCACCATTCCGCGTGCTGGAGCCCTGCTGTCCTGGAGATGGCTGAACACCTGCCTGCCCGTGGGAAGTGGGGAATGAATTCCTTGGTTTGCTTTGTTTGCGTGCGTGGCTTTTACTTTCCCTATTAAACTGTCTTTATCTCAGCCCAGGAGTTTTCTCACTTTTACCCTTCTGATTCTCTCCCCCACCCCACTGTGGGGGAATGAGCGAGTGGCTACGTGGGGCTGAGCTGCCAGTTGGGGTTAAACCACAGTATTATGGGATATATTGCATGTAAGTACAGTGGTCCTTGGTACCCTTTGTATGAGCTGTTTCTTTGTTGAGATCTTTTAAAGGCTCTCCCTTTCAATTTCTTCTGTACTACGGTTGCTGATTCAAATCTCTTCAGTTTCACTTACAGCTTTCTGTAACAAGTCCAAAGAACACAGAAACTGTAGCTGAGGTTTTTCTAAATTGCTTATTTCTATGGTTAAAGCAGCAGCTTTGATTTTGTTCCTTGTTTTGCAACTGATTCTCACATGACTTTGGGCAAAATACTTGCCCATCTGAGCACTGTTTCTTACTGACTTTATCAACCAGAGTAGACCTGAAAGATGCTAGGTAGAGGCATGTATTTTCATTTTGCAGCTTGCTTTGAAGTGTATAATCAATGTGAAAAATAAAATGGATATCTAACATTTTTTAAAAATGCTGGTCCCTGTGACAAATAAATGAAGGCATTTCTGCAGGATTTGTATGATAGAGCATGAGAAATCAGCCGTTGCAGGTCCTGCAGCAATTCCTGCAGCAGTCAGTAATATATTGAAGCCTATCAGTCACTAATTGCTAGCCATCTTTATCATGGGACACAACTATGAAGAAAGATATGAGTGCTGTAAAAACTAACCTGAGTAAGAAATGATGTATTATCAGGAAGTGGCAGAAAATGTAACAGTAAGGAGAAATAAGGCTAATAACTCCATTCTAGTGACATCAGCTTCAGGTTTATTGTAGTTTGTCTTGACTTGCACCACAGGAAAATCTGACACATCATCTCTGTGCCAGTAAATAAGGATTTACTTATTCTGCCAACGTCTAGATACTCACCTAAATCCTTGGAGTTTCCAGTATTCTGGCTGCAAGACTCACAACATCACTGCAGGTGAGCTATTTTTCTGAACTGGTGATTCGGCAACAACTGAATGGAATAAAACTTTTTTCGTTAGTTTTCTATTTAACCTGCACTTCCCTATTCTGTTTGCAGTAATATTATAGGCATGATGGGAAGAGGAGCCAGAAGAAGGAAGTTATTATATGTTGCCTTATATTTCATATCTTTGGGCAGTAATAATCTCTGATATAACGATAGCCCCATTTGAAGGATAAAGTGACAGTTTTCTGCAAGTGGGGAGAGAATAAAAGGATTCTTATGAAGTAATTTTAATTATAAAAGAAGTAATGAATTCTAACTTAACAGTGTATTTTCATCTACATATGCTACAGTCTAATCGTTGTCTCTCTTCTAATTTGGTATGAAATAACCACATGAAGCAAGCCTTGCACCAAAGAAAGAGAAAAGTTATTTAGGTTAGTGCAAGGGGACCTAATTATGAGTCATGGGACATGATTTTGAAAGGGAAAATGTCACGATTGTAAGATCCTTTGACCTTTAAAAAGGGGAAGTCATGATAACAGCCAGATTGTTTTGTTTAAAACATTTTGTAGGAAATAAATCTGCCTGGGCAAAGCTGCAAAGCCTAAGAACTTTTTGTCTGTAGCTTCAATTGCCCACTTTACTGTTTGCTGGTAAACATAGGTGGTATAATAAATTGTTATCCCCACTAGATTTCAGTGATATTTCTCTGGCTTCACAAACTTGCTAGCATTCCAGAGCACTTGTTACCTCTTAGAAAGCATTTGCTTATTGAACTAAGGGCTGGATTTTTTCATGTTTCTTTCCTTCTGAATATGTGTTTAAATATTTTACATGTATATGTCTCATTGTATATTGTGGATTATGGAATTGTAAGAGGACTTGAAGAATTTAAATTCTACATCAGTGATTATCTACAGCTTTATCATCCTTTCCTACAGAGCTGGGCTACCCCCATTTTCTTTATAAAGATGGATGTTATTCCTGTAATCTCAACTATTTTATCAGGGACCATGACTCTTTTTAAGCAAATTCTGCTGATCACAAGCTTGCAGAAAAGTATAAACTTTTAGGCAAACGTTTACAGTTGCCCTGTCTCTCAGCTCAGCACCCCCTTTTTGTGCTCTGCGTGTCTTTCACTGACATTCTCGCATGTTCTTACTAAAACAGTGAGTTTAGAGATATGGCACATCAGCTTGAGAGTAAAGCAGCATCCTTGTAAGAATAAACTCAAGGCCTGCCAAGTCCAAGTGCATGACAGCTGATAGTAACTCTCTGCAGTATGCAGAAGAAAGCAATTAGATAGTTGAAATGCTTGTCCAAGAGACTGAAACTGAATTTCCCTCCCTGTCAAAACTTCTGTATAAAGCCTTTCCAGCTAAAGGAATTAAGCACAGTGATGCTTAAAATTTAAGTCTGAAGCCATTGCTCCATATGGGCACGCTTGCATACAGTGCAAGTCAAACACCTTAGGTGAGGTTCTAAAAAGCCGGTTGGAAGAAGCATAAATTAAAAACTGAAGTCAGGTATGGATTTTGGGTCTTCAGCTCAGCTCTCTGCAGGAGGCAAGTGCTGAAGCTCTCTTTCCCAAGGATCAAGCAGTTGCTTTTTTCCTTAGGATCCTTCTGGTTGGAAAGATCACAGGACCTTCACAATTCATAGGCTCCCCCAGGTGAGGTGGGAAGCCTAAGCTCATTTCCCATCTCATCCCAGAGGGAAACAAGCCCACAACCAAAATTGTCAGGGTGCATTTTTACAACATAGTTAAAACACAATATTCTTAACACAGAAGAAACTGTTTACTGTTATGAACCTCAGGTGTTTGGTTTCTAGCAAGCTCTATCTTTCAGTCCAGGCTGTGGGCACCAGAAATGTGACAGTGTTTACTGCTGTTCAAACTGATGAGTTTAAAAGATAAAGGAAATTGGTTTTAGCACCTAAATTGCCCAGTATGCAAAATTTCTTGTGAATGCCTCTCTCAAAGGTCTGTTGTTCAGCCAGTGGTTACTGACCTCAAGGCACGAATCAGTGGGTGATATTCTACAGCCTGTGTGATGCTGAGGTCAAAGTCCATGTGACACTACTTGTAAGAAGTACATGGGGAAATTTTCATTGGCATACACAGTGGTTTTCAATTATTTTCACATTGGCTTAATCTTTTTCAGGTATTTGATTTTAGACTGGGTCCAGGCATCCTCTGCTGAATTCAGTGATGCTGGTCCAAGACCACCATGTTCGCTGATCTGTCAGCAAAGCAGTTCCTGTGAGCGCTCTCCTGCGCAGAAGGCAAGTGCCAGTCCGCCAGCTCCTGCGTACCTGACCCAACTGATTTTATCTGTGGTAATGGGGAGTCTTGCCCCATGCCTTCTCCTTCCCCAGCTGCTGGCTGGCAGTGGCAGATGGTAACTAATTCCCCAGCCAGAGTCGGGCAGAAGTCGCTACCTCAGTTTAAGATGTTATCAGCTGCACCTATCTGTTTGGCTTCTCTGCTGGGCATTAAATACCACAAGCAGAGGCAGGAAAAAATCAACATTCGTTTACACCTCTGCTGCCCTCATGCACAGCCCAATTTATTTAACTATGCAGGAGCTGGGAGCAAATGCCACATTTTAGTCTGCTGCAGCCAATGCTAAAAGAGGTCTTGACACAAAAAGTGCACTAAACTATGGAGCAATTGAGGTCAATGCTTCTGTACGTGACTTTGCATTCTGCACTGCTGCCAGATTCAGAATCACTTTAATTAAATTGCACACTAGTTTAAAGTAGATCTGAGAAACAGCAGAAAGACAAAACTTACCTGGTTCTCCATCTCCCTCTCACCACTTCTCTGTGAAGGAAACTGGCTGCAAATTTTGATGTTGCACCAAAGCAAAGAAAATTGCTTGTTTAGAGCAGTGTCTTTTAGAAAGGCTTCTGTACACAGAGTGTGTTGCTCTCTTTCTTGTCCTCCATTTATAATCTAAAACCCACAAGAGTTCAAGCAGTGTGCCCTAGAGTAACTATGCTCTCACAGCAACAGATGAAAAAAGCTGTATCTGACTTATGATAAAACAAGAAAGTGAAGAGTAATGAAATACAGGCAATACACAAAGAATTCATAGATAACAATAGTATAAAATTTAGCTTATATCGATAATGACCAAGCAATAAAACAAATATTAATATTCAAAACTGAAGTTTCACCTTGAAGGTCACTAACAGGAGAACAGCCTAATAGAGGAAAAATCAAATGTAGCTTAAACTGCAAGTCTAAACTTGAAAGTGTGTCTTGAGGAGTGCTAGGCATGAGCACTGTAGCATAGACACTAGCCCAATGAAAGGGAGAGGGGCATATCTCCATGCAAAGCACCTCTTTTACTAAATCAGAATTGTATTAATTAGGGCAAAGTATTATTATTACCACTATTTTTACCAAGTATTCCTAATTGTTATCAGGAGTAATATACCTAAAAATAACATGGAGTTTTCTATTCTAAATAAAGAACCCTGAATATCTACTGGTTTTAATCATCACAGTTTCTGACTTCTACTTCTTGGAAAGTCCCAGCTTACTTCTCACTTCTGAATCTTCTCACCTCTGATGCTTTCAGGTTTATTTCCCATTAGCATGATCAAAGCCAAGCTGGATGTATGTAATTTTTTTCATTTTTACTGATGCTGTGAAAGCTATGTATATTACTACCCCAATCTATTTTGCTGCTATCTTCTACTGCTTAATATATTAAGTTCTCTTAGAGGAACTCATGTTAAACAATCGATCTGCTAAGGAACAAATGAATAGCTGAGGTAATAATTTCTTTCAGCATCCCAGCTAGACCTTGAAGAGGACATCCTGTTCCCAATCTCAGACTTACCTGATGTGATTAGCATGGGGCACTACTGCTAATGCAGACAAGTTCTCTGGTTTAACGAAAAAAAAAGCAAAAGCTATCTGTTAGGAAAAAGCCTTAGCATAGGAATGGACTTCACAGGGACAACAGAGGTCTGCTAAGGATTCTGTAGCCACTGTTGTCATTACCTAATGTGATGTCTATGTCAGTTGTCTCCAAAGCAGGGTGCACACACCCCAAGGAGTGTGCAAGACAATGCACTGGGGTGCAGGAAGAAAATATTTTTGTACCGTTAATAAATAAAATAAAAATATATCATTTTAAAATAGTGTTTATTTAATCTTTACCTCATTGTTTTTAATTTCTATTTTTTGTAGGTTTTATAATGTGCATAGTATACTAATACAGTAGTACATGTATATAACTTATTTATAAATAAACACACATATATTGAGGGAGGAGGTGCTCAAAAATTTTTCAGTGTTAGGGGTGCATGATCAAAGAAGTTTGGAGACCACTGCTCTGTGTCATATTGGAGCCACCTTGCACTGGACATCTGTGTGACCAGCTGCAGAGTATGAGTCTCAGTACAGTTTAGGACATCTTCATGTGGCTAATCTCAAATAAGTAGCACTATTGAAACAGGTTACCTATTTTTCCCACTATGGAAAATTAATCTTATGGGTGAATGACAGAGACAGATCAGGCTGGTAATATGGAGACAAACATATTGCTTCCCTCATACTTGTGTTCATCTTCTACTTGGATCACACTTAATATTTTAAGAAATTCTTTGCAGCTTTCCTTGCTTTAAAGAGAAGGTGGATATACATTGGAATGTCAGCGTTGCAAAACCATGCGTCCATTCTGGAAAAATACCTCTGGTGGTGACTCCAGCATTTGTGATGCAAGGTGAGTGAAACAGCCATACAGTGCTCCATGAGTAATGGGTGCATCTTCCAAAAATAGATTTTTGAATTAGGGAAAAAATATGTATCCTTTTAGCAAATATTCTAAAATAGCTTTGTCAGTGATTAAAAGAATTTAAAAGAGGAAGTAGGTGTTACAGTATAACACGTGTTTTTATGGCATCCCACAGCTGAAATGCATTCAGTGAGAAAAGACTGAAGAAATTAAATGTGTGTTAAAAAATCAGGTAAGAAAATAATTTATGTATTAAGAATTTATAAGACATTAGGAGCAGAGGTAACTCTTTTCACAGTTTGTTTGACTGACAGGCGTGTTTGATTTGTGGTAGTATTTGTTCAGTCTGTAGTTTGAAGAGATTCAGTTTGTCTAGCCTGGAGAAGGAGAGTGTTCAGAGGGCTTATGTAGGAAGGAGCTCATTCTCTGTGTTCGGGGTGGGTACGACAGGAGTCCCAGGCTCCAGACTGAGTAAAGAAGAGTCACATCTGGAAGATTTTTTCTTTTTTCTAATTTAAAGGTGGCACTTGAACAAATTGCCTGAGGAAATTATACTCCTCATCATTCTTTCTGAGAATGTTAGATAAACATTTTATGTCAGAAATTGAAGTGATTCTGCCATAGGGAAATGATATGAACAAATAAGACCCCAAACAGCCCTATTTATTTGTTTTGTGAAACTGTGATTGCTATTTCTTATATCGTCTTTTGAGTTATACAAGGCTAAATCCAGGTTTTGGTCTACCTTTACTTTGTCTGTCAGTGACACAAATTCCAGAAGACTAAAAACCCCCAGACAATTATTTGATTTATAAATTCCCCAAAGTCCCATGGATTATAAGTGATGTGCTTTTATTTTGCTATATTAATTTTATAATTATGTTAAACTGTGTTGAGCTGAGTACTACAACAAGCTACATTTTATTGAAAATGTCTGTATGGAGTTCAGGCCTGACCAAGGTTAAATAAAGGTGGGAAAAACTTCCCTGTTTAAGGCAACAGCTCTTTTCTGAAAAGAGGGGTTCAGTGTTATAGCTACTGATCTAGTTAATTTATTTAGCTAACTATGTATTTAGCTCTTGCTCAGTTGTATATTTCCACTCGTGTTTTATGATGCCACATACTTTACAAACATATATCCATCTCAGGAAAAGGCTGAAGTTTTCAGAACTGCTTATGTAATTTAAGAGCCCAAGTCAGATTTTGCCTTCTGAAGTCATTTAGGCTTCATAAAGAAACATATTACTCAGCATCCCTTTCCAAAGACCTGCTGGTATGAAATGTGGGCAAGGTGCCCACGACAGCAGAAGTGAGTAGGACGGGGACTGTGTAACAGCGAAAATCAAAAGTCAGATAGCTGCTCAGTTTATTTTACTTGTGCTTCACGGGTTTACTGCAGGGAGAGGGACTGTTCTTGTCTATCTGCATGCACGTGCATTCAAGGAGCTGCCTAAGAGGGGAAGTGAAAATGGTGTGGTGAGAGTGAGGGAAGGTGGGTGAGCTGTGGACACTGGAGGGCCAGTGGAGTGGAGCAAGGTGACCTGGTGTCGACGCACCGCAGCCAGCTGGTAAATGTGGGGAGAAAATGGACTTTTCTGCAGAAAGCTTTCACTGTCCTGGACAGACATCTGTGACCTTAGACACTGTGAAGAGGCATCTGCACATTTGTGCAAAGCTGGTGAAGGTGTTATTGATGTTAGTGCATTCAGAGCTTATGAATACTCAGGTTGACAATATACAGAGCTTTTCAAGTACTTCAGGTAAAGCCAATCAATTATCATTAGGCAAAAGGTTCTTTCCACAGAGAAAAGCTATTACAGAAGTGGGTTCTTTGGTGGTTGTTTTTTTCCTGTGGAACAGTTACTGTGAAAAAGTCTGGTTTCTGTCTTCCCTCCACTGTTTTCCTCACAGGGCAATTACTTGACAGCTTAGGATAAACCTCAGGGAGCCACTGGAAAATTACAATGGTTTTCACCAGTTTCTATATGACTTTTTTTGAGAAGGATGACGTGTTATGTAAGGGAATTGGTATCTTCTGTAGAAAGTCCCATTAAAGGATTAAAGCAGAGCCTGAAGTCTTACGGCTTTTCCTCTCTACTTCTGTTTGATATGACGCCATAGCCAGGGAGTTCAACATCATAGCCTGATAGCTGTACTTCTCTACTGAAAGGATAACTCCTAATGAGAAATGTCTAAAATACTTCCTTTTCCATTCGGTTGTGCTCTTTTGATCTAGTGCTTGCATCTTCACACACACACAGTAGCTGTTTTCTGATTTTTTTCTCAGTTTTGTGCCCTGACTTTTATTTAGGAAATTACTGGAGCCTGTAAAACCAAGTACGTATGCCAGTTCGAGTTGCTGAGAAGTGAGCAGAAGAGCACCCTTTTTGCTTTCACTCTCCTGTAAGGATGTCACAGGAGCTATGAGGGCGGACTGCCCCGCGGAAGGCAGCCGGGAGCCAAGCGTGGCCGTGAGGCCAGCAGGGCCGTGCCCTCCCTGACCAGCGTCCATCCAGCAGCACCCAGCGAGGGAGCAGGGATGGGATGGGGACGGTGACCAGGGCCAGCTCCGAGCCCTGCAACTGCCCAGCCTGGCCCCAGCGATTTGTCTGTGCAGCAGGCGATGAGCATACTCAGTAAGTCAGTAAAATCCTTGAGGGTTTGCTGCGCCAAATAAACATGAAACTTTCAGAAGCATCAACCTCCTGGAACAGGGGCAGCACCCAAGGTGTGTTTCATCTGAGGAAACACCATAATTTCTTGGAATCTTTTGTTTGTGAGAAATTTGGAAAAAGAAAAAAAAAGTCTGTGTGTGTATAGTTTTGTTCTGACTCAGACCAAACCCAAATCTCGAAAGTGCCTGAACTTCCCAGAAACCTCAGAACTCTTTCTGATCATCTCTGGAAGGAAGCTCATTCTGCCACTCACCATTTTGTTCCTTAGAACAAAAAATGTTGATTTCTGCACAAGTCTTTTTCAGGAAGAACATTGTTCTCTTGTGGCTATGGCTGAACTTTTCAGAACAGAACATTAAAAAAAGACTTTCAAAGTAGATGAGAGAGAGTAGTCTGCAGCTGTAATGAGGTAGGATAGATTGGAGCAGGTAGAAGCCTTGAATGTTGATAACATCAGCCTTATTTGCATTTACTTCATACAGCCACAAAGATAATGACTTTTTGTAGTGTGGTATGGACTTACTGCTCTCAGGAGAGGACAAAGGCAGGTAATTTTGAAATCTTTCTCTCTACAGGCAGTGGTTAGACCATAACAGAAATGTTAGTTGATAACAATGGGGCTTATTTGTATTTCAATAGGAAGTTTCAATGCACTACTTGATACTTCTGCACACTAAAAATATTGCTAAGGATATTACTGACATGAGCATGCAAATGAGCTTCATATCACTTGTTTTAGATATTAAAGTGTCTTTCCAGGCAGTGATGTAGCTCAAGTTACACACAGGTAAAAGGTCTAATCTGAACAATGTAGAACTTTTCCACTTCTCACCAGAGGAGATTTTTTTTCTTCTTTATTTATTTATTTATCACTACCTCACCATTCACAGACAAATGTAGGGATGTGATCTGGACTAAATCTTCTGTGCAGTAACAGCTGCTTTGCCAAAACCATCTCAATATAAGTCTTAATGGAGCCAAGGAACTGGTCTGTATAGTCTCCCTGAGTCCCTTTAAATGGCTTTTACTTTTGGCAGCTCTGCATAGGGAAATGGGTTTAGATTCAGCTGGGCACAACAAAGTAGAAATTAACAGTGTCTGGTTTCTGGTGAGATCCTATGGGGAGAAAACAGAGCTTTGCTGACAGCGTAAGTGCTGTTTCATTTATGGATTGAGAATGTGACCCAGCCATGCCATAAAATGAAAGCAAATAGACTTGGCTTTCTATTGCCTTGTGTATGTACGTGTGGTGGAAACTACCTTTTCTATGTACGTGGTAGGAAATAAGTCCTTCCTTAAATTGATTGAACATTCAGCTTGTCAAATTGTTATGTGTCCTTGCTTGAAACAGCTTGAAACTTGTTCTGTGCCAGTGAAGCTGCTCAGAGATAAGGATGGCTTGAAGTTTTTGACTATTGGATGTTGAACTGACTTGGTAGTAAATCAAGGTCTGGGTTGTAATTTACAGACAAGTTTTGAGCTAGCTGTAGAAGTCAAGGACCCCATTGCTGAAACACTGGGAAGGGAAAAGGAAAGCGATGAATAATTTGCAATTCAATGCTTCTTTTTTTTCCTGCCTTCTCATGCAGGTGATGCAAAGTAAATTTTTCAAAATCTCTTTGTGAAACAGCTGAAAAACTGCTCATGGTCCTTACTAGTGAGGAACAGCTAGCAAAAGGAAATACAAAAGCTATTTTTTGCCTTATGTCGTATTTATGAGGTTAAAGTTCAACATAAAATCAGCATGAAGCTATGGCATTAAGATGAAAAGACTTATGGCACCTGGTCTGAGTCAGAGCAAAAAAAGTCCCTTTCTTCAGAGGTGTTTCAGGTGCTTTATTACTGTCACAAGAACAGTAATATGGGAATGAGCTTTCAGTTACAACCCTCCATTTGGGGGTCAGAAACTTATCATTTCAGTCATACATCAAAGCCATGGCATTAAACATGTTCTTCCTGCCCTGTTTCGGCAGCAATTCCCTGGAAATGAACAATGGGGGTTTTCAGCGGGTGCCGCTGCCCCGGCCTCGGGAATCCAAAACTGACTCAACAGCGTCTCTCTTGCTATAACCCCGCTCAACCCGAGGCAGCTCTCCATCTAGCTGAGAGGAGGGCACTTGCCCCTCTGTCCTTAAGTCTCGGGCACCTTCATCCAAGGATCTCCTCTGACGTGAAGCCAAGCCGTCTGCGCTGAGCCCCAGGTCTGGGAGCGAGTCCCAGGAGCTCTGAGGCAGGTGCAGGTGTTTTGCTTCCAACATCTTGAAACCCTGTCACCCCTAAGCTGGGCATTTTAGGATCCTACTTTGAAATGGCTATATTCATGTTATCCCAATGCCTTGCATGAGGACTGACTCCTTGTAGCATTTGCAGACAGGACTGGCCCACTTTGAAGTTGTTCATTGGACGGTACTGAACTTGGATAACTGTATTGTGGGCCATTGCTTCTTGGGCTTTAAGATTTTTCATATAATTTTTAAAAGCTTTTTGAGTTATACTTCAGGGCTATTTGGGCAATGCTATCAGGACTCAGCAATTTTTTTCCAACTCTTCCTCTCACTTGCATCAAAGCACCAAACAGCCCAAAGAGCCTCCCAAAAGTGGGATGTATGGAGAATCCCTTCTCACTTTCTGCCTATACCGCATTATTCATCTCCTGCCTCCAAAAGTGCCAGATTTTCCTGCTACTTGCAGCTGCTCAGCCCTGCGGATGAGCTCTATCCAGAAGGGGAAGTCGGACACAGCAGATTCCTTGGCAAGAATGAGTCAAATGGAAAAGGGACAAAAGGAAGTCAAATGCTCAATATAGATGAGTAAACTGTCCTTAGGGAGTTCAGGAAGGAGATGGAAGGCCAAGGGAATAAGATAACCTTCTTTTCAGTTTCTTACTGTCTAAAAAATTTTGTTAAGATATGTGTGTGGGAAAGGGCATGCTAGTAAAAGTAACTGAGGACAACTGGAAGAAAGAGAGAGTATTACTGGATGTCAGAGCTCACCTCCCACCCTAGGACAGCACATATACGTATTTCTATCCCAAGCTGTGTGCTGTCAGTCTTGATATCTGCTGACCAAAATCCAAAACTTTTTAATTGTTATAACACTGGTTTTCCTGCTCATTGCTGATAAGCACAATCTTTTCAGCACTGAAACATCAACTGAAACTTTTATCTCAGGACTGAATACATGCTCTTCAACACTGAGGGACAGAAAAGTCAATGGAGATAGTGTCAAAAAATGTATGAATCGTATCAATAATTTCTTTCTTGTTCTTTCCTTCATGTTTCATTGTTTCTTGAAAAATAGAATACAACTCCAAAGAACAGGGTAGCAACACGGTTGCAAGAATTACCTCCTAGGGTTGATTGCTACTACAACAAAACCAGAGTGCTCATATGTGGAATAACTTAGATTTCTACAGAGTTTGGAGGAGTGCAAGGTCGTTGCTGGAAGTACCACTATAAACCAGTGACGGTAACTCTTATGCTTGCAATGGCACCACCTGGTGGGTAGCTACACTTCACTACAGCTTCCAAATCCTACATGGGTGATGGCAATTTCTGGACAAGTTTTTCCATTTTGTCTACGGTTGGACTTGCGTTTGAGCCCAGATGCACCCACACCCCACCCAGCCCATGGTCAGGCACAGCCACAGCCAAGTCCCCAAACCTTTATCTCAGTGTCCGTCCCTTCTCTGGGTTTCAGAAGGGTGGGGCACAGGCGAGGTCAAGTGTACTCCAGGCTCACCCCCTTGCAAATGTTTAAGTCTGGTTATCCATAAATACTGAGCCAGAACTGTGGCTAGGCTAACACACAGATACAAAAGAAACAGGGTTGTGGGACTGGGAGTGCATAAACTCAGCTCCTGCTTCGATGAGCAGTAGCAACAAAACCTGGTTTTATAGCATGCATGGTTGACATTAGTAGTCCTTTACATTCATACAGGCAAGTAAAGCTGAGGTAGCCTAGCAATAGCCACCCTCCGACTGAGACAGATGCACAAGGGAAAAGGGGGAATTTGGTTATGTAGTTAAAGACCAAACTTTCTCACAACGTTTGTGCAGAGGGAGAGTGATTTTCATGCTATTATCTCCTAGTTTCCACAAGTATGACATTGTAAACTACTTTTTAAAACGTCATTTTACGTTTAATAAATGCCCACCTTCCTTTTGGCTTTTCTTGTCAATCTGGAAACATTTAGCTATCAGCCTGTATCTCCATGCTGCAGCTACAACAATATCTTTCAGAGAAGGATTCACCTCCATCTTGCACCAGCAGCGGCATGACTCCTTCTGTGTCAGTGCAGCTGCCTGGGATTCTTCCACCTGGTCATATTTGAAATAGCTGATGATGCTGGATTTCTCTCTTTTCCCTGGAGGGATTTTTTTTGTGGATAAGTGGAACTGGTTTAGGTCCAACTCCAGATCACCTCAGATCCTTTTTAAATTGCATTAATTGGTTCCTTTTAATTATAGTTTGAACTTTCTTCTTCCCCTTTTTTTGCTCTCAAGAGAAAATTTTTCATCCCCATAGTTGCAGAAAAAGGTTTGAAGATATGAATCTCAGTGAGTGACAACCCATAAAGCAAGTATTTAAGAAATAATCTGATTTTTAAAACAATGTCTCAGTATTTCTCACATTTACGATTTCTAGATGCATGAGGCCGGCAGTAGGACCTCCAGGTAAAAGTGTTAAGGAGTAAAAATTCAGTGTTACTTTCTGGTCCCATGCTCTAATTCTGCCACATTTAATTTGAAAGATCTGTAGGCATAGCTAGCAATACCCTAGACTTAATCTACTAGAGCATCAGTTGTACCAACTGCTACTAACTCGGACTCATGTTTTCAATTGTTCTAACCTGTACACCCACAGAAACGAAATAGTTCTATCTCTTTATGAGAAATGGGGTGGAGGGGGGGGGAATCACTTTTATACTTATCTGTTATCAAGTTTCATCTAAGCTTCATTCTAAAATAATTTAGTTTCATATACTGAGTATACCAAGGCCAGTTTTTGGAAGCTACATGCTGAATATATGCTCAGCAATGACAGTAATGAGTTTAACTCATTAAAATATCCATGAGTTAAGACTTGCCTTTCTGGAGTAAGCCGCAAAGGATGGGATTCAGCTCATGTAAATTAAAAAGTCTAAAATGTAACTGTCTGGGTTAATCTTGTCAACTGGGGAGAGATGGGCACTTCTAGAAAGAGATTTCATTTTATTCCAGGACATGTGTTTCAGAGAGATGGGACAGACCGCCCTCCGGGCAATGCCTCTCTCTTCAAGGACAGAAATCTAGCCAACAAGGGTTGGCAGCTTTTACACAGCTAATGTGATTCTTATCCACGAAACTGTTGCAGTATCAGTTGACTAACACTTGAGCTTTAAGTTCACACTTATCTGGCGTGACAGGGTAGAGGAAGATGAAAAGGAAATGGTAGCTAACAAGACAAGAGTGAAGGTAGCTACAAGCTATAGCTGAGCCTAAGAGAAATTGTTCATCACTCATCTGACCATTTTGTACAACTGGCCAAGTCCGAGTCAAGTAAAGTAACGGTGGCAGTGAAGAGGGGGCTGAGGGAAGCGTTTGGGTTGCCATTGCTTCTGCGCATCCGCAGCTCAGTGCCAGCCTGTGGCCGGGCTTTGGCCAAGAGGTGGCAGGTCCCTGCTGGTGGTCAAACTCCCTAGTTTCTGTTGCATCGGACAGTCAAAGCAGAGGCCGGACAGGTCCTTGAAGACCTCTCAGGTTCCCTGGATCACAGTCTTGGCTGCCCTGGGAGCGGCACGCTTCAGTTTTGCACTGGGGCAGTGGGGTAGTGCGCGCCCTGCAGCAGTTCGAAAATGTATTTTGGGAGACAGAGCCCCGCATTGCATGCAGCCAGAGCCTGCTGAAGGGAAGGAGGCTGCGGAGAGGGGACAAGGAGCAAAGACTTTGAAATCAGCAAATTTGATTTTCCTGAAGCTGACCTGGCCTAAGTTACAACAGAGGAGCGTTGCAGGCACTTGGAATAGGGGCCGGGTTGGCCGTCCCTCCTGCTGCTTCTCTTCCCTTCCCTGGGACAGCAATTGTTTGCTCCTGCCTTGTTCTGGCAGGAGCAGGAGGATGTTTGTGGTGCCAGCTGTTGCTGTTAGGGAAGGGACAGCACAGCGTGTCTCAAAAGGGGGAAGCTGGGGGCTTCTGCAGTGAAGGAGGATCTTGCTGCATGTGGGAGCAAGGTTTCGGGGTTCCGTGCTCATGAAGGTGCACACCTTCATGTGGGGAAGGAAGGTGGTGTCAGTCGAGGCTTCTACATGTGTGATGAAGACAATTGGCTTACCAAGCAATTAAATTTAAATGCATTCAAAGTAGCTCAATGAGCTGCAATTACTGACGTAGTAGCCTTAATTTTTATCCTGTTTGCTCAGATTCTTTCTCCTTTATAAGTTTTGGTGTTCCCTAGTGCTTCCTCATTAGCAAATGCAAACTGACTGTGTCATAAAATTGCTGATTTAGAAAACACATTTCATTTTTCCCCATTGTTACAAAAAACAATAGATGGAGTTGAAACCTGCAGGAAGTATCCCTTATCATCCCCAGCCACGGGCTCGTTAAACACTCAGCCTCTCACATTTGCAGCTATGTTCTCTAGAATCAGAAATTAGAAACAAGTCACTACCGATCAATAAAAGCTGAGGCTGCCTCTCATCTCTGTGTGTGGGAGTCAACAAGGAAGGTGAATAATATCCCCCGTGTCTGAGGTGGAGCAGGAGGAATCTGCGGGATAGGAAATTCAGTACAAATTAGTTCATGCTGTGGGAACCAGGGAAACACAAAATATTTTGATCTTCTGGAGGCTTACATGTGCTCAGAGACTTGAAAATCTACCTGCTGCCTAGCTGCCACTGTAAGTTTAAAATCAAAATCCTTAAATTTCCCACCAAGGCCTTAAAGTTCGGGTTAAAGATACTTCAACATGAGATGGGGAAAAAGAAATCAAACCCAGAGAAGAGTTTGCTTCAGGACCTAGCAGGGGCCTTTTCCTTCCACAAAGCCATAGTGCCAGACTACATAGGAAACAAAGAATTCCTGGAAATTAACTACTTTTTTTTTTTTTTTAATTTTCCCTTTTCTCATTTGGCTTCTAGCTTCTTCTTAGGAGTTTGTTCAGTGTTGAATTGGTCAGTGAGGACCAAGGAAAATGCTGCTGCAGATGCATTTGGACTGAATTTTTACTCTCAGTCAGCCAAACAGGCTTGTTTCTCTGCCACTGGATCCAGCTTTCCCAAAGGAGTCCAGGTCACGTTGGAGAAGAAGTGGCTCATCGCGGTCCAGCAGGTTGCCACCTCAACTGGGACAGCTGTTGCTGCTTTCAGTGCCTCCATCAGAGCTACAAAAATATGCTGGGGCCTTCCTCCAAACATCTTCAGATTCATTTGCTCGCTCATGGGTGTATTTTACTGCAGCTAGAGTAAATGCTCCCACGCTTGCTGCCGGCCAAGGAGCTGCGGCACCTGCTCGGTGGCATGCTCCCTTGCCTTCAGTGAAGGGGAAAGGGGGTTCAAGCTGCCATTTGGCTGCTGCCGTCAGGCCTGTAATATTTGCGTCTTACAGCATACAGCCTGCGGGAGGATTTCAGTGCCCGTCAAATAATTGAGGACACCCGTGTTCCTTGCTTCAGCACCTTGGCATCATGGCAGAAGTCACCAGCAGGCACTGTTACCTGTCTCTTCTCATGCTGGCCTAAGACTCGCTTCACACCTCGCTAACTTTGGAACAGTAGGAGCCGTGGCAGGTGCAAAATTAGATTTTCTGAGGTGGCACGTGGGAGGAGGGACAAAAAAGTGAAGCCCCACATAACGCACAGGGAGGAAACTCAGGGAGGGAGGGCAGGACCTTCCCTGCATTGTGTTTCAGCCTCCAAATTCCTCCCACCCCTCTCCTCCGGTTGGTGTCGTGGCAGGCTGTGGGGTGGGGAGCAGCAAGCAGTGACCCCCCCACCTTCACGGGGGTGACGGGAATCAGTGAGGCTGAGCCACTCGCTGAAAACAAGCGGCTGGGTGGGCTAAAAGCGGAGGTTGTCTTTAGGCTGGTTGCCTACCTCTAGCATAAAGCAAGGTAGGTGCTGCAAAGGTATTCCTAGCAGCGGTGTTAGCAAGTGCTTCCCCACCAGCACATTAACTGGCAAGACCCCAGAATAGGCTGGTGTTGGGGCTGCATGTTTTCCCCTACCACCACTCCATTTTGCGAGCTGCAAAGCCGCAAATGCTCTGGGCACAGGTGGGAGAGAGGGGAAAAGGCACCTTGCAGTGCTGCCTGCAGCACTGGTGTCCGGTAATGCAAACCAGGACCCATGAAGCGCATCCCTTCCTGTGTAAACAACCAGGGGTTTACCCCCATTTGGGACAATATGCCTTATCCAAATAAAAAAAGGATGGGTTTAAATCCCGCTAAATTTAAGAAATCTGAACAGGTAGAGCACCTTCGAACCAGAATCCTGTTAGCAAGAACTGGACTGAATCTGGGGTGACAAGAGAAGATGGGACTGGGAGAACAGCGAGGAACAATAATTGAGTGGGCATAAAAACATATGTTAATGGAAACATTTACTTGGAGGAACAGCTATTCAGAGTACCTAAGAGAACATCCTTCCTGATGCATTATGTTCAAATGCCTAAATTGCTATTAAAACTGCAAGACATACTGAACACTGCAGAAAATAACTTTAAAAAATTATGGATGAAAATGCATAGTATTTACTGAGATGAAAATAAAGAAGTTAAAAGGTTTCTGACATGTAAGGTAACTTGCTGCTTATATATAATATATAAACAAAAAAATAAATAAAATGGGTTTATTCTTTACCCATTTGGCCTTCTTTCATAAAAAAAAAAAAAAGTCTATTCTTATCTAGAAGAGATAATTTCAGAAGAGATCACCAAATCCATCCTACCGCTGTGGCAGCATTAGCTAACAAAACAGGGGAGATGCCCGAGAGCGAATGCCGCACGCTGCCCTGCCAGCCCTCTGCTTGCTCGCTTCCCTGTCAGCCCGGGCTCCCGGCAGGTCCCCTGGAGCTGCCGGATGCCTCGGGCTCCTTCTGTCGCATTCCCCCTTCACCTGACCAGCAGCACTTCTCTGTAGACCACGAGAGCCTACGTTGGCTGCCATCTCCAGGAAACAGCCGTCCCTTTGGCCCCGCTCGCTGTCACCCTGTGGCTGTTGCCTTCTGCAGAAAGAGGCGATGCTCCGCGTCAGGCCGCACGCAGTGGCCTCGGGCGCTGCCCAGGAACCGGTCGCTCCATCTTGCAAATGTTTGAGATGTTCAGGACTGCTTCTCTGGAGTGTGTCTCCTTCAAATCTTTACTTCCACTTAGGAAGATACGCCGCACTCTTCAGCACAGGAATGGCAGGCAGCAGCTCACTTTGATGTGTTTGTTGCCCTGAACGATCTTTTCCTTGAGAAACACTGTTTACGTTAGAGATGCTGCTTTGGCTCACAGGTCTTTTTGTGCTTTCTTTCCCCTCACTAGCGATGGCATCGCAATTATTCAAAAACTTCTTACTGAAAACTTCTTACTTCCCCTTGTACCCCATTTGGGGAAACCAAAAAGCACACTAGTGCTTTCAAGTTTGTTTTGTGTAAGATTTTTATGATGTGCTGTATGCTTGATACAGTGATAACAGTAATCCAGTTAGCCTATTTTGCCAAATTGAAGAGTTTGTTCGGGGTTATATAAGCTTTTGCTGGCATTAAACAGTCTCCACTTTGATCCCGTTGTTTATTATTGTGCTGCAAAGAGTTTCAACAAAAGGCACAAAAGAAGATCTGCAGATGCATTCCTGAGACATGCAATGGAAATGAAGATATGTCAAGAACTTCCTGAGAGAACAACTGCAGAACTGAAAATATATTTAATCTGGAATAGATACACATCGCAGTTTTATTTGGGACCTGAAAAGACTGCTATTTTAGAGCTCAGATTGCAAAAATCACAGAAGAGTGTACACTGCTTTTTGCCAGAACATGATTGCAACTTCTTTGGGAGACAAGTATTGGCACTAAATACAGCCCAGTGTGAACAGCAAGAAAGGAACTGATCTTCCTTGGCATCAAAATACTCCAGCATATGAATATCTCTGAATTAGAAATGTAAGGTATATGTTAGTGCAGGGGCCCTGCACCCTGCTGGACTACATTTCTTGGGCTTAAAAAAATTCTTCTAAACCTTCTTTCCCGCTCGCATAGTTGAAGGAAATGACCGAAGACAATACAATAAACATTCAGTCATGCAGCAAAGAAATAACTGGACTGAGAGCAAAATTCATTGTTGCCTAGGTCAAGGGTAAGTAGAGATGAGTTGACGGAGCCTGCAGTTAAAAACTGAATGGCAAAAAGACGCACAGATCAGCTTTAATCTCTCTACGTAAATACGGTTTCCTCTTTGCAGTCGGTATTTGCATTGTTGATACATTCAGTCTTATCACATTGTATGTATGTCTTCTAACGGTGTCGGTGATTTTATCAGCCGTTTATGGGCATGGCCCATCATGTTATGTAGCCGCTAGTATCTGAAGTATATGGCAAAGCACAGCGCAGCAGCAGATCAGCCTGGTGCTTTGCATCTCTCCTCCCTCCGGGTACTGGCCTTACAGCTTCACCGGCTGCCCGAAGTTTGGCCCCGGGTCCGTGTCCACTACCACGGAGCATCAGCCGCGAAAGCAGCTCCGTGGGCCGCGGGAGCCCGAGTCACGCCGCGGCTGGAGCGCGGCAGGTCTGCATGGGAGGCTGCTGCTCCTCCGGGAAGCTGCAGCTGAGGAGACGGCTCTGCTCCTCAGCTGCCCGGGCACTCCTGGAAAGGCTTCCCGAACCGTCCCGCTTCCTTCCTTGCTTCCTTCCCCTCCCCGCTGCCCTCGGTGCTCGCTGCACGGCCAGAGGTGCTGCACCCCTTGCACTCCCTCGGAGCTGGCTCCCTGCGCCCCGTGAGCATCCCAGGAGCCGTGCGTGAGTGGGGTTCTTCCCTGAGTCACCCCGAAGTCCCGTCCCTGCCCCGAGTGGGAGTGTTTTGCAGGCACAGCTTTGCGAGCGAAAGCGACGAGGACGTAAGGAGCAGTGGCAGGATGCGTGGGATCTTTCCAGGAGCTGCAGTGGTTTTACTCCCACCTCAGCAGACTGGGGAACACAATTTGACCGTCACTTTTTTTTATCCGATGGTCTGCAGGAGTAATTACAAGATTGAAAGTACTGACTGATGCTTGTATCATAGGAGTAGGATCCAGGTTTCTGACTTGAGCTGTAATGCAGAGCCCTTTGGAAATATGCATCACCTAACTTCTCTCTCTCAACCCATTTGCTTTCTGCAAGAAATAACACTAAATCTTTTT
Source organism: Buteo buteo (assembly GCF_964188355.1). Lineage (NCBI taxonomy): Eukaryota > Metazoa > Chordata > Aves > Accipitriformes > Accipitridae > Buteo > Buteo buteo. The sequence goes on along the minus strand of NC_134195.1, from coordinate 13,143,402 downwards.
GTATCTTGCTGAAAGGATTTCTTAGCAAATGTGTGGCTGCAAAAATGCAAAAGCTTTTCTGGGTGTAACTGCTGTACAATTAATAATTAATGAGCAGTAAGATCATCTGCTTTTTTCCCCCCTTTTCTTTTTCTTAAAAAGAAGGGGAAAAAACAAGATTTCTGTTGAGACATGGGTGACACCTTTCAGCAACGGTGCATGATAAATTAAGAAACTGGGTGGAGTGCTTCCTTCCTGTAATCCGTTTGTAATCAGTGAGAAGTTGAGACAAATACGATGTCTTACATAATGTCTGAAAAACAACATTTTTAGGGTAAAAAAAAAAAAGAAAGAGGGTCTCCCACCTTGCAGGTGGGCCTAATCCTGAGTCCTCTTAAAGGCCTGGATGACAGTCCTCCTGCCTCAGCAGGTGGAATTGCTGGTGCTGGCCAGCTGATAACTCTTTCACCTTTTGTTTTCCCTCCTTGTTCAGTAGGCAGGCTTGTTTCTTGCACACCTAGTGTTACAGGTAGAAGTAAACGTGTCTTCAAGGGGGTTTTGGTGGCAGTCAAGACTTGACAGTATCTGCTTACCCAAATATGGGTGAATATACTTTCCCAACAGCTGTGTGATGCAAGAAGGGGACAGAGGGAAAAAAAAAAAAAAAACAACAAAAAACTACAGGGATCCCACCGTCCTGTATGAGACAGCCACAGCCTCGTTTTTCAGTACCTGCTGCTTTAGAGCTAATGGCTGCTCCGAAACATCTACTTGGCATATTCCAATTTGTCACATCCTACATGTGGGCAACAAAACCAAAAAAACCCACTTTCCAAATAGTGCAAAAGAAAACTGAAACACTTTAATTATTAAAAACAAAAAGCAAAAACAGACCTAAAGCATTAAAAAGCTATTATTTTTAACCACAGAAAAATACTTTGCTTCTGTAAGACAGGTGTATTGACTTTTGCAGGAGCTGGCCATTTTCCTGCCTGCTTTGTCCAAGAGTTAGACAGCACAGTTACAAGGAGCTAGGAAGCTGGGCAGCCTGAAGAAAGACTTTCCCACTTGCACATCCTTCGTTTGGGGTTGGACTAGATGACCTTTAAAGGTCCCTTCCAACCCAAACCATTCTGTGATATGTCCATGAGCTTGATTAATCAGGGAAGAGGCAGACAGGAAGCATTGGTTTCCTGCCAGTCTGCCCACCAGTCACTCAAGTGTCTGGGTTGGCCGAGATCTGGCAGGAAACAAGCCTTGCTTGTGGTTAAGGTAACAAAACAACCTTGATGACCACAAGCAAAAGTTTTGCTGGAACCTATATGACCTTAGTAACACAGTTTTTGACCAAAGCCCTTACTGACTTCAGTTAGTCAGTCCCCAGGTGTTTCAAGGCATGCTCCCTGAAATTGAGACCCAAGAATATGTCCACTTTGGGAAAACTTTGGTTGAAGTGGTCTTACTAGCATCTCCTAGGAACTATGGGGCAGAGGACCAAGATGGTTCAGTTCTACGGCAACACTCAATTGCTTCAACCATAAGAGTGTAGAGGGACAACCAGACCACCACCTTCTGCAAAACCATAGAGATTTGTCTCTTAAGCTGACCCATTCTTTAGGAGGGCTTCAGAGAAACGGGTATGGGGGCATGTCAGCAGAGAGCACTGTGCCTAATCTTGGGGACCCAGCTCAAGCAGGTACCTGGAGAATGGCAACAAGTGAGTGCCTGTCCCTCCAACCCGAGTTACGTGAGCTTCTGACCACTCTGCTTGTCTCTGTCTGGGACAAAGTTCCCTCTGCAAAGTGCAGTAACCCAATGGACTGAGGTCTGGATTCTGCCTCCTCCCAAGCCTTCTCCCACAGAAATCACACTTGAGGTGCTCAGTCCTAAGTCCAGTCCTTAGGCTGAAATTTAAATATATCTTTAACAAAGACAAATGACAAACAGAATTGGACTTTATATGACTAGTGGAAAAATACCTCCAATAACTAAATACAAAGCAAGAAATTGGACTTTATATGACTAGTGGAAAAATACCTCCAATAACTAAATACAAAGGAAGAAGTTCTAATCCCTGCTTTATTTCTTTTTTTGCCTATTTAATTGCCCCTTTACACTGTCTGGGAAAATTAAGGGAGACCCACTTGTGTGGGCATCATACCCTGAAACAGAAATAATAGCAAGGGGAAGCAACTTTTAAAGTCTGAGTGTTGGGATTATCAAACTGAAATCTGCCTAGCAGGGTTTAGTCAGACCAGCAATCAGTCAGCAAACACACAGTTTTCTAAATGATTTCAAAAGCAGTTACTAGTTTTCTTGAAGCTGAGTCAATTCAAACTAAGGCTCTAGCCACTTTGTGCTGTGCAGTTGGTTTTTTTCAGAGTGAGCTTGTGTACTGCTGCACTTCACTGCAGTCTGCAATGGAGGCAGGGATCGAAACTGCAATGACAGGGTGGTCAAACCTTAAAACTCCTGGCACACTGAGGATAGGGAATAAAAATGTCAAGAATTTTCAGTGAATCATGCAATGTGTATTTTATTTTGTGCTGATGAAAATTTTATTTTCAGCCTAAATAGATCTTTTTGTTTGGGATTTTTTTTTTCTAAAAATGTCAGTGCTAGTGTGGTGACAGCCACAAACCTGGAAGCAGAGCTCTGGTGCTTCACAAAGTGGGCTTTAGTTTCAGCTGCAGGAAACTGAGGCACCTCTTGGTTCTCAATCCAAGCATCACCTCCCTCCCAGGAACAGTCACCAGTCATCAGACTGCAGATTCGTTCTGCACAGAGTAGTTCAATATTTTATACAACATAGAGCAGGAAAGACAAATTCTGCATCCGAACTTGCACTTCAATGCATGCCACAGTGCATCTGATGAGCCTGGTTATTCCTGACTTGCAGGCTGTATTCACTCCCCTCTGCCATCTGTCATCACTCTCCCGCTTTTTTTTCCCAAACTTTTTCACATCCCTTGCTTGCAATAAGGTCTCACTCACCTGTTCCCACTTTGCCTCCACACAGCACAGGAACACTTGCTCAGACTGTAAGAATAACACATGCCAGTGGTCTCATTTGGAGAATGCCTCCAGTTTTGCCTAGAAACCAAAGGGCATGTGTAAGTGTGTTTGGAGAGGGAGGAGATGTTAAGAGTCTCAAAGACTTGAGACAGTTCATTTCTGGGGTGTAATCAGGACACTCATCTCAATGTAAAAAGTAGGAAGTTTCCCTGGATGTGATAGAACAGATCTAGCTGGAGAGATCCTGACCCAAAACTGCGCTGCAGTCCAGTGACTGAAATGCTCCCCCAGGAAATGGAAGGCCCGTCTCAAGCAAAGCAAAGACCCATATCATGTACTACTACCGTTGCCACCGATTTAGGCAGCACTCATTTCCTATGACAAAAATTTCCTATCATGAAATGAAAATATATCAGTTTGAAAACACTGAAATGAATCTTTTTGGCTTTGAGGTTTTTTTCCCTTCATTTTCTCTTGGGAAAAACTACCTGAACCTGCAAAAACTACATGAACCTGCAGTTTTGGGGATGAATAACTATCATTTGAAATGTTTTGACCCTAAGAAGGTCATGCCATTGGACAAGGAAGAAGGTCAAATGTCCTAGTGCAAGGAAAAACTGTTAGGTAGGTTTTCTTTCTCACCATGGGCCTAGGACATCTGGATACTGAATCTAACTTTAGAAGTAATTAGCCAAGATTGTCCACTTATCCCCTGGAGAGTTAAGAGGATTGTATTCTTTCTGGAGGACTCCACAGGTGGTTGCATGTTAGCACTGAAATGGACAATCAGTCATAACCAAGGTCTGGAGTTTCATCAGATGTATAACAGCATCATAGCACAGCCAGCTCAACGGCATGGGCAAAAATGAGTTTTGCCACCTGGACGACGAGTGCCCAAGTAATATGTTCTGTCTGTCCTTGTCACTGGTGGCATCTCAACTCAGCTCTGAGCTCTGGAGGTGGGTGGGTGTTAGGGAGCTTGAAGGTATCAGGTTGACTGTGAGGCGGGGGGGTCTTCTCTTTCTTTTCACTGGTTTCCTGCCTTTCCTCCGTCCTTCCGCAAAGCTCACCTTGCTGTGGGACGCTTCATGCCACAGTGATCTTGCCTGCCTAGAATGGACCAAGTGCCTGAGCCCTGGAGACCTGCCCAAGACCTCCTGGTGCTGAATGACAGAGAAGCAGAAGTCTCCCAGAATACTCCTCTCCTTTCTTTCTCCTCTGCTGTGGTACAGGATAGATGTCTCCAGACCCTCTTTCTTCCCCTCCATTCTGCTCGCTCTCCTTCCACAGTTCTGGGACTCGTTCTCTCAGCTTCCTTCGCTTCTACCACCTTCCCTCACTTCTCCAACCCTCCCAGCTCCTTCTTCTCTCCATACAGATTTACCTCCTCACTCCCAAACCACAGGACTTCTTTCTTGAGGTTACCCACCCTCCACCACCCTGTTCACACTCCCATATCACTGTGCTTACAGACCCCTCCACCGCCCCCACCACCTGTGCAAGCTCTCTTTGCCTCCCAATGCCCCTCAAGCTGAGATGAAGAACTGTTTAGGAAGAGCGCAACGAGAGCTTGCCTCTCTTGCTCGTTTGCATGTCACAGCTAACGTCGTGCCATGCCCTCCAGTGGTTAGACCTTCTTCTGTTCGTTGACTGCCAGGCTGGGTCCACCATAGGGACCCAAAGCAGGTCCTGCAGTTGTGCATTACCCCAGACCCTCCTCAGCTGTAGAAGAGAAGCTAGTGTTTGCTTCCCTGGGAATAACATTGCTGTTAATAAATAACCACGTGTAGCCTTAGTGCAGCTCCCCAAGACCATTTATTTTTTCTCTATTTTTATGCAAGGGGTTGGTATGTTCTGAGGCTGAGGAGCCCTCAGGGCCTTGTGCAAATCAGATCCCTGTCTGCATCTGCTTCTTCCAGGCACCAGGAGCCAGAGCCACATTCGGGTCGCCCGCAAGGTTGGCGCAGATTCACCCCAGAGGAAGATCTCTGCACTGAAGATATACTGAGGAGCTTTCTAACATCACCTAAAAAAAAAAAAAAAAAAGTCTAAAATATTACCAGAGTAGTCTAAAATGTTTTACACAAAAGTCATGTCCCTGTCTCCCAGGAGAACATAGTCAAAATGCAGATTCTTACCATCAAAGGGGGGAACCCAAATACTGATAGACTGCTTGAGACGACTCCAGGGAGGCCTCGCAAGATGAACTCCTGACCCTACTGAGCTCAGTAAGAATCTGACTATGGACTTACAGAGGGCTAGAACTTCACCCAAAGGAAACTGGTCTATAAAAATTCACAGACTTGCTGATAATCATTCTGAAAGACATGATTAGTCTTCAGAGTGATGCTTTCTTAGCACCTAATTGTTTTCTAAGGAAATTTTAACATGGGCAAATGAGTCCCATCAAACTGATTACATTGTAATAATAATAATAATTATTATTATTATTTATTTTCATTATATTATGTTACGATATACCATAGTATATTGCACAGCAGCATTAATTACTGCTTATACTCATTATATCATATAATACTTCAGGACTGTCAAATTTCATATTTTTTTACCAAAAGTAAATGCCAGGGTTTTGTTCTGAAAGTTCCTTTCCCCAGTTTTAGAGGGGAAAGGTTCTTTAAAAATGGTAGTGAATAAAAGTTGTAATATTTTAAATACTTGTAGCCTTAAGGATCAAAAAGTGGAAAAAAAGCTCTATTTCTAACCTGCTATATTTGAACTGAAAGAAGATTGTTGTTAAAAAAATAACGACCTAGGAAGCAAACCAGATCTCATTAGTTTTTAGGAGGTGGGATTCAATATATTTTGCATGCTTTGAGGTTGTGAGACTGAAACTCCTTCCTGTTTACCTGTACGCTGATGATGAGAAGCAAATCTGGCAGCTGAGAAAGACTGACAGTTGATTCAGTTCTTGTACGTGAAAGTGAGAGAAGCCAAGGCAAGAAGAACTTGAGTCTCTGTCCTGCAACCACATTTAAAGTAAAACCACCCAATGCTTCTGCATATGAAGCTATATAATAAATAGCCCTAGCTTGAGGAATCACCAGAATGTTTTGGCCTCTATTGAAACAAAGCAACTAAGCACCTGCTTACACCGAGGATTCTGAGTATCCCCATTGTTTTTGTGGTAGACTGTGGGAGGATGAACATCAAGTGCAGATCACACTCCTCAGTGTCTCGCAGGAGCATGCTCGGGAGTCATTATTACTGGAAATAATCCCTAGGAAGTCAACGGAAGAACTTAACTTCAGGAGAATAAGGATTTTATTTGTTGTTTTTAAAAATCTTGATTGCATTAAAAATTATACAAGCGTATATATGTGTAGCAAAAGGAACCTTACTTGGCTGTTAAAACTCCCAGATAAAAAACCTTGCACAGGTCTGTTTCTCTCCATTGCCTGTATCCAAGACTGCCTTGAGTGACTAGCGTCTGCAGTGCAAACGCCCAGAGCTGGGTGAGACACCCCCTCCCCTGCGTCAGATCCCCCAAACCCACGGTCTCTCGGCAGGCTCAGAAGCTCTGCCAGCTGCGGCACCAGCTCTGCCGTCGTCCGGGGGAAGGAGGAAGCACCCCGTGGGATCTGCCCGCTCGGAGGAGCCCGCACCCCATCCAGCATGGGCGCAGCAGTGCTCCCCGCACGAGGCAGGGTGCTGGGGAAGGCGGTCCTGGCCACCCTTGGTGCAGTAATCCGGAATACTGACCCAGGCAGTGGGAGACCCTTCAGTATGGACAGGTTCAGGCTCCCTGTTCCCACTTTCTGGGATAATCCCCGCTAAGGACACGGCTGGGGTGTGTACCCTTCCAGCCCTCTCGGTGAAGCTGGTCCACTCTGCTGAGAGGAATCCGAGATCTGAGTGACCAGGTCTTGTAAGTAGTAATAATCTAAGAATAAACCTCTTTCTGAAACCCACCGTCCACCGATCGCTGGACGATGCTGAGCTCTGGTCCTTGTTACTAAAGTAATTTATGTAGTTCGTACAAAGCCTCTCCCAAGGAAAAGTCTGCAGAGCACTGGCTCACTGACACATCAAGTCCTGCTTTGTCAGCTCAGCTTTCCTGAGAAGAATGGACTAGATCTCTACCTCTTCTAGCTTCTGTGGACTTTTGACATGCTTTATGCCCAAAACACAGATTTAGCTCTTCTCGGAAGACTAAAGCCAAACCATCATAGCTGGGTGCTTGAGCTATGAAACTGTTGTATAAAAGTGCATGTTGGCACATTTCTATTCTCTCTTCCTCTACCAACATCCCAAATGCAGGGAGTGATGCTTCCCTCCCCCATAAGGTTTTTAAAATAAAACACACACATGCCTAGGCAAAGAGACTTCAAGGCTGTGGAAAGGACACGTATGCACATATGTCCAGGGCTTGTTTTCTAAACCGTAAAAAAGGAGAAGGGTGCAAAACACAGGTCTGTCTTTTGTGTTACAGTCTGCATTGTTGGAAGTGTTTTCTTTCTCAGCCTGGTGTTTTGGTGGGGGGAATCCACTTTGGGGTGCCGATCCCCCCTGCAACTGCGTGCAGAGAGCCCAGGTGCCACCTTGGGTTCAGCATGGAGGTGCCCGCTCCCCAAAGGCAACCTGTGCTCCTGCCCATCCTCGTGTGTAGAACTGGCCTATATTAGCTAATGGTTTGCTAGGCTCCTGGTTTTATATAGCGCTCAGGATCAGAAATGCCCTTCAGTCGAACAGGTATGTTCAGCCAAGCGAAACAAGCTTTCATGGGCAGGAGCGTTTTTATGTGCAGAGGACCTAACTCCTGATGTTTCAGCATGCCTGACTTTCACCTAGGGACCTCCCGTGGGTAAAAGTATCATACACCATGTGTACATCAAATGCCTGCCCAGACTGCAATGGATGCTGCTCCTTTAAATAACTTTTTTTTTTTTTTCCTCTGTTGGGTACCACAACACTGAAGTCATGTTGAGAATGTTGCTCTAAGCCTCTTGTAAAAATGAGAGTTAGGTGCTCAAGCCGTTATTTAGTCATTTCTACACTTCATCACATAAGCTTCACTAAACAGTAAAATGTACTTGGTCACAGTTATGCAGAAGACACTGCAAATTCTCTCTTCCGTGGAGGTGATCAAAGTCATCTCCTCTGGCCACCTGCATAATCGCAGTGTGAAACAAAAATCATATGTAGGGCATGGCATTAGTTACCAAACTGCAGTGGAAGGGTAAGATGGATTTTTATACTGTACTTGAACAAGCAAAGACATTAGAAGTGAGGAAGGAGTTAATCGTTGCAAAATACACGGTCATTTCCTGTGGTTGGATGAATACGAACTTTCAACTATTTCTAATTCTCTGTCATTTAAGAGGCTTTCAAGGTGCACTGTACATCCCAGACCAGGTAAGGAGTACAGCTTTTCACTTCTTGATTGTTTATTCAAAATTGTTTTTCAGTGGAGTCAGACTCAGTCAAGACTGATTTGTTCTCCCTCTTATTATTTACATCTGAAGGGAGAACAAAGTTCATTACAGTCCAAGAAGTACATGTGTGTCTTTGTGCCAGATGACTGTGAGCTGTAGAAATAAAGAACTGTATGGGTTAATAATAGAGCAATGATAATGAAGAAGTTATGTTACACATAGTCAGAAGACAGAATTATTACAGCAAATACTGCAGTAAAAGAGAAAGAAAACTCTTACCACCAGTTTGAAGGAGTTCACGCTGCACAAACCACTATCAAAATAAGGGGTTCTCAGGTGTACAGTTTGCTGTAGTAAGGAGAGTAGTAAAAATCATAGCATGTCTTCAATGGTATTTTTAAAAGGAGGAAGAATGAGCTTCTACATATTGGGGGAAGAAAAAAACCAATCAGATAATTTTGGACCAGTGTTATTTGTAAATCTGGACCTGATATCTATCTTTAACTATTGCAGAGTCACGTATTGTAGTCATCCTGAGACTGTTCCTGAGGTTTGCAGCAACTGAACATACACGCAGAAGTGACTGTGGAACCATATCATAAAATGATATAATTTCACTCGGGTCTTTTGATGCATAAAAACTGAACTCAGACAGACAGGCACCAGAAGGAAGTCTCGTAACACAGTGCACTCTTGCATACTGCATTTGTTGTCTCTTAACAGACAGGGAGAGAGACTATTTGTGTTTAAGGGTTTTTTTAATAGTTCAGAAACAAGCACAAAATAGCCATCTGTAGGGCAGTTATTGTGATAATGTCCTGTCACCAGGTCGCCCTACAAAAAGTGAAATTGTACATGTTGTGAGGATCCCTGGGTGAAGTCATACACTGGAGATTCAGGTTTTTGGCATTTGGGTTTTTTTAAGTCTTTGCTTGTAATCAGTTTTAATATTTGGACATTGGCTCCTTGACTGTGCTCAGTGTTTGGTATAAACACTTTCTAGATTTTATACATAGTGGTCAGGAGAATCTAGCTAGGGTTTTCAAAAGCATTTGTTTGATTCAGATACATAAGTCCCATCAATGTTTGGACTTCCTAAATCACCTCCACCTTACTTGTGAGATTGCTACTACGGTAGCACTTGAACCTCTGTAATGAATTTCACCCTTAAAAGACTCCATGAGCCACACAAGTTTTGTCACTGTCATCTACAGATGGAGAATTCGGATGAATCCCAGTTGACGCCAGACTTGCGCCCTGGTTTTTGCAGCTCCCCAGGGAAGGTGGTCTGATCAAGAATCCAAGGACTTCCCTTGCAAACAGCTGTACGTCAGTTTAGACACAGCCAGGGAGCATGTCAGTGTTCTGCTAGGGAAAAGCCTATGGCATGGGTAGAAGCATTTGCATCAGCCTCAGTCTTCTCAGTTTGAGTATTGATGCTAAGCAATTTGTTGTTCCTTACAGCTCTGTGTGGCCTTAGCTGCTAAATACTTGCAGCCTATGCTACAGCTTGCTAGATGAAAGCTGGCTGAGGTGTGCCTACCCATCCTGCAGTCACATTTCCCAGTTACTGCATAGGCACAGCTCAAGGAAAAGTACTCAGCACCTTTGTGCGGGAAGAGCAACCTGAACCCAGGCCTCCCCTGTCACCAACCAGCAGCTTACCCACTGCTCTTGCCTTCGGTTTTTAGTGTCCCTTCAGGTACATTTATTGACAATGTGTATTCACCTTCTGTCTTTCAGGGTGGGTTTGGGTTCCACTCAGATGAACCTGCTTGTGCAGAAAATTTTGCTCTCACTGATGACTGTAAGCGCAGAAAAGGCCAGCTTAGGTGATTTAAAATGTTTGCTCTCAGTGCTCTCTTTCAGCATGAGTATCTTCGTTTGGTGTGTACTCCTCAGCTCGCAGTCAGAGGGAGGTGTACATTATATGTAGTGGTATAACAGCATAGAAAATAAACAAACCCTAGAAAGGCCATTCCTTGTATGGTAAATGTGGTCTCCCCCAACAACTGCTGTGTTCTGGTGGAGTGGCTAGAGGGCAGAAACCCAGAAGCCCAAACCCAACCTCGAGAAGTTATCCTGTGGTGGCGTCCCTCCGTCCTGCTCAAAAATGAAGAGACACCAAGACTATTTCTCAATGTGTTTAAAAGATGGAGTGGTGTTTTGCACACGTATTGCCACCTAACAACTTTACTTCATATTTGCATAGTTTTCAGAAAAAAGTTGTTTTGAAGCAGAAGTCCAGGGGGCTTCACCACTGGCAACTGATGTTTGCGAAGCCTCCAAACGGACAGAAGGATGTTTTTCGTATCAAGCGTATTTATTGACACTGTTCTCATGTTTTTCACAGTATGCAAAATAAGCTTGAAAATGGAGCTTTCCTCTGAAAAATTACTTTATAGAAATGGGAGCATTTGGGCCTTGACTACTGCCTCAAAAATTCCTGGATGAAGGGAGCTCATTTTATAAGTAAATGTCTTTGGGACTCTGGGCTTGTTTACTCTTACTGCCAGCTCTTGGATGGAAAAGTCTTGGTGTTTATCCTGGGCTTCCTATTTATACTCAGGAAACTTGAAATGGAGTCAGCCTGAGAGTTAGGGTTGTTATTTTAAAATAGGTTTAAAATGGGTGACATAATCCAATTATTGTCTAAATTTAGGTGCTAATCAATGAGAAACATCCCACAGGGTTCATTTTCTACAGCCTTTGAATCTGGTAATGTCAATTTGCTCTGGTCTCTTTTCACGTATTTTTGATCAGAAGCCTTCTGTCCTTACTGAAATTTTCCATTGGTAGTCTCATTTTTCAGTGTTGTTGGGTGTTTAACTAAAGCTAAATACTCAGACAGAGAAAGAGAGAGATGTGTACACACTCAATGCAACAGCTCAGTTTTTAAAATGCTGGATTTTAGCTCTCATTGATGTCGTAACAGAGAGATTCTGCCTTTTTGCGCACAGACTGATGAGGGCCCAAGGGTCGTTCAGGCTGGGTAAGGCATCTATAAGCTTGTTCATCAAGAGCTGCACATTTTTGTCACATTTTTGTACTACTGCATGAGGAATTCAGGCTCAGCAGCTGGTGAATTGAAAATAATTTTACCCTCACATCCTCACTCTCCCAACTGCTCGTTAAGTCTTGAAATAACAACAGAAATTATGCACCAGTATGGTCATGATGAAGCAGCTGGGGTTACTTACTACCAGATACACTGCACCTGATTGAGATCTGCAAAAATAAGAAGGGAAAATATCATGTCACAAAAAAGCATGTTCTCTTTTATCTTCTCTTCATCTTCAGATCTGGATATTATGCATCTTTAGTAATACTGCACAGGTACGCTTTACAGCTAGTGAACTGTGTTTTAATGCTATGAAAGGCAGTGTTATCAGTGCTTGTCACTGTTTGGTATTATCTTTAGATGTGCCTCTTGTAAAAAAATTTTTTTTGAAACAACTGATTCTTAAAAGATTTTTTCTTCGGTCTTTTCTGCAGCTCTTACTCATAGAGGAAATCTGATCTGCTGCAGCACGGAAACATCAGCGGTGACCACGGCGAGACAAATTCCTTAGGGAGCTGCCTGTAAGTCTGATCAACATTTAAGATGAAAAGTTTTGCATTTTCTTTGGCAGGATGTTACACGCAGAGTTTAGCTGTATGAGGCAATTGCTGAGGCAATAAGGGAATATTCAGGAACACAAGCCTCTGCTTTGAGTAGGTGGTTAATCACAAAGAGAGGAATCATCTTCGTAAATACTTTTCCTTTCTTTTTTTCCCCCCCATAACTTCTTAAAAATAGGATTTGTCTTTGAGACTCTCTAAATCATGCCCAATTGAAATCCTGTTCTCCCAGGATCCTGGGTACACTGAGTAGACGCCACTTCTGGGCTACAATGGTTCAGCAGCTGAAGGCTGGGAAAATAAGGCTTTTGTACTTTTGTTACTTCACCTTGTGACAGTCAAGCAGTGCAGGGATCAAACGGAAATCCTCCTGGAGCACAGGGGGTGGTGAGAGGTAGGGTAGGAAACTGTGGATAAGCAGGAACAGAAATGGTGGGGGAAAGAAAAGAGAAGCAGAAAACTGGTAGTATGAAATCGAGGTAGACGCGGACAGAGGGTGGTGTCTGGACAGCAGTTAACAGGACAGAGACAGACTTTGGGTTACGTGCTACAGATGACATAAGTGGCTTTGTACAGGACAGCAAGGCATGATCCTTTCAGCTTTTTTCCTCAAATACTCTGGAGGAAAACCTGAAATATCCAGGTCTCAGTAACCTAAAAACAAATCTTCAAGGCAAAGTAAGTTTGTCTGCACCCTCTAGTGGTCTACGCAGAAAACAGGTTTTTAACCCACCAGCAATTTTTCTCTGCATCCATTTGCTGGGACAAGTCATACCCTGGTCTTCAGCTTACTTGACACATCTGTAATAACTGTTCTCAGCCTCTGAAACATGATGGCTGCATCCAAACTCCTTTTTGGGAATGGTCTTTGGTCTATGATAATTCCTAAACTACACAAGATGGTTTTGTGGGGCCCAGAGCTGTTTGAGGGAGCATTAGTTGGTGTGAAGCAAAACTGTGTCAGAACAGTACAGCCCAAGGAATTGAATTTCATGGCCTGAGCCCAGGTTCTGACAGCCTTTAATTTACAAATGTTGACATACCCTTCATGTAGTAACATCTCCCTCGTGCATGTGGTATAGTCCTCAGTCACATAAGTGTAAATGTTACTGAAGAATACTTCAGCACAAAAAATCAATGAATCAAAAGCCCATTCGGATGGACACCGTTGCCTACCTCCTTGATCAGCTCTCATCTACTTGCTACTGGAAGACACATGCAGACTGAGAGGTAGGACTACAGGAAAAGGCAAAGCAGCCTTCTGATTTTAGTGACTGAGTCATGTCCTGGGAAATGAGATTCTGCTACTGATTCTGCCTGAAAGTCTTGTGTGATGCTGAGAAAAGGGCACCTCCATAATAAAAGGATACATGAGAAATGCCTGAAATGGAGCTGAGGTGGAACTTCAGAGCTTCAGCTCCAAGTGGGGACAATTCTCATAACAGCCTCTGACTTCTGGGGAATTATACCCTCGTAGGTGCTTCTCATAACATAAGATAGCAGTACTTAAGATAGCACTTAAGATACTTAAGGACAAGTATAAAGCAGATATCTGTAGGCAATTATAGAACAACTGGATTTTGACAGGACTGAGAGAGCTGGCCAGGTGCCAGTAAGGAGCATGCTTAAAGCTCATCAGTAAGACTATGTTTCTTTAGAAATACAAGTACTTTCTTTTCAAATAAAGTCAAGGAGTAGGAAATAGTGGAGCTCCTCCTCTAGGGCACTCTCCTAGGAGAAAGAGCATGCACCTTCAACACTCTCTTTTGACCACCTTTCTTCTTTTTCCACCTCCTTCCTTTCTAGCTAGATAGTACACTAGCTGCCACAGTCTGGGCTGGTTTGCACCCAGCCAGTTGAAGCTGGAAGGGCAAGCAGTGGTCATTGGGCAAAAGAGGAGCAGATGCCTGAAATATCGTTCATCTAGAAGGCAAAAGACCTCATCTCTAGTCTCGTCTTCAAAGACACTATTTCACGTTAAGTAGTCTCTGGATAACCCCAAAGGCCAACCTAAAGAGCAGATACCAGGCCATGACCGCTCCCTTACAGTTGATGACTGCCCCTGTCACTAGGCTAGAGAATCTCTTGCCCTCCTGCATGGCATTTTCATTTTTCCCTGAGTTGTTGTATCGATTTTTTTATTGCACATCTTTGATGTCAAATATGGGCAGTACCCAGCAGATCTGTGGTTAAAACAATCTCCTGCTCAGATAATTAGTCCTATGATCAGACTTAGGAGGCAACTTGAAGCATCTATTTCCTGACCTTAATCGCTACTCTATCATTTAGACAGGGAAGGGAAGTGTTTCTCTTCTATCAACCATCTTAAAAGATTGTAGCAAATCATATTCAGTCCCTAGAAAGAAAAGGCAATGGAATTTTCATAAAAGGAACCTTCACAAAGAGGTTCAAGGCTCAGGTCTCCCAGTAGTTTTCCTGTGAGAGAGAAGATGTTCTGTGAGACTCACTAAGATTTTTTTTTCCCAAGTTTTCATGTTTCCAAGGCTCATCCATAGTCTCCTCCAGATGACCTATGTGTGTGGCTTGTGAAGAGTGCTGACTTCCCAGTGTTCCTCATCATTTTGCTGACTATTTCAGATCCCATTCTGAGACACCGAAGTCTTCATTGGTGCCTTAATCCTTCCACCCATGTGATGCTCATTTACAGAGCCTGAAACCCTGTTTCAGATCTGGCTTCAAGAGGTTAAGCTTTCAGAAACTGGCACCAACTCTGAGCTCCTCATTTTCAAATGCTTATTAAAAGACACCTGTGTCTGACTTGCAGAAGTATTGAGTACTCACAGATTCAGATGTAGTCAATAGAAATGTGGCTTTGAAACAGTAATATTTTATGTAATGCCAAATGCTCTTAGAAATCAGGTCCTAGGCAACTCAGGACCTCCATTCCTCACCTTCCTGTTTGTAGTAGGGGGTTAAATAATCTTCATACTAGAGGAAGGCTGCAAAGAAGAAATTTGCAGGTCTTTTGAAGCACTTTGATGCTACAACACTGGATGCCACAAAAATGCCCACAATTAAATTATTTATTTGGTATTGAGGACAAGAGTTTGAACAGTGCACTGTACATAGGGCATAGTGCCACTCACTGAACAATGAGAAAAAAAAAGTCCAAATCTTTCTGATGTGGTATTTTGCCTTAGGAAAATTGCTGGGAGGGCATTGGTTCCAACAAAGATCTGGGCAGGCTTAAACTCTTCCACTTTCCAGCCAGCTGACTTGTAAAGTTTCTTGGCATCTGGGTTGATTGGGTCCCTTCAGCTTGTTGACTACCAGCTTTTCACTAGTAGGATCATTAAACTGTAAAGCAACCAGGGGAACCTGATGATGAAATTCTGGCTCCCAGGCTTTTTAGCTGTTGTTTTTGTTCAGGCTGCTAGAGTAGTAACCTTCCTGAGGTATATAACCATTGCGAGTACTGTGACAAAGAAGGAAAAGACAAGACATTTTCATAAGGGACACCCTCCCCTCCTCTCAATCCCAGGACTCTGCAAAGCTGATGATCTCAGTTACACAGTGCTTAAGAAGTAATCAGTGCATTGATCAGAACTGTTGTGGTCATCAGAAATACATAGTTAGTCAAAAAGTTTGCAGCTTATCCGTGATTGCAGCTAACAGAAGTTGGCTGCTAGTACAAGAATGTAAGATGGAGTTAAGCAGGAGCAAGATCAAGCCCTTAAGTCGAACTAAATACTGCTTTGCACATTGCGTACAACTTCTCTTTATCAGCCCAATTCGTGACTTAAATCTGTACATGCTTGTCAGAGAAAGTACCTGGAACCCACTCTTTGACATGAAGACGTGCCTTCTCAGTCACACATTTCTCCTGTGGGGCATGAAGATATTGTTAAAACCTCTAAGAGGATGAAAAATTAAGTTGCCTGCTAGGTGTCTGGCTTTCATGAACTCAGCAGTTCTCTGCTGTGTAGATATATAACCTTAAAATCTGGTCTTAGTGGATAAAATAGCCTCACAAACTCATCACTGAGATGTTTCAGGTTCAGCACATGTTAAACGTTTGTGATTTTAAATCATATATACTTGTGAAAGCTTTTTTTCAGCTTTTTAAATGAAAAGTTTTCCATCAACAACACTGTTCAGAGAAACTAACAGGACATGGCGCAGTTTTACATGTTATAGTAGGCTGATAGGTTTGCTTGACTCACATGTCTATTCCTGCTGATGTCTGTGGGCTGTCTTACATGAGAACATGATTACTGCCACATGAGAGAGGCAGAGATCATAACCAATCTGGATATCAATGACATAGATGGTTGGTCTACGCTCAGCTTGAAAATGTTTACGCTGGGTGGGGTGGATTCTCGGCACCTCCCAGTTTTTGCTGTTGCAGTACTGCAAAAATGAACTTTGAAGGCTCTCACAGCAGTGCCTGGGAATCACTTTGTTACACAGGGAACACCAGCAGGTGGAATGATTATTCCTATGCCAGGTAGCAGTAGGAGAGCAGAGAGACACAAATATCAGCTCCTGTGGTTGTGCCTACTCTTCTGGCTGCTCTAACTCGTCTCTGGGACTAGCGTAGTCATGAGTGTAGAAGGAAAAATAAGTGGTCAGAAACATCTTTGCCTACTTCTAAAGAGCACCGGGGCACCTGGCGATTTGTTCAAAACAAAAAAGGTAGTGTTGCAGCTTGCCATTGCCAACAATTTCACCATTCAGACCAACATGTTACAGGAGCTGTAAATGCTCCTTTACCTGCACCTGCCTCAGCAAAGAAAAAAGTTTTCACCTTCCATATATCATCAGCTTAAACTTTTCTAGTAAAACTGAAAAAAAGAAATGAATAAGTAGGGGTTTGTTCACAAAGGACTGCCCAAAAATTCAAAGTGTGCCAGGTGCTAGAAATAAAGTAATGCTTCCATATCAAAGATATTTTTGTGTCCAGCTGTGGGCCCAAGACAGCTGAATGCTAAATGCTCTTGCTTCCCATTGCTTTCAATGGAACTTAAATATATTCACTGGGTCTTGGCCCATTCATAAATTGGGTCTGTCATGTGTTGAGTCAAGCAGGATTTGGTGTAGGATTTGCAGACTGGTTTTTGTAACCACATGAAATACTCTGCCATTTATTCTGAGCTGCAATTTTATTGCTTTGATCCCAGGCTGAAAAAGGGATGGGTGAGAGGCATTTTGAGCAGTTAGCAGGAGACTCACAGTGACACTCTCCCAAAAGGGGAGGTAACACCAACAAGCTCTCCAGTGGCTCTGTGGGCAGTAGAAAACATTAGCTTACTTTCTTCCTACAATTCTGTAATTTATGGTGGATTACTATATAGTTTAGATTGTCATTATTGCCATTGCACATGTCTACAACCTTCTCCTGAGTTATTATGGTCATGACACACAGAAAACCATATGCAGTTGCAGAAATCAGGGAAAGGAACTAAAAACCACTGTGTGGAACTTTAAATGTCTGAATCCCAGGCTTTCATCCAATTGGCCAAATGTTTTTATGCAATGCAATGAAACTTAGTTAATCTTGGAACCTACACCTTTTATCAAATTTGGCTAGAATTAACCAACACATTCATTTATTGAGGGAGAGAGGGGAAATATGTGAATATAGACCAAAGATCCTTTTCAAACAAAGCTGAACAGCAGCTGGGCTCAGTAGTTGTTTGTGTTTTGTTTATATTTTTGCTTCTAAATTAATGATAAAGTGAACAAGTGGAAGTGTTTGATGCGTGCTCTGGCTGACAGTCACTCAGGACTCCCACATCCCCTTCTGGATTCTCCCATATCACGTCCTTCCCCTACAGATGAGGCCACATGCCCACCCGCAAACCTCATTCGTCAGGTCAGAAGGTGTACTGAAAACCCAGAGTCTTTCACTTTTAAGTCCAAGCAACCCACGCTGTTTCTGTGAACAGTATTTATTGATTGGCTCATAGAAAGCATTGCCTGGCCCAGCGTCTTGGTGCACGTTATCCCCACGGTGGTCCACAGAGCCCTGGCCCTCGCCTTCCATTTCTGCAGCCCAGTGCCATTGGGCCCTTTTACTTTCTCCTGGGAAGAAGACAAACATTCAAGCCTCCCCTGAAATAGATTCAGTCTGCGCTTTCTGGGTCAATATTGATGCCTCAATGCTCTCCAGAGGAGGAGGAGAAATATGCTGTAGAGACTAACCTGTGGGTGCTTATTTCCTTTTTCGAGATCTGAGCCGAAGCTTAATTCTCTTCATGTGTAGCCATCAAAGGCAGTGAAGATAGACGACTCACAGTGATGGTGGTAAATAAAAATCTTACGGACTCTTACATGCTGTCTTATGGCTTCATGCACAAGTGTTAAATGGAATTATATAGAAGCAGAAAGTTAAGCTTGCAGCAATTAAACTACTAAATAGCTCTGAAGATCAAGATGAAGTATTTTCAATTTTATCTATTTATTAATTTTGTATTAATTTTATTCACATTTATTTCACTTATGAAATAAATTAATCCTAAACCATCCCTAATCTAAGTCCTTTCCCACAACCACTCACACTGGTGAAACACAGTGCCGTAGATTATGGCAATGCCCTATGTACAGACAGCTGCAAATGACAGCAGTTTTTTGAACACGCATCTGCAAGTGACTTTAGCGTTAGAACTTTTTTCTATGTTAGGGCTACAAAGATTTTACTGCTGCTGAATCACTACTGTCAATGATGACAAATGACAAGAGTATTTCCCCAGTGGAGAGACAGCCAAATACAGTATAACTTTTAAAGAGCCAGCATAGCATTCTTAGATCAGAATTCTAGAGCATGTAAATGTTCTTTGCAAATCAGTTTGTATTTGTCTTTTTGACACTGACAGTCCAGCTGTCCCTAGTGGGAAACCCCAAGGTAAAGTATTTTACTGCACTTGCTCTGTTTTATATACTTTTCATCTAATAGATCTCAAATTAAATAACTGGGCAGAAAAAAATGGTGCTACCCTATGCTGGAAGGATTTGGAAACCAACCTCTCTTCTCATTAGAAATAGTCCCTTCACTTCATGTTTCAGTCTGGGTGGGTGAGAAACCTGTGCTTGTTCTTTGGCTAAAAGTGCAGAGTTTCCATTTCTGAAGTTCCCGTTATACTTTCCACTAGTTCTGAACACCCCCACCCCCCAGAAAAAAAAACACCTAGTTTGGGGCTCTTCTGTGTTGTTTATACACTCTGTTTAAAATGTTATCAAGTCTTTTTTAACTTTTTGTATGCTTAAAAGCAGATTGTTCAACCACTACTTCCTTATTTCTCCTCCCTTCCTCTTAACTCTTTAACATACAAGCTCTTAGATACTTGTGCTTTTCTTTTTCGTTTACAGTCTATAAATAAGTTGATCTATGCATCTTCCCAACCAACTGAAAGTATGAAAGCCAAGCAAATTTTCAGGTAGCTTCTCATCAGAAAAGCAAGACAGGGTTGAAGAGGTGACAACAGTTTGTTAGGAGTGGGGTTTTGTCAGGCTTTTATCACTAGGAATCTTATGGTCTTCTCATTCATCCTTCTAATAGTGTTTTATTTTGACAAGCCTACATC
Organism: Buteo buteo; assembly: GCF_964188355.1. Taxonomy (NCBI): domain Eukaryota; kingdom Metazoa; phylum Chordata; class Aves; order Accipitriformes; family Accipitridae; genus Buteo; species Buteo buteo. The sequence goes on along the minus strand of NC_134195.1, from coordinate 13,123,850 downwards.
ACACAATGCATCGGAAGTATCAGGATTACTTGCTATCTGCCACCACACAACACTAAAAAGTAGGAAAAGCAAGTATTTTTACTTGACTGCCACTGAGGCTTACAATAGGCAGTGCAGGCAATCCATCTAGGGTGGGACTATGCTCACCAAGGGATGATTTGGCCGCACAAAACGAGATTCTTCTGCAAAAGCTGCACAATCCCAGAAGGCAGAGCAAGGCAAATGTGCATTTGCAAGTCACATTATATGCCCAACATCAGGCCTCTGCGTGCTCTTATGCCTGACCTACTTGTTGGCATTCACCCCAACCTCACACTAAAGAAGAAAAGATTTCTCCACAGGTAGAATTTCCAGTATCTGACCTTAATGCTAGCATTGAAAAAATGCTTTAGGAGCCTGAATACTCTTTTGTCGTCACTGTAAGTGCTAAAACTGAAGACTGGGGTCTTCAACTGCTCAGCTTTTGCTAAGGGTGCCCAACAGCAAAATTATAAAGCCCAGTCACTAAGTGCTCGGAAGCACATATATCCTGATACCCAAATCAGACTGAAGGCCTGAAATGCTCCATAGTTGTGGAGTGGGGAAAGACTGGTCCTTGCACTGTATCGTTTTGAGGACCCAGTATACCATAAATAGTCAAAACACTTACTGGAGACTTACTGGAGTAGATCCTGCATGGAATACAGCCAGAAGAAAGGTGGCAATGCCATGCGCCCTTTAATCCTGTGGATGCTCAGAGCACTTTCTTACAGACTAGGGATGTTTACCTAATCTGACTGGAACCAACCATTCTTGCAGAAATGCATTAAGCACCATGTTAAAGTTATTTATCTACCACTTATCTTTGCTCTTGCACCTGAATTTGTTCCAGATTGCATGGTGCAGCTGGGACATAAAATCCATGGGTGAGAAAAACAGACTGTAGTGTTTTGTTCAGTACCTGAGAGAAGAACACATCCAAACTGCACTTCCTATTTCAATGTAATTTATATGTTTTATATGAAGTGACTAATTGACAGTCATTGCTTGGTGGGAGGTGTAGATTCAAATGTCATCACACTGAAGAGATAAATTAATTCATATCTGCCACATCCCCGTTTAGTGATATTTGGGAAATATGAACAGTACTGTTGTTGCTGGTTTGGATCCTTCCATTTTTTGTGAGATAAGACTGATGCAAGCATCTCGCTCCAGGAGAAATTTCAGTTGTAATACATGGTTGTAGCTAGCGGTCTCCTTGAAACACTCAGCAAAGTGCCAAAAGCTGCAGCTTTCTCGGGGACCAAGGCGTTTCCTGTTGTCTAGGTTGCTGGCTGCTCGGTGTCCTGGTTTTCTGGATCTTATTCTAAAATGTCTAATTGTGAGCTGATGAGGTATGGGACATCTCAGCTGGGGCCAGGGAGACTTCTGGGCAGACAGGTGCCTCGGTCTACTTATGTTTCTACAGCCTGGGGTAGAGGAGGTGTGGATGGTGGGTGCCCTGGGCTTGCTCTGTGGATTTGCGTTCTGTATTAACTGCTTCTAGGTACTTGTTGCTTTTCTGTGTCTCTGTTTGTCTTTCTGATTGAGCAAAACTAACCGCAACATCTTTTTACACCCAGTTTCTAAAGAAACTCTTTTAACTGGTTTTCAGCTGAACTGTGGCTTGCTTAAGCTTGACTAGTGACAAGAACAAGACATCAGAAATCCAGTGTACAAAGTCATACCCTGTCTTTTGTAATATGAGGTATTCAGTCATCTGAGAACCAGAAAATCCTGTTGTACCTTGCAGTTTGTGGAGATTTTTCCCCTTAGGATATTATTGCATTATTATAATTTAGGCAGAAAAACCCCACTACCCTGTCGTGGTTTAACCCCAGCCAGCAGCTAAGCACCACGCAGTCACTCACTCACTTCCCCCCACCCAGTGGGATGGGGGAGAGAATCGGAAGGAAAGAAGTGAAACTCGTGGGTTGAGATAAGAACAGTTTAAGACAACACAAAAGAAGAAACTAATAATGATAATGAGAACACTAATAAAATGACAATAGCAAGAATAAAAGGGTTGGAATATACAAGTGATGCACAATGCAATTGCTCACCACTCGCTGAGTGACGTCCTGTTAGTCCCTGAGCAGCGATTCCCCCACCCCCACTCCTCCCAATTTATATACTAGATGGGATGTCACAAGGTGTGGAATACCCCTTTGGCCAGTTGTGGTCAGCTGTCCTGGCTGTGTCCCCTCCCAACTTCTTGTGCCCCTCCAGCCTTCTTGCTGGCTGGGCAGGAGAAGCTGAAAAATCCTTGACTTTAGACTAAATATTACTTAGCAACAGCTGAAAACATCAGTGTATTATCAACATTCTTCTCTTACTGAACTCAAAAACATAGCACTATGCCAGCTACTAGGAAGACAATTAACTCTATCCCAGCTGAAACCAGGACATACCTGTAAAGAAAGAATCTTTTATTTTGATAATTGATTTGGGAAGTCTCATTATTTGGGTATCACAATTTAAGATACAAAGAAGTGCTCAATTTAAAAAGAAAAATATCTGAACAAAGTTTTGACAAATGCAGTCCCTTGAATATGGCTTGAACTGGACATTCAAAAAGATGGCACAAAACCCCACTCATTCAAGAGCTTTCTGTCATAACTTTTAAATTATTTCATCAAGCTTACTGCATTACAAGTCACTGAAAAGTTTGCAAAGATTATAGCATAAGAGATCTTGATGCCTTGTCTGGGAAAAATGTAGTTATAAACCATGAGAACAAGTCCACTGATTCCAGTAAATTAATGTTAATTAATTGGATAAATACTTTCATAAAACTGGATACATCTGACTTCTAGAGGCATTCTAGAAAAGAATGGAAAATCTTCTAAGTACATGGGTAGCGTATTACAGCAACAATTTTCATCTTGGAGCAAGCATGCAAATATGTTTTTTACAGATTGCTTCTTCAGTTCAATAAAAGCAGGTGTTATGCCATCAATTTCAAAAGCCGCTTCTTCTCCTTATAACTCTTGGAACATTTACAAAGCAAGACACTAATATTTCATAAACCACCATCAGCGGCGTAACTGAGCAGTGCAAATAAATTAGTATTATAAAAAAAATCCAAATTAAATCAGAGTAGGAAAGTGACTTTTTAAAAGACATCGAGCAAGTGAAAGAGAGCGCACTGGAATTGAAGGCAATCTGATTATCATACTCAAGGACACACCTATAGCCTTGTCAACTCTCAGAAGGGTTCTGCTTCTTAATCATCTACCTTTGGTTATTGCAAGGAGGCTTTTTCACAAAAAGGTACAGAGAAGTCAATAACAGTTTCATCTCCTTACTGACATGGCTTTCTGCAGGAGTGATAATGAGGAAGCTTGTTGTGGATGTTGTCCTCAGCCCACTTCACCCCAGCACTTCGGAAGTGCTCTTGGAGTGCCAGAGCCATCCTTTTACACAGGCATGTTCAATAAGGTGGATCCTTACACTAATCTAGAAAGTCATAGTGTTTTGGTTATCGTGCCATTGAAGAGAGGTCACTGACATACTGGTCTCCTGGTCAAAGTATCATTGCTACTCCATTGACTGTTTTGGCAGCAGGAGACAAGCTTGGTTTTGCTTTTGCTTTTGCAGGAAGGAGCATGGAAACCAGTCAGGAATGCTACTGCTAAGGACTGATTCCTCAAAAATATTTGGATACCTAATTCCTTTTGAGGACTTAGGCCAAAATTAGCATCTTTCCCAAATATTGTTTTGCTGCAGATGCTTAAAGAAACAACAAAAAAAGGGCAATAACTATGAGGCAAACAAAAGCCAGACATTTAATTAAATGTAAACTAGCTAGTTCTCCCTCTTTGCTTCTGTCAGATTACGAATTTGAGTACTGCAGGTAAGAACAAAGCAAGAATGAAGTATGATCCTATTATTATTGAAGACTGCAAAAGTTATTATGTCATCTGTAATTAAAATACAAACGTCAATGACATGGAGTTGACATGTGATGTGACCTAAAAATAGGAAAGTAGTATAAAAAAATGCTCAGACTAAAAAGTAGTTTGTCTTGTGATTAGTGTGACCATTTCAAAATATTTCCTGTTGTGATTGTATAACCTTTAAAAAGAAAGGATAAGTTTTAGCTGATGAATTGCTAGGTGTCTTTTCTTTCTACTAGTCTTGGTAAAAAAAGGACAAATTTCTTTTATACTAAAGAAACAGGTAAACAAAACTAAATAATAAGCCTCATTTTTTTGTGTAGGGTAGTTTATAACATGATTTAACAGAATGTTCTAAAAACTATCAGTCTATGCAGTGCAAACAGAAGTGACTTTTATGTGTAGTTTACAGTTCGTCTTAGAGGTAACAACTATAGAAATGGTGTGGGAGTGGTGGGAGGTCTGAACTGAGGAAACCGTGTTTGAAATTTGTTTTTGTGTGTGTGTGTGTAATTTTTTTTAAAAAGTCTCAACGAATTGAAAGAGGAACCTGCACTGAGCAGCTAGCCCTAGCTTCTACAAAACTTTCCACACATAGTGTGATGAAATGTCTTTTTATCACTGCACTCTTATCTTTGGTATCTGAGATGTTAGAGCACTATGGCTTTGCTCACCTGCGTGGCTGGCTGGCGGGTGCTAGAAGGCGTTGTGAGAATTTATTTTGCTTTTCCAGGCTCTTTTATGAAAACGTAATGCACAACCTTTACTAGACCCCAATCCTCAAGAAAACAGAGTCATTTTAAAGCTTAAAACTCTTCTTTCCCTTTCTTCCTCTCTCCCCCTCTGTATATGTGTATGACAATGCAGCAGAGCAAGAGACAGAGAAACACACACAGAAAAAGAGAGGATACTAAAGCTGTTCTCCTGGAATTTACATTGCCTTTATGTTTTTACAAAAGACTTGCTGAGATGGACTTGGACCTGTTTCCTTCAGTTCCCCGAATGAGTTTCAAATCATGAGCTTTTTCCGTCATTTGCTTGACGAACCACTTCAACCCCGCCGTGGGCTGTAACGCGAAGTGACTATCACAGGCGTCGGTGGGTGACTCCCATCTCGCACATCCCGCTGGCCCTCTCCACCGCCCGGCTGCTGCCCCACGGCAGGGCAGGCTGGCCACCACGCGTAGGTGCAGAAACCGTGCCCCGGCCCCGGGTGATTTCAGCAGGGCTGGGGAGAGCATAGGCTTGGCAGGTCTGTGGGAAAACCCTGAGACGGTCCCGAGCCCCTGAACTTGCCATGGGCAAGCATGAGCCATGAGTCCCGAAACAGATCTGGCAACTAAGTAGAAGCAAAAATTAAATGACCTCTACTATTCTGAGAAAGAGAAGCGAGAAAGTAGTTGGTGCTGATCTTCCTTCACAGCGGGCAGGAGGGTGGGTTGTGTTTTTAAAAGAACCCATCTCTGTTTTTAAAAGATCCCATCTCTACTCCCAGGAAACTGAGGGCATCCTTGGGGTTTCAGAAGAGAAGGTGGCTGTTGCGGGGGCTGTGATCACATTTCAGCCACTGCCAAAACATCAGGTGCCTGCAATTCTCCTTCAAGATCTATGGCACTACAAGAGAGTGAAAAAGGGAACCAAAACCTTTCGATAGGGAAGCCCTCACGAGAGCCCAGGTTTCAAGCTTGCCGTTTTCTACCAAGTCTCATTTCTCGTCAGATATTTCCATGTATTATGCATTTCTTTGGGGCCAACAGGTTGTATTTTTATGTTATATTGATGCTAATAGAGTAGTCAGCTCCACAGAAAGTTTCTGGTCACTGGAACGTGCTTCTCTGCACCATTAGCTCACAAGAAGGCTCCCTGGTGCAGATTTGCTTTTTGCTAGCTGACTTCCCACCGGTTCCCAAGCACGGTTCAGCAGCCAGGACTGTTGTGAGTAGGTAGGCTGCATGCCATCGACCTGCTGGAGAAGCCTGATAGCGTGGGCAGAGGCTGTCCCTGGCCAGCCGACCTCCACTGCAGAGAACGGCCCAAGGGCATGTGGTTTATTGGAGCCCTCTCTACCTTCAGTCAGAGCAGCTGCTCTTCTGGGGACAAGAGAAGGTGTTTTTAAGAAGAAAAGGGATTCTTCAATGATATTAGGATTTCCTTTGGTATTTCTCCAATTCTGTACCTGTGTAGCAAAGGGCCAGGCTTACCTGTAGGCTCCCCTGTCTGCTGGGCTTTGCCATTATCCAGCGCTGCTTGTGTCAATGGCCCAAAGCAATGGCTGGGACAACTTGGTGTGTATCTTCCAGCCGAGCACTCTAAGGATCCAGAAAAAAAAGCAGAGAAACTCTGCCTCCTTAGGTGTATCTGCTAAACACAGTAGGGTCAAACCTCACACACAGACAAAGAATTTTATTTTTTTAATTAAGCAGCTGCAGTTGTAGAAATTCATTTGCAATAGGCTACAGGCCAAAGCTCTTGGATGTCCTGATGGGGGAGCAGGAGACCCCAGGTTGGTGCTGCTGCTGCTGCAGAGGCTCAGGATGACAGAGGCCTGAGTCAAGAGCTGCTTCTACTCGCCTTGCAAGGAGTTCCCCTCTGCATCTTGAACAGGTGGTTTCCATGAGGAGTCACACTTCTGGTGCCTGAACACACACATCACACCTCAGTGCATTTGGTCAGTTTGTTTAGGGGTACTTGAAGGGTTTTGTTATTTCCATATTGATTGCTCTCACAGATGTGCCTCACCACCCTCACAGTGAAGAATTTCTTCCTAATATCTAATCTAAATCTACCATCTCTCAGTTGAAAACCGTTACCCCTTGTCCTATCACTAGGCTCGTGATACAGACCCCCTCCCCATCTTTCCTGCAGGCCCCCTTTAAGTACTGCAAGGCCACTCTAAGGTCTCCCTGGAGCCTTCTCTTCTCCAGGCTAAACAACCTCAACTCTCTCAGACTATCCCCACAAGAGAGGTGCTCCAGCCCCCTGACCATCTTTGTGACCCTCCGCTAGACCTGCTCGAGCAGGTCCATGTCTTTCTTGTGCTGAGGACCCCAGAGCTGAACGCAGTACTGCAGGTGGGGTCTCACCAGAGTGGAGTAGAGGTGGAGAATCACCTCCCATGATCTGCTGCCCACACTTCTTTTGATGCAGCCCAGGATGCCATTGGCTTTCTGTGCTGCTAATGCACATTGCCGGGTCATGTTGAGCTTCTCGTCAACCAACACCCCCAAGTCCTTCTCCTCAGAGCTGCTCTCAATCCATTCTCTGCCCAGCCTGTATTTGTGCTTGGGGTTGCCTGACCCACATCGCTGCCACATTTACCATCCTTGTTATATGATTGACAATGCAGTCCCGCAGTTACAGCCTTCAGCCCATGGAAATTCTGTATCACTTGTTGATGCAGCTGAATTGTTTACTGGATGTGACACAAAGCTTCCTGTAATACAATAGTACCGATCCTTCAGTGACATGGCCTATTTTGGCAGGGCTGTGTCAGCGTGTGCCCTGGCCATACAATTTCCAACAGTTATTTTCTTTCATCAGACTTCTCAGATGCCTAAATTAGGTCAGATTCCCAGCTGAACACCAGGGCAATTATCCTCAGCATTTTTATGCTTTTTACATATCTGTAGAGACAGAAGTATCTGCGATTTTTCTGGCTGACGTTTTACGTGATCTGCTTCATATGCTTCACACATAGAAACTGTTTGTCCAGTTCCTTCCTGGACTTCATTAATAGCTTTTCCTGTCCTTTTTTCTAAGAATACAGAGGATTTAATAACATTCCCACCCCTAAGTGTGTGTCATCCTGAACTATACGCTTTTCTGTGCCAGTTGGCTTTCTCTAGTCTTTAGTTTAAAAACTATGACCTTAACTTTTAGTAACAGAAGCCTTGCCCTGTTTTGGTTTACGTCAAACCATATTTTCCTGAATAGGTGCCGTCTGCACCAAACATTTCCTTTATTCTTAGTACATTTATATCATTTTCCTATGCATCTATTTTCAAGTTACATGCTGAAGCTGCAGGAAAGCAGTAATATTTCAGAGCACATCACTTAGAGCTCTCTAGGGCTCCTAACAACCCAAATTTTGCCTCCAAAGAACTGTCTCCTACTGCTCTATTGTTATTAGTACCTTATTGGAGCATAATTGTACCAGTCTTCAAAACTACCTTAGAGTTTGTCTTTATGTATCTCATGAGTTTCAGAGTCTTCATCTTCAATGGGCAGTTTTCATACAAACTAAAATATCTATAAAGCCCATAATCAGCTCCCCAAGGTCTACAATTTCTATCAGGTGATATTTTAATCTGTGCCACTGAAGGTCCTCCCATCCATAGGAGCTTCTTCTCTGACTTGCCGTTCCTCTGTCAGTCAATGTCTGTTCTCCTCAGAAAGGCAGGGGCTGCTCGTCCGTGGTGGGGCTGCTCCTTTATGGTGTGCTTGCAATTTTCTTCAGCATATTTCTTTTCTGCTGGATTGTTGCATTCAGTTTATTGTGTTAGTAGGTTTTAGCTGAACAGGAGGAGTTTAATTTCCTTTTCCTTTTAAAATATTCAGGTGATGGGAAGAGTGTTTGTTTTGTCATTTTCAAGTGCTAGAGGGTAAGAATATTGTGTTTCCTTTTCCCACACCTGAATTCTCACCACAGTCAAGTTCTTCTCTGCCCTGTAGACTCACTTTGAGAGCTCATGCCACCCCAGGACCCCCCTTCTTGCTCTGACAAAGCCAGATATTTTGCTTGAAGTTAGATCCCAGCCTCAGCTAGACCTCAGCTAAACCCCAACAGTTTGATCCACCTCCAGGAGATGATTAATTAAGGGCAATTAATTAGCTGCCACAGTGTGTGCCACCTCACTGAAGATGGAGTCACACAAGACCTTATGTATATAGCTATGTTTGGAATCACCTAAATCTTGCATTTAAAATACATGGAATTGTTTTTTGATGAAACTTTGAAAGTTCTATGTTCTCCAGTCTAGGGGTTAACCTAAGCAGATTTTTAAAAAAACTAATACAGTTTTGTGTATTTGTCCATGTCACTGCATTTCACAAACTTGGTGTACTTTTCCAGGTGGCTGAATTTTAGGTGTTACCTTAAAAGGAAATTCTCTTTAAGACTGGCTGAGCTCTGGACCCCACATTTTTCTCTACAGTGTTTTGGACCTAGTGAAACTCAAACTTTAAATTTAGTCTGAGCAGTTTTTACATTAGAAATTGGAGGTCCTCTACTGCAGGATTGCTTTCCTTTCATTTAAAGGTTTTTCCTACTAACACTTAATATCCAAACAGATGAAATTCCACTTGTAGTCATGAAAAAAAAGTTTAAAAACAGAAGAATGTTATCAATTGTAGCTATACTATGAAACAAGAAAATAATATCATATATTATATATTATTATGTATGTTCATACACTATAATATCGTAAGATATATGATATCATGTACATATATATGTACACACACACATATAGATGATGAATCAGTAACACAGGCTAAAACATCATCCAATAAAAAGAGATAAATTCTAGCACTTGGGGTGTTGATTGTGGGGTTTATAGGTATTTCAGTTTGTGGTACCAGTGAAAAAAATATTTATAGCACACATATATCATACAAATGATGTTTAATATATAACATTTCATATTATATCAATACATTATCATAACAACATCTCAAGCATAATATTCATTTTATAAATTGGATAAATAAGAATGCTTACCTGTCCTCATGATGGCTTCCCACCTCTCCTTTACTTTGCTGGCGTACCCTGTCCTGAGGAGCTGCCTGTATCAGAATCACGCTAAGGCTGCTCTCACCTCATACCAGCCTGTGTTGCTTGCATGTGGTCACTATTTAAAATATCTTGGCTGTGTTTATTTACTTTAAGCATGTGGGCAAGCAGACAACTCCTGGCAGAGAGAAAAAGTAGGGCGTAAGGTGGTAGTATATTGTTTGTAGTGTGGTACGTCCTATGGTATAGTAATGAATACACTTTCTCACATGGTAACCTGGAGCTATTTTGCAAAACTTTATCCCAGAGGTGTAAGCAATCTCATTTGTCTGTATGAGCAAGATCAAATACATAGTGTGGCTTATCAGATAGGGATTCATGCCTTTGCTTACATCGCAAGAATGTGTTTTCTTGCTCTTAAAAATAACTGACCACAGATACATGTAGTAGAAGAGATTGTGAGATACAAACTGTTTACAAATGGAATACCCAGAATTAACTCTATTAAGTTGGAGCTAAATGCCAAGGTCATAAAAATTATAGTTAAGACACTAATTTTTAGTGCACAGGTCAATAAATAACACCCTTCAAAGCACAGCATCTTCACTTTCATTATTTTTTCTCAAGATGGCAAGACTCCAGTAATGATTTGCAGAGCAGCAATGATCCAGATACCTCAGGGCATTTTGCTAGCAATGGAGAGGAACTCAAGTAAAGCCAATAACAAGCTGTTGCAATATATTGTCTGTTAATAAAAGCAGAGACTAGCTCCCCCAACAAAACCAGCTGCAGAACACGTTTGACTTCTGCCTGTGATTATTTCATAGGTAACATTCATATAATGATATATCAGCATACATCTTGACTATAATTAGGGCACTTCTATACTTCTCAATGCAGAAAGAGTATGTTAGACAAGGACAGAATCCAATTTTTGTCCTATTTATGCATTTAAATTACCTAAGTGCAGTGAGGACTTGAGAGGAAGACCAAAGCCTAAATACGAGGGCACTTGCAGTTTGGTTCAGCTGAAGAGCTGAACTTTGACCTGCTGTCTCACCTGCACTCGAGGACTTTCAGAAGAATGAAACTATAGCAGATGTGGTTTCAGGTTGCTATTCCTGTTGTATCTCTTTGTATTAGTGTGATAGCTCAAGTAGTCACAAAAAACTGAACAAGACGTGAAGCTTTTGTTAGAAATATTTTTCTTTTTTTCCCATTTTATAATCTCCACTTCTTGTTTGTTAACAGTTACACCTCTAACTGGTATCAAATTGCCAAACTGAAGATTAGTCAGGAAAAAAGTGTTAAGTGGTAAGTCAGGGAAAAAAATAATAATTATGTTGGCTCTTTCTTTTTCCTTTGTGTGCATACGTAACATCGCTTTTAAAACTAGGTCACAGAGTGTATCTGCTCCTGTAGTTAGCTATTTCTGAGGTTCCTGTTACCTGTGCACTGTGCCTTTGGGTACATCTGCTCAGCACTGTTCAGGCACGTGTGATTTATACTGTGCCCTGTGCCAGCCACAGGCAGCGCAGCTGCAGTTATCGATGCTCAACATAAGCCATGAGCTTTTGCAGCGAAGCCAACTTTCAGTTCTTTCAGCGTGTGAATGAAGTGAGTTTTGCATGAGCTCGGATAGGGTGAGCTGGCTTCTCCTGCCGAGCAAATTGCTCTGAGGTGCTGTGCACACAGAGCTGCCTCAGACCTCACTGGGAGTTGCACGAAAACCAGACCTACCTCAGGACTGGTCCTGATGTATGTGAATCCTGGTCATGCCATCCGGGCTCCACAGAGGCACTGCATGTGCCCTAAGTCGCTCCTCTCAAGATAGATGCAGGTGATACACGGCTGTCCTAGTGACACATGCCTTGATCATGATATGACCATAATTAAAAGGCAGAATCGGCCAGGGTACCCCATGATTGTAGGTTGAATGCTATTGACTGTTGATGGCAACGTTGAAAAAATGAAGAGACTTTCTCTAGCAGAGAATCACAGCCACTTGTAGGACAATATACAAGGGCAACTGAACATCACTCAGGAAAAATACAGCGATACATAGCTCAGTAGCACAGATATGATTCAGTGTTCGCACTCCGAGCCGTGACAATAAGCAGTAAGAGAAACTGTGCAAAGGAAAGAATTGTGACGGTGCAAGATTTCCGACAGAGATCACCCAAGGTGAGCCCCAACCGCTCCTCCCTTCAAGCAAGGCTGGGAAGCATCGTCCAACGTGCTAGGGAGCGAGGAGACAACCGCAGAGCTCCCACGTTTGCCGCTGCCTTGGCTGGCACACATCACAGCCTGCTGGCCCTTCCTCAGCCCGGGCACACCGCTCCTGCTGAAATACACCTGGTCAGTGGGTATTGACGGGGGTCCAGGGGAATGAGGGGACACAATATCAGTTCCAGCCATACAAAAGAGCTTCCAGCAGCCCATTTTTTGTATCAAAGCCTTCCAGTAAGAGGCACAGTTTGACAGGGAGCCAGGCTCATTCTTTTTGTACATCCAGCTCTTCTTGCCCTTTCAGGAGCAGGAAACCAAATATGCAAGAAAGCTGTCAAATGCATGTCAATTTAGCTCCTTCAGAGCCCCTGGTCTCATGTATTTTTCAGCCAAGACTGTTTTCACTAGTGCTGATGTGAAAATCACTTCTAACTGATGTGTGAGCAGGGAGAAAGCCCAGTTTGCCAGGAGTTCACTGCCAGTCCATTGCAGAAGGCATCTGGGGAGAGAGCAGAGCGCTTGGTCCTGTAGGTGGGCTGTCAATCCAGGCTAGAAGATACGTGCTGGGCAAGTACAGCAGAAGGACCAACAGAAGACAAAATAATCTTTATTCTGAGTTCCAGCTGCAGCATCTTTGCTACACCAACAGTTTTACAATCACGTAGGTTTTGACACACAGGTGGAAGAAGTTGGGTACAGGTGAAATCATGCATTTGGTCCTACTCCACGCCAATTCATTTTCACACAGAAGCTGGCCTTGTCATTTTAAAGTGGCAGCTGAGCGGTCCAAGTGTGAAAGGGGACAATTGTGTTTTAGTGGACTAGTTCAGATTTTGATGGAATCTAGGCAAGTACAGGCCTCCAGGAAACCAGGATCTGAATCGACGGGATGTTTAAAATCGGCTGGATTCAGCTTCAAACACCTGCATTTACAATGGAAGTGACCACATATGAGGCTGTTATGGTCACTGGAGATCTGCCCAGTACACTCAGTGGCATCCACACTTTCCAATTCACCCTGAAATAGACACTTAGATTTCTATGGATGCTAAATCCACGACTGTAGCAAAGACCAGGCAAGAAAGGTGCCAGCTATACCAAAATCCTGCTACTTAATGCCACTGCTCTGGAAAAAAAGTTGCATATTCATATAGATCTTACTTAACAAGAGGAACAATAATTCAGCTTGTATTTACGTCACATGTTGCTATGGATCCAGCATGGGATTTTTGGGACATGTCTATTTATCTAGGAGGTAGTAAGAGATTTTGTACATACTGGGACAAACTAGTGGAAGTATGGAAGAAGGCCTATCTGAAGACAGCCGACGTGCTCAGCCAAGTTCTTTGATTCACCCCTGACAATACTGTTTGCAATTTCTGGCCCCACTACGTTACATGAATGTTAGAATTACCCTACATTCTTTGCTCAAAATGTTTCCCAAATACCATGCCAAATTATCCTTTCAGCTACACCCGCAAAACTTGGTTGACTGTCCTGTTTATGGACTCCATCATATATTAAATTGATCAGCAGCTACAGACTGTCATATCCTTAGTGCAAGTTCAAGAAACAGCAATGTGTGAACTCTTTTTTTTTTTTTATCTCTAAAGATAATCTTCAAAAACACGCCTGCAGCCCTACCTCAATTCTTTTGTGGACTGAAGAAGATGGGAAACATTCAAAAAGAGTTTCACAGAAAAGAGAGATGAAAAGATAAAAAATTCAGATTTCAAATAGAATATATATACACACATATGTTTACATGTGTGTGTGTATATATATGTGTTTGCATTATTTCACCAAGAGGCATGTTACCTTGTGCTATTGGGAAATAAGAGCATGCACATGGGCAGTGACTGCAGAGGAGTGTAAGTCCTGTAGAATGAATTCCTGAGCTGTTATGGTGAATTCTTAAAAGCAGTTGCCTTAGCTTTGCTAATCCTTTTAAAAATAACAGGCTTGAAAAAATTAAGCTTACAAAGTCTGGGCATGTAGGAAAGACCAACATATATATAATATTCTAGCTATTAGCCCATAAACTGGAACCTCTTTAAATCTTTAGGATGCTTACTCTGACTGAAATTTAAACCAGCCTAGAAAATCTATCAGTGGAGTTACACAAGTTGGGTTTCAATTGACCCAAGGTTTTGCTCACAGAATTTTCAAAAGCTGACTATCTTGCACACCAATAAAGAAAACTGCAAACTGCTTCATTTTGTAGTGTAACTAGCACTTAAAGTCATAGAATCATGCTTCAGATGCTCAGAGGTTTTTGTCAATACTGGCCCACAACCTTACTATTTTCATAATCCTGACTATTGCAGGAATGAACTTTTTAAAGACCATATTGATTAGTTTCACTCTGAACAGGGTTGTTGACATGGATGACAGTGGCTGTGTTTATGCAAACCTTATCTAAATTAGGGTGGACATTGCTAACACCAGCACAGAATCTTGACTTTGCTAATTTATCGTTAGCAAAGGTGAAGGTTCAAGTGAACTAAAATTCAACTATCAGCAAAACTGCATAGTCCAGGACAGACACAGGAAATATAAAGGTAGCTATGTACAGTTAATTTTACTACTTAGCTAATTCTGAAGAATCAGTACAGTATTTGCTTGTGAAGTTTCTTTGCCTCTCACCTGTATATTTAGATTTCACACTTAATAAGACTGCTTTGGTTGAATCTTGGAAACTGCCTACTTTAATAGGCAGAAACGATAGGATTATTTTTCTTCACTTTTGAACAAAGCTGCTTTCTTCCAGATTGATAAAGCTAACAAGCTCAACAGGCATGTACCACTCCACTCCACTAAAGCTGGCAATGCTTCTACAGTTTCTTACTGAAAAAACTGAGGGTTTTTTTACCTCTCAATGTGAAATCCTTGTGGAGAGAAGACACTCTTGTTTTACCTTGCCCTAACTATTTGAGGTCAGAGCTATAAACACGATAGGGTTTTCTTTGACTAGGTGTACTAAGATAAAGACTGAAGTTTGTCTCCGCGAGAGTTTTTGATTAATACAGTGATTATAATGTAACTCTTTCACTGTAAAAAATATGCTGTCTTTTGCAGTGAAGGCATACCTATGGTTTTCTTATGTCCCTTATCTGAATAATCTATGGTGAAAAATAAGAAATACGGAACAGTTTTATTTTTCTAAAGCTAAATGACATAGAAGGTTGTGAATATTGCAGCTAGTTAGATATTTTCAGATTTGATTTATTTGCTCAGAAATACTTGTACACACAAGTGCACAGAGAGTAGAATTCTCATTTCCCAAATGTATTTATTCTTAAAAGAAGATAAGCTAAACCCTAGTGTGAAATAATGCCTTTGTGATAACATAACTACAGGCTCAGCAACAGTTTCTGATCTTTGCAATAATGCTGCTCAGAACAAAACAACACATAGACACACAAAAAAGACATTAGCAAAAAGAACAGGGAAGGCCCTGTAATACAAAGAAGTTTCTTAGAAGACTTAAGTTCAGATCTTGACTGAGTGAACCAAACCCTTGGCTTTTAGAGATGTAGAGATGTAACCCTACAAGCTAAAATTTGCATGCAAATCTATTGCAAGGGTGAGAAAGAACCATCCAGACAAAACCTGCAGCCTCTTTTGGTAAAGCCCGTATTCATTTTAAGGAACACACAATCTGAGATGTACTCATTTACATTCCTCAGTTTGGTGAACTTGAACATTTGCAGAAGTGTTTCTCTGAATCGCATCAATGATGCTTTAGCAACAATAACTGAGATGTGTTACAAAAGGGTACTTTTTTGTCTTGTTCCTCATATTAAAACCCCTCACTCTATTTAAATACCAAAGTGTTTGTCACTTTTCCCACAACTCAAGATGACTGGCTCCTGGCTCCTTGCGTTCCTGGCTCCTTCTTCTCCTCATACTCAGTCTACAATAGAAATTGTCAGTTTTCTGTGCTTGTCTAATATTCTTTCATATCACTAGCAATTCAGACAGTCCAGGAGGGCTTGAATCCCCAGCAGACATACTGCACACTAAGTTTTCACCAGTTTTAGCTACATTTAGGTAGACACAAACTATCCTAACCCTCTTGCTCTTGTTACTGCTTTGTAGTAGTATTAAACTGAGAAAGTAAAAAATAAAAATGAAAAACTATTTTCAAAAAATGCAGTCTTTTGAGAAAAAACAAAATACATTCTTCAGCCAAATTTGCGTTGATTAAAACCCATTAATATGTTTTCTCTAAGTGCTTACAATAAATTCATTTTGCTTCATTCTGAATCTGTTTGCAATTGAGTTGAAATTGCATTAGTTTGTTTTTCCTGTAATCTCAAATATGCCATCCTACATTCTTCAGCTGGAAGTGTGTCTTTCCAAAAGTGTAACAATACTAAAGAATTTATGAAGTAAGACCTTTTTATTCTACACAACAGTGCTTTGACAGGTAGTGAACAAAAAATTATGATATAGAATAGGTTTTGGAAGGCTTTGTGCCGCATGATATGTTTTGAGATTCATTTTTTCCATCTGAAATCACAAAACAAATCACAAAACTTTTTATGAAATGGTAATTCTGGTTTTGATTTGGCTTACAGGCTTTTCAGTCTTTTTCACAGGTGCACTTGACATCGACAACAGGAAGAGAATAGATGTAAGAGAGGAAACACATCAGCTTTATTTAGTAGACCCCTAAAAAGAAAGTAGACACATCTCAATTGTTACTTTTCCATGGCAAAGAAATAACATCGTCCTCTTCTGATTTTTTACTGTTTGATTTTCAGCATACCCTTTAATGTTTTATTTGTCATCTTTTGTCAGTTGAAGGGAAAGGCATCACCATTCCTGTCAAAAAGGCACTAAGCAGCTGTCACCTTTGCTTATGGTTACAGCTCGGATGAAAACCTGGCATTACTGAATTTCCAAGTGAGTTTTCTGTGCAGAGTGCCATGAGCCAGTGAGTACGAAGAGAAGCAAAAAAATCCTACCTGGAATTAGCGAGCGTTATTCCAGAGGCTGTAAGTGCTCTTAGTACCTAATACATTCATCCACTAAATGTTTCAGAAATGAGGCAAGCAGAAAAGCTTAACATTTCTCTTTCTGTGTCAGAAGCTTGAGGACTGATATAAATGGCAGTAAGACTGGATCTTCTTACTTGAAGAATCCTTACTGAGGTTTTGTTTCAGTCGACCCGTATGTTCATTTTTCTGTCGTAGTTTAAATATAGCTCTCCCCCAAAATAAAAACAAACCTATGCCTTTCTAACAGGGAAATTTATGTAACAGAACTATATTTTTACAGATTATGCATAAGATTATGCATATGAAAACTTAGCTGAGGGTCGATGTTTTAAAATTATCCTGCAGCAAAGTTTCTCTTGCAGAGAATCTGTGCAAGCTCCACTGATTTGAATTGTGTTGGAAACCTGAAATTGAAAAGAAGAAACTCATAAAATGTAAGGGGAATCTAATTCTAATCCTCATAAAGATTACTTTCTCACTTGATTTATGACATTTTCGAGTTAAACCACAAAAGACAGATAGAGACTGTGGTTGCAGTGGGGGAAAGACACAAAGTTACCCTGAACAAGATGGAAATATAAATACAGCGTTAACTAAACCCAAATAGACGCAATAATGGGAGAGGTAAAGTATGTTGAATAACTACATTGTGGTTCCAGCAGCTTAACCTGGGCATTTAAAAAAGCAAAGCATCACAAGTAAGGGTGACTCAGAGCAGGAATTTCTGCTAGCCCAGGCTTTCCTGAACAAGGAATTCAGGATTAGAGCCCCAGTAGGATTTGGCAAAAGGGAAGGCAAAGTTGGAAGGAGGATTTTCTGTACTTCACATTCCTCCAAGAGGCTGTTTGCCCTCGAGAATGACTTGCAGCAACATTCTTGTGTGCTTTGCATGTCCCCTCTTCCCCTGCATCGTTCTTTTGCTCCTTGTGATGGACACCTTCCTTACTGAAAACCATGCCAAGGGGACCTACCCTTTTTGGAGAGCTCTTGTAGGCACCTAACCACAAAGTCTGGTGCCTTTCAACCCCTATTCAAAAGGTGCCTAAATTTGGGAGACACCTGTGTTTTACTGACAGTGGTGTTCCACAAGTGCATAAAATTTGCCTGTAGTCAGGCCACAAATCCTGACACTGTTTTGCATATTGCAGCATCTCTGTGTGCATTTTTTATCTCCTTCCTATCAGGTTGTGCTTTCAGAAAAAGCAAGTTTAGAAGAAAATACGTTTGTGATTAGCGCTAACAAAAACACAAATGTAAGAGGTATTCAATAGCTTTATGACCAGTGTGACAGATATAATGGAAACTACTACCTTCCAAGTACATATAATTTCTATAGGAATAGTATCAAGGGGTGAGATCCCTTAGCCTGTGAGACCAAATACCTTTCACTTGCAAAGGCTTATAATTAGAGCTCTGTAGATACTTTGATATAGATAAAAAATTTCTGTTTGTTTTGGGAAGTTTAGTGTTGTTAGGCACACAGGGGTGCCACTTGGGAAGGATTTTTGAGGCAATAGAGTTCATGAATAGGTATTTACTATTGTAAATCATAGACAGAAGAGTTGAAATAGATAACATTAAGGTTTTTTTCCAAGAGCTTTGTGTCAGTAAGTGCTTTTTCCAGTTCCCTGAAAACTGAAGAATTAATTTCATTCTTGATATAGCTCTACTGGCAAGAACAGAGTTTAATCTGCAATGGATTTGGCTCAAAGAGGTTTTTGCAGTTGTGATCATGTGATGTGCTCATTACTTGGAACATGCTTGCTCTGTGACATGTGCATGATATATTAGGAACACATATCTGACTTCTTTGCAATTCCTATTTTCTTGTGCCTTTTTCTGGGCTTCCCACTGCTCAGCTAGAAGCTCCTGAAAGACTGGCAACATTAGGTAACATCACTTGTTTGATACTGACTCTCACTACTTCTGAATATTTTTAGCTGACATTTGAAGCACTATGTCAAATTGATCAGATCAAGAAACAACAGAAATAAGCCCCCTCTGAGCTTCTTGTTGCTGTAGCTGTGCTTTTTCTGGATCTGCACTCAGTTTATTTTTAAAGTTGAGTATCTCTCTATGGCACTACAGCCTTCAGAAGAGACTTCCCCTTTGCCAGGTCTCAGGAACCATCAACAGTTATTTTGTGAAAGATCCGGCAA
Organism: Buteo buteo; assembly: GCF_964188355.1. Classification (NCBI taxonomy): domain Eukaryota; kingdom Metazoa; phylum Chordata; class Aves; order Accipitriformes; family Accipitridae; genus Buteo; species Buteo buteo. The sequence continues at coordinate 13,104,808 of NC_134195.1, read as the reverse complement.
GTTATTCAGTAAGACCCTCTGTCAGAAATCACAGTTTTTGTCAGAATGGTTATTTCCAGCTAGGGTTAGACAGCACCGAGGACTGGTCCCTCTCTGAGGGACTGACCTGTTACACTGCTCACGGGCTATGACGACACACTTAAAGGTCTTATTTAACTAGACCTGAGGTTAAGTGACACCAACTGACTGGCACCTACGTTTTTTAATCTCACCTCCTACAGCAGGTGTGGCTTGCAAAGAGATGTTTAGATTAAACAGTGCAGGTGATCAGAGTCCACAAGTAGGAGCATGTGCCTGAGCCCACCCTCTGCTCCTCTTCCATTAAACAGCACAGATGTGCCCACAGTCACCGGCTGGCTTGGCCTGGCACCCTTTTCAGGCCCCTATGGCCACTTGTCACAGAATTTACTGTTGCTCCATCCTCTGCCTTTCTGGTCATTCATTGCCATTTCTTCACTTTTTCGACCCTGTACTTTTGTGAAACTGCATCCCTGCACTTGCAGCTTCATGAAAGTAAGCACACATGCATGTAGCACATTGAGGCGTGATTTCTTGCTTGCAGCCGCTAAATGCTGCTACACTGTTTAAAATAAATAAGCTAAATCATAAGCTATTGTGTCTGCCAAGAAAGATCTATATAGGCCAGACAGTGAAAGCATGGTTTTGCTTTGCAGACTGCAAAACTGAAACCAATTTTGCAGAATTACAGGTGATGGCAATAAGACAGCTGCAAACAGAACATTTTTTAATAACTTACATCTTGCAGAAATTGAAACTCAATAGCTTCTCGTTAGAAGAGGGCTTGTTACTTTTGCCTGGTCCCTTCAGCCTCTTAGCCAGTCCAAGCAACTGCAATCTGTCCCTGGTTCTCAATTATACATGGTGCTTTCCTTATATTCTGTTTATCATGAATATACCAAGAATAATTGGTTGCATGTTCTCCTTTCCCCAATTAAAAAAAAAAAAAAAAAATCCAGCACTTACTTGGAATGGATCACTGTTTAGTTGGGGAAAAAAAAAAGTCGGAAAATCTTGTGTATTATAAGAAGCAAAGTTATGACATCTAGAGTAGATAGGATGGATTTAGCTCATGGAGATCCTATGGCATGGTGTCCTCATGCAGACATCAATTTAATTTTAATTTGTGATATGTGATTTTCTTTATGTTACAATAACATAAGAGGTGTGATAATGTATAGACTGCAAAAAGCATCAGAAAGCCATTCAGCAGGTAAAAAGTAGTTGTTCAAAGCTAGGAAGAAGTGAGACTGGTAAAACATTACCATGATTCAGAAGGCGAAGAGAATTTTCAGAAGATAATTTTAATGGATTCAGTTCATTCAGAGATGATCTGTCAAACTACATAGGGGTTTTTCTTAGTTTGATTAATAGAAGAAGTATGTTCTTAATTTCTGTTTTGACATATTGCTTTTCTCTCTTGACATTTGTCCTCTAGGTTTTTAAGCCAAGTGTTCATGATATGATCCAGCTGGCTTATAGGGATCAACAACCCCCTTGTGAATAATGGTTAAAAACGGATCCCACCTGGACGTTGAAACGCTGGCAATGCTCCAGAATAAAGCTATCTCCATCACCCTCCCAGTTGTGTATACACTCGTGGCTATGATCAGTATCCCTGGCAACTTGTTCTCCCTTTGGGTGCTCTGCTGGCACATCAAACCCAAAACACCTTCTGTTATCTTTATGATCAACCTAAGCATCACGGATCTCATGCTGGCCAGCTGCTTTCCCTTCCAGATTTCTTATCACATCCAAAACAATCACTGGAGCTTTGGCAAGACTCTTTGCAGCCTCGTGACCGTGATGTTCTACTCCAACATGTATTCTTCCATACTGACCATGACCTGCATCAGCATTGAGCGGTACATGGGTGTGGTATATCCCATGAAGTTGATCAAGTGGAGAAGAAAAAGATATGCCCTGGCTGCCTGCCTAGGTATGTGGTTTTTCTTGCTACTAGCCTTCTACCCACTAGAAAGCACAGATCTGACCTACGAAGTGAAAGAATTGGGGATTATAACCTGTTTTGATGTCCTCAAATGGGATATGCTGCCCAACTTTGCAGCCTGGGTAGCCTTTCTCCTCACGTTATTCGTCGTGCTTTTCCTGATCCCTTTTGTTGTAACAGTTGGATGCTACATAGGCACCATTCGGAAGCTTATTCAGACATCAAACAGATATGGTAACAAGCAGAAGACTAGATCCATATACCTGGCGATGATAGTCCTTCTGGTATTCATCACTTGCTTCGCCCCCAATAACTTTATCCTACTTGTGCATATGATCATCCGCCTGTTTTATGACAGGAGTTTGTACCCTGCCTACAAGCTCACCTTGTGCCTCAGTTGCCTCAACAACTGCATAGATCCCTTCATTTATTATTTTGCATCCAAAGAATTTTACCAGAAATTCATGCAAGTCTTTCGCCCTAAGGTAATTCTCAGCGACAGTTTGGAAAACAGAAGGGAAAGCTTATTCTCTGGCAGGACCATGTCAGCCAGGTCGATGTCAAGCGGACCTATGGATGGATTAGAGGGAGTAAAGGTCTATTTGCAAAGGCAGGAAAGTGTTTTTTAGCCTTAGCCATTCCCAGAAGAAAGGCACCTGTGAGATCCATGAGTAGACACAGAAAACATCTCTTTTTGAATGGCTATCCCTGAAATCCCTTGCTCCAGTGACAGAACTCAAGCCATACTTATATTGCATCTCCTATTTCAGTATTTTCTGGCCAGAAATGGAAGTGTTAAAGGAACTGAGTTTATTCAAGAAGGCACTGAAGCAAACCCAATATTGATAATTATGGGTTGGCCTGGAATTAGTCCTACTTTATGAAACCATGGGATAAGTTTAGAACAAAAATTTCTTTCAGCTTGTATGATCTCAGTGTTTAACCAAAGGCTTGTGATTGTCTGTGAATGTGAAATATTTCTGTATATGAATTAGAGCATACACTGAAGTTGGATTTGGGGTGGGGGGGGTATTTTTCTAAGCAATGTGCTGTGTTTTTTGTTTGTTGTCTTTTTTTTTTTTAATGTATTGCTTTCTCTCCTGTTGTATTTCTATAAAAGAATGAGTAAAAATAGCTTGTCATTTTACCATTAATGTATAATGCATAGCCACTGTGAATTCACCACAACACTCACCCAACTGTTTATCACAACCAAACCATACTAACCTTTGAAAAGGTTAGGTTGACTCACTATTTCAATTTTATATATCAAAATTATCTCATACAATGAAAGGAAAGCTAGAACTAACAATGTTTGAGACTATTTCAGCTGCTGAGTGGATTATTTTTTCATTTCTTGAAGTTATTAATTTCTCAGGACGGTGGGGAGTAGTTGGTTTAAGAAAACAGATTTTCTCTCATTGACCTACTACAGTAATAATGCTGCTGCTCATATATGATTGGTATCAGCAAGTCATTTTCACCAATTCACTATAGGCTATACGCAGAAGCACCATCCCCCTCAGCAGAGAATTTAGGTTTGTATAGTGCACAGACAATGAGTTTATCTTCCTTATGGTGATGGTGTGGATGTTTAACCAGATTTTCAGCTGGATATATGAGAATTCAACCACAGACTGCAGTGAGTCTGTGCCAGCAGAAACCAGCTGAAAACCTGTCCCTATGGCCAGATGTCAGATACGTACTTTCAAGAGGACAAACAGAAAGAAGAAAAACTGAAAGCAAGGCTTGAGAATGGGAGATGTACTAAATACCCTGGAAACAGGTTTCGGCAGGTTGATTATGCAGTCCTGTGTTTGGGACTCCTCTCTGAAATATCCTTCTCTAACTTCTTTGCATATACTCTGTCATGTTTTAATTCTTCCCACATCTCAACAACTGCCTCTGTGCTTGGAAAGACAACTGCTACAGAATATGCACCAGGGACAGACAAATGCAAAGCTCTTCCTGTAGTATTTACAGCTTTTTATCTACCTTTCACCCTCATTGACAGTGAAGAGACAAAAAACACCTGACAGAGCCAGACAAGTTTCCCCTCACAAGTGAGACAAAGCTATATGGTCCCCTTCTGCTGCGCTGCGACGCCATCCACTGCTGAGCAGGAGGCTGTCTTCAACATCGTGGATAGCTGGTTCAGACACCACATGCTCAAAGCAGACCGAAACTGATTTCTGACCTCCTCTGCCTAAGACAACACACAAGGCCCTTAAAATCTGCCTTTTTTCTTTGTGTATGACATGATTAAAACACAATTTTCCACCACTAATCACCACAAATTTCTTCACGATAGAGGCTAGATAACCACAAAATCAGCTGTGAGATATTTGTATATCCTATCTTCTGCGAAAGTATCAACAGTTATTGGAGCAGGATAAATGTGAGTGGACCTAGTATTACCATCTCAAGTGTTTTGTGGCATTTCACAGTGTTAGTTTTAACTGATCTGCATATTTTCTGCCCACAAGGGCAACCTTAGTGATATGTAACCTGTCCAAACCTTCCCATCAATTTGCCTGGAAGCTACCTTGCGCTACCAGCCCGTGTGCTGGGTGCATATGCGCAGTGAGATGGGCTGGCTACTTTAAATCACCTTACATGTGCTGAAAGACGGGAACCCACTGAGTATGTTCTTGTGTGAGTCTGGGGCTCTGAGCTCCTGTGTTAGCTCTAGCGCATGCTCCAAAACACCTGCTTGCACCAGGACTTCCAAAGAACAAATGATGGCTCTTCCTAAGCTGTTCCACATACATCAGACAGAAACTTAGTTAGTTTACTTATGTTTTGCAAACCTGCGTATTAATTTAGCAGTGCATAGTTTCACCTTGCTGTTCAAGTCCCATCACCATCCACTTTCACAGAATTCCATCTTTCTCACTACCAAAACTGTTTTCAGCATTTTGCTGTGGCAGAAACTTTTCTGGAAGTTATGCTGAAATCTCTCTCTTTTTTTTTTTTAACATGTAAGTATTTTTACAATGAAAACCATCACTTCTCCTAGGTCTAATGCAGATTTTAAACTCTGTTTTATCTTGAACCTGATCCTCAAGTGCTTAGTGCCTCCTGAAATGTGCTGCAATGTGCCTGAACTGTAACTGACACCAAATAGAGTCAAAAGGGCAGAAACTTTGCACTTTGGACATCAACTGCTAAACTTTGAAAAATACTGAATTGTTCCTTTTGCAAGAGAAAAAAGATGCTCACAACTGACTGAAAATGTTCTTCTCTCCAGCCTCACACAGCTCTTCATAGCCCTTCATCCCTCTTCTGATATTGTCTAAAAAGGAACAGGAAGGATGCCTCATTCAGGTACCTCTTCATGCCATTTTACTAACTAGCCTCTAGGTAGCTCAGATTAGGCAGAATTCCCATTTGGGTCAGTGGGATTGTTCCTCGAGAAAGGAATATAAAAATGAACCCAATGACAGCAATCTTTTGAGTCTGATGGTGTATACTGTGAAGTATTGGAGGGTTTTTTTAGAGAGGAGGGGAAGGAATTCTTTTTAAAAGTGGCCTAACATACTGTTCTTTAACACTGGAAACATGTCCCTCTGGGCACCATAAGGTAGCAAGACTTCTACCCTCTTTGGTCAGTGGGTGTGAGTTGACATACATATATATATACATATAAATATATAAATGTAAATGTAGATTACCATTTGAGAGGTTATTGAGAAGTTCATGTCTATATTGCCTTTGGTTTGGGGAATATGGGTCCTGAGTAACATGCTTACTTCATTGCCTCTCTGGTTAATGTAATTTTACTGAGAAAATATGAATGTATAGGCTTCTGTTTGGTTTTGGGTTTTGTGTTTTTTGTGGTTTTATTTTTAATTATTGTTTAGCAATTTAATCTATGAATGTGCTTGGACTTTTTTGTATATATAATAAAAAAACCCTAAAACATGAAAAGGACATGATTTAAGATTCTTTCCTTTGTTTGCACCTGCCATGTGTGAGAAACTTCCAAGCTTAGAAGAGGACAGGGAAACCAAGTTATGAAATAAAATTAATCCGTTTCCCATTGCTGTTGTGCTTTTTTTAGATTTCTGTATCATTTTAAGTCTCTTATTTTTCCCATGCATTTTGCAGATTGATTTTTTTTTTCTGCACACCTGTTCATTTTTTTCCTTTGAGATATCTCTCTCTCTCTCTCTTAGCAGCTGGCATTGGCATACCTTCTTTACACAGATTTTAAAAGCAGCAATATTTGAATGAGATGTTGGCTAACTTGGAATTCTTCTCCTTGCCAAACGGGTGCACCAAATAGAGATATTTTTAAATTTTAATGAATTTCTGAAGGGGCATGGCAGCCAGGGCCCGTCCCACCCCCCAGGAGCCGGGGGCACCGGGGCGGCCCCAGCCCCGGGCATCGGGCACCGCCATGGGGACGGGACAGGCCGAGGCCGGGCTGGGGCCTGCGTGTAGGCCCGGCTCGGAGGGGCCCATGGCCGGGCAGGGCAGGGCTGTGGGGAGCCGGAGTGTTGCTGGGGCAGGGGCTGACGGCCCCTGACATGGGGTCCTGGGCCCGGGGCAGGGTGGGGGGAGCCCCGGGGGGCTGGCGGGGACAGTCAGCGTTGGTAGCGCCTTGATGAACATTCCCTAGACTGACTGTGCTCCATTTTGGGTTCAGCATCTGTTTGGCTACATCTATGCTGATACATGAGAGGGTCAGAGATCATCCTAAAGTCACTCGATCGTTTTTTGCTGGTTTTTTTTCAGTTTAAAGTGTTTAAAATAACATGAGGTCCACATTGATACCCACCAGAGTGGTGTTTCTCTAAGGAGATGCTTAGTGTATACGCTACATACCCAAAGGTGTGCATGATAGCATGAATGTCTGAGGGTGAAATTCAGCGTTGGTAAGTGTGAAGTCATGCACATGGGGAAATCCAGTCATAGCTTTGTGTCAAAATGATGTTGCTCAGCAGTAAGCACTATGAATCATAGTACATAATTCCATGCATCAACTCAGCATTGTAGAAATCCACACTTTGTTTACTTTGTGCACTTCTGGTCTCTTCATCACAGATAGGATACACAAGAGCAGGAAAAGGTCAAGAGAAGGGCATGTGGGATGATCTACGGTATGAATTTAAAACCTTAAGAGTTCAATAGTTTAGGACTCTTCAGCTTAGAAAAGAGACAAAGTAAAGTAGGTAGGAAAGAGGTCTACAAAATCCTCAATGGAGTGCAGAAGCTGATTGGGATGAGTTTCACTGCCTTTGCCCAGGCAAGAACTGGGGAATAACATATTAAGCTAATGAGATCCAGACTCAAAACCAGGAAAAGTTAGTATCTCTTCTCATAACACATAGTATAATTGGGGAACACCTTGCCAAGGATGTTGTGGATGCACATAGCACATGGGTCCACAGAGAGACTGAAAAAGCACTTGGAAAAAGAAATCCATTGTAGGTTACTAAATAGGCAAAGCGCAACAGACTCAGGAAAACCCCTAAGATTAAAATTGTCAGAGCTTGGAGGCGTATTAAGGGGAAGTGACTTTATGTGATTGCCCTGTTCTTCCTTTTCTTTAAATGCCAGTGCTTGAGGCAGGACACCGTAAGCTAGGCAGCCCCTTGCCCACTTGAGCCAGTCTCACGCTCTCACATGAGGCCTGCCAGAGCTGCCCTGGAGCCCACCCTCTCCCACCCTGCCGGCTGGGGTGCTGCCAGTGGGGATCCAGTGGGGAGCTTTGCCTGCTGCTGTCCCAGAAGAGGCTACCCCAGAGTCAGGGGGGAGCTGAGGGGACCTTGGGGGGAGCCTCGGGCACAAGCTTGGCCCTCTGTTATGTAGCCCTGTTGACAAGTCACAGAATCACAGGGTGGTTGAGGTTGGAAGAGACCTCTGGAGGTCACCTTGGCTGACCCCCCCCTCATCAAGCAGTCCCTCACGTTCAGGTAAAGATGAACTCGTGTATCGCCGCCCTTCAACAAACCCCTCTGGCTGCTGGTAACAGTTAACCCATTTTGCTTCGCAGCATATCATTAATTCCATTTCTAACATCTTTTCTCACCTCTGTTCTCATTTTTTCCAACACCCTACCCTCTTGAAGGCTGCTGCCGTTGGAGCTGACTAGCAGGAGACCTCATTGTCCTCTTGAAGCAGGGCCACTCGCGGTTGCTGGCTCTCTTTCAACTTCTCACACAGCAGCCTGGTCTACTCTTAAAAGCTGTCATCACTGCATTACTGAAGAGTATGATTCCCTGGCCTGAACTGTCTCAAACACACTGGCAAATACACTCCAGTGCTTCCCTTTCCTGAAAGAGCATGTAACAAAGTCTTTTTTAATGACCTGACAAGTTCCTCTAGAGAAGCTGATTTAAGATATTCGGACAGTATCTTGTCCTGGCAAAATCCATTAGGAGAATCAGTTTTATTGGCAAAACTTTTAGATGCATCTAAAGCTGTAGTTCTTTTAAGTGCTCAAAATAAAAATTTTTATATAAAATGACTCTCACCAGAATGATTAGGATATAAGCCTTGGGTATTGTACTTAGTAATTAAATCCATCCTGGAAAAAAGAGGGACTCATTATTAGAATAAATCTTGTACTGTCTTTCCTCATTTATGCTGCAGTTCATAGTCTTAAAAGGAGTCACTGAGAACAAAATTTCAATCATACTATTCATCTTGATATATTTGGATTACTTTGATTCTGGATTAAATTTTTGCAAGTAAGTGTTCTCTTGTCAAATCTATAAAGTGTAATTATGGAGCGCATAATAGAATAGAGCATAATGCTTAGTTGAAATATCTTTTTTAAAGCTTTGGTTTTTATTTGACAAAAAGACCCTGCCTGTCTGAAGTCTGGACTCCTACTGAACTCCTTGTCTTTCACTACTTGGTTGCAAGTCTTATGACTTCTAGTATTTTTCCTTAAAGTCTAAACAGCTGGAGTATGTTATCAAATGAGGAGACTCTCAGGCCTCTTTAATTATAAAGCAAGAAGTTCAGAGCTGCCAGGCAGAATACCTTTCTAGCTTTTAGCATAAATAAATACCTCAAACGCCTGCTTGACTGTCTTGACTCATGCTGATGTCCTGCAGACAGTCTTTTTCTTTTCCTTCTGCAGAAATTTTCAGCACTGGGACACTGATGGTTCTCCTTCCCCAGTTTCCACACCACTGCCCACATGACGCGGCTCTGGCATGCCACAATTACTCAGATGCAGAAAGTAATGTGCGCGTGTTGTCCTGCTGGTAGCTACCTAGGCTAATTGTCCTTTGAAGCTTTTCTCAATATCTTCCACACCCTTAACTGCTGTTGTTGGATACAGTGAGGTACAAGAAAAATGTGGAAGAGTTTAGTTGAGTGCCTTAAATCTGAGGAAATGTAAAGGTTTGGCTCCTCTGCTTAGCCAGGCTTTTCAAAGAAGAAAGGACAACAGACTTAAGGGAGGTATAAACAGATTCAAGCTAGAGATGGGAGAGGGTTGAAGAAGCAACCTCTGTGGCAGCTGTGGGGAGAAATACAGTAAGTGAGAGTTTGGAGAAAGATCCAGAAAGTTAGTCTCTGCACGAGGCCATCTGCAGTTAGAGAGTGTCTGTAAATAGTTTTCTTCATAAACACCCAGTTTCATTTTAGAAACACAGAGCCTTTTCAGCGTGAAAGCTGGAAGCAGCAGCAAATCTCCAGATCTCTGCTGTAAGGAAAGGAATGCGATTAACAGACAAATAAACCACTACCTAGATACAGAGCAAACATCTCACAGAGGGACTTAGATCTCTGGAAATGTGGTCTTGCACAAAAGGTGCAACTTATCTGATCAAAAGTAGATATTAAGTGTTGCTCTAGGCAACTTATTGCTTGGCAACATTCATGTTGACTGTCTCCTCTGTTTCCAAAACCTACATGATAGCTGCTTTGGCTATTGGTTGCATTCAGACATCCAGATGTTGGTAGATGTCTGTGTTACCATGGACCCACACCACAAAAGCAATGTTGGTATCCTGGGACTGTTACCACCTTCTTCTTGACAGCTGTCTTCAGATTTTGCCATCTTAATGCTTGTAACAGCAGTTTGTTCATCTAACGGAAAGCCATGTAGGCTCATGACCTGGGAAATAATATTCCTGGGGACCTCAGAAAACAGATAGGCTGCAGGTCTTTCTCACCTCTCCAAACTCCTATGGCTTCAGAAAATAAAGGAAAACATGTAAGTTAAATGGCTGGAGGCCTCTTCCCATCATTTACCTCTACAAAGAGTCTGTCCACCTTCTCAATTAGAAACTCTCTATGTAGGTGCAATGGCTTTTTCTCATTCAAAAAGTTTCAGCTGTGCAACACTGATGGTTTGGTGTCCCCAGCTCCTCATTATTGTCCACAGGCTGACATTTTTCCTTTCCCTATTTCACCTTGCATTCCATAGTATATGCAGAATGCATCAGTATCTCACCCCATTCTGATGAATAATGCAAACTACTCTGTACACTTTCACCTAAAATGTCCATATATTTGAGCTTTTTTAACAAGGCAAGTGTTCCCACATATTGCTGCTAAAAGTAAACTTTGAAAGGAGTACAAAAATAAGACAAAATACAACAGATAGCTTTTCTTCAATTGATAAATCTGATCAGACTGAGACGGTAGAAAACAAAAATAAAGCCTTTAGTCTGATGGTATTGAAGTTTTTATTTTCATATTCAACGAAGGTATTTGGGTCACAGGGTGGAATTATTCCTGTTCTTACAACCATGCAAATTTGCTGGATGGGCCTTAAGCTCTGTTACAAACATATCTTAGCACCTGTTAATGTGTTTATGATTCTTTATAGCTCCAATGTCAATGCAGCTCTTTCAAGATATTGCTAGACCTACTGACATTAACTTTGATTGTCCCTATATGTACACAGATGCATGCATACCCAGTTATATTAAGTAATCCTTATACTTAAAACTAGGACTCCGAATGTCTGTGGTGCGTCGTCTTTAGTCCTTAAAAGTTACAGTGCTCTATAGCTACTTGAAAGTTGAAGCCTGCGAGCAAATACGTAGAAAAATTATGGGATGCACTGCCCTCTTGTGGAGATTTAAATAATGAACAGAAGAGCTCCACTGATGTTCTTGACCTTGGAGCGGCGGAAGTCATTCTCTGGAAGAGCTGGGGTCCCAGCTGAGCCAAAAAACCTTATCTTCTCTGCTCTCATCTTCATTTTCTCTAACTTTATACCGTTGTGTCTGCACTAATCATTATACTGTACAAGTAGAAGGAAGACTTGTTTTTCATACTTAGGCAAATATTATTTGTATCTTACATTATATACGTGTACACGTGTTTTATATAAATACACACACGTACATAGCATGTGCGTGTTGTGTGGATAATATACACATTATGTAAATACACACACATTTTTTGAAGATATTTTATGAACTTGTTTATGTGTTTTTCAAATATAAACAATTCAGGAACAGTGGTCTGTATAGTCCGATAACACTATTTTTCTCTATAGATTATGTAAGTGTTAACAGGAGTGAGACCAGGGCAATGCTGAGATTAGAGGTGGAACTACCTGTGCAGCACAAGCCAGCCATGTGACTTTGATAGAGGCTCGCGGATTCGATATAATCCACTGCCCCTCAAAAACACAAACACCCAGATAACTAGTGGTGTTGTCAGCAAACACTTACCCTCCTGTCCCAGTCATTACAGGGTTATTAAGCACTGACAGGTCTTCTCTTCTGAGGCTGATTGTTGGCAAGCTGCAGATTGGAAGTTGCTTTCAGCAGGAGACACTGGGCTGTGGCAACAGCTGAGAAAGACAGCAATGGAACCATATGTAACTGTGATGCTGCTTCTGTATCATGTAAATTAGGATGTGCTTGCAGCACATTTCATCCCAGAAAGGGCTATAGCACACATTTGATATCAGGTGGAAACTAGCAGGAAGGAAGAATTCCTTTCTTTTTTCTGCCCTCTGTTGCTGCTGTGGACCTGGCAGCTCATCCTTTTGGACAATGCTGGGACAAAAACCTGTCATTCTGTGCTCCTCTCACTAGGACTTAGTTGTGTTCACAGTGAGATTTTTTTTTTTCAAGGCTCTAGGCTTCTCCACCTTGCAATACCTTCTCTGTGGCAGAGGCCAAAAGCAAATCCCTGACATCCCTTCTTTAATTATTCTTGGAAGGAAACTCTTTGCACTAATTAAATATGCTGGCCAAGGATGCTTCACCGGGGCTTGGATAATGATTTCTCTGTTGCTAAAAGATGTTTTGTGAATGGCCACGTTCTCCTCCCGGGCCTTGCTACATCCATGTTTAATGTAGCTGCTTCTCCTTGTGCCATGAGATGGACATGGATGGAGCTGCCCGAGAGGCAGGCTGATATTCCTCTGGTACTAGATAAACTGCACTCCCTCAGCAGTTGTGAATTTTCCTTACAGGCAAGGTATAATTTCATTTGATAGCTATGTGGGATAAACATCTTCAAATTAAGTATATGTAAAAACATTTACAGCGACTTTACATACGATGCAGCCCACATATTTAACTTAAAACGACTTCCTGTGGTTTCCCCAAATACCTCTATACGGTTGTAAGACCGCTCTACTACACATAGAAAGGAAATTCTGGGAAGTGATCATGCAGACACACTGAGCTATCGCAGGCCTTCCAAGTTGGGTAGAAGGGGAGGAAGGAGCATTTAGATCTGAGCTGAAGAAAACTGAATTGATAGGAGTTCTTAAAAATGGGCTATGAGAACACAGAGCTAAACAACAAGACTGGTGAAAGAAATCTAGGGTACCCACTCTGAAAGCACTCCCTGAGTCTGGAAAAATGGTTCTTGAAAGTCTTATTTTCCAGAAAAACTTCAGCAGTACTGTGCAAGAAGCAATGACAAAATAATTTGAGAGCCAACATGTACCTCTGTTTTATACACCTTGAAATTTATTAAAACATCTGGAATACCCCTTTATAACCCACAATCTAGTTGAACATGTAAAGCAATCTTAAAAGGTCAAGGAGATAGAGCGTTACATGAAGCAGGTAACTCTTTGCTCAAAAGACTGCTAGTGAAATACCAGTTGTACATAAAAGAGAAAAATAAAACATAGCACAGGTAATGTTAAATGAGACAATGATGTTTTTAAACATCATTTTAAACAGGGTTCCTGATGATCAGCTGGTGAAATAGAATCCATGTGTAAACCACTAATGCTCTTTTCCCTATAGTAATAAAACCAAGAGATATTAATTACTTCATGAACTGTGCAGACACGTTGGACTATGGCAAGGGTTTCAATGGCAGAAAGAGGCGCCTTGAAAAATGTAAGTCTGAGCTCTTGGAATTAATGACATCATCCTAGAAAAGCCAAGCTGTCTTGTGAAAAGTGAAACGTTCATTCCTTTCATAGCAATGTCACTGGAATTCACTAATTTCTTTGCAATGGAAATGCATTGTTCCCCGAAGAATTTGATCTTGCGCTTGCACAGGTGACTCAGCCAAATAGTACATGCAGGTTGAAATACATACACTCATTGTGATATACATAAAAGTAGGCACAAGAATTTGATTATCATAGTGTTCTTTACAAGTTTGAAGGCATTACTGTGATGGCCATAGCATAATTACATAGGCAGAAAAGCAGAGAAGTCCAGAACGAAAATATTGAGGAAAGATCTCTGCAGTTCAGAGCTGTAACTGCTATTTTGCTTTTGTTCAAAATACCTCGGATATTTGAAAAAGTCAACAGTTTCACAACCAACCTTGGACAAGCTAATCTTTGACTAGCACAGTCAGCCAAGACAGAAACTTTTCTGATAACTGCTGGTGTCATTGATCTTCACCTCGGTCAGCTTGCTGCAGCCTCACACTTGTTCTGTCTGACTCTTGCAAGGCTGCTATGGAGCAGTTAATAATGATTACTAGTCAAACCTCTCCTGACTGTGGTAGCTTATGTGATGTGGTTTAGCTTTTCTCATAGGGTTCTTTGGATTGGCATTTAGACCAGCATAAATAAGATAAAGGAAAATGAAAACATGTATTTCAACAGCTTCATGGCTTTGTCTTTTAAATAAACTGAATCACTCTTTGTCACGTAAGTTTATCAGAATAACAGATTTAGTAATTACCACTCCTTAAAAATAATAATCAAAAAGCCACATCTCATTTTCTTCACATAAAGAATACTTTTAGTGACCTCCATTTTTGGACATTGTCTGAAATTTCATGGAAAAAAATCTATAGAAATACCACATATTTCTTCTATTTATTTATTTATTTTACCTTGAAGAAGTCTGTTGTGCAAATCAGAGGAGTAGTATACAAGCAGAATTCAGCCAAGGGAGGTAAGTCATGCTTGTCTTACTCTGAAGTTAATGGGACGCCACATGTAAGAAGGCTCTACAGATGACTAGAGACAGATCTGTGTTCCGTTATTGTCTGTCAAAACAAGCTGGCTGGAACAGAAGGTTTCTTTCTTGTCAGATCTGCTCTTCATACATATACACACATTGGGTTGGAGTCACAACTTCATTGCTTTGTTTCTATGCCAGTGAAACTATACTGGAAGACTGAATAAAATGAGACTAAGAAGAAAATCAGGCCCGTTGGTTTGAGATGGAAAACTCTGCATTATCATCTTACTCCTCTGGAGTATCTGAATTTAGTTTATCAAGCTTGCTTACATCCCACACAAAGCAAGGCATGGTATAGAAAGATGACTCTGGGTAAGAAGTGTGTCCCAAATTCTAGGAGCATCCATACAATTGCAGTTTACTTTTCTTTGGTTGGTATTGCAGTCATGTTGAAGATGTACATGTATCAGGATTTACAACTGTGTCAAACTTGCAGGCATTAGAGGTAGGGATGCAATATTCTTCCAAGAGGAATAACTCCGTGTCTTTGTCTTATGTGTGCCAGGAAACATATGTTTCTGTTGGTTGTCCTTTTATTCAGTCAAAAATTATATTAGTATCATATGAGAGATACTCTGGTTTCCATTTCTGTAGTATCTTTCAAACCTCCTTGTTTGCCAGGAGCAGTGTCAGTGCACAGCCCTGAAAAAAGAGCAGTGAATTTGTTCTGACAAGCTCTATGACAAGCACAGACTCCTCCTCGCTCTGTTTCACACAGGCCCTTTTTTCCTAGTTGGCTCTCCAGCTATCCCAGAACTATTTTCAGCAGTATGGATTTGCAGAGGACAGCTGTCTACATTCACAGTAGTATTTTATCTAAGCATTTTATTTCCATTTTCAATTCAGTATAATTTCCCTAGGTTCTTAGTATTTTTTAATTATTTGAGCAAAAATGTCTTCAAATTCTCAATTCTGCTCTCAGGTCACTGAAACCCATAAAAAAATCTAGCTTCAAAACTTAAATTCTGATACTTAGGATGGTGTAAAACCTGTTAGGTTATGGTGCCAAAAGGCTGATTGATCCCTGTGCACTGACAGAAGCAGGAGGCTCAGGGGTGGGGAGAGCCCCCGGAGCCCCACAGGGGCAACAGAGCCCCTTCCCCAGCCCTTCCTGGTGCCACCAGAGCCCTCTCCAAGCTCTCCTCCTGGAGGGGTCCACACTGCAGATAAGTAGGTGTCTGTGTGTGTCTATTTTCCACTAACAGACCTTCATCCTGATCAGCCAGCGAGGGGAACAGCAAGAGACCTTCGGCACCGTTTGTGTCTGCGTGAGCGCTGAGCGTGCCTGCCCGTGTTGCTCGCCATGTGTCCACATACGCGTGTTGCACCGTGTGTGCACACGTGCCGTTGCATCGTGCCTGCTGGCAATACACGCTCGGCCCCACTGCGGGCAGCACCTGGGGGCACGGAGCTGCGTCAGGCTGCCCTCGATGGGGCTGCCAGGTTCGGCAACCCCTAACACAACCCACCCGACATGCGGTCCGCGAGATAGATGTCCGGAGAGCCGACTGTTCAATGCAAACTGCTATTTTAATGACTGGATATATCTTTCAATGCGAGAGCACCTATTTCACTTTCTTCCTAGCCAACTGAGAGAACACATAGCGTGACACTAGTTGCAAGTTATTGGGAATAAATTTGAGGTTTTATGTTGAACTTTTTCTACTTGCTTAGAAGGCCAATATCTAGGATTTGCATCAAGTCAGGTGACGGTAACAGCTCCTTCTGACCGAAAACCAGAGACTGATACGGCCTCTTTTCCAAATATTTCATTCAAGAACGACTGGCGCAGGGCAGGCGCGGTGTTAAACGTGGCTCCCAGCACGGACACCTGCCGGCGGTGCCCAGTCCCCCTCATTCAAGCCCGCCCTCAGGCTGATTTCTGGTACAGCTGCACCTCCCCAGACGCCAGCCGAGGCCCGCTCCTCACCCGCCGGGCCCGTTAGCGGCGGAGGCCCGCTCCCGCCAGGCCGCCTGGGCCCACAGGCCGAGGCGAGGCCCCAGGGCCCGGCCTACCGAACCCGAACCCGAACCCGCTCCCCTCCCCGGCCCCCAGCACTTCCCGCCCGCCTCAGCCCCGCGGGGCCTCCGCGGCTCGCTGGGACGGGCCCGGCCCGGCTCCGCCCCGCGGCCCCGGCGCCCTATAAGGCCGCCGCCACCGCCGGGCCGCCCCCGATCTGCGCCGGAGCGGGAGGCCGAGGGCCATGGTGTTGAACCCGGTGCTGGGGAAGCTGGTCAGCAAGAGGGTGGTGCTGGCCAGCGCCTCGCCGCGCCGGCAGGAGATCCTCACCAACGTGGTGAGTGCGGGCGGGCCGCTCGCCTCGCCTCGCCCGGGCAAGGGGGAGAAGGGCCGGCGGCGGGCAGGGGCCGCCAAGCGCCGGGCCGGGCCCTGCGGGTTCCCGCCGCCTCCCGCCCGTCCGCTCCCCGGGGGCGGGTGGCAGAGGGCGGGCAGAAGCCCCGCACGGGCCTCCGGCAGCGGCCCGGCTCGCTGCGCTTGCGGGCGATGGCGGCAGCGGCCTGCGGGGCCGGGGCCGTTCGGAGCTTCCCGCCCGGCTGCGGCCGCGTTTCTGCCCCCCAGCCCGAGCTGCACGGCGGCTTACCTAGGAGTAGTATTTTTATTTTTTTTTTTTCTGATCCCAGCGCTTCTTGGGTCAGGTTTCCTCTGTAAGCAAGTACGCGTGCGCCGGTTTTGTGTATGATTAATACGAGAGTGGATTAAAGTATTCTGCTGACAGGGAGGTGGCGTGATCACACGACTTAGGCTGAAAAATGCCGGCATGGTTACTTCTGGCACGTTACAGAAACGTTTGGACGGTCTTACCATGGAGTGAAGTAATTGAAAATGTACTTCCATTGCCCTTACTCCAGATACTTGCTACCAAAACTTATGAAAATTTGTACTTGGGCTTCTGAAACGTCTGAAAACTTGATGGGATTACTGTTATGAGTGGGGAGGGGCAGGGGGAATAGGGTAGCTGTCTCCTTTCTGTAAAGCACTTGTGGAGTGCAAAGGGAGCTGTAACCCATCGTTCAGACCGCTCAGCCCCTGTGGAGGAACATGTTGACCGCACTGGGCAGGCTGCAGGAGGCTTTTGAATGGCACTTGAGTATCAGAATGCATCTAATTTAGATTGCTGAGTGGGACTGTTCTTCGTGGGAGATGCTGAACTTAAATGGGAAAAAGTATATTCTCTTCAAAATGGAGAGATGGGAGAAGCACCAAGGTTCAAGCATGCACTAAGTTATTAGGAACATAATGTGTCTGCTGGGTGTAGTAGCTTTACAGGTATAACCTGCAGGCAAGAAGTAGGAAAAATACGTTTTTTTGATAAAACCATACAGCAAGTGCCTCTTCTTGTTTTCTGTTTATCACATGTATAATGACTCATAAAGTGTGGGTAGTAAAGCCATGTAAGAATGTGTACTACATAGTAAAGTACTGTGGATGAATTCAATAAGAAAGAAACCAGTAGTAGAATAGTCTGTTTATGAAGTGCATAAGTTTTATACTGTTAGATTTTTATAGGAGTAAATGGTGAAATTACTAATGCGACTAGGTTCTAATAAGTAATAAGGGTAAAATCAAGTAAGCACACCAGTTTAAGAGTTCTTTCTCATTGTTTGTTTTGTTTGGACTGCTTGCACATGATATGTATAGACCAAACACTGTAATGGAAGCACTGGTTTTAACCCTATGCATTTGGGAGGGAGGGGTGTTAAAGTGGAAAGAGCAAAAATCAAAATTTGTCGCTTGCTTAATATGTCTTGGGAGCAACCTTTAATAACAAGATCAGATTGACTGCATTGCTTTCCTTTGTTACAGGGCCTGCGGTTTGAGGTGGTTCCATCCTGGTTTAAGGAGACACTTGAAAAGTCATCTTTCGCAGCCCCTTATGAGTATGCTGTGGAAACAGCAAAACAGAAAGCTCTTGAAGTAGCAAACAGAATGCATGTAGTAAGTTACCAGCTATTTCAGCAATGAGATTTTTGTCTTTAAGTGGTGCGTGTTACTGTGACTTAATTTGCTTGTACTTCCTAGGTGCTCTCGTGAGTGCATTTTCCTCACTGAAGGCAAATGGATGTTTTTCTGTCCTTTGTGAAAGATAGTTTCCTGAAATTAATTTACCTAATCAAAAGAAGGTCTTGTGCCTGCAGTTCGGGCTTTCCACAAACAGAAGTGACTTGCATCTCTTATCAGCAGCACACCTACTGTTGCTTGGGTTATATACTTGGTAGTTCCTTCCAACAGTCAGGGGTGTGGCTGGACAGTTGTTAATTCTGGGTATTTGTTGACTGTGGAGGCAGACTCTGGAAAAACACACTGATGTGAATCCAGTGCTTTGTTGTAGCTTTCATTGAGCAGTCGTAACAGGAGAACAGCTCAGAATTTGTGAGTATAGAGGTGCTAGAGGAAAGCAGAAGACAAATCTGTTTTAAAGCATTCTGGACAAAGAAACAGGCAATTTCATTTTAACAAGGGAGAAGCTGATGTGATTTCAGGTTCAGTAGTCAGGGCATCCATTTTGTATTCTAAATATTGCCAAAACCAGTGATACAACTTAAACTATCAGTGGCATATTTGACTTCTGCCCTTGGCTGTGATCACTGTGTGTGAGCACATAAGGCTGTTCTCTGCCAGAACCTATTTTGAAGTCTAGCTGATTATATCCCACAAAAGGTACCATAATTTCTTAATAATGCAGCTCTGAAAGAGAGGAGTGTGTTTGAACCTATACTGATGGCAGAAAAGGAATGTTGAACACTTTAAACCAACAATGTTGCCAGATATCACTGTTCTTCAAAGCAAATATTGCATGATCTCCAGTGTAAATCGTTATCCAGGTTTCCGTCAACTTTTTCAGAGAATGGTACAACATTAGGACAGTTGATTTTAAACCCAACTTCACTAAGTGACTTACACTGGGCTTTCATTGCAAAACACTATGCAGGTGATAATGCTAGTTCAGTGGAGTTCAGAATGCTGCTTCATACAGCAATTTTGTTAATGATGTCTGGAACTAGTTCTCCTATCTAAAGCGCATCAACAGCCTTTCTGTAGAAGAATTACCTCCCTACCAACTTTTTAATATAATGATCACAGTTACAGACACGCTTCCTGTCTTGCTGTGTTAAATACCTATGTATCTTGTAACATGCAAGTAAATCAAAACTCAGCTATAAGGACCGATTACAGTTTAAAGCCAAGAAAAGGCTACAAGGAATCTATATACCCCTATCTCTCAGTTCCCCAAAATGGATGGTATGTGTTGCCTTATGAGATTGATAAGCAAAGTGTTAAAAGTTTGTTTTTCAGCAAAACTTGGCTTGGAAAAATGATCCTAGAGGGCTGTACTCCCTGGCTTCCATACACTGGGCACTTTAAAGGAATTCTGTCTGCCACCTTGAAGACTTTTGAGAATGCAGTTAGTTCTTTCCTGGATGCATTTGTTTATCAGTGACATATTTGAGCAGAATTGACCTCAGAATGGTCTGCTCAAGCCTCCTCACTTTTATGGCGATATAAATGTTTTGTAAACAGTGCAAAAGGGGAAACATTGTCTTGTTTTCAGGTCAGTGTAGAGCCCTACCTGTAAACCACTGAACTTAGTTTTCTTACCTTAAGTTTTAAAAATTTTTTTCTTTCTACCTCTTTTGAGAAATATCTTCTTTCTTTATGCCTTTGCAGAAACACCTGAGAACACCTGATGTTGTCATAGGAGCAGACACTATTGTGGTAAGAAGTCTTCTGTGGTTTAGCATTGTTTTAATTTATGACAAATGTAGAAAATACTTGTATCTTTAGGGTTAAAGTTTGAAAGCTGTCTTCACTGAGAAGTTACACCCACAGTATGATCTGTCTTTAGGGTTTTGTGGGTGTGGGTTTTAGGGGTTTTTTCCCAACAAGGCAATTTTTGGTATCTTGAGTGTTGGAAGCCTTGCTGCTAGTTTTGTGGAGACACTAGTGTTGCATAAGTATTGCCTTGGATCCTCTAGTATGTAATGGAAATTCTGTTCTCAGGCAACTGTTGACTGTCAAGAAGTCCAGATCATGTGAACTGTTCAATATTGTGCCTTTTAGTGGGCATCACTTCATACCTGTCATCTCCACAGAGACAGTGAATGGTTAAGGACAGAAGAAGGTGAATTACCCTTTTGTTTGAGTGCTGCAGCCACTGGAGGGTAGAGTGTTCCACTCATTATGTGCTTGACACTAAATTACCTGTTCTACCAAAGTATCTATGCTTCTTCCTTTATTCAGTAGACTCGTGTTTGAAGCCCTGGCTGAAATCATGGCTTAAATGTAATTTCTGACCTCAGTTTCTCAAGAGGAAGAAAAAACAGCATACTCACTCTGTCTTTCTGTTTTAGACTGTGGATGAGCAGATCCTGGAGAAACCAGTTGATAAGCAGGATGCATATAGGATGCTGTCAAGGTCTGTAGTTTTAAGATTCCAAATGTGTATATTAAGCTGTTTTAAAAGGAGCTGTACAGATTCCTTGATGTATATGAAGAATTCAGTAGACAGAAATTTTTCAATCATTTTTAAATAGCGTAAGCCAGTTCTGCCACTGAAGAAGTTAGACCTGCTTTTACGTTAACCAGAGCTGCTTGGTTTTGCCCCTTCACCTTAAGAAGCTGAGAGATTTAATGAACCATTTTTTTTTCTCACTTGGGTTAGTTTTCAGAATCAATTATTACAAGGCTGTATCTATGCTTCAGCTGATACAGGATGGGGAGATACAGAGAGAAATCATGATGGGAAGGAGGATAGAACCATCATAGAAGTGGTTTGAGGCTTGACATTTAATGGATAAATATTCCCTGTACAAAACAGTGCATGGTGATATGCGTTCATGGACAATTGCTTTAAATTCTATAGTTTAACTGAGGAAGAAAAACCTACTTCCATCAGAGTTCTCCATGGATAGTGGCCTGGTTTTGAGGCTTCTGTTTTTTTCCTAAAGGATACTTTTCCCTACAAGCATAATGTTGTTTTATAGCACTCTCTTTTTTTAAGAAACAACAACTAAATAACTTAGTCACCTCCTTTCTGAAGGATCACATGTGATGAATCCTCTAGTCATCCTTCTGTTTTATGGGGGAAATACAGAAAAGGTGCACTACTTGTTTCACTGGTTTACATTGTAATTCAGGTGTCTCCTAAAGAGAATACAAGTGGCTTGGTAGTTTTTGGAGTTTTGCTCTGTAAGTCTTTTAGGTTTATTTTTTTTCATTGATGACTTAGGCTGAATTTTTGATCCTTTGTAGCATGTTACTAACTTAAAAGTAGTAATCTTTAAAAAAGAAAAAAAAAAAAAAAAAAGATAGCAGCATATGTTAGTAGGAGATTCCTAAAGTCTGTCTGGCAAGAGATTTCTCACAACTGTTTTTGTTTGAAATCAAGACAAGTTTGGTTAGTTCAAATATAGGTGTTTGGTTGTTTTTTTGTTTTGTTTTGGTTTTTTTACAGTGCTTAGTCTACTTCTAATACATGCAAATATTTTGGCTTTTTTTTTTTTTTTTAAGTTCAGTAGGTCAGTCTCTTTCTTAATCATGGATATGAAATGCACTTAAATTTAGGTTTTTAGAACTCCTCTCAGTTTTGTTCCATATGAACAGAAAAAAATGCAGACAAGATACATATCTGCATATATCCAAGGTGTCAGATTAAAATTTTCACTCACTGTTTCATTTTCCAATTGATCATATGGAATGTTGTGGGGGATAGTAAGAGTGTGAGATGCTTCTGATTGCATCAAATAATAGCCTGGCTAATCTCTAGGAGACTGTTCCTTAATTAGTCTCAAGTTCTTATGCTATTTATTATACTTGCATTGTTTACACATTAGATTAATTTTGAGGGCCTTAGGTTTATTAATCGGCCACAGTGTGGTGCTCTGGAGCCACTCCAAGGGAGAGGACATGGGTCTGGGGTAAGAGGGAATATATAGGCTCTCTTCCTCTACACTCTGCATCTCTTACTCTGGTTTGCCATGGGGTCCCTGGGTGCCAGTCTGGATTAAATGTGTACAGAAGCTCTAGTTGCCTATCACTTGTTCAGTCTAAGTTGCATCACCTAGCTATTTATTGCCAGCTTTCAGTGAAGATGCCTGTAATAGTAGTGTTTATGCTGATTGTTTTTTTTCTTATGCATTTGAAATAGTCACTTCTTATGTACAGTAAATAAGCTAATACCATGGACTACTTTTCCAAATTGTGGATGTTGGTACAAGTGAGATTTTGGAGACTTGAAATGACTGAATCTCTTGATAGTGTTTTTGTTTTGACAATGTCTTTCCACCTATATTGAAATAAAAAAATAAATTAAAATGGTTTTATTTAGGATACATGTCAGAGCTATCATGTGATGTATTAATATAGTGGTCTGTTTCTCAGGCTGTAGTAACATAATCACATAGGACATTTTCGCACATAACGTATTTCATAAAACTGATGCTTAATCCATGTTTCCTCCCTGACAGGTTGAGCGGCAAAGAGCACAGTGTTTTCACAGGAGTGGCTATTATACATTGCAGTAGTAAAGGTACATGTGTCATTTTATTAAAACTCAGTATTTTCATTAAAATTATTCTTATAAGGACTTGTACAAGTGAAGAAATGAGATGGGAATTTTTCATATACAGTCTGAACTGGCTTCCTAGTCAAGATGAGAATTACCTTATCAATATATAAATTAAAAACTCCCCTTCTTACTGTATTAAGTTTTCACACAGGAAGGAAGATGACAAAATACAATAGACTTTAGAAATACTGTCTCTGGAAGCTATGGGACTAATTAAAAGACTGGTGTAAGTTGTGGGAGTATTCTAAATGAAATTCAAGTAAGGCACTACAAACTGTGGGACAGAGCAGAATCTGATCCATGTTAACTTTACTCCTGTGTTCAGTTTATACACTAGCTGATGAATACAAGCAGTTGCTGTATCTGTAGTTACTTCATTTTTCAGTAAATAAGGGAAGCTTTAGAGCCCATTTTTAGGGGATGAGTCAAGTAATGGCTTAATGCCCCAGACTGTTAATGAACTGTAGGAAGCAGTACATCAATGTTCTTTATCAGATAATTTATATAGTAAGCAAGTGGTTTTTATGAGAACTGTACTATTAATATAATTTGAGGAATGTTTAGTTTGGGGGATATCCTCTGGTAATTATGCCAATATTCTTTTAGTGGAACTTTTGCGAGGATCATTTCTCTGAAATTTCACTAGACATAGTCTTTCTGTAGACAAATTATTTAGAGCTTTTAACATTTACTGGAATGATTGCTCTTAACTCTTGTACAGAAATTAAGTCAGTGATCCAGTACCCTTACTAATATGCTAGTGCAGTAGAAAGAGCTGCTGGAAAAGAAATAAAACATGTTATCGACGGGTTCCTGTGAGCAGTCCAGCAGGAATAATAATGTCTTTAAGTGTTTGCTCTAGGAAGAAAGTGGAAGTGCATACAACTGTAGTACTGATGCTGTGACAGCATGTCTCATTTGAAGTTTACAAATTTAATCCACATTGTACTCAGATGAATAAAAATACCGTAAGTCTGCATATTCCCCAAGTGATGCAATCAATGGAAGAGTTTCCTAGAATACATTTTATGTTTTAGTTCATAATTACAATGCTGTTGTTAAGTACCACATATATGTTACAGATGGAATTTTCATCTTGAGCTGATTGGGGTTTTTTATCTATACTGAAAGACGTAGTAATCTATCTTTATGTGCAACAATTTTTTTGTTTCATTTGGGTCATTAAATGTGTTTTCAACACTAACACCATTAGCAGTTGGTTAGTATTCTTCCCTTGGTCTGTACTGCGGATCTTTCTTAGTCCTCCTCAAGAATTTCCACTGCTATCAAAACAGCAGTAACAGGAGATGCTGACCTTGGTACTTATGGAAGACAGTAGAGAGAACTAATCTGTAACGTGCACACTCATTTGTGCGAGGCCATTTCCTTTTGAACACGTTTTGGAAAAGCCTCCGTCTGCAATGATACCGGTTTCACAGTGTACCACATGCAACAGGGTCCATACCCAGGTGTGCAGTACCTTTTTGCACCTCTGGCCTTCTATCAACTGCTTCTAGTTACAGAAGTCTAAAATAATTGTGTTATTTCTTGCGAGATGATAGGAAAATGACACTGATGGTTACTGATGGGACTGCTGGATGTCTGACTCTGCAGTGTAGATGCAGCTGCACATTCACATTCAAGCATTTGTAACAGCTACATTTTTAACTATGATGTGTTGTTAAGAGTTCTTTCACAACAGTCATAAAGTTAGAAGGATGTTTGCAGCCTTTTTTGTACTCAGTGCTGGATGTGTATGCTAGCAGTCCATAAATAGCTCTGCATAAGCATTGTTCATTTAAGAGTGCATCCCACACAGGGAGAGCAACCTGTTAGCTCCAAGACAGGACTGCAGAGGTTGCAAATGCAAGCTTTTACTTTTTTGGGGAAGTTACAAGTCCACTGTCCCTAAAGAGCATTATTTGTCATTTCATACATCTGTGTAGTATCTTTAATTTTTCCCAAGCGAAAACATCAAATGAATATGAAATGAAACTGAGATGTTATGCTCTCTAAACTACAATTTCTAATAAGACCTCTTCCTTTCTGTAGATAATCAGCTAGAGACAGAAGTCACCGATTTCTATGAAGAGACTAAAGTAAAATTTTCTGACCTGTCTGAAGAGCTCTTATGGGAGTACATTCATAGTGGGGAGCCAATGTAAGTAAGACCTTGAAGCTATCACACAGTACTTGAGAATAGGCCTTAGGGTACATTAGTAGCCACCAGCATAAAACATTTTCTCCTGTGTTCTGTGAAATTTTGCTGTGGATATATGATAAATGATAGCATGGGTGATGCAAGGTGGGTATTCTGTTCTTGTCTAGAGCTATCATTCCTCCAGGGAAAGTGAGCTACCTTTTTATTGCCATAAAAAATTTGAAAAGTGAAGGCTGTTGAAATACTCTAGATTAGAGCAAGCACTCATGCAATATACAATTACCTCTCTGTTAACAGAGGCATTCAGGGAGCTTGGATACCTGAGACAATGGATAGTTCTCATTATAAAACAGGTGATTGGAGTGAGTATTGGCTAGTCAGGGTGTTGGAGAACTTTATTGAAAGAAGCTAGAACTTGGTTTATTTAGTTTATCAAAATCACACTGTGCTGATGCAAAAAACACCAATGTAATTTTCACTTATTCTTGTGGCCACCTTATATGTGTTCCTATGCCGTAATTGTCTCCTAGCATGTGTTTTTCCACTGCCTTTGTAATATACTAGTTACTTAAAGATAACATTGATTCCACAGCAGAAATAGGATGAGAACAGACTGCCTAACTACTCCTAAGATGAAGTTGCCTAGATTGCTAAAAAAAAAAAGAAAAAAAGTACTTATTTGGAGACAACAAGGGGAATATTTGTGACTTTACAGAATTTGCCTTTCCTTTGTGTTAGCTGAAGCTTAGTGAAGGCAAATCAGGCCTTAGTTAACACTATGGATTGCTTATCTGGTGGTCTGAGGTGAACTTTTGGCTCTGTAACTTCAATTCTGACTGTGTAAGAGTATCAGTCATGGTGGTTTTAAAACTCATTTGTGCTATAAAACTGTACAGTCATGTTTTACTGGGGGAAGAGGAACCACTGTAGACTTTGGATTTAACTGCTTATGTGTAAATGAGGCATTCTTTCTGAAGATGTAAGGTTCCCAGCTCATTAAAGAGGCTGAAGCTAAATTGGATTATGGAAAGAAGAATGTTTTGGTAAGAATACAGTTTGTAACAGAAATTCCTAGTTAGGTTTTTGAAAGGTGATCTTTACTATGCAGCTGATCATGAAGTTGCAGTTTGAAGGAGAAATGACCATGGATTTTTAGGAAGAATGTCAGCTTGAAAAATATTTTGGAATATTCTGATTATTTCATCTGGAAGAAAATAAGCTTTAGCAGTGCTGTGCTGCAGCAAAATGACTCATGAGCAGCACTGGGTAATTCTGTTCATTCTGCTAAACAGGGTGTGTGACAGCAAGGGTTTCTCAGGAGCCAAAGGTTCAGAGAATATATTTCATTACTCTCTGGAGCAGAAGCCAGTCAATCTTCATTCATATAATCAAGAGGATAGGAAGAATTTCCTCTGGCCTTGTGAAGGAACTATAAATTTTGCAAAACAGTAAGAAGTCTCTCATGGGGTTGGTTTTTGGTTTTTTTTTTGGTTGGTTGTTTTGGTTTTTTGTCCCCTCCTCCAAGGCCACCACTACTGGTTACGTATTTGTATGCATACAGGTTTTCCTAAACGCTACTGCAGTTCAAATGACCATTAGTTTATTTTTTAAATGGTGACTTAATTTTGTGAAACCATACAAGACTTCATGATCACATGAAAAATTAGAAGGAAATTGACTCTTTTGTGCTGTTGAGGATTGGATTGAGTTCTTACAGTAAGGACAAAATTGGCATATAGTATTTTAGAAGTCAGTCACTGGTGGCACAGGGATTTATTCTAAAAGTATATAGCTGATTTAAAGTATGAATAAGGGAGAAGGGAAGGGCACTATCTCAAGGTAGACTGTGATAAGGCTATAAAAACCCTCAAAAATTTTGGCTGCAGAAAGATGGCCTTTCCCTTTCTGTTTTATTCCTGTTCCTCTTTCCAGCCAAGGATTTTCTGCCTGCTGACAGGGTCTCTTTTCTGGCCCTCTGTAGAAAGAGGGCTGGACCATGGTAATCATAACTGGTTTGGGCTTGTGTAATGAGTAGACTTACTTTCTGCCAGTCTCTTTGACCCAGCTTTTTATCTTGTAATCTTTCCCTTGTGAACAACTTCCTCTGTCTCTCCTCACAACTTCCAGTCTGCAGATGCTGTGTGGTTTTTGGTAGCTCTGCCCTGAATGGTGGCAATGAAACCAAAGGACCCTACTGCACTCTGGGAAAGAGGTGATTACAGAAGCTGAAGCTCTACAGTTTCAGACTTAACTATGAAGTAATGTAGAATGTAAATGTCTAACTCTCTTCCTTTCTATGATTTGTCTTAAGAGTTATTTCCTTCAAAGCTATAGCAAATGTATCTTTTAGATTTGGTGAATAATTACAGTCTCACAGCACAAATTAGCTCATGGATAGCTTGAGGTTATCAGCTCTTAGAGCATAAGAGCAAAAATCTTCCAGGTGCAGGATTACAGAAGTAAGGGGAGCTGTGCTGTTCTTATACTAGAATTAACTTATTTTTAATCTATTATGTTGCTACAGTTGACTCCTATGTATGAAATAGTTGTTCTGCATTCACCAGAACTTACTAGTAAATCTTTTTCTTGTACCTGCCTATCTCTGCTCCTTTGCAAGTTCCTTTGCAAACGGAAATGCATCTCTGGTTCCATGATGTGTGTATGCTGACTGGGCGTGTAGCTGTTGCCTCTCCCAAGAGATAGGTGACCAAATTCTGCTTCTCCTTACCTCTCATGCCAGTCTCTCTGCTCTACAAAACCACTAACTTTATATTTAAAGGAACTAAAGGTGGGACTTGTCTAATTTGTATTGATATGTGAAGTGAAGATAACTAAGCTTGGATATCCAATCAACTAATAGTTGATAGAGATGCAAAAAATTAGTGTACAGCTTCTAATGTATTTTAAATGTTTGCTTCAATAAAGATGAATTTTGTCAGTGATGTACCTATATCTCTCTGACTATTAGTGAAGCCCAGTCACTATCTCAGATGGGCTCTGTCTAATGTGGCTGAAAGTTGTATTTCTGCTAATGTGACTATATGGGCCAAGACACATGTATAACTGTCATAGATGTGTTCTTGCCTTTGGAAACCCACCTAAAACCCAACCAAGCATCTCCCTTCATCTGTAGGAGCAGTAGCGCTTGTTAGTGGAACAATGGTTTATTTGATCTTTGGCTCTGTGTTGGACAATACAGATATTGTATACATGGATATACGATTTTGTGGCATGACTAAAGTTAGAGTTCTACAGCTAATAAAGGAAATGTGCTTTAATGTTGCATTTTCAAGAGTTACCTCCATTTCACCTCTTTCTTAACATTTTTTCCCTATTATATTGTGTGGGGGTTGGTTTGTTGTTTGGGGGAGGGGAGTGTTAGAAAAAATCAGTGGATGCTGCACATATTCCTGCTGTATTGTGTGTGGGTTGGTTGGTTGTGGGGTTTTTGTTGTTGTTTTTGGTTTTGTTTTTAAATCAATGTATGTTGCACACATTCCTGCTGAAATCATGTATTCTCTACAACAGTTACTGAAAAATGTTTTCGTTGCAGCAGTGATCTTACTGTTTGTCAAAAAGTCTTTAAAGTGAGTTGTATTTTTTTATTATGTTGCAAATTAACTGATGCTCTGCATAGTGTTGTAAATGAAGCCTTAAAGTTAGTGCTATGCTAATAGAAGTATCCAATTACAAAAGCCAGTCAGATTAGCCAGAGTTAGTTATGAGAGCTGCATAAATACTGACATATTCTGGGTTTTAGCATGGAAGACACTTCTTGAAAAATCAATGAAACTGTTACTAACTACATAGCCTCATGCTTTTGGACTGTACCCATAGTAGAGAATCCTACTTAGGATCCAATGCCAGAATATAAAGTTCTGTATAAAAATAAACAAGATGTGGCCAATTGTGTTAATGTCCTTGCTGGGTGTATGATACCACTGCTCTTGATGGTCAGAATGTTTTTTTTGCCTCCCTGTCAGCATACACCAGAATGACTTCATCCTACTGGACTGCCACTTCATTTAAAAATTAAAAGACTTTTTAGTCAATAGAATATTCCTAATTTAGATAGTGTAAGTCTTAAGTACGTTATAAAAGAAAAAATAATTTAAACAATGACAGCTATACAATGGTGTTTAAAATGCAAGATTAAAGGAAAAGCCCCATTCCCTAGTTTATAGCAGTTAAAAAATCCCATTTGTTGGGATACTGATGCCTCTGTTTCTCTTAAGAGACTGTCAGAAAGGGAATCCAGAAATAAGTTATAAAAATGTAAAGAGCTGGTTCTGATCAAATCTAAGAAGAAAAACCTACAGTCTTCTATGTATAGTAACCTTCTTTCACAAGTGGTTTGCATAATTCCATACTGTCTTAAGTTAATAGATCTGAGATTGACTGATCTTTGGTTTCAAAGCTTGCTGACTTAGGCTTTCAGATTCTGGTGTTATCATGTAGTAAGCATACTTCTAACTGCCTTGTTCCTTAAATGTCAACAGTAATATTGTTGGGTCTATTGCACCTTATCTGCCTGTATACGTTTCCATTCCACACAGTGAATTTGCATAGTTACACCTAAAGACAAATTAGATTTCCAAGGTTACTTCCTGTGAAAATACATTCTTGTGCCAAATTACTAGTATTACCATGACATCTAAGAGCACAGTGCTATGAACCACAACTCTACCTTTATCTCAGAGGGTTATACAACAACTGGATAGCGCTGAATGGGATAGTAGTGGATTTTGTATTTGAATAGGTTGCTCCTCCCCAAGAAAGTCCTATCTTCCTGATCCTCATTTCAGATATTCCTGTGACTGAGATCTGCAAGACACATACTACAGTCATTTGAGTTCTAAGATGTCTTCTTCAGTGTGAGCTCCTTTTGGAGCTAACGTATTGCTAAAGGCCCTTCAGCCTCTTGTGCAATACAGTGAGGGTCAGTATGCAGCTGGGTGATGACCCAGTGGCAATGTAGGTCCCAGTGACACTTGCTGCTACCTTTTTGGTAGCCAGGACTTGGAGAATGCTGGGTGACCTACAGCAACACAATCTGACTGCAGTCAGCTGATGTACCTCCTGCTTGGGTGACTATGGCACTTGGACTGTCTGAAACATAAAGACCTTAGGCTACTCACCCTTAGTAGAAATACTGATACTTATATTTATCTTGTGATTTATAAATTGGAAGTGCTGAGCCAAACTAGTAGATCTAATCCACCTCTTAACTTGAGGACGCTAGTCTTTATTCCAGACTCTGCAGTACTGGTGGATTATTTGTGTTCTGTACTACTTTTAACCTTAGTTAGATATATGTTGTTTTTGCTTTCTCTCCCCCAGGGACAAGGCTGGTGGATATGGAATCCAGGCCCTTGGTGGAATGTTAGTTGAGTATGTCCATGGAGACTTCTTGAATGTGGTGGGATTTCCTCTGAATCACTTCTGCAAAAAGCTAGCAGAATTGTACTATCCACCCTCTAAACATAATGTACAACATAAAAAGTATGACTCTATCCCTTCCGTGGACACTTTTGAGAACCTAAGTGATGGAGAAAGTGAATCTTCAAATTTCGCAGAGCACAAAGGTGCTAGTAAGTTGGACAGCAGTGGGATGTGTTCCTCAGGAGCTATTTACAATTCCGAAAACAGTTCTAGTGTCACAACTGCTTTTATGGTACCTCTGGAAAATCAGAATGGAGTGTCGGAAAGTGCAGCAAAACTTCCATCTAAAATACTAGAGCTGATGGATGGTTTTAGAGCTTCAAAGGTAAGGGGAAAAAATAAAACTACTCATTACATTGCTGACTGATACATTGTTTCATTGAATTTCAATATATAGCAGGTAATGTTAAATACTTGAGCTGAAGTAAGAATGTATTAATAATTAATATAAAAGGACCACTGAAGTACCAGAGAATGTAAGACAGCTGAAACTTCTGGTACAGTACGAACATTGGGGTTTTTTGGTGTTTGCTTTTATCTGTTCTACGAAATTTCAGTTACCCATTTGATAACAATTTTTGTCTCGAGAGGAAAAAAAGGTTGATTTTTTTTTTTAACTGATCACAAGAGCACAGTCAAGCAGGAAGTTATTTTTATATACTCTGTGAAGAAAGCATTTAATGTGGTTAACTTCTCTGAATTAAAACTGTGTCAAGAATTGTATATATTATATTTCCTTTCTAACTTTTAATGCTTAGCATTAGAATTCTGTGGAAGAGCTTAATTTTTTTTATTCCCTGTTAAGGAGATTTATTTTTTATACCCTGTTTCATGTTCCAGGTAAGTTTAGCTGATAATCTCCATGCATTATCTGATGGAGGCACACACATAACAGCTTACGAACAGAAGGTCACATGCTCTGTGTAGCAGCCAAGTGTGATGGGAAATGAGTAGCTGGACATTTTAAGTGCTGCCAAGTTTTCTACTCGCAGCTCCAGTGTAGTGAAGACAATAGTGAAGAAAGTGAAGGAGAAATATACACCAGTCGTTCTAACAGATAGCTGATCTCCAAGTCATTCATGTTTTAGGAAGAGGTGAAAAAAACTTGGAACTAATACAACAAATTTGAGGGGCGGTGGAGGGAAACATGCAAGACAGTGGACAATGGTTTTGCTGAAACAGTGGAAAGTTATACTCTGATCTGAAGGAAAACCATAGCATGGTCACTGTAGATCTGTGGGTATGCTGCCTGCAGGCATGCAAAGCAGCATTGAGAGATTTGGAATAAAGCAGCCTTGAGATTGCTGTGATTGTGAACTTTCTTGTGTAGCCATAGGGACTGAGTTTTGATGTATTTGAATGGGTGAGATGATGCTTAGCATTTCTTCAATTTAAGTAAAAAAAAAAAAGGGGGGGGAATCATCAGCATTTTGTTGCACATTATGTACGCTGTTTACAGTGATGTGATGCCAAATTTGGTTTTGTGCAGTGAAAGACAGTGGAGGCTGTAAATAGAAGCAGAAGCTTTCCTTCCCCACTAATCCAGTGTAAAGTCATATTATGAAGTGCTGAGTTTCATGTTGAGCTAGTGAGAAATTTTTTTTCCTCAGGGCTTGGATCTTTGTAAAATTAATTACCAGTTGCAATGAATGCTTCCTGTGATCTCACAAAACTCATCTCTCCACTTACAGAATAGGGATAAGAGCACAAAAGCATTTAGTTTCATGAAAGCTCTCAAGTTCTGTTTCATTTTGATCCTTGAGTGTTGTTTCAAGGACTTCATAAAGCAGAGTGAAATCTCCTGCTGGTGAAGATGTTGCCGCCTATTTTACTCTGAACAGCTGTTGTTACAGAACAGGAGGGGATCAGGGTTAAATCACACTTTCTCAAACTTAGTACGTTCTGAATTTGCATAATCTGATCTGTAGTCAGACCTTTGGGATTTTTTCTATTGATTCACATACCCGCCCCACGCCACCCACCTTGAACTGAGAATTACAGAATGGTAGGAGTGATTTGGATCAGCCAAATTTTTGACCCTATCTTCTCACCTTCTCTTTCCTGTTCTTATAGTTTCCAGGTGGTATCAGTCCAAAGATTGGGCAGGTCTTGGAAACCAAATGGTTGTAAACTAGATGCAATTGGCTCAGTATTGTGAAAGCCTGGATTATAATAAATCCCAGCTATACATTCTTATTAGAGTAACAGAGGAAACTATAAAAAGAGGATGAAGATGATAAAATACTTAGACACACAGTAGCAGGCCTTCCTCTCAAAGCTGATCTCTTTTTCTCCATTTGATTTTTATTAAACAGAATGTCAGTCCATTTTTTTTCCTTGACTGCCTTTGATTTTTGAGTACATTATAGTGGCCTGCAGTTGCAAAGAAATGGGTTCTGTGACTGCTGTGT
The DNA here is from genome assembly GCF_964188355.1 of Buteo buteo. Taxonomy (NCBI): domain Eukaryota; kingdom Metazoa; phylum Chordata; class Aves; order Accipitriformes; family Accipitridae; genus Buteo; species Buteo buteo. The sequence goes on along the minus strand of NC_134195.1, from coordinate 13,071,860 downwards.
GTGCTTCCACTCCTGTGCTCTACATTAAGTTCCTTGGTTTTAGGCGTTTTAACTATTTCAGAATACTGAAACTGCAGAATTGCAAATTAATTTCAAATGGAAGTGTATATATTATCATATCTCATTAACTTTACTCTCTGGTTTGGTTAGCGTATCTCTACAAGTTCAGTTAAGTTTTTCAACTTAGCTGCATTGCCCATGGGTTTTTCTTCACCATCAGGCACTAGCTGTTCTCTGTTCCCCATTCCATATGTACATGTGCTATTAAGGTGTGCATGTAGTATAGTTGTGCTCTGAAGTTTTATTGTGGGTTTTTTCCTTAATTTTTGTTAAACAAAGACCAGTATTACAGCAACTGAAGGTGTTACACTGCCTTAGTGGAGCTTTCCAGTTCCTTACGGTTTGGGTAACTCCAGTTTAATTTGATCTTTTGGCAGTGTTGAGGTGCTTAAGACTGTTTGACCTTGTGGAACAATCTTATAGATGGGAATATGCTAAATATCTGAATAAAGACGTGGTCTTCGTACAAAATCTGTTGGCTGTGTTCCAGAATATTTTGAGTTCCTTCCCTCCTAAACAACTCTGTTCAAAATTCTGTTACTTGGCTAAGATAGTGGAACCCTCTGAAAGGGAAGGAAATGTATCATAGCAATTTTTAGGAGTTTTGTTAAACTGTGTTGCACTTCTTAAAGAACAGTAGTTGTGTAGAATAATTGTAGGCAAAAGGTACAGTTCTCTTGTTTCTTGATTGCAGTCTTTTAAACACAGCATGCTAACAATTTTCTTGCTACATGTAGGCTCTGTTTGTAGCCTCTAAGCTGAAGATATTTGATCACCTGAAAGATAAAGGTCCACTGAAGGCTGTGGATATTGCAGATGAGGTTGGAACCTCTGTGTGTGGAACAGAAAGACTCCTTGATGCATGTGCTGGTCTTGGATTACTGGAGAAAACAGCACAAGGTGACTAATTCTCCTTTCCCTGACTGCATATAGTACTGAAAGACATGCAGGACTGAAAGAGGTGCATTGTAGGTCACAGGGTCTGACTTGATACTGTGGGCAACTTGGATTTGGGGGAAGGGTGAATGGATTGTTGCTTCTTTGCTTTCATTATTAGTAGCTGGAATTGTTTTATTTGGGGGCAGGCTTTATCTATTCAGGTCTCCTTTGAGGAATCCTTAGATTGCTTTTGCTCTCTGGACGTAGTACTGACCAAATTTCTAAGAAAAAGTTGCGTGGGCAGTCCCAGGGAGCAGTGGAATAATTCAGATGTATCATCTGCACTTGGGTCACAGCAACCCCATGCAACACTACAGGCTTGGGGAAGAGGGGCTGGAAAGCTACCCGGGGGAAAAAGACCTGGGGGTGGGTGCTGGTTGACAGCCGGCTGAATATGAGCCAGCAGTGTGTCCGGGTGGCGAAGAAGGCCAATGGCATCCTGGCCTCTATCAGAAATAGCGTGGCCAGCAGGAGCAAGGAGGTGATTGTTCCCTTGTACTGGGCACTGGTGAGGCTGCACCTCGAGTCCTGTGTTCAGTGTTGGGCCCCTCACTACAGGAAAGACATGGAGGGGCTGGAGCGTGTCCAGAGAAGGGCAACCGAGCTGGTGAGGGGCCTGGAGCACAAGTCTGATGAGGAGCGGCTGAGGGAACTGGGGCTGTTTGGTCTGGAGAAGAGGAGGCTGAGGGGAGACCTTATCGCTCTCTACAACTGCCTGAAAGGGGGTTGTAGCGAGGTGTGGGTCAGTTTCTTCTCCCAAGTAACAAGAGATAGGACAAGAGGAAACATCCTCAGGTTGTGCCAGGGGCGGTTTAGATTGGATATTAGGAAAAATTTCTTCACCGAAAGGGTTGTCAGGCATTGGAACAGGCTGCCCAGGCAAGTGGTGGAGTCGCTACCCCTGGGAATGTTTAAAAGATGTGTAGATGTGGTGCTTAGGGACAGGGTTTAGTGGTAGACTTGGCAGTGTTCAGTTTACGGTTGACTCGATGATCTTAAAAGTAATTTCCGACGTAAATGATTCTATGATTCTATCTAAAATAAGGACCAAATTGCATTCCCTGCTGCAGTAACACAGAGTCACAATCTTCAGCAGAGAATCAGGGTTTTAATGAGGAGACCTCTGGAATGTGTCCCTCTTCATGGACAACAGCTTAAATTGTAGTGCCCCTAACTGGAATGGTGCTTGAAGGTGTATGTAGGTAAGGGAGTCAGTATTAGGATTAACTTTTTCAGTCTGCACTATGCAGTTATAAGTTTCCATATGCATCATTTACATAGTAAGACTTGAAATGGCCAAGTGCCAAGAAAAGGGAATAAAGGAGGCTTTCAGCTTTGTTAGAGGACAAGACCAAGGGGAGAGCCCTAAAGGCAAAACATACTGGAGAAAGCTTGAATTTAAGGGAAGGAGAAGTTGTAATCCAAAGAAAAATGCGGTCAAGAATGAGGAAATTCCAATACCCTCCCTTGAATATTACATGTCTAACTGAGGTACTCTGGTTAAAAAAAAAATAAAATAAAAAATTGGTGCCTATCTATATCTTTCAGCATCTAAATTCTTTTTATAAACAAAGTACTTGCTCCTTTAAGAATGAGAAGACTTTTAGAATTATTTCATAGAAATCTTTGCACAAAAAACCCATGATCATAAAATCAGGATTTGCTAGCTATTTAACAGTGATGCAGGAAAAGCATGCCTTCAGATTTTGCATGACGGTTGTAAGTAGTGAAACAAAGCTGGTTATAATTTTCTTCCCATAAGGTTACAGTAATACAGATTCAGCAAATACCTACTTGACTTCAGATGGTGAATATTCACTTCATGGCTACATTATCCACTCTAATGACCACCTTTGGCCTCTCTTCACAAACTTGGAGTCTGCTGTCAAAGAAGGCAGCAGGCAGAACCATCGAGCCTTTGGAAAGAAAGCAGAGGATTTATTTAAGGTAATACAAACTCTTACTATCTTATAAGATACATTATAAACTCTTAGTATCAAAACTAGCTGTGAGGAGCCCAGAACTGATCTAGGGGCAAATGGAGACTAAGCGGTCTAAGAAAGTTGGTCAGTCTCAGAAATGGTAGAAACGCAATGCACCTTGCTAGTCCCAGACTTCTCTGTTCCCTCCAACTTAAGGCTCTGAAGTGCTGGAGCAATCACAGAATATACCGGGAATTTCGAGTGCTGACAAAAATTCTCTGGCTAAAGTGTTGTCCGTCCAGCTAACACACACTCAGAATAACCTCTGGGCCTGTTTAATTTGCATTTATGTGTCCTTTTTATAACACCAGGTAGTACTTTATCATACATGCATTCCTTCCACATTGGATGCCAACCACTTGGTACTGATGTGCATCCAGTTCAGTCTGTGCTGACTGTGTAATCAAAGCTGTTTTCAAAGTTGCTTTGTGTTGATGCAGTGGAGAAGGGATCTAAATCTCTTTTATGAAGGTTTGTAGTTTTGTATATGTTTCAAGCTGGTATATATTGCTGGTAAGAATTGTAATCCTTTCTTCCATTTCCATCTCTCTAGCTTTCCTCTTCCAATGCTAGCCCAGGTGGATCTGTTCAGACTGGAGAATCACTTAGGGTTATAACTAGCCTAACTTGTCAGTTATTCGCCTGGTGAAGCAGGTTGAGGAGCATCAATATTTGTGCCTATTTAGGAGAGGGCTAATAGAGTGAGCAGGAGAATACGTCAGGACTCATCTCTGACAGCAGTGCTGGCTTGAAGTGTACTTCAGACTACATCCTGAGGTTCTCAATTTGTACTTAACTTCTAGATGGTGATGAAGCCAGTCTCCTAAAAAGAGATGTCTACATCCCTCCTATACAGTTGGTGGGAGGAAATAAGGGCTTTTGGAGGCTTAAGAAGATCCCGTTAGCCTAATGTTAGTACTGAGATTACTGGTGGACAGAACCTCCTTTAGGAATCCTTCAAAGGCTCTTTTAAAGGGTATTTAGACTTTGCTTTAGGATAGCTGTTGCAGTAGCTGCTTAAATTTATGTTCAGATTAAGTGTTTTAATGTAGGTGAACTGGATCTCGTCCTTTGTTAAACATCTGGATTACCAACTTGAGTTTGCTTGGGTGATGTTTGTGGCAGGAGTTGCTACCAGTTCAGGCCTGGGCTCCATATGTGTACAAGATGGTATGTCTAAGCAGGATATATGGGCTGCCTGTGGCACTATGCATACCACAGCCTGGAGATATTTCCACTTCATGGTAGCTGTAAAGCCAGACATAACTGATGAAATCTGTATGAAAGTGAGATATATAAAGGGATTCATGCTTATGTGTCATTTCAAAGGTAAAAGTGTGAGGTTCTGGTATTGAATGCTTGCTTCTCCCCCATCAAAAAACACACTATGAGCTTGAATGTTTCTGGTTTAAGTTATGGTCCAATCATCTAGTTATTTTCCTGTCATGGGAGAATAAATGTCAGAATTAAACAAAAGCAATTTGAGAGTATATCAGGAAGGAGAAGGAACACTTTAGGAGACTGAAAGAAAAAACTCAGTCTGTCCTTTCAAACAATTTAAAGTCTGAAGACATCTTGCTGTGGAGCAAATGCGTTAGTAAATGTGTATCAAAGGCATAGTATTTCTTTAAAACGCGCTTTTCAGATTACCCCTTCTTCCTGCTATGCTGCCCCAGCTTCAGTGAGCAGAAGTGTTAATTTAACAGCCCTTGGGACATCACCAAGACCACGTTCAAACCACCCAAGTGTATGTCCTTTGTGATGCACTGCAAAAGATGTCTGTGTGATGAGAATTTTTGAGGGGGTGCAAAAATCTGCTTACCACTACAGTGAAACAGAAAAGGACTTGGATAAGCAACTAGTCAATGGCACTTTTAACTGATCTTTTAATTTTAGCATTCTAATGTTAATGGTGTGCACCTACTGCATTGGTTGTACATAGTTTTAGTTAAGTAATGAAAATAAACTTCAGTTACTGTGCTTTTTTCCCTTCTTAGGACTATTATCACAGCCAGGAGGTGAAGCAACGTTTTATGGCTGCCATGCACAGCATTGCCCACCTGACAGCAAGAGATGTGGCTACAGCATTTGATCTTTCACGGTTTAGATCTGCTTGTGATTTAGGAGGTATTGCCTGTAATTGAACTTGTATACAAATTAAAGGGAAAAACTTGATTTCAGTTCCATATTTTATTACTTAAAACATATGTATATTTTTTAGTAGAACTGCAGTAGTATTATCTACTGCTATTTTTCTGGTATTGCAATGTCAGAATAAAAGGACTGAGTGCAGTTAACTGAAAGCAGAGTTACTTAAATGGTAATTGAGTACTTTGAAATAAGTGAATGTTTGTCACCATCAGTTTCATACTGACACAGCTCAACACAGAAGACAAGATGGTTTGTGGCATAGCTAATGGAATATTGGGCTGGGAGCTCCATTTTCAACTGTGCTGTTGCTGTCCTTTGGCATGTCCAAGATTTTCAAAAGTAATGAAGGATTTATTTCTGAATCCTTCTATATTGGGGTGTTAAACTTGAAAAGCTGCACTGCTGGAACAGAAAATTCTTTGATTCTTTTAGAATTGGTTTGTTCTGTGTGTTGTTTTAATTACTAATATCTAAGTTAGCCACCAAAATGTTAAAGACCAATGATACGCCTGAAGAAACTCTTCTTGTTAGTGTCCTTTTTTGCCCTATGCTTGGAGTTGCACAGAAGGACTGTCATTACACAGGGAGAGCTCCACTGAAGAAAGAACACTTTCCTTAATGCCTGGGGAGGTAGACAGCATGTCAGAGAAATTAACACAATACTGGTGCAACCTTTGTCACTTGTGCAGAGACTCCAAGACTTTACTACCCCTATCCTTCACCATGCTGGAGAATATTTGTCAAACTTAGCATATCAGTGCTTTGTAAGTGGTAAATAGTTCTAGTGCTCTTCATCCACAAATTACAAGTCCTTGCCCTTTCATTAATGTTCTTCTACCCCCAAAAAAAACCTGAGGTACTGGTATCAAAGGTCATACTAGGAATTCTGTGACAGTAAGGAGTCATGCCTGCATTTCCCAAGCTTTAGAGCATCGCTGTATCCACCAGGAAGTGCTATTGCCCATGTTAAATGGTGGAGCTGACTGTCTACCTCTAATTCTGATTTGATGTCTCTATTTTCATGTTATGTACAGGCTTGTCTTTAAAAATGTCTGCAAATGCTGGGAGAAAAGACTTGATTTGACTTTTTTAAACTTCCAACAGGTTGCACTGGTGCTCTGGCTCATGAATTAGTACAAATATACCCAAATCTCAAGGTCACAGTATTTGACCTTCCAGAAGTCATTGCAAACACCTCTCACTTTCAGCCTTCAGGACAACACACAGCTCAAGTGACATTTGTGTCAGGTAAATGTAACACATGATCTTTTGTCTTATTTGTGTTACCCTGGAGCACAGAGCAGGCTCTTGCTGTGGAAAATGGTGTGCTACCCTGCTCCAACCCCAAATGTGGTACAAGGCAACATAGGCTCACCCATGCTGAATGGGGACATTGTACTTCTCAAGCCTGTGAGGATAAAAACAAACTGGCTATCATTAGAGAATATGGATAAATAAGGAAGTATGGATTAGTCATTTTTGAGTACCACTGGGAGTAGAGACTGCATGTCCTTGTCTCAGGCTTTTGTTTTCTAGGCAAGATGGACATGGTGGCTACAAAGGACTTTGTCTCCCTTGCTTTAGGCTTTCTCCCCATTTTTATATGTTACAGAATTGTTACCTGTGATCTGCTCTTCTCTTTAACTACGTTTTCCTTATCTGCAAATCAGTGCATACCTATACCTGTTCATTCTTGCTTCTTTATCTCTGCTGAAGCTCCTAGTTCCTCCGCAATATTTTAATTTCATTTTGTAGGAATGTACTCTGTGGTTTCTGTAGGAATGTACTAACTCTGCTTTCCAACAGGTGACTTCTTCAAGGATAATCTTCCAGAGGCAGATCTTTACATTCTTTCCCGTATTCTTCATGACTGGCCTGATGAAAAGATACATGTGCTGTTAAGCAAGGTATCAGCTGTTTGCAAACCAGGTAAGATTTTTCATCTTGATGGCTTAGAGGTGCATGTTAATGCATAAACATAATGAGTAATCATAAGAAGTTCATATTAAAAAAGGTATATTTTTCTCTCCGATCATAGTAGCCTTTGCTTGAATGTCTATGCTTGCATTATGGTAATACCTACTAAGAAAAAAAGGAAACAAAGCTGCTAATAAAAGTATATAAAATAAGCCCTTACTATAGTTGTAGGCTTCAAAGACAACTACGTCATCTCCCCTATCTCTGCCATGCCCAGTCTTTCTTAGTAAGCCCTGTATCATCAAATAACTAAGCATGTGCTTATTTCTATACGTACAAGTAGTCTAAAGTTCCTTTAGGTTAATCAAGAAGCAGTTTGTTTTGTTATTGTTTTGCTATCTCAGTAGTGCCCAGATTAGGGTAAACTGGAGTTCAGCACTGCTTTATGCACAGGTTTAATGAGAAATACGTAGCTGCTTCTGCTTTCTCCTGCATTTGAATCATAGACTCATAGAATATCTTGAGTTGGAAGGGACCCATAAGGATCCTCAAGTCCAACTCCCTGCTCCTCACAGGACTACCTAAAACTAAACTGTATGACTAAGACCATCTTCTAGATGCTCCTGGAGCTCTGATGGGCTTGGTGCCATGACCACTTCCCAGGGAGCCTGTTCCAGTGACCGACCACCCTCTCAGTGAAGCAACTTTTCCTAATGTCCAATCTGAACTTCCCCCAGAGCAGCTTTATTCCATTTCCTTGTGTCCTATCACTGGTCACCAGAGAGAAATCAGCACCTCTCCCTCTAATAGTTTGATGTTCTTATATTGAGGCCCCCCAAACTGCACGCAGTACTCGAGGTGGGGCTGCACCAGTGCAGTGTAGGGTGGGACAATCACCTCCCTCGACCAGCTAGCTATGCTGTGCTTGATGCACCCCAGGACACGGTTGGCCCTTTTGGCTGCCAGAGAACACTATTGATTCATATTTGGACAGTATTAAAGATAAAAGGAGAAGACAAAAAGCAGAAAAGCCTGACTGCTAAGATCAACTGATTCCTTAATCCAACAGGATTAACTGTAGCTATAAAGTTTCTTTCATAGGAGAGCATTCAAAATTAGATCTAGGCCATAAAGCATAATCCTGTTTATGAAAGAAAATTGTGGGTGACTGTCTTAATCTTCTTATGCAAAGATAGGGGCATGATAGATGCTTACAGGAGTTGCTTGTTTCAAATGGAAACAAGACTGAGTTTAAGAGCATAGTCAGGAAGTGATCAGGAAGTGATCTGAACTTCAGTGAAGTGGAGACAGTGCTCTAAACTCCCCCTTCCTTTTAACAATTAAATGGTTGCATCCAGGAAGAGATTACTAAAAGTGAAGTTCTATCACTGATTTCCACTGAAGACCATTAAAACACTAGTCTGAGGGACCTCTATAACTGTCTCTGACCAAAACACTAAAAACTTGAAGCTAGAAATACTTTACTGAACCACTCTTGGTTGTTTTGGAAATGCAGGAAGTGCCTTGCTAGTGGCAGAAATTGTGCTTGACGAACAGAAGACGCACCCTCCTAGAGCTGTACTACAGTCCCTCAGTATGACTGAAGGCAAGCAGAGAAGTGGCTCAGAGTATAAACAACTACTGGAGAAATACGGATTCACAAATGTACAAATTAAGATCACAGGAAACTTATTAGATGCTGTTTTGTGCATCAAGAAGAATCCTTCACCGTAGCATGCCCAGAAGCAAACTGGGATGCTGAGTTTTTACAACACTCTTACAATTTACCCATCATCATCCAGCACATATTGTCAGTTTAGAATCATTTTGACCCTTTATCTGAAGCATAGTTGTTACAGGCCTTGAATAAAAGTTGGACTGCAGCTTCTGCAGGAGTGAGTTCTATGCATTTAAAAAGGGTCTGGGGCAGGCCAACTCCTATGTGTTAAATACCTTCATGTCCAGTTCTTTCAGCTAGTTTGCAGTCCATATTAAGCTTAGATTTGACGTAGCTGTATAGCGTAGCAAGTTAAAACTACAAGCTTTTCTGAGCCACATTAATACCTTAGTTTTCTTGGACCTTAAAGAGAATTCTCCCTCTGCAGTGTATTCAGTGGTTACTGCTCATTTTTATCAGAAATGAAAAAAATAAAAATTAATACTGTACCATCTGTCTGAATTTGGGGATGGTGGTCCTCTTTTTCACTTTTCTGTGGGCCTTTACTCAAAAACATCTCAAAGATACCCTTTAAGCACTTTTTCTGCAGGCAAAAATGAAAATAGGACAAAGCTCAAACATGTTCCTACAGCAGCCACAGTCACAGAGACACTTCAGCAGCCTCTGGCTTCCAGCCACAGTATGCACCCACACAGGCTGCAGCCGAGAGCTGTTCCTATTGATTCCTATCAGTTTAGGATTTTTCTGAATATGGTTAAATGGCCATATATGCTTTCTGTCTCATTACTTGAGATGAGTTTTAGAATTTATGTACAGGTTCTCTTATGAAAATTAAAAATAGAAGTTTCTTCATGTTCCAGTCTGTAATTGGAGAAGTATGTACTGTATCCCATCTCTTCAAGTAATTTGTCACTAATGTCACCTCTGCTAATGTTTATTTTTTCCTGCTACTTCACTGATATTTATTTTTTCTATTTAAAGTGTACTTTGTAGTGGAAGCCTTCCTGGAGATTAAAGTTGCACTTTCGAACTAGCTTTCTCCTCTATCAGTTGTGAGTTTCTTGCCTGTCATACTTCTACAGCAATAATCCCAATAAGCCAGTATGAAAGAGGCCATGCCTGTGCTGAATCACCAACCTCAGCAAATGAAAGAGAGTTGATGAGCGAGGTCAAGAGTTGCATCTGCTTGGTAGACTCTGTCTTATGTTACTTAATCAGAAGTTACTTTGCTCTTTGAGCACTGTGTAAAACAAAAGCGCCACAGTGATTCATCATGAGAAACATGCTTACTACAGAGCATTTCAGCTGCAGAAAATCAGGGAAATGTCAGACTTTTACCACATTAGGGGTTTTTATTTCTCAGCAGAAGGTTTTTGTGAGTGGAAATGTGACTGATCTCATGTGTACAGACATGTAAAGAGATAAGGCAAAATATTCAACAACTGAATAAATTTAAAATGTTTCTTTTCCATATTGACATGAAGCTTGCCGTTATGCCTAACAGGTTTGTATTTTGAGAGAGACTGATTCCAGCAATCAGATGTTCTCATCTGATAGTTATTCATAACGTTCATAATGCTATTCTTTAAGCTGCTATAAGCTGTTTGAGTCAGAAAATTTCAATCCTAAAGTTGGCACACCTCTAACTGTCACAGACTTTAAAACTGTGCCTCTAAGTACTATGTATCTGACTGTAAAATTTGAATAGAATGTGCTTGGCTACCACACAACCTCAGCGTACTCTGTGATTAAAGAACAGCGCTCTATACACGCTAAGCATTAGACCCTTGGGCATGGTGTCTGTGGTAACGCACCGCAGCTTTGCACTCTCAGGATAATTAAGCATTGGAGCAGGTTGCCCAGAGAGGTTGTGGAACCTTTGTTCTTGGAGGTTTCAAGATTTGAGAACAAAGCCCTGAACAAGCTGAGCAGACTGTAGAGCTGCCCTGCTTTGAGCAGGAGGTTGGACTAGACATGTCCTGTGGTCCACTTCAGCCTAAGCTGTTCTATAATCATTTGATGTAGCCCAGTCACCTGAGAAATGATAAACTTGTCTTCTCTCATTAATGGCCAAATTGAGTTTTTCAGTTGCTCTGGAGAAAGCTGGTATCTTTTCCTGCCTGGTAGAAGGTATGGATTTAATGGTGTTACACTGAAAAGACTTCCTAAGCAACAGGCATAACAGGAAAATTTGGGCCTGTTCACTAATCAAGACATGAAGAATGAGGAGGCTAAGCTTTAAAATCCAAATGAACTTCTGCCAATAAAGCCTGTAGGTTTTGTGTTGCTCCTTGGGAAGTGACATTCAGCTATGCCTTCTTGAGGATGCTGTCTTTTACCCACATTCTGCCTTAACAATGGTTTAGAGGAAATGTGGTGCACAGAAAACAATTTTTTTGAGGTGGAGAATCGTGGAGTGTTAACAGAATGATAGATGAATAATAAAACCAAGAACTTCAGCACTTGCTTACTGAATGCTGAGGTAAGAATCCTTGAGGAAGATAGAAAGAGAAGTTTGTAAGAAAGAGACACAACTTGGTTGGCTGTTCTAGCTCAACCATTTTTATATCATTTTTCGACGTTGTTACAGCTACTAACAGTACTTGTCCCTGGAAAAGTAATGAGATGGAAGTGAAGGGTAGTAACGTCATCTGAGCCACCCAGCACAAAAGCTTAGGAAGAGCTATTTAATGGCTAAGTCCCTTTGTGTGGGCTCTCAGTTCAGTTTTGGATGTGTTAGCTGACTCCTGGATGGTTGAAGTATTTAATGTGGGGTTTTGTTTTATTTTTTTCTAAAGTTTTTGGAGGCCTGGCACTTTAATTCGGCCCCCCCCCCCCCCCCCCCCCATCTTTTGGCTGGAAAGATCTTATGTCCTTGCTAAACAATGATAATCTGGATTGAATGACTTTCTAATTCAGAAAGGACTGTTATGACCATTAATTTTTATCTCCTATAAAACCATAGCCAAAATTTCTTCATGAAAGTATGCTTCCTGAAGGGTTTGAAAGTTAGCTCTGTTTCAGTCCCTCTCGAGAAGAAATTTCAATTACATTAGTAAATCTTCATTAACTGTAGAGAGAATTTTTTTTTCTTTTTCCCTGCACTAACTTAATTTACTGTGTCTAATTTTGATGATGTCCTTCCCACATTGGTTGTGCTTTCTGGGTATGTTTTTCCAGATTACCCTGATGTTATCTGGATGTCCCCAGTAACTTTTGTGGCAAATTATAATGACCATTCTATTTGTGTCCTCCTTTCAGAGTATACAAAATCTGGACACCGTCTTCCAAAACTGTAATATAGTGGTGACTTAGAAATGATAGTCCTGCATTACTCTACCTAGCAATGTTTGCTGTGTAACCAGAAACAGTGATTCCCGGGTCTCTCCACTGAAGGCAAAGGAGAATCACACGGGAAGGCAGGGAGGGAATAGAAACCACTGACTCATAACAAATGGGCTTTATCGCCCTGACTTTAGATACCAAAATACTAGGTATTGCAAATCGTCGAGTCACCTTGAGCTTTCCAGTCAGTAGAAAACCAGACATTTTCACAGAATGATTCGTCTCACCTCTCTGTGAAAGGAAATAGCCTGGTTTTCCTAAGAAAAGTAATTATACATTTCATAGTGGATAGAGCATATTTAAGAGGGCTAGCTGAAATACAGCTATCTAATCTATGGATGACTGAATTAGGGCAGAATAGTCCCACTGGACAGATAATGTAGGTTCAGGCTCACCTCAGACATGCTTGGCTAATCCTTTTTCTTTGTGAAGCAAACCCGTGTCATGGTTCATCACAGGGTAGGTGGCTTGAACTTGCATTTAGTAAGGTAGCTGATGATATGAGGAAGAAACAGGGAATTTATTAATAAGCTGTCAGGACTTTCATGACTCCTGATAGTTAACACCGAGGTCTCAGTCAGCAATTGTATCCACAGATCTCAGTCTCTTCTCTAAGAAACTGCAGCGTTAGGTTTAATTAATTTGTTATCAATTGTTAAATGTCTGAGGTGTATGGGTAAGAATGGCTCTGAGGAGATTATCTTAAGGGTCAGAAGGATATGAATGTTATGCAGCACTTACCAGTACTAAAATGACAGTAAGATGCTGCTATTTTGGTCTGAGTTGGTGGCCTCCTACCCCCACTGTGCCAAGAGAAACCACCATATAAGATGCAAGGCCAAAAGGCAATGAGTAAAACAATGCTTGTTTTGTCAGTAGCCCTCTCTTGTCTTCCCTTTCCTCTCATGGGTCTGAAGGTGGATGAAGAGGCTGTGTATAAACAGGATCATTTAAGTTCTGCTCGCATCCCTAGGTCAGTCCCATCACAAAGGCCTCGGTTCCTACAGGAATAATGTGCAACATTGACTTCTCTGCTTCTATAATGCTCACTATCCACCCTTTTGTCTGCTTGGCACAATTTCAATATGAATGTGAAGCAGCAATATATCCCAAAGAGACGTTAACTACTATTCCTGTCTTACTGTTTTCCATAACTCTGGTGCCAAGTTTACAGATGTCATCCTCTCTTCCCCTGAAAACAGAGACATGACTCGACTTGTGTTTGATCCTTCCGTAGTGTGGAAGGGAATTTCCTGGGTTTTGTGACAGGGGTGGATTATGCATTTAATAGTGGATTAATCATTTAATAGCAGAGCAAATCCATAAATGATAAATGAAATCACCTGTGTCTTGTAGTTTGCACCCTTATATATGGTAGCAGAGATTCTCTTGCCTGATAATGGATTAGTACTCTTGCATGCGTTTGTTTTTAAATTAGGCTGTGGGATATTGCTGGCTGAAATGGTATTGGATGATGAGAAGAAGAACAGGAGCACAGCTCTGCTGCAGTCTTTGAACATGCTTGTGCAGACAGAGGGAAAGGAGAGAAGTGGCTCTGAATATCAAGCCTTACTGGAACAACATGGATTCACAAATGTCAAAATCAGATTGAGAGGAAATTTATTAGATGCCATTCTCTGTGTTAAGACCTAGAAAAAAATGGATTTAAAATCTGGATGTCTCTAGCCATGTTGTGTAATTATGCAAATACATGCTCAGTTTCCCATCAATATCATAAACAAGGAATGTTATATCAGCTTTCTGAAGTCACTTTTAAAAAGGGGGAGAGATTGGTGGCATTTATTTTGAACTTGATTAAAATGATGCCAGAACATTCTGGCATCATTTGACGGCAGTGGTGCTGTGGCTGCACAACACTTGTAGTACCCTTGGAAACACGTCTCCAACCACGAGTGGTGTCAGCAGCCCTACGGCAGTATTCATGTGGCTGAGAAATCAGTTTCTTCGTACTTGGTGCAATTAGAATAGTCCAGTTTTTAGACCAGCACACATTGCTTTGCCCGTTTCAGGAGGTTAATGCAGGTATTGTTTCAATACTCCATCCATGTTAATATCATTTTATGTTACACTCTCTACTGTAAATAAAGAAACATTCTCTAATGAAGTCTAGAAACTGCTAGTGCAATGGGGTAGTCAAGATTGGAAACAGAAGAACTGGAACAGCAGCTTCTCAGCGGAGTCAAGACAGACTCCTCTGCCTTCTGTGAGGTTCCTCGGAAAAGGCAGTTGCATAAAAGCACAAGTTTCATTTGTGATTGTAACTGGAGATGAAATGTGGGGGCACCACATTTGGTTCAAGAACATCCTCCTCCTCCTTTTTAGCACTACTTAATTTGTGAGCTCTTACGAAAGTGGATAGCAGAATATGAGATTAGATAAAGAACAGAAAAGAAAAAAAAGTGCAGAAACAGAAGAAAAAGCATGGTGCTAAAAAGGATTTCCCCCAGTCAGATGTGTCTGAGTTCCCAAGGTGAACAGGACAGGACAACTATTGCCTGCACAGTTTCATGTCACAAAAGTTATGTTATGTTTTACCTTCATTTTTCAAACCAACAACGCTTCAGAGTATGAAGGTCTTTTTTAATCAATGTATTTTATGGGGAAAAAAATTGCAGCCTTGCACGCACTGTGTTGCACTATCAGAGTATTAACGTTCAGGTACGAGCTTTTTTAAAAGAAAAATACCATGCTAAACTGTATGTGCCTGCCTAAGAATATGCACTACAGCCTTTCAATAAATACATCCAAAATACGGTCCTGTAACACTGCACGTGCCTAACCCTGTGCGGGCACAGGAGTCACTTCACTGTATCTGTATGTTGATGTAGAATGTAAAATAGCATGCAATTTACTTCCTGTCTTTTGATATGCAAAACCAAGGTGTAGTGATGTGTAATACATAGTCTACCGTACTACAGCAGAGACAACGGCTATGCCTGGCACATCCTGTTCTCACAACATGCCCTCTGAGCAAGATGCTCTCATTTTGAAATCCTGCAAGGTACATACATGTGTAAGCAGTGGTTTCAGACACCTCAGCTACTGCAACTTTGTGGTTCACCAGTCATCTGTTTAAAAAAAAAAAAAAGTTTGGCTTTATTTACTTTTGTAGGAAACACCCATTAAAAGTAAAAGCGGTAACAAAAGGTGCGTGTGAACTAACGCCCTCCAGCTAGACCAATTTCAGGACTTACATTTAGAAAGCATAGGTACGATTTCAGACAGAAGTTTGGCCGCTAGGTGTAAAATTTCACTTCCAGCTTACAACAAAAGTAGCAGAAATGAGACTGGCGGAAGCCAGGCCTGTCTGGTGAGGGGCAGAGGCCCTGCCCTGAGTGAGTGCCCGCTCAGGCAACCCGCAGGAGAGCTCTTCAGGGCACCCAACCCCGGGCGCCCCAAGAAGGAGCCGGGACGGCGCTTCCCCGTTGCCTCTCTCGGAAACCGCGATGCCGATCTTCGGCGTTTCATCGTCTCGGATCCGTTCGGTGACGCCGGGACATTAAAGCCCGGCGCCGCGGTGAGGAGGAGCAGGCGGGAACGGAACCTGAGGGGAACACGGAGGTGCCTTCCGCCGGCCTCACACGGAGCAAAAACCTGCCGGCGCCCCAAATCCGCTCCCCTCCACCCGGCGGCCGCCGCTGCGGCCCAGTCCCCCCCCCTCAGAAGCGGTGCCTGCCGCCCCGCGGGGCCCGGCCCCGGGCGGAGACGAGGCCTCCCGCTCTCCTCAGGCGGCGGCGACGCGGCGCTGCGCTACTGGCGCCGCAGGGGCGGGGGGAGCCGCCCCGCCCTCACCGCCGGCCGGCCCGAGCGGCGAGGCCCCGCCCCCGGGGCGGCGCGGCCAATGGGGCGCCGCGGGGCGGGGCCGTCGGGGCCCGGCATTTAGCTCATGCGCGGCGCCGGTCCCGCCCTTTCGGCTTGAGCGGCAGCGGTGTCTCTTTCCCGGCGGCTCCCGGCGCGGCGCGAACATGGCGGACCAGGCCATCTCCTTCCTCAAGGACTTTTTGGCGGGCGGCGTCGCCGCGGCCATCAGCAAGACGGCGGTGGCGCCCATCGAGCGGGTCAAGCTCTTGCTCCAGGTCAGCGGCGAGGCCGAGCCCGGTGGGGAGCGGGGGGCGGCCCCCCGCCTTCCCCCGCGGAGCGCCCGCCGAGGCCCCGGCCGGGCCGGGCCGGGCGCTGAGGGGAGGCGGGCGGGCGGGGGAACAAAGGGCTCGCGCCAGGCGGCGGCCCGCCGGCGGCGGCTGCCGGGGGGGAGGGGGGGTGTCACGTGGGCGGCGGGCGCCCGCGAAGCCGGTTCCGCTATGCGGGGGGAAGGGGGTGGGGGGGGGGCGGCGGCTCCCGGTGTCACTTCCTCCCGGCCCGCCGTTGGCGCCGAGCGCGCAGAGGGCGAAGGGGGCGGTCGGCCGCGCGGCGCCATCTTGGTGACCTTCACGTGACGGCGCGGCCCGGCAGCGCATTGGCCCCGTTCGGCGGGGCCGGGCCCGCCGGCGGCGCGCGGGGCCTTGGCGTGACACACACCCACACCCACACCCCCCGCGGGCGGGGCGGGGCGGGGCGGCGACCCAAGGTGACCCGCGTGACCTTGGCCGAGGTCGCCGGCGGGAGCGGACCCGGCCTCGCCGTGGAGGACGGAGGGGGGGGGCGGCCGCCGCCGGTGGCTCGGCCTGTCCCGTCCTACCCCCGTCCCGGTCCCGGCGCCGGCTGGGCAGTGCTCTCGCCCTCAGGCAGCTCGCCCAGGCGTCGCCTCCGCCCGCGGGCCCGCCGCGGCCGGTACGGGCCGTCGGCTGCAGTTGGCTCCAGTCTTCTCGTCCTCGTCTTCTCCCTGCCCTTGTTCCCTGACGGCTGGGCTCTTCTGGCGAGTTCTGAAGAAGCTGGGAAGCGATTCTAAGGCTTTTTTTGCTTCTTAGGATTGTACAACGCCTCCCATATTCCTGGTTCTTTTCTTAACAAGCATCCTCCGGTTTTGTGTGTCTGTGTGTGTGTGTAAAACCAATGGGTTTAATTCTTGAGAATGAGCTCGGGTGAATCCTCGAGTTCTTCGGCCTTCACCAAAATAGGAGTAAATGACAGTTCTTAACAGTCTTAAGATTTAGACTGACCCAGCAGCTTTTGCTTGGAAGCTTGCTACTACCGCTGATTTATCGTGGTTAACAGAGACTTAATCTCTGGGCACAACTGCCATCAGGTATTCAGGCTTAACACCTCTTTGTTTTATAGTAGAAGCAGTCTTAAGCCTAGCTGTAGTGCAGGCCCGTCAAGGCATACAGTCAAAACACGTATTTTTATTTGCAGGTACAACATGCAAGTAAACAAATTGCTGCTGATAAGCAGTACAAGGGTATCATCGATTGTGTAGTGCGTATTCCAAAGGAACAAGGAGTGCTGTCTTTCTGGAGAGGAAACTTGGCAAACGTCATCAGATACTTCCCAACTCAAGCTCTCAACTTTGCCTTCAAGGATAAGTATAAGCAGGTGTTCTTGGGAGGTGTAGACAAGCACACTCAATTCTGGAGGTATTTTGCTGGTAACCTGGCTTCTGGTGGTGCAGCTGGAGCCACTTCCCTCTGCTTTGTCTACCCCTTGGATTTTGCAAGAACCCGTTTGGCTGCTGATGTTGGAAAAGCTGGCGCAGACAGAGAATTCTCTGGTCTAGGGGACTGTCTAGTCAAAATTACCAAGTCTGATGGTCTGCGTGGCTTGTATCAAGGGTTCAATGTCTCTGTCCAAGGCATCATCATCTATAGAGCTGCCTACTTTGGGATCTATGATACAGCAAAAGGTAACATTTCAGGGGATCTGATAATCCTATTTTCAGAATTGTATTGTCTGTTTATGTCCGTTCTTGGATCTTGCTCTGTGTCTGTCTGTAGTAGCTATGTAAGCGTGGAGGGGGATATCGGTGCCAACATCAGTGACACTGCAGTGTTCAAGGCAAAACTGGGGCATGCGTTGAAGGCAGCAGGCTGCTTTGAAGTACTCCTGATTTTGTACTTAAAGGAGTTTCTCTAATGCCAGCAAAGCATGTTGGTAACCATACACGATGGTAATAAGTTCTTTTTTGTTCCGTGCGTTACTGTAGTTATATTGGACCAATTCAGGTGTGTTTAGCCGAGTGGGATTGAGCGGTGCTTTTACAAAGCACTTGCTTGTTAAGATTGACATTTGGGCATAGAGTGCAGGGTAATTCACAGGAACAGTGACTTAGTTCAGTGACATTTATTTCTAAAAAGAGTAAGTAATAGTTAGATTTCTTCTTGTGCCAGTCTGAAAAGAATCCTGGTGCTTCAGTGTTATCTGTTTTGATTACCCAGGAGGAAATCCTCTGAATTTCCTTCAGTGTTTTTTATATTGCTTCAGCAAGTTTAAAGTTTGAGTGTCTTGTTGCAGTTTCAAAGTAAGGCTTTACAATGTTTCATAATAGTTTGTCCAGTAAAGTAGCTGTCATCCATTGAGTGAACTGGAAGAGGATGTACCAGATAAAAAGCTAATTACTTTTTTTTATTGCAGGCATGCTCCCAGATCCCAGAAATACTCATATTGTTATCAGTTGGATGATTGCCCAGACGGTGACTGCTGTGGCTGGTGTGGTATCCTATCCTTTTGATACAGTGCGGCGTAGAATGATGATGCAGTCAGGGCGCAAAGGAGGTAGGCTGTTAATTTGTGTAGTTCTTCAAGCAGCATTAACAAGATGGGGTTCTTTTTTCCTAATAGTCATCCCTCAGCACTTACAGTTCCTTGTTCTATAAATCTGGTATAAGTTAGGTTACATTTAAATGATATGAGGAAATGCAGTAGGGCTCAACTTGTGGTGTTTGTCCGGAATTATGCTGAGGACTTTATAGAATATGAAATGGGCAAACAGACTGCCTGTTTGCAATGACAGATTAAATGAAGGCAATTAGGGGACAGTATAATTGCCAAAAAGAAGGCTTAACATTTTTACTTTGTGACTTAGGTTTTAGTAACTAGGCAAGCAGGTAGGAAACTTTTCTACTGCCTGAACTTGAACTAAGTATTGTGTTACAGTCTTAAAATGTGGTTTGGGACATCACAAAGTAGCTAGAGAAGTGAAACAGGGCAGTTGTTTTTAAAAACATCTTAGATACAATTATAGGAGTTAAAAATGACTCTGTGCTCTTTTTCTACAGCTGATATCATGTACTCTGGAACAATTGACTGCTGGCGGAAGATTGCAAGGGATGAGGGAGGAAAGGCGTTCTTCAAGGGTGCATGGTCTAATGTTCTCAGAGGCATGGGGGGTGCTTTTGTGCTTGTGCTGTATGATGAATTCAAGAAAGTCATTTAAACAGCCTAACTAGAATTGGAAATCAAGTTGAGCAGATCATGTAGAATAACTACCATTATGGACCATTGACCTTCAAGAAATTCCTGTGAGTCTTATTTATCGGAGCCAGATGATATTTGTAGATGGGGCTAGAAACTGACATAGAGGACTGATCCATTTCTCAGTAACATGCATGAAGACACTGGATCTGGCAATTCAGTGTGGTGATTTAATTATTTTTTTTTTTTCAGCAATGTGGAGTGAGTGGTATTGGTTCTGGGTCCAAAGTGGCTGGGTCCAATTTAGGCAGAAAAAATAGTTTGCCTGTGGATCAGTCCCCGGTTTCAAGTCCTATCTTCTAGGACCATAAAATTGTATTTGAAAGTACTTGCTAACAAATCATGTTCTTTTCCACTTGTACTGAAGCACTATGTACCATTTTGCACAGCTGAACATCTAGCAATTTTGTTTTTAAATTGGGGCATTCTGCTGTAAAACAATAAACATACTTACTCTGTCTGTGTTGAAATTATTACATAAAAGCTTTGGGAAAGCCTCTTTTGTTTGAAAACTTGTTTCAGATAATGGTTCCTCTGATACACTGCACTGTAACAGAATAAGCTTGATTTTTTAAAAAAAAAAAAATAATTGAATGTGAGAACTTCAGTGGGGTGGGGTGGGGGAGCATGGATTATACTAATAGAAACTACTCCCATTCTTTGTGCCTGATAGTGTATGACGGGCTGCTGCAATTGGCTTTTTGCATGATTCTTAGAAATTGATTTACAACTTTTCATATGATTTAAAATGGGGTGTTTTCTGTTGTAGTGCTAGGAGAATCCAAAGTCCCAAGGACAGTCAAAAAGTAATACTCTTGCCCTTGGTAAAACAGCTTAAAATGAAATTATGTTTTTTTAAATCAATATAGAAAGCAACATGGCATTCATGCAAAAACCCAGGAACCTAGTAAATGCCTTCAACTTCTGAGTAACCTATGTATTGTATTGTTGCCGCTATTTGGAAATGCTGATTGTGCCATTCAAGATACTGTTTGGCCTGATCTGTAGCAGTGGTCAGTACCTCTGTGGAAGGTGAATTTAATCTGAAATGAGGTTCATTCTGAGAGGTGACGTTGATGATGGGGGGTGTGAGAGGGAATAACTGTGCTTCTGTGTAGCTGTAAAATATAGAACAAGATAGGTCAGCCTTCAATATTAACTGATTGATGTCTAGTTCCAGGGATTGTCAGAAGACCAAAATCAGACTGAATAATTTCTTGTACTGCTATTTGAGATAATGTAATACCTATGTGCCGTTCTTCATATGTACATAATCTTACTTTTGTACTTTGTAATCTGCAAAGACGTGGTAGGGGGACCAGTAAAGGAAAACAAGGTGTTCATCTTCCAGTTGTGTTTTTAGGAACTCCCTGTATCTTGAGAAAGAAACTGTGTCACTGTATGAATCATTGAAGGCTGACTGAGCTGTCTTGAGTTCTTTGTGTGCCTTCTGAGGTTGCTGTTCAAGATGAAGTATTTAAATTAACTGCTTGGCTTTGGCTGATTATTACCTTCCTCTCAAACATAATTTACCTTTTTCCTTTCACTGTTGCACAAGCACTGCTTTCGACATCTGTATGTGAATGTAAGGATGTTACACAGCTACTTTGTACACAGGCTAATAGCAAACTTTACGTACCCTCTGCAAGTGTTTTTTATCCTGTTTGGTAATGCTAGCTCCCTTGTGGTGGGGACAGGTCATTTGATGTTTCAGCTTGCTGTTTCAGTTGTATTTATATTGATTTGGGGGGGCAGGGGAAGAGGTTTTGTCTATATAAATACATGGCTTAGGTTTATTTTCTGTATCGGTGGCTTGAAAGGTAGAGATGATGATAAGATACCTCACTGTGAGTGTATGGTGGCCCAAGCTTTGAGAGGAAGAACCAAACATGACAATTACTTAAGCAACCCCTGAAAGAGGGAGGACATTTTTCACCTCCACTCCAGAACTAGGTTTTAACCAGAAATAGGAAAATAAATCAATGCAAGTGTAGGTGGTTTAAGTGGAACTGCAATTTACCTATGCTGTGTGTTCAGCATGTACTACTTGGTGTTCAGTTTATTTTTTTTTTAGTATATGGCTTCCCTTAGTCATGCAGCAGCAATTTTCAGTGTGTGATTATGCAGTGTGGGAACGTAAGAGGCAAACAATAAATGAGACTTTTAAAAAAAGCATTTGTTCTCTGCCTTATTGGAACACTTGTTGAAATGTATTTATTTTGAAAAATATTTTTAACAGGAAAAGATCTGGAATTTGTTTAAGAAAATACTGGCATGTAAAGCCTATATTATTTTTAAAAGGCATTGGAAATAGGGCTTGCATCCTTTGAAGGGAAGAAATAAAATGCATTGGTGTGAGGAAATCTTTACATTTAAAATCCAGTTATTAAATCTTACTACAGATTTTATTCCAATTCTCTCAACACTTACACTGGATTTTTTGAAGATTTAAATACTATCTATGTGA
The DNA here is from genome assembly GCF_964188355.1 of Buteo buteo. NCBI lineage: Eukaryota > Metazoa > Chordata > Aves > Accipitriformes > Accipitridae > Buteo > Buteo buteo. The sequence continues at coordinate 13,049,956 of NC_134195.1, read as the reverse complement.
GTTAATATTAATATTGTAGAGGTTCACATTTGCATTGGAAATACTGAGCTCATGAAAGGGTTGACTGGCAGCCCAGCATTAATAGTTAATTTTAGCAAGTGTCGTTTTATTTCCCATTTTCTGTTTTGCATGAAGTTCATTGAATATACTGTGACACTTCGGTATTGCTGGTTGCAAGGTTGAAGGGCAATTTTAAACACACTTTAAAGAGCTAGTTTCTGCTTCAGAAAATACTCTGGGTATATAAAAATGATAAGCTGGGAAAATTTACTTCTGTGGCATTCTTAAGCAGTCCTATCATCCTCTAGGAAATCATATTCAGAGGAAAGAAGCATCATAGCGATGAAGATGGGAAATAAGTTTCTTTTGTGTTGTGGATGAGAGGCCTTGTCTTATTGTGAAGAAAATCTCAGCGAGGTTTAAGCAAGTCTTCACAGCGGACGTTTGCAGAAAAGCTTAGCTGCCAGGCATTGTGTTCTTGAACAAAGGGAGAACAAATTTTACTGATTTTTCTCCACTTTTTTCCACTGCTCCATTTTAGATGGATTTTTATGGGACAGACTTTTATAGGTGATTGTAGTAATTTCTGGTCTGGTTTGAAGTACTCGTCAGGGGAATCCATGATTTTCTTTCATGTTGGGGAATCCAAGTGTTTTCTTTTTGGAAAGTTAGGTCATCTCTTCAACCATAGTTATTTCCTCGGTACAATGTGTTTTTGGTAGATTTACGTATTTTGTCTAAAGAGAAAGAAAATTCTGTAACATGCAATAATCTCCAGAGTCACTGTTGATCAGAGAACATTTCTAAATATTAGATACACTAGTACCAAAGTCTTGCAATTTTAATATGTAAGTAATGCTTGCAAAGCAGGAGGAAACAGTTAACTATTGTTTGACTTTTAACATCTGTGGTCAGTACTAGCTATTTGTCAGCAGAAAGAAAAAGAATAAAAGTTGATTTAAATGATAGACAACCTTAACTGAGACAATAGAAGAAATTTATTCAGTGAGTATTGTCTGAGTTTTGCATACGTAGGCATTAACTAGACTTACAGAGAAAACATTTTGGTTGCTATCATACAGTTTGATGGTGGTTAACCTGGAGAGTTCTATGATGGTGGAAGTTTCTAGGTAAGATCATAGTACTGATACAGCGCTTGGGGCTTAAAATATTGAGGGGAGGTAAATTTGATTTTTAAAAAAGGAGGGATTGTAAGGGGAGGGTCAGGGAGAAGGAGGGGGAAAAAAAAAAAAAGGCAAGCTTGCTGTAATAGGGTATGTCACAGAACATCAAACCCAGATGTCTTGGTAGGGAATTCTGTCTAGGAAATCTCTGGGATTGGCAAGCACTGCAGGGCTTTGTGGTCATGGTGTTTTGTGCTACTCGGCCATTCTCCAAGGAAAACTATGCATCTGCACACAGAGTGTGTCTTGCAAGTTCTTGGGAGGTATTTAATTCAGGAAAATTAAAACAAAGTATTAAAGTATAGTTCTGGGTGAGGAAAGCGTTTGGGGTGAGAATGACCAAAAAGTGAAGGAAGTTGAGTAAAATAAAATGGATTAGAGGAATGCAAGGTGTGTGATATACTGAGTGAATTGATTGGTAGGATCTTAGCCACAGCAAATAAGAAAACTGGCAGTTCTTTTATCATGAGTGTTAAGGATACAAGTGCAAACTCAGTGCAGAAAGGTTAGGGTTGTAAATCATGAGGTTTTTCAGTGATCTAAGGAAAAGTTGTATTGTGAAACAGGACAAATAATGAGAAAACATGAAAGGTCATCAAGTAAGTAGGGACAAAATGAGGAAACGCAAGCTTTAAAAAGGTGTGATTAGCAAAGGACATTACAGGTTTCAAAATAACTCCCAAAAATATTAGCACTAAATGCCAGGAAGAGATAGTCAGGTGCAATTCTCCCAGAGGAGAGCTCTCCTGAGATAACCTATTTGTGCTTTATTACCTGCTTTGAAGAATTACAGCATTCAATCAGTGTTAAAGATACCCGAGTGTGGAGAGAAGAGGTAAAATAGAACTAAGCTTTAAGATAAGATTAAAATAGGCAAAGAGTCACCTAGAAACTGTTTAGACACGTCAGAGACTTACAAATTGTCTTGACAGTGCGTGTTGGCAGGTATGAGGCAACCTGAGCTGAGGGCTTCGCCTGAACTCTGACAGTGAGTGCTGATAAGTTGCTGCTTGCGTGGAAGTGCCTGTGCCACCGTCTACAAAACCACATCCACAAAGGCTTCTGGGTTGTAGCGGGGTGATGTGAGTGGTTCTGGTAGTATATGCGCAGGAATTTGGAAGCTGCCCAAGTTTTGTAAAAGCAAGCAATCTGGAGTCTGCAGTTTTTGAAGGACTGCTTGCTACTTTACTAGCAATTGCTATTTAATAAAACGATGGACTGTGGACTGCTGCTGCTCCGTACCTTAGCTCTGGCAGCCTGATATAAGAGAGCTATCAGGTATTTATGAGTTAAGGTATATGAGGAAACTCATCCAAGTTACATCGCTACCTGCCTTCTATTAAAGCCAAAGTGGTAGGACCGAAGAGAAGTAAGTTAGGACAATGTGCTGGTATGAACTATATAAACTAAAGAGTTTTAGTAATAGCTTTAAGGATACTTTGTAAAGGATTGAAGGAAAATTTCTGTGTCACTTTTGAAAGCCTCATTGAAAAGGGTACTGTTGCCCACTGAAACATTGTAGGCAATAAACAACTAGCCTGATATATTGGTTTAAAGTACATCTTTACTTCAGCCAGCTGATAGAAAGCATTCCCTTGCTATGTAGACACTGTACAAACCCCCATTCAAATGGACAAATGAGAAGAGAAGCATGAACGGTTTGAAGCCTGGTTGTCATGATATGTGAAGAAAGACTGGAAGAGTTAGCTGCTGTTGACAGTGTGCAAGTGCGTAAGATACTGTAGACAGGAAAGGAATAAGGATAAGAAGTAATGGGTTTTAAGTGCAGCAAAACAGGCTATTAATAAAGCTTTCTAAAAGTAAGGCTAATTAAACGTTGGAATAGGCTGCAGAGGGATGCTACAGAATATCGGTCAAACACAATTTGCACACAACATTGAAACTGTCATAGCTAATCCTATGCTGAAGCAAAGAGGAAGGCTAGTTAAGCTGCTGAGACTTTCCAGCCCTGTTGATTTTCATGATTCAATGCAACAGGATTTTTACATGGGTACAGGTCAGACTTGTATATATTCACATTGTATTACGATCATTGATATTTGAAAATGCTAATGGAAAATGCTTCCTCACTTAAGTTATTTTCAAAGTGTGAACAGCAACCTAGACAAACTGCTACATGCGGAAATTACCAGTCTCAGTAAAAGTGATACCTCTGGTCTTAAAATATGGCTGCAAATATGTACAGGATAATCCCTAATCTCAGCACTAGCATAGAGCATTTCTAGTTTCAAAACAGCATACTTAGCATGAAAGCGAATTAGTTTTTAATGGACCAAATTTAATGCTCATCTTTATATGCCAATTATTCTAGTCTTTGGCCTATCGTAGTTTATAGTTAACAAATTTGACTGAATTGAAAAGAAAGCATACCTGGATATCTTCGTCAGTTGATGCATCAAATTTTTCTCTTGGTTGTGGTACAGGAGAAAATATGCTCTTGAAACTGCAATACCTTTGGGTAGAAAATGGGATTGCAAAGAAATTAAAAATCCTGGTAATATAACTTAACACAAACATTTTGTGTTGTACTTAAGGACATTTTTTACATTCAAGATTGAATAGCTGTTGCTCTACAAATCACTAAGTGAGAAGTAAATTATATTGAGTGTAGACTGAAGGGTACCTATTAGTACACTTATCACTGGGGTAACTAAAATTTATTTTGTGACCAGAGTCACAGTAAATACTTTATTAAACAATGACTTTCAATAAATCACATGACATAACTTTCTTCCACAAGTAAGTGAGAAGTTTTATCAGAATAATAACATCTTCGTTTGTCCCTCTTCTCTCTTGTCTGGTACTGTCTGAAGCCAATGGCTTCAAAGCGATGTGGTTGTTAAATGTTTAAAAGTGAGAACAGAAATGTTTTTGCAGGATCTGGTGGAATCCATCACTTACTAACTTAAATATCCTTTCCCCCTTTTTCACTTGGAGTGATTTTCCATGCCAAAGTGCCAACCATGACAATACTGGTAATAATACTTCATTACATTAATAATCAGATTATTTAAGTTTGTAGGTAGGAAGGTGGGAAATAGGAAGAATGTGTTTCATAGAAATAATACTGTATCAATAGTTTCTACATCAATAAGGTTGATTTACCTTTTGAAAAGAAAATATTGGAGCAGTGTCACTGAGATTGTTCCAAGTGCTATCAGAAATAAAATCACAAAAATAAAGTAATCTTTCCCTTGACCTGAAACATCCAAGAGAGAGAAATATCTTAGCATGCCAGAAAGCTACCTTTGTGACTGTCAGTAATGAATGCAAATTTCGCCTGATTATCTGAAGACTGCAACTTGACTTCTTACAGAACCTTGTAAAAAAGTTCAGGTACACGTGACGCATTTTAAACCATTTCAAACATTTAAAATGTAGAGAAATAAAAAAAAAAAAATCCAGAAAAGTAGAAAAAGAAACAGAGTCAGAGAATGAATAACAGAGCAAAGGTGGTGGAACTGTAACAAGAGCATTGAGGAAAGGGTAAAAAGGAAGATGCAGAAGGAAGGGGATGATATTCATGGCAAAAACTTAAAGAACTGAAAGGCAGCCTCAGCACTTCGGACCGAAGACAAGACTGGGTCTATCTCAGCCTGTTCCTGTAGCCCTGGCATCTGAGTGACTGCTGCCTTCACAATCCCACCTAATCAAAGCCTCCCTTTGGTATCAGCCTCCCTTGCCATAGTATTGGAGCTTCTCCTCCACATGAATAATTTCCACCCAGTTCCTTCCATGTCTTTAGGTAAGAATGAAGATTTTAGTTGTATCTGTGAGTGTGAGGGAGCAAGGGAGGCAAACATGGTAATACTAAAAAAAAAAAAATCTGTATTAAAATAATATTTCACAGTCTTACCAAACTCGATGGGTTCACTCCATTCCCCCCAGTTTGAGCTTACGGAACAGGATTTTCCACTTGCTCTGATTTTCAGAATGTATTTTTTTTTCTCATTGTAATTTTGGAATTCGTAGCTGTCAATTCTTACCTAAAATCAAAGCAATCAGACTGTGCATTTCACCCCATAGGAAAATACTAATAAAATTGGGGGTTTAATTTCCTGATACAGTTTCTATAAAAAACTAATTTGTATGATTTTGTAGGTATGTAGTAGTTAAATGTTCTTCTCCCCAGATTTAAAACCATGATAAATTAGTTCATCCTGCCACCAAATTTTTCTGGATTTTGAACTTCATTGGGTCTTTAATTTATTTTATTATGCTTTAAGGACACTTTTTTCCCTGTCCTTGTTTATGGATCCTAAAAATACCCAGAAGGACAGAAAGCTGAAACTGGGGAAGTACCCTGTAAACTCACCTTACAACCTTTACAGGGATTAACCATGCAAATATTCCCTGGACGGTGTCTGTCTTCGCTAAACAGACTTAATGTCGGTGAGACAATCCAATAACAGAACTGTATCATCTGGCCTCATGACACTTTATACAAAGTCTGGAATCTGCCAGGCCTAAGATGCTTCCAGGGCTGAGGGGATCCCTCATTTGTCAGGGGAAGACTGGCAGCGTCTATTAACTTCCACAGGTTTTGAAGATCTCGGCGTTCCCTCTGTCTGGCTATCCTGAACTACAGTGGTGTTTTTCCACCAACAGATACGAGAAAGGGAATGCTTCCAATTTTTATTAAGCAAAATGTCACATCTGTCTTAAGCAAAATCTGTTTGTGCGATAAATGGAAAGTATGAAGTTTTGTGAAATGCATGGAAAATCCTGCTTAGTCTAAGCTACCTCATCCAAAAGGGATGTATTAAGTTTAGACACAAAGATACCACAGGAACATGTTTTTCTAAATTCTCATTGCTATATTGATACAAAAACTATAGTTCTAGAAGTAAGTATATTTTATATAATGGTATTTATATGCTTAAGTGGGCAAAAGCACAAATTTGTATATGACAAGAATACTTACTTCTTCAGAATGATCATCCTCTTTCGCTTCTTTGGGGTCATCCTGCAAACCAAAGAAAAATCTTCATTTTTATTACTTTCTTGTCACACAGTCAAATACTTCTCCCTCTTTTGTTCTCATTTTCTTCCTTATAAAAATTGTAAGTAATTTTAAACTGAAAAATCAATTGGATATTGTGCTCCAGTAATGTCCCAGAATATAGCACTTTATTCAGAGTTTTGGCTTCCTCCATTTCATTTCAGAAAAGGAAGGAAACATGAATTATTTATCAGTGGCTGTGAGAAGGTGTATTTGGCTCTAAGGGCGTATTTACACTGTACATTCTCATCCAGCAGAAGTATATCCAAATTACGCAAGCAATCAAATTATCCTCCAAACACAGCAGATCTGGAAGCTGTGATTTCACAATGGTTTGATAACATGGAGCAGAAAATTGATCTGAACAGCAAATTTACCCTCCTTCCAGTCAAAGTCTCTGTTAGATGTCTGAGTGATCCATACTCAGGGTCTTTCCACAAAGTACTCTGAAGAGCTACTTACACATCCTATACAATCAAAATTTAATTAACTAGAATCAAACATTGACCTGGATCAAAGAACCTGAAAATTTTGAAAAAAGGATACGTTCAAAAATGAGTGAACAAAATCAACAGCAGCGATTTTAGCAAGGATCCCAGAAAACATTGAAAAGCTGAGGTCCTGGAAACATCTATCACATGTAATGTCAGAAGGGTAGCTGGCATTATGGAAAAGTCAGAAAGATGTTATTGGAAAGAATGTCTCATTTCAGAAAATACACCCGCTGTGTATGTTGCGTTATAAAGTAGACCAGTATTTCCCCATTACTCATCATCAGCTGAGCTCTTTCAACTTTTAGGACATGATGGAAGTCACCAGCCTGTGCTGTGAATCGGGAGGGTGCAAATGAGTTTAAACTTCAGGTGTGCAGTGCCATTTTAGCTGCCTTACCGCTGATGGTCCCTCCTAAAAAGTGTGAGTTATATCTGCTAACTCCATGTAGGTACCTCTGGGACCTTCACTACCTGTAGCACCTTACGGGGAATGAGACACCTACTGCTCAGCTGCACAAAGCCCTGGATGTGCATTGACTGTTACAAGATATCCGTGCTCCTTTGCAGATGCCTACATTAAGGTGTCTCAGTCTGCGAGATGAATTTCACACCCAAATGTAGGAATCTGCTGAACTCCACTCATTCCATCTGCGGTGTGGGAAAGAAGAAGTAATGTGTATTTCTTTAAAAGAAACGTTTTGATAATATTGCTTTAGTCATATGTTGTAATCTATATCTTCAGGTAAAACATTCTAAGTATTTCACACAAGATCTTGCTGTCAAATCATTCTAGCCAGCTGGAAAGCGATGTGTACTGCAATTGCTCCTTGAAATAGCTGCCAAGGCAGATACTATTAATGCACGCAAGAATCCAAACAGCCTGCAAGCTGCAGGCCTTGTTTTGAATGAATTAATGAGTTTTAATGCTGCATTGCTTTATTGTGGTTGTATATTTATGTTTAACCCTTAGCTGATCTTTCGTATAATGGTCTTGTGTTACAAATGCCTGAGGAATTGCCGCTGCGGTAAGCTTCTGAGCTGTGGCTGGGGACTGGGTTCGGTAGGGAGCACTAATCTGTCACGGCACAGACATCATCCACGTGTGGAAATTATGTAAAGGTAAAGCAGGTATCCCAGGGATGGGGAGGAAGAGTACTATTTCTTGCCTCCTTGTCAAACTCCTGGGCTCAAAGAGTTTTGCTGCCCTTTGTCCTTGGGGATGTTAAAATCGGGTCTTTTAGGCACTGGGATTTGTGGAGGAGGATTTGACGCCTCAGCCTCTCTGCTCCGTTGTACGTGGTGGAAATGGGACATACCTCAGCTGAGGTAAAGCTCATACTCTGTGCTGTCCTGCACTTTTCCTGCGGTCACTCTGGTAAGTTGGCAGTGCTCTGCCTACAGCGGAGGAGAAATCCCAGCTCACTTTTGGTACATACATGTTTACGTCTGAGAGAGACATTTTAGATTCCTCTCCTCCAGCCAACGGGAAGAAAGAAGCACTTTAGGGACACGATTTGTCTGTCACCTGCCTTGGAAGGAGGTGGTAACACCACACCTGACTGCAGAGATGTCTCCCCTGGGCCTGTGCAAACTTTCCCCTGAGCTGCTGGTATCTAATTTTTCAGAAGAGCGGCTTCTGTTTCAGCGCTGGGTTCAAACCGGAGGTTTTGGCGGACGCTGTGTGGACCGGCGGGGGTCCACAGGTTGGCTCAGCCAGGCTCCGGGGAAGGACGGCGCCGGAGGGAAGGGCTGCCAAAGGGCGGCAGAGGTGGTGGAGGAGAGGTGTGGGGGCTGAGGGGGGCAAAACAGTCCTACGTGTTGAAAAGGAGGGGCTGAAGCCACCTGTAAAAATTGTATTTTTCCCTTCCTGGGAAGCAGGAGGAGGGCGAGGGGCCCTGGCCTGGGCTGGAGGCTGGCACTAAGGCAGCGCCCTGGTTGCGGATCGCAGGCTGCCATCACCCAGTCGTCTCCCATGAGACGTGCTCATGCAAGGAAAGCATCTCGGGAGCTCTCCCAGCCTTTGGACAGAGACTCTTCGTGACATTTCCCTGCTCTCGTCTGCTTTTCCGCTTTGCGCCTCTGATCAGGTTGAAGTAAGGTCGTGAGCGGTGGGATGCGAGACCAGCAGAGCTGGAGCAGGAGGACAGCACGGCTTATGAAAGAGAAGTTAATAAATAAAGGAAACAGAAGTTTGCACATTATAGATATAGGTACGGTGCCAAAATACAAACCAAAAAATTGTTTTTACCTTATTTCGTATGCTTACTTGATACTGAAAACAGTTTGTGTCTTTCATATGACTTGTAAAGGGTGGTTGCCATGTAATTATGCAACCCACTGAATCTCTAGTGCAATTGACAGTGACATTTAATGGAGGAGTAAGTATTTCTGGAAGAAATGAAATAATTAATGGTCAGTAATCAGCTACAACTCATGTGTTCATAGCAAAATACATGTGAAGTTGAGGCAACTGATGTACAACTGTGTGCTAAGGTTGTTAACAAATGTTATCTGGCAAAGAGGAGTAAAATACAGTAGCAAAAGTTGGGAATGTATCACTTTAGTTGTTGGACATCTGAAGTAACCGAAGCTCATGTAAAAAATGTATGAAGGATTTTCTGTAATTCAGTAGTACAATCAGCAGAGTGCCATTTTCTTCTACATCTAAATTTCACATTGACAATGCAAGTCTCCATAGGAATAAACATGGAAGTTTTTGTTTGTGTGGTGTTATTCATGTAGAAGATCCAGTCATCTGAATTTGAGTGCCTACAATAGAGTTGACTAGGGGTGACCTAAGTGTCTACCACTCTAGTCAGCGAAGACCTCATCAGTAGTGCCCAGGATGTCTGCAAAGCTCTTTGGTGCACCGCGGAGCAGGCGTACTCGTCTGAACCGCTGTGGGCTTTACAGCCTGCACCAGCTGCAGGCAGGAGTCAGCCTCACGCCGCGGACACCGGCAGGACCCTGGTCTCTCACAGGTCCTGGGCCACGTCTGTGTGAGAGACTGGAAGAGTTAATGTCTCAAACCTTGTGGTGGGGCAAGTTCTGCTTAAAGACAAACCCTGCACAGCAAGGAACCCCGGTGAAAAGCCCATCAGCTCAGACATCAGCAACAGGAGGGGAGGGCGTGCTGGAGGGTGCGCAGCTCCCTGTTCTGATAAGCTCTTCTGATACAAAGATCAAACAACGGCCAGGTCTGCAGGGAAGGAGAAGTGACTCCACAAATGACCCCCAAGCCCAAAGGCTCACAGCCTGCTCATTAACCTGACGGAGGGGCAAGGATGATAAAAGGACACAGACTGAAGCCCCGGGTGCACAAGCCCACCGGGACTGGACCCCTCGGCTGACTGGACCAACGCTAGACCCAGGACTGGTGAAATCTTTCTCTCTTCCTTTTTCTCTCTCTGTCTTCTTCTCTCTTTCCTTTTCCTTTTCCATAATCCCTACACCTCATCCGTTTCAAGACATAAACCGTTGACCAAGTCTGAGACTAAAAGTGGATCCAGCAGCCCCTGGTCCCTTCTCTGAGGAGGAGTCTGGAAAGCAAGGGGGTCTGCTCTGAACCTCGGGACTCAACGGGAGGGATCTCCTTATTCCCTGAATTGATGTATGTGGTTACACAGATTACAGAAGTAGTCTTATGCCAATTCCTGTTGTGAGAAACCCTGCCACCTACTACCACACCTCCCCAGTTCCGTTTGCTTCTGTCATGAATAAAATCTTTAACTGATCTTTTGGTGTCGTTTCACCTTAATTTAGCCTGAGGGAATTTCGAATTAAACATGACTCCTTGGTCTGTCCAGTCTGGGTCGTGACAATCTGCAAGCCTTGTGGATGCCTGAAGTGTCTGAGGGTGTCTCAAATGGCACTAGAGGCATATTTTTAGGCAACTGAATCCTGTCCCAGATCTCTGTTGGAGCTTAAACACCTAGCTCACACATAGGTACCCACATATTTAACTAATGCAGGCTTAATTTGTAAGCTGAGTTTTGGTTTTAGGAGCTCTTGTGGCTCTCAGAGAGGCGTGGAATTAAGGGATGGCAAAATGAGCCCATCAGAAAGGGGGCCTTGAAAGTCTAACCGTTGCCTTTCATCATCTGGATTCCATGGATATGTTCACACCACTTCTCTGAGCAGTTATTTCAAGCTGCCTCTGCCTTTGCTTGTTTTAGTTAGCTGACAGAATATAGTTCCAAAAATTATCGGGACCGAAGTCTGTCCTGCAGTGCAGGATCCTGCAATGGCTACAGGCTTTGTTTTATTCTTCTTTTCTCTTTGAGGAAAATTCCTTGCTTCTTTATTTTATAAAATAAAAATGTTCACTTACCAGTTTTATACAGTTGAATGTACTCATCATAGAGCTGGATCAGGGCGTCTTTGCTAGACCCGTTCACCAGGAAGTAAGCTTCTTCAGGCTCTATCCTCACATTTTGGAATCTACATCCTGTGTTTCTGCCTTTTTCATCTTTAATGTAGAGCTCACATTCCATTGCATCGTGATATATGTTTCTAGCAAGGCAATTTAGTTAAATGTGGTCAGTGTGATGTGTCGAATGAGAATTCAGACTTCCCTGGACTCAAGTGGACCTACTTACCTCGGGTTCTGCCAGTAGAGAAAATATTGGGTATCTCCTGGAGCATCCCTGCCTGGCTGCCAAGTGCAGTTCATGAGGGAGATGTTATAAATCACACAGGAGAAGTTTTCAATGGCTGACCCATTCATGCCTGCAAACACAGGAATATCCGTGATGAGGAAAAATTGTGTGACTGCTCCAAGCTGGAGGATCTTGGCACATGCTGAGATATGTTAGACACCTGCAACTCCAGCTGGTTATTGCTGGGTTAGGAATGACAGCTGAGAGAAAGCAAGACTCTCACCCTATTTTGACTGCCTCTGAACAGTGAAACCTGAGAGTGAGCAGAACATTCACGCAGCTAAAGGAAGGCTCATTGCCTTATAACACCATCCTTGGTGCTACAGAGAGAAGAATTTGTCCTTTTGCAATTAATGCCCAGGAATCTACTCCTGAAGTGTTGACACACAGCATTTTAAAAGCTGAGACTTTTAAAAGCAAGGTTGGGCTTTTTTCTGCCCTCCAGTCAAACAGGCTCCTAGCTATATCTTTCCACCCTGATGGGGGCAAAAGTGACTTGATCTCTTCCTTTTCTGGAGCACACTGAAGTGGGAACCTTGTTTCTTTGGAAGCTCCCTCGGGGCTGGGCTGTGCAGGCATGCTCAGCCTCCTTCTCCTTCAGCCGATTTTCAGTGCCCCAACTTCGGCAAAAGGATGAAGGCTTCCTTCTCTGTTGCCTCCAGCCCCCTCCAGCACCCAGTATTGAGGGCACGCCAGGGCCAGATTTGGAGATTGCTACCTTCAGTTTGCCCCTGGCTGCTTAGCATCGGCATTTCTTTTCCTCTCCTCCTCCCATTTTATGGGTTCCACTGATCTCCAGACTGTGCCTTTAGCTAGTGCTGTGGTCTGGCTCTTGACAAACTCAACAAGAGCCCAGCAGAAAAGCATTTAATAAAGAAATGGGCGCTAACATCTTAATTTGTGACAGCCAGAACAGTTATTTGAATCCACCCTTAAACCACTGTAATTTAGTGGCATTTTGGAGCCCTAGTATGAAAGAGAATAATGCAATTACTGATACATTTGTAGTAATGCAGGTCTTGCAGAATTGTGGAAACATTCATTGCAGAGCAAATAACTTTAGCAGATCTACAAAAAAAAATATTTTTAATAGAAAATAAAGTGGTTACCTACTGTGTAAGGGATTGTTTTCTAAGGAAAATTGATTGTTTACCTTTAAAAGATTGCAAATGGAGAAAACCTTACCCAGACCATAGACATTACCTCCAGGTATAAAGGTGCAGTGTTCTGAGATGTTTGTGCCTGGCACTTCAATGATAAAGGATACCCCTTTGTGCAGGGGCATGTAGAGTTGCACTGGAAAACTGCATAGTGGACTATTCACCTGAAAGAGAAGATGTTAATGTTTTATTTCTCTGGTTTTCCTCTGCTGGTGTTAGATGATGCTGGCCATGGAAGTGCAACTTAGAAACTCAATTTGTAGGGCCAAAATCTTGCATGTATATGTATGTGTTTTAGACTCAAGAGCTAACTCTCTCCTTTACCATTTAAGGGTGGTGTAGAATGGAGCTGAGTGATCAAAGGCATGACCACACAAAAAGATTTGCAACTCAGGAGTTGGATGCTACACTAGTGTGCAACTATTAGAGAAGGCTAATAGTACCTCAGTGGCATAACAGAAGATAGTTAATAAATAGGGGAACCACGACAGAATTTAATCAAAGGATTAAGCAAAAGAGAAGTCCTCGTCTGACCTCCCCAGGGGTCAAAAAGGTGTCTATGGTGTTATAATCTTCAATAAAGATGTGATGTGGTTTTGTAATAAGTATTTCTATTTAAGACATCTGCTTTGCTAGGATAAATAAGCCATCTCTATCTCTCTTTCTGTCAAGCTTCCTACTTTTCTCTTTGGCTAATGTGGGCTTATAACATAACCTGTGCTACAGGCATGATCCATTTTACTGGGAAACAAGTGAAGAACTTGAGATAATGAAAATCAGTGGCAGTGTTTAGGGAATTATTTTTTTTATTTGAAGGGTCTCTTGCTCTGTCTCTCTAAATTCTCTAGGAGTCTCACAGCCCCCTTTTTCAGCAGCTACATCCCTGTTCATGAATCAGTGTAGGTACAGTGCAGGCTATTGCCTCCTTTCCACTTTGGTGCTGGAACTTCAGTTCCATGGTATGCATGGGATGCTCCTCCTGCAGCAAATGCACCCTGGCATTCGTGACAGCTTTCCACAGCCCCTGGCAGATCAAGCTGTAGACTGCAAACAATCACTGATCAGATTTTACCTGCAACTGATTCATTTTTTTCAACGTAAGTGAAGTCGATAAAAGGTAAAGAAAAAGGCACATTTATTTTCAATTCAAATATTTTGTCAATGAATAGCATGTTTACCGCTTCCCGTGAAGCTCTCATGACGCTGTTCCTGATGGTACATTTGTACTTAGAGAAATTCTTGCTGCTCTCCCAGGACAGTTCCATTTTTCTCCAATTCATTTTCACGTTTGTAATAGGTGATTCTTGTGCCTCTGCTGAAAGCGTTACAGAATAAGCTCAGTAAGGATATGCTACTGTTTTTGTTGAATGCAGAGGATAGTATCTGTCAGGCTTAAGATGACAATTGCCAGATTAATTGCAAATATCTCTGATAAATGAAGAATTAAACACTGTTTCTCAGATTGTATCTACAAAAATATACTTACACCCCATACACTGGATGTCAGCATGCAAAGGATGAAATAGCACCACACACCACCAAATCACACAAAGAAGTCCAAGAGTATCAAACATCTTTTCTTCTCTGGAAAGAGACAATGAAGCCTTCAGGGAAAAAAAAAAAATAAAAAAAAGAAAAAAGAAAAATTATGCTAAAGTGTACTTTGGTTTCTGCAAAGCTTCATTTTTTTCATGGGAATAGTCAAAGATGCTGTCTAATTCATCCCTAGCAAATATTATTTAGAAAAGCCAAGCAGAGGGTGTGCTTCAAGAAGTCTGGCTGGCACCTCTTCTTTGAAAGAACTGAATAGGCTCACTCTTGTCTATTACAGTGCAGCAGTTTGAGATAGAGAGGCCACAGACTCTCATTAAGATACCTGCACTCACTTTATTTGATGCAGAGACCATGACTTAGGATTACTGTTGTCCCTCATAACTATCCTAATCATACCATCAGAAAGTCAGGTTTTCTTGCTTTCTGATCCTATGAACATCACTGCGGATTTCCCTACTCAGTGCTCCAGCTTCTGCTGCAAAGCGAGCTTTTAGACTGGCTTTCAACCATTTGTTGAAGGCACCCATTGAGAAATGGATGGTTTGGCTTTCGGTTGTGTCAGGGTGTGGATGACTTACTTCGTGAGTTCTCTGTTAAAGCCAGCATCACCACCAAGCTTGTTCAGAGCCTGTACCTGCTCCTGCCAGCATGTCTTAAGAGTGCATGGAAAACATCGATGAGATCTGAACTGTTCTGGTTTCAGCTGGGATAGTGTTAATTTTCTTTCTAGTAGCTGGTATAGGGATATGTTTTGGATTCAGTATGAGAAGAATGTTGATAACACACTGATGTTTTCAGCTGTTGCTAAGTAGTGTTTAGACTAAGTCAAAGATTTTTCAGCTTCTCCTGCCCAGCCAGCAAGAAGGCTGGAAGGGCACAAGAAGTTGGGAGGGGACACAGCCAGGGCAGCTGACCCAAACTGGCCAAAGGGGTTTTCCATACCATGTGATGTCATGCCCAGTATATAAACTGGGAGGAGTGGGGGTGGGAGGTATCGCTACTCAGGAACTAACTGGGCATTGGTCAGCGAGTGGTAGGCAATTGCATTGTGCATCACTTGTTTTGTATATTCCAATTCTTTTATTAGTATTGTCATTTTATTATTGTTATTATTACCACTATTAGTTTCTTCCTTTCTGTTCTATTAAACTATTCTTATCTCAACCCACGAGTTTTACCTTTTTCCTTCTGATTCTCTCCCCCATCCCACTGGGCGGGGGGAGGCAAGCGAGCTGCTGCATGGTGCTTAGTTGCTGGCTGGGGTTAAACCACGATGACTGTCTAAGTAAAACAGGAAGAGAAAGGTCTCAATCTCCATCAGGTTTTAGCAGGAATTAAATGTTGACCTGCTTACCTTTTTTTGACTATGGCAAATCTACAGTCTTGCTTCAAAGTCTTTTGGGGTTGATTTCAAGACTTCATGTAGTAAGGGCTTAATAGCCTTAAAATAATGTTTAGAGCAATGCCCTGAATCACTTCTCAGTCTTTTCCTGGAGGCAAAGATCAAAGCTGACAGCAGACATACAGTTGATTTTGTGTATGTTATCTATCAATTTCAGTGCTCTTTTCTATCACTTCTTTTCTTTTCTGACCACAGATCAGCAAAGAACAGCTTTCCATTCAGAAAAGTACCTTAGGAACTGGAATTCTGATGGGCCTTTCCAAAGGCCATTTGGCACTGGATAGCCCTGGATTCAGCTGCTTTTCCATTGTCCTGAATATCCCAAATAGCAGCATTTATCATAAACTTGATGACACTTCTGTCAGTTCCTGACTAACGAGAATGAATTTTTCATTTTTATATGTGGTCCCTCACTTCTTACCTCTTTTCGTGGAAAACTGAATATAGTAAAGAGTCCCAGTTGTTAGGTGTAGTTTACTGTATCTCACTATTAAATTAAATAGTTTTTTCTACACTTCCTTTGTTATTATTTGTTTTGGGTCCAGTTATTGTTGAATCTTACTGTGGATGTTATTAAACTTTGAAGATCTCTGCTTTGTAATCAAAAGACAATGCTAGCTCGTAGAACTATGTTCATAATAATTTTAAACTAATGTAACTACAGTGATACACAATTGAACTTGGGCTATAAAATATACTTGAGAGGCTAGGAAAAAATGCTGAACCTGCTTAGAGCTATTTTAGAGAATAGAGAATTTTAGAGAGAGAATTTTAGAGAAACTTGTGACTATCAAGTCTTCATGTACGGTTCATTTGAATGAATATTTACATAATTACAAACAGCATACACCTTCATTGTTGGTGTTTCTGGTTGTCTGCACCTACAACTTTGTTTCTGTAAGTTGTCAGTGTTTTCTAGAACCTACTTCTGTCTTTGTGTGTCTTTCAGTCCAATTTCCCGAAATGAGATGGTATGTGCTAGTGATCCTTTTCAATGAAGAATGCTACAAAAGACATTTTCCAGTGTTTCTTTCCCCTCTTGACTTGCCTCCATAATGTCTTGATAATGGAACAGACTTATTAGCATACCTGCACATATCCTGTGTGGGATGAATTTTGGTATTAAGACATCTAAAAGTATCTACAAGTAAGTATTTACATAAGCACAAGTTGTTTAAGCTCCCGTTCTAGTCAATAGAGATCTGTGTGAACTCCATTCACTGCTTCTGCTACACATAAATAATTTCTCACTATTTGCTTTAAAGCCTTGGACTATTGCTATATAGAAGTCTTATTAACTTTTTTAGTATCTTCTGTTTCCCTCTGCTGAGTTTCTTTGATTTGGAAGTCTTTCTCTTAAAGGCATTTTTTTAAGCAGCAACCAAATCTTACACTTGGTTAAGTTTCTTTTGCCTACTTTTTTCTTTTCTTGTCTCCGGCAGAGCGTGTGAGTATTGCCCCTGGTGAAGCAGTGGTAGACCACGTGTAGGAGGCTGTGCGTCCCCTTCCAGGCTGTGTGAGTGCAGGAGAGGGTTGGCATTGCTGCTTGGTTCAACAAGGTAGTTCATGGCTGTACTTTCTTGTGTTGTCCTTCTCTAGCTTAAGAAACACTTGGTTCTGGCTGGGCTGGAGTTAACTTTCCCCAGAGCAGCCCATATAGTGCTGTGCTTTGTATTTGTAGCTAGAACGGTGTTGATAACCCAGCGGTGTTTGGGCTGTTGCTAAGCGGTGCTCGCACAGCATCAAGGCTGTCTCTCCAACCCCGTCCCACCCACCCCACCAGCGAGCAGGCTGGGGGGGCACAAGGAGTTGGAGGGGACACAGCCGGGACAGCTGACCCCGACTGACCCAGGGGATAGTCCAGACCATAGGACGTCATGATCAGCAGATAAAGCTGGGGGAAAGCAGGAGGGGTGTGGGAGGAGGCATTCATTATCAAGGCATTTGTCTTCTGAAGCAACCGCTGTGTGTCCTGAGGCCCCCTTCTCCCAGAGTGGCTGGATGCCACCTGCCCATGGGAAGTAGAGAACAGGGAAGAATGGGATTGAGAGGGTGGCTCGGTGGGCACCTGGTGGCCAGCCAAGGTCTAACCACCACAGTATTTTTTCCCTGTTTGCTATCGCAAATGGCTCTCCACTTGTTAAACTAGATTGACTCTGTTCTTAGAGGTTTACAGCCCTCACCTCAGAAGAGTCTACTTTAAATTTTTGCTTGTTGCAGCATCAGAAAACGAGAAGGCAGATGTTACAGATCACTGTAGGAAATTTAAATTCTAAGGAAGCATGAGCCCTGCAAAGTACGACTCCACATTCATTCCTGTGGTGTGGAGGTCTGAGCAGACCCAGTCAAACAGTGGCATCAGTTCTTGTCAAACATATCTGTATCTTAGGTACCACTTTCCTTTTCTCATAGGAAGTTAAAGCTCTTTGTAAGAGATTTCTCTATTCCCAACATTTGTTTTTCTGTTTTTTTTCTACATGAGGAAGCAATACTGGTTAATGTTTTTTTATTTGTTTTAGTATTTCCTAGTAGCGTAACTTCCTAGTAGCAATTCTTTTGATTGCAGGTATTTCTAAGGTTAATTCTAAGACTGTGAGGTAAATTCTTACAAATGCAGGAAAAAGAGAAACATGATAATGTTTTGTTACATGTCTGTCCTTCTATATTAATTTTCATGGTCCTTTCAGAGTGCTGATTCCAGACTGACTCCATTTGTGGTGAAAGCAAAAACCTAGCCAGACCCTCCAAGGAAGCTGGAGTCTTGAATATTTCTGGGAGGCGCCTCACATTTCGTGGAAATTGGCTTCATGTGACCCATCCATCGTGGTCTCCAGGACACCATGTCGGGGTTACAACAGAGACAGACTCTTCACTGTAGCCTGATTCTTCTCTGCTTATCTCTTGCAGCATCAATTTTTTCTTTGTAAATCATCATGCTACAGCAAGGATGTGGCCACAGCTGCTGGGAGGTGATACTGAAGAATCTTAAGTACAAACAGTATGGAGGACTGGTTGTAAAATGCTATGTGAGATATTGCTCTCAACAGTTATTTCCACTTTCCCATGCTCTCAGTGATCTCTCCAGTAATGCACATAGGAACCTTGAGATCTCCTGTCCTTCTAGTCTGCCCCTTTTCATATAACCATATTTTTCTCCTTTTTGTGCCATCTGTTCAGTCACTCTTAATGTTTTCCCCTTTCTTTCCTCATCCTATGTTCCTTTTCAGGCATTTGTTTTCCTATTCTCTGGCAACTGTGTGCTCACCTTTCCTTTATAGTCTTTGCTTTATTCTTCTTGTCATCTCCCTCTGTCTGCTCTCGTGACTCCTCTGCTTTCAAAATCTCCCTCAGGTTTCCTACACATAACAGCAGCCCCCATACTGCAAGCAGTCTTCACGTTTTCTCTTGGAAACCCTTGTCTGGAGCACTGCCGAAGGAGTCGTCTGCAGCCCTGCCAGTTTAGAGGAGAGTTCTTGCTGGCACCATTGCCTCCAGGCTCTGGACGTGTCATGGGGGAATAGCAGGGCCTGTAAGCGTTGGCTTTGCTCATAAGAAATGATGATTTCCATTGACCACAGCACTAAGGGGGTTTGCTTCCCAAAGGATTCGTGTTTCACAGTTGACTAACTTTTAAAACAAATTACACATGAAAGGGTTAGTGTTGGGTTGTGCCTGTTCTCTCTATCGCCCCAGCTGAATGTACCAACACATAGCCAGGTTCCCTGGCTTTTCTCTGGCCTGCAGGCAGGATAAGAGATATAGGAGCTGACCGACCCATACCTTCTGCCCGGTGGCCAAGCAAGTGGCTCCAGCACCACATCTGTAGGAGCTTTCTGCCTCCAGGACCTCCACCCTCTCCCAGACTGGTCTTTTGCAGACAGGTGTGGTAAAACTCCTCTGGTCTGAACAGACCTCTGTTTTGAAGGTGTCAGAAGGAACAGGTATTTATGTCAAGCCAGTTGGGAGTGTTATTTGGAGGATCAGACCAGAAGAAACATATAAATTCTTGTGTAAGTGGTATTTCCTCACATTTCATTAATATAGGAGGTAATGTAGAATCCATTAGGATGAAAACACCTATCCTTAACTCTATGCTTCTTTCTGCTTTTCTTCTTTCCTCTTTCTCCCCTGTCCAACCTCACAAGTGTCTTGACCTCTCAGCATGTGACTACACTGCTACATAGGGGAGGGTCCCAGAGGGGACTCAAGCACCCAGTTTCCACACTTCTCAGTTCTTAGCTCAGTCCCTAGCTATCTTCTCCAAGACAGGTTTGCTATAAACCTAATCTACCTAAGCTATATGAATATGAGCCAGCCAGGGATCCTTGGCCTTGGAGTTTTCTTTTATTTAGAGGTATGTGCATAGCCTGTATGTTGGATTTTTTTCAGTAGCAAAATCTTATCAAGGAAACATTGCTAAACTTACTATCTAATGTTACCAGATGTATGATGTGTCTTACTCAGCGGTAGTGATCATATCCCTGGTAAGTTGGATGCTAGCAAACATGAATCTGTCTGGTCTTGCGTAGCAAGAAATGGTCAAACTCAGTCTGCTCTAGAAGGATCTTAGTATCAATGTGTCAGAAGGAAAACACAGTCACATTTAAAAGCTGTGGTATGTCTATAGTAGTTTTTACAGAAAGTATCCATTAAATACTGACTTAAGCACCTTCAATTCTTACCTTCTTAGTCTGTACAGTGTATTGTCTTTGCTCTTAAGCTGTGAGTGCAGGATGATACCATAAAATGTCACCTAAGACCAGGGTTCCTTGGTTCTAATTCCCATCTTTGCCAGTGACTTTATTCCTTGAGTGGCTCTGGGAAAGTTACTCCTGCTCATGACACACTTCCAGGAATGAAAATATGAATTTTACTCATAGGGTGATGTGAGGATAAACTGATGCTTATATATTGCGGACATATGGGGAGTACCATACACTTGCTAAGCATACGAGGAGGCATAGAAATAGGAATAAAAACCTTACAATGTGTACCAGACAATGAAATATCACTCTCAAATTGCTGTCTAAATGCAACTTTCCCAGGTTTAGTTCAGTCTTTAGATCAGCATTTTGATTTCTGTAGATGACAGAAAGCTGGGAGAAGTGGTTGATATACCACTGTTCTGCTTCAGAGGGACCTGGACAGGCTGGAGAAATGGGCTGACAAGGACCTCATGAAATTCAGCAAAGGGAAGTGCTGAGTCCTGCACCTGGGGAGCAACAACCCCTGGCACCAGCACAGGCTGAGGACGACCTGCTGGAAAGCAGCTTTGCAGAGAAAGCCCTGAGGGTTCTGGTGGACAAGCAGCTGATGATGAGCCACCAGTGTGTCCTTGCAGAAAAGAAGGCCCAAGGCACCCTGGGCTGCACTGAGCAGAACATTGCCAGCAGGTTGAGGTTGGTGATCCTTCCCCTCTGCTCAGCACCGGTGAAGCCAGACCTGGAGTGCTGGGTCTAGTTCTGAGACTCCCAGTACAAGAAAGACAGAGAGCTACTGGAGAGAGTCCAGCGAGGAAACAAAAAGATGATAAGGGCTCTGACATATGAGAAGAGGCTGAGGAAGCTGAGACTGTTCAGCCTGGAGAGGTGAAGGCTCAGGAAGATCTCATCCATGTGTATAAACACCCCACTGTGGGGAGTAGGGAAGACAGAGCCAGACTCTGCTCAGTGGTGCCCAGTGACCTGACAAGGCACAGAGGCAAAAACTGAAACAATGGAAATTCAATTTAAACCCAGAAGACACTTTTTTACTGTGAGGGTATTCAACCACTAGAACAGGTTTTCCGGGGAGGTTGTGGAGTCTCCAACGTTGCAGATACTGACTGGGCAAAACCCTGAGCCACCTGCAGTAGGTGACCCTGCTCTGAGCAAGTGGTGGGACAGGACAATCTCAGGAAATGCCTTCCAGCCTCAACCATCCCAAGATTCTGTGATTTACTTTTTTTTCAAGAAATAGAAATTGACGCATTTCTAGTTAGATTAATTTATAGAAAGGGTACAGAAAACAGCATTTCTTTCAGTTATTGCAAAATAGATGTCAGATAACAAATGTCAAATAGCGCAACAGACATCGTAGACATTTCGTAGCCTTCCTTCAATCTTTCAGAAAGCTTTAGAAATTTTATATATACACAGATTTACATTTTTAATCAAATAGGCTAAAGCATCACCAAAATTTTGCCTCTACTTTCTTAAGCAGAAAGCTAATCCAGATTTTGTACCTGTGCTAGTATAACTATACCTAACTTAATCCTTGGTAAACATTTGTATTCTGCACAAAATCTGCGGCACAAGAAAAAATAATAGACATACCTCTTCTTGAAAACCCTCTCTTCCTTTATCTTGTTTGATTTTGGATCACAGCAGCAAGGACACTTGAACCTATAGTTGTGGTCATGCAAGCATCAGTAAGTGTTTTGCTTTGCCAGTTAAAGTTTTTTACTGCATGCAGCTGTTAAGTGGCAAATGCTGCAAGTCAGAAAGTGACTCAGTTTATCATTTCCCTTACTGCTTCTGAACTTCCTTAAATTTCCTAATTTGCAGATGTTAATGATTTCACACGAACTGATCACGCAACTAACTCTTCCTTCCTCTTACATTGGATGAACTAACCATTAATAGTCACAATATGCAAACTTATTACATAAAAATGCATAAATACTCAGTACTTATAGTACCTGAATATGCTCATAGAAATACCTCTCCTACAAATAAATACATTTTCATAAATAATATGTTCGGGAAACAACAGCAGTGTTGTGTGCCTAGTCCATGTTTAAAGTGCTTATGACATGGCCACTTATTTCTGTCACGACCTGACTGGCTGTATATGTTGTTTATGACCCCTTCACCAGCCCAAGTTCTCCTTTGAGGAAGATCAATCCTTAGTATGCATTTTCAGATGGCCAAGAAAATTCTGTCTTGCATATTTGTAGGCAAAGAAGTGGCAAGGAAAATATCAGATCCAAATTTCTGAGCTTTCTCACTGCCTGATTTTGGGTTGGTTTTGTTCAGTTCATCTTAGGCTACAATATCATGGGTTAGATGCAAAAGTCTCCAAATTTTCAAATTAAAAGAAAATATCCAAAGCATTTGCTGAATTCAGTAATGTCAAGTTCGCAAAAGACTTTGCAGTAATATAAATATGAGACTCTAAGCCACAATGTTTGTTTTAACTTCCAGCAACTTTAGATGTGGCTCTGTGTCACGCTGAGTGTTAGCCACTTCCCAGTTTGTTTTACAAGATATCTGGTGTGCAGATATGTAATCTTCATGTAATAGATTCTTTTTTATTTCTTGCTGTTCTCAAACACTTGTACGAAGAGTGATTTGAATTACCCCTACCTTCCATTCCCAACACAGGCACAATAGCAGGAAGGTGAAGAATTCCCCAGGCTTCTTAGAAGCGAGTCAGTATCATTAGTAGTTAGTCTGTTAGAGGAAGAACTATTCTTAACCCTGCTTTCCTTGAACCAAAATATCTCTTTTTTTTTTTTTTCTAGTCAGATCCACCAATAGCAAATTACTTCACAGACGTTTCAAATGTTAAATATCTTTGCTTTTCAGTCCACACTGCTCAGTCTTTCCCACCTTTACCCAGTGAGTCCCACCAGAAGGGTATGTTAATAATATTTTCCATTTTAAAACCTTGAGGTTATGGATGAAGAAACCTATAGATAAGTTAAATGAGTAATACAGAAGGCAGACCGCATGTGAGGCAGTGGCTCAGGTGCAGAATTTGGCCTCTAGAACCACATACCTAGCACTGACTCAGTCCTTGCTAGCTTTTTCAGTACCTTGGGAACAGCACTGGCATGTTTCAAAACTTCCACTCCCTAAAGGATTTAATTTGCTTATTTTATGTAGCTTGAAAAGAACACAGTTAGTACGTGTGCCGGTGTAGTCTGAACTTGCCTATTCATCAAATATGCTCTACTGGGTACCACCAGCCACCTCAGTGACCACTACCACCTTGTGTAAATTTTCTATAGCACCAACCTCCTGTGCCACGCCTATTTGTGAGGCAAAGTGTGTGTCAGTATGCCTGATTAATTTTGATGAAGGGATTTGCATCTGGTTGTGGTGGTGTGTTTGGTCAGGTTCTGGGTAACCTGAGGCTGGTCTTACAGTGTCATCTGACCAGTACCTTCAGACTGCCCAAACAGTGGCTGAATTCGTTTTAAATGACCCATTTAAAACTCCAGCCTGGACTAATTCAGCAGGGCTCTGTGTGCACCAAGAGGAGCAGCCACCCTTCCCCTCTTCTTGGGGTCTGGGTGCCTGTGCTCCCTGACTGGGTGCTGTGGATGGGCCCTGGTCAGGGGGGGCACGGTCCTGCTGGCCCCATGGCTACCCTCAGCTCCTGGGCAAGCCCAGGACTCTGACTTTCCTGGGGACCAGTTTCTTTCGGGACATATGAAATCTTTTGTGCTCCCATTCAAACAGCCCCCACCTTCTCCTGGGAGCCGTCGTCTCAACAGCTTGTGAACTGCCACAGTCTGCAGCCTGGTGTTTATGATAAGCCAGCAATGATTACGGTTTTGTTTAATATACAGTTCTGCGTTTTATTCTAGTTCAGTACCGGCAACGTGAGCGGCTGAGACTCCCCCTAGAGTAGTCAGGGGTGGGCAGAGACCTCTCCAGTTCTCCCAAGGCAGCCCTTCCAGTACCAGTGCTCTTGGTCCACAGGTGTAGAGTGGTCTGCTGGGATCTCTTGCAAGGTGGAGTTCCATGCTGATGTAGATGTTGCTAGCCAATTTATGAATCGCTTATCATAAATGAAAGACAGAAAATTCACTCTACATGATCTGAAAAATCTGTTAATAACAATGTCTCGGTTTAGAATTAACATTTGCAGAATTAGGAGGGGATCTGACAAAAACACCAGGCTAACAAAAGCTTCAGAAATGTTATCAACCTTCCATAAGAAAGCAGTAGACGGAACAATTGTGTTCATACCCTTCTAGAAGTTGCCAAATGTTGTATGCACCTGTTTTGTAACAGACTAACAAGGGCTGCTGTAATGCACAGTTCTGGGAAATGCACAGCACAATTTTTCAAAACACTGTTTTTGAAAAAGTTATTTTAAAATAATGTTATATTTTTTACCTTCTCCTCTTCCAGACAATGTAAATTCAAGTGAGTAGTGGATGATTTCAAGGTTCCTTTTGGACTATTCCTTCAACCTGTCTGGATCCCTCTGCATGGCAGCCTTCTTCCTGAGCAAATCAGCAGGTGACCCCAATTTGGTGTCATCTGCAAACATGATGACAATGCACTCCATCATCTCCTCCAGGTCATTGACAAAAACATTAAACCAGATAGGTCCCAGGATAGACCCCTGTGGTACCCCACTTGTCACACCCTTGGTAGAATCATACTGACTGTTCCCAGTGATCATCTTCTCCTTAGTGTGCTCCAGGAGGACTCACGCCATGAGTTTCCTATGTTGATAGGCCTGCAGTTCTCTGGGTTGAACTTTTGGCCTTTTTTTGAACATGGGTGTAACACCTTTCCTCAATAAGTTGAAGTATGTTATCACTTTCCAGGAAAAAACAGGAAGCAAATGAAGAGTTTGTTTAGAATCTATTTAATGAGACCATAATGCCATCTCCTGAGTCTCTCGATATTGTCTTTATTACACTTTCCTATTCCCTTCCCTACAGAGAGCCAATGAACGGTTCATAGCTCATGGCTAGGTTTTGGTGGATTAGAGCCAAACTATGCTTCACTCTGGCAATTTTGCCCAAGAGAAAAGATACTGTGAAGGGTTGTATAAACTAGTATAGTCTAGTAAAACCCCATCACTCTCTTAGCAAGTGATTGTGAGCATTTCAACTCTGGCCACTGCTGCACACTGAGAGAAATACAAAGAAGGTTTTCATGCATGTCCAGCATGAACTCGGCCTCATTAAGAAATTGGCCTTGTTGTTCTGATCTGCTGCAAAAAGATTCCCAGGTGAGTCTTTGACCAAAAGGCAATCATTAACTTTGTCAAAGGCAGTAGATGTGCCAAGAGCTGTTTGCATCCAGCTACAGTAGAAGCTGGGCAGTGTGGGGGATCGCCCCTGGTTGCACTGGTAACTGGAAGGCTCCCCAGCACTGGAACGTGTCCCAGAACAACTGTTCCCAGCACTGATTTGGCCAGTATTTGCAAGCAATGTCCTGAACAACTCCTGGACATAGTCCAGAGGTTAGCTCAGGTCAGGGCTAATTTCTAAGGGCAGTTTGCATGTGTCCACCTTATTTAAAGATTTAATAAAATGTATCTGG
This sequence comes from Buteo buteo, assembly GCF_964188355.1. Lineage (NCBI taxonomy): Eukaryota > Metazoa > Chordata > Aves > Accipitriformes > Accipitridae > Buteo > Buteo buteo. The sequence goes on along the minus strand of NC_134195.1, from coordinate 13,024,207 downwards.
GCTCTTACATGGCAATTGGCCTCAGTGCAAGAAAGTAGTGCTGGGAGTATTTATTCTAGTGATCGAATGTCTAGTATCATTATAAAACTAGTTTAATAATCAAATAGCTATGTTCAAATGTCTAGTCTAGAAATCTCAGCCTTTGAGTCTCAAAGTGAAAAACAAATTTATACCAAAGCATAAGCATGAGGTGTCAGTGATTCCTCACCTAATTATGAAAAACATTGTGAGACCCCCAAAACCTGAATCTCAGAGACCAAAAGGAGCAGCAAGATATATGAGTTATCAAAATTAGTGGGGCTACTCAGAGGATAAAATTCTTTTTCTTGTGAATGAAAGTGCTCAAAGTCTAATACTGTTAAGGGAGGAAATCACTGAGCATTTTCTGTTTGAGTCTTAAGACCACCTTAGAAGCCATGGTGAGCTTCCAGCATTATATCCTCACATAGGAACAAGTAGATGGTTCACCGACCAACCATCCAAACTGGGGAGTCAGATGACGACTCTTTTGGCATAACTCCAGATCAAGGCTGAACCTTGCATGGAATTAGGCTTTAACCAAAAAAGGAAGTTTTGTCTGTGCTCTGCTATTACCTGCTCAAATTCTGATGCCTTTGCTGGAATATGCTTCTTTCCCAAAGAAAGGAGCCCAGAAATCAAATTATACCAGTAAAATTGTTACTGTGCTCCTGATCTTTGTCCAGGGTATCAGGAGACACCCCAGGAGATAAGGGTATTTGCCTCTTGTCTTCTGTGCTGACCTCATGGTCTCTGCTGACCACTTAGTTCTTACAAGGGCTTACATTGTCTGCCTGTTGCTATACTTCATGAGGGATACAGAAATTATCTTTTTGCCAAGTACCAATAATACTTTCATTCTGTGGAAATGTCACCTAATATTCTTTCCTTCTCAAAGCTTTCATGTGTGGAGCCACTATGGCAGTACGTGATAAATAAATGGCTATGCCCACTCCAGTATCTTCCCACAAAGTTAAATCAAACATTAAAATGTATTCTTTGGGTCCCATTCATAATACAAACAGATCAAATAGTAGGGGTTTTTGCCTCTTTAAAAAGAAAAATCTCTTTGATCCTGGCTTAACAAAGTAAAAGGGTGAGGGAGGCTGCACAAAATAAGAAGGCATCTGTCAAAAAGTTTGAGCCCTTGCCACAGAAGGAAAACAGGAAAGTGTGAATTCTGACAGGATAAATACAAAAGCACAGTAATTCAGGCCAAAAACATTTTTTATGGAACAACCTGTAAAAGGAATAAAAGAAATCTAATAATAAATCATTTCCCAAAAAGGAATCTTATCAGGACCCCCTGAGCAAATAGATGATGGAGGTATATTAAAAGATTTGTTAAAGGAAGTAAAGTGACAACGGAAAGTATCAGTAAGTATTTGGTACTACAAATGCCCTCAGAGATGTTATGCTGGGACTTTTCTTCAAGAGGAATGCGAGGGAAGATCATGCTCAAAATGAAGTGCCAAAGGGGTTAGAGAAAAAAAATGAGCATTTCATTGTTAGACCAGGAGAAACATCTAAGCTGTCCTGAGATAAGAAGCGGATTCTCATGTGGATACATAGTTACAGGTAGTTTAGGATAATAGAAACCAAAGATGACTGTAAGGAGGTTCAATAGCCTGATTATAGTGAGTGACTGAATGATAAACTGGCAGATGAAATGCCAATTTCATGTACAATGTACAAAAATGTAAAGTTGCACACATGATGAAGAAAAATTCTAACATGCTGAAGTGCTGGATTGGCTGGCTGGACATTTTACTCTGATACAGTATGGCCTTTATGCCCCTGTATATTGCTGTTGCTATATGATAAATTCCCAAACATTTTTCTGTTCGGTCTAAAAATGCTTGACTTGGGAGGCTCAAAATACTTTCCGAATACATTTGTCTGCATCATCTGAGCATGACAGAACTTTACCTGTGCTCTGCAACAGGGAAGGCACCACCAGCAGGACAGAATCTCTTCTGAAACCCCTTACGCTGATAAATTGCATGAGCATGTAGGGATCCAGCAATGCAAGAGTGTAAAGAAACCCAGCAACTTAGCACTGGAAAGAGTAACCACTTGCGAATTAATAAAAGTATTAGCAGAACCTGGCCCAGTGTTATTAGGAAGAGAGGAGAAAACTGAGAGCTGCAATTATAACAGTTTTCTAAAGCTTACTTAGAGAGGCTGCAATGGTCGGCTAAATCTAACATTTAGTGGGGAAATCTCTCAAGCCTGCCATATTTAGATACTACTGCTCTCAGCAGAGAAAACGAGCAATAGGGCTTTTACAGTACTCTACCCAACAACATAAAGCACAGCCTTTCCTGCAGAACACAATCTCAAATTTGAAATAGGGCAAAGTATGCCTCCCAGGCTTCTAGGAAGACGGCTTAACAAAGCCTACGTCAGGAACAATATTCCAGAAGATATCCCCATTCACATCTCTTTAGAAGGCCTACCCTCCAGTATATCAGGCAGTGTCCCCAGTCTGCTGTCATCCAGTTTGCTAAGGATGCGTTTCATCCCATTGTCCAAGTCACTGTTAGCAGTGAACACTAACATGCACTCAAAATTTTAAAAAACTAAGAAGTTAAAGAGGAATGAAAGACATAAAAAGGCAAGTGAGCAGTAGGAACAAGAAGAGCTAGGTACCTACAGAAGTAAATTCTGGGCTGATATCAAGTTTATGGTGGCTGATCTCTTAACTTGTGACACAATTAGGCTCTAGGATTAGTTAGGGTTGTAGACATACTCCTGTCCTTCGAGAGTCCTGTTCATTACGGGCCACCACTCAACGTGTCAGCTTGTTTTCAATCCCATTTTCATTTTTTTAGTTGCCAGTGAGTACTGTAAGAGATCTGAGGAGACTTCAGGTAAGAACAGGCCCATTCTTGACAGTAGAACAATGGCATTCAGGCACCAGAAATTTTTTGTAAAAAATTTTATTAATCTCAATAAATTCATTCTTATTACTTTTAGTATGAGATAAATCCATGCTTTTTCCTTAAAAAAAATTAAAATGTAACTAAAAATTCTTGACTGAAATATTTCAATCATATTATTAAAATCGAAGATATTCAATAAAGACAAGTTCCCCAAACAGTTAAAATCAGCCAAAATTAAGAGCAAATACAATGGCATTTCAAAAAATTACATGTAAAGTATCATTTTCTTTTGGCTGCACTGCTGTTTTTGTCAAGAAAAGGAAGAAAGTGAAAAAAGCCTCTCTATTATTCCAGATTTCCACAGGAATATGCTTCTGCCTGAGCTAAGAAATGCACTTTCACATTCCTCAGTTTTTCTTGGTTATTTCACTACATCAGTAATTAATATTATCTCTTCATTTTCAGATGTTATTGACTGAATTTTGCTCTCCATCATCTGAAAGGAAAATAAAAACTTCCATTAGTTTTATACATAAGGTTAGGTTAGCCTCTAGTTATGCACAATTCGGAGAGTATTTCAAATTTTGTTGCATATTTTACAGAAATATTTCACTTCTTTGTTTCTTAGCTGATAAGTTTTCCTTATCTGGCCATAACAGTGAAATTTCAGCAACTTTGTAGTGCTGACACGTGATTTTTGACTGGCACAGAGGTGGGCAGGGAGAACGTGTGCTTTTCTCCAACGTACCATCCAGATTACCACAAACCTTCTCAAACAAATTAATACAAAAAGATTAACTTTGCTAAGGTGTGAAAGTAGTAGAGTACACATTGGCCTGAAGTTTAGCTAACTGAACAGACCATGAGAAACTACTGGACATAACATGAGAAACTGCTGGACAAGAAATGGGCGCAAGTAAGCTGCTGGTTGGTATGCTGCTCTGACCACCACAATCTGTGCCTGTCCTGATTTCGACTGGGATAGAGTTTATCCTGTGTTTTTGAGTTCAGTATGAGAAGAATGTTAATAACACACTGATGTTTTCAGTTGCTGCCCAGTAGTGTTTATACTAAAAGTCAAGGATTTTTCAGCTTCTCCTGCCCAGCCAGCAAGAAGGCTGGAGGGGCACAAGAAGTTGGCACAGGACACAGCCAGGGCAGCTGACCCAAACAGGCCAAAGGGGTTTTCCATACCATGGGATGTCATGCCCAGTATATAAACTGGGGGGAGTGGGGGTGGGGGTGATCACCACAGGGGGAGTAACTGGGTGTCGGTCAGTGGGTGGTGAGCAACTGCATTGTGCATCACTTGTATATTCCGATCCTTTTATTATTGTTCCGATCCTTATTGTTACTGTTGTCATTTTATTAGTGTTATCGTTATTAGTTTTTTCCTTTCTGTTCTATTAAACTGTTCTTATCTCAGTCCACAAGTTTTACTTTGTTTCCTGATTCTCTCCCCCATCCCACTGGGTGGGGGGGAAGTGAGTGAGTGGCTGCATGGTGCTTAGTTGCTGGCTGGGGTTAAACCACGATGACGGTACATTACAAAATCCTGTTTTGAATCCTATCTTCCTTTCTATCCTGTCTAACTTGGTAGCAAACTTCACTGAAGCTGGACTAGTGTGTGAATAGAAGACCTGCGCCTGGAGAGACCCAAAGTGAGAGCTGGTGACCTGGTGGGGGGACCCACAGTCTGGACACAGAGATCAGATGTGAGAAACTTGTGAATTTATGGTTATTGTGAATGCAGAGAGTGAGGGTGTATGCATGTCTCACTGGCAAATTCCAGCCCTGCTCAGACAGAGAGGAGCAGCAGGACTGGGCTGTCTGTGACCCTATTTATATGACTGCTGTCGGTGTTGACGTGGTGCCAGCAAAAGTACCTGTGCTGGTCTGTGTGGCTGGCTGCATTAGTGTCCTCTGTGTGCGAGTGCCTCGTGCTGGGAAAACGCACAGCCTTTGCTGCTGTCTGGACCTACCAGTGGGAGCATCAGCCCTGTTAAATGGGAGAAACACCCTCCTGCATCTGGATTAGCACTGCATTTGATTTCCCTTAACAAACTTGCCTGCTGATTTTCTCTTGTAATTCCTCAAAATATGACAAAGAGTTATCCTCTGTGTTAAGCTCCTTGTCATTTAAAAAATACCCGCAATAGAGTCTTGTATGTATTTCATGCATTTAATATAAAATAAAAAGAGAACATACCTTTGGATTTGTATCAGGCAGTCCACGAAATACTTGTTTTGGCTCTGGGATTTGTGGAAATGCTGCTTTCCAACAGCCAGTCCTGGAGATCAAAAGGGATGAAATAGAAAAGTGTGAGTGAAAAGGTTTTATCTTTACTACAGAGACACCTTTACGTTATTTGTGTAAGAACTGCAGATATTTCATACACTCACACAAAATAAAATAAACACATAAGTTGTTTACCTTTTGCAGAACAAAATTGTGCCAATTACCACTAAGAATGTTGCAATAGCTACCACAAGTAAAATCCATACTGAAGAAGAAATAATTTCTTCATTTCCTGAAAGAGAAACAGTCATAAATTATTATTATTAATGAAGAGGAACAGATGCACAGCTGTGTCAGACATCTACTCTGGTGACTGACTGGTGAATGTCAGCCAGAAAGTTTTCACTTGATATAAAAAATCAGTTCTTTAATTTAACACCTTAGCAGTAATGTCTGCTGGGAGGGATTAACATTGAGCCTGTTTGTCCATCCCCTGTAGTAAGCAGGTATGCACTTCAGCTGCAAATGTGTAACTTTTTATATTTATTTCCAATATTAGAGTGTTAAGAGATTTATTAAGTCTCTTCCTCCTCTTTTCTGTAGCATGCAGTGAAACAAAATATTTGCCAACCCTTTATAGATCTTTGTGTCCTTAGGTGTGCGGCAATGTGTGAGGTAGACAGGACATCGCTGGGGGAAGAGTAGCCCAAGGCATGGATTTGTTTTTACCAAACTCAACCGGTGCACTCCACTCTCCCCAGGCTGGGCTCACGAAGCAGGCACTGCCAGCAGCTCTCATTTTCAAGAGGTACTTCTTTCTTGTATTGGATCTTTGAAATGTGTGACTATTTGCCCATTCCTAAAAACAAAGCAAAACTGAGATGTTTTTCTTTGTTTCATATCTAGGTGTTGATAATGTAGAAGTTCCTTTTACCAGCGAAACTTTTACAAGGCTAGGAGAACATTGCTTGTTAAAGTAGACTGCTGTTACAAGGCAAAAAACCCGCATATGCATGTTCATTATGTATATAATACGTACGTATCTGTGTATCTCCTTTAAAAATAACCTGTCACTCAATAAACCTTTTGTTTAGAAGCTATTTGTGTTTTAAACTATATCCTGTAATTTCTTACAATGTAGTCTGATCTATTGTTAACTTCCCTTGGCACATTGACAGAGGTAGAAAAATAGAACTGTCTCATTTTGAGTGGTTTGAGGAATAAACTGCTTGCATTCACCTCGCCTTCCTCAGTCTTTGCATTATGACTTTTCAGGAAAAGCATAACTTTTTCAGCCAAACTTGTAAAATAAGTAGAAGACTGCAGTACTTAGTGTTTCTAGAATTTACTGAAACTCACTTGCTCTTGGAGACTTTCAGGGTAGAGGTGGGATGTGCAAGCTGCACTGGTTAGAAGGAGGTGCAGCATACCTGGAGGACAGCCTCTATCCCAAAGGGCTTTAGTGGTCTTTGTTTTTCATAAACAAAATTAAATTCCTAGGAGGTGTTTTCTCTGTGTCTCTTTTCTCTGCTGTCACTGATGTGTAACTTCAAATTCTGTTCCAAATATTTGAGGGGGAGAATGGACAAAATAATGTAAAATGGAAGGATTTTCAAAATACTTACAGGATAGTAATACAGTTCTGCCCCTGAATGTATAATAAATGACATATGTCATGATGATTTAGCAGTTTAACACATTCATGAAATTTATAAATAAGGATCCCATAAAGCACAGGACATTGAACACATACTGATTTAAAGGCCTTTGCATATAATTTACTTTTTACAAATGACTATGAAACTAACATGTATTGCTGATGAGTAGAACAAGCAGACTTACTTGTATAGAAGTATATTTGGTTTTCCCTTCAGGATTATCCTGTAAATTGAGAAAAAACCCTTCATTTTTATGATTGCTTGTTTTGTGTTTAAATAATAAGTAATTTTTATCTACTGTCCCCCTTTTCTGCATTACTCTTTCTTATCTATTTGACAGTTTGTTCAGAAGATCTAACACTTAGTGTCTAATATCTACAATGCCAAGTTTATTTAGTAACTAATTCTTCTATGGAAAAGTATTTGTTTTCCTTACCACCAGAGTTGAGAAATAAATTTTATTTCATATTGGTGATTAAATTGTAACACAAGCAAACCAGACCTGAATGAAAACTGTAACTTTATTCTTACAACCACTAGGAAAAAAGATAAAAATCTGTGAAATAAACTTTTTAGTTTACCTCTAGTGTTTATATTTTACAATAAATGTCACTATATTTAATTGCAAATACTATATAAATATTGTTTCCTTTTCCCTCAGATGAAAATATTCAGGACTGACGTGGATTCACAGATATTTTAGGCTGCCATCCAACTGCATTTTTGATAGACAGAATAAAATTCACTCATCTCTTCTGAATAGCCATGACTACCATGTAATGTAGTGACCACACACAACTAATGACTGCAGAGTGTATCATCTCCATTAGCCTGCCAGAGTTATGTATTTTTAAAATTATTTTGCGTTCTGTAATACTCCATTTTAAAACAAAATGAAATTAATCCAAACTTGTTTCATCAAACAACTGCATGCATGCTCATGTGGCACCTGAACATGAGTTTGCAAGGCATGCTGCTATACGGGACAGCTTCCAGAATCTATAAACAAGCTAGCTTAAGCACAGAGATCAATCTAGGAGAAAGTGCAACAATATAGTTTCCCTTTTTTTTGCGTTTATACTAAAATAATATATAAGAAATGAAAACAATGAGGTCATAGAAGACTTCAGAAAGTAGAGTTCCAGAAGGACAGCTGGTCTTTTGCAAATTTTGGAAGAAAAGATGTATGAAAGGGCACTGCGTTTAAAAAAATGAAGGAGGAAATGGGTATGATATTTAAAAGAGAGACTCCCTCCTGCAAGGGATGGCGGCACTAGCCTACTGGCCTGACCCATTGGAGGTCTGTTGCTTGCCAGGGGCCAGGATCCAGGATCCTGTGGAAGGACTGCCAGACTTGTCTGGCTATCGAACTATTACCCCTTCCTGCTCTTCTGTGTGGGCACCAATGATATGGCCAGGGGTAGGTTGGATGGTTTCAAGGGTGATTGCAGAGCACTGGGGAGATGGTGAAGGGCAGGAAGCCCAGATGGTGTCTCCTTAGGCCTTCCAGTGAGAGGGAAAGGCTTGAACAGAACTGGATTCATCCAGCAGGTCTGGAGTCTGGTGGCACAGGCAGGGCTTTAGCTTCTACAACCTTGGGACCCTTTTTGAGAAACAGGGGCTACTGAGCAGGCATAGCATGCATCTCACCAAGTGGGCTGAGAGTGTCCTTGCAAACAGGCTTGCTAAACTCGTCCTTGGGCTCTACGTAAAGGAGTACTTTGAGTACATAGAGCTCTGTCTTGGGACAAATGATGAACCAGTAAGAGAGTTTGTGAGTAGGCATCAGAGGACAGACCAACACAGGTGGCAATGTAGTAGGTGTTTTTTCCAGACCTACCGATCAAGAAAAGGAAGCAGATGAGCCCTTTTCAGTCAGTTTGAGAAATGCTCACAGCCACAGGCCTTGGTACTCGAGGGAAACTGCCCTGGAGGGCAAAAAGTTGTTGGCTGATCTACAAGGACAGCCTCCTCAGAGCACAAGAATGGTCCATTCTGGTGTCCAGAAAATCGAGCAAGTGTGCCAGGTGAGCATGGCAGGACATGAAGCTTGAATGGGAGCTCAGAGATGAAAAGGAAGTGTGCAGAATGTAGAAGGGATTTGGGAGGAATCCAGAGACATCATCTGCACATGCAGGAATGGAGCCAGGAAAGCCAAAGCTCAGCTGGAGTTGAGACCAGTGAGGGAGGTGAACACAAGAAAGGTTTTTATGAGTGCACTGGCAGCAAAAGTGAGATTAAGGAGAATGTAGGCCTGTTGCTCACTGAGTTGGCGGAAACTAATGACAAGGGCCATGGGAAAGGCTGAGGTATTTGGTGCCTTTTTAGCTCCATTTTCACTGGCAAGGTTTGCCTTCAGGTCTCCCAGATATCCTGATCTATAAAGCCTTAACTTAAAACATAGCTGAAGAAGAAACCAAGAGTCTCAGCAAATTCAGTTTATCAGTGTCAGACATGCAAAAATGGGATTGAAATTATGTTACTCATGGAGTTACCCTTTTTTTTGTTTGCTCCTAAGGCAAGTAATTTCCGTGTGAATTGAATATTCCTTATAAACAGAATATTAGGCATATTAAAAGATGTTAAGAAGTATGTATTGCTTTACTGCAATGTACTTTTATTCCAACATCACACAGATTTTTCTGCAGGCTTTCTTTGCTGCAACGGCCAAGGGATTCGGAGAAGTATTTCAGTTTCACAGCAGCTAGTTGGGCTTGCAAGAAAACTCATCTATGAAATAGCAAGCCCGATCCAGACTAAGAAGTTCCAAATAGCAGAAATCTAGGGAATGCCTTCCATCAGCCACTAAGTGGCCAAATCTGGTTGTAGTACAGGCAGGTTTTTCCTTTGTAGTCACTGTCTGCCACCCTGTGGTCATGTAGCGCAGTTCTGCCACAGTTACAGTGGTTTAGGTCTACTCTTGCAACAGAACACAGCAATCTCACTCCTTCCTTATTGCTGCAAAAAGACTCGTAAAGCCAAGGTCTGAATTTGACCTTCAGTAGCTTAAATCATTCCCTCAGTAACCTGTGCTTATCCACACTGCCTCTCTGCTTTCTCTCACATTTATTTTCCTTTTATTTAACATTATACAGCTTCAACTTTTGGACCAACTGGTGTGTTGCTTATATATATATGGAAAAGCTATTTATATTTCATATGTACAGAAATTTCATTCACCTCCATCAACTCATATTTGTTAAGTGGATGCACATTTCTCTAGTCAGCCCAGCTCTGCCCTTTCACAGAGATGCAGTCACCACTGGAAGGACTCCAGTCCAGGACGGCTCCAACAGGTCTTAGTGAAAGAAGTGCCTTTTCTGAGTTTTGGCACAGCCAGAGCTGTGATATGTTCAAGTCTTGATTAACCATACTTCTCCTCTTAGTCCCACACAGTCACAGTCATGCAGTGTATTTCCAGCAACATCTCACTCAGGGAACAGGGATTTAAAAAAAATGGGGCAGTATGGCATAACACGGTGCTGAAAGGCAAAACCACAAAGGAGTACAGTGCTACGTATGAGGAAGGCCACACTATATGAGAGACTGATTTTTCTTTTCACCCATATATATTGCTAAATGCAAACATATGTATTAATGGTAGAGGTAGGTAAAGAAATTCCTCTTACCTTATACTTTATGTTGATTTCATATTTAAAACAGTTGTCTTTGTTAGAATGACTTATTTGGGGTTGTTGCCATTGAATTATGCAATCATTTTTAATTTCATCACAGTTGACAGTGATATTTGATGGAGGCATGAGCTTTTCTGAAATGATATATCCAGGAATTCAAATAATTAAAATCTCTTGATCTCTTTTTATTTTGATAAAAGAGTGCAATTGTAAGCAACACTTCTATGAAGAAAGATAATAATTTGTATCTATTTGTCTTAGGAACTCTGTTAGAAATAATTGAAAGACAGAAGTTCTTTAAATCTTGTCCCCAGTATCAGAAAAAACAGGGACTAAGGCAGGGAACATTACTTAGGAGCATACAAAGATACAAACCCCCTCTGTTTACTTTTCTAGGTGAATAAGGTAGAGTCTTGTCTTCTTTTTATAAGGATATTTTTTACTGCAGAATGAGGAGCTGATGCTACACCCTAATGTAAGAAAGTCAAAGGTCACTTCTTTCTTCAAGCCTCCTCACACAATGCTGCTGTGACATGAAGGTGTTGCTTGCTTGGTGTTGTGAACTATGCAGTTTATTCCCCCTCCTTCTAAAAAATTAGCCATACAAATTTAAGAAAGACACTTCAGTTTTAAGAATCTAGCCAACTTCTTCATATATCTCCCCTAATTTCACAGATGTGAGCAAAAATGTGAGGACTTTTATATCTTGATCATTGCTGAGGACTTGATTATTGTAACAGCAGAAGACAGCCACTCATGACAGAAAGGGTGCTAAAAGGCTGATAGAGGAAAGCTTAGTTTCAGCTAGACTACTACTTTACATCAATCTTTAGAGACAGGCCTGGCCTATTTGTGATGGGCTATTTTGTCAAAGAACAGTTGTGTTTCATCTGCCATGAGTGATATTACAGCTTAATTCCTTCTCCTTATAGATGAAGCCTCATTTGTCCATTTTTTGGAGACAATACCAAAAACAGTGGGACTTTGCCAAAAAGGCTTTGCCACAGTAAAAGTAATTGCACAGGATGCTTCTGAGTAGAGCACCTCAGGGGTGCTTTTGTACACATACTGATGTCTTTAATCAAGGGTACGGTGTCAGTGTATGCCATCCCCACTGGCAATGAGAACCACAAACCAGTGCTCAGATAACCTTCTCCTGAAAAGTCTCCTCTGTTGAAAGGTCTTTGGCCACCATCGAAAGGACAGCAGGGGGAAGCACAATCATCTGTTAAAGTCCTTTGGACCTTGTTGGAGAAAAAACTGAAAACAGCAAGGGTAGATTGCTAACAAATCTGAGACAGGCTGCAGCTGTGGAGCTTTCTTGCTTATTTTCCCTCATTGCTCTTTTGCTTGAGGAACAGATTTTCTTGAAGAGGCCACAGTCTCTTACTTTCAACTCTAGGTGAGACAGGGTACTTGCTTCCTTCTCAGGGATAAATGCTCTATTACCTGCATGCAATAATGAAAATAACGCAGAAAGAAATTATTTACTTACCAATTTCATACAGTTGAATGTACTCATCATAGAACTGGATCAGGGCATCTTTGCTAGACCCATTCACCAGGAAGTAAGCTTTTTCAGGCTTTATCCTCACATTTTGGAACATACATCCTGTGTTTCTGCCATTTTCATCTTTAATGTAGAGCTCACATTCCATTGCATCTTCATATCTGTTTATAGCAAGGTAGTTTAGTTAAATGGGGTCAGTGTGATGTGTCGAATGAGAATTCAGACTTCCCTGGACTCAAGTGGACCTACTTACCTCGGGTTCTGCCAGTAGAGAAAATATTGGGTATCTTCTGGAGCATCCCTGCCTGGCTGCCAAGTGCAGTTCATGAGGGAGATGTTATAAATCACACAGGAGAAGTTTTCAATGGCTGACCCATTCATGCCTGCAAACACAGGAATATCCGTGATGAGGAAAAATTGTGTGACTGCTCCAAGCTGGAGGATCTTGGCACATGCTGAGATATGTTAGACACCTGCAACTCCAGCTGGTTATTGTTTGGGTTAGGAATGACTTGCTTCATTTTAAGTAGTTACACTGGAAGATATTTGCACTGACAGATTCAATGAAGAGTTTGTCATGGATAAATCCTCCAAAGATATGATTATAGCTGCACCCTGATAGAATAAGTCTCAGGGGAGCCTACACTGCTCTAGTACACTCTGACACCTAAAGTGGCTACCCCTGTGATTTGAATTATTCCTATTCAAAAGGAGACACTGGTGCCACAATGCCACAAAGTGAAACATGTGCCTGTCATCCTTCAGTACCCTGCCGTAGCATTTCTATCTGAAGGATGCTCTTCAGCATCCTGTCAAATGAATGGAGAGAATGAGGAGCTTCCCTGTGGACTCCAGAGAGGGAAAGAAACCCAAGTGCAGAGCTGTGAAGCTTTTCAAGACTTCAGGGGGATGTGTATGTAAACTTGTGAGGTGTTTGTGCTCTGCAGCGATACCTTCTTCCACCTGAGATTAACATGAGGAATCTTCTCCTGATCACGAACATAGCAATTTACTCCTTTACCCCCACACCCAACAAAACCTAATAAGGAGACTAAGCATACCTTTTAAAAGGAAGGATGATTTATCCATCCTTTTATAAGGAATCAGCAAATACTTTGAGCTTGATGAGGCAGGAAATAATACCATTTTGTATATGCCAACTCCATGTTGCTTAAATGAGCAGATCTTGTACCTCATTCTCTTAACAGTCTCATATATATTACCTCTCTCATACAAAGAGGAGTAAATTCTGTCAGACCTTTCATTATTGCGGATGAAACTCTGCAAAGTGTAAAATGACTGCCTGGGGAAGGAGCTGGCTTGAGATTCATCTCCACTAATATTAGCTTTCTAAAAACTAACACCTAATTTGGGCAAGTCATACAGGTGCCTTGTCTATGCAGTAGTGAAGGAAGACAGAGACAGTGGCTTATAAGAGGTATGTACTTGGCAGATGGACTGTTAGATGGCTATGGGACTGGCTGGATGGGTGCATCTAAAGCCTTACAGTTGCCAATGGCTCAATGTCCAAGTGGAAACCAGTAACAAGTAGTGTCCCTCAAGGGTTTGTACTGGAACCAGTACTGTTTGACATCTTCATTAATGACATAGAGACTGGGATTGAGTGCACTCTCAGTAAGTTCGCAGATGACACCAAGCTGAGTGGGGCAGTTGATTTGCTAGAAGGAAGGGATGTCATCCAGAGGCACCTGGCCAGGCTTGAGAAGTGGGGCTGTGCAAACCTCGTGGAGTTCAAGAAGGCCAAGTGTAAGGTCCTGGCCCTGGGTTGAGGCAATCCCCAGTATCGATACAGACTGGGGGATGAATGGGTTGAGAGCAGCCCTGCAGAGAAGAACTTGGGGATATTGGTGGGTGAAAAATCAGACATGAGCTGGCAATGTGTGCTTGCAGCCCAGAAAGCCAATCATATCCTGGGCTGCATAAAAAACAGCATGGCCAGCAGGTCGCAGAAGGTGATTCTCATCCTCTATTCCGCTCTTGTGAGGTCCCATCTGGAGTACTGCATCCAGCTCTGGGGTCCCCAGCACAAGAAAGATACAGATCTGTCAGAGTGGGTCCAGAGGAGGGCCACAAGAATGATCAGAGGGCTGGAACCCCTCTCCTCTGAAGAAAGGCTGTGAGAGTTGCGGTTGTTCAGCCTGAAGAAGAGCAGGCTCTGAGGAGACTCTATTGTGGCTTTTCAATACATAGAAGGAGCTTGTAAGAAAGATGGAGAGAGACTTTTTACTAGGGCCTTTAGTGACAGAACAGGGGGCAATGGTTTAAACTGAGAGTGTAGATTTAGATTGGACATAAGGAAGACATTTTTTACAATGAGGGTGGTAGGATGCTGGAACTGGAACCGGAGAAGCTGTGGATGATCTGTCACTGGCAGTGTTCAAGGCCAGGTTGAATGGGGCTTTAAGCAACCTGGTCTAGTGAAAGATGTCCCTGCTCATGGCAAGGAGGTTGAACTAGATGATATTTAAAAGTTGCCTTCCAACCCAAACCATTCTATGATTGTATGAACTTGCTTGGCCCTCAAGAGCCACTCCAGAAATATTGTGTCTTCACAGGCTTCTGTGTCACACCAGTCAGCCCTGAGCAAGCACATCACTGCACCTCCAAAGTCCCTGAATGCTTATGTGCTGTTTTTAGGTAAGTCAGTTAAGGACCCATGTATCTAATTCAGTCTGTCCTTTGTACTTAAAAATTCTCATCCACACAGCATGAGATGCCTCTCACCAAAGTTCCTCTGAAAACAGGAAAAAAACTAATCTTACACATCAGACCCATCAAGGCCCTGACTCCAGAAGAGTCCTCTGATGGCAAGAATTTCACAAGAATAGCCAGAGAGGGCAAATAAGCCTCAGTACCAAGACAGGTCTCAACAAAAACTAGAAAGGACTGCTAAAACACAGACTCTCTTGTTCCTACCAAGGATACTTTTTTCAGTTACTTAAGGATATGAAAGAAAAAGAAGAAAGTGTAATGATTTATCTCTCTTAAAACTTTACATGGCAAATTTACCACTATAGTCTTGGTAAAATCTCCTGCAGTCAGTGAACACCAGTCCTCAGTGAAATTCATGCTGCTCAGTCAACTCAGTTCCATTTTCCACTGCTTCAGCATCAAATTTCTAATGGGTGATTCTGGCATCTCCACTGCAAGTGTCACATAATAGGACCAGTAAGGTGCAAGACTGATTCCCAGAGTTTTGGTGCAGAGGTTACTACCTAGCACATCTAGGACTGAAGGCAACTTAAGCGCAACTACCTATAATGAGAAGCATGTTACACTCCACCTTGGAGGATTGCCCCATGGAAGTGTTCTACTCACAGTCTGTGCAGTGCCAGCCAACACACAACTGGGTGATCAGCAACATCCACTGGGTCATGAAGATGAGTGTAAGAGGAGCGGTCATCTCTTTCTTCATCCTCGGAGACAGAGAACAGTGAAACTTGCTCAAGGTGAAAGATGCCATTGTGAACCACTCTCCCCTAAATTTGTATAGTTTGACCTGCTCATATGCCTGCTGCTATACTTCTCAAGCAGTCAATGTTCAAATAAAGAGTAACAAAGTGTAAGAAGTCGCCCCTTTCTGTAACAAAACAATTTGTGTAATGATTCGTAAAGCTTCTGATCTCAGGAGCACTGCGTAAACATTACATACACACATATTTTTGGTGACTGCTGTCTTAAGGTCTAGAGATTATTTATTTATTTGCTATATACAAACATTAGGATGAATAGATGTGAAGCAGGTGGGTAAACAGTTGCAAACAGAAAATATCAAAATGGGTCACAGCAGTATCAATCATCTTGAGTTATCCAATGGTGAGTAGGGCAAGTTTGATGAGGGTGTTAGTTCATGTACTGTCAAGGATGTTTTTGAGTATATACTTAAAAGTGGATCTTGGAGAGGTGTCTAACTTCTACAAATTCAGTACCAAACACAGTAAGACAATAAAAATTGTGGCTAGGATGTTTCTTAGCAGGCAGTAGGCACTTTATTTGCAAAAAACTTCATAAAATTTAGCTCCATGTATTCCTCTGACAGCTTTTTAGATTTTGCCTGGGACATCACCCCTCCAGCCCTGGACTTCCTAGAGTGTCTGTGAATACCCCAGCAAGCAAAATAGTCAGAAAGATAAAGATGGACCCACCTCCTATTTCAATATGTCTTTATCTCGTTTATCTTTCTGTCATAGTCTTCAGGCTCAGAGAAGATGGAGACTCGTATTTTAAATGGTTGTATAGCTAAAAATAGGGCTGTCTGCCTTGCTGCTTGTATTTTGGGGAACTGTTGTGCCATCGGAAGTGTTGCAAGATATGATGTTCATCACTTCCCTCCCAATTCTTGACAAATACGTTATTGCAGAACTCATGATTTCACGTAACGTGAACAAGCAGTTAGCTGGTTAAATTTTCCTTTCTGTTTTACAGAACCCACTGGTGCTTGGGAATCCAGTGAGTATCTCTCAATGCAAACCACCTCTGGGGGGTGGGGGGGCTCCCCATGGTGGGTCAGGGCAGGGCAAGGCCCGTCCCACCCCCCAGGAGCCGGGGGCACCGGGGCGGCCCCAGCCCCGGGCATCTGGCACCGCCATGGGGACGGGACAGGCCGAGGCCGGGCTGGGGCCTGCGTGTAGGCCCGGCTCGGAGGGGCCCATGGCCGGGCAGGGCAGGGCTGTGGGGAGCCGGAGTGTTGCTGGGGCAGGGGCTGACGGCCCCTGACATGGGGTCCTGGGCCCGGGGCAGGGTGGGGGGAGCCCCGGAGGGCTGGCAGGGATGGTCTACGGGGGCACTCAAGGAGATGACAATGCAAATTGCGAAAGTTCCTTAAGCCTGTGAAAAAAAGAGGATTTAGTGTCTTGGATATGAAGTCTTCAGATAAGATATAACTTATCACCCAGTTGTGATCGAGGTTTGTACTCAGTCTATTTCTCCCCGTGTCAAAAAAACAAACCACAAGCCACTGCAAAAACAGACAAGAAATTGGAAGTAGTAATCATCTGACTACAAAAATCTACTCCAGGGCCTGCTGCTGAGTATTTACTCCCTTCTCAGGTCACAGCTGTACGATTTCTAAAGGAGATGGTTATTATAAACAGTATAAAACATCAAAAGCTCCCTTATACCTTGAAAGGCTTTGCTTCACAGAATACAATGTAATTTACTTAATATGAATATTTATGATCCATGTAAAGTAATTTCTTTTCTTCACATGTTGAAATTGAAGTATCACTAGAAAACATGACATTTTTCAAACAGCAAGATATGTCAACATTTTCCTCTTAAAAAGAGGCAGATCTGTTCTGCTGGAGTTAAAAACTTGTAGGAGACAGAACTCTCCATGTGCTTCTCTACCACTCCCATTTCTTGCCTATCATATTTGGAAAAAGTCAACTGCTGCCCAGCACCCTTCCAGGATGCTCCAGGATTCACTTTTATCAAAATCCCAAGATCATTTTTATCCTACTGCTTCTTTATTGACATATGAAGTGATATAACCATATCAGCAGTAGTTTATATATCAGCTATTCATACATAACTAAGATAGTTATTTCCAAAAGAAAAAGCCAAAGACAGTGCAGTGCTGACTGTCTTTGAGGACAAAGAGAACTTACTTTCTAGAGACCCAGAAATGCCTAGACTTATGAGTATTTCTGCTTTCTAGATTCCTCTGAGTGTGAGATTGATGACTGATAAGTTATAAGTGGACTGTCATTTTTCAGGTTCATTCTCTTACGTTGCTTGTAAACATGAATGACTGAGTTGTCACTGAGACCAGCCAATACCCCAATGTGGATATCTGACCTGCTTTCCTCTCTGCAGTTCGTATAGTATGAAGGTAACAGCAACTTTTTGACTGCAAAAGTATTTTCTGCAAAAATGAGAATTGAACCAGCTCCACTTCTGCTCACATGCAGTACTAGAAGCATAAAGCAAGGCATGAACAGAAAAGCAATGTATTAAATGACACCTTATGGTTGCTTTCATGCATTTGATCATGTCTGTCAGTAACTCGATATTGCTTGAGGAGATGAGCAACTCACCTTGAGCAACCAGAACTTAAAAAACTTCAGTCATCCCTAGAAACAGTAATCATGAAAGAAACAACAGAGTCTGGCCTGGTCTTTTGTGGTTTCAGAGGGAAAGGTTTGAGGCAATGGTGGCTTTATAAGGACCAATTCATGGGAGTTCACTTTTTTCATATGCTAGGAGAGAATAAAAATGTGACAAAGTTTTTCTGGAGCATAGTTATGATGCAAATAGTGGGAATGAGGAGCAAATAAGAGAAGGTGGATGTTCTAACAAAAAGCAGATTTAGACATAGAAGAAGCTCTTTTTGATAAGAATCACTATGACTACCCCTATCACATTAAAGGTGTCAACAGACAAAGCAACTGAAAGTTTAGACTTCAGGTCTTTCTGAAAGATAGTCATTCAGAGGAAAAAGTAGTCCATTGTCACAAGTTTCACTGTACTTCCAAATTAAAGACATTCCACACGTATCTATATAGGTATTTTTCTGAACACTTATGGTGCTGTAAAGATGGAAGAAAGGACTTGTGACCACAAAGAATGGAAAAAACCCACACTTTATTGTGTCCTCATCTTTGGATGAAAGCACTCAACTTTGTGGTGGTAACAGACTGGCTTTCATGGAGAAGGGAGGGTAGGAAGTGCCCAGGGTAATAAAATGAGAGCTGTAGGAAATGTCATGGAGAGTCAAATGGGGTTCTGGAAAACAAAGGAAGACAGAGTTTCCGTGCCTCTGTCTTTCCCTCTCCTTTCCCCCAGGCTTTCACCTCCCTTGGTCTCCATCCTCCAACAGGTCAGTTCCCAGACCATTAAGCAGTCTCCCACCCACTCCATCAGCAGACACATCCAAACCAGGAGTTCTGCTCACCCTATGGCACCTCACACTGCAGGAGCGGAGAAGGGAGGGAGTTGAGGTGAGCCACGCAGCCCAGAGATTGGGCTGCAGAGGAGGAAGGCTAGGATCAATTGCACCAAAAGTTGCATTTACTGATCCTGCACCACTTTAGGGATGGTGTTTAAGAGCAGCTGTTGCTGTGAGGCGGTTGTAGCTCCACACTTCTATGGAGATTTCTTGGCAGAAGCAGTTGGACCACAAGACTGCACCCACTGATGGCTGTGGCTGGATTGCTGGGCAGTGTCTGTATCTGAGACACCCTTTCATCGCACTGTTTAGCATTGATACAGTGGGACATTGACTGCCCTGGGCAACCGTGTGCTTTTTCTGGTCCTGGGAAGTGCTGTCAACCTCCAGCCTCTGAGTCATCCCAGTTACACATCTTGCAATGAGTGGACAAGGGCAAACACATCTGGCCAGTGCTGGGTTCTCCTTCTCCAGTTGAACTCTCAACTAGGTGGCTACCTGTGCACCCCAGACAAAGCCCCACGCTCCCACTCTGAAGACCTCCTGAGCCTGTAGAGCAGGCAGCAGAGGAGCAGTGTGCTCTCTGCTGCTCTCTCAGATTATGCACCTCTGTAACAAAATGAGGAAGTCTGGGTTTTGAGGTTTTGGGGTTTGGGTACTTTTTGTTTTTAAAATGGAATATACTGCAGCAGAACAATCCAAACAGCCCACAAAGGCAGTGGTGTTACCACAAACCAAGGACAAACTATCCTACCTGGGGGATTTCTTTGCTTGCCTATATTTGGGGCAAGTCTTCACTTAAGGCTTTCAAAAATGCAAACAAATTAAAAAAATTAAAAAACCCCCAAGCAAAGCTGGTGCTATTGATGGTGCTACCAAAGTATGTTACCTTTCAGAGGTCAGAAAACCAGTATTGAGTGCTGTTGTGGTTTAAGCCCAGCTGGTAACAAAGCACCATGAAGCTGCTCACTCAGTCCTCTCCCCTGGCCCTGGTAGGATGAGGAGAAAATATGAAGAAAGACTCGTGAGTCGAGACAAGGACAGGGAGGGATCGCTCACCAATTATGGTCATGGGCAAAAGACAGGCTCAATTTGGGGAAGAAATAAAATCAATTTAACTTACTACCAATCAAATCAGAACAAGGATACTGAGAAGTAAACCCAGATCTTAGAATACCTTCCCCCATCCCTCCCTCCCACCTGGCTCAACCCCCCTCCTGGTTCTCTCTCCCTCCTCCCCCCGGCAATGGCGGTTGGGGTCAGCTTGCCACCCCTTGTCTCTGCCGCTCCTTCCTCCTCAGGGGAGGAGGACTCTGCACTCGGGCCCTGCTCTGGCTCTCACATCCCACCCCTCTCTCCATCGCAGGTTTCCCCTCTGAACTCCGCTCTCCCAGTGGCGCTACCGCCGTCGCTGAGGGGCTCGGCCTGGGCCAGAGGCGGGTCCGGCTTGGAGCCGGGGAAGCTTCCAGCAGTTTCGCACAGGAGCCAGCCCTCACCCAATACCAAAAACCCTGCCACACAAACCCATAACAGGTGTCCTCAGTATGACCAGGAACTGGAAGAGAAATGAGAAGAAGAAAAGAAAGAGAAAGAAGAGGAGAGAGAAGAGAGATCTGGGCAGGGACACTAGGGCTGTTTACAAACTTTTGGCTCTTACAGAGAGTAGAGTCACTGAAGGAACAGGATTAAAACCAACCTTTCTTAAAAGTTCCAAAAGCTTGAAGAATAATTTATTGCTCCAACAACAATAGGAGTGCTCACAAGAATTGCCTAGACATTTTGCTATGCTGGTGTTTTACAGCTTTTGTGTAGACTGCAAAAATACAAATGGGAGACAAGGCCCTCTCTCTGGTCCTTGCAGCAAGAACTTTCTAGTTTTTAGCAAATGTCTTTCTCCACAGAACAGAGGAACAGCCATAAGAGACCAGAATAAAGGACTTCTATGTGTGTGAACATGAGCCACTTGGTTAGAAGGTTATATAGCCTGACCATCCTTTCCCAGTGAGTGTTACATTGGGTCTTTGCCCAGGGGTGGGTAAGGGATACCTTAATCCCACTCCGACTTCTACCTCCATTGTTTCATGGATAGGATTTCTGGTGCTCGTGTCAGGGTACTGATAGTGAAAAAGTTTTCTGAATGGCTTTGCAGTCTCAGCAGCTTTTGTAGTGAAAGCAGTGGGGATGTAAGGAGCGCACCAACGGCCGTGACCGACTGTGAGTGAAGCAGGATGGAGAGGATCCAGTAGACCTTATCTGTTTAATTCCCCTTAGATTAAAGTAAGCTTTGGCTTTAGTTGGCCACTTATGATGCAAGTGCTCTTATCTTTAGGCAGTTATAACTTAAACAGAAGTCTCCTACTCTGGTTCTGTTTTAAAAAGTTAAAAGCAATTGTTAATGAAAGCTTATTTAGAAACACAGAATCATAGAAAAACTTGGTTTCAAAGGTGGCCTCTTGGAGGTAAGCTGGTCTAGTGGAATTTTATCACCCTGAGAGAACTTTATCTACCATGAGAGGATTTCTACCACCTGAAGTGACTTTAACCATCCTGAGACCTGCTGGCAGGGTACAAGCAAGCCAGGAAAATTACAGAGGTCACCAGGAACAATATTTTGATACAGATGCTGGACAAGATGACTGCAGGAGGCACTCAGCCAGATCTGCAATTCATCAAAGAAGAACTGATCACAGGTGTGACAGTCATCAACAATCTTTACTGCAGGGATCATGATGTGGTGGACTTAAAGATCCTGAGAGAAAGGAGGAAGGCAAATAGCATGCTATATATGTTGAATGTCATGAAATCAGATTTCAGCTTGCTCAGGGCAGAATAGGATCTGAGATGTAGTGCTCTGCCCATCTCTCAGCTCTTGACTGAGAGACTGGCAGTAATTCAGAGACTTTCACTATGAATGTGCTGGACTCCTGCCAGCAGCTTGGGTTTAGCCTCCAGCACATCCTTCCCGTTCTTTCCTGTGTCTTGGATACCATGACATGTAACACAGCTTATCTTTTGCAGTCCCAAGTAACGTCTCTAAACAGCTCATAACATCTTTCACCTTTGCCCTGACACACAGTCTACTATGCCAGAGGTGTCCTCGCATACCTCACAGATCCAAGTGTCTGAGCCTTCTGCCACTACTTGTTTCCTCCTGACCTTCTGGATCTAGCAGAAGGGCAGAGCTCAAAGGGTTGTAGTGAATGGGGCTATATCTGGCTGGCAACCAGTCACCAGCGGTGTTCCTCAGGGCTGAATTCTAGGGCCAGTTCTGTTCAATATATTTACCAACAATCTGGATGCGGTAGTGAATGCACCATTAATAAGTTTGCTGATGATACCAAACTGGGAGGTGTTGTTGACTCTCTTGAGGGACAAGAGGCCTTGCAGAGGGATCTAGATAGGTTGGAGCATTGGGCAATCATCAATGGCATGAAATTTAACAAGTCCAAATGCTGGTTTCTGCACCTAGGATGTACTAACACCAGGCACAAGTAGAAACTGGGAGAGGAGTGGCTGGAGAGCAGCCCTGCAGAAAGGGATCTGGGGGTGCTGGTTGGCAGCAGGCTCAGTACAAGTCAGCCGTGTGCTGGGGCAGCCAAGAGGGAAAAACACACCCTGGGTGGCAGCAAACACAGCATGACCAGCCGTTCAAAAGAGGGGATTTTCCTGCTGTATTCAGCCTTGGTGCGGCCTCACCCTGAGTACTGTGTGCGGTTCTGGGCCCCACAATTTAAGAAGGATGTTAAAAGTCCTTGAATGCATCCAGAGGAGGCAACAAAGCTGGTGAAAGGGCTGGAAGGCATGTCCTATGAGGAGTGGCTGAGGACTCTGGGTTTGTCTGATTTGGAGAAAAGGAGGCTGAGGGGTGACCTCATTGCTCTCTACAGTTTTCTGAGGAGGGGAACTGGAGAGGGAGGTGCTGAGCTCTTCTCTCTGGGATCCAGTGATAGGACATGTGGGAATGGTTCAAAGCTGCACCAGGGGAGGTTTAGACTGGACATTTGGAAGCATTTCTTTACCGAGAGGGTGGTCAAACACTGGAACAAGCTTCCTAGAGAGGTGTTCAATGCCCCAAGCCTGTCAGTGTTCAAGAGGCATTTGGACAATGCCTTAACAACAGGCTTTAACTTTTGTTCAGCCCTGAATTGGTCAGGCAGTTGGACCAGATGATCATTGTAAGTCCCTTCCAACTGAAATATTCTATTCTATTCTATTCTATTCTATTCTATTCTATTCTATTCTATTCTAATTTCCTCTGCTGCAGGACCTCCCTTGGTGCCTGTCTGCTGGATCTTGGTTTGCGGTATGGGATAGCTCAAGGCATGCCTCCCTCCAGCCAGGGCTCTGCTCTGGACAGAAGTGAAACTCCCATAAGAAGCTATGGCTTGATGAGGACAACTAACTGCAGCTTTTCAGTTTAAGGGCCACCATACTGAGTTTTTTCCACCTAGCACAGTCTTTTCTTCACCTTGGAAACACCTCTTCTGTTTTGCAGGGACTCAGTTTACCAGAACGTTCAAATCACTCAAGACATTCCCCTGTGCAAGAGTCTGTCCTTTGTTTTCTTCTGGCACACATGCAGAAACAAAGATCTTACCTATTTCAGAAGAAGTCATTTTAGCAGCCTCAGGTAAAGCTTTGGAAAAGCTAGTCAGGAACAGAATTGCCTAGTAGGCACAAGAGATCTTTAGTGTTTATTCTGTAGAGACACTCTTCAAGTAATGCTGATGTGAGGAAAAACCAGATCATTTGTAACAGCAGTATTGGTGGACTTAGCTGTTGTAACCATGTAGCCCTGTAATACGGTATTGTCATTGCTAGTAACAGGCCATAAGTTTGTAATGAGTTTGCAAGGCCTCAGGGCTGAAGTTTGTCAGGCTTGCTCTGCTTGAACTTTTCTTGACCTGTTTGTATTTTTGTTTGACCAGGTGTCCATGGCTAATTTGTTTTACTTAAAGGTTTTACAACTCTTAACACACAGATGCAGTGTAGGTCTGGATGACAGCAGAGGCCTTTAGAAGTGGAGACACAGGATAGGGCGTAGAGGTGTAGAGGCATGGGGCTGGATAAGGGATGGGACACAGGCATGGCACTGGGGACTTCATGGCTATCAATGGCCTCTAAGCCCTGTTTTTCCCAATTTAAATAATCCATCCACAGAAGCACAATGTGTGATTAGCCTCCAAATTGATGGTTTTGTTTCATATCTCCTTACTAATTGGAGGATTCAGGATGCGCCGCTTCTGTTTTGTCCAGGTGTTATAAAACCACACAACCAGCCTGTACCATTTGCAGCTAGCAAGTGGCAGGCTTCTGCTGGAGAGTTCAAAAGTTCAATTACCAACATTTCCCACCCCACATACGTACACATAATTATCTGCTACCCGTTAGCAATCATATTTTAAGCTATTTTTTCATCTACCATGGATATGAAGTGATGAAAAGTGGGAGGAAATTTTTGGTTTTGTAAATGGCTGTGAGCAACATCTAGGGCATGCTATGCTGAAGGATGTAGTGACATAGTTTGAAGGCGAAAATTATCTCCTGGACTCTTTAACAATACTCACTTTGTATGAGAAAGTAATAATTTTTAAGACACTTAATCTTGGCCAGTTTTCAGTGGGTTTTCATACAGATGACAAATTTTTATTCCTGATCACAATCTCAATGTGGCTGTATCTTTTCCAAGGCACTGGACCACTGGAGATCCTGAATTAACCTCTCAAGTTTTGTTGTTCTTATTTTATTCTTTTGCATGGTGTTGAAAAGCAGTATAATAACTTCCAAAGCACTACTGAAATATTTTTGCAAAACATTGCAAGAATACTTATCATAAGAAGAAACAAAAATAGTCCAAACAAATTATTTATGGAAAATGCAATCAAATACAAAGAGGCTTTTAAAGATAGGTTCTTGGGGAATTGTCTCTACAGACAAAAGTATTCTCTCTGCTTGCAAGAGGGAAAGAATATGAAAAACCTGTAAATTACTGCCAACAAGATACATACATTTGAAAAAATACAAGTTGCTCATTTCACTTCTATGCCATTATGTCTCTTCACCCAACCAGGTTGAAGAGACAGATGAATCATTCTACAAGCAGCTGGCGGTAGTCCCAGAATCGTGTGTCCTTGTTCTCGTGGGGGACTTTAACTTTCCAGACGTCTGCTGGAAATACAACACAGCAGTCGGTAAACAATCTAGGAGGTTCCTGGAGTGTGTGGAAGATAACTGCCTGACACAGCTGGTGAGCGAGCCAACCAGGGGAGGAGCCTTGCTAGACCTACTGTTTACAAACAGGGAAGGACCAGAGGGAGAATGTGGAGAACTAGAGGCCTGTCAGCCTGACCTTGGTACTGGGGAAGATTATGGAATGGTTTGTCTTGAGAGCACTCACATGGCAAGTCCAGGACAAGCAGGGGATTGGGCCCAGTCAGCATGGGTTTATGAAAGACAGGTCCTGCTTGACCAACCTGATCTCCTTCTATGACCAGGTGACCCGCCTAGTGGATGAGGGAAAGGCTGTGGATGTTGTCTACCTCGACTTCAGTAAGGCCTTTGACACTGTCTCTCACGGCATGCTCCTTGAGAAGCTGGCGTCTCATGGCTTGGACAAGTGTACTCTTTGCTGGGTGAAAAACTGGCTGGCTGGATGAGCCCAGAGGGTTGTGGTGAATGGAGTTAACTCCAGTTGGTGGCCGGTCACAAGTGGTGTTCCCCAGGGCTCAGTGCTGGGGCCAGTTCTCTTTAATATTATTATCAATGATCTGGATGAGGGGATCGAGTGCACCCTCAGTAAGTTTGCGGATGACACCAAGTTGGGAGGGAGGGTTGATCTGCTCGAGGGCAGGAAGGCTCTACAGAGGGACCTGGACAGGCTGGATCGATGGGCCGAGGCCAAGTGTATGAGGTTCAACAAGGCCAAGTGCCGGGTCCTGCACTTGGGTCACAACAACCCCACGCAGCGCTACAGGCTTGGGGAAGAGGGGCTGGAAAGCTGCCCGGCGGAGAAAGACCTGGGGGTGCTGGTCGACAGCCGGCTGAATATGAGCCAGCAGTGTGCCCAGGTGGCCAAGAAGGCCAACGGCATCCTGGCCTGTATCAGAAATGGTGTGGCCAGCAGGAGCAGGGAGGTGATCGTCCCCCTGTACTGGGCACTGGTGAGGCCGCACCTCGAGTCCTGTGTTCAGTTTTGGGCCCCTCACTGCAGGAAAGACATGGAGGTGCTGGAGCGTGTCCAGAGAAGGGCAACCGAGCTGGTGAGGGGCCTGGAGCACAAGTCTGATGAGGAGCGGCTGAGGGAACTGGGGCTGTTTGGTCTGGAGAAGAGGAGGCTGAGGGGAGACCTTATCGCTCTCTACAACTACCTGAAAGGAGATTGTGGTGAGGTGGTTGCTGGTCTCTCCTGTCAGGTGACTGGAGATAAGACAAGAGGAAATGGCCTCAAGTTGCGGCAGGGGAGGTTTAGGTTGGATATCAGGAAAAATTTCTTTACTGAAAGGGTTGTTGGGTATTGGAACAGGCTGCCCAGGGAAGTGGTTGAGTCATCATCGCTGCAGGTATTCAAAAAGCAAGTAGTTGGGGTACTCCATAACATGGTTTAGTGGGCATGGATGATGGTTGGACTTGGTGATGTTGAAGGTCTTTTCCAACCTAAATGATTCTATGATTCAATAACAGTTATTTCTTCAGTTTCGTGCTTTATTAGTTGATTCTTACATTCTGTCTATTAAAGGAAGAGTAAAACATTTCATTAGTGTTTCATGCATGAGATCAGCCACAAGTTTACAATTTATGAATCTCCTTCATTCGGAGAGTTGTTATTTATTATATAGAAGCTGTAGTGGGACTCTGTCAATGAAAGGACTGAAGTAGACATGTCTAGGTCTTCCCTCCATGATGAGCTCCCCAAAGAGGAACAAAATACTTTTCAACTCAAAAGTTTTCTGAAACTCATCTTTTTAAACATTGAAAAGTTAACATGACAAAGGAACAGAAAGTAAAAGGATTTATAAAGGCTGACCAGGGATCCAGTGTGTCCTTGCAGACACATTCTTGCTTCCAGACCTGGCTGTGGCCAACTTAAAGACTTTGCAACTTGCATATTGCAGCAAACTTTGCAACATGCTCTCTAGATGGGCAGTTCCCCTCTGTTACTTGCAATATCTATCTGCCTGTTCCTTCTTCTCATGAGTCTCTCCAGCCCTCCACATAAGCTAGAACCTCTCAGCTCTCTGCTATACTTTCTTGCTTACCATACCCTAGAAACTTTTCCTCCTTCAGCATCATTGCCAAATACTAACATGGGTCTCAACATCTGCTATGGCACAACTATTTTTGGCCAGCAGTAGTTTTCGTTGTCCCTTGTTTCCCATAGCTGATCAACAGTCTGATTCTGCATTATTATTGTGCTGAGAAGCTTAAGCTCAGTGCTATTCTAGTGATTGAATATGGCTTACAGGGAGAGCAGTGTGAAATAGTGTATTTTCTCCAATGCTCCAGGTAGAGAGATGACAATTGTTTCAGAATGGAAAACTAGAAAAATTATTTGCATATGGACCTTCTCTTTCATTACCCCAAGAACAAGAAAAAGAAAGAAAATTTATACTTGCTTCTGTGGATCCTTCTGACACTTAGGTCATACCTTTGAGACTGCAGTGGATCCTTATTTACAAAAAATTTCAGACAAATGGAAAGAAAACATACCTGGAAATCCACTGGAGAGAGCTCACAGAATGGGTCTTTTGGCTGTGGTACTGTAGCAGATGTTTTTTTCAAATAAATGCTTCTACAGTGACAAAAAGTGTTGGTGAACGAAAGACTTAGTATGCAAACATATGAACACTTACTATATAATAATGCTCCTGAGGTATTATTTTATTCCTCTAAGACAAAAGTAGTGAAAGGGTAACTAAAAATTACATATTACATAGGCTGAATACAATGGTATAATTTCATTGTTCAGAATTTGGATGATAATTTATTTTATGACTTATTCAAGAATCATAGGAAGTTGCCTTTTTAAGTGTCTGAAAGGGAAATAACCTCAAAACAAGGAAACAATTTCATGTACCACCCATCGACATTGCAGGGTCTGATGACAGGAAAGTGGCACTGATGTAAGGCCTTGTCCCAGTATTGGAAAGCGTTGTGTTATATGGAACAAGTGGATCAGAAGTTTGGGAATCAGCAACATAGAGCCCACTTGAGGAACATCCAGCAGGTCATGATTCCTGGTATAGTTCAGTGTTGATTTTCCCCCTCCCTCCTCTCCTTTAAAAGGAGGCCAAAAATTTTCTTTTGGGGAAAGAGGTGTTATTTCAACTACAGAATAAAAATTTTGCACAAGAAATAAGGCTTACCCTGCGAAGATAAAAAGTGTGAGAGTTGCTGCCAGCACTGGTATCAAAATTAACATATATGATGAAGTAGATGTTAGTTGTTCTTCTCCTGAAAGACAAGCATTCATCCAAGTGTTGATTACTGTCACAGAACAGGAATGACTGCACAGCTATCTGCAATCTGCTTTGCGTAATAGTGTCAAGCACCAGTATGAAATGGCTTCTTTTTTAGCTTAGCATCTCATTGCCCTGTAACATGTGAAGAAATGGGATGGCTGACAGTACGTGGACTGTCTGCGGTAACTTCAGACCTTACCAAGCATTTTGTGAGGGACTGACGCCTACCGAATACTTCAAAATCCAAGGTGGCAGAGAGTAACAGGGGAAAAGAGAAGTTTATAAAGAAATGGAAGAAGGAAAAGAGCTGGCAACAGACCTCAAAAAGGTCTGCTTTATTCACTGTCTCCTTTCAAGAAGCACCCACTGTCACACCAGAATGCTTGAAGACCTTCCTCATATTAAGAGATATGACAATTCTTCGCTCATAGTAGCAAATTAATGTGCAAATATCAATGTGTTTCCATCTGTACGTATGAAATAATAAATGAGGCAGACAAGTAATGGAGGGAAAAGCAGGTCAAGGAAGTGATTTTCATTCTTACCAAACTCTACAGGTGTACTCCACTCTCCCCAGCTTTGGCTCACTAAACACTCATTGTCAGTTGCTCTGATTTTGACGCTGTACCTCTTATTTGTGCTGAAGCTTTCAAATATGTAGGAGTTTCCTGTGATGTTTCTTCCCTATATACAAAAAAAACTAGACTGAGAACTTTTTATTCACTAGATGTACAGATGTTAAGAATATGTCAGGTTCATTTAATGATGCAAACAATTACAAAAGAAAATTTTACATATACTTCTGTGAACACACTAGAGTGAAATAACAAATAGAAAATTATCCCTCAATAAATTAGCTTGTTCCATCCTAATTCCTTTTGTTTGAGCATTTTTGTCTTCAGTGATGTGAAGATGAAATTTGCAGTATGCTTCCCTGGCTCCTTAGCCTCTGCTAAACAATGGGACTTGAAAAAAAAAAAGTACATTTTAAATGCCTTCTTTTAAAGACTGAAGTTAAGCTGTTCTTCCACTGAAAGATTTTTCCCCACCACTGGTGCTCCGAAATACTGTACCCTTTACATTTGATTGCAGAACTGAGTATCAGAGAACTAAACAAAAAAAGGCTCACGTTGCCCACCAATTAAAATTTTATGTTTTACCTGTACAAAACAAAGTATCTAAAAAGATACTAGTGAACTTGGACAACGTTTCTTCCATTAAAACTTCTGTCAGTGTAGCTTTTGCATTCTTAAACATTTAATTTAGCTGCAATATGTCTCCATGTCTCACAAATATTTCCTTAAATATTTCAAAATTTGGTTTTAATGGATGTAATATTACTTTCCATATTCATCTAAGTCTTCAAAATACTTGCACTTACTGAAATGTATAATAACAACCATATACAGTCACAACCTGGAAAACCTGGATATTCTGTTCCAATAACCTGACAGAATATTTCTTTCTATTCAAAGTCATAGATAGCTCTTTCCACTTTAAGTTAAAAAAAAAAAACAAAACAAAACACAAAACTTAATAAAACCCCATAATGAACAGATGATATATTACTGCCCCTTACATCTGATTGTGACAGCTGTGGTGCAACCATCTTGATTGTCATGCTGCAGATCTACCTTAGGTAAATCTAAACTCCTTCTGCAACACCATGCTGGTGTCAGTAAATAGAGGCAACAGGAAAAGAAGGCAAGGCTGGATACACAAAGGTGGTCCAGGTGGAGATGCTTAAGAGCTCTTGCAGCACATCCTAACTTACAGGTGTGCCTTTGTAATAAAGGATGTGTTACTTCTTTGGGCCTAATTTAGTAATATCATAAACCTGACTGAGCAGTAATGATGACTACAAGAAGCAGGAACAAATGCAAAGTGGGTTTGTGAAAGACGTGATAAAAAGTGATTGATGGGATAGGAGACTGCAGAGAGGAAAACCACAGAACAGAAGGTCCTGACCTAACTTCATCAGAAAACAGCAGTAGAGCTGGAAGACTGCACTGGGACCCAAACTACCTTACAGAGACACATAAAATTGGTTGTATCTACTTTAACAGTAGCTTTGCATTTTTGTAGTGTGTTTAGAGTTCATTTGATGTATCCTATAACTGTTCATAAAGAAGTCACCAGGTAATATTGTCCATCCGCCTACATGTGCTAGAATAGAAATTTGCCCTCAGTGTGGGGAATCCCTTGCCCAGTTTTTTTAAGGACCAGCTGTACAGTGGACTGAAAGCATTGTCTCGATTTGCTGCCCCTATTTGTGAGTGATAGCAGTCCTCAGCTCATGTGCAAGAAGGGTGCTACATATCAAAAAAGAGAGATTAGTTAAGTAGGGAAAGATAACAAGGTATTGGTTGTATGATAGGATGTGTGGAAATACAAACATACAGAATATTATTAAGTCATAATTATTCTTACCTTGTTTTCTATGACAACTTCATATTTGAAACAACTAGGTTTTTTCACATGACTTGTGCGAGGTGGTTGCCACCGAATTTCACAATGATGAGAAGCTTCTGTACAGTTCACAGTGACATTTAATGGAGGGGTGAGTTTTTCTACAATAATATAATCAGAAATATTATTGATTAATAATCAGGTCTCTTCATCCTGCCTTTTTAAAATATAGGTCAAGCAGCTGGTCTAAAAAGATGTAATGCAGCTTTGTCAGAATTATGCAGCTTTGTCAGAATTATTATATTCACCCCATATTCTGAAGCAGGACTCCCTGATTTAACACTCCAGTTGAGGAGCCTGGAGTATCATCAGCAGCAGTAGGTAAAATTAAAAAACACAAACCATTTGTTAGATTTTACTGAAATCAGCATATAATCTGTGCAGGTTTGTTTTGGTTTTTTTTTATACTGTGTTCATATTAAACAGAAGTAATTTATTATTTTTTTTTTTTATTAACAACATTCTTCCATTAAAAAAATGAAAGTTTTTGCTCACAGAATTACAAGATAATGATATAAGACCAACATGTAGATAGTCCTGCTCAGGCATCCTTAGCTAGTTAATCCCAAAAGATGATACCTTTCTTTCAGAGAATAAATATTTGACTGAAATATTCACAATTCTCTGATCTATGCATTCATTCATTTTTGTTCATTCTTATACTTTTGACTTTTCAGCCATTGAGGCTGCGGAAAAGCAAAAAGAAACCTGTTCTAAGGAGCAGTATTTTAAAAATGTATGCTTTTTGCCAGGGATGATTTCTTCATTCCATTAGTATAAAACTGGAAATAAACAAAAAAAAAAAACAACAAACCAAACAAAAACAAAACCTTACCAATTTTGTACAGACTAATAAAGTCCTCATGTAGCTGAATGTTTTGTCCATTGCTAGATGCATTTACCAGGAAATGAGCTACTTTGTTTTCTATTTTCACATTTTGGAATCTACATCCTGTGCGTCTTCCATAATTATCTCTGATGTAATTCTGGCATTCTGTGAAATCTTCTTTCCTTTACATGACATATTGCATCAGTTAAATACTGGCAATGTCACACGTCAGACCAGAAATCAAAATTCCCTAGATTCAAGCAGACCTACTTACCATGAGTTCTTCCAGTACAGGAAATACTGGGTATCTCCTGAAGCAGTGCTGCCCACATCCCAAGTGCAGTTCATGAAGGAAACATTAAAAATGACACAGACAAAATTTTCAATGGCTGTCCCATTCATGCCTGCAAACACAGGAAGAATATCCCATGTCCACTCTGCAGAAAGACAGTGTAACTGCTCAAATCATGCAGATGTCTGCAATCTCATTTAGTAATTTTTAGCCACCTGATTAGTAAATCCAACTGCATATTGTTTGGGTCTTGCAGTTGCGTGCTTACTTTAAGATAATAATGATTTTATTTGCATTGAGCCATGAGGATTATCTACCATTGTTACAGATGCTGAAGATGTGACTAGGATTTAATCAATTCTCTAATCAACTCAGGCACAGGGATGTAGTGGAAGCTAATATCACACAGTCACTGCTGTGTCCTTTGTTTAGATCCCCTGTTTAAGGTCCAGTCTCCAGTGGAATATAATTCTACAACCATGAGCAAGGCAGGTTCTCTCTCCTGTGTTTGTCTTAAGTGCTCTGACCCTTGGTTGACTTATAAAGGACTAAGGATTTAAAATAAGCTGTCCACCACTTTCTTCTGTGTAACAGCTGGGTGATTACAACCTAACCCTGAGACTGCTTTCTGAAGTTAGTCCCTGCAGGTGTCACGATTTTGAAGAGAGAATGACATGTTTTTCGATCTTGAATTGAAAACAGTTGCTAATCTGTTCTGGCATTTTGGATTCAAGGATAGGGGGAATTTTGTTTGCACTGAACTTGATAGAAGCAGGCCTGATTGTCCATGTCATTAATGTAAAACCAAGACAAAACTGAAGCAGAAGTTGATAGCTTGCTCAAGTTAGAACACTATTCAGGCTGTGTATTCACATGAGGAATGAATTCCCGGTGTTGTTTCTTCCCTATCAAAAGGTGAGATCTCCCACAGGAAGTAATAATCATGCAGTACCTCTGCTTAACTACTATCATCATGAATTGAAGGACTGGGTCACAGCTTTCCATGACAGGGGTTCATTGAGCTTAAGCACCACCACTGCTTATTTACATGTACCTCCCCAGTTAGCCTTAAAGCTCCCTACATGTTTAACACAGGTTCCCAAACATGGCTCAGAAGCCACCATATTATGAAAACAAGTGACTGCCTCCTGTCCAAGCTTCACTGCAGTCCAAGCTCTTCATGTTACCACAGGAATCTGATCATGTAGCTGACAGCACTGATTCCAAAAGAAATTCTGTTATTGAGCAGACCAAAACTTTTAACATCTGCCCTGGTTTCAGTTGGGATAGAGTTAATTTTCTTCCTAGTAGCTGGTATAGTACTATGTTTTGGATTTAGGGTGAGAAGAATGTTGATAACACACTGATGTTTTAGTAGTTGCTGAGCAGTGCTTACACTAAGTCAAGGATTTTTCAGCTTCTCATGCTGCCCTGCCAGTGAGGAGGCTGGGGGTGCACAAGGAGCTGGGAGGGGACAGAGCCAGGACAGCTGATCCCAACTGACCCAAGGGATATTCCAGACCATATGACGTCATGCTCAGCACATAAACTAGGATGAAAGCTGGCTGGATGGCCGCTGCTCAGGAACAGGCTGGGCATCAGTCTGTTGGTGGTGAGCAATTGTTTTTCATTTGCACCACTTGTTTTTCTTGGGTTTTATTTCTCTCTCTTTTGTTATTTTCCTTGTCATTACATTTTATTATTGTTATTGTTATTATTTTATTTCAATTATTAAACTGTTCTTATCTCAACCCACAAGTTTTCTCACTTTTACCTTTCCAATCCTCTCCCCCATCCCACCAGGAGGGAAGTGAGCGAGCAGCTGTGTGGTGCTTAGTTGGCGGCTGGGGTTAAACCATGACAACATAATTGGATGCTTAGGAAGAAAGTGTAACGAGAGAGAAAACACTGAGCAAGCCAAACACTGAGCAAGCCTTTACCTATGTGCTCTCTCAGCTGTCAGCAAGCAGTGCCCTATGGACTTCCAAAGTTAAAGGCTTCCTCATAGATCGCTGTGCTTAGCAGTCTGAGAAAGCCTGATCCCCCATTAATTTCCTTCATCCCTTTTGAATCCTTTTTTTTTTTTTTTTTTTTTTTTGGTCTCTACCACATCTCTTGCCAGTAGGAGGAGCAAAGGGAGAATTCTAAAGGTGTATTTTCCTTCTGGCTCCTGTCCTCTCTTCAGCTGTAATGTGAGAAATGGCAATTCTCCAGAAGAGAAGGAGCTCAAACACGCTCTTGTACCTAATATTTTTCATTGCTTGCTCCAGGCAGCTACTGTGCTGTATGAAGCCTTTTGGGACCACTCCACAAAAGGAAGATTCTTTCATTTGAGTGTACTACAAGTGTAGGCACATAATAAAGGTGGCTAGGATCATAGTTTCCAGAGGGAAAGGCTGTTATGTAGGAGATCTGACCTAATATGATGCTGTATGGCTTAGCTACAAACAGAGCTGGACAAATTAAACCCCATCCCTCAGAACACCTCAGTGGAAGTGTTCACTTCACACCCATCACACCGGGAGTTAGCATGCACTATGGGAAATGTTGTCAGGAACAGGACTTTGCAAAGGAGTCCCAAGAGTAGCAACTGTCTGATTCTTAAAACTTTTGAAATAAAGAGGAATTGTTCAAGAGACAACAAATTTGTCAGAGTACTCCTGGATTTCTGGAAAACTTCCTCTTTTCCAAGCAAAAGGTTGAAACTATTTCAAGAGCTTGGTTCAGCGGCATTTCTTTTAACAGCAGTGTTGGCCTTAGCATCCCCTGTCCTTCCCCATCCTCCATGGCTCCTTCCTGATTCCATCCTGCCTCCCTGGCTGTGCTAGTGCCATTCCTTGTGGGGCCTCGTGGTGAGTAGTTCTGAAGAAGTGATCATCACTAAAAATAATAATGCTCCTCCCACCACAGCAGCAGTTTTTGTTTCTTCTTGTTTTTTTCATCTGGCTCATCATCCCTTACCAGAAACAATGGAACAAGCTCATCTGAGATGACATTATGGGTTAGCGACAAAGATCCAGAGGAAAGCTGTCTAATTTATTTCTGCTGCTGCAAGAAATGTTGACCCCTATCTAGTCACTAGAGGCATCTAAGCTCTCAGTATAGAGTTGCTTATATCCAACTTACCTATAAGTTTATAGATAGATAGATAGATAGATATAAAACAAACCCCTCCTGAGATTCCCGTGATTATGGTACTATACTGAGGTGATGGAGAGCTTTGCTCAGTTCTCTGCTGTGCCACAGATTCACTTTATGACCCTGGGTCAATCAAATCTGTGTACTTCACTTCTTCATTTACAAAAGAAATAGAGAAGTTTTCTTCCCATCAAGAGATTGTGAGGTAAATGCAGCAGTCTGAAGCATGATCACAGGTGCTGTGCAAGTGTTGTGCTTTAACCCCAGCCAGCAACTAAGCACCACGCAGCCGCTCACTTACTCCCCCCCACCCAGTGGGATGGGGGAGAAAATCGGGAAAAGAAGGAAAACTCGTGGGCTGAGATAAGGATGGTTTAACAGAAC
This sequence comes from Buteo buteo, assembly GCF_964188355.1. Classification (NCBI taxonomy): domain Eukaryota; kingdom Metazoa; phylum Chordata; class Aves; order Accipitriformes; family Accipitridae; genus Buteo; species Buteo buteo. Next base: position 12,988,782 of record NC_134195.1, on the reverse strand, counting down.
AGAAAAGAAGAAACTAATAATGATAACACTAATAAAATGACAACAGCAATAATAAAAGGATCGGACTGTACAAATGACGCACAGTGCAATTGCTCACCACCTGCCGATCGACACCCAGCTAGTCCCCGAGTGGTGATCCCCCACCCCCACTCCCCCCAGCTTATATACTGGGTATGACGTCACATGGTATGGAATACCCTATTGGCCAGTTTGGGTCAGCTGCCCTGGCTGTGTCCTGTGCCAACTTCTTGTTCCCCTCCAGCTTTCTCGCTGGCTGGACATGAGAAGCTGAAAAATCCTTGACTTAGTCTAAACATGACTTAGGAACAAGTGAAAACATCAGTGTTATCAACATTCTTCTGATACTGAACTCAAAACATAGCACCGTACCAGCTACTAGGAAGACAATTAACTTTATCCCAGCTGAAACCAGGACAGTAAGGGTCTTAGAGGGATGGGCTTTGTGAAGTCTTTGGCAATACTGCAAATCAAAAGAAAAAAGGATTATTCTGATTTCAGGTCAGATCACAACCTCATTCATGAGTGGCCCAAAAAGCAGTTGAGTTGGCTGGCGACATGAGAAATAGGGTGAAAGGAACTCCCCAAATGGCACTGTGGTCAAGGAAAAGGCAAATGTTTTTTAAACTAATTCGCTTAAGTTCTGCAGCCATAACATTCCTCTGCCTACAAAACAGCCATGATCAACTGCACAGTGTCACTTTCATACCAACATCAAACACGTGGTGGGAAGATCACTCAGATATGTGTGAGTCCCTCTATTGCTTTTGCTGACAGGACTTTTGTTCCAGGTTTTGAGGGGATTTCTTTTTCATTTTTTATTTACTCACCTTTCTGTGGATATGCCAAAGAAAATCTAGCAAAGTAGGCAAGTATGACTACTCTTCCTTTAAGGTTTATTTTTGAGCCTATTGTATTCATTCACAGTGTAAGTGTTACAGTTCCATTTTTTAGCAACACATTAAGTCTTCATGAGACACTTGTCGCATTGTCTCCCATTATTTCAAAGAGGAACTGAAATTTTGCTCTGTCCAGCTTATACTTGAGGACTAGCTGAATTTTCTAGTGACTTCTTGCTTAACCACTCCTCTTCTAATAACCCCATATTTGTCACTTCTTTATCATTATTTCCTTAAAAAAGACGCAGGACCATACTCTCATGATCCTTTTCTGTGAGCTGTGACACAAAGAATGGTTTAGTTTCTCTGTAGTGCACTCTTCCTTCTGCACTGCTTCCTGTATTCTTTGATAATGAAAATGAAAAACAGATGCAAGTATACTAATGTCCTCACAAGCATCCCTTGTTCCATACATTAATAACTTATTTTCCCATATTTTAATATCTTAAGCTATATTTGAAATCTTTGTTGACATTCTTTATGTCTTTTCATAAAAAACATGAGGTACTTAATTGAGACAGCCGTGATGATTGTGATTGCACCCAACTGCATAATAACCCACTGGTTTAAGCACACACAGTGCTTTTATTTATTTATTTATTTACTTTTCTTGAGTTGACTAGATTACCTCCATCTCTTGGGCAGATGTTAGAAACTGTGTAGGAGTAGTAGCTGCAGAAAAATATCAGAGAAAAGAAAATTTGGCTCTGCATTCCTTTGTGGTAATCCGGATTAACAAGGAAGGACAGGACCTCACCTCTGGGCTTTGAGACCAAGAGAATTTTGAGTTTCATTCAATAGATCTTGAATAGAAAATGCATAAACTGCTCCTGACTCTTGGACACAATGAATCAGATAATTTGTAAAGGATCGGAAATAAAATACTTGCTATTGGAAACGAATAAAAGGAAATTAAATTGCTTTAACCTTTTAACTGTGAAGATGCTGTCAAATTGTGAGGTGGAGTTTGTCTTACCTAAACTCACCCAAGTACTGTATAGGTATGCTCACAGGGGAACCAGTAATTCTACACTGCCTTAATAGTGGCTGGAAAGAAACAGCTACTCAAGACACAGTTTATTCAACATGGTCTAGGATGAGACGAATAAAAGCTTCACTATGTTTATTTCCTGCCAGTCACTAAAAAGATAGCCCAGGGTGACCAGCCCAGAGGGATCCTTCTAAGACTAAGCTATCTGCTTTGGTCAGGTGAATCCCGGAGGATTCATTCCTTTCCCCTCTTACATCAGCTGGAATCCACATGTAAGTACTAAACAGAAATGCTGCCACTATTCTTTTCTCACTGAAAACTGCGAATTTATTTTTGAAAATGCCTTTTCCTCCTCTTTCTTATACCTGTGCTAGTATCATATGCTAGGTCCACAGGGACCATGACAGGCTTGCGAGGTGGGCCCATGTGAACCTCATGAAGTTCCACAAGGCCGAGTGCCAGGTCCTGCACATGGGTTGGGGCAATCCCAAGCACAAACACAGGCTGGGCGTTGAGTGGATTGGGAGCAGCCCTGCGGGGAAGGACTTGGAGGTATTAGTGGATGAAAAACTGAATGTGAGCCATCACATTCTGGGCTGCATCAAAAGAAGCAGTTGGGAGGTGATTCTCCCCGTCTACTCCGCTCTGGTGAGACCCCACCTGCAGTACTGTGTTCAGCTCTGGGGTCCCCAGTGTAAGAAAGACATGGACCTGCTCGAGCAGGTCCAGAGGAGGGCCTTGAAGATGGTCAGGGAGCTGGAACACCTCTCCTGTGGGGACAGCCTGAGAGAGTTGGGCTTGTTTAGCCTGGAGAAGAGAAGGCTCTGGGAAGACCTTATAGTGGCCTTGCAGTACTTAAAAGGGGCCTGCAGGAAGGATGGGGAGGGACACTTTATCAGGGAGGGTAGTGGTAGGGCAAGGGGTAACGGTTTTAAACTGAAAGATGGTAGATTTAGATTAGATATTAGGAAGAAATTCTTTACAGTGTGGGTGGTGAGACACTGGAACAGGTTGCCCAGAGAAGTTTTGGATGCCCCATCCCTGGAAGTGTTCAAGGCCTCATGGCAGGGGGGCTGGAACTAGATGATATTTAAAAGTTCCCTTCCAACCCAAGCCATTCTATGATTCTATGTACTTTATCATGTCTTGATATTGCTATGATTTTTATAACCAATGGAAATGAAGGTTTGTAATTAAAAAAAAAAAACACCACTTTTTTTTTATATCACTATTTTTTGTTAAGGGAAATATCTTATCTGTGCTGGGTATAGCACTTAAGACTAGACTGCTGAGTTTTATTTCCCAGCTTTGCCTCTGAAACACTTGGAAAGCTATTTTTGTTGGGGGGGAATATATGAAATGGAATTACTGCTTACATGTTGGATGTGATATGGGGATAAAATTATGCCTACATTCCTGCAACATTTTCAGAGAACTGTGTATATCTGAAATCTTCTGCTTAGTATTAAAATTGTAACAAGAAAAAAGACACTGACATACTTCCATTCTACTGGTGCCTAAATGCAGTACCTCTAAAAGGGTTTCACTCTGCATAGTGATTTTGTTCTATGGATGTAAAGAGCTAAAATCTGAACATTTCCAGTTTGACTGTGTTTTCAAGAGAAAGTGACATAGGCACTCTTCAATGCTGTAACTCAGGTTTCAACAAGCAAGATACTGCTATGTGGATGAGACCAGTAATACTGGAAACTGCTAATTTTAGAATATATTTATATCATTATTTTCAGACTATAGAAAAAATACACCATCAAAATTTTGGCTAAGACATTCGTCAGACAAAAGTAGTGTCTATCCACCCCTCACAGTTATTTTAAGAACATTAAAACTAGCACAAATAACAAAATGCAGTATTTCTTTGCCTAGCTTCTTTGGAATAAAAGTAAACAACAGACAAAGACAAAAGTAAACCTACCTCCTCCTTGAAAATCCATTTCCTTGTGGCAGTTACAGTAATGGGGCGCAAAAAGGATGGAAGCTGTGAATTTGCCTTGGTGGCCTATCTTTGTGTGCTTCAACAATGTGATTTCATTATTAAGTCCTTCACAACTGCTCATGTCACAGGGAGTAAAAATCCCGCCTACGTCTTACTCATTTCCCTTATGTTGTAATGTAACAGGAAAAAGCATGGTTACAGCCATTGTTTTTCTACAGGGAGACAAATAGGTCAGAATAGAGGGACATGCTCTTTAACACATACTTTTCATACAGGCTTCTGTACAGGGAACAGCCTCAGAGGCAGGTGAATGTATGAGTCTTCCTTCTGGCTCAGGTATAGGTCAGGTACCATCGTTTCAAGCCACGCCACTGTTTTCTGCTTATTGCTTAGGGTCACTGCCCTGCACAGGAGAATAAGCCTGGTGCTCTGGGCTTCGTAACAGCCATTCCCAGCTTTACACTAGCCAGCCTCATTTCCTGCAGATGGGTAACAAAGCAGTAACACCAGCCTCCACAACTTTTCCACTTGACGTGTGCACATTTTTCTGGGCTGGGTGAATTCAACACACAGAGCAGGAAAAGTGCAAATGCCCTGAGCCTATGAAATCAACGCTATGTCAGTTGCCTGTGCTCGTGCCCTGGTCCCATGAAGGTGTGCAATCCCCTTTGCCCTCTGGCTTCAGAAGCTGAATGTCTTCTTTCCAACTGCATTCAGCAAAGACTGCACACACACAGTGTGGTGCTCACACAGTCGGTTGTGCAGTGTCCAGGCACGGACATCCACAACTGCCCTTGTCAGCAGGCTCCAAAATGAGTAAGCCCAAGGCTTTTTTTGCCATCTTGACTGCTTTTGACACTGCAGAGTGGGGCTGGGTCCTGAAAGATGTTTGTCCAGCAAAGCAACTTTCTGTGGACTGAGAAGCATAGCACCTGCCTTTCCATGTAGCCCATAGCACAGTCTGATTACAGAGCCCTCTGCCTTTCTCACCTTTAAATAATTTGAACAGGAAAATGAAGTTATTAAAGTAGACAACAGCATTTAAATCGGATTACTTATAATGTTCACTGAGTGTGCTAGTCTTACTATGTGTATCTGTTGTATGTCACTGGAGGACTGGTAAATCAGATCAAATCTGTCCTGCTTCTGTCTGTCTGTATCTTGTACAGCTTCAGTTCCATCAGCCTTTGTTCTTGTTGCTTTTCTGGGCAGAGGAGGAATCGGGGGGGTTATTGAGATGTTTCCTCTTCTTCAGGTCTCAATTCCTCAATTTTATTCACAGAATAGACAGTAGGATGCTAACACGTTCCCTGCTAAGACACTTCATTTCAGGACCTGCAGAAGTAAGGCCTTTTGTTCTCTTTCTCATTTTCTGTTGTAGACACTTCTATAAAATTGGATTGAATTATGGTTTTGGGATAGATTTTTATCAGTGAACCTGAAACCTCATTTTCTATAAGGTATGTACAACCTGCCCAGGTAGATGACAATAATGCTGTGTAGGTTGGAAGCTAAACAACTGATTCTCAAATGCATCCATAAGTTGCACAGAATGAAACAGGTCTTCCATGGAAAGGATGTAAGTATGGAATCACACTGACATCAAAGCTCTTCAGTATAGAAGGAAATACTAGTTGTTGTCTAGTGGACACAATCTGCAACGCTGTTAATAGTATTTTCTAGTTTAATAGATGAGAATTTCTCAGAACATTTAACATTGTTAGAGGAATGAATTATCCAGGAAAACAACTGTAATAGTCCAGTGATTTCTTGGATTTTTTTTGGTTACTTTCTTTAGTCCATTGGCAGGATTGCTGCTTTCCAAAGTGTCAGTTAATTCTACACTCACTTTTGAACTATTGACAAAGCCAATTGACACTGTGTCCTTGAACCTGTTAAGGGCAGATTGCCTACGAAAAAAACCCCAGGAAGTTAAAGAAATGGAAGGATTTAGAAAGCTCAGAGCAGGAAAGAGTCCAAATCCCATCAGTGGTGTATACAAACTCCTAGACAATCGGACACTTGATATGTACTCTCTACATGCCAACCGGGAGGAAAAAATACAGGAACTGATCCAGAACCCTAGGCATCACTAGGTAATCTATCAGTGAACACATGAGCCTTCAGGTGAAGCCACTCATGAAAACAACAGTGGGATCATGCATAATAAAACTAGGGATGTTTTCTTTGTCCTTGTGTTTTGTTCAGACCTTAGTATTTAATTTAGCTCCAAGATGTGGTACCTGGTGAACTTGCACGAGTTTCAATCACTACGTCTTCCCTGAAACAATGTATGAAACATTTGCAACTAAAACCTAAAAATCATGACCTAACCTCAGGAAACAAGTGAAACTGCCAAAATATAAACAAAAGAGCTTCTATGATGAGAGTTCCAGGTAAGTTCTAGGTAAGGTACACACTGCCAAATCTTTCAGATCAACTGGCAGGTCTTACAGAAAACACAGAAAGGTAACCATCAAGTTGTGAGGTGTGTTTTTATATTATTATGTTCAGGTAGAACAAAAGTTAATTTGTGATCTTGGGACTAGTGTGCGTTCTCCGTTTGGCCACCAAGGAAATCTTGTTACTTATGACATCTTGCAATGACTAGAGAAAATTCAGTCAAACCAACCCTACCTCTGTAGCACCTGTGGCAAGATGCCAAGTTGCCACCAGATGAGCTGTAACACTTTGTAAGACAAGTGCTCATGTGACAATCCAACATGCAAGTTACTCATGCTCTGTTTACTGATGAGATAAAGAAAAAATCCCAAACATCAAGTGGTAGTCTACTGCTGCAAGGCAAAGCACAAATTTTTTTACCTTTCTTTTTTGTATCATTTCTGCATCCTGAGCATGTGCGTGGGAAGGTCACGCTTTGGCAAGTACGTGCCTGGAATGGCTTCCCTCAAAACTTCTGCAAGGGTCCGCAGAACAACACTCCTTCCCAATGGATGCAGCTACTACAGGTAGGTTTCATGTTTCTAGTGTTTCTCCCACAAGCTGAGGAAAGGCTTAGGATACACTCGCCTGTGATTTCCACCTTGAGCTCAGCACGCAGAATTGGTTGTGCCTGTCTGTCTTTTAGAGAACTTCTGTGAATGCTGGGCTATTTGTTTACTTCAGGGAAGAACTAGTTTTCAAGCTCTTTTTAGGCTTGCGATTCATTTCCGAATGAAATAGTGGAAATCTCTCCTTGGTAAGCTTTCAAGGGGAGAAAAAGTTTTAAAATGTGCTCTTCCACTGCCCATTGATTGTAAAGTTGCCCTGGCTGAGATACTTTCCCTGCAATAATGAATGGCAAAAAAGGTGAAAGTTCACTGCAAAGCTGCACTTTGAAGGGGCATCTTGGTTGGCAAAACAGATCAAAAGGTTTAGAATAGAAACTGAGAGAAATAAAGGAAACAGAGCAAATTGTATAAACAGTAGCTACTCTAATGCAGTCACAGAGGAATGAGACTTGACCTAAATTGTAAGTATTTTCCTTTCTTTTTTTACTGATTAGCTTCCTGTATAAGAAATAGAAAATGCAGATGGATGGTGTTCATGCACGTATTGTGGTTAACAGCAGATAAAGTAATGCAGTATCAGCAAGGGCAGTCATCAGTTACTTCTTAGTTAAGAGAAAGTGTTGCACTTTGTTAATTCCCTTTCTTCTAAAGAGTACCACTTTGCATAAAAGTTGTTCTGACTGCTGCTCTGTAGAGGAACTGAAAGAGTCCTGCTAGAGGTTAAAGACAGTGCTGAGACATTTGTGTCTACTCGGCTTCTGCAATTATTGAAACTGGACCCTGCAGATTCTCAGAACAGAATTATTCATGGAACCCTGAGTCCCAGCACTGGAGAAGCTTGACCTTGACATAACTGTTACAGTGAATTGGGGTAAAGGAAACTGGACTGGTACAAAAGCCTTAATTTATTGTCAAGTGAATTTCCATAATTATGAAAATTTTTCATATAGATTGGAAAAGTTAAAACCTTCAACATTTATACAGAGTAAACAATATGCTATCAGTTTCCGTATAGGCAATATAACGAACTATATGGAATGTATGACTTCATGAAAATTCACAAAATGCCTAAGACCACTCTGCAGTGGATTTGGGGTACTACATAGGCATCCCAGTCTTGTCATTCAGAGTCTCATGATCAGTATTTGAAGTAGACATGGATGTTTTCACCAAAGCAGTCAACTTGAAGATGAAGTTCCCCTTAGTAGCTGTGCAGTCTGAAGGACAATTTGGTTTGCTTAATGAAAGGGAGGGGAGCTGCATGCCAGAGTAGTCTGAAAGCATCCTTTACCTTTAGACCAGCACATTTTACCACAGACTTTTTGCATCAATCCAGATTCTTAAAACCAGTCTAATTGTACAAACTTTATATGACTAGCTTTGTCACTTTTAATTTAAAACACAGGAATTCAAAGATTTGCATTTAGTCTTCATAGCTAATGCTAAGAAAGAACACTGCTGTTGTAGTCAAGAAGAATCTGATAATCAAAAGAGAGGCTTTCATTAATTTTTATTTTTGTTTCTCTGGGTTAATCTATTTTAAATTTATCACCTTTTATGGGAGGTATCAGAAGCAGAAAGCAAGCGATATTAGCAACTTGGTTATGGTTTTTGATTTTTTTTAAAATTATTTTTTATTAATTCCACCAAGAAATATACATTTCTGTATAGTAGAATTGCCCAAGCCCCAAGCTGGCTTCAGGGCCAGTGACATTTTCTGTAGCAGCTATGCTTCAAATCTTACAAGCAGAGTTTATATCCTTCCAAGAAACAGGGCTATGAATCTATTGGCTGAATTTAGTTCAAATCTGCAAACACCATCAGGTCTCCTCAGACTACAGAATTAGCTGATTTTGTCCAATCCCCTCCTTTTCCTTTATTTGTGGCATACAGTCAAAGCTATTTGTTTTTGTGATGAATAAGACACTCTGAGACTGTAGCAAGGAGTTTTGTTTAAACATTTTACTCCTTCTGTTTTGTGTTTTAGAAGAAAAGGAGAAATTGCAGGCAACTGCAGCTGGTAATATGCTGACCTCACATGGTAAGAGAAGTGTAAGCAGAAGTTTGCTGGATATAAATTTGTCCATAACAGTGCAGAGCTCCAGACACCTAGCATCTCTAGGTATAGGGCTATCCAGTAGTTACACTAGATAACCCTACACTACTTGGAAGCTGAAATATAGCTCAACTCCTCACTGTGTAGTGGTGACTGGTCCCAACGTTTGTTTTGACTTCAGTTTACAAGATGTAATTTTTCACCCTATTTCCTTTACTTTTGTGATTTAGCTTGCTTGTCTCTGATCCTAGGCTTCCACCATGTGGCCACTTTGAGAATCTTCCCAAGTAACAGAAAGCAAGCCTGATTGCTGAGCCTGGAAAGCAGCAAGGTACTTACTGCCTGCAAACAAGACGAAGGCCACGTGTAGCTTTCAGAGGGCTTAATTTTGCTTCTTGATTGCACTGTCATCCCTTATTCAGACACTCTGACCTTTGGTTTGTGTCTGTTTTGTTCTGCTTTACTTCTTCCTCCCCAAATACTGACAAAACATACCCTAATTTCAGAAGGAAAAGGTGCAAATTGTTCTGTAAGTAGTAGCGTTGGGCCATTCCATGCATTAAACTCTAAGACATAGGTTTACCTATGCTGGGCATTGCTGCCCACACATTCCAGACTCAGAGTTTCAAATCATCCTTATGTAAACTCCTTCTGTAAGGCCTTTGATAGAGCTCCCCATGACAGCCTCTCGACTGGGGACATAGCAGTTTGACAGATGGACTGTTAGATGGCTATGGGACTGGCTGGATGGGTGCATCCAAAGCCTTACAGTTGCCAATGGCTCAATGTCCAAGTGGAAACCAGTAACAAGTAGTGTCCCTCAAGGGTTTGTACTGGAACCAGTACTATTTGACATCTTCATTAATGACATAGAGACTGGGATTGAGTGCATCCTCAGTAAGTTCGCAGATGACACCAAGCTGAGTGGGGCAGTTGATTTGCTGGAAGGAAGGGATCCATCCAGAGGGACCTGGCCAGGCTTGAGGAGTGGGGCTGTGCAAACCTCGTGGAGTTCAAGAAGGCCAAGTGTAAGGTCCTGGCCCTGGGTTGAAGCAATCCCCAGTATCGATACAGACTGGGGGATGAATGGGTTGAGAGCAACCCCTGTTTAAACTAAAAGAGGGCAGATTTATATTGGATTTAAGGAACAAATTTTTCACAATGGGGGTGGTGAGGCACTGGCACAGGTTGCCCAGAGAAGCTGTGGATGCCCCATCCCTGGCAGTGTTCAAGGCCAGGTTGGATGGGGCTTGGAGCAACCTGGTCTGGTGGAAGGGGTCCCTGCTTGTGCCGGGGGGGGGTAAGACTTGATGATCTTTAAAGTTCCCTTCCAATGCAAACCATTCTGTGATTCTATAAAATATGATTGTAGTAAACACTCTCCGACACTCATGCTTCTGAGCTATTATTTCAGACTGGGAACCAAAGCAGACAAATATGCAAACCTCTGATGCTATAGATTTGCAGCTGTCAGGGTAGGAATGACGAAACTTTGCACCAAATAAAGGGTCTTGTACAGGCCTAAGTTTTACGTATGTAGTAATAGTATTTAAAAAGAAACCACATAGTTAATATATTCATTGCAGAATGGACTTGGATTCTTTGTTGGAGCTCTTCATCAGGAAATAACCTATGTTGGAGTCCATCACAATTTGAAATCTATATCCAGTCTCCAACAAAATAGAATGTTTATTGTGGTGTTAGCATGTCACCTTACCCTTTTTCTCCATGTACAAATTATTGTTTAAAAAGTGCAAAAATGCAGATAGTTTAGATAAAGTTTTTTAGCTAGATTTAGCTTAGACATTATTAACTCCTGGTTGTAGCTTTTTTTTTTTTTTCCCCAGAATTAAAGCTCTTAAACCTTTTTACCAAAACATAATTTCTGTTAAGAGAGTTTATATACTGACAAGGAGCAGATCAATGCTGAATTTGCAGGCAGCCTGACTGACCAGACCAAATTATGCTTTTGTTCACAGTCATTTTATACATTATAGCTCCACACAGTGAATGTTAAACAAGACTTCAAGGATGGCATTCATTTCTGAAGTGTAGATTAAAACTGCATATTGTAGTCATCTACACTTTAGTTACATGACTATGTGCTCACTTTAGTCTGTGAAGAGAAATGGATACTTTCTGGGTGAAAATGAACAGGGTGAGGGGAATGGTTTTTTGTCAGAGTGTATTTCTTTTCGTTGACAATAATGACAGCTGAACCTGATTTGTGCCAATATAAATAGCTCCACTGAAATGACATTTCTTCATTTCAGAATTCCTTTGCCTTTTAAGTTGCAATGGCAATCATCTGATTATTCCCAGAAAGGTGATATGCACCAGTCTGAGATTGTGGTTATACAACAGTAACATAAGTACTTTCATTTCTTTCCCATGCACTCACTATTATACTCTGACTCACAGAGAATTGTGCTCAGGTTCTTCAGTCATTTCCAGCCTAGGCTATGCTGAGCACTGTGTGACAAAATATTAAGGAAGGAAATTAATGGTGTTCTTCCTCTTCCTTTCTGTATTTCTTCGTAAACTTTGCCTTATCATGTTCTAATCATTACTTTCTAGTGAAGTTTTGCACTAGAGCAATTTTCTTCTTAGAAGTACCTCATTAGTTGATCTGTTTTTCAAGTTTGTGAGGTACACTACCTACCTGAGCTAGTTCTGCTTTTTTTCTTTCAAGTCTTTTTAACACCTATTTACCCTCTGTTTTTCAAGTTGGTGTGTTTTTTCCTTTCAGATATTCAGAAAGATAGAGTACTTTTTAAACGCTAACTGTTGAATAGTTGTTAGTACCCTTTCCAGCCATATGGGGGTTGTGTCTCTGTTACAGCAACTCTGGTTTTAGCTGTAAAGCAGCACACACACTGAGCTGTTGACCCTGTGAGATTGCCTCAGCCTCTCTGATACGCACTTTGCTGTATCAGCAATGGGCTACTATTTCAAGAAGCCGTAAATGGGTGCAGTGCAGGTAGTAGGCTAGTGAAGGAGACCTTGCTTGTTTACATGGCACTTCAGTTTGGGGAGCTCTGCTGGTAACCTAGTGTATGAGCATCTCTAATACGACGACTGGGGATGGTGCTATCTATGCTCAGCAGTGGCAGAATACCTGTGGTGCTCTTCAAGACATAGTTGCTCGGCGACTCTCCTGTGCTTCAAACTCTGACAACCCCCTCTTACCACACAGCCTTTGTTTTAGTGATAACGCTTATTTAGTCCAAATCTCATGCAAAGACCAACTGAAAAGGCCTTGATAGTCTTTGTCAAATGCAGACACCCAGAACACTTCTGGCAGTAGTCTCTACAGGAGGTGTGTCTAAATATAATACTCGTATAGAAAAGTTGTAAGGATAAGCAATGACCAAAGTCACAGGACAAATGACAACAAATCTTCTCCAAAGATGAGGTTACAACCTTACAATAGTAATGTGTTCTGCATTATCATTAATAAATCCATAAAGCCTCCCATAATATCCTCAGTGTTAAACATTCCCAGGCTATTTTTGAATAGAAAAGATCCCAGGAGTCGCTGCAGTCCATCTTCATCATACTGACATGTCTTTTTCAGATTTAGATGCCTTCTCTACTGACCTGTTGATCACAGTTTTTTCTTGATTTGGCTAATCTTCTTTGTGTTCAAACAGGACATGTCAAAAACCCAGCCATGTGGTCATAGGTCTGATCTAACAGGAGATGATCAATGATAGTCTTCCACCCAGCAGAATGGAAGAAAGCACCTCTCCAGCAATTTCACCTGCAGGTATTGGTAACTCCAGGTGAGATAAGGTAAAAGTATGTACATCAGCTTCAAACATTATCTGCTTCTGTAGCACTATATCTTCTAAATCAGTTAAAAGTCATATTTTTGGTGCAATATTGTGGTGGGTTAGCTTTGGCTAACAGGCAAACTCCCACTCCGTTTCTTGCTCACTCCCCCTCCTTAGTGGGACAGGGGGAGAAAATAGGAAAAAACAGGAATGAGAGCTCATGGGTTGAGATAAGGACAGGGAGACTGCTTACCAGTTACTACTGTGGGCTAAACAGACTTGATGTGGGGAAAATTAACTTTTATTTATTACCGATTAAAATAGATACAGGTAGTGAGAAATAAAAAGAAAAATGTTAAAACAACACTTGCCTCCTCCCACCCCTGCCCAGGCTCCACCTCATTCTTTCACTTTACACTCCTCTACCTCCCTGAGCGGTACAGGGGGAATGATGGGGGCTATGATCAGTACATGAACGGTTCATCTACACTGCTCCTTCCTCCTCGTGCTTTTTCTCTGCTCCAGCATGGGTCCTCCATGGGCTGCAGTGAATCTCCGCTCCATGATGGAGCACCTCCAGCTCCTCCTCCTCCTCCAACCTTGGTGTTCCCTCTGCTTTTCCTCACTCTTTTTGCTCCCTCTATCCAGCATTTCCCCCACCTTTCTTAAATATGTTTTCCCAGAGGTACCACCACCTTGGCTGCTGGGCTCAGCTGTGTGCTGCTGTGGGTCCAGTGGAGCCAGCTGGAATGGGACACAGGACAGCCCGTGGTGTCTTCTCACAGGGACCACCCCTGTAGTCCTGGTCACAACTGTCACCACATCTAGCCACCTACACCCAATGCATGTTAAAGTGAGTTTTTAGTGCTTTACCTTTTCTTCCTAAAATAAACAGAAGAGTGAATTAATATTGAGCTAGAGCTCAACAGCACTTTCTCTGGGATATCACCTGTGTACAGGCATTCTCACCAGCAAAACTGTTACAGGTCAGAATATGCAGGAACATTTCTTGCTCCTTAACTTAAATATTATACTTATCAGAAGTAATGGCCCAGTCAAGACCAGTTACTAGCAATTTCAGGAGAAGATGAGGTGTTGAATAGTCTTCATGTGATGTACCCAAAAGAGGCTTTGGTTTAAGTATGGGCCTATTTTCCCAAAGCTGAGATCCTAATAGATATCTACAGGTTAGTTGTTGCTAGAAAAGTCATTCCAAACCCATAGGGTGGGATTCATCTCTAATGTTAACCATCTAAAAATTATATCTGATTCAGAGTCTCACCCAAGAGGGCAAGACTCTGAATTATCCAGATTATTTATCCAAATTATTCATTTGCTCTGCCTTATGGGATGAGATTAAACCTGTAACGGACACCTAAGTCATGACAAGTTTATTAATCCTTATTCTCTGTGAGGGGAACCCAAGATTATAAGCCCAAATTTAAGGATCTTTGACAGATACTTAAGTAGTGGCAGATGAATCTTATCCTCCTGATGTAGAGATAGGTCTTTGCACAGTGCCACAAATGGCTCCTCTGCTGATACTGGTACTGGTAGTTTCAGTGGTGAGGTTACCTACTACAAATTAGCTAGCTCTATCACGTTTGCACAGTGTTTACTCTATCCTCCCCTCAGTTTTTTCCAGCTATTGGAACACTTATGCTGATTCTTCAGAAATAAACCTTTGTTAAAATAAGGAACAACTGCTTAAAAGGAAGAAAAATATTCAGCCGCAGACACTTGTGAGATAAAACGAAGTGGAAGTGGCTAAATTAAGGTGACTCAGCCTAAAGCAAGGAGCAGTTTAACAGAGTGATGACAACCCTGATTCAGCTGGGCAAACTTTGAGTCCTCTTGCGTCAAGAGGGCTGGTACTGCTTGCATGATCAAGTGCACTAGTAAAGGCTGGAAAAGGAAGTAGTGCCTGGGACTGAACAAGGATCTGACTGCTTTACTAGTTAGCTGACCTGGTTGCACACAGGGAGGTGAGTAAGCTGTGCGAAAAGTGCAAGTCACATTGGACTAAGTGCAAGAAAGGATTTGGAAATGTTAGGCAAGCTTGATCCATGGTGGAAGCTACAGCTTTGAGAAATCACCTCAGAATGAGAAGCATGTCTCATTGGGACTCTCCAGGATGCTAAATGGGGAATTACCTAAGCTTCGCAGTTGGACACAGCATCATAGAGGGCTGTATCCTCTCATCTTGTCCATCAGAAACGTGTGTGTTCTTCTTGTGGGACTGGAGTGCATCATGGATGGACTACAACAGCTGTGAAGCTCTGCCAAAGGTAGGTCTAACTGCATTCCTTTTTTAAACTTCAGGCAAGGTTCATTCCCTTCTCTCAAATTCTTCCCAGTGGCAGAAACCCTCACCTCCCTCTCTGTCGAGGAAGTCAGGGCTGTGCTAGAGCAGCCCTCCTCTGACTGACTGATTTTAACCCAGCTTCTCCTCCACTTCCTTTGTTTTCTATCAAGTAATCCTCAAGTGAAAAACTTATTGTTTAGTCAGAAAAATCAAGTACCCTCCACTGGAAACTGCAAAAAACCCCTGAACTCTCAAATTATTTTCAGGCAAAGTTGTAGATTTCAGAATACTCTTCTTACAAAACTTTCTAAAATTTAGAATAAATCAGATTTGTTAAACATCTAACACTTTAAAATTTTATCAAAATATTTCCTGAATTTTTTTTTACTGATGACAAATAACAGTGCCTGTGGATAGGTCAGTCTTTTGGGTGAGTGTAGATTTGCTTCAAACAGCATGTGTAATGGTTGCTCCAAGCTAAGATACAGCAATACTTCAGAAGTGTCATGACAAACGAACACAGCTTACTGCCTTTCAGTGTGATTTCTTGCTCAGTGTATGCTCACTGATAGGAGACTGAGAGACCACAAGAATGCAATGGAAGAATTTTTGTTGTTGAGCTCCAGATTAGTGATAAGGGCATAGAAGGCTGAACAAGCACAATTATCAACATTGACCAATATTTAAGAGTGCTGAGCAGAGCACCTAGAAACGTATCTTTCTCTAATATAGAATGAAGTTTTGAAAATCTCTCTAGGTGAAGTGGCCAATGATTTTGTTAGATGGTTCAGTTGTAAAGAGGTTGATATGTTTTGGAACTGGGATTAGCAAAAGCTGTTTCACCAGCAAGTCATTTATTTACTTGTGCTTGGCAGATGGATAGACATTTTCCCTCTGCCTGTCTCTAGTGATCTTTACTTCATCAGACTGTTTGGTGATAAGTCAATTTTCTTTCAACTGAGTCATAAATGCAGCTCTTTACTATTGTGATCTTAGGCAACTAGAGTTTGGTAGGGGAGGAGTGTCATGAGAGTGAGAAAGTTATTCCTAAAATGATGGCTATAGCAGGTGGATAGACTTTTTGCGCTCCAGGACACCAATATACTTGTCTTCACTGAGAATGTTACTTGCACATACATGTTGTCTTTCTTGGTTAAGCAACGAACGCCCCATGGTTGCACTAGAAGACTCCTTATTGAATACCAGTTTGTGAGATGAAAGAGTCAGATGGAGGATGCAGAAGGCAGCACTTTACAATATCTTCAGTATTCTAGAGAGCAAGCAGTCTTTTAATAACCATTTGTGAATTAATAAAAGCTTTGCCAGTGACAGTTCTAGGTCTTAATGGTGGAAGAATGAAAATTAAGACTTGAAGTTTAAAGACGTTGTAAGGATTGTTTTTGAGCATCTGAAATGTTTTCTGCATACCAGCTGGGAAGGAAAATAGAATGAACCATTCTGAAGGATATTCTTAAATGAATTGTATACAGGAAGCATGGAGAGAAATTAACAGTGCTCCATTAAAGGAATGGAGTGAAAAAAAGGATTTTATTGAGAGTGCATTGCTTTTTTCAATCTGCCCATTTTTAAAGGTTTTGCCCAAACAGGGGGAGAAGACATTGAATTTGTAACAATTTTAGGGCTCTGAAATTAAATTGTAATGAGCAGAGATCTAATCAAAGCAGTTTACAGCGTGATTTATCAGATTTATGGTATGGGTCTACCTGGAGATAAGTCCTAAGACCTTCCCCACGTGCCTCCTCCCAGCAGGGTCTGTTCATTTGTTCGTTCTCTGTCCGTACTCTAGGTAGTCCAGGTAGCTAAAGTCCTGCGGGAATGCGTACAGGTCTAGCAGGAAGATACTCTACAGATCGATGCGGTGGTTTAGTAGCTCAGTTTCATTCTGTTAAGTGGGAAGGCCGGGTGATAAACAGAATTAAAGAAGGAGGCATTGAGGTCTCTGCCTCCTTGAGACATACAATGATATACATGCATCTAATAGTAGTTCCAATACAGAAACAGGCACATCACACACCTGTGACCATGTGGAGTTGCTGTTTGTGGCACAACAGCCATCAAAAGATTCAAACTGACTCTAAGAGCTAAGCATAAATAAAGGCAAACATGACCTGCTTTGTTAGTCTCTTATTTGATTCCACAATTTTGTAGCTGATAAAGTATATATATAAAGTATTCCGTTGTCAGTGCTTGAATATCTGATCAGGAATATTTGCATAAATTAGCAATCAGATGCCAATATATACGCTCTTAACTGTCTAGGACTTTTCTCTGTGTTAGGCTATGTTTCAACAGTTCCCTTGAAAGAAGGATAATGTTTATGAAATACAGCTTATCTTTTATAATACAGCAGGCTCTATTCCTAGAAATATTCAGGATGCATATCTATT
Organism: Buteo buteo; assembly: GCF_964188355.1. Lineage (NCBI taxonomy): Eukaryota > Metazoa > Chordata > Aves > Accipitriformes > Accipitridae > Buteo > Buteo buteo. Next base: position 12,971,364 of record NC_134195.1, on the reverse strand, counting down.
GTTTTCACACTAAAAGATATGTCATTCTTTCAAGTTTTAGTCTCTTAGGCTGCTTGTCATCACAATTATTGTGATTCATCACTGATCTGACCATCACCCCAGAGGGAATTTGTGTGCATAATGAGATATCAGCTCCTGATCAGTGTTCTGAATTTTTCTATGTAGTTCACAAAGTTTAAAATGGAAATTTCAGAACAGTAACAATTCCTAGCTATTTCAGCTATTTCTAGTGTGGTTTGGAAAACTTGTATAATCTCTCCATGCCTCAATTCCTCACTTAGCAAAGATGAGGGGTCTGGTTTTTCCCATCTTTCCCTCCCCTTTCTCTCCCCCAATAAAAGTAGTGCATACCCTAAGGTAGTTGTTAAATGTGTCTGATTTAGTCTAATGGATTTGAAACCACAATACTCTCAGCACTACCTTTATAATTCAAACCTTTCACTGATTCCTCCTGAGTAGCTGAGAACAAGCATGCCTATATGGTATTGCATGCCTTCATAGGGCTCATTACCACCCCTGATGAAAAGTCAGCATACCCTACAGTGCACCCCAAAACTGCACATTGCTGTCTTATAAATCACTGCATGTGGGATTTGACTGTAATTGATATTAACCTCTACAGATGTAGAAAACCACAGAAATTAGAACAGAGGCATTGTATCTGGAGTTTACTTTCACTGTCAACAGATGGCTATTTGCTGTAGATGAAAATTTTTGGAAAGCAAAGAGACATCTTCTCAAAGAAATTACTTTCTCTGACAAGCCTTGCATTGATATATGTACATATGCATCTATCTAGTCTAGAAAGTGTTACAAAAGTAATCCGCAACAAAAGAAATGTTCCATTTTGAGAGTGCAGATGCAGAGTAGAAGGCCACATGGACAGCTGCCATCCCTATTGTGTGAAACAGAAACATGAGATCAGCTTCAAAACAGGATTAAGAGACCCAAATAGGGGTAATTTAGTCACTGCAGCAGGAAACTGTGATGTCAAAATTCCCTTCTGCTAACAAGCACTTATCGCTTTCCGGACACTCCCTTTACTTTACTGATATCCTTCAAGTCTGCTTCTCTACCCTTTTGCAGTAAAACATTTAATTTTCAACAGCCCAAATCTCTGAAACTTCATTTTCACATCAGTGCAAAGCAAAAGATGAGATTTTGCCCTCTTCCTCCCTTGATGTAAACAGTGGTGGAACTAAAGAGCACCCCGAATGTCCCCAGCGCATGATTACAAACACTAGCTGTGCTAAGGCAACAAACTAGACTTCGAGGGAATGTGAGAAAGGAAAACACATGTCCTTTAATCACACGCATGGGACTTCCCTGGAACTAGCTCAACGCACGGTTCAGATGACTACGAAGGGAATGGCTGCTAAGTACTAAGCTTTGCTTAGAGCGCTGGCTTTATGGATTGTTAGCAGTAATTCCTTTTTACAGGCAGCTAAACCTTGGGTGAAGTACTGCACAGTGCATTGGCTTTATGGATATTTTTAATTATATGACATGCTGTTTTGATCAGCCCAAATCCATATGTGGTTCCAATGTAGCACTTTGATGAACTGGAACTATTATTCAGTTCAGTGTGAGAGTCTACTAAGGGTGGAAAAAAGCATTGAATTCTTACCATTCTTGCTTTTCTGAATAAATTAACAATGTGTGAAAATTAAAAAAAAAAAAAAATCCCTGAGGTGTAGCTTCCTTTTAATCTTTAATTATTTTAAATTACAAGAAAACTCCAGAAAACATACCACCAGGTAATGAATGGCTGTTCTCTGAGTCAGCAATGTTAGTATGTTATTGGTGTAAGAAAACAGGAAGAAACATGCTGCAATTACTAATGTGCTACCACTACTTCAATGTACAAACCACAGTTAAACCAGATACAATTTGTACGTTTTGCTAATAAGCAGAAGACACAATGGGAAAATAAGTTTTCTACACTTTAAAAATGAAGCATTGGGCCTGTGGTCATGTTTGCTACTGTTACCATTGGATATGAGTTTCTAAGTCACACTCTTCTCACTTAAATACAACATACTTCTAAATATAGTCAAAGTTCTCAAGAAGCATTTACCTCACTTTATCTAGTTCCTTGTTAAAAAAGAATGGGGTTTGTACACCCCCACCTTAAGCTCATGTCTGATAAACTCCAGAACAAGGGTGCAATTGGATTCAAGGCATTAGAGGTAAAGGCTGTTGGTTTGTCCTTATGTTGTATAATTGCATTATCTAGTGTTAACAATAAAATAACACGTGGACCTAACTATATTCTTTTCTAATCTAAAGCCAAGATTAACTTATTGAATCTAGGTATAAGGGAAATCTGGATATAAAACAGTCACAGTAATCACAGCAAAAAAAGTGTTATTAAAAGAAACAGGCACATGGTGTACACCCAAGATGCAAAGCAGCAGTTTTTAAGGCTTTAATAGTAAGAAGTTGAAACATTCCATTGGGCTTTTGTATGACAACTTTTTGGTTGTTTTTTTTTTTTTTTTTTAAATGTATTTTTAACATACGTACTGAAAGAATAAAAATATTTCCATACTTAACTGTAACAAACTCTGCTTGGGACGAGGGTGAAGATCTTTAAGTCTCTACCACTTCACCTAACAGCCATCTAAGCGAAAGGGATGCATGGCATCCTTCCTTTGTCAGCGTTTCTCTGCTATGTGCCTGGTAGCTAAAGATGGGGAAAAGCAAAGCAGAAAAGCCAGTTTCTGTGCTCTGGAGGGGATCACACCAGTTAGTAAATGAAAGAAAGTATATTCCTTGATCTCTTCAGCCCTTTGTAGCAGTGCTTGTGAAATGAAACTTTTAAGAGGATACTAGCTTGTCCAAATCTGGCAATTTTTTTAAAAGGCAGTAAATAATGCATTCTTGACACCTTAGGTTCATTTTTGCACCAAAACCTGGGGTCACATTCTCATTGAATAAACTTTAATGTAAGTGCAGAGGCATATCTGTTCCAAACCACAGTCCCAGAAAAAACTGAACAATTTTATCCATTATTCCCTCTCCAAACTCAGCTTAAGGTGGAAAGCTGGAATACAAAATATCAGCTTGTATGAATAAAGTGGTAAGCTGATTTCAAACTCACTTACTACCAAGGCAGTCAAACCCTGCAGAATGCCACTCATGCTGGTATGGCTTGTGATTGATTGCATATGCTGTAACTGCAAACTAACCTCATTTACAAAGTAAACGTGGTAAAAGTAGGACAATTTCAGAGGCTAGGCTGGGCAAAGCTTCAGATATGAAGAGTAAACCAGTCAGTCATACCTGTTCAAAATGTAAGATTTATTTGTTCTTTTTCCTCCATGAGTTCTGTGACTTTTGCTTACCTGTCTAGTTTGTGTTTGTTTTGTTTTGGTTTTTTTTTTTAAATTAATTTGATGTGCAGTGAAAGATGCTTATTAGCCACTGAAAAACCAGGAGAACAATGGCAGGTAGGGTATAATCTTTCTCGGAGTTTAATTTCATAGCCACCACTTGCACTATGTGATTTAACATCTTCCATAATCTGACTTTTTCTTAAAAGATAAAAGCTCATTACAATATGTAAAAAGTTTCAAAATCTTTCTCTTCCATGTGCAAAGATTAAAAATAGTAACAGGTCTGACCACTGAGTTAGTCATCCAGAGGTGTGCCTCTTTCACAGGTTTTCGAAGAACTTGGGTCAGGTTCCAGTTAGTGTTGGTGTGTTCAGAGGTGTGCTTCGGTCCCACAGTGGGAACCGGCACTGGCAACGGGCTTTTCTGAGAGGGTGTTCTGCAAAAAGGGAAGTCTCTTGAATCAATTTCTCATTATAGTCTTAAATCAAGACATTCTTCAGTGCTGACCTCCTCTGCTTCTCAGCCCAAACGATGCATAGGTATCCAGGATTTAATGAGCATTAAAATGAAGGTATGTTTTGAAAAAACGAATATAAACGGCACTGCTGTTTTGACTCTTCAGCTACCCAGACCTTTAAAATGTATTTGATCTATATTCTTTATTTCAGCATTCCTTAATCAATTTCCACATTGTCTACTATCAAATATGGGGGCTTTGAAAAATATGAATTGTCAGCCTTAAATGAAGCATAAGTTTTAGGTAGTCTTAATCAGACAAACACTCCTAGTGATTCCCCCTAGCTAAGATTGTGCATTACAGCCATGAATAAAAGATTTCATTGCTTAATGATTGAATTTACCCTCTAAATTAGGCACAATATTTTTTTCAAGAGCACTTGAAATTTTCTTTTTGGACAATTTTACTATTTTTTTCAAAGAAAATATTAAAAAATGCTGTTTCTTAAAATGTTAACTTTTCTATTTAGGAAGATATAATAATCAGCCCCACAAATTTTTCAAAAATCACTTTATTCAGACACATGGACAGCGAACAGACCAACACTTCAGGAAACTCTCAGGTCTCCTGAATTTTTAAAACTAAACGGTTAATTTTCCACACACTTCAAGTAACAGATCTTAAGTTTTGTGAAGATTGGTTTTGCTACTTTCATTTTTCTTGCCCTGGCTGTCTACTTCCCAGATTCACCAGATGGGTTTTCCACAAACCCTTACAATCTCTGCAGCTGCAGTGGCGTATGGGCTGGCAGCTCCCCTAATGTTACCTCTCCTTCCCCTACTCCAGCAACCTGCAGTTAGAAACCAGACATTGCCGGGCAGCAACCGACAGGCGTTGGCTGTACTTGAAGCTCAGTAATGAAAGCAAGGGGATAAACAAAAGAAAAAAAAAGTAAAATGTAAGTGTAGTACTGTTTTTAAATATTAAGAATACTTTCCTACTTAAAAAAAAAAAAGTATTTTTTGACAGTGCACTGTTTGGAAAGCAATTTTTTTTTTTCTTTATGATTATTTTTTAGATTATTTAGATTATTGAGATAATTTCTATCCCATTAGATTAACTGGACTGTCTGTAAGTATATTTGGCTAGTGTGCATTTCTTCAGAGACGAAAGGACCAAAGAATCTTTTTTAAAAATAATTTGTTAGGCAGTGAATTTTATTTTGCACCTCATAGACTGAATTTCAGCACGATATGCTAACATAAAGCTCTTTGTAGCACAGGATTAGAAACGTACAGTCCTGTCTGGGTATGTCTGAGAAGAAAACTTCTGTCTTTCTGCTCATCTATGCAGGCATAAGTGGAAATATGCACTCTTTGACAAGTTGTGAATCAAAAGCATTTTACGTATGGGTGGCTTTTCGTTCTCTCCTGGTCACCTGGGGTGTCCTTATGTTGCAGTGCTTTTGCTTTGCTGTTTTCTGTGGACCAATTAATTGCATGTAAACATCAGGAATACCCTATGGGGTCAGCCCCGCAGTCTATCTGCTGTTCTGGCGGCAGCAGTGGCGATAGGATCGGATCCACAACGCCGGCCACCTCCTGCAACCCACTCCCCAAGTATTCCCCCAGCACCTACAGCTGCTGAATCAGGGATGTTAGAGGGTACATCCACCTCTAATACTTTTTAGTAGCTTTTCATGTACCTGCTTTCTATGAATTTGCCTGGGCTGTCTACCATCGTAGCACCTGCGGGAGCAAGGTGCAGGAGTTCATTGCACACTGAGTGGAGAGGTGCCTCTCGGTGCTGTACAAAAAGTACTCCTGGGAAAAAATCACTTCTGGGAAACAGCAATGATCTCTCCTGAAATGTCTTTCTTTGTCTCAAGCTGTTTTTTTTTTTCTAAGTTTATTCGGACTTACTTTAAAAATCTTGCTTCTCTGCCCCTGTGTTTCCTCTCTCCAACGGAATGCATTTATATTATCTCACAGATGATTTCCATTTTTGTTTCTAACACCAAAAGTTGTTGCTTCTTTAAGATTTATTTTGTTCCTTTTCCTGTTTTGGGTCACCTTTTGACTTGTGTTTTCCACAAAAGTCATGTTAATATTAGCCACAAATATTTTAACTTGCTTAGTCTTTTCCATCATTTTTCCTTTTCTCCTGATTGAAATAAAGTACATACATGTTCCCAGGACTATTTTTGATTGCTCCATCTCATGGGAATGGATGAGCCCTTTACAGCCGCTACATGTTGAATTATAAATCCTTGAAAGCTCCTTGTTTTCATTCTACATTTTCCCTGACTTTTGCCACACACCGTACCATTCCAGGGGCATCATTAATGGCACAGCTCACCCTTTCCCTCTCCAGGCAATTAGAACTGGCTTCTTTCCCAGGCACACCAAGCAGAAGAATTTACTTGCGTTTTTTGTTGGCCGTATGCATGGTGTGGCATGCAGACTACAACTGCTGCAGCTGCCACAGCTGAGATCAGTACCAGAATGAACCAGGTGGGGGAATCTCTGCCTTAAAGCATTTTGTCATGGTTTTTCATAGCACTTCATAAACAATGACAGCATTCATTAAATGACCTCTTGTTCACTGCATTGTGCCAAAATAGCTTTATAAATGAATCTATATGTATTTGTATAAGTGTATGTGCTTTTTTTTTTTTTCCCAGGTAACCTCACTGCAGATTTTTGGATGTGCTGAATATTCACATATTTTCCTCTACATGACCAGTGCCACTTGTTAGTCAATGTATTGTGAACATTTTGATATGGCTCCAGGTGTCCTTTTGCTGATCCCTGGATAACATACATAGAGTGTGTCTGAGGATTTAGTACTGAAAACAATCAGAGCCAAGATAAATCAATTAGTTTGTGATTGAAAGACCCTGAACACAGAGGCGTATTAATTCTGTGGAGAGCTCAGAAGGTCTCAGAACTGGTTTTACATTAACGCAACCTTTGAATGAGTACTCAGCCATCAGAGAAACAGAAATTATGTCTTTCTAAAACCAACTTTGATCAGTGTGGAATCTGTTTGCTTACTGTATCCCAAATTTAGCAAACACCTGATATACTCTCGCTAATATTAGCTTTTGCAAATGGCAGGATTCATCTCTTCTCAGATAGTTACGGTTCATATCTTCCTAAAGCAGATACCTAAACCAGATAACAGGAATCACAACCTAGAAGTGACAGCTGCTCTACTGTCACTAGAGGCTAGGTAACTCATACAGATACGGCTGCTGGTTTTGCATCTAGCCAAAGTTATGTCAGGTGGCTCCTGCCCGAACTGCCTGCTTTCAGTATCAGTAGTGTCATATCTGTGGTCTTGCCTTGCAACCTAAGCGGTACTGCCATTCAGAACCAGCTCAGTATGGCACACGTCCTCTTTGGCCCTAGTACCCAGTTAAAGAGTGGGCTTAAATACATTCTGGGAAGAGAAGGCACCGAACAACAAGACCTGTTAAACATATGTCATTTCACATTTACTTCTTATACCTTGGACATCACTTAAGCAGTTAAGTGTCTGTTTCATATTATTTCACAGATGCAAAATGAAACCATCATGTTCTAACTCCTTTTTCAATCAAACTTGGAACTAAAGAGTCTCAATTTCTGCAGACCTGTGGCCCCAAGCATTTGTGATGGCACGTGTTACAGTCATTCTTGTCATGCTGATATTAAGTTTTTTCCAGCGTAAGACACCAATTTCCACTAGCTTGGCAAGTGGACAAGAAGATGTAGTGGGTAAGTAAAGTACTAAGCAACAGTTCATCCTACGATAGCCATCCCAGATATCTAATCTAAACTTGTTGTCGATGCACTTTCTACGGCCCATAGAGAGAAACAGAGAGACCTGTGCTAGGAGAGGTGTCCAAGACAGGTATAAGTGAATCACCTAACATTCTGAGACCTGCAAATAGGTACATGAATGTCACTACTGAAGTCAGTCATATTCAACAGAGCTCAGAAACCACCCTGTCCATGTAAGAACAGAGCTCCTGGGTGTGCAAGCCTTTCTGAGAGCCAAATCCTTTGTGCATACAGTGGTGGGCCCTCTCTTCCTCTAGGTAATTTCATTGTAATTGCAGATACACTTGGGCTACATAATGCTCTGTGGATTATCAAGCATGAGTCGAGAGTCATTCTGTACTGGAATGATAACCTGACAAAAGAAGAAACTGAGAAGTACACTGTGAAGTATATTTTGAGTTATAAATTCTTCAATACCAGTCACGAATGGAAAGTAAGTTGTTCAATGGTTACACATAAAGTGAAATAGTGTATTACTTCATTCAGCAGATGAATTTGCATAATTTCCCTTCCAATACTTAGTACCGTCTACCTTCATGCAACTCCTTCTTCCTCCTCTTAGGAAAGACTGCGGGAGAAGAAAAAGATAATACGTCTTGAGTTACATTCTGGTTTTAATGCTAAAGTTAAAACACAACTTTTTGCAAAAGAAACAGAAGATGTAATTAAGGAGAGTGGCTGGACAGAATTTACTTACAAGGCACCTCCAGGTCAGCTGTTTCCTACACGTTATTAAGACATCCAAGCATTCATGGTAATGTCCTGTCTTACTTGGAGACATATTATTTCTGAAAGCTCATTATTATCTTATACTACTTTTTTGGTATGGGTTTGGTAAGAAGATGACACATAACACCTTGGAATATAGCAGAATTATTTCCTTTATTGGACATGTACACATTCAGAAAACTCCAGCTCCACTGAGCAAGATGTCAAAACAAACCAACCACTCTCTCTATTTTCCCTTGCAACTCATGTCTCTTGAAGATTGGCTTCTGTATCACCTGGTTTCAGGAAATCTTAAAGGAGCAGAGCTTTTCAGCTACTAGTCTGGACCTTTTTTTCTTTAAGTGGGTTAGTAAGGCTTTTGGTTGTAGTAGCTGGTGTGCTTCTCAGTTGTCATTGTCAAAAAAGCCAAAAGACCCGTTTGTTCTCATCTACCACTTACTCATGCTTCTAGAAATAAGGCTACATAATGGGTTTGTAAAGGCAACCATCATGCTGTTATTAGAAAATCTGTGTAAAATAAACATCACTATCTCTTTTTTTCCCTTTCTTTGTTGCAGTATATATTCAGAATCTTTCATGCATCATATATAACAGTTCTTTTTTCAATTGCACCTGGTATATTAAAGCAGAGGCTCCTGAAGACATCCAGATCTTTTTTTCATACAGGTAAGGGTCTTGTGCAAAATAAATGTGAAACCATGTTTTTGTACCTAAGTCCTTGATTTGCAAGACTCTTATTTCCTTCTCACAGACATGTAGGAAAAGATTTTGAATGCCAGCAATATATAAAAAATGCAAGGAAGAAAAATATTGGTTGCCATATGAAAAAAATATCTTTCCAACAATCCAAAAAAATCAATTTAAACATAACTGTAAGAGATCTGAGAAATAATTCTAGAAGACTGTCTTATTACAAAGCTTTTACACCTGAGACAATAGGTAAGTATTGTCTATTATTACCTATTACAAAAGGATAATTTATTGGTTATTTCATTGGTCTGGAAAGCAAAGGAAGGAAAGAGGGACGTGTGACAAAGTCAGAATATCAATTCTAACTTTTTATGCATTCATCTCTCTGGTAATTTTACACAAAGATTAAACAAAATGGATTATGGCTCAAAGGGTTTTATTTTTTTCTTTGATGTAATACCACTGTTTATTGATAATTGTCATTTTAAAAAATTGATACGCTAGTGTGAGAAAATGCAATTTGAAAAGCATTATACCCTTCTTTTCTCCAGTTTTTCTTTTTCCTATCCTTTTCTTCTTTTTACGGTGCTGAAGAAAATGCCATAAAAAAGGAACATAAATAGACACAAGTCTAATTCATAGCTGAATTTAAGAATATGAATGTTCTCAAACATTAGTAACATTTCTATTTATTTATTAGGTCATTTTTCAGTTAAAAATATTTTGACAGTTATTTTTAATTATCGACAGTTTTGAATGATCAGATAAAATTATTTTTCCTTACTTCTCTGGGAAGTTTGAATTAATCTCATGGATGAGAAATTCACCTGAGTTTTAGCACAGACTGCAGATTCAAATACCTTTTAAATTATGAACATGTTGATGATATTCCAGACCTGTAACATGGGAATCTGTCATAACTCAAGGGATAGCAAAAAACTCATTCAAAACTATCAAAATTAATTCTGAGATAGATCTCATTTATTCTGTTCTAATAGATCAGAATTATTGGCTTTACCTAAAGATTTACACTGCAATCAGAGCCAGCTATAAGCAAGATGTTCTGTTTTAGCAAAATAAAACATTTTCAAGAAAATCAGATTGTCCTGAAAAGACAAAAAAAAAAAAAAAAAAAAAAAAAGGTGGAGGGGATGATGACTAATCTGCAGAAAGACTGTATTAGGTGTTTTCAGAGCTGACTGGGAAGATGCTCACTTCCAGACTGGCCGCCTGAGTCTGATCCCACCCACAGACTCCAGAGCAGAGAGCTGCCAGGGTACATCCAGCCTTAGGATCAAATGCTTCACCCACCAACAAAAGCTTTCCGCTAATGTTCAGAGGTGTTGTCTGAACTACTCTAATTTCCTGAAAGCCTCCTGAGGGCTTGCCCAGACCCACGTTGGCAGTTTCTCGCCTTCTCCCACCCCTCTGCTCCTCCTCGGGCAACCTTCCCACCCAGAGCCTCCCCAGGGAGCACAGGGCTGGGGTGGGCAGGAGTGAGCGGGGAGATAAGTCAGAGGGAGCAGGCTGTCCCTGCCCTCCTTCTCTCTCCATCCACTCGATCTCCTTCCGCCTGCTCAGAGAAGGATATATTCCCTCGTCTTCCCACCTTAGCCATCTTTACCCCTCATCAGCTGTCAACGCTGGTTCAGCCAACCGCTTCCCCTCCTGACTCAGCCCCAGACACAAACCCTGTTAGCTTGCCTCGCCTCTAAAACCCATTGCCAAGCTTTGGTAGGGTACAGCAAAACCTGAGCGTGCTTACAGGGGATGTTTTTCACACTGCAAGTAGCGGACTTACTCTTGCAAGGCTCCACCACTGCAAGCCAGGGTTACCTTCTCCCTCCTGAGAAGGTACCCTCCAGGTCACACACATCAAAAAAGGTCATTTGTATCTGGGCTCCCCTTCTTAAACACGAAAGCCTCTAGCTGGGCTTAGCCCTAGCCCTTGCACAGTCCTGGAGGTTCACTGGCCTGCTGCTAGCTACCAGCCCCTGCAATCCAAGCTTTCCTCTAGTAACGTGACATATGGTCTGACAAAACAGGACTTATGCATGCTCTGTGCTGCAGGCAGCCCCAAAATAACTCGGTTCTGGCTGTCGGGTGGGGAGGGCTGAAGAAATTTCCAGATGACAGGCAACAAAAGGGTGAAAAAAATTTGTTTCCTACTCTTGATATACTCACAAAAGGGAGAGATGCTCTAGGAATAGTATTTCAGAGACTAAATTAAAAAAAAGCTGCTGCTTATCTCCTCACCTTTCATGGCTCATGGTGTGCTGCCAGCCTCAAAGGCAGGTGTTGGTCACTGCCAACAGCTTCAGGGACAGGACGAAGTGAACAATTTTACAAGCCTGAGGTAGTCCTGGCATAAACCTTTTGCTGACTCTGTGGGACCTTTGCTCAAAGAGAGGAGACTTCTCAAGGAGGGGAAGGAAAAAGAAAAGCCAAAAAGGAAACCTCAGTGTGACATACACGCCTGTGGAGAGACACAGAGTTGTGCAGCCACAGCTGCTAGAGCAAGCACGACGGCGTCATGGACCAGTAATGCTGCCACTCACCCTCTCTCTCTCCCTGTGCCTTTTCTCTCCGGCACCACGTTGCAGCCATGTGTCGTGGTTTAACCCCAGCCGGCAGCTCAGCCCCACTCAGCCACTCTCTCACTCCTGCCCAGTGGGATGGGGAGAGAGTCAGAAGGGTAAAAGTGAGAAAACTCAGGGGCTGAGATAAAGACAGTTTAATAGGGAAAGAAAAGCTGTGCACCCAAGCAAAGCAAACCAAGGAATTCATTCCCCACTCCCCATGGGCAGGCAGGTGTTCAGCCATCTCCAGGACAGCAGGGCTCCAGCACACCTAACGGGGACTTGGGAAGACAAACGCCATCACTCCGAATGTCCTCCCCTTCCTTCTTCTTCCCCCTTCAGCTTTATCTGCTGATCATGACGTCCTATGGTCTGGGATATCCCTTGGGTCAGTCGGGGTCAGCTGTCCCGGCTGTGTCCCCTCCCAACTCCTTGTGCCCCCCCAGCCTGCTCGCTGGTGGGGTGGGGGGAGAAGCAGAAGAGCCCTTGGCTCTGGGTGAGCACTGCTCAGCAGTGACGAAAACATCCCTGCGTTATCAGCACTGTTTCCAACAGAAATCCAAACCATAGCCCCATACTAGCTGCTATGAAGAAAATGAACTTCATCCCAGCCAAAACCAGCCCCAGACCTCACTGGCCCTGTCCAGAGAGACATGCCGTGCACTTCTGCCTCTGCCGGGAGGGCTTTTTCAGAAAACTCCAGCTGCGGTTCCTCCCTTCACAGCAATGCAACAACAGCTGGAGAGGGCTCGGGCTGCTCGAGTACTCCAGCACACACCTAGGACCAGTGCCCTAACACCCACCATGCTAGAAAGCAACCGCAGACTTGCTTATCTAAAGCAAAGGCTAAAATTCTGGGAACCCAAATGTCCCTTGCTTCCAACCCTGTACTTCCTCCCTCCCTAAAATAACCCCATTGCCATTGCACTCCTTGCACTTAGTGACTGGAGCACAGCAGCGGGAGGGGGATTTTGTTTGGTTTTTTACATCTAAGCACATCTTGCTTCCTCCGTAGCAAGTGCTTGCCTGCTCATTTACAGGAGAGAGAGATTTCTTAAGCATCTGTAGCAAACCATATATTGAATAAGACCTAAGAGGAGCTGGTACCCTTCAGTAACCCCTCAGCGAGAGATGGAATTCCAGGTTTTCAAAGTTATACTATCAGGTTTACGGGCAGACTTGGGGTATCCCACAAGACACATGTATCCTACATGGCAGGAAGCCTGTAGCAGCTCGGAGTTCTCCTCGACACCAACAGACTCTGGAGAGTGCACTCAAAGGGCCCGCTCCTCCTGCCCACCCTCACTACCTTCCCTGGAAAGATATGGGAAAAAAAAAGACTCCCCCTCTTTATTTTGAGACAGAAATGGATGCCACTTAGTGAGCAGCACTTTTAAAGAAAATGTGTCACTTACTGAATGCCTTCTTTGGGTGAGAAAAACTCCAAAATAGTCAGCTGTGTATTTTAAGGACTAATGCACTGTGTTTGTTTTGCATCAGCATAAATATGAGAAAGAGCCTAAGGTACAGAAGATCTCTGTGTGCTCTTTTTCAGAGAAACTGAACCCACCGATCATCGTCTCAGTTTCCCTTGAAAACAGAAGTATTAAAATTCACTGGAAATCCCCGCCTACTATTGGTTCTGGAAAAAGCAAGTGCTTTATGTATCAAGTGAAAAGAACAGATTGTAAGGTAATCAGTTTTTTGGTAATACACTTAATGTGTAAAATATGACTTCCATAAAAACTAAGTATCCCTTGAATTTAACAGAATTAAAACTCAAACAAACTTTAAAGAAATCACAAGATCTTTCATGAATGATCCAACTTGTCTTGTCTTTCTGGCAAAAAATGGAAAATCAACACATTTTATGAAGTCTTTCAGAGTCACACTTGCATTGAAGTGGATTTGTTGTTTTTTCTTTTCATCTTGAATTTGAATTGTACATTAGTATCACATAGATCACTGACTTTTTTGTTATAGAAAAAGGAGTATTGACAAAAAGAAAAGTTTAGCAGGTGCTTTGATAATATTTTTTTAGAACCCCCCGCCCATGTTATTGTTATTTCTTCATACATCACTGAAAGAATCATCCCTGTTGTTTGCATACACTATATGTATTTAAAAATATTTCATGGTGTATCAGCAGCTTCTCTTAGTCTTACTAGTAAGAAATAGAACAGTGTTATAATTTACATTATGCTGTGTGGTGACTAAATGCCACCTGGCATTACCTGGTGGCATTTTTAAATTACCTGGAAATAAGAACTGAAAAGTTTTCATGCAGGTTCTTATTTGAACTCCCAAAGAGTATAAAGCCAAGCACTTAATTCAGAATACAATAAGTATGAAATTCAGATGTGTATTGGAATGTGAATTTTCTGAATATTTGGTGTTTTCATTCAAGCTGTCTTTGAAGGTGTGTTTTTGTTTAAGGACCTAAATCTCAGCTAATGCACACCTCAGTCAGTGCACAGCAGTCTAACAATAAAAGGCTTATCTAAGCTGGCTGCAAACATTTAAAAGACAATTAAACCCTGAAAGAACATATGACTGAACTGATATGTATCCACTCTTTATTAGACACAGTAGAAAGGAGAAGTGCAATGAGGTAGACACTTCATTGATCACAAAATATTATCTTCATAAACTACAGCAGAGTTTATTAATTCAGACGCAGTGCTAATATTGCTAGGCAGCTTCCAGAACAGAGCTGGCTCTTCCCATGTTCCCGCAGCGCAGAGAGCTCAGGTCTGTACGTGGACACGCCAAAGCTTCCCAGTCCTCTTTGGGTTTTTCCAGCAGACAGACAGGGAGTCTCCTTCTAGGCCACTTCTGCAAATCATTATCATTCCCTAAACCATTCCTAAGTCTAATACTTCAAAAACCCTGCCAGAGACATGCGGGGATTTGTCCCTGTGCATTCGCAAAGCTCCTGATCACTAAAGGCAGTGAGCAGAGGGAGCAAGGGGGGTTCATGTTGGATCCTTGGTGCCTTGTTGAGCATGGTGCTGGAGCCCTTCTGATTCCTTCCTGCCCATGCACACAGATTTCCTTCCTCTTCCAAGACTCAGAGCAAGGGAGGTGGAAGCGGGGAGGGCCGAGAGGAAGGGGTCCCCTCCCACCGCAGGGCTGGGCTGTGCCCAAGGTGGGCAGGGGGATCCTGTGATCCGCAGTGGTCGTACGGCCACTGCAGCCCCTGTTTCCAGCTTCCTAACACCCTCCACTCTCTGGAAGGGAATGTCAACTACATAAATTAGTCCAGCATCCTTACTTAAGTGGAATAAACCTCTTTTATTTTCCTTGTCTTATACAGCTGCTCCTCTGCTTTGTGCACATCTGCAGGGTATAAACATAGATGAGGAAAGCAAAGAAAAATCACTGGGGCATGGAAGTGAATAAGCCCCTATAGCAGTGGAAAATCATGTTGGTTTTTCTTCCACAGATGGGATGGTTTGGGAAGACAGGAGAGAGACAGCTGCAGCAACAATAAAAATAGATGGATGAGGGCACCAGCTAAGTGAGGGGGGCTTTCAGGTAGATTTGAGGAGAATCAGTGTTAAGGCTAGTAATGATTAAAATGGTAGTTACCTAGCCAAGAAGCACAAAAAGGGGGGCTCAGGGTTGGAGGGGGTTGGCGACAAAGTTAAGGAAGAAAACTGCAGCAATATTACAAGAGACACAGGAGGGAGAAGAATGGAGCAAACTAGAGATTCTGTTTCCTGATCAAAGCAAGTTCTTAATTGCTGTCACAGAGACTTAATGAGTTGAGGTATTAGGGCATCCATAAGCAGGCCTGCAGATATTTGTTGAAGAACAGGTAAGAGTATAATGCTTAAAATATACAAGCCTATATTTATTTATTCTGAATACCTGAAAAGTTGACTTGCTGAATACTTATGCATACAAATAATACTGTGATACAGATTAATAAAGCTTAAAAATAGGGAGTTAAGTCTGCAGATGACTGGAAGATAAAAAGGGTTGGCAAGTACTGTGGGAAACAAGGTTAGAATTTGAAATGTTGGGTAAGTCTGAAATAAACAAGCCAAAATTCAGTGATAAGGAAAACCCTATGATTAGGAAGTAGAGGTCAAATGTGCCAACACAAAATAAGGAATTAATGTGTAGGCAGCAATGCAGAAGAAAAAGGTCTGTGGATTACACTGAACCACAAACTGAGTCAATCATTCCATGTTATTACACAAAGGTCAAATGCTATTCAAGTATATATGACAGGCATGTCACATGTAAGATGTAGGTTGTGACTAATTTGCCCTTCTAGCTACTGAGTTTCACCTGAAGTTTCACAATGTGCTTTGGGCACCACCACAAAATATAAATATGCTGAAAAAAAAAAGTTCAGAGAACATCAGTGAGAGTTATCAAAATGAGCAAAAGCTTTGAAAATGTGCTCTAGGAGTGGAAGACTGAGGGACATGGTCTAGAGTACAGGAGTGTAACTTGTGTTAACAATCTTTTGGTAAGTAAAAGAGCATAGGGATCATACTTACCCATGCCAACTTGTGAGTAGGATAAAAAGTGACTGGCTAAATTCAAAGCAAGGAAAACATAGGCTAAAAGTTAGGAAAAGTGTCCTAATTCCAAGGAAGGTCTAGCAAGGGAACAGGTTTCTGAGGCTGCTTGGGGATTGCTCTGTATAGAGTTGCTGACAATGGCTTAGACATCCTCTATGAATGCTCTGGGTAGATGTGACTGAAAGTTGCCACACATCATGACTGCTGGAAGGTGGCCTACATAATTTTGTAAGAAATCTTTCAGTCCTGCATTTTGGAAATTTCCTATGATGACGTAAGCTTGTTATTGGCTCCTTAGGAAGAAATTTTCAGGCACAGCACTTGGTTAGCACTTAACCCTCGTAGTCATTTGCAGTTTGCTTTTGAAAGCCCAAGGACTTTCCCCCATTTTTACTTACTTTTGAAAAACTTAGCATGTGAACTTTTGGACCTATTTTTGGCACCAGATCTGGAAAGGTATTAAAGAATGTGAAGAAAGAGAAAGAAATGGCTTGGTACACAGGGTCAAGCACACACTGCACCAGTCAGTATGAGGAGAGCAGGAGATCACCTTTTCTTAAAGTTGGCCTTACAGTACTATCTCATCGTGCTTTCCTAACACCAAAGATGCAAAGATTCTGGGCCCCTCTGTGTCTGAGGTGCATGCTTTCTACTTCTTTGCAACGTCCTAGCATTACTGTTAGTTTCCTCTCCTGCTTTCTTTTTTGTTCCTTCTTAAGTTCTTAGCATTGTTTATTTACAGAAGTTGCCTTCAGTTTTCAAAAGTGATGAATGATTTAGAGATCTCTCGGTTTTAAACTCTGACACTCCTTGTGCAGGCTTGATCTTTTGAAGTGATGTGCTTTCTTTTATAGGCACAATTAAAGATACTTCAAGATAGTCACAAAAATGGTGGGCATCCCTCACCACCAGTTAGCGGATAAATGCAAGCTTTTATTCTACCAGACAAGCAAGTATATCACACTACTCACACCACAGTTGCATAGTTACTGTATTTGCCCTACACTTGGTATGGTAAAAAATGAAAGTGTTTTCAAACTCTTACTGTCCTACTATAGCTGATACCTCCTTCCATCTTATCAGTTCCAGGGGCTCCTTCATTTTCAGTCCTGAGTATCAGCACATACCAGGTAAGTCAGATAGTGTAGAGTCAGATAGTGTCTGGGCATAAACATTTGTTCTGAAAATCTGTTCCTACTACGTTAGAGATGTAAATAATAGTATTTGACATCCCTAGATTTATATCTTTTTGAACTGCAATGTGAAATCACCTAAAATAACCCCCTAAACCTATCTTGATAGATTGTAGATGTCACCGCAGAGAAGTATGAGTATCCATTTCATAAGCCAGCAAACAAATGTGCAGCACAAGTGAGGGTAAAGAAAGAGACATGCATAAGAAACAAGTTTTGGAGTGAATGGAGTGAACCAGTGTTTATTCACGATGATGGTAAGTTATCATGTATTTACTATTCATAACATATCAGTACGTATGTTATTACCATTCAACGTATTTACTTCATTATCACATTTGTTGTCGTCCTTGCTGTATTATTGTACCACAACAGTACCTAGAGGTCCTTGGCATGCACGAGGCTCACACAGGTCTAGGTGCTGTAGGGAAAGGCAGTCTTGGGTCCAGTGAATTGTATTTCCTTGGTCCTAAAGCAGTCTAGCACAGGGCTGTTCTCCTGGGGTAAATCACATCTGACTCTTGACATCCTTTAGAAAACAATAATGGTCAGCAGCCGAAAAGCTTACAACACCCCCCTGACTGCCCTGCAATGGACAGCCCAAGCATCTCAACAAATGTTTTTGACTGGAGTTAGTAAGCCAAGAAACCCACAAAAGTGAGAATGTTCAGCAAATCACATAGTCCTTAAAGACTAAGTCTAATTTTTTTTTTTACTACATCAGGGGAATAATTTCTTATCAGGCAGAGGTAGGAAATGGTTTAGCTCTCACTTAAATAGATGTGCTCTGGCCCCTACAGCTCACTTCATCACAAATTAAACAAGAACCTTGTAATAATTTTCCTTCACCTCCTATGACTAGATTTTAACATTCGTGTCCTAACAAGGGAAACTTGTGCTTTCCGTGACAAGAAAAATGCCTCCGCATGCAGCAGCTTCCTGATGTCAGGTTACATAAAGGGGAAGCAGTATAATGGAGTTATGCTATATTTATGGAGAGAAACTGGTGCATAGAATTGTCTCTGTATGTTGACATGCAAAAAAAGTACAATACTATTGGTAGTAAAACAGAAAAAGATAAATATTTAATGCAACAGACTGTGTATTTTGGAATATGTCTTTTTGATCTATTGAGCTTCAAGTACATATTTATCTGAAGACACAGGAAATGCAAGGCCAGACATTATTATTTTTTGCAGTGGATTGAATGTAAATTCTGTAATTTACCCTACAAATAGGGTTTATAGGATGTTGCCTGCCTACTCTATCAGATGCCTCACCACATCCCACTCCCACCTCTCAGCTGCCGCCTTTGTTGGCCCAGATTCATTCATTTCATTTTATAAGCATTTCACTTGTGAAATGCTTGGAGAGAAAAACCTAGCTGCTCCACACGCTCACTGTGGTGAAGGAGAGAACATGTTTCAGGCCATCAGAGACTTGAATTGCCCTTTGGAGATGCTTCTTTCTTCTCACTGAAGACAGAGCAAGCCTAGGAGGGTAGGATGGGCTGCAGAGGGATCTGCCTAGCATCAGCCTGGACACATCTGATGTGTAGACAGTGGAGGAACGGGGAAATCAGAAGAGCTTTTCGTGGTGGGGGAATGTAGATTTACTCGCTCCCTGCCAGCCTCTCACCAGAAGCACATGGAGCTGAAGAGTCACCCGTCCTAGTCCCAGCCTACCAAACTTTGCTCTCAGCAGCTGCAACTCTCCGTCAACCGTTTTCAACACCGCTGCTCTCCCAGCTTCCGCTACAGCTGTTGTTGAGGCAGAACAAGCACAGCGTGTCTCCTCTCCTTCCGAAAAATTTGTGGCGGACAAGACTGACATTGCGTATAAGCTGTAATATCTGCACGTGTTCAGTACAGCATGTTGATTTACCCCTGGAGCATACTGCTGCACATATGCAGAAGTTCATGTGACGCAGCAATTTCCCTTCTTCCTTCCTGTACTTGGAGAGGATCGGTGGCTTTTATAAAATAAATCTATGAGTATATTACACTGAGGGGTTGCACACTCAGGCAAACATCTTTAAATGTCTCCTTTGATGCCTAGAGAAAGTTTGCTGTCCATTTTATTTTGTATTCCGTTGAAATTATTTTGTCTGCTTCCAATTGGGAACATGTATAAGAGAATATTATGAAGTTCATTTTAATACTGCCTAGATTAGAAAAACCCTGGGATTAGTAGTATGGTTCATGGTAACTCCATGGAAGTCACATAATTTCACAGACACAGTGAATTGAAAAAATTGAATGCAATGACCTGCTTTTTGTTTGCTTCTACATGACATTCCATTAAGAATGCATTTTTAAGAGGCATTTCAGCCTCCATTTAAAAAAGCTGAAACATCAAAATGAAATAACATAATTCAAAACATAACTAAAATATTTGTTCTGAAATGTTCCTTTGACATGAAAAGAATTTGTTAATTTTCTCATGGGAAACACATTCATTCTCCATTGGAATTAGCATATTCCCTTGAAAAAAACCACTATTTAAATTGAACTGAGCTGTTTAGTGTAGAAACTTTCTGCTAAAAAAGAAATGTTTAATCAGCTTTATTCATATATAGAAACTTGAAATAATTGGTCTAATTTTTAGAGCTACTGAGCATTCACAGATTGCTTTGAAGTTAATAGTAATTCAGAGGTGTTCTGCATTTTTTGCAAACCAAGCCACTTGTTTTGGTTTCAAAGTACTGTTACCTGTGACTAAGTTTAAGCATTTGCAACTGAAAAAAACTCCACCATAAAATAGTCTACCTAAAAGAATATATGTGCTTCTTTTTCTTCCTCCTTTCCAAAATGCATGAAGTAAGAAAGCAAGAGAAGCAAACCTCTTTACGCTTCGTCTGATGCAAAGACCACTGCTTCCTCTTCTCCCTGGTGTTTACGTGATACGGGGTTAGCAGAATGGTGCAGAAGAATTACCTCAAACAAAAGAATTTCTACTACGCAGTCCAGAGATTGTTCAGAATATGTTTTCCGAGCCCTCACCTCAAAAGACAAGAAGGGAAAAACTCCCTTTTCATCTTAAAGTGAATACATAATAGTTTTGTATTTTAGCAGAACCTAAAGGTTATTCTCATACACAGTTCTGCCCAGAAGTTTGTAAATTTTTTCTTGGTTTCATATCAAATTTGTGGAAATTCATAGTATCCTTGGTTTAAACTACAGATGGGTTCAAACTTGGAACTTTTGTTCAATTCTTTTGTTCTTTGAATTTGATCTAGATTGATCCTAACCCCACTGTTTAACTGGCCTTGAACTATTAACATTTTAAGAGCTGTTCCTGCCTGTTTTTCTTTAAAGTACTTAGTTCAAAGCAATCCAAACTTGTTATGGTTCTAAAGCTAGGTATTAAACAAAGAAATAAAATTTGCTAGAAATACCTTTTTGAATCAACCAAAGACATTGGTATTTTTGTATTTTGGGTATTTTGGAGGAAGGAATGCAAGGTACAGAGCAGTAGCATTTGTTGAACAGTATGAATACGTATTGCTGGCATTTCTTTAGGACTATGCCTAGCATGGTTAAAAAAGGTAAATATAATGAAAACCAAATGTTTCTTCTTGGGTCAAAGATAATATTTTGTTTGACAAAAAGCTTTTATTTTCATTTTGCTTTAAACCAGTTACAGCTGTGAAGGGGTGAGGAGGCAGCGGCAGGGCACTCACGGTGGGTGGAGAGGGGAGGTGGCAGCAGCAGGAATCCAGAAGCAGCTGGGGCAGCAGCAGGAGTGTCGAGAGCAGATGGACAGAGGGTTTGATACCCAGAAATCAGGGCTGGCTGGAAGGATCCAGTGGCACAACAGGCTATGCCCAGCATATGAGGGCAGAAATCCAGGAAAAGGAACAGTGTTGAAATCAGAAGCCCCTGTTTCCCCTAAAAAAGCTCCAGGAAATGTTTCTTTAAATCTGTGGCAGTTCAGGAATAGTGCAATATTTATGAGACAATATATAATTCATCCAGTTATGAACTACCCTTTCCCACATTATTAATATTACTTTCCCTCTTCTTTTTAAGAAAAGACAGTGGATGTCATGCTGCTAAGCCTCACGTCATTTTGTCTCCTGATTTTCCTTGGAGGTTTGCTGCTATGTGCATGTAGAAGGTAGTGTACATTCCTAGATGGTAGTATAAATTTCTGGTGGAATAGAGGTCTGGGTGAGGGTAAACAAACATACAATGGATTAAAATCAAACACAGGTCTTCTCAGATAAATTATGTTTACAAGAAGCAGTCAATTGTGCATTTTCGACTATTGTTCTGTTAAGACCTAGTGTAAGATATTGAGCCCTATCACTGCCATCTCACAGCTCCCATCACAGTCGCTGGAGCTCCAGTCCCACATCCTACTCTCAGGTGTCTTTCTGCCACTATAAATGACATTTTTTCATTAATGACAATTTTTCATCTTACTCCGACTGCTGCCTCTCTATTCTCAGTGTGACTTTACCCCATGCTTTTGCAGGTTCTGCATCCAGGACCACCAATGTTAATCATGCCACAGATGAACTGCATTTGCCATGTTGCCCAATTTAATTTCCCAATCCATGGGTATTACCAAAAGCAGTCTTTTACTCTAAGCTGGAGAGTTTACAAGAAATAAATAAAAAAGGAAAGTCAGGCTGACAGAAGGCATTTGTTTTGCTGTACTATTAGTACTATTAGTACAGCAAAGTAATAGTAGTGGTCCTACACCTACCAAAAATTAGTGCAGCCAACTGCCTCCATGCCACTACTTTTCTGCCTGGCTACGTACCTTTCCTATTGACATGGCAGAGAAAGCTTTCTTGAACTGAAAAAATAAGCAGTTTCAGGATAGGATGGTAAGTCAAGATGCCTTAATATTTGGAAGGTGCAGTATGTAAATGGAAGCTCTGTCAAAAGTAAATTGATTATTTAATTAATGACTAAATATTATTCCTGATTAGGATAAAAGAAATTATCATGTGCTCTATCTTCCAGTAAACAAAGACTTAAGGAACTACAGATATGAAAGCTAATATAAAAAAACAGAATAAAAAGTTTCCCCTTGGGGCAAACAAAACTTGTAATTGAAAGCCATCTGCACCTAAACATGAAACAATATTCTGGTCAAAAAATGAGAAGTGACTCTGGCCTCAAGAGAGTGATTCAGCTGATAGATCTTGTCAGTGGAAAATTTACATAGTACTCAAACCCAACAGATAATCCTTTGTGATGAAACAAAATGTTTTCATGGTTCTGTGCAGACAACACTCACTCTCCAACCCGAATTCTGCTAGGCCTCAACAAATGAGTTAAAAGATGTTTCCGATGCTATGCCTGCTCCCTGTCATCCAATGTTTCTTTCTTTGATTGTCACACTTTATAGGTAATATTTTTAATTATGAAAAGCACACATAGGAGTAATTTTTTAGCTATAGACATAGTAGCATGCCACAAGCTCTCGCTTTGCCTGGATGTCATGTGTTTGTGCATATCCACACAGTGCTTTTATATCTGTAGCAGGCTAAAAACCAGTCAGGCTGAAGAAGAGCTGGGAAAAATGATGAGAAAAATCTCTGCAGTGAAACAAAAAAGGGTAGAATGACTTTAGAAAATGTAGATTCCTGTCTAATTGACGTATCTATTACACAGCATTATTGACTGATCTGTTCCTGCAGACATTTAATAGTCATGTGTCCGTATCACTCTCCTGCAGGTATCAATGCCTGGAAGTTATAACTATGCCTGTTCCACATCCTTCAGATAATATCAAAACTTGGTTAGATGCAGATGAGACTCAACACGAGGTAGTGTGTGTCTGTCTTTTTTCTCTCACTACATTGACAGGTATGATATTACTTGCGATCAGAATGGTACGTTACATCTGGAGCAGCAGGTCATTTTTAAGAAAAACTGGAAAAAAGGTATGCGCAATGTTTGTAGTGAAGCATGAAGAGAACAGAATGCTTGTGGAGGTCACAGGACAATGATCTCAGTAGAGAGGGTGGAGAAAATCCTCAGGGGAGTAAAATCTCTAGCGTGTCTCAAAGTGTTTCAGCATATCCACACTCAATGGGGCAACATCTTAAGAAGCGATCACCCTGACTCCCTGCAGAATAGTCAGTTATGGGATATTACATATATAAGCATGTGGGCAAGTTATCAAAGGGAAAGTTTTTGTGGAGAGCTGCAAGTCATTGGCTATGTTGTAGTAAATGTGCACCTTCTTATAGCAAATAAGAGGAGGCTCCACAATGCACGCAACGTAAGCTATGCCAACTGTGCACCTGCTGGGGGATAAAATTGCTTACAGAGGTGTTTACTTTGGAAAGATGATGTGCCGTAAGTTCAGATGCTAGCTTATCTCGTGGAAAATTATAAGTCTTCAGTCAACTGGGCAAAACAAAACAAAAAATATTTGCAATATTTGTGTGGCTATCATTAATGGAGCTCCTTGGCTGGCATATTCAATGCTTCTTATTGCTGCCTGTCATTGTGTGAGTTAGAGGAAAAAATGTGCTAGTCAGGCAGTGGTCTAGATCTCTATAACTCTGGTGAAGCTACACAGTGAACTGTGCTCCAGGAGGCATGGTAAGATTGCCTCTTACCTGGTTCTCCTGCAACACATGATGAGAAGGTGCAGGTGTGCCCAAACTATGCTTTTGAGGGGGGAAACATCATTGAGATAGAAAAGTGTAATGAGGATTTTCTTGTCCTGTGTACTCAAAACATTTGTTCAGAGCCTCTGCAGGATTTCTATTAATTTTTCCCTACCATCCTTTATTACTGTGCTTACATTGCAATATCGAAATGTCTTCTAGTAGTGCATTCAGCGATGTAACTAACAATTGCCAATGTGAGTGGTTATGCCATCTTCTCTCCCAGGGGAAAAATGTGTGCCTTCCAGTATTGTCTTTTGGTTTTTGGATAAATATACCTACATGATTGTAAACTCTGAAAGAATCCATGGACCATCTCAATTCATGAATCACTATTTGAATCGTGAGGCAAGAGGCACGGGTTGTTTTGTTTTATTTTTACCTTCTCAAAGACAAATTTATGGAAAAACTGATGTGCATATATTATACAATCATATTACAAATGACAAGACTGAAGCATTTTGAACTTGCACCTGGATGGAGTTCATTCCACAACCCTTGGGCTGGCTTTCAAGAGCAGTCTGTGCTCCTCTTCTTCTTTACAGCCATCTTCTCAGAAAAGCCCAAGAGCTCCAGAACTGGACTGAAGCCGAGTCTCTTATTCTCAAGATTCAAAGTCATTTCTATGCCACTTCTGGCCAAAATTATTTGACCAAATTTTACCCCAAAGGTGCCATATTTACCACCTTTTCTGTGCAAAAATCCTTTGGTGCCCTTTTCACCAGTAATAGTGTGCAAATTAACTAACAATACTCCTTGTGGCCATCATATATGGACCGGCAGAATGGAAAGATAAAATCATCACCATCAAACTTAGGTTCTGCATCTCCCTCCATGCTAGAATTGCATACACTGCCATTTAGGGGTCTTTGTATTCAATATATAAATAAAAAACCCCACAGCAATCAGTGATCACCACAAAAATTATATTTAATATCACTAACAGAGAAAGAAGAGATTTCTGTCCCCAAACTGTTACAAACACTGAATATACCTTTGACAGGAAGACCTCAGCATAGCTGTGTAATTGCTGTCTAGATGATTACAACAAGTGGTTGAGATGACTGTTGATGGCACTTCTGGGAAAGATAAATTGAATAAAACATATGGAACATATCAGTATCTCAAATATTGCTGGCACCTGAAATAGCAAAGACATTAGCTTTGGACATACTTTAAGAGTTAAGAAGACTGTGGAGAATGCTGCTGAGGTAATCTGTTTTATCCAACAAATAAATACAACCCCTGAAAGCTAGACTGTGACTTTGACATAAACCTTAGGTACATAGTCATATCATCCTGGAGGGTGACAAGCAACAAAATTATGGCTTGGGAACAACTAAACAAATCTGTCTGTGAACAACTTTTAGATTGAGAGAGTAACTCATATGGTCTCTGTATTCCAGTTACATGACAGGGTTAGTAATCTGTACTAATCCCAGGTACACCGAATAAGTAGCATGCTTGTACAATATTCAGAATTTGTAATACCATTGAATGCAGATGTTGTTCATAATGTAACTTTTATCCAACAGAAACAAATGTCAATGCAAATGGAGATGCACTCAGAGGTTACTATGGGAATACCAGAAGAGAACGGAGATGAGAGCATTCAACAACAGAAATGTTTGAAGGAATCTGGATTAGAAGACCTGTAGGGATGATATGCTTTTTTTATCTGCATGCGAGACTTACCCATCTGTTAGGTGGACCATATTCTGACAGATCTAAGAATGGCTGATACTGGAGTTTGTCTGAGCCCAATAATTTGAAGTATTTTGAGCTCTGACATTATATAACTCTTAAAATGAGCTTTGGATCACAAAGGCAAAGCGGTGTCTTGCAGTTTGTCTCTAACTACTACTGATCTTCAGCCCAGTAAAATTACAGCACCTTAGACAACATGTTCTAATATTGAGATCCACTTGGGTTAAAATGGAATTAGAATTAGTGTTTCATAATGCTGCAATAGCTTCCAAGTACTGTCTAATAGATCAATGCTGTTGAACACTGGCTGTTCATACAAATCTCATACTGCCGATTCAGCATCTGATTGAAGTGGTCATGAGAAATGGTGGAAGCAATGAATGTTTCTGGAAACAGCAGCAGAAGCTCACAAGAATTCTCTAAAGCTCAAAAAAAAAAAAAAAAAAATCTGCATTGTATAAGCAGACATCAACCAGAAAGAAGAGTCATGTGTGAAGACATAAGGTCTTTTAATGTGATGGACTTATTCCTTTGCAGTTAGTAAAAGGAGAAAACTTTAGACAAGGTAAAGAAACAAAGGTTTTGGCTGTGTTGTAATTGTTTAAATAAGTATAAGTCAGAGAAGTTAAAATTCAGAACTGACCAACTATTGCTATTTATTTTTCCCTGTCCTTTTAAAGAAATCTTTCTTGCTGTTTCCATAAGGTGGTGAGCCATGCCAGTTCATTTTGAGGTACACAACCAGCACAGAATCTTTTAACTGTCAGTTAAGACAGTATTTATTTGACTACAAGAAAAGGAATATAGGGCCTTGATTTTGCAAGGAAGAGGTTTCTGTAGATTTTTTTTGCAGGCAGGAAATACAAATAAATGATAGACCTAATTTTCTGGAGGGTTTGGAAGCTATCTAAAAAATTCTTGTTTTCGTTACTGGTAAAATTTCTCCATGTTCAAAATAATATTGCTTGAAGGAAATATTTGATTACACTTGAAATAACATCTTTTGTATTATTGTAGAGGACAATATAAAATTTTTGTTTGTGCTTTTGAAACATTCAGTTTATAAGATATGCATATGTGCAGAGTTTTGATTCACCTGAATATGCTTTTTTTGGTGAAATGTCTCCCTCACCACAGTGGAGAAGACCGCACTCTTTCTACTTTAATACTAAGAATGGCTGGTAACATCTCAAGAGCCCAAGCTGGAAACACCTGAACAACAAAAAGACTATCACTGACTTTGCCATAAGATCACATTCATGACCTCAGGAAAAAACAATCAACTTTACTAGGTAGTGTTACCTTTCCTGTTGCATTGCATTTTTTACAGAAGGTAAGGGTGGCCTTACCTTTGAACATCAGTGCTCTTCCCTCCATACCTGTCAGCCTGATGCCTATACAAATCATCAGGGAGAAGATGAATGATAGATATCAGGTACTGAATCAGGTTTCAGTAATGACAACTTTTATAATGTCGCCTTCTCTGTCTTGAACACAGCTGGGAAAACCCGCAATCAACATATTCATTTTTTTCTTGGATGGTCAAACACAGTCTCTGTGGGTAGACAAGGCAGTCTATCCCATCAGCCATGGTCCAGACGTTTTCTCAGGAAGTTGGGGAAGAATTACTACTTCAGGTAAAAATCATTACAGGAGGCATTTAGAAAACAAGTGTCATGAACTTACAAATTCCTTTCTTGGTGAGGATATAGAACTGATATAATGAAACAATCAGAACATATGTGAGCTAAGTGGGGTAGAGAAGTACCACACATTGGCCAAACACATCTGGAATCCAGACTTCATATAGTGAAATCAGGTCACAGTGAACATTATATCGTTCCTTAAAATATATTTTATATAGTTTTGGCTTGCAGCGCTTGAAGCCCAAAACCAGTGCCAGGATTTAAAATAAGACAGAGAACCTATAGATTAAAGAAATCCAATTATTTTACCTGAAAATAGAATAATTCTTTTAGATTAAAATTGCTTTGCTTACAAGAGGCCTCAGTTTCAGTCAATACACACAGTTTGCCCATATGCACATGGCAACCTCCAGAGACACACAACATAAAACAAAATATTATAATGTCAGTTCTATGGAAAACTAATCCTAAAGTGCAAATTCGATAATAAAAAAAATCAGTATCCGGACCCTTCCAAGAAACACTTGACCAATTTGTTTATAAAATCATATAATTTTTCCTTAAAATAAGACTATTGTAAACCTATCCTAGACCTGTTCTCCAATAGTGGATTAATGTGCAATATATACACAAAGACATGTACTTATCTGAAAACAAAACTGTACTATCCTCAGTATGACAATAAACGCTTAAGTACATACAAAATACTCTGCAAGTACCTGAGGGACGGGATCCCATCCAGAGGGACCTGGACAAGCTCGAGAAGTGGGCCAATATGAACCTCATGAGGTTCAACAAGGCCAAGTGCAAGGTCCTGCATTTGGGTTGGGGCAACCCCCAGTATCAATACAGACTGGGGAATGAAGGGTTTGAGAGCAGCCCTGTGGAGAACAACTTGGGGGTACTGCTGGATGAAAAGCTGGACATGAGCCGGCAATGTGCGCTCGCAGCCCAGAAAGCCAACCGTGCCTGGACTGCATCAAAAGTAGCATGGCCAGCAGGTTGAGGGAGGGGATTCTCCCCCTCTACTCTGGTGAGACCCCACCTGCAGTACTGCATCCAGCTCTGGGGTTCTTAGCACAGGAAAGACATGGACCTGTTGGAGCTGATCCAGAGGAGGGACACAAAAATGTTCAGAGGGCTGGAACACGTCTCTTATGAAGAAAGGCTGAGAGAATTGGGGTTGTTCAGCCTGGAGAAGAGAAGGCTCTGGGGAGACCCTATTGCAGCCTTTCAATACTTAAAGGGGGCTTATAAGAACATTGGGGACAAAGTTTTTAGTAGGTCCTGATGCGATAGGACAAGGGGTGATGGTTTGAAACAAAAAGAGGGTAGATTTGTATTGGATTTAAGGAAGAAAATTTTTACAGTGAGAGTGGTGAAGCACTGGAACACGTTTCCCAGAGGGGTGGTAGATGCCCCATCCCTGAAAACATTCAAGATCAGGTTGAACGGGGCTCTGAGCAACCTGATCGAGTTGAAGATGTCCCTGCTCACTGCAGGGGGATTGGACTAGATGACCTTTAAAGGTCCCTTCCAACCCAAACTATTCTAGGATTCTATGAAAATCTTACTCAGCTCATCTGGCTTGCTCCTGTGAATGAAGTGCTTGCCTTCATCTTACCTGTGAATGAAGTCCCTGTGTAGAAGATTTTACCTTCTGGTATTGAAGTGGCACAACCTGATGAGACACTGGGCAGTGCATTGCACATAGAGAGATCGCTCTTTCTCTCCACTTTCACATGTGCAGAGGACTCTGGAGTCAAAATCCCTTTGTCTGGATTGTAAAAACCTGTGAGATATCATGACTAGTTATTTTTATGCTTCCAACTCCAAGTCCCCACTTCTGCCAAGTACATATAACGCACAGGGACTTAGGGCTAGGAGTATTATTCAGCGTTTCTTCCTGAACATCAGTGACTATGCAGATATCAGTCGTACCTTACTGTAGCTTCTGAAGGCACGACAGCCCCTTCTCTTTGCTTTGAAAAGAGGATGATTGGAAGAGGACAAAAGGAATCGGCAAAGCAGCCCTCAGACTTGGGACTCTGCACCAAGGCTGGTCGGGTTGTCCATTGCTGCCACCTACCGTACACACAACCGACTTTTAGTGAGAAATAGTCCTCAAGTTTTCAAACTGGTTTAACTCAGGGCTGGTCTGCAGATTTAACTGCACTGATATAATTAAAGAAGTCCACTTCCCTCTCTATCTTGAAAACATGGCCTTTGTTAGGGACAGGATCCATCTCCCCTCATTTTACTTTCCTTAGGGTTGGGTGTCTAATGAAACAGAGCTGGCCAGAGCCCTGGGATTTTGAGAGAAGACATCCAGCGAATACGTCGTTTCAACCTAGAACAGGTGTCCAAGACAGGATGACTGTCCTGTCTGGAGATGCCTATCTCTTTCTCGTTAGACCTTAGATGATCAGACTCAGATTAGATGCTTACATTAGCAAAACATGCTTCTTTTGACCTAGTTTTTCTGGCTCTCCCTACCCAGGTGAAAGCAGATATTCTGGCCAAAGAACAGCTTGGCAGGTGTAGCCTTTGGATTTGGGAGTTTTTCCAGCACAGTTAAAGAAGTCACAGTTCATATCTCATCATGTTTCGGACCAACATTATTAAGCCAGCAACAGCAGTTTTGATCAGAAACAGCCTTGATCAAGAGCAAGGGCAGAGAAACTTGGGCTGCAGTGTTTGGGTTGAAGTCCAAGTTCACAGTTTTATTCTTCTCACTATCAAGTGGAGAGGCTGGAGGATGCAAGTATCTAACTTACATGTAATTGTACACCGCTATAAGTTTCACCAAAGTGAAATGTATCAAACAGATAAAGAGCGTGTGAGTGTGTGTGTGGGGTGTGTATGCATGTGGAAGGAACATGGTCAAGGAAATGTCTGTATGGAAAAAGGCACAAATATTCCTCAGGGCCAAGTATACGGTTCTTAGCATGCTGCCTGTATTTCTCCATTACAGCTGTACACGTTATCTGCTGGCATTTGAATAGCCAATGCTAGCTGACCGCTACAACTTGATCTACTTATATCTAAAGGAACCGGATGGCTCCTACACAGTAACTCTAAAGATAAAGATGACATTGAGAAGATGAAAATGCTTTGGTGGCTGCTGCAGCACTGGGTTGCACTAAGAGTTGTATTACTGCATCTCATCAGAATATACACATCAGCATACTTTCGGTAATCTCAGAAAAAAAATCCAGGTCACAGCTTTGAATGCTAATTGCATATGAAGCCTGTCACCATGCTTCTAGTTCTCCTGAAAACTGGCAGGTGATCAAACCCTTAAACATTGGACAAACAGTTAGAGAATATGGTTTTGGTATTTAGTTCAGGAAAACATTTGTTGTGACATAGACCCAGCGAAGCAGTCAACACCTTTGAGTCAAACTACCATAGCTTTACTCATCTTTCCTATTATAATCCTCTAATTTTGTAAAAGCTTCTAAAAAACACAGTCACACTTATCTAGCTGCTGTAAAAGACATGTAAGCATAAAAAAATACATGTATAATACATAGGCAAAGCAAGACATTAACAAGGAAGGAAAGAAGAGATGGAAGTGGAGGAAAAGAATGAAAAGAATTAGAATTCCAGACCATACAACAATATTATTATGTTTTCATTACCTCACAGAATTATTTTGTATCTAGCAAGCTGCCACTTTGCATTCATATAGATGAAAAACAATTGTATTTTAAAGCTTGTTTTGGCTTCTGGATGTCTTTTTTTTTTTTTTTTTTGACCAATGGAGAAAATGAGAAATGCTGTGATTATGTAAATATTCTAGACCACAATAGCTAACAGATACTCATTTCATCCTTGATTTTTGTGCAATAGGCTACTATGTGGGGAAACCTTTTTCCAATTTTTAAACTACAGAGCTGCTTGCCACAGGATGTTGAAAATGTACATGGCTTCAAAAGGAAAACTGGACAAAACCATGAAAAAATACCTGTCAAAGACTTGCTAATTACAAAGTCAACTCTTCTGGCTCATGCGGTGCTCCACTCATAAATTGCAAGACACAAGGAGAACACATCTGCCCTCTTCTTCATTTCTCCCCTAGGCACCTGCTACTGGCACTATTAGAGAGAAAATGGACCGCTGGTCTACATCAGCCTTTCGACTCACCAACTACACCCAGATTTTTGGAGCAGTTGGAGGAACTGCTAAGGCATCGTATGTGTTTCCCAAATCAGGGGACTAGTGGGTTCACTGCTGATATTGAAACCAAGTGTATATGACCTCTGTCTTCAGGAGAACAGCAAGGCGTGCTGCTCAGCTAACATCTAAATGCAGAAAACCTCAGAACTGGGTGGCTTCATAAAGTCACCCAGTTCATCTTCACTATGGTAATGTGGGGAAACTTTATTTGCCTGGACTTCCAGTGATAGTATGGCAAGGGGAATTTATCCACTTACATAATTTCAGTAGCATCTTGAATCCAGGGTGTTTTTTAATAGAACAAAATGTTTTATTTAAAACACACAGGATGGGAAAGATTTATCCCTGATCCCTTTTGGACATTTAATAAAAAGAAATAGTGATGCATATACCATGGACTGTTGCAACATCTGGCAACTATAGAAAGAGATGGACACAAGCAAAATTGTACCCACTTTCAGCAGGCTGAGGAGAATTTACAGTAACATATATTCATTATATTGTGAATGTAGTCAGCTTTGATGCATTGTAAACCTTCCCTACTTGACTGAAGAGTCTGTGAAGTATGAGGTATTCAGGGTTATATAAAAACTCTAAATTATTTGCATCCATACATCTCTCAATTTTTTTCTTCATGAAAACCAATGAAAAGTAAAATAGCAGAATACCTGTCCCATATGTAGCATATATTTTGGATTCCTTTAGATTGAACACAGTGTATGTTAAAGGGAAGGTCTGTGCCTGATAAGAAGATTAGTCCTGGTAATTTGAAATTAAGAGGCTTCAGGATAACCTGTTTGGGGAATTTATGTTGTTCACTTCCTGCCATATTCCTAGCTGTCCTGGTTTTAGCTGGGATAGAGTTAATTGTCTTCCTACTAGCTGGTACAGTGCTATGTTTTGAGTTCAGTGTGTGAAGAATGTTGATAACACACTGATGTTTTCAGTTGTTGCCAAGTAGTGTTTAGACTAAGTCAAGGATTTTTCAGCTTCTCCTGTCCAGCCAGCGAGAAAGCTGGAGGGGCACAAGAAGCTGGCACAGGACACAGCCAGGGCAGCTGACCCAAACTGGCCGAAGGGGTATTCCATACCATGTGATGTCATGCCCAGTATATAAACCGGGGGGAGTGGGGGTGGGGGATCGCCGCTCGGGGACTAACTGGGTGTCGGTCGGCGGGTGGTGAGCAATTGCACTGTGCGTCATTTGTACGTTCCAATCCTTTTATTACTGTTGTCATTTTATTAGTGTTATCATTATCATTATTAGTTTCTTCTTTTCTGTTCTATTAAACCGTTCTTATCTCAGCCCAAGAGTTTTACTTCTTTTCCCAATTTTCTCTCCCATCCCACTGGGTGGAGGGAGTGCAAGTGAGCAGCTGCGTGGTGCTTAGTTGCTGGCTGGGGTTAAACCACGACACTAGCACAGGGACTTGTATTAAAAGTGGTATGGAAACCACTTTCCCAGCAGTGGAAAATGGGACACTGCTGGGCTTCTGGGAGCACAGAGGGGGCAGGGCCACCCCACTGGTGAGTGACAGGTCACTTCCCTCCCAGCTCTAGAGCCGTGAGTGAGTTGTACCAGCACAGGAAGGTTTGGGGTACAGGCAGCACACTTCAGATGATTAAATTAGTGAAAACCTGGTGATTATCAGGCCATGGTGATTATTGATTTTGTAACCCGGTAAATCCCGTGATCTCTTTAAATGCTACTTTTCTAGGGCACCTCAGCCCTCGAACTGGAACATTGCTGATGGGGTGGTACTTTAGAACAACTGGGAGCTCTCCTCACTAAAAATAAGCCTTTCTGGTTGTTTTTATGTACTTTTGGGTGTTTTTTTTTAATGTGAGTAGATTTTAAACACTAGGTGTCAGTCAGTCACCTCACAAAAGCAAACTCTCAAGCCATAGCACATTTGTCTTTGGCAGCAAAAACTTTTCAAGAGAGCATGTACAATAAATTGTAGCATGTACACATTAAATAGTAACTGCAGTAATGCCAAAGCCAGATGAGGCAATTATTCCACAGTACTTTTTAGCAGCCACAGAGATCCCAAGCCAGGGAATGTGGAGAAAACACTTTTGTAGAAAGACCCTTGCACACACACGGGTGAGTATTCACACTGTCTCTGTAAAATCCTTGTTAATCTGTTGTCTAATGCTACAGGTGACTGCTGAATTCCTCTGGTAAACCAACCATACTACTCCTGCTTCTGGAGCATTTGTAAAAAACTTATGTTTCAGAAGAAAGGACACCCATCAGCTAGGTTGAAAAACAGGAGTTCAAGCAGCACTCTTCTCTTCTGCATTTCCTCCTAGCTAAGTTAGGACACTTGGCGAAGGGTCATGCTACTGCATTTCAAGGAGTTATGGGCCCCTCTTGTCTTTCTGACCTTCGGAGGTTGCTCCCCACGGGGCATCCCTGGCATACAGAAACGTATGCCTGCAGCCGAGCTGTTGTGACAGCTGGGGGCTGTTTAGGCAAAATGCTTGCGTTGACAATAGAGCTTGAGAATTGCTCCTTTTGCCAGTTCTCCAGCAAAGAGGCCAGTTCCCTGGTGGTGAACTGCAGCAAGAGTTGCTGGACTTCATGGGTCAGGCCCCTCAGGCAGCTCTGCACGGAGGAGCTTCAGTTTTGTGGATCTGGCTCTTAGTGATCTGGTATCACAAGTGATGCAGACACCGGAGCTGTCTCCACAGAATAACGATATACAAGAGAAGCTGTTTGCTTAAGCATAACTACAGACATACTGTCTCAGGACACAAACTAGTATGTCCCTGCTGAGCTCCCCGCATGGATATGTAGGGTGGCATCCTGCTGCCTCTCCGCTGTGTAACTTGGGCACCCAGCTTTCCCTTCTGATTGCACCATGGACCTGTCTCACATGCTCACAGCTCCACTAGATGTCAGGGCACATACACGCTCTGGCTCAGCTAACCAGTGTCTGAAATTGGGCTCTGAAGTGACAGTGTTTTTTATTATTCTCTTTAGCTACATTTTGATTCAGAAATCTCAATAATCCTCCAAAAATCTGTTGCGTATTCTTGAAACACGTTCAGACTGTCTTTCCTTCTTGGAACCATACATGTGTATCATTTCAAACACTCAACTACTTTTAAGACAATGCCACTGTGTAGCTCGAATGGAAACTTACTCTAGACTGTATGAAGAAATGTATTTTATAATTCTGATCTCTACTCTTTTACACATACATTTAAAATTACTGCATCTTTGCAGTGAGAGCCTGAGGAGAAATGTCTTTTATGACATGCTGATCCCACAATACACAATTTTTTTCATCCCGCCTGTGAGATCCCAGGATGCTGGTTGGGTTAGTGCAGCTCCCTCCACGTGCCAGTCCCCAGGATGAAGGACCACTGAGGACATGTCGTCAGAGGAAGCAGGTAACAGCTTTCAGGCTGAAAGAACAGAGCTGGATTTTTCACTGTTCTGTACTTTGTGAGGCAGAATACAGCCATGTGCAGGGCTACGCTGTGAGAGCAGTTGCATTTCCACCCACTCTTCACTCATCCTGCCTGAGCATAGGTCACTGCAGAAGGCGAGGGGACTGGAGAACCAGTGCCTTTGATGTCTAGACGATCACTGCATTTGGGTCTTTTTTATATTATTTAGCTTGTTTGATCTCACATCAGGGCTTTAGTACTTTTTTTCCTGGTGATGGGAAGAAACAGCAATGAATTAGTTCCTCATCTATGTACCTGTCTTCCTGCTGTGATCACTTGGCCATCCTTTCTTGTTCCCTTTACTTCGGGGTAGTTTTGCACCTGCACATCATCATGATGGCCACGACAGCCCCTCAAATCAATAAAAACTAGACATATTTGTATGTCAAGCCTTCTACCAAGACAAAGGCTGCCTTGTGTGGAGCAAATATGCAAACACCTATACCCAGATTCATCCCACGTAAGTGAGGAGCCTCTGTTAGAAAACCAGAACCCCTCCATAGCTCATGGAGAAAGACAGACACCTCCAAAAGATGGCTCATTCCACCTCAGGATGTCTATTTCCTCCTACTTTTTTCCCTGGACTTGCAAGAGCTTCCTCTTACTCTCCCTCTTACTGCAACAGCTCTAGTTCAGCACATAAATTTAGTTGAAAAGAAGTGAGGGAAAACCATTAGCTATATCAAAGGTGTAGCAACACAAATAGAAAACATAGTTAGAAGGTAGAAAATGGAAAGGTGGAGGAAAGCAGTGTAGCGGTGAGTAAGAAAAAGGCTCTCAGGTGCCCTGTGTCCTCAGGCCTGTCATAAGAATGTGCCATGTTTTGACCATACATACCTGCTAATTTGAAATTTCTGTCATTTTCATAATTCTTCTTTTGAGCAGATGCAAGACTGGTAACTGTCACCGAAAATGTCCTCCTGATTGCTTGAAATAGCCATTTATGACTCCATTTAAAGTCAGTTCAGAAAAGTGGGATGAATTTTGGACTCATTATCTGCTTGAAGCCTAAGATTGACCTGTTGTCATGAGTACTGTCTTTGCCTCACTCAGAACTGGAGCTTGGAACACAAAGCATGTGATACTAAGCTGATTTGATCTGCGAGATACAGCCATAAGCAAAAAATTATATCCTTCCAAATTATCATGTGGGTCTTTTGTTCCAAACTGGCTATATGAAGCTGAATTTGGTGTTTTACTGCTGAAGTAAAACAAATGAGCACTGTAACAAAAGAACTTTACATCCTTTGCCTATGGGGATCCTTTCATGGCTATGAAGGTTGAATGAATTGGCCTGACACAGACTCTGCCCTCTCCCTTGATGACTACTTCTTTAATGTTTGTGAACACTGAATATTTATCAGTCTTTTACCTTCAGTCAAACTCTGGCTGAAGCTGGCTGGCAGGATTAAAAGGAAAAAAGGAGAGGTGACTGAGAGACATAGGTCCATATACACACACAGCATGATCAGACCAACCTCATTTACCTAATAAATCAGGCTCAACGGTCTTAAAGACACACTACTGCTCTGAAAAGTGAAATTATCAAAATAGTAATACACCATGCATAAGATCCGACCTTTGATAAGGTTAGATAAATTTACTGAACTCAATTAAATTAGTCTCATGCATACTTAGAAAACTTCAGCTAATGAGCTGATTGGTATGGTTCATACTTAATAATACCTTTGAAGACTATATTCAATTTTTGTAATCAGTAAGGAGTGAAAGAATTCACAGACTCAAAATGCTGAAGGTTTTTTTGCCTCTGTAAAAGAAGATCTTTTCCTAAGTGAAGCTAAGTGAAAGGGCTCTCTTTCTGAAAAAAAAACAATTGCTTTATAATACACGTAAAAGCATGACATTGTCAAAGAAACCAAGTGAGGTAAACACTGAGCTGTTTGGAAGTAACATGGGTTTATTAAATATCTGATTTAAAAAGCAGACAACTCATCATTGTGGTTGCACACATCCTAAAGATGTGTTCAGCTCTCTCTGTCATTGAAATATAATTTTTGCACTTGTGGTGAATGCAAATCAAACTATCATGTAAACTTTATGAAGACACACCAATCTTGCTCCCAAAGAAGTTAATAGCACAGTTGTCCCTGAGTATATGGAATTTCTTTATTCCATTGAAACACTGGGAAGTGCACACAACCCCGGCTGTTCAGCACAGCAAGGTAGAGACTGATTTCAGAATCCAGTGTCATCCATAGAAGGAGGGAGAGGTAGACACATCAGGATGAAGATATATTTTCCTTGGCTCAAAAAGCCAATATAATTGTGCAAGCAGGACCTATTTCATAACAAATTTGAAGCTCCTGAAAGAAAAGTTATTTCAATATTACAAAAATCACATAGGACACAAGATTAAAAGGTATTAGTTTTTGTTGGCTGGCTGGGGTTGGTTGTCTGGGGTTTTGTTTTGTTTCTGTTTTGTTTCATTTTTTTGCCAAAGCCAGATGATACTTGATATAAAGCAGCAATTTGATCTGTTGGATCATAACACAAACATCCTGTCAAGACAAACTGATGGTCTATCTAGTTTTTTCCTATGTAGTGTGTGGCTGTGCTTTTTATCTATTTATTTATTGGTTTCAAGAATGCTTGGAATTAATAAGAAGGTAATAAAGAGCAAACCAGAAAATATAATAGTGACATTCTAAAAATTCAGGGTGTATCAGTGGCTCAAAAACTGTATGCAGGTCTGGTTGTCCAACCTAAAAAGAATACAATAATCTAGAAAGTGAAAGACAACAGCAGTGAAAGGTATGAACTAGCTTGCACCTGAGAAGGAACGAGGTGGTGGAGGGTCCTTCAGCCTGGAACAGAAGTAGTTAAGGGAAAGGATGGTTGTACTGGCTATAAACTAAACAAATCACATACATCTCTTCCAACAACATGCATTGTTAAGCTGTGAAAATCTTTGCCAAGTAGTGCTGTGGATGCTGATGGTCAACGTGGGTTCAAAAGGGGATTAAAAAAATCTCTTGATTCATGAGGGACTATCTAGCACAGTTCTGTGACTCAGGAGGCCCCTGAGCTAGATAGCCAGACAGGGAGAGGCTGCATGTTACCCTTGTCCCCTTCCTACCTCCTTCCCTTGGCCCATCACGGTCTGCCAGCTGGAGGAGCGGTTGGGTTGGCAGTGCCAGGTGCCCTCCCCACCCAGCCTGGGACCTCGTCCTTGGCGTGGAGTCCTCCGGACGGGCTGCGGAGGTGCTGAGGGGCTGCCCTGTCTGCTGGGGAGGAGTGGGCTTTTGGGAGGCCAAGCCATGCTCTCCCTGGGAGGGAATACAGAGGAGGTTTAGAGCTGAGCTCCTGCTCTTCTTTCTTGTGCACCTCTTGCCAAGAGGAAGAAAATATATATTCTTTGAAGTGTAGATAAGCTCATCAACTTTGATAGGGGTATGAGCAGGTGTGGCCCATATCTTCTTCCTGGAATCTGTTCACTAAAAGGCTATAGAAAGTTCCGAAAAATGGTGAACAAGGTTAGAATATAGCTTAGCACAGTAACAATGTCCTAGAGAACAGCCACCACATTTTGGGCCGGGGCACATGACCCTTCTGAGGGCTCTTTTTAAGGGCCATACTGGCAGGGCTATTACTGCTGGATTGTGGGTGCAGGCACAGCACCAGCTACAGCAGTTCCCATCTCTGCATGAGGACATGTGCCATGCAGAAGTGCGTCATCTACAACTGGTGGGCACGTTTCGTGTTTTGAGTCCTTCCTCCATCTTCCTGTTCCCACCTTGGAAAGAAAAATGTTTGTCCAAAAATGCTGCCTGAACATGGATGTGGAGCAGAGAGAATCCATTTTGTTCAAAACAAAACTTTAAACTTGCTCGGTGTGTTCTGCTATCTCTGCTTTGCTGCTTGATAAAGGAGATAATGAAATTGGAGATAAGAAAAAAAGAAAAAAGGTCTATCTTGATCTTTTTGTTTTTTCCCTGTAAGTACTGTGTATTAGGTGTCACTAAATTTTGTTTCTCTTGCTTAATGTGGCATTGACTTCAGCAGAAATTACGAATCGCTTTTGTTATTTGTCCAGTTTATAATCCCTACTGATCTGAATTTATTCATCCCTAATTTAAGTTTGTATTTCAACACAGAACTGGGACAGTGTGAGCCTCACCGACAATTTATTTCCCTAGGGGAGAGGGATGACAGAGATGGGCTGCAGCAGCTGCCAGCCCACAGCTTTCCTTACAGCATAAGGTGGGCTTCTTCCTTCAGTGAAAAAGCAAGGAAAATCTTGTCTTTCCTAGTTCCATGGTTGATTGATAGATGGGGAGAAAGACTGAAAACTTCCATTTTGCAGGCTTGCACTGAAGGCGGCAATTTACACCAGGGGAAAGCAAAATAAAACCGAGGCATTCTGTTATAGCATTGTTTTCCACTCATGCAGAAAAGTGGTGAAGCAATGCATGCATTACAAGGCACTGAGCATTCAGGTTGACCCTTCCTTAGCTGTGAGTGAAGGTTTGGTCCTCTTGTCACATAAGTGAACCAAGCAAGCTTCTGCTCTGAAAGCTACTCAGTTAAAACAACATAAATGGGTTTATATGGGAGAGGGGCAGTGCAAAGGAGGAGGACTGGAGGTGGGAAGCCTGTATTTATTGCTTCTCAATCACTTAAAGATAGAATTTGCTCCCTTTAGAAGTGCTTTTCATCAGAAATGCAAATTGATAGAGATGTGACGTACCAACTTCTTGTGAGTGTATGATCCCAGGAAGCCCTTTTTACTTAGACTCTCCAAGATTAGTTTTATGACAATTCCATATCACTGAAGCAACTTCTATTGTAAGCATGCAACTGAGATTGGGCAAGGGGCTGGCTCAAACATTATTTCACTGTGGTTATCCATGGATTGCTGAAATTCTCTGTAGCTGAATGGACTTTTCAGAAAAGAAAAGCATGGAACATAGCTACCTAGCTATGAATTGTCAATGTAGTATAAAAACTTCTTTGTTTACATTCATATGCACAGTGGCTCTGTCATACCCAAACACCACGTCAAAGGAGGAAATTTTCAGGGAAGCAGATACAACTTTTCAGCATGATTTTCCATACCAGTACCACGTTTTAAACTGAAATAAAGAGAAAAGGTCATCTTGAAAAGATGTTCTTTAACAAAAGCAGAATCCTCCTTTCCAGCCCCAAAACAATATGATCTTTCCATGAGCCCTCCCAGCCTCTACTTGCCCTTTCCAGACTGCCTTCTAAAAAATACTAAGAAAAAAAAAGACCCTAAATACACGTTCTTCCCCTTTAGATCTAACTTGATAAAAACTGCCACCCTCCATTCCCCATATGCCTGCTGGTCATGGCCATCACAAAGTTAATACTGTTACCAGAAATGAGCTCAACTTAACTCAAAACATGTGTTTGCCTGTACAACAGCATTTGAGAAAACTTTGCTTATATTTCCCCATCTTCAACTTTTCTATTGTTTGTTTGTTTGAAAACAACATTTGAAATTCAATTACATTTACTGCAATTCTGAGAAGGGCCCCTGCTTCCTTTTTAAAACAACTCATGGAGAAAACTAAATGGGGGATGTCAAGAAAAAACCCAAGATGCTGCTGGTGCAAGAGACTGTCTGTAGAGACTGGCTTTCCCCATCTTCCTTTAAGCAGACTTACCTATTAAACAATGTTATCTTGTGCATACCTCACTTCCAGTTAGTCTTGTACTGAAGGGTCTTCTCAGCCATCAGTAGTAACTGCAGCTGGATCACATCGTAACAAAGCAAGAAGATGTCCTGGCTGAAGAGTGCCACCCCAGCCCCAAAAAGATTGATATTTGTGGAAAGATAAACAAAAATCCAAACGCTACCTAGACACAGTAACCTAAGATATCACACTGCTTTGACCGCACAGTCCTCTTTTAGAGTATTTTTGTGTGATTGCTCTTCCAGATACAGGGAATCTTCAGTGTAATTAGTCATTAAAAGGCACGAGAAAACATTTTGTTGTGATTAGCTCAGATAGCAAAAGATGAACGACATGAACCACATTCCCTGATGCAAAATCCTCTTCCATAAGGGCAGAGGGTTACCAGATCTCCAGAGTCTAGAACCGCAACTCTGTCCCCTTTACTGTAGGATCATCTGCAGAGTATATAAATAAGCCTTTTAACTCTCCCCTTCACATATGAGCAGCTCTCCCCTCAAGACCTGTTTTAAAGCTTCAGTACTATTGGGGGCACAAATAACATAACAGTAACAGAACAACTACCTTCTGAAATTTGAGTTTCTGATACAATTTTCCAGAAATATAGGCAAATTGGGGCCTGAGGGAGCAGAAACATCTTTAGCTCGTTGTATGATAGCCATCCATTTGGTCAGTGCAAGGGAACATCATTAAATACCCATTTATCTCCCTGCTTTCTTTGCCACAACAAAGTCTTCCACAGTTGCAAAGAGCCCAGGCTCTCCCCAGGCCATCATGTCCCATTCTGATACACTGGACTACAGTGATGGCAGGCAGGATAGAAAGCTCTCAAGAAGCGTCCAGCACTGTCTGTTGAGTATTAAGACAGCATTGCTTTTAGGGAGACCCCAAAATTTCAGATGGATGAACATGACATGGGAGTTCTTAGTAAGGCATGGTGGGTAGATGTGAGGAGTTTCCACTATACTAGAAATTCACCTCTAGTCAACATGCGAAAGAAAACAAAGAAATGAAATCTTATTATATAAAGTACATGGAAAAAAAATATGAAATAATTAAAACAATAGGCATAAAAAGCAAACACTGAATTCCAGTGTAGACTTTAAAAAAAAATAATGTAGTATTCCTATAACTTTTTATGACAATGGAAAGAAAAAATATGTATAAGAAAAAAATTCTGGTGTTTTTTT
Organism: Buteo buteo; assembly: GCF_964188355.1. NCBI lineage: Eukaryota > Metazoa > Chordata > Aves > Accipitriformes > Accipitridae > Buteo > Buteo buteo. Next base: position 12,929,511 of record NC_134195.1, on the reverse strand, counting down.
GGTGAATTTTGCTATCATGGGCTGAAACAAACAAGCAAATAGTTCAGGTTACAGTGGGTTGAGTTTTTTTATACAAAACTCAAACCAGAAGACTAAATGAGTGAAGTTAACTTTCATTTACAATTTTACATTCATAATCTTCTACATATATGGGTTTACTTGAGAACAGATGAAAGAAGTTGTAACACACCACAATACTGACATGAATCAACACAATTCTGCATCAACAGGTAGTATGTAAAAGAGAAGTCTGGGGTTTGTGAAACCTCAAGACACTGAAAAAAAGTAAGTTTCACTAAGCATTGCAATTTTTTCTACTTTCTCTATTACTTGAGATAGTACTTTTTAACAATTGAGAACTAATTAAAATATATGACCATAAATAAATACACAGCACCAACTAGAACTCTTCATCAAGCAAGAGACAGATGTTTATGTGCAATACTTGCATATCTTTATGAAGGCAGCACTGCTGGGTAAACATAGATACCTGAACTTCTCCAACCAAACCCTGAGCTGGAAGCACTGCCAAATGGCAAAATGAAAAACTATATACTGTATATATATATACTTACCAGAATGGCACTTTACAAGTATTCAGAAGATCTACTGAAATCAGATCTTTCATATTTAAAACAATTCTGTCTTTGTGAAAAGCACACCAACACAAAATGTTGTCAAAAAAGAAAAAAACACACTTTTATATTTCATTTGTCATTTTTTCTACAAGAAAAGTAAGAAAAATGGCAGTTACCCATGAAAAAAATTCATTTCTGTCATATTCCCATTTTTAACAGGAGCATTTTAATATTAGAAAAGCTTTGTTAGGTCTATGCAGGAATATACAGTGACACAAGGTTTGTCAGGAAAAACATTGTCTTTTTTGAAAGCAACTCACAGACGTGGAAAAAGCTTTTAAGCACACAAACCGTTTACAAGCCTGAAGTGGACGCAGCAATACTAAGGCTGAACAGAGGTTGCAAACAACTGCTATGGATTAAATGCAAGTATGTTCATCAGAAAGTTGTAGTGAAAAGAAATGTACCGCAGGAGGAACTGATAAGGTCTTAGACCTTGTCATAAAGAGAGGGAACTGATGTCAAAAATGAACTTGAATGAATAAAACAGATTGACCGTTGAAGAAACTCAAAATACATGACTACTCTTTTCTGAAACCATAGTAAACCAGGCTGACTCGTTGTTTCCTTTAATTTGCATACAGATGAAATTAGGATTTAGGCTAATCAGACCCAATGTGTTTTCCTTGGGGGACAGGGGAGGGAGAGGACAGGAAAGAAGAGAGGAAGGTGAAGCTGGCGGGGGGGGGGGGGGAGGTGTTTTGTTTTTCTATGTTTTGTTTTGTTTTTAAAAAGAGAACTAGATTGCTTCCACATCTTTGGGAACCCACCAGCATTCCAAATATAATTATGCAACATGAATCTCAAGTGCTGAAATGCTGGAGTATATGCTGTCAACACCTGGGGCAGAAAGGAGGACAGTTTGGGCAATATACTTCAGGCCTCCTCTGCTGAGCTTTCTTTGGGGGCTAAAGGATTGATCCCAAATCCTTCCACCTTGTTAGATATTCCAGAGAGTTAGTTTTTGCCAACGTAGTCTCTTGGTTTTACAGACATGAAAAATATAAACTTCCAATAGCCCAAATAATTCGGCTATAATCAGGACCTCCTGGCAATTTCCTAAATACGTGACTTATCCTCACGACTTGCACACACAGCCTTAAAGTGCAAGCCACTCAAGTGAAAGGAATGATACATCCTCAATAGGAAAAAAAAAATTGTGAGATTGGGTCTGGAAGAGATACCTTGCCAGTTCTGTGGTCTTAATTTGGAAGTTCTTTAAAGAGAACTATATTATCGATTTTTATCACTTGAAATAGTTATAAATGTTTATAAAATATCTAGTTTATAATTTGAAACAATTATAAAATAATTATTTTATAAAATATGATATATAAATAGGCTATAAAGTTATCAAATAGGTTGGTCTGGATCTTCTCTTTATATTGACATCCTTGTTTAAGAATTATCAATACCTAATTAGCATTGGGACTACAGACAAAGCCACCACCAGGAACAATTAAATACAGGCTTTTGCTTTTCAGGTTGAAAAATGCATATTATGGCTTCATTTGCAGCAAATGCTATGACAGAATTGAAGTTTTACATGTGCCTGCCATTTTGAGACTTAGAAATCACCAATGAGTCCATCCAGACGAGCCTGTGGTCAAAGCATTCTGAAAGACTCTGGATGATCTGGGAGTTATCACCACTGTCCGGGTGATGTGGCATAAAAACGCAGCCTGGCAATCTAAGGCTGCCAAGCATCCAAAGGTAGAAATCATCAGGCATTGCTCCGGCTAAAATTTCAGTTTCAGTTGGCTCTTCCTTCCTTCTCTGCCCCACAGTACGTGGGACTACTTAATCTGCCAGTGGGGCAACCAAAGTTCAGTAGAAGATGAAGAACTTTCCACAGGTAACTCTGCTTCCACAAGATTTGCACACAAAACTTGAGGGGTGCCAAAGTAATCAAAATGACCATTCATATGCTTAGCTAGGCACGTGTCTGACTTTATTGAGCTTATTTAATTTTCTAAATCACTTTGGGGCATAAGCTGGTATAAATGCAAGAAATTCATATAATGAAACTAGAATTTGATGCCTAGGAAAAATGCCAAGATTCATAACCATTCCCCCAGCTAAATTCTACTTTGCCTGATTTTCTGAATTAAGTGGTGGTAATTATGTGCCTAATATGCATTCCTAGTTAACATGCTTGTCTCTATAAATTCAGTAATTGCTTATTCAAACAAGGCAACAGGCATGTAACACATAATTGGCATGCACAATTACCTCATTTGCATCAGCAGTCACTATAATTTCATGTCACAGTTATTATGCGTGAAATCATGACTGTATTTTGGAAGACATTTGAAACCCAAATGCAGAACAGAGACACAAGTTTCTAAATCAAGAATCTTTTCCTCTCACCTTTAAAAATATTTTACTTCCATGGTGCTATTTTTCATTTTTGTACATTTGCTTGTGTTTGTTTATTTATTTTTACTTTCCTTACCTCACTGTCCTGTAATCAGGTCTGTAGAAGATTGTGAACAACTAGTCCCACGAGAGGGATAGGGCTCCTGTGTCCTCCTGTGTCAGCTAAATGGTGCTTATGTTCTTCCATGTATGTTCAAAGAAGCCTAACATTTTCAATAAGCAAAGGCTGAAGCGTTTTCATCCAGGCATGGCTACCTTCTGAAAAGGAAAGTTTTCTCTAAATATAGTTGATATTATGGATGACTATGTATTTGTCCCTCCCAATTATTGACGTTCTTATTGCTATTTTTTTATTAAAACCCATTTAAATATGTTATTGCAATTATGATTTAATTTTTCATTTAATGAAATTGGAACTTTAGAGAAATTACCATTTTCACCTCTGAAAGCTTTACAGTTAGTGATTTAAATACTTTAATAATTTCAATAGATATGTTTAAATAATGTTTTTCGTATGAATTTTGTTTGCTACTGGAATAAATATATTAATTTTTTTTAAAAAAACACAACCCCCTTATTGATGGAGCAAGTTAAAGGAAGCTATGCTCCATTTTTCATTATGGAACAATGAAGCAGAGCAGAAGAGTAATTTAACAAGGTGAAACACAGGTAACTGTAGCCTTAGTGGTGTCTCTAGGACGGGAGAGCTGGAGCTGATTCAGCTTTTTCAATGCCTTTGCCTGGCTGTATCACGCTTCTCATCTCAGCTCTGCATGAACTTAAATGTTCATTTTTTAAATTTAGCTGATTTTCAACTTCGTCAGTTAGTCATGCATTCAAAGCCATTTTATTTCCCTGTATTCCCCGGAGTATCCCCACTTGAGATCCATGAAGCTGCTACTCATTAGTCCAACATCTTATCTTAACTAGTGACAGCAGAGCATTAACTTAAGTAGATGCTATTTTCTCTTAAGAAGTCCGTGCAGGACTTTATCCCCACCCAGTTCATCCCCGTCCTCACACTGGAAGGTGCGTGTCCTCCCGCGGAGGAGGCTGTTGGGAGCCTGAGTGCAGAGCTGGAGCTCTCGCCCTCCCAGAGCTGGTCCTGGCCCCACGCTGGATGGGGTCCCCAGGAGCACTGGGAGCGGAGACTGGTGCCAGCGGACAGCGATGCTGCCCTGGGACCTCCCCGAGAGGCTGGGACAGACACAGTCAGTAAGTCAGGACACTTGCCGGCTAGTGCTTAACATCGGGTTAAACCGAAGGCAAAAATGTCAGATTTGGGTTCAATCCGTGGTGTATGGAGTCGATCATCTGAAGGCACCTCAGTGTAGACAGAAACCCCACCTGCTATGCGAGTTCTCTCATTTTCTGTGTGTGTATGATTTATGTGTAGTAAAACAACCCCAGCGAGTGGGAGTGAGGCTGACTCCTAGGTTAGTCTTCCAGGACAGCAGAGGGTATTGATTATGCAATATTTTGAGGAGTGCACTGAAGCCACTTTTAAAATCTGATTTCATTGGATCTAGAAATATGAACAATAAGTGTCTGATTCATCCCAGGGTAAAATAATAAAATATATATGAGGGTATATATGTTCATATGCATGTATAGCAATAATTTGTTATGGAATATGAATATGCATGTATTTATGTATCTATGTATATAGAACCTATCCATACAGATGCATGCATGTGCATGCACATACACACAGACATATGCTCAAGAGCATAAAAGCACCAGGAAAGCATCAAAGGTCTTTGCAGTTAGAGTGATGCATAATGCACCTTCTTTCCTCCTTGCCTGTGGCAGAGCTGCAGAACGCAATACGGAAGCTGCCCACTACTGGGTAGCAGCTTTGGCGTATTTTATTTCCCACAGTGATTCATTTTTAGAGAGTGATTTGTTCTGTCACCAGCTGACTTTCGTACTGCTCTGTGCTGAAGGTGCTCAGCACTAAACAGGTGATTGCTGACAAAAATGGAGCTTCCTAGTGCCATGCACAGGAGGTCAGGATGGATTACAGTGCTGAAAGTGTAAACTGTGGTGTCTTCCAGTTTATTATGACAGCAAGTTCTAGCCTAGGTTTTAGGAAGCTGGCTAACAATCTCAGCATGAGCGAGCCTATCACCTCAAAGAGAAAAGCCAATTAACAGCGGAATATGTATTTACCAACATGGGACTCACATCTTCATTGTATGATCTTCAGGGCTATGCATGGCTGGAGGAGTCAGATGAAGCTGCATACTCAGACTGAACGGCTGTTGTCCCAGTCTGGAGAGAGCTGTAAATTCCTGCATTTCATCCCATTAAATGGTCTTTAGTGCTTGATTTTCCTCTGTGTTAAGTAAGTTCCAAAGTGAGTAATGGAGCACTGTGAGCTGGGACACCAGCTAAATGGGGAGAAAACAAGAAAATATATCTACTCTGCAGATAAAAAAGATGGAAAGAATAATATCAATAGCATTACAGGGTTACGTCACAAATGTGAATAATGTAGAAAGATATGGCTTAAAAGGAGGAGCAGTGAGAAAACTTTCAGATATAAAGGCATGTTCTTCTTGCTGCTCTAAGTGCTATTATGGAGCACCTTTGAATCATTTTTAATGAATTTTATCTAGTTTTACTAACCACATCCATTATTCTTTTGAGCAAAAACATTTTAACTGAAAAATTCAACACTATATATCTGTCACTTTAGTGTCTGGGAAATTAAAGTTCCTGTTCTTTGATTTCAAGTTCAAAAGCCAGAGTTCTTCATTTTATATGCCTTATGCATTTAGAGAATAAGCATTGTTGTCATAGTGTAACCCCAGTCAACAACTAAGCACCATGCAGCCACTCGCTCACTTCCCCCCACCCAGTGGGATGGGGGAGAGAATCGGAAGGAAGAAGGTAAAACTCGTGGATTGAGATAAGAACAGTTTAATAGAACAGAAAGGAAGAAACTAATAATGATAATAATAACAATAGTAAAGTTACAGTCATAATAATAAAAGAATCGGAATATACAAAACAAGTGATGCACAATGCAATTGCTCACCACTCACTGACCAATGCCCAGTTAGTTCCCGAGCAGCAATCCCCCCCCAAGGCCAACTGACCCCAGTTTATATACTGGGCATGACATCACATGGTATGGAATACCCCTTTGGCCAGTTTGGGTCAACTGTCCTGGCTGTGTCCCCTCCCAACTTCTTGTGCCCCTCCAGCCTTCTTGCTGGCTGGGCAGGAGAAGCTGGAAAATCCTTGACTTTAGACTAAACACGACTTAGCAACAACTGAAAACATCAGTGTGTTATCAACATTCTTCTCATACTGAATCCAAAACATAGCACTATACCAGATACTAGAAAGAAAATTAACCCTATCCCAGCTGAAACCAGGACAATTGTTTAGGCCAGTTGATTCTCACTTGGCTCCATTTGAGCATCCAGGTACTCTGATAATATAATCTGACTCAGAGTCCAGAATTATTATTTTAGTATTAAAAGTGGTGCAGTCGGTTTTAGGGCTGCTGATCATGTGCATGCTCTGTCTCCTTATAGACGAGTCAAATGAAGCCCTGGTCACAATGCTGACCCATAACCAGAAGAAGCTGTTAATATGGAAGGGAGCGAATCATGGAGCAATTTCACTGTGCAGGACAAAAAGGCCAGCAGTGCTCTCTGTCTGCTGCTAACACCCTGGCAATTTCTTTTCTGGTGAGCCATGTCAACAACATCAGGTGGAAAAAACAGAAGAAAGCTTAAATACTCACTCCCTTGCCCTTATTTTCGTGTGTTTAGGTCACCTGGCACCCATCTTTGCTCATGCTTATTACTGCAGTGAGATGGGTACATGTGGAAGAGCAAATCTAAAAACTCAAGGAACAGGCTGGGCAGTGACACAGACCAAAGCCAGATGATACCATCGGCTTGTCCTTCACCTTGGGCTGACTGCAAGAAACAAGTAACTTTATTCTGTGTGTTTGCAGTGGAAAAACTGCCTTGTCCCTGATACAATGTGGAAAGATGTGTGCCCCGTTTGGGATCCCTTTAAACATCCCGTTTTTTACATATAGGGGACTGTGAGAGACTGAAGGAGTTAATGTCTCAGACATTGTGGTGGGGCAAGTTCTGCTTAAGGACTAACTCTGCCCAGCAAGGAACCCCTGCTGAAAAGGAGCCCATCAGCACCCATCGGCAACAGGAGGGGGAGGGTGTGCTGGAGGGTGCACAGCTCCCCAGTCTGAGGTGCTGAGCAGGGCAGCTCACCATGCAGGGAAGGGGAAGTTACTCCCCAAATGACTCCCAGGCCCAAAGGCTCACAAACCACTCATGACACCTAATTAGCCTAATGCCCTCCTGAAGGAGGGGCAAGGATGATAAAAGCACACAAACTGGACCCCTTGGCTGACTGAACCAACGCTGGACCCAGGACCGGTGAAATCTTACTCTTCTCTCTCTCTTTCCCTTTTCCATAATCCCTACACCTCATCCCTTTAGACATAAACCATTGACCAAGTCTGGGACTAGGAGGGGATCCAGCCGCCCCTGGGCTCCTCTTGGAGAAGGAGTCTAGAAAGCAAGGGGGTCTGCTCTGAACCTTGGGACTCAACGGGAGGGCTCTCCTTATTGTCTTTGCTGAACTGATCCCCAGATAAGCAAGGCCTGTAGTTTATGTTTGGTGATGCATGGTTAGCACATGTTACGCAGTTTACTGACATGGTTTCGTGCCAATTTTTGTTGTGAGCATACCAGTTTTTGTGGTAGGCATGCCAATTCTTGTTGTGAGCGAATAAAAGGTGAGTTTTGTGAGTTAAAGGATCCCGGGTCTCGTTTCACCTTAATCCTGACCTGGGAATCAGCAAACCTGAGTCACGTCCTGAGAAATCGGGACATGACAGGGACACAATTTCTTGGGGAAGTTATAAAAAGTGGTCATTTTACATGTTTCTTTTGTGAACATTAGAAAATCTTACTCTTGATATTTTAGTTACTTTAGATCAAACCTAGCTGGCTTGTGAACCAAATTTTCAGGAGTTCTCATTTATTAAAATCCCTTTGAGACCCATCAGAGTCCAAATCTGCTTCCATTTAGCTTGCCAAATGCTGGAGGCCTGCCCGGCTCTTGCTCGTCATTGGAAGACATGATTTCTCTTGATCCCTGCAATGACAGCTCTCACACCAGCCTGCTCCTATAGAAGACCCTCTGCTCCCCCTCGGACCGCCTCAAGCAACACTTCAGAGAGCTGGGCGCCTGCTAGGGTGCCTCATCTGCTCGTTTTAAGAGTCACAGCAGGCTTTTGTGAAAAGTACTTGCTGTTAGTCAGATCGAAATCACCCTTCATTAAATGCAGGTTAGGTTAAAGTGGAAATATGTCTGTTCTGGAGGGTACATTCAAAATAGCTGATGCTTATGAAAGAATTGGGACAAGAAGTAAAGAAAATAAAAGATACGATCTTCCTAGAGCAAGCACAAAACTTAAAGGCCTTGTTTCTCTCTCTTTTTAGGTGACATGCAGTAGGTGCCTTCTTGGCCAGTGAGATCAGGGATCTCTGCTCCCTGATTGCTGCTCATTGCAGATAACGATCTTCGGAGCAAACCCTTTCCTGATAAAACCTATTAACTTTTAGAGCTAATCTGTAGCTCTTCTTAGTGTCCTCCAAAGTTTTAGTATGGTTCAATTCCCCTTCCCAAAGCTTACACTCTAGCAAAACCTCCTAGTCTTCTAAGTCCTGGAAAATTAAGGACTGTTGGAAACTGTAGCAAATGTTAATTGTGCAGTGAAGGTGTTATTTGCACAAAAAGATCTGTTTGTATTTCCTTGACTCAATGAGGGGTACAAATCCACCACTGTGACAGAGGTGTATTTTTCTCCTGGTAGCAACATCAGCATAAGGAGATTCTGTTCCCTGCATGTTTCCCCTTCACGGTCCCCTGCTCTCATATTCTGATTCCTGCACTGCCCTGTAACTGACCTAAATTCTTTGTTGATTTTAATCTTAATTTAAATTAACTCAATACCTAACTTCAAGATCAAGGGAAGACTGTTCAAAATATCTTTAACGTTAATCAGATTTTGTGCAAGATTTAAAGTCAAGAGCACTAAAATATATTCAGACGATGATTGCAGTCTGGAATATTTTTAGGACAGTGTCAACAACAATGGTGGAATGTGGGAGTTTTCAGGAGTAACAAGTTCAGTTGGTTCATGAGAGATTTAATCTATTATGAAAATTAGAATGAACTGTTCAGTGCATCACAAGTCCCCAGGACTTAATTCCAAGTACCAGCTTTGCAGATCTTTCTGTGATTGAGTTTAGGCATGGTAAAGGTGAAAAATGCTGATTCTCAGTCAAACTCCATGTGGAAAAAGAAATGTAGTGATTTGAGAAAGAAAATAAAAATTCTCAAAAAGAAAGTACCAACACAGATCAGTTCCACTTCTGAAAATAAAATCCTATGTTCCTGGAAGTCCTTGCTCAGTAGCTGCAGAAGAATGAAATTGTTAGTATGCTGTAATTTTTGAACAGTTTATTCTTGTGAAGAGTTAATCTTACCTAAAGAAACAATAAAAACCAATGCAATAAACTGCCTGACGCACGAAATGAGTGTGGTACCTGCATCTTTCAGAACAAATACCTAAGACAAGGATTAAAATACTTTCCAAAGATAAGAATCTGCAGTCATCTCAGTACATCCTGAGATTACTGACTACTCAGTCTAGTATTATTTCACACTGATCAGTTGATTTTATTTTTTTTTAAATATGTTTGGTTCCAGATACCACAAAAGTTTGCTGTTAACAGTTCAGCACAGACAGTAAGTGTGGCAAGCATCTAGCCTGTTTCAACACACCCTCCACTGGCAACCTGCTGAAACACCAACAGCATTTCATAACAGCAATGGACAAAATCTGGTGGGGTTTGTTTTTTCAAGGTAAGACAGTGCATGTTGTAACCAGAGCCCAATTTCTTGAACTGCTAGCTGGAAGGTTATAAGCACTGGTTTTGCTACTGCTGTAGCTTGCACCACTGCAGCCATAGAAGATGCAGCAGGAAGGGTCTGTCACTTGGCCTTTTCTAATGAAAAGCCCAAGCAACTGTACGCAACAAAACAGGTCATTAACCTAATTTGACTCACAATGTCAAATGTGGCACTCAGCAGCAGAAAAATCCAACAACTGCATGTTGTCATAATGCATGAAAACAACTGCATTCATAAGAAGTTAAAAGTAGTATGGAAAAAATAATTCTTAATGTTCTTATCTTACTTTCAGTATCTTCTATACAATTGCACGTACAGATACTTCTCCGGAAGAGCTCTTAAACTGAATCCTTATCTCCTCCCCATCAATATCAGCAGCAATGGAGGGAGGAGGGGGAGGGAAGCCAGCTGGAAATTCCAGAGTGCGTTTCATGGAGTTTCCCTACCACTTGGGACTCACCATTATGCACAGGAACCTGCAACACCTTACGAGAACACCAGCATGAAATCAGAACCTGCCCGACGTCCGTCTCATTCCTGTCTTCTTAGTGCCCTAGCAATGACCTGCATATTGCAGGCAAAACTCTCTTGGCTGTCATCCTGCTTTCTTAGCACGCTCCTCTCTCACACAGCACCTCTGGGGATGAGTATCCATTCTCTACAAACATAGATGCAAATCAAGACCAAATCTTATTCTTTCCCTCCCTTACTCTTGCTAACATCTTAACTTCCATTGAAGTTGAGTTTCACATGAACTTGCTAAATGAGAACTGAATGCCATTACAGGCTCCAGAAGCTGAAACAGTGACAGTGATAGTTATGAATCTCTGCAATAAATAGGTCAATGCATAGTTTCCTCGTGTGTGGGACATAAAAATTTATTTTCAGACAAATGCTATTTCTCTCATGACTTGAAAGGCAGGCCGAGATTTTGGTAGTGCAGCCCCAGCTGGTGAGTAACTTACAGGAGTGGCTATGGTCCAGCCATGAAATGGTTATTTAACCCCCAGGTCTTCTTCATTCAGCCTGTGATTTCTAAGAGGTGTTTCACCGCTTTGCCTTGCATGTTTTGTGGGATGTATCCCAAAGTAGTTCAAACTCTGAAAGATGAAATAATGCCCCGGTGTATTCCTGGCATGGTCTCCTGCCCGCTGCACGCAGCCAGTGAGGACTGAGGGAGAAAGGAGATGCACAGGATGAAATAGCTTTTCTGCGGGAGAAGGAAAAATTGTATTGGCTTTTGTATTGGCTCCATTACTTGCTCTTTCTTTTTAGCACTGGAAACACCAGAGGCTAGTTTGAGGATGATTATTTTCTCCTCTGTTGTTTGTTTGGGTTTTTTTTAAATGTGGGGAAGGTACATAGAGAGAAGGATATACTCCAGTAAAACATGTTTTCTTTCAGATTGCAAATTAATATTTAGGTTTCCTTTTCTCCCATGTAATCTGCCATCATTTCCTACCTATTATTGCTTATGTATTCTTTAACAAATCAGACCTTTGTCCCATATATATGTGTGTTCACCGTCAGTTCAGTTTGCATTCCTCTCAGCTGCTTTACCATTTTAGGAAACGGGAATAAAGCTTCTTTCCTGCAATGCAAGATTGTTCCAGGATGACAGGAGCTCTGCCTTTTACCAGAGAAGAGCAAGGAAAGCTGTGTTGGATGTTTTGCAAAGGAACGTGCTAGAGGATTGGAAATTTCAAAAATAGGTCAAAATATTCGATGGTGGGAGATGGAAGAAGCAGACGTCTTCAAAGAAGAGTAACTGAAAGTCACAGACATTATTTTTAGCCTCTAATCTTTCCTAGCATTACAGGAGCCTAATGCTGTAATTATTTAATTACATGGTCTTATTAATTGTATTATTATTAATGCATATTAGTAGAATCTTAAGGATCTTAATCTTACATAATCTTAAACATTATGTAATCGAAAGATTATCACAAATGCACTTGCACACAGCTACTCTTCCATCTTCTATAGATAGCTTTATAGACTATATGGTAAAATTTGCTTTGCCATCTTTTCAGTTTAGATGTGGGACTAGGGCAGTATTTTGACTTGCAGTTGAAGGACCCCACACATGATGTCAACATAAGTAGATGGGAAAAGAGAAAGACAATAGAAGTGTAAGTGACTGCCAGGTTTCCATTTGATGTAAAATGCTCTAAAAATTGAGAATGTCCCAAAAAGAGAAATGGGTTCAGTTGCATCCTTGAATTTATAATTCTATTATTCTCTTCCCCAGAAAATAAAAGCATAATACTAAGAACAAAAATGTAGAACTTATTACAAGTGTTTTTAACAATACACATGGCAAAGATGAAATTTAACAAAGTGATATGGTAAAAAATTAAACATGCACTATTGACTGGAATAATGAAAAGACTTTCTAAATGAAACAGGTAACACCTTATAGTATGCAAATTGTTGTATAATATCCATTTAAAATGTTTTCTTTTGCTTATAATGTCTCTACTTTAGAAATTGAACTGTTCATTCTTAATTTTTATGTTATATAGGATGCTTGTTTGTGTTTGATTTTTTATTTAAAGATGCTTAACTTCAGCCAAAATACTACTTCTTTTTTTTTTTTTTTTCCTTTGGAGGTTCAGACTTGACATTGTGAAACATTTCTTTACTGAGAGGGTGGTCAAACACTGGAACAGGTTTCCTAGAGAGGTGGTTGATGCCCCAATCCTGTCAGTGTTTAAGAGGCATTTGGATAATGACCTTAATAATATTTTTTTTGTTCAGCCCTGAAGTGGTCAGGCAGTTGGACTAGATGACTGTTGGAAATCCCTTCCAACTGACATATTCTATTCTATTCTATTCTATTCTAGTTTTTTAATGACTAAGTTTTTTTATTTGCTGACATTGAAATATTTCTGCTGATACATTTTTTGCAATGGCCAACCATACTTATTCTTTTAGGTAAGGTCTTGAAATTTATATGGGATCCGTTAATGTCAGTAACAGACTATCAAAGAGAAGAGCTTCCAATATGTAGACAAATGCCCTGCACAGCATGTGACTATCCTTATCAGGACACCCTCTTCTTTATTTCTGTAGTACCCATATTCATTTAGCATATACCTTCCATATTCTTTAGCACATCAAGCAGGGTCCTACACATAAAAGACTCCTTCATGATCCAGGTGTGATCCATTCAAAAAGCAGCTTCTTTCTGCTGTCTGGACTCATGTCTCTGTGGTTAAGTTGTATGCAGTATGCAAACAAAAGGAGTTGAATAAAGGGTTTAGCTTATACACCACTCTTTATTCTGACTTTGGGATACTTCACCTTGCACCTCTAATAGTGACCTTCTGAAATAATTTTGTGTGAGACAGCTGTACCTACTGATGCAGTATATATGGAATCTGGTTTAATGTTATCCTTCCCTTGGCATAGGTATTGTCACTGGTGGCAGTTGAGTACCAGGCAGGTATAGGACAGTGCTGAATGAGAATGGCACTGGTACAAACGACTGCAGATCAGGCTTTTACACACTGCTCTCTGCAGTATTTTTGGTGAGTTCACAGTTTTGAATGCTTGCCTATTGTGGCTACTACTAGCTGACAGGCAATGCTTGAGAATGAATGAAAGCTCAAAGTTTCCAAAAAGTTCAGAAAATAAGTATTGTTGGGCAGATTGTAATGATATCATGCAAGCAACTGTAAAGCAGCAGGAAACTTTCAGTCCTCTTTAGTGATAAAACTCTGTAGTGCGATCATGTATGGGATCTGTAATTAAGCTTACTTGCATTTTAAAGCTAGAAAAGCAATGTTCTTGCACACATACACAAGTTAATCATTGCTTCATCTAGAACAATCTCTACTTTCCTACTTAAGGGCAAATTCCTGAAACAGAGAGATCAGCCTGCCAATTTGACATAGATTTTAATTTGACTCTCCATACACATTGCTTGGACGTTACTGTTGCAGATCCATCCAGAGAAAGAGGCTGTTAACTTTCTTTGCTGCTACAGTGTGTTGCAGGCTCATGTTCATCTTGTTGTACATTGGGACACCAAGGTCCTTTTCTGCAGAGCTGCTTTCCAGCTGGTCAACCCCCAGCATGTACTGGAGCCCAGGGTTATACCTCCTCAGTTACAGGACTTTGCATTTCCTCTTGCTGAATTTCATGAGGTTCCTCTCCATCTGTCCAGACTGTTGAGGTCCCTCTGAATGGCTGCACAACCATGTGATGTATCAGCCACTTCTCCCAGTTTTTTATTGTCTGCAAATTTGCTGGGAATGCACTATGTCCCAGCATCCAGGTCATTAATGAAGATGTTAATCTGTATTGGTCAAAGTATTGACCCCCGGCGTACACCACTAGTTGTGGGCCTCCAGCTGGACTTTGTGCCATGAATCACAACACTCTGGGCCTAGTAGTTCAGCCATGTTTCAAGCCACCTCAACCCTTATCTAACCAGTACTTTGTCAACTTGTCTGTGAGGATCTTGTGGGAGACCACACCAAAGGCCAAAGTAAAGCCAAAGTAAACAGTATCCACTGCTTTCCCCCATCTGCCAAGATAGTCGCCTGGTTGTACAATGCTATCAGGTTGGCTGAGCATGATTTCATGTATTTGGAAATGGTTTCCAGGATTAGTTGCTCTATCACCTTCCCAGGGATTGAGGTGAGGCTGATCAGCCTTTAGTTCCCCGATCCTCCTTCCTTTCCTTTTTGAAGATAGGAGTGATTTTTGATTTCTTCCAGTTCTTGGGAATCTCTCCCATCTGCCAGCTCCGCCAGCACTCATGGGTGCATCCTGTGAGGCCGAATGGATTTAGGTATGTCCAGTTTGTTAAAGTGCTCACTAACCTGGTCATTCCCTGCTAAGGGTGAGTTTTCTTTGCTCCAGACTTTCCTTCTGGTCTCAGGGGCCTGGGATTTCTGAAGGCTGGTCTTGCTAGTAAAGACTGAAGCAAAGAAAACATTGAGTACCTCAGCATTTTCTGTGTCATTTGTCATCAGGTTCCCCTGCCTCATTCAGCAGCAGGCCCGTGTTTTCCTTAGTCTCCCTTTTACTGTTTATGTACTTGTAGATCATTTCTTGTTGCCCTTCACACCCCTTAACAGACTCAACTCCAGGTTGGCCTTGACTTTTCTAACCCTGCCCCTGCAAGATCAAAAAGCTCCTTCACACTGGTAGCTCATCTGCTCCTGCTTCCACCTCCTGTACACTTCCTTTTCATGTCTGATTTCAATTAGGCGCTCCTTGCTCATCCATGCAGATCTCCTGCCATCTTTGCTTGGTTTTTTCCCTCCCTTGCTTTCCTGTCATTCAGAAAGAAGGCTGGGACAGGCCAAGCCGTGGTGATGCAAGGAAAGATGAACAAGTGACACTTTTCAAAGTGACTGCACAAGAACATGAATTTTAAGAATGCCGGGGACCCTTGAGGATTAATCCTCTAAGCTTAGATAGAAGATG
The DNA here is from genome assembly GCF_964188355.1 of Buteo buteo. Taxonomy (NCBI): domain Eukaryota; kingdom Metazoa; phylum Chordata; class Aves; order Accipitriformes; family Accipitridae; genus Buteo; species Buteo buteo. Next base: position 12,914,080 of record NC_134195.1, on the reverse strand, counting down.
GGCCCAAAAAGTATAGTAGAGGTCTTTACACACAGACTTTGCAGCATATCACAAAAGCAAATCTGGTTCTCCTGTCAGAACATCAGGCTGCACTGACTCAAGTTGACTAAGGTGATTTGTCATGGAGTGATGGGACTCACTATTTTCTATAAATGTTTTCTATAAATGTCATTGTTCCCTTTATCCCACCCACTCAAGGCACACTGAAATCACTTCCTGTTAATGCTAAAAATTACAAGGGATCTTCGCTGCAAAAAAGAGATAACCTCTACTATTTTGAGGGGCTTTTTGTAGAGTCTGTTACCAAGGCCATGAGTAACATTAAATGGAAGTTACTCACAGGCTGACTGTTCAGGTTCTAAGGGAAGCAAAAAATAAACAGAGACAATTTGCTTTGCTGAACTATGTGGTGATCAAAGACTCATTTTACACCGCTGATGAAATAGTAGAAAGGGGAATAAAAAGAGGAAGGAAGCTGATGAAAGTCAGTGAGTGTGCTGGAGGTTGCAGCTGGCAAGTGAAGCCACCTCTGAGAGCTGCTGTCATGGGTGGAGGAGATGGCAGAGGGCCAAGGGCTGTTTGTGCGGTTTGATCCAAAGTGCAAAATGAAGTCAAAAGGGCTTCTTTTGATTTACTTGCTTTACTTGCATCCTCCTGGTCCTCTGGGTCTCTTGTTGAGAGTTTTCTCTACTGGCAGTTAAAATCACAAGCCCTGGCTGCTAATTTTCAGCTCACTCTCACTCTTTGCTTTCCCTCTTCCTGCATGAAGTTGCAGTATTAGAAAGGATCTTGTTTTCTCAGGCCAAACGTGCCAACGCTGCGCTGCATGTGAGCCTTGAAGAGCTGTGCCAATGCTCCATCCTTGACCTCATGGGAGCGATGACCCAGAGGATGTGGGCAAGTTAATCAATTACGCTCTTGCAGGCAGGCAGAAAAAGACACAGGGGAGAAAAGATCCCGTGGCTCACAGGCAGCTTTCCAGTTCATGGACTGGGATCATCCATATTTGAAAAAATCAAACCAGGTAATCAGAGCTGGCTTCCAGAAAGCAGAACCTGAGGCAGGTGGTTGGGCCAGTGTCTGCCTGCATGGGGAGGAGGTGGGAGGTGCCCAGGCCCTACATCCCTCAAGTCCCAAATCTGATGTTTCTCTCAGCGGCAGCAAAAATAGCTAGGTCCCAGGTTTGGTTTCTAAAGTAGTAAAAGGAGTAATTTTGTTTGACTTCAGGAGGCTCTCAGTATTTTAAAAGGAAGTAGAGACTGGTGGGAGGGACAATTACTTGGGGTACCAAAATACCTGGTAGGAGGAAACAGTCAGTGAAAATGCACTGTTGTTACTTGGGAATTAGACCTTGTTTTATATGTAGTGTCTCAAAATCAGAATAATTATAAGCCAGAAGGTATTTTATACCTTTTCTTTGCATGTTGTCTCCCCACACCGCTTTCCCCCAAAGAATGAACTCTCGTAGGAGGTCCGTAGTCCAGTGTTTTTTACCTGTATAAAAAGCAGACAGAGACAAATTCAGCTCCATCACACTCATGACACATGTTCTGGAAGGAAAATGCATTTTTAACTCAAATGGCAACATGTAGGAGTTGCCATGTCCTGGGGAACCAGAGAATTTTGGATCTCTACCTTCATTTGTTTATCTCACTGGCTTCTGCAATGCTGACTGTGGAAACCGTGAGCGATTTCAGCTTTCCATTTACTATCACCTACGACCTACAACCTAGTTTAGTATTTCAGTTCTGTGTTGCTTGTTATTTTAGTTCCGGGAATTAATGCCTCCCTGGAGGAACTTGATCAAAGCAGGGATTAGATGGTTAACAGAGTACTGTATGTGTGTCAGACAGTCATGCTGGGGTTTCCAAGAGTCACTGAGATATAGGTCTTCCTGGGACATGCAATGGGTAAGTAAGTCAGTGAAAGTAGCCAACCCAAGAAAAGTGAATAGCCAGATCAAAACTAGTATCACATCACCCGGCTGGAGACTTTGATGATGTGACATAGTTGATAAGGATCTCATCTGACAAACAGTACTGTTGGGTTAAAAAGGACAGTGAACATGTTAGGGAAAGCTCCGAGAGGACTGAAAATAAGCCTAAACAGAAGTGGCAGCACTTCTGGGTATATTCCCAGCCATGATCCAGCTCCTCACTTAGTACCATGTGCGGCAGACAAACTTCTACTTTCCCTACTTGAGAAACCGGAGACAAAAAGTAGTCTAGGGGGTGAGTTCTCCAGAAGGCAGTACGGTGAGTGTGCCCCGGCCACTTTGCAAGCATCATGACTGAGTCAGTCATCTACCCCAGCATCCCCCTGCATGAGAAAAAGGTTCCTGTACTTTTTCTGATGCAAGCACAGAAAAAACTTGAGACCACCTAGGAAACAGAGATAGGAATTGAGGTCTAGCTTTTCTATTTTTACCTATTGATTTCATGGAGCACCTTATTTTGTGTGATGCTTAATGAAGGGAGAGACTGGATTTGAAGGGAGTCGGTGTGCTTGCCTGTTTCACATGTCCCTAGAAAAGTAAACTGTAAACCCTTACCAGGACATGAAGGGAGTAGCCAGAAGGCCCAGAGAAGAGAGCACTTTGTCACTCAGGGCTGTCTTCCTAAGCTCTTGTTGGACAAGGGCAGCAGGCTAGGGCCACACTGACTTGTCAGTTCACATTAGGACCATCTTTGTGAAGCGAATCTCCCAATCGCCCCCATGCTTTTGTTCACACAGTGGAGCACTGGGTTCCTCTCGGGTGAGCCTAGCCTAGAAGATGTGTTCTTGGAGGGCATCTAGCAGACTCTGACTGCTAACAGACATTCGGCCCATGGGGCTGGATTGGTGCTAGTCTAGGGAAGACTCCCCGCTGTCCCCATGCACACTGTGTGGCTCTTGAGTCCTCAGCACCAACTGCTTCACCCCACTGTTTCACTGCTCCTGCTTGCTGCACTACTACGTGGATGTAGTCTAAGCCCAGTTTACTGCAGACCTACAGATAATAGTCTCTTTAGACAGGATAATTGCGATTATTATGAGATTTTAAGTTCTGCTGTTTCTAAAATATGTTTCATCTCAGGCAAAACACTGTTCTGTTTCCCACTTTCTGTGTATCATTTTAGGTATATGGATATATAAGGTATATTGCATATATATAACGTTACGTATATGGATATATTTGGAAGCTATAGCAGCATATATGTGTCCAGGTAACACAGGAGGAAAGTCATCCTAGTGCTACCTCTCGTGTAATAGCTTCCCTACCCCTAGCAGCTCAGCTGTCTCTGTCACAAAAAGGCCCACAACTTCTGCCTCTGATTTGGGGTCAGAAGTGGCTCAAGCCAGCTGAGGCGCACCAGGTATGTGGCATGGCAGTATAAACATCTGCTAGCAGGAACAGTTCCTGATTTGTAAGTGGGGAGGCAGGCTGTTTGTACCTCTCCTAGCTTCAGGTCACTGAGCACTGTAAGGTCAGTGTCTTCATCCATGATAGGATGTTGTCACAGCTATGCACAGCTACCTGGTCCTCATTTGGATATTCTGAGAAGTTAATTTTATTTTTTTTAACATAGTATGAAGAAGGTGTGCATTCTGAAGTCCCGTACTTCTGATTTGTTTATAGCTAGAGATATGTCAATCTTTTTTTCCTGTAGTCATTTCCTCCAGTTCACTCCAGCCTCTGGTATAAAGTGATCAAATAGTAAAGTCCAGAGATTACGATGACTCATCTCTTCACAGCCTGTTGTGTCATTCCAACAATGAGACTCATCTTTCAAGTGTGTTCAGTGATCTTCACACTGGGCAACCTGGTGGCTTCTCAGTCACAATCTCCTGGTAAGTTCAAAACCCCAGATATTTATTGAAGAAATTGATATATTAGTTAGCAATGTTTCTGTGTGTACTATACCTCCTGTGTTACAGTATTCAGTACTTTTTTTTGGTGAAAAAATCAGCTAAACAGAAATTGATATCCAGCAGAGATGAAAGTGGATTCTTAAGAAAAAAACAGCAATAATGATGATGATAATAACAGATTTCTATGAAAGTTTTCTAATTAAAAATCAAAGCAGAACTTTCTAAGCTTGTGTCTGTTCTTTAAGCAGGACTACTTACTGTCTAAGGGATAGGTTATAAGAGAATATACTGCATCCAAAAAAGACTAGCTTTCACATTGAACAAAGATGGATAAAACAGATTCCAGGTAAGACTTCAGCGCTTAGTATTTTGGAAGACTGAACACAATGGGAAAATATCCAGCAATATCTTGTGCCTGAGAAAGCATGAAGGTAAAAATACTATTAAACAGCAAAATTAATAATAACATTAAAGACTGGTGATTTGGCTAGCTAAATATAAGAACATCTCTATTTCATGTGTTTGTCTGCAATGCCATTACTTATAGCTTGCCAAAAATAAATTGATTATTACAGAAATCAAGCATAACGCCCAACACATAGACTGATAATCTAATCTTCACTCTTGTTAATTTATCACAAGTTCCCTGTAATTATTTTTATAAGGAGGAAGAAATAGTTTAAAGCTATGCTCTCATCTTACCAACCTGTAAATCAGCTCTTTGTTCTGCAGTACGTACGGTAAGTACCATTTTCAGCAATGCATCACCACCTGATTCGCTGGTGTTAATTGCCCCCGTCAGTCCCTGGCTGTCCTGTGAGGGGACATGACTCTTCCCCATCCTGAGATAGCAACTACCTATAGCCATGCTGTACTGATGGCATGACTCTGTGGAACAAAAGTTGAAAATTACCTTTGTGGTGCTTATTTGATGCAAAGTGTTATGATGCCTAGCAATGGTTGGCAATCTTCTGAAAAAAACCCACTCAGTTTGATGGGTTGTAAGAATTATGCTGTAAGGATTATGCCTTGTCTCAAAATGTCTATAAAAACCCCTTCTCTCTTGCTGTCTTGTTCCTTTTCTTGAAAAGAGGTTTTCTATTCAGTCTCTGTCTTGTGCATTCAATTCAGCAGTCTTGTGCACAAGGAGTTGCACTTTCGCCTACATGTGTTCCTATCAGTGAAATGAAACTGTTCTCATAGATCAATAGTATTAAGGGTAACTAAAGACTGTAGGCTCAGATCTGGGTCTTGTTCTCCAGTAGTTTCTACACAGTGTGCTGCAATGTGTGGAAGTTCAACATGTGGTTACTTATCAGGTTTCATCAGTGTCAGGAAATCAAAAGTGGTTCTTCTTTGTTATGCTTCAATGAGGTTGCAACTGTTCCAGTACATGCATGTTCCATTCTGTTATCTTTGCAGATTGACATTCTGACTCTCCTTTTTCTCTTTTTTGATCTGTTCCATGACATTGAGCCTTTTTACAATGTTCCCCCTCAATAGTATATTTTCTCAGTAATAAACAGAACAGTGGCTTGGAGGTGGAATGTGCTTGCTCATATTTTTGTTCATGGTTGTATCTGCATAACTTATTGCTCAAGGAAATTTCTTTTTTTTTTTTCCTCTGTAAATGTACTTTCTCCACACACCATAGTGGCATTTTCCACACTTCTCTGTCCTGACAAAAGCTAGGTGCCCAGCAGTGCCTGTGAGGTTGAAGTCTTGTGTGGAGCCCTACCAGGCCCCCTCTGGTTTTACTGAAGAGGTAGACTTGGTTAATTCTCTCCGAAGCTTATGCTCCAGGGTACTGGTATGTGTCCTACAACACTGCAACATACTGCATACCTAGCTGGACCCGCAGGCCATCCTCAGACAGAGAGTTCCTGCCACCCTCCTTTAGCCCAGGGACTGCCTATTCATAGTAGTTTTGACCTTTCCATCTACCCATTATCATAATACAAAGAATAATGATCAATGTGTTACTTTGGTCTATTGTGTGCTTCTACGGTCATGAATAGAAGAATGCTTTAAATAATCACAATTGCTGTGGAAGAGCTGGCACATTAGCTGAGAACGGATCCATGGCGTTACAGGTGGATTCATAAAAATTCCATCATAAAGAGAGAGAAATGGTCCCCTCGTTTCTCTTTCTCTCTATCTCTTTCCATTAACAAAAGATATGAATGATTCTGCCTTCAGAAGTATAGGTGTTTAGGTGCTTCAAAAAGAAAAAAAAAAGGGAAACTAAACACCTCTTCAGTTAAAGGCAAAGGAAAGATCATTAGAAAGAAATACCTTATTTCAGATAACCTGTATATATCCTCAGAGGATTTGATGTCAATTTAATCCAAACTTTAAAAACCTCACTTAGGCTATGCATGTTTTCATGTTGAAATGTGAATTATGTAACATATACATGCTAAAATTTGAAAAGATGCACACAAGTGTTTACTGAACATTTACAGAAAACAATGATACTACATTCAAAAAAGCTACAAAAGTGATGAAATTAGAAAGCACAGTAGAAACTTACCCTGACTAGAGCTCTAGAAACACAGTCTTTAATAGTAAGAGATTGCTAAAGCCTTTTCTGTCCTACAGAGATAGTTAATTATGTTAAGACTGATTTCTTATGAAGTTCTTAAAAACTAGAGCACAGGAAAGAATATGTATATATCACCAGATAGTTTATTGCAATTTCTGTTCCATTTCTATTAAATTGTGCTATTTGTTGTTAAAGTATTTAATTATGTATTACCTTCCATTTTAGTACATAAATAACTGCAGTTGCTGGAGTTTATATTTACATCTTAAAATCCCAGAGTTTCAATTCATAATATGTAGGGTTTTTTTCAGAAAAAGGTTCTGATCCTAGAAAGATTTATATGTGTTAAGTTGATGTGCTCTGAGTAATCCTGCTGAAGTCAAGTGGACTAGTCAGAGCCTGCAAAGTTAAGTCCATTGATAAATCACTGCAGGACTGGAGCCAAACTGATATTCTTCTTTGTCATCCAAAAAAAAATGCATTACCAAACCCAAGATTTAGTGTGCATCTCTAAATTGCAGCCTCTAATAAGTAGTATAGAACTATCATAATATAACTGAAAAATAGAGACTGATGAGTGTTGTCCAAGGTTCAGAATGAATCGGTGAATTTTGTTGCCTTCCAACAGGCCAGTCAGATCAGACCCTCAGGTTTTACTTAGTGTTCACTCTTTAGTGTGTGGAAATCCTGTGTGGTCCCTCTGGTTTCCTTATTGTCCATCTCTGGAGCCAACCACGCCTTGACTAACCCACTGTGAGTTTGAAGAGATTGAACGAATTTTATTTCTCTATTGGCAGTGTCAGGGTTGTGGGATACATAGTCACAGGTTCAAGGAGCTTCCCAAGCACACAACACCTATTTGAGAGGCAAGGTCAATCTAAATATTGGCACCATAGTTTTTCTGAGGTGTATACAAAAAATTTACATAAGCAAATTCTGTGTGCTCTCTCTCACAATTCATGAACCAGTGCTATCTGTGTTATTTCCACCAATTTCCCTCTAAACATAATTAAAAAAAAAAAAAGTTATTTATACTGCCCGGTAAGAGAAAATTCATTCAGAAAGACTAAGCAGTACAATATTATTTTACCAATCTGAACTTGAAGGGATAAAACTCATAGCATTGCAGTGTTTTCCTCTTGGAAGTATGTAAAATAAGCTTTTCCTCTCCTTTCTTCTCTTCTTTTAATGGTGTTATGTATGTTATAAACTCCCTTTTTCGTCTTCCTTCCTTTTTTCTATACCTGTGCAGCCCCTGTGACCAAATTGACTGAACACCTCAGAGCGATTAGAGCCATTTTTCATAGCAAATTCTTTAAATTCCCCCAAAACCTTTACCGATCATTTGATATCTGCTAGCACCTACTTTACTGGTGAAAAGTTACCTTTTTGCTTTACAATTCCCTTCAGACTTTGGATACCAGCAGCTCTACAGTACTGAGTAACCTGAGACCAATCTCATACATAAGCCCAACACCATTTGCTTAACAGTAGAAATCAAGGCAAGCAGATCTTTCACATCCTGGGCCAACTGCTGCAACCTCACCGCCGGAGAGCAATGGGATAAATGCTGGGTGTTGACCCCACCCTCCAAATAATGGAAAAATCACTCTTGGATTTTTCAGTGGGGCTGCCCAGGTGCCCAAGTCCAAGTGAGGGTTTTGAGCTGGCACCCTTTGTCTGGTAAGGGTCCTGGCACAGCCTGCATTATTTGGCTGCGCCCAGGATAGGACTCAAATACCCACTCTTTGTTATGTCCCACTGGTGAGATTGCATGCCTCTCTGCTTAGCGCATAGCCTATTTGAAATCTTTTCGTCAAGCGCAGGAAGACGTGTGTGCACAGCTCTTTGCAGAGATGTTAAGCCACCTTCTGAGATTAAACTGAAGAATTTTATTCATGTTTGACTTAAAATTTGATTCAAAAACATGCCCTACAAACAGCATTTTGCCATCTGTCATTGTGCCAAACTATTGTGCACATAGAAACAGCATCATAAATTAATTTTTAAATAAATTATGCTTGAAAATATATGATTAAGAAAGCAAGTGCTCCTCCTGTTTTTATTTTCATAATTGAAGCATGGACATTAGCAGTTCTTCCTCAAAGCAAAAATATCTGCAATCAGACTAATTATCAAAAAGTGGAAAGTAGTACCTATTTTGTTGCTTCTACAGGGAATTGAAAGGATTCATTCTACACTCATAAAACAATCTCAGGACAGTACAGTATTCTCCATTCACTAATGTTTATGTTCTTTTTTATAATGTTAATTTTTGTTTAAAGATGGAGAACATGTAGTTATACACTCAAATATGCATTAAACATACATTTAACTATCTTTATAGAAAATCTAAGTCCAAGTAGTCATATGGATTTCAGTTACACTAAGCATAACTCTATATACTGCACATCCCAGCCAAGATAGAGTTTAGTCCATAAAAATTCAAATGTGTCAGTGCAACTGCAGACCAAGAATCCACTGTTAGGCACTTTGCCATCATATTTCTTAGTGGCTTTAGTTAAAGACAAGATCATCTCTTAGACCTGCTGAGGGGACTTACAAAGGGCTTGAGGAGATAAGAAACAAGGCCTAGGTAGTCTCTTGTAACAGAGGTTGAACTTGCTGGATAAATTCCATTTTATGATAGCTTTTGAGGTTTTGAAGTTCTGTTTTTGCTTCAGCTTTTAATAGTACTGACTTCTCTATTCTTCAGAAAAACACATGAGATTTTCAGTTTGTGGAAACAGTACAGAACAAGCCTGCAGGCATTAGTTAGGAGATGGAGGAGTTAGTTTCAAGTCTTTCTCTTGAGTAAGAACAGAATATTTTTTTTACCAGAGCTCCATGAATCACATAGCAGGGACCTGCAGCTACATCTACCCAGTGTCTCTTGGATTGCTGTCATAACTCTCTCTTGAATGATTTTGACAAAACAAGATGTTACAACACAATTACATCTATATAAAAATGTTTTGACTAACTCTAATTACAGAAGTCATGGAACGCCTAGACACTGAGATATAGCCATGAAAAAAGGCAAAACAGTTACTTGAACCCATGTGCCTTTCTCACATTCTTAGTGTTGTTTACAGAGCAAAAGATACCAACCCTGAGCGTAGTTAGGCCTGATTCCCATGAACACTCAGGATCCCTGTGTGTGCTAAATAGCTCATAAGAAATGGTTTAGAATTTTTCCACTTTAAACCCTTTCAAACATCCAGAGTGGGATAAAATGTAGAAAGCAATCAAAACTAAAATCCTCTATTCTCCTGCTAGGCAGGAATATTCCAGCAAAAGTTTTCAGTGGTAGACACTTCATGTCTGGGGACAGCAGTCTGCAAATTTTACCCTCAAGTGGTTTCTTGCTGACATTCAAGATACATTTTCTTCCTTTTTGTTCGTTCAAGTAAATATAATTCCTCATCTTACAGAATGTAAAATAAATAATTTGTCCTTCTCCTTGATATAAAATAGATTTCTAATCCTTCTGCCTTCTTAATTTATCCATTTTTCAATGACAGATTTATCTTCACTGATTGTGGAATCTTGATGGACACAGAATTAAAAAACCTGTGTCCCTAGCAAGAGCTATAACAAGGAGAAGGTCAGGAGAGGAAATAATACCTGTGTGGAGTCAGAGGACATTAAATGATCTTGCTTGTCTGTAAGGTGGAATTGGCCAGAACCACATAGATTAAATATGCAGTACACCTACTTGTGCTGATCTGCTCTGGGTTCTCCTGGGTCTTGACCTGGTCTCGACCTGTGGTGTTAGTCCCTTGTTTCTTACAGTAAACATTTGACAGTTTATACACAGGCTCAATGTGGCATTAGCTCCCAAACTGTTTTCCTTAGCAAGAAAACCTTAGCAGGTATTATGGGGGAAAGTTAGCCTCAAGGTATAGGCCCTATGCATTGCATACATGTGAACCAGTCTATACCTTTTGGCCCAGGGACTGTGGGGTGCTCTCTGGTGTTACTGTGCATGCTTTCATTTTGCTATTTTGAAATTCTAATTTCAACCTCTCTAGGTTATTTTACTCTGTTTCCTTGCATTTTAGATATTTTTATGTCTTTTTATTTTATGATGATCTGACTCTATTGCATACATATCTTTGAAATACTAATTGCCTATCAATTTCAAGGGATGATTTTCATACTTACTGCTGAAATCATATTCTCTGTCAATGTTCTAAGCAGGTTGGAAAGATGTGATTAGGACCACAATAATCAATTTCAATAATGAGAAGATGCAGATCACATGGGCAGCAAGAGAACTATTTCCTGGCGAGAATGTGTCATTTTCTTATACGTGAGTATTGACAATACCTTGTCTTCTTAAAGCATTTACTCTGGGAGGCTGAAATATCTAAGTCCATTTGAGTCTTCTGTGAACTGTGCCTGAAAATGCTTTTAACATTTGTTAATCATCCAGCATGAAACCTGTTTATATTCACAACCTGCTACAGAAGTGTACCGATCAATAAGCCTACTGAATAGTCAGTCACAACAGACATATGAAAGATTTGTCCCTCTTCTGTCATTGTGCTAAATTCTAATGCTAATTACACTATTGAAAGTGTTTTTTCCACATATATGTTTATATTTTCCTTGTTAACTGACATCATTCTTTACTAACAGAAGTTTAATGTTTTGGTTAAAGACAGTCATACAACTTGACCTTCCCTTTTCTTTCTGGGTGGTGTATGTGAAAGAACTTTTAGCAGTACAATCTTGGAAACAGGTTCATGAAAACATCTGTTTGAGCAAGTCATTCTCTTATTAGAAAACAACAACAACATGAAGGAAACTTGATAATTACAGACAGCATCAAAACCCAGGGCTGGAAAGTCAGTTAGGTTTAAGTAATGAATCCCCTCACACCACTATGAAATCCTCTGCTTCAAGAAATTCCGTACACAGACTTCCCTTGGTAGGAGCAATTAAAAAAAAAAAAAAAAAAGAAAGAAAGGAAAAAGAAAGAAAGAACAGTAATAAAAAGGAAATAACTTGTGTTAACTGGTAAGAGTGTTCCATTCACCAATATTACTTCATTTATAGATTTGATGAAGGCAAGCACAAGGTTTGGAAGCCATGTCCCACCTATTTATTGGATCAAGATTATAATTCTGGATGTCTTTTTAAGACAGAAGGCCCCACCCTTGCCATCTCTATCAGGAACAGCAATGGAAGTGAAGAGCTTTTTTCTAAAAGCCTAAAATCTGATTTTTTTAGTAAGTATGTAAGATCACAACTGCTTTGGTAGTCCTAGTGTCTTCACTGATTTTATAGTTGTCCTTAGTTTGAGAAGAAATCAGTTATATTGGTGTATAAAATGTTATTAGTGTGTGTGCCAAAACCAAACTGTAGTTATTTCATGTTGATTGCCATCCCTTGCTGCCATCAGTAGTTACACAGGCCTGTGTGCTAAGTGAGATTACATGGGGCAGTCAGATTTGTCCCAAACCACAGTTTCAAAATCAGAATGAAAATACTAAAATATATGGGTGTGCTTAGTCTAGTGCAGGCCTGCTCAGTATTCATATCAGGACAATGAATAAAAGTTGATAGTTTCTTATCTTAGTGCTGGCTGTGTGATCTTTCTTGTATTTTCAACCCTTCATTCTTTTGCCATTTTCCATGGGATGCAATCAGCAAACTACTTATCAAAGAGACTGTCATAAAACCATCATCAGATGTCAATAGAAATTAGTTGAGTGGCTCTGCTACAGTCTGACAGCGTAAAAGAGACATCCTCCTACTAGTAGAGAGACGATATTCTAGTTTTTACTAAATCACTCCTGCCCCCAAATACATATTTCACATCTAGTGTGAGATTAGTTTATAAAAATCTTCTGAAATTTCACATGGTTACAGCATTTAAAGTGGAGGGATTTTGTCTGATAAAAATCATGCAGAAAATATACAACACAGAATTATCTGAAAAAAATACAGTGAGGGGTAGATTCAGTTGTGCACAGGTAGGCACCCAGTGCTTTTTGCAGATGCCCCACCATATTCCACATAGCCTCCAGCAGCTGCATAAGTGTGTCTTGTAGATTTTATAGTACTGAATTTGTCAGTCCCTTTCCAACAAAGAAGCCTCTTTCTTTCTCTTGATTGCAGGGAGTATGAGGAGACTAGAGTCCTTCCTTAAGTACGCGCAATAGGTTCCTGACATGAGATAGTATCTACCTTTGAATGTGGCACCTCAAATGGTGAGCAGTGTCGTGGTGTCAAGCTCCATTTTGATGTTTAATAGGGAGGTTAGCTACAAAAGTGCGTCCTCCAAGAAGAAAGCCCACCTTATAGAGAAACATTGAGACAAGGAATGGATAACAATAATTTTAACTGCAAACTACTTCTTTTTAAGAGACTATAGCATAATTTGTCTCCCTTCTTCTTAGTAAAGCCCAATCGACCAGAAAATGTGACCTTCTTCTGGAAAGAGGACACCGTTACTGTAAGCTGTAATAAACCAGAGGGAGCTGTGAAGTGCTTGAGACTTGAGCTTCAATACAAAAGCAAGTTTGACAAAGAGTGGCAAGTGAGTTGGATATGACATTTTTAATTAACATTGGAAGGAGCTGGAAGTAACATCTCCATAGAATGTAAAATAGAGTTGTTTCCAAATTGTTCTCCCATCCTATGGTTTCAAATATAGCTGGTAGCAGAAAGCAGATTTTTAGGATCCTGGATCCCTGCCATGCCAGAAATCATTTGCTTTTTGAGTTATATCTAGTTGCCAGCCAAAGACCTGAGGACAACCTAAGGGAAAGGTCATGCATTCAGAATAGAATAGTTTTGGAAGATAAAAGCCGAAAGCAGAGTAGAGAAAAGAAGAGAGAAAAAGGGAGAAAAAAACATGAAATAGAATGAAAGAAAACAGATGACAAGGATTTTTATTTATTCTAAAGTTAGCTAAGTATTTCTAAATATCAATTCATTGACTTAAACCTTTCTAGTCTCAAAAAGAATTTGTAAATATTTGTGGATCAAAGTGTCTTTGCACATTGTAAATATGCAACTGTAACATACTGCACTATGTAATGATGGTTATCACCTTCAACTCAATATCAGACAATGAGGAATAGATATGAACAGTGATTCTCAGTCAAGAAACAGAATTCCTCGAAACTCAGAGAAGTTAAAATTCAGTTCTGAGGTTTTGGATTTGCCTATCCCTTGTCCTAGTTCTGACCATGACTGAATGTAGCATTCTGAAGCACTGTCTTGAAAAACACAATTAACGATGACACGCCTTCCTTCTCAGTCCAGAACTTCTAAGTGTTGCAGTGTTGGAGAGCAAGGCTTTGATCCAAGGAAATGCTATTCTTTCCGGGTCAGACTGAAGAGGCTAGTACCCTACTGCAACGTAGTTAATTACAGCAGTGACTGGGAAGCAGAAACATTTTGGATGAATGGCACATTATTAGGTAACAGCTCTGCTACATTCATATATTGACTAAGTACAAATGGGGAAGGGGTGACTGCAAAATAGGCTGGGATTATGCAGCAAATTAATGTTGCTCCATATTCTGCTATCAAAGAAAGTTCATGTGGGTATCTAATTGCCCATGTTTAACTCCTGTCCACTTTGTTCCTGATGGCCCATAACACTATCTATTTATGCAATAATCAGCAAAGTTAAGAGTGTCCTTATTATTTGTGTTACAATAGCATCCAGGGTCCACCAATGACAGCGATGTGATGCATAGGGGGGTAGGTGGGGGGCGGGTGTCAACATATGATATGTGGACATCAAACCTGAACCCTAAGAAAATCCTTGATGCCTCATTTTTGAAGGCAGTTTGTTTTGAAAGTACATCCAGTTGAAGTACAGGACCAGAGGTCATAGCAGTCTGATGCTCATATGTGCTGGATTGATCAAAACAGGGAGTATGGGAGAAAAGACATGAAAGGGAAGCAAAGGCAGTGTTGGCACTGCTTTCCCACAGACAGACATATTCAACTGAGTATGATTGACTTCAATTAGGTCTTTGATGGAAACAGCATTTCTACTGGTTATCAAAAACAAAAACCAGATTTGCTGTAGTAAAGAAAAGACTGAACACCATCCCAACACATTCGTGTCATATCAGCTAAGCACAAAATGGCACCCACTAGGCTTTATCAGAACTATGAGACACCCAGATGTCCAGTTGTCATAGTTTAACCCCAGCCAGCAACTAAGCACCACGCAGCCGCTCACTCACTCCCCCCCATCCAGTGGGACGGGGGAGAAAATCGGGAAAAGAAGTAAAACTTGTGGGCTGAGATAAGGACGGTTTAATAGAACAGAAAAGAAGAAACTAATAATGATAATGATAACACTAATAAAATGACAACAGCAATAATCAAAGGAGTGGAATGTACAAATGATGCACAGTACCATTGCTCACCACCTGCCAATCGACACCCAGTAAGTCCCAGAGCGGCGATCCCCCACCCCCACTTCCCAGTTCCTATACTAGATGGGACGTCCCATGGTATGGAATACCCCATTGGCCACTTTGGGTCAGGTGCCCTGGCTGTGTCCTGTGCCAACTTCTTGTGCCCCTCCAGCTTTCTCGCTGGCTGGGCATGAGAAGCTGAAAAATCCTTGACTTTAGACTAAACACGACTTAGCAACAACTGAAAACCTCAGTGTGTTATCAACATTATTCTCATACTGAACTAAAACATAGCAACATACCAGCTACTAGGAAGACAATTAACTCTATCCCAGTTGAAAACAGGACACCAGTGTACCCAGATCTGAGTTCTCTAAAATGCAATGGGCTATTAGCTCACCTGAAGAAAATCTGTGTACACAAACCTGGGATGAAATCCTGGAGCGTAGGTATGAGTAGCCTGTGCACTAGTAGTTGCCACGGTGCTGACCTTCAGGGAAGCCTCCTCCACCATGCAAACTGTGACCCTGCAAGCATGTCCTCAGGTGCGGCTGGCAAATGTCCTTAAGAAAACACAGAGGACAACGTCTCCCTGTGCACCTCTGAGAGGTGAGCACGTAGCAGCCCTGCCCGGACCATTTGACCAGAGGCTGCCAGCAGGTAACTGCAAGGACGGACAGCACGGACGAGACAGGCTAACGGTTCAGTCGCTCGGGGTGCCCCTGGATCAGAAGTGACATTTGCACAGCCACTTCACCGGGGCAAGCACTTTACTTCAGGAGTTAATAACTTTAATGAGTTATTATTGACTCCAAATCCAACATCAGAGGAAGCCATGAACAAAGCTGTGCTCAAGAATTTTCATGGACTCTGAATACCTTACTTGGGGATCACAATTATTCTTGTGGCTTTCTGGCAAGCTGAACAACGCAGGCAGGTGGAACAGGCTGGACAGGCTGTATGAATAATCATTTAGTTTTTATAGTATTTATGTGGAGAGCAGAAGGTCAGTAGCAGGAGGTAGAGTTTTGAGATGGCGTTACAAAAACTACAGGAAAAACACTGAGAATGTTGAAAAGTGCACAAATGCATTAGTTTTATACACCTGTGTGTTAGATGATATCCTGCCACTAGTTCCTTTCTGGGTATCAACACTTGTGGTTTGCTGGCTTTTTGTTTGCTGCGGTGGGGGACATGTTGTTTGTTTGTTTGTTTGTTTTATCTTGGGAAATAAGACATTTAGGCCACATGTAAAATTGCACTTGCGGCTTTGGTGATTGTAAGTAGGTGCACGTGATATAGATCTTAGCATGAAGTTGCTGTGTCACTGTCAATGCAATGTGATGAAGATGAGAAGAAATACTCGATTCATTCATAACACCTCTACTCTTTGCCTGTAAGCCCGCTCCTTACCAGCTCAATTTAGATAAATAAAAGCACAATTTTCTTTTGTTGCAAGGTGTGGGGAAGGATGGCTTTTCTTTTCAGTTTCAATTGAATAATTGAACCTGTCTTGTTTGTTCTTAAAATTTTTCTGTTTTGTTTTGTTTTGTTTCTAAGAAGACCAATGTTCTAGCATGATTAAGAACATTTACTGTTAAAGCAAAAAATATTTTTTTCACATACTTTTTTTGTGATTATTCCTAGATTCATGTGATGATGATATAAAATCTCAGTCAAACACAGTAATTGTTTTAAGTTGTTTGCTGGCAGTACTTCTAGTGATACTTACCTTCTTGATTCTTCTGTGTAAATGGCAGAGGTAAATATGATTTTATTGGTGACTACTAAATAACCATGTCATGAAAACAGAGCTATCATTCAGGATCAAGTCTCTTAGCACTCAAAATTCTTATCTGATAAATGAAGTCATCATGAAGATGTAGACGTTAGTAGCTTAATTACTATTTGAGGGATAATGCATCCTGGCCTTCCAAACACCAAGGCCTTTGATTTTCAAAACCAGAACAATTCTGGTAAAAAGGCAATGTTTCAGCATAAAATTCTGTCTCTTCCACTTAATTTCTTCTCTTTTTCAGAAATCTAGTTAAATCCTGAGACACCAATTATTTTGGTTATTTCTTCTGCACTGACATTCTTTTGTGCAACTTTCATCAGACTCTGTTTGCAGTAGGCTGAATTAAGCTTAAGTGCATTCAACTTTAATAAGACTATATCAATATTTGGATTTGCAATTGAATGACTGTTCATGTTTAGAATCTACAATTTAAAAAAACCACAAAGGACCAACAAACAAACAAAACCTGCAAAGGCCCCAATTTTTGGCTTTTTTCGTAGCAAAAAAAAAAAGCCAAAAAAGCAGTATTTTCAGAGCTGAAAGTATATGTGATTCTAATAACCTTTTTCAATCATAAATTGAGTTTTTTCTCCTACACTTCTGTATTTCAAGTTTACATTTGTCTTCACTAAATCAGCCAATACAGCTGGTTTCTGCACCACCTGTCTAGGGGAACGTGGCCAGGGAATGTAAAACTCTGAGTACTGCATGGAGCTGAATGGCACTTGCTGACTATCTGGAAGTTTGTAGAGAGTCCAGATTTTACTAGGATGGGGTTGGTTGAAAATCCAGCAGAAATATCACTCTTAGCCTGATGACATTGTCATGCTGTTATAACTGCTTTTTGAATTTAGAACACATTTTAAAAAAATCTAGCCTAGAGTACCGTAATGTAAAATATATTAGTGGCTACAGAATGGTGCTGAAGTAGATTTTTGTGTGAATGACTGCACTATAACAAAACACCGATTTGTATTTTTGTTTCCTCTTTGCAGGCTTCAAAAGTCAGTCATGCCTGCTATCCCAGATCCAAAATGCATGTTTGCTGATCTCTTCAATGAGCATAATGGAAACTTCCAGGTAAACATTCCCTTCCTAGCAAGGCTGTAAACTCTGCAGTGTTTAGAATATTTTGAAGGTACCTACTGATACTTACTCTGCACAGACATTACCGCAAGCACTTTCTGATCCAAGAGGAAAGCTCTTCCCCTTATGCAACATCACCAAGAGGATCCACATTCAGACATGAAATGGCTGTCAAGTTAATAGACCACAGTTTTTGCTTTTGTTTTCTTACTGCTTCTTGAGTCCCTGACGTCACATATGGGATGTATTTTTCTGTATTAATTGGGCTGTCTTTATCTTAATTACTACTAAGTTTCCTCTGAGTGGAGACAGGTCAAATATTTGCATTTTCAAACCCAATGACAATATCAAAGAGCAGTAATAATGTTTCAGTGACAAACTGAAAACTTTCTATATGCAAGATAGCTTTAAACTAAAACTGAAGACGAAAGATAGAAATGCAATTTAATACTGAAGCTTTAATACAGAAATGCTGTGTTGCCTAAATCTCCATGTAAACTTAGTCTCAATTTAGATAAAGTCAGGGCTTGGGTCAAAAAATGCATGAGTCTATCAAGGAGGGAACACCAGGTATTTTACACATCCAAGGTTTTCTAAAGGCCTTGATTAAATACAGAGATGTATTTAATGTGATCTCAATAATAAGTAGGAGTTTGTATGCATTTGTGGAATCCTGTGTGTTTTTCTGCCATGCTACCTTTCTTCTGTCCTGCTATCTTATGTCTTGCTTGTCTATATTGCTTCCTTTTCATCCTCTCCATTGTGGTTTATCCTGGAAAGATGCCATTACTAAACAAAAATCAGTGTCTGTACAGCCAGGTTTCTTTTGATTGATATCTCAGTCCCTGCCAACATTAACATTTTCATTTTCCTAGGAATGGATAGACAAAACTGATCATGCAGTGGTGCAAACCAAGCTAGAATATGAAGAGCAAGAGTGCATCATTGAGGCAGAAAGCCAGCAAGAAGATGAGAAGAACAGTGACAAACAGGAGCCTCAGGAAAAAATCTTCACTTTTTCAGAAGCGGCTGAAAATAATGACCCCAAAGCAGCTCAGATTGCCTGCCTGATGCCAACATCCAACAATATAACTTCTTTTGCTGGCTTCCAGATTTTAATGAATGATGATATGTATGTGATGTTATAAAATCTGCATAACGCAGAAGGTGTTAGGAAATTACATAAAAGATCCTGACGGGGAGTGGCTGAATAGAAAAGGTTGTAATGAGTAGATTCACATCAAGAAAGACACTAGGCTGTGTTATCTGGTTTCACATCTGTACTTTCCCATTACTTACGATCACTTGGGCAGGCTCAGTGTTTGAAACATCATCCTGATGATTTATAGAGTTAGGATTTGTTGTTCTAATTGTGGTTTATGTCTAAGACTAAACTGAGCCCCATTTTCCTGCTATGGGCAGGAGAGAACAAGAGCTCCTCCATGATACATGTTCTCAGAGCCAAGACAGTCCTTCCACTATGGAGTATGTAAGGCAGTGCAAACTACAGTTATTCTTCCCAAATGAAAAGAGAAAAATAAAGGGACTTTTCTGCTAATGGTCTTTGTCTCACAAAGACCAGACCATATACTGCTCATTTTCACAGTGGTAGGATATTGCTTTGCAAGCCCTCCTTAGACTGGAAGTCCTTGCTTTTGTAAGCTGCTTCTCCTACTGTGAAACTTTGTGCTCCATGGCACGCATCAAAGGTTTTATAAAGAGAAAGAATAAGCTCCATGTCTAAGAACAGAAGAGTGAGGATGTACAGTATTGAGTCACATTTTATCCTACAAGTGGTGCTGTGTAGGCAGTTTCCTCCAGAACAGCAGAGGTCCATGGGCCTCCTCTGAGGTCAGGTCCTCAGTATCTTATAGTCTTTGTATGACTAAGCAACTCCTTCTAGAAAGCTGAGGTTCATTTTGAACAATGTTTATATTTAACTGACTCGCATTTATTTCAAACTGGTTTTTAGTGCAATCAGCAGCTATAGACCCAAATTAGGAATTCTTATTCATATTGCATATACTAGCCTCTTGTTCTCAAACTATGTTTGGAAGTTTTCTAAAAATGCCATCTTTTAAAATATGTTTAATTTTAAATTTAAAATGTGATATTCTATGCACTTAGACCTCAGGACAAAAATCTTGACTGTTCTGAGTTTCCCTGTATCACTTAGGTTACATGCTATTTGAAAGCAAATTTTGTAAAAAAGTTTAAGTGCTAAAAGCATCTGTGATATGGGTAAGGTCTTGTAGATATACTGTGATTATATGTCGAGTTAGCTCCAGTTATTTACCTGGATAACAGTAAGTCATTAAATGACTTCATCAGTTGACTAAGCTTTGCAAATTGCATACTTTCATTGACTAATTTATAGTGTAACTTGGAAATTGCACATATCAGAAAATTACAGTGATTAGCAAAATAGTTTTAATTCAGTGCTTAAAGAACTTGAACTCCAGATCTCTTTGGGAATAGTAAGCAGTAATATGGATCATTAGGTCTCAAAGTCTCTTTCTAGGTGACTCAGTTTGCTGTATGAGGAAAAATCCAGAAATTTTCTGGCCAATAACTGAGAAACTTAACTGGAAGGATAGTTCAGGCACATTCCCCAAGTTTTTCTTGACATTACCTCAGATTTGATTGCACACTAACAAGATTAACATGCTAACAAAGGGTTTCTCATAATCCCAAAAACATTTCTCCCTTTGCCTATCTAAAACAGATGTGTGCAAGTTTTTGGGGGCCTTTTTGTACACCCCACATTTCTGGAAATTTTTTATAAAGGTAGTCATGCAAAGTTTCAATAGCACTGTAAGAATGCAATGGATTTTAAACTAATGCAAGCTGCATATAATTTGATGAGCAGAATCTAGCTCAGCTCAGCTCTTCTCATCTGATATAAATTGGCGTTATTGCATGAGAACCAAAGAAGTTACAGTGCTTTACAACAGACAATAACCTGTTCCAGTAATGATTCAAACAATGAAGTGGGAAGTAAAGCCCAGAATGTATTGCTTAGTTACTTCATGTTTGAACCACGCATACAAATAGTTGTCTACAGAGCTAGTTAGCTACCTTAATTAAACCACTTTCTGTTGAGCAAATACTTTTCTGTCTGAACTCAAAATGGTTTAGTATATTTTCCTGAAATTTTACAGTGGAAAAAAAGAATAAAGTCATGTTGAAGTGTGCTGTTTAAGCAGCGTTCCTGAACTGCAATGTTATAGTAATTTAAGATTTTAGTACAAACTATAATATCTTTTATTATATTTTATAGACATAAAGGTTCTTTTTGTGTACGTATGCAACCATATCCACATTGTCTATAACAGACTAGAAATAAAACACCCACATATCTCAAATATTTATTTTAAAAATGTCCTCTTATGAAGAAAATAAACTATAGGGAATTATTGAAATTCATTTTTTCCCAAAAAAAACTTCCATTCTTGGGGAACTCTAGAAAAATATCTACAGAATGATGAAGAACATGATTTAAGCAACAGGAAAGGTCCTCTCCAAAATACTGATGATGATTCTACCAAACACGGTACAAGAAGACACATATCAGATCAATGATCAGTGAAAGATCGATGAGAAGATCAGTCAGAGTATGAGAAGCTGGACCCAGATAAACCGTGTCTGAAGGGTGGAACAAAATGTCTTTACGAAAATACGATTGTATGCTTTCTACAGCAAATCTAAGAGGGTTTGGGTGGATCTGGCACTTCAGAGAGGAATATTAGCAAGCCAGATAAGTTTGAGAACACAGTTTCCTTTCAGTTATGCTGTATAACCCATCACCTTGTCTTCATATCAGGATTGGTTTCTCCTTTATCACAAATTGACTGAAATAATACCTTTAGCTTACGCAGGTTGTAGACTTGCAAGGGCATTACTTTGGTCCCAAGCCATTCGGGAGAGACAGCTGCCTCCAACAAAACTCTTAATCTTCTAAGACTGTGACAAAATGCTGCATATTACCTTGCTGTTCAAATAAGAAGCATTTTTTTTACATTATAAAAATGAAGCTTTCTCATGCATCTTTGCCTGTTGGCCTAATACTCAATTTGCAGGAGAGTGCTGGGCAGCTCTGTAGTAAAATTCAAGAGCCTTTGCTCCACATAGTTTACTGAATAGAATAGCAGGCTGGCTTGCTGCTTTCACCTACTGTCACAAAGAGTGACAAGTTGGAAAGAGAGTAATGTGAGGCTTCCCTAATCTCCCATCTGCCATTTTCCATCATTTTGTCATCACTTTTTCTCCTGTCCACTCTCCTCTCCTCTCCTCTGTTCCCTTCTCATTTCCCAGATGGTCACGCAACTGTGCAGCCCATCTCTCAGAGCAGGCTTGCAGTGATTCATGCAAGCCTAGCTACAAATGAGCAAATTAAACAGCCAGACAGGAAAAGGCCTGTTCAACTCCCCACAGTGAGAAGAAGGGTACATGGCAACTTTCACATCTTCCTTCTTATTTACTCAAAAGTTGTCACGTTCTTCAAAAGCATGAGTCCCTCAGATGCTACATCTTGTTCCTAATTATAACCCACAGAAAGGGAGAAACTGCGTATCATATGGTAGTCCAGACTAATTGAACTGTATTTTCTCAACAGCAGAACAAACAGGCTGTATATTTATTCCTCATGCAATTTATGTGCTAGCTATACCAGTGCTGAGCCAATTTATGTTGATAGATTGAACAGCTCTACTGTTTGCTTTGCTTTTGATGTCTGATTTTCAGTGAGAGGAAGAATAGGAGGAAATCACATCTTTTTTTAAAACAAGTAACAGGACTTATTGAAGCCAGTCTTGCAACTTCTGCTTCCCCCCACCCTTTTTTTTCTTTTGTTTGGTTTTTTTTTAATTATATTAGTGTTTTTCAATTTATTCGGAAATAGATTTTGCACAATTATCAAATACATAATTTTGAGCTGAAAATGGTTGCTTCTTTTGCCATGAACCTAAAATTTTCTTAGAGTGTACTCATAAAAGCTTTCAAAACTATCCTTGCTTTTTTTTTGTGGCTTACTTTTTTATAGTCACTGAACTCAGCCATGCAAAACATAGTTTATTTTGCTTTTTCCTTTTCCTAAATATGACGTGAGCTGCAAGGGTGAAAATGGAGGCTCATGCTCACTGAATGCTTGAAAGACTGGACTAGATACAATAATTATTGTTTTTTTTTTTAAAAGCCATGCAGGTCTAAACTTGTCAAAATACCAAGTGCAAACAGTCAGCATTTTCCATGGGAAGAGAAAACATGACCCTAATTGACCTTTTGTCACTGAGTATCTAAGTAGACATCTATGACTGATGAATCTAGTGGCCAAAAGAACACTATTATGCCATAAGAGAAGAAATGCAATAGTAACTCATCCCCTCCTGAAGATTTCTCATAACCCTTATGATTTGAGAGCTGGATTAGTGTCACTTGCAGGGTTTGCTCCTGCTCAGTTTCTTGCTGGCTACTGCTGGCACAAGGTTTTGTGGATGGGAGATAGCAGGTGTCCACTCATGCTGAGCAATACCTGGTCCCTGCATGCATCCACGCCTGCCCCATGGCAAGCTTGGAGAGGAGTCCCAAACTTGCACCATGAGAAGCCGGAGCTGTTTGGGGTTCCTCTCTCCTCCTCACCTCGGTGCGGCAGGGCCAGGGAAGCAGGTAGATGCAGAGCCCCGCAGAGGATGCTCTATCATAGTCTGTAGACAGAGAAGCCTGTATCTCTTTCCTAGTGAAATAACACTGTTTCTTTCTCAAATTGAAATCCCTGGGATTAGTGATAGGATTCATGTTTACCTGCTCTGTGGCTGGAGCTTCTGGTTTCTCAGTCTTAGAGGATAAGTGTGAGAAAGAAACAATATGCACCATATTAAAAAAAAAATCTCCCTGTATATATCCAGGCAGGCTGAAAATGTTATCAGAAGAGGGACCAAAGCAATATCTTTACCTTTCTGAATCATACAATATTATAATTATACAGAACAGAAGAGGAACAAGTAGTTTCTCATGGCTCTGTTTGCTTTCTTCCTCTCTCTTCTCCTTGTATCAATTATGCCCAAGGATCACCATTTTTTGAGAAATGTTTTCCTTCTGTTAAAAAGTAGCCTCCATCGCTGTGTTCTTGGAAGGTTATTAAAGGGAAGAATATAATCAGTTTCAGCTTTTTTGATAAGAAAACAAGATGGGTTGATAAATTGTAGGCAATAGGTCTTGTAAGGTCGAGAGACAGAGTGAACTATATCTTAACATTAGCTCTCTGCATGGCTAGGTAATTATACACATAAGAGGAAACATTCTAGCACAATCCCCTTAAAGGATGAGATATCTCTAATACACTTGCAGAAGCTCTGATATCCATACAAGGCATATGACTCCCTTAGAAAGCATACTTAGTATACCTCTTAACTGGGGAAGAGCTTAAAGTCACCAGTAGTAAGATGGAGAGGGACATATATTACCTATGCTGCTGCATCTTGGCACAAAGAGCTCTGCTTTGTCCAGGGACTCTTTAGTGTGACGAGGTCGGTGGAAAAAGGATCAACCCCCTATTTGGTGGGCATCTACGTCTCGGCTGCAGAACCATATAACCTCTTACCCGTCTGAGCCAACCAGTCTGGAAGAGTTTTATTTTTGTGAAAGAGCCAAAAGAAGGGTAAGAACAGCATACACAAATGCACCATGGTTTTTAACGGGTGTAGGAGGTGGTTCTTACTAAAAAGAAGAGCAGTAAGAGCCTGACTTCTCTGCATCCTGTGAGTCCTCTAACTGCTGAGCTATAAGATTAAGCAGGGAAAGGGTGAGGGGAGAGTCATTCCCCTCACCCTTGTAAGACGAAGGGAAAATTTCAATTTTGCATGCACAAGGAGGCCAAAATTTCAGCGCTATGTTTGGTCAACGATAACAGTAAATAATGCTTTTCACCTGAAATTCTTAAAGGGTGGATTTTCAAATATTAATTCTACCACCACTTAAATGCATTCATAGAGGCAGTGGGACACCACAGCCACTTACCAAGTCACACAGGCAGTCCCCAGCATCTCTTGGATATTCAAGTGAAACACAGACCAGGACAGCAGAACCAGGCACATGGGTTTGCTAGGCAAGCAACCACATTTCCAGTGCATTAAATCGTCATAGACAAGATGAAACTAATAGATACAGACAAAAGTCTGCCTCTAGTTTACAGTAAATCTTGCCATGAGCAATGAATGGTGTTACCACTAGAAAATGGAGGTTTTGGGGGATTTCTCTCTCATTATGTAGCCAAGACCTCAGTCTTCATTTCCATCCAAAAGATTCTTCATTCAGAAGTTGTGAAGCTGAATCAGGCTTACTGTGGGTATACTAATACCTGCTCCACCTCTGAGTATTTTACCTTTGTGTATTGAGTTTGCTCAGGACTTTTTACATAATAAAAAAGGAGAGAACACCCCAAACAGCCTGGCTTCAACTTTGCGTATGAGTCAGTAGAAAGGCACAATACAGCAAAGCCACTGGAAACAGATGTTTTTGTTTCCTATCATATTCTGCAGATGTTGTTCATAAAAAAACTAAAGCTGAGTTGGGGGGCTTCTTGTGCAATTTTTCCCCCGTTCATTCCAAAATATTTGAACTTCAGTACAAAGAGCAGCAGTAAACAAAGGGTCTAGCAGATGGTTGAGAGCAGAGTTATCGCTCATGGTATCTCAATGCGTGCAAATGTCTCATGTTTCTTGCATGCTATTTTGCAGAAGGTGTTAGATCACAATCAACAACACAAACGATTTGAATACCCAGGTACTGGAGAAGATCTCCACATCAGAAAACTCTCAGCAGGTTACCACCCCCCAGACTAAAACAGGTAGCACGACTAATATGGTGTAGATTAAAAACAAGAGGTAAAAGAGGCAGTCAGAAGAGAGTCTGTATTTCCTCTTGATTTTGATTAAACCCACAACTGTGAAGTTCGTCCACATCTTGGGTTGAAATCAATCAAATCAGAATTGTTTTCAAAGTTTACATCCTGGCTGAGGTGTTGCTTCTGCTACCATCGGACTCAGCGGGAGGACTGTCCTCAGCAGTAAACTCAAGAGAATGGGGAGAAAGTAGGAACATCTAAGCATCATAGCTTTAAGAGACAAAGGTCAGACAACTGAATGATGTGTTTCAACAGTATGATTTTACCTCAAATGTTATATATCAGCCTTTTACAGTACCATTTGGTTTGATGTGGAAGTGTATTTAAAGAAACCAAGCAAAATATTTTGCAATACACCCATAAAGCTACCTCAGTATTAACAGGCTCTGTTGTATGTCAAGGAGGAATTTGGCAGCATTTCCTCATATTCTTTTGGGCAGTTGGCAGAATGTGATATCTGTTGAATGCTGAAAGAAAATCCAGTTTATGTTTGTTCTGTTGCAAGATATTTTGATGTGGCTCTTTGAAGCTGAGAAACCAAAGAAGTTGAAAGACAGAGAACTTATGCAACCTTTTGTTCCAGTGCTGCTTGTGCAGCAAGAGAGAAACTCATAGAAAAACTAAATGACTCTTAAGGAAAGGAAGAGTAATCTGACTGGAAGGACACTTCTGAAAGTGATGACTAAAAATCTTGCTTATATAAGCCTCTATGTGATTTTGTACTGCAAGTACATTAACTGTACCACAGAGTCAGAAAATTTATAGCCAGTGCAATATAGACATCCTCCATTAGCTGTTAAATTTTAATTTTTTTTCCAGACTTCCAGGTATTGTTTAGGAAAGACATGTAGACAGTCATTCCTAGAGAATAGCAGAACCTGAAAAAAAGACGGAAGTCAAAGGGTACCTTCTTCTTCCTTTCTCCTTCTGCAAAAAGGCAAAGAATCTTTTGTTTTCAAACTTACAGCCTTACTTAGCTAGAGGAGAAATCACAGATCCACACAGATTCACAGAAGGGCTGAGGCTGGAAAGCATCTCTGGAGGTCATCTTGTCCAACTGCCTGCTCAGAGCAGGGTCAGCCACAGCTGATTGCTCAGGACCGTATCCAGTTGGATTTTGAGTATCTCAAAGGATGGAGACTCCAAAACCCCTCTGAGTAACTTGTTCCTGTGTTCGACTACCCTCACAGTAACAAGTGCTTTCTTGTGTTCAGATTGGATTTAATCTTTTTTGGTTTGTGCTCATTGCCTCTTGTCCTGTCACTGGGCACCGCTGAGCAGACGCTAGCTCTGTCTTCTTTACTGCCCCCATTTGCATATTTATACACATGGATAAGATTCTCCCTGAGCCTTCTCCTCTCCCAGCTGAACAGTCCCAGCTCTCTCAGTCCTTCCTTGCATGAAAGGCGCTCCAGTCCCTTAATTATTTTTGTGGCCCTGCACTCAACTCGTTCCAGTGTGGCCATGTGTCTCTTGTACTGGGGAACCCAGTACTGGACCCAGCACTCCAGATGTGCCTCACCAGCGCTGAGGAAAGGTGAAGGATCACCTACCTGTACATGCTGGCAAAACTCTGCCTAATGCAGCCCAGGATGCCATTGGCCATCTTTGCTGCAAGGGTGCAATTGCTGGCTCATGGTCAACTTGCCTACTAGCTTTGCCTTCCCTGCCAAGCTGCTTTCCAGCTGCTGCTTTTCCAAAACTATGCTGGTGCCTGGGGTTGTTCCTCCCCAGCTGCAGGACTTTGCACTTCTCTTTGCTGAAATTCATGAAGTTCCTGTCACCCTGTTTGTCCAGGATTTCAAGATTACTGTCTAAAGATAAGCAAATTATTTTGCACAGGTGACATTTCTGTGTAAATGCAAAATGCATGGTTGATCCACACTTTTGTCCTTCACTGGTGTAAGAAATAGTACATTGTGGAGGGTGGCAGTTGATAACACCCATTTCTATTACAACAGCATAATAAATTATTGTTTGTCGTGTTTAGTAAAGTAGTATTTAAGAGAAAACTGAGTGTGGGACACTGTTGTGCTAGAAACCATGCAAAGAGTGCACAGAATTATAGGGAACATCTGCAAAAAGCAGAACTGAAAAAGAAGCAGGGAGGTAAGTAGGTGAGGAAGGAATAACACACATGCTGTAGTAAACTTAGCTCTCAAACAGTAGAAAACAAACCCTTTTGATGCCTTCATATGATTTTACTCTCAGAGCTCTAAAAGAAGCAAGAGTTGAAGATGGAATACAAATGCTGTGATGCCATTCACACATTCTGTCAGCATTTACATAGGCATCTGCAGCTCAGTCTTTGAAGACAAGGAAGAAACTTTGCAAACAAAGTCAGCCTGAAGGGCAAAATGATTTAGCAAATCTAATAAAAATATGTCCTCTAAGATACAGATAAGCTATTGGACCACACACTAATGCAGAAAGCATCTTAGTAGTATCAGATGTATTTCTGTCCTTGTAGTACTTTGACAATACAGTCAGCTGCCTCCGGGTATTTTGGAAAAATATCATTATCACAACGTCCTACGTTATTTTGCATAGAATTTCAGTTTATTGCTTTAGTACATTAACTTTTTAAGTGCAAGAAGTCTTAAGGTGTCTTACAGACTAGATAATATGAGCATGCACATCATACCAAGGAAGGCTATAAGAACTGCTAGTCAGCTGAAGACAAAGAATAGCCTCACTGGTCAGAAGAACTGACACTGCAGGTTACAAAGTTTGATGAAGATAAAGAGATAGTTTGATTTCTGTAGGATACCAGTGAACACTACAAATTGCTTAAAACTTCAATTTAGTAACCAGCATGCACATCCCATATTCTCAAAATAGAATATTGTTTTCTCTCTGGTTATATGATGAGAATAGCTTGAAGCAGTCTGTATTTCTTTCACCAAACCCAACCTGAAAAATCACTCAGGACACTTTCCCTTAGAACATCGTCCAAACAGGTTGTTCTCCCTGGTGCAACAATCCCATCAAGTGCAATGAAATCTTCAGGGATAAAATCTTTCATGATGTTTATGTTTACAGTCCAGTGGGACGTGTACACAAGAGTACTATCTTCAATTTCTGCCTGGCTTAATACTATATACAAGCTACATAATCATGTGAAACGAGGTTTCAAGTACAAAAAGCATCACAATGCTTTCTCTAGACAAATACTGAAAAAGTAAGGCCAAAATAACCTTTCACGTGTTTACAAATAAGAGAAAATGAGCTCTCTGTTTTATCTAATGTTAACTCTAACTTTTTCAAAAAGTAAGAACTATGTTTGCTTGCTTTTCTTCCCCTGTATTGTATTCCAGGATAATATTTTTTGCTTCTGGATCTCTAGTACTTCTTTTTCAACGTCTCCAGTAAAGATGTCTCAGTCATATCATCATAGTATCTGGAAACAGAATGGTTAGTCTAAGAAATTGAAAAAGTGTATAAAACTAAATTCACACTGCCTATTCTAAATTCAGATTAAAGCACGAGTGTTAACAGACTACCCCTTCAGCCTACTTGGAATATTTTTCACCTATCTGTGTAAAGTATATACTAGTAGCAGCAGAACATGCTAGCAAAATTTTTTGTTTGATTCAGCATGGTAATTCCTATATTCTTGTTTGTCTTTAAACACTAGAGTCTGAAGGTAGTTTTCCATACACTGTGGTAGAGGCATATGGTTCAAATACCCCTGTGGACATCCACCAGTCTCACGGGACCTCATACAATGAGCAAACAGCTTTAAAACTGCCATCATTTGAACACAAGTTTAAAAAAATCTGGTTGAGAAAAACTACATAAAGATTCTCTGGGGTTCTCTTACTCATACTGGTGAGCCCATACACGATCAAGGGAGAGAGAGGCAGCTTCCTGAAGTAGTGACAAAAGGTAGCAATTATTGCTTGAATTAGACCCTACTGTTTCCTCCCTGGAGAGGTTAAGGACCAGGTAAATACAGCAAACCCCACTTTTCTGCTGATATTGTAACTTTTAGCTGCAGAGAGCGGGCAGCTGTCATAGCCTCCCTCCTCTGCTTTCAGGATTAGTGATGCTGCTGTAAAGCAGGCTTTCTTTCAGAAACCCTTTGCAGGGTCTTGCTGGATGGTGGTGGTCAGGGCAGGTGTGGTTCATACCAGCAGATGTGACCAGCTCTAATGCAGATGTTACCTCAGAGCCAGTCACCCTCCACCCCCTTCGTAGTCAGTACAGAAAAACCAGCACATTTAGGGAACTATTCATTTACTCCTAAAGAAAACGTAAGAAGTAGGTCAGGTGAATTATACCCCAGAGCTCTCCCTCTCCCTGTTGACATTAATGTAGGCTCAGGACAATTAACTCGGAGGTGAGCGTGCATGCTGTAACCATTTCAACTGAGTTGGGATGAGTGCTACCTGAGGTCCCTTTTTATGTAGTATCCTTTCTCAGTGACCCCCGGGTGTTTCAGAGAATACATACACCTCCAGAATCAACAATTAAATGCCAGACAAAGGAAGTTTCTTCTTAATGCCAGGTGAGCAGTGCAGGTCAGATTGAGCACCAAGCTGCAGGTAGCTAAATGTAAATATCTGAATGCAGGGGCTGGATTTTATTGTACACACATAGGTATCTGGCATCACCTGAGATGCCCATAGTGTTGTGCCTGGTCTCCAGCTGTCACACCAGACTTTGCAGTTCTTCGGTGGGGAGGAAATAATCTGCCTAAACTCTAATGATAAATGTCAGTAACAGCCCATGAGCTGCAGTAAGATGGTTCTTTGAAGTAGAACTTTGTGCCTTGATGTCTAGGAACAAAGTCCTAGAAAACGGTGACAGCCTTAGCAGTCTCTCCAAGAGCAAACTGGTATGAAAACATGGCATTTAGCTTGCTGAGTTGACCAAGTTTTAGCTGTTTCACATCCACTCAAGGAAATAATCTAGTATCTCTAGAAACAGCTCAACCCTTCTGAGATATCTAAGTCAGTTTGGATAACTTCTGGGGGTTCCTGTTTCTCCCCATTGACTAGAGTGCAGCTAAGACAGCCAGCTCAGACTAGTCCACTAACTTTTACATGGGTGAGTTTGAAAGAGATAAATCCTGCCCAAATGTCCAAGAATGCAGCTCTCACTGTGGTTATTGTGTTTTGCTTTTTATACAGGAAGGACAGGAACCCTACACAATCACGTTAAATACATATTGAAAATGGTCCCATATAAACCAGGGGCTTTTAAGAAATATGTACAAGGAATGTCTATAGCTGTTGCACAAATCTTACAAAAGAAAGATTCCTGTATACAACAGCTATTCATTAAAGAGCCTTTCAAAACATGCCTACACTCATCGGCAAACCAGCAAAGAAAGCGTATGGAAATGTCAAATTTCCCCAGGTCTGTCATCAGATTTGTCCATTAGAAACAAAACTTCTTCCCAGCAGTCACATGAAAGAAGTTCCTAAGTAATCATTCACACATAGTGTACGTTTTTCCTCCATCCCATCTTCAAAGCATCCCCTGGTGGTCCATTTATAGGTATGAGATAGTCTTTCTCCTCCTCCCACATGAAAGTCAGTCCTGAATCTCAACCAATAGCTTCCATGTGAACATGGGATCTGCCCAGGGGGTACTAGCAGAAATCTAAAACAAGGTTTGATGTTCCAATAAGATAATATGAGACCACATGGACAATTGCCCCTATGAAATATTAAATGCAGATTCTTTTGATCTCAAGAAGTAAGATACTATTATAATTTAATACAATTCTCTGAAAGATGAAAATAAATAATAGTAAATGAAAACATACCAAATATGAATATTTTTAATGTGGGTAGAGACATTCCATATTATTTTTACTTGTATTCTTTTGAGGCAGGACTCTTCTGGTCTGGGTTATTCAAAAAATATTTTTATCTGAATAATTTATTCTTTCAAAGTTTTTATAACCATTCAGAAATTCTTAAAAGCTGAATATCTACTTTTATGAGTCTGCCTCCATATTTGGCCATCTAAAACCAGGTCCATGACATCAGAGCTGGAATATCTTTCAAGCTTATTAAAAAAGTTGCTGGCCAAAAATAAGATCAATAAGTCTATAAAACGTTCAATGTAACTCGTGTGACAGATCTCACTCTTACAGAAGCATATCCTGGTTATATTCATATAACCAGGTAACATATTCATACGTTGATTATATGACTTCACTTACTTTATCATGTTGCTGTGACAGAGGAACCAATATATTTTATTATGTTGAGGGCATTGAGCATTTTCCCAAACCCAGTTTTAAACATAGGAATCGAGAACATGCCATCAATGGACAGGTCTTCACAGAGTATTTATTTAAGCAAACAGCTGTCACAGATATTATTTCATGGTTTGCGGTAACTATACAAAATATGATCGAAAATTCTTCTTCAGTTTCTAATGGAGCTCTGGTAATGTTTAGAGTGGGTTTATAGTGCAGGAGGTATGCAACAGATAGGATGTTAGCTAAAATTC
Source organism: Buteo buteo (assembly GCF_964188355.1). Taxonomy (NCBI): domain Eukaryota; kingdom Metazoa; phylum Chordata; class Aves; order Accipitriformes; family Accipitridae; genus Buteo; species Buteo buteo. The sequence goes on along the minus strand of NC_134195.1, from coordinate 12,882,032 downwards.
ACATCACTACACAGTTTAAAACTCACTAGCTGTTTATAGTTTGGCAAACTTCAACTATAGAGTTGAAAAACCCCATGCCATAGGACTGCTTGAAGGAAGGTTTTGTTTCTGTTATGCTTTTTGTTTTTAAGGATTTTGAGTAACAGAGGTTACTTTGCTGTTCAGCATAAATGGTATAGCTACTTCTGAGAATGACGCTATATAAAACATTCTTTAGATCACATTACAAACAAAAGAGGAAAATGGAAAATTGTGCCTTGGAAATGTTCTGGCTCCTCCATAATTGGTATAAAGACCATTTTCGTATAAGGACTGTGCCTTGTGCTGTGTAAATTTGCCCAAATCTGGCCAAGTTATAAACTTGTGAAAAATTATACACCTCCTACCTCTCTGAAACCTCATACACATTTTGTAAAGTCTTGCCAGTCTCACAACTAAATGGGATGCTGCTTGACCATGTGGCTGCCACTCTTTGGGCAGCAAAGCCTTCTCTGCCAGCATTGGTCATGGATGCCGCACACACGCGCTCTGAGCCCACACCACGTTCTTCCCTCCCTGTGGCATGTCACCAGAGGGCTGGTCTTGGAAGTGGACTAGGAAATGAGAGGAGTGGGAAGGTGGGATGGAGGAGTGATGGGTAGAGGTTTGAAAGAGATGTGGTGAAAAAGAAGGTGTCAGGAGCTGAACAGAGCTGAGAGATGGAAAATCCATGCCTGAAGATGGAAAATCGTTAAGGAGGAGCATTAAGAGCAGGTAATGAGAGTAAGCAAGAAGTGGTGAGACAAGACACTGGAGGGAAAAAAATGAAGAAAGGAAGACCTGGAGCTAGGGGGGAGCAGGAGCACAGAATATATTTTATCCATTAGGACATATTTCCCTTAGGACCTGGGTAGAGGAGAGCTGGGTACAGCTGTATCCAATGACGGAATGATGAAGCTACTACATAGCTGCCCTGTGATCAAGAACGTATAGTACATGTGTATAGGAAAAGGGGAAAATAAGAGTGCCACAGCTTTCCTACTGTTCTTCCAATACAATACCCCTTAACAATTCCACCTGTGTAAAATCAACAGCTTTTGAATCTCAACATTTCTGCTTTGGTAAGAGGCTCCAAAGTCACTGGTCAAATGTGTTCCTCCACCCCCCTCTAGTGGGAGGTCCACACAGAAAGTGTGTCCTCCCTTTTCCAGTTTCCACCATACTTTGAAGAATACAGGGCTGCTTTGTACGCCCAACAACCCCTGTTCTGCTTCGGAGAGTTTGCTTGTGTGGGGACACATGCATACACAGGCGCTGTTTTGGGTTTTGTTTTTTTTTTCCCCATGTACTCTGTGTTCAAATTAATTAGTTCTAAGTCACAAGGCTACATTGAAAGAATCTTTAAACTGCAAAATTGCCCAGTAGTCCAACATTAGAAAAATGTCCAAATAAAGTTAAGTTTAATCCATCACTATACAAACACGTGTTATGTCTGAGGATTGAAATTAAAGATCATAAGACTCCCGCTTCATTAAAAATATAGGATGAACAGTGCTTAGGCATGAATCAGTTTTGTGTCATGACTGAAGATCACTTGATGCTTTGGAGATGGGCACTGCATGAGGCAGATGAACAAAAAGGATTGTGATAAAAGTCACCGTATGTTCCTGGAAAACCAGATTCTATCCTGTTTTTGTCAGCGATTTTCTATGAAAATCATATAAATTCTCTATTCTCACATTGGACATAACAACTTGTGATCCTGCAATCTTTTCTGAAGAATTACCGAGCTTTTGCAGCAGTCCCTAGGATAAATTGGAGCACTACTCTGAGCATACAAACTGCTATATACTCTGACAAATCAGACCTCAGGCATCTCAAATTACCACCCCAAATTAGCTGGCACTTTTGACAATTCCCTATCTGTAAAATGGGGAGAATGATACCACAGGGACATTATGAAGATAAATTCATTAATTTCTGTTAATAAGTAGGATACTATGAAAAAAAAGCACCAGGGAAAAGCCCATTAGGAAATGAATAATTATGTATTCAGTGCAAGGTTTGGATGGTGTGCAGAAAATTAGGCGTGGGGACATATATTTAATGATGAGACGAAAAAGAAATACTGCATGGTTGCTCATTTTGTGAGCACAGGCTGTCTTGTGTACTGAATGAGGCAGGGGTCCTGTGGGTGGACATGGCTGTGTAATTAAAGACTGCATCATAATGTATGCACACATGCCACTGTAATTCTCTTATTTCTCTCTTTGCATCGTGACTTTGTAATTGTAACATTTCTTTACCAAGTGTATTGTGGGGTGATAAACATATATTTAGAATATGAAATAAATTGCTTAATGTTACAGGTGGGGAATTGCTGGTTCCCAGCTTAAGAAATGCCAGGGTTTCCCTAATTTCTTTATCCAGTATAACCTGGCAAATTTATGGAAGAGCTGGAAGGACTACCACATAGGACACCACTGAAAATGCTATGACCTTGCCTGAACATTAATCCTTTTCTTGTATCAGTATTGTTTGCTTTGTGAGTGAAATAAAGAGCAGGTCGGCCTGTATGTAACTGGAGTCCAAGAAATCCTTATCCTCCTCAGAAGCTGAGCAAGGTGAGCAGAGCTGGCATGCAGAAAGTGCTGCTGCAGGCATTGAGCATACTCTACAGAAAAACAAAGGTAGAATTCTTTGAGGCTGGATTTTGTATGAGTCTTATTTTCATAAGCATGTGCACGTGGTTACTCAGAGATTAAAGGAGCCAACCTCTTAAGAAGTTCAGAAGAGGTGATTTCCAGAGTTTTATAGCCTGAGCATATATGAATTAATTTTCTTCTCCCCCCCAAAAAAAATAATTATTATTTCTTAGGTAAAATAATATTTTCTTTAGAATTTCAAATCATTTTCAGAGACTAGAAGCGGGAAAGATAGTTCTATTTCCTTTTCAAATCTTTGAAAAAAATTTTTACAGTAATTCTCATGCTGAACTCTCTCCATCAGACTGAATTTCTGAGTGAAGGGGTGTGAAAGCCTGGGCAGCAGGCTGTAAGAAAAAGGTTATCAAAGTTCTAAGTGGCTGAAAGCATCAGCTTCCAGGGAAAGGTAGTAGAAGTCTGTAATTGTGTTACTGCCAGAGCCACTTTGATATGACTGTTGTGAAACATCACAAAAGCTTTCAGACATATTTCATAATGAACATCAGACGGATCTGAGGTCTTAGTAAATGTGGCTATTCTGCCACTATCTCAGTAGTTGATTGCTTTGCCAAGCTATGTTATAATTACATCTCTCTGCTACATTAACTATTTTTCAAAATTTGCCTTAAAGTTGTCAAAGAAGTTGGTTCAAAGATCACTATAATCAGTAAAAATGAGATAAAATTGGTTTCCCTGCAGATAGTATCAGTTGGCACTGATCTGCTCAACCACAGGAGCTGAAGCTCATCAGCTGTTCCTGCATCAAGCTGGCAATGTCTGGGTGGCATCTGGCTACGTACTTTTGCAGTAGTTGGAAGAGACAAGACTAAGGTCAGAAGGTCGTCTTACCTTCTTCTGAATAAGGGGCCAGATTAGGTTGTCAGACGAATCATAGTATATTTTTCAGCTGAATAAAAATTTCAGGTAGAAGGTAGTGTACAAGAGGATCATTGTGCAAGTGGGTTCACAGTAGATTTTCAGCCCTAAATGCTGTGGACCAATGGTTTTATTCTTCCCTTTTTTTTTTTTTTTTTTTTGTCATTTCTGACGTGCTGTTTGCTGTCAATCTGCATAGTACTCACTCCAAAATGCAGTGGAGACAACTTTGCTAATATGAGTAAGTATCTAAACATGAGGTAGTCACCTCCTGGGTGTAACGAAAGCCCTTTAGAGAGTGAAGTTGGTTAAACACTTCTGAGAGTGCTCCTCGAGGTCTGCTCACACCTTTAGGCACCTGAAGCAATTGGGAAATCCAGTTTTTAAAATGTCCCTCATATGTATGCTGTTCTGGAATTGTTTATACCTGAATTTCTCAAGGTGCTGAAAATGCAACTGATTTCTCTGCTAACCTAATATAGTCCTTTCTAGAAAAATTATTTGGCATGAGTTCTGTTTTTTCTTTGGAGGAAATGAATATTCTTTTGTCTACAAATGAATGTGTGTATGACTGTACTTTTGAATATGTGTGTGTGTGTGTATACACAGTATATATAAAAAGCTTAATTTCATCTAGTAACTTATTGGTTAGTCATCAAGCTTAATAAAGATCATGCAGTCCATGCTGAAGAACAGCCTTTATTACTTTGGGTATTAGTAGCCAAGTTAAGTACCTCTGGCAATTTGGACGGCATTAGACTTCGTCAAAATAAATTCAAGACTATATAAGTCTGACAAAGGCCAGTGTTGGCTGAAATGTGGAAAGGTTGCAACATGGAATGACAGACATGCTGATTTTCCAACATAAAATGAACATTTTTTTATTGAGCTTCCTGATTAAGCAAGTTAGCACCAAAGCAAATTGCCAAGTAGTATGCAGGGCAGGACTTTGGTTTTGGTTTTAAGTTTATTTTTGTTATTGCTTTATATTTGGTAAAATAGGGACTTCTGCTTTATATGAGGTTTCACCCTGTAAACAAGCCCATTTAACAATTCTCAGCTGAGTGGCGTATTTCCCTTGAATGATCTCCATTTCTAATGTGACATGGTGTAGGTGATTATTTTTCTTTTTGTCAGGAGGCTGTGTAGTGACGGTCACCGGTGCTTAGTCATAAAATGCTAATTCAGCAAATGTCAAATAGGACAAAACTTTTGCTGTGTGTACAAGGCCACATAATTAGCTGAACTGCTGCATTAAGTGTAACCGAATCACAGGAACAGGCTAAAACTGATGGTTGTGATGGATGACGTGACAAAAGAATCTAACTAAATAAGGGGTCTGTTCAGGAAAAAATAGGCTCCAGTGCTACTGATGTTTATTAGGCTCGGATTGGCGTCTCCGATCTCAGTAAAAACCACTGTTGTGGAGGAGGAAAGGAGGATGAAATTGAGTTCTATTACTTTAAGGTGAGGGAAAATGAGCTAGCAATCCTAATGGATATAGCTGTCAGCATGGGAACCCCAGTTTGATGGGAGAATAGTGAGAAGATGCTTGAGACCCTGCTGTACTTATAAACATGGTGAGTTACAGTGCCTCTGAGATAAAGACCAGTGGTGGCCTTCTGCCGCTGCCCATGAAGAACCGATCAGAGATGCTTTAAAATGTCTCCTAAGGCCCCCTTGGTGCGTGTTGCATCAGAACGGGAATGGCAGGGGATGAGAAAATGATGAGTGAACAAATGGGACCTTTTGTCCCATTTGTCAGATGTGGCCTTGTAGCCTCCCCTGCCCTTGCTCACGCAGCGTGTGGTATGTTAGACCAGAATTCAGAAAGGATGGCTAGAAGGCAAGGTGTGCCATCTAGGGCAGAGATAGTGGTACCTGCTGCGGAGGAGAAATGGGATGTTTGAGTCCCAGTAGTCAACCAGGAGCTTAACATTTCCATATCAATCCCTCTAATGGTTCAAACTGGCCCTTCTGAATCTCTATTTCAGTGTTACAATTTGCTATTAAATTGACACCACCTGACGCTCGGTCAGCTACTCTCTTCATTCTAGAGTGGGTTTCTCAGTGCTCTGGACATTGTGTTGTCACTTGGAGATAATTTTTTAGTTCCTACAAGAACTGTCTCATGATTTTGTTACAACTGTGAACACTGGTAGTCATCAAGCATTGCATTTATGCTTAAATAAATGCAGCAGAGGTGGTTTTAATGCCTTCTGTATATTTCTGAACAGGGAAGAGAGAGATGAATAACTCCTTGATAGGGCACTAATGAAGTTAAAATTTCAGTAGTTATATTCTAATATTGAAATGTTAATAGTGAATTTGTTTTTCTCAAAAGTATACAATTAAAAAAAAAGAAGGCTGTATTACAGCATTGGTTCTTAAACTAAAACAGAAGATATATAAATTCAGAAAATACCTATTTTCTCAAAATTAATATTAGCCCAAAGCTCAACCTTTTTTCTCCGCTATATTATTTGCTCTTTCAGGTTTCTCTTCCAGATTTGGGGAATGAAAGTTGCCTATTTTGCTGGCTTGGAGATATTTAGTAACATGGGACATTAGGAAAAGCTTCTTCGCTGAGAGGGTTACTTGAACGGGTTCCCCAGGGAAGTGGTCATGGCACCAAGCCCATCAGAGTTCAAGGATTGTCTGCATGACGCTCTTAGTCATGTGGTTTAGTTTTAGGTAGTCCTGCGATGAGCAGGGAGTTGGTCCCTTCCAACTCAAGATATTCTATGATTGTATGATCCTATGATTCTATAAACATGCATGAATTCCACAAGGATACAACAAATATATACTCTCTTTCCAGCACAAAGAAAGAGGAAAAGTGTTTGATACCCTCTTAGAGGCCAGCAGGTTAGAAAACAGTGAATTCCTATTTGGGACTACCTTATGGTAGAGTGAGAGAGCAACTGCCCTGTGAAACTGAGGACATCCACCTCATCCCTATAGCACGGTCATGAGTTTGGTAAGGAAAGCAGTCAGAAATGGTGCATGTATCTCTTGGAAAGAGCTCAATGACCTTTTTTATTCAGGAAACTCAAGAAAGAGCAGCAAGTAATCTTACAAACACACCACATAACTAGACAACTGCCTAAAGCTGAAGTTATAACTTTACAGAAGAAGTCATTGGTGACAAGTTTTCTGAAGTTCAAATCATCTCCACTATCTAGGGAAACTATATCATCCCACGTTACTATTAGTATGCAAAGTATCTGATTTGGGATTTATGTTTACTGAATCTGTAGTATATCTTGTGTATCCTACAAGAAACATTCCATATTTCTAAATATCTGTGCCTCTTTTGCCTCTTCTTTACAGTTTGCCTTGACAGAACCATTCCTTTAATATCAGGATATCCTATATCATATTTTCATGACTAACAGGAGAGAGAGGGATGAAAATTTCCTTGCACATTTGAGCAGCATCTTTACCAGAAGTTATTCAATGGAATGATAGCTGATTTTTTTTTGTTTGTTTGTTTTCTTTTTGATTCTGCACAAAGCGATTTCATTACATGAGCACTTAGGAGACCTGTAAGGATATTGCTATCCACTATAATGGTAATTTCTCTCCAGCACACACATACTTCTGAGCATAACCACCAGAGACAGAAAAAGGAGCTTCTTTCTCTACAGCTATTCCAGAAAATTGCATTGCTGATAGGAAATGCATTGATCCTAACTGGAGACAGCTTTTATTGGCATATTATTTCATAATATTTTCTCTGTGTAAAACAAATGGAAAATACATAGTCTTACTCCAGTTCCATCTCAGTATCCTTCCTAAGGTCTTCTTCCAAAGTAATCTTCTGTTTAAATCTTCCTATTGCCTCCTTTTTGTTTATTCCTTTCTTTTAAAAATAATGTTTTTCCTCTTGAGTTATTGGTATAGTTCAATAGGGGTGCTTCAGTGAGAGTTTCAATATGTTTATTTTATTTTTAAATTCTTATTTGAAAATATTAGAAAGGAGATTTTTTTTTTTTCTCTCCAAGGGTGTCATCAGAAATTTCTTGGTAAGAATTTGTTATTTTTAACAAAGTTAGTATACATAAGAAAGAAACTTCTTGTTTCAGCAATTTTCAAATAGCTTGGCTAAATTAGTAGCTTTTACTTTTTACTAATCTCATTTTTTTTCTCTTAGCAAACATCTAAGAAACCAATTTCCTCATGTCATTCTGCTCCAGTCCATACCTGTGAATAAAGTTTGATCAATCAATCAATCCACAGATCTTCAACTGAGATGTATGAAAGAACCAATCACAAGGCTGAGAAAGCTGTGAAAATGCTCTTCTTTGAACATCAGTAAAATGCAGTGTTCACATGCTTGGTCATACTTGACCACTCTTCCAGGTGACACTCATACCCACCCTTTAAAGACCCACCTATCTCTTATATTTAAAGGTCAATGTTGAAATGGGAAAAGAAATTTAAGAAATACATTTCCTGTTATGGTAACCGTTCTTTCCACTTGAAAAGATCTTTCTTCCTTCCCACTACTTAAGGCCTTTCATTATTTTAAACCTGCACCAGGTATTGGGAGAACTAGTTTGTCAAAGTATCTAATTACCAATGTTATTATTGTGTCATGGTTAGTCTTTATTTGTCACTGAGAACAAAATAGTTGTGGTCCTCATGAAAGATTTTATTTTTCATAATATGGCAAATAAGAGTTCACCAGTGTCTATTCAGAAGGCTTCAACAGATAGAGGAGGAACTTTACATGCTGCCATGTTTTCCTGTAAGGTTTATATTTAGGCACCTTATTGCATTTTTAGCTCAATTGAATTTGCAGGCTTTCTTACATTTTTTTCCATTCTAGTTAAATTTCGTTAAAAGTGCACCCATCTAACCTTTCTGGATTATCATTGTTTGTTTTATATTAAGAAGCACCGTTAAATTTACATGTTTAAAGTACTATTACTTTTAAAGAAGAAGTTGACCTTATGCAGGTAATCATATGACCTGTGCAAATTGAACTACCCTCACCTTCCCTCCCAGATCTGTGCTTTATTGCTTTTGTATGAAAATTACTAAAGCCAAGGATTCCACAGGAAGAGCAAATAACAGTGGTGAAAATGTGCATTATTCTTATTAAATCTGAGATTTCCACTCCCTACCACAAAAACACCATGACTTCTATAAAAAGCAGAAAAATGCAACTCCTCATTTTATCTCCAAAATCTTTAAAGAATTATTTATTCTTTTACTTCAAATGATTTTTTTTTTTCACAAACAGAATATCCCTGAAAGATACACTTTCAGTTTTTCCAAACTTGTTCATTTATTTTGCAGCTTTGGAATCTGACACATACCTTTCTTGCTTGGAAGGGAAAGAATTTGTTCCTTAAACCATCAACTTTCTCAGAAGTTTCTAAAATTTTGTTATCACATTTCTTTTCAGGTTCTTAATAAGAATGCCCTGTGTAATACAGTTCTCCAAAAAGTCTCTATTTTCTGTTTGTAACTGAAGCAGGTATAAAACATGAAGACAGCCTCTTCCCCTGGCCTCCAGCTTTGAAAATTTGAGATCCACAGAATTGCTTAAATAATATCCTGTCTCTTTTGAACAATATACTAGTGTTTTACTATCTCTAATTAAAACAATTGCCAAACCAGGCATTTTCTCTGAAGCCCTCTTGTTACAGAGCTGCCTGTTCTTTTCTTTGTCACATTCTTTGTTTTAACTGTACCTTAAAGTTTGTTCCATTTTACTAATTTGCAGGAGGTCCAATATCTTCTCACTTCCAGTAATTTCTTATAATTGTTGGACTCTCTAAACTTATTCTAATTCCAGGATTCTGACAGATACTGTCTCTTCTTCATTCTCGTTCTCTTTTTAAAAGACAGAAAACTTTAGTAATAAAGATTTCTCTCATTATTGCTTGCCAGAAGCCCACAACTTTTTAAAATCTATTTCATCTTTAGCATTTTCTCTTAGACATTTCCGAGATGCATCTGTATAATTCTTGTACTTTTACGAGGTCACAGGATATAATTCTGCTCAGTCTTCATCTGTACTGTTTGCTTTTTGATTGCCAGCATATTAACACCAAGTGTAAGTGATGATGGCAGCTGGTTGTTGAGGAGAATTTGGGAGGGAGGATATCCATATATTCTGTATTGTGGCAGTGAACAGTACGTGTGAGTTCTAATTTCAGAGTTCCTTGTTTTCCAAATGCTGTTCAGATCTCACGTTTCTAACACTTTACTAGCTCTTTGTGTCACTTCCTTTGTCCAGTTCTCAAGTCCCTTGACCTACAAGGGAGAGTTTATGGCATTTCAGCAGTCTCCTGCTCCCTGAATTTATTAAGATACCTTAAAAACAATAAAAAGAACAGAATTGATTCTGCCGATGGCTCATAGGAAAACTATTAGTTTTCATTCCTCTTTAGATGACCTTTAATCTGCCTCTTCATTCTTCAGACTATCTCCTAAAACAGAAGTGACTTTTAGCTAATAAAGTGACTTTCATTTTCTCAGTTAGCTCTTGTAGAGAACAACGTGCTCTGTGTGTATGTTGTTCCTACTTATTTTTTATCCCCAGCTTGCAAATGGGTTTCTTTTACAGTATATTACCTGGTATATCTACCTGTATTGCTTGTAAAACCTTCTTTTTCTTGACAGGGCCATTTGGACCTTTAACTTTTATAGATACAATTTTTATTGACTCACAAATCCACAGTTTATCAGCCCATATTCTCTTAACCTTTTTGTTTCTACAATGTAATTCCAACCCTGTCAGACTAAGACCTGCCGATACAGTGTTAAGCTGTAATACTGAGTGTATAATGTAAAACTGACTTTCATTTTTTACAATGAAGAGATAATAAATGTCCTTGTTATTTCTCAGTCTCCCAATATATATGGGTTACATTTTTAATCTTCTTTCATCATTTTATACAACCTACCTCTCAAATTAACTTTCTTAGCCATAGTCCCAGACAGCTAAATATGTCTCCTCACATTATTCCCCAGCCCTTGCTGCTTCCTCAGTTCAAATGCCCATCCATGTGGATCCCCAAATAATCCTTTCCACAACCTCTTTTCCTTTTTTCCTAACCATGGAAACTCACCCTCCCCCTGTGATGGTGAGGAACCCCCATCCCTTCTTCACCTTCAGGGTGAAGTCCCACCTGGAGGGTTTCAGTCTGCTGCAGGGTGAAGATGTAGCATCATATTAAGATACCTGTGTTTGGGCAGAACTGGGAGGGGGATTACTCCTTGTTTCAGACCATCCTCCTCCTCCTTTCCTGTGTTAATCTATACCTATCTCTCTTTTCTTTCTTCTTGGGTTTAGAATTATGCTTTTTGTTACCCACTTTCTTCATATTTCTGTTACCAACAGCAGTACTTTTACTGGTTTACATGTCATTGTTCAGTTATACCTAAATTCCCTCAACAAACCACAGCATCACGATTTTTATTTACCACTTTCCCTTTCGTTGCTCTGCGATGACTTCTTTGATTTAGATTTTAAAAATTCCACTTCTCTAAAATGGTGAAGTTTTTCCTTTTCTGACAAATTTGGCTCATCATTTTCCAGACCATTTCCACCAACTTCAGTTTCTGTAGGATTGCATTTCTTTCTTTTCTTTCCTTTTTGATGTGCTTCTGTTCTTGATATGTAAAATACATTACAATGTGAACTGCATCGAAATGAAAGTGTCCTCTGTCTTTCACTTATCATTTTAAGATGGGCAGTAGTCTCATTCAGTTCCTTTATTTTCCTCATAGTAGGCTATGGTCATGAAGCACCTGTGCCTCATGTCCTCCCAGACTAAGATTTTCCAAGCCTTTTCAGAATCTGCTATTTTGAGCAAACTTACTATGGGTTTCTTTGAAAAGTACTGTGGAAGGAGGCAGTTTGGAGACCCCTGTGAGCACCAGCCTTACTGTTGCTTTTATTTTCAGATGCAGAAGATGGCAGATGGTTACTTAAAACAGTGAACAGAATCTCTCTTTCCTCTGTGCCTTGTGGGAAACAGCTAATTTTTAGATTATTTCTTCCTTTACGTTCTAAATCCATTTGATTTATTTTCCAGATCCATACTTTATTATAGTTTTGCAGTTTTTGGTCAGTATCTGTAGATTACTGATCCTATTCCCAGTTCCTTCTAATTGATTTTAAACCTATCAAATCCTGATTGCACTGGCAATTTAGGTATCAGATTACTGAAGTTAAGCCAGAGAGGAATGGGTAGTGCATTTTCTCTGGGATACCCATTTTAAGCGGTTGCAGATTGTGCATTTTTCTTCAGCTTTCAGTCACAATATATTTCGTTAAGTGGTATGAAGTAAAAAAACCTTATTTTTGTATAATTCTGGCAGTATTTTTTATTTTGTGTAGCTCAGTAAGTAAAGTTTTTAAAAACAGGCTGTCTTCTTCATTACACTGCCCATGATTTTGTTTGCCACTCAGCAACAAATCAGAAAGAGAAGTGATGGAGGGAGACCACAGGACAGAGAACACCGCTTGTTTTATAAATGGCAAGACACACAAATATCTTGATAACTGAATGCAGTTCTAGTTTGACCAACTGCATTCAGTACAGTCAAACAGAAAAAATATTTTACACAAGTGTCCTGGAAATGGATGTGTTCATTAATTACTACAAAATTGCTTGGTGGCATATGAGAAATACCTACAACTGTCTCATCCAAATTCCGTATTTTCCAGGTTGACTATTTAAAGTTTCAGCCAGTACAATAATTTCTGCCTCTTCTTTTCTTTCTGCACAACTGGAAAGTATTTCTCTTTACCTCAGCCCCCAGCCCAATGTAGAATTCATCTGACTGAATGAAGAGCTCTTTGGCTGTCTTACTAAACTCCTTGTAAAGCTGATGGAGGGAAACAGGAATTTCTAGGACATGATTCATCACCTCCTAATGCAGATAGCTATAGTGAGGCAGGTGAATGATAACTGAAGAAGCCTATATTTCTCTATTAATTGTAAGGAAAGAATATGATGTCCAGACCAGACATAAGCTGCAAGAAGAATCCCCCACATCTCAGCTCTACTTATATCTACAATAAATAACATTAACTACTTGTAGATGTGCAAGTTCTTGAAACTGAAAAAGATCATTACAATCACATAGTCTGATATCCTGCCTAACCCAGACTTGGTATTTTATGCAATAATCCTTTCACTGAGCCAAATAACTTGTGACGCAATGAAAAAAAGTCCATTTTTTCCTTACTTGCCTTCCTTTTCCTCTAAGATCAAACTTTTAGACCATCTTAAATTTAAAGTCTATGAGCAATGTTAAAAATCTGTCTCCTAGAGACTAGGGCATTTCCATGACACTGTTAGGTTTGCTTTCTGCCCACAGTGTGCCCCCTACCTGAAAATGTGTACTGCCTACTTACTTTATAGCCCTCTTTGTAAAACAACATAGCCCAGTACTCAATGCCCTGAAAATCACTTCATATTTCCAAACTTAGGGGGAAAGTAAGATTGTTTGGGGTTTAGAGTTACTCTATTTTTGGTATTTTATATATATTTCACTATATTGTGGAACTGCTTTTGTTTTGTCTTTTTATTGTAGTGCTAAATTTGGCATTAGGTTTTAATAACTGTGCAGTGCTTTGAGACCATGCTGAAAGGTATTTTATCAATTTAAGTTACTATTCTATTATTACTTTGCCCCAAGGCTCACCTCATTTTCAGCAAAGCCCACTCATTTTTTGTGGAGTCATCACTTTTTCCCTCTATTCATTCACCCTCCCCTTTCCCCAGCCTTTTCTTTCTCATTGAGAAGGGCCGAATGAACAGCTCTTTCTAAAGCATGGCTCCATCTGGTAGGATTATTCTGCTTTGTAACTTGCCTGGTGCCACCCTCCTTAGAAGCCACAGGTATGAGGTATCACATCTGTGTGTACCCTGTCTCTAGGAAATAGTATAAGAGACACATGAAGGTCCACAGCTGGGATTTTACATTGGGTTCAAAAGTACCCAAAATACACATCCAGACCTTGAAGTTTTTCATCCCTGCTTTCATGACTCTCCCAGCTACCAAAGCTAGACTTGGAGAAGGTGGGAGAGTGTTTAATCTAGCAGTGAGGGATGAATTTCTTGTATGTCATTTGTGTTAAGGGATGGAAAATCTCACTGAACCACAAATCTCTTAAGTGTTTTCATGGGAGAGGAGACCTTTTCAGGTCCTTGCCTTGAAGCTTTTAACTAAACGCTCTTAAAGTTCACCTCTGGGACTATAAATTGTGAGCTCTTCTATGGTCACTAAGGACACAGCTTTTTAGAGTGAAGATAAAACTTTCAGAAACAAGGAAACTGTTTTGGCCCTGACAGCATGGCACAAATATGGCCCCATGGTATCATTCTGGATGAAAGCTAAAGTCAGTCTTACACTATCAGTCTATCTTCAAATAACATATACTGAAGGGCAAATACAAGACAATGACAAAGATCAGAGGTAGGGGTACAGAGGGTAAGAAAGATACGAAGGATATGAGCTTTTAAAGATCATGAAAAAGAAGAACCACAGAAACAGAAGCTGGGAGAGAGAAAGGTCAAGTCTGTTACAGAAAGCGAGTATTGTGCTTGGGCCTGTCAGTCATCATCATCACCAGTGTAAATATAAAATTGCTTTTCAATCTACATCAGTAACACTGGGCTAGTTTAAGTGGGAAGAGAATCTATCAGGTAAGAAAAACCCACAAATCTATAATTTCTCAACTAAAATTCTCTGACATCACTGAAGAGTCACAGAATGGTTGAGGTCAGAAGGCAACTCTGGAGGTCATCTGGTCCAACCCCTGTGCTCAAGCAGAGCCATCCAGAGACAGTTGTCCAGGACCATGTCCAGATGCCTTTTGAATATCTCCAGGGATGGAGACTCCACAACCCCTCTGCACAGCTTATGCCAGTGCTTGGCCACCCTCACAGTGAAAAAGTCTTTCCTGATGTTCAGATAGAACTTCCTGTGTTTCCATTTGTGCCCATTGCTTCTGGTCCTGCCACTGGGCACCACTGAAATGAGCCTGGCTGCGTCTTCTTTACGCCCTCCCTTTAGGTATATACGTGTTATGAACCAAACTTTATTGAGGCACTAAGAAAGATGTACAATGACATGCCCACACAGTGTCTCACCTGATCACCAACAGCAAACACAGGATCATGGCTCCGGCAGAGTCTCAGGGACACTTAATGTCCAGGTCATCTCATAGCAACAGTCAATTGTGCAAATGCCTTTTGAATGTGGGTAAGTGCCATGACACTCTTTGGTTCCACCAGTTGTAGTGGGATTTGAGAGAATCATACCTCACATGGCAGTAGCATACCCTACACGTCATTTCCGATGATGTGTGTGGCATCCTGCCTACATGCCAATGCTGGTCAAGGGGCAGGGTGTGGTACCATTAGCCTTCTTCGCAGCAAGGGCACATTGCTGGCTTATGTTCAACTTGGCGTCCACCAGGACTCCCAGGTGCTTTTCTGCAAAGCTGCTTTCCAGCTGGGCAGCCCCCAGCATACACTGGTGCCTGGGGTTGTTCCTCCCTAGGTGCAGGACTTTGCACTTCCACTTGTTGAATTACAGGTTCCTGTCAGCCCATTTCTCCAGTCTGTTGTGGTCCGTCTGGAGGACATCGTGACCCTCTGGCCTATCAGCCATTCCTCCCAGTTTTGTGTCATCAGCAAACTTGCTGAGGGTATGCTGTCCCATCATCCAGATCATTAAGGAAGATGTTAAACAGGATTGAACCCACTATTGACCCCTGGGGTACACCACTAGTTACTGGTCTCCAACTAGACTTCAGGATACTGATCACCACCCTCTGGACTTGGCCATTAAAACAATTTTCAATCCATGACTGCTCATCCAGCCTATACTTCATCAGCTTCTCTATGAGGATGTTAAGGGAGACAGTGTTGAAAGCCTTACTGAAGTCAAGGTTAACAATATCCACTGTCCTCTCTACCAAGAGAATAGAAAGGACTTTCAGAAAGTCTTTGTCTAAGTCTCTGATGGAAGCCAATCCATCAACTAAGCTGTCTTATGGTGTGGAATAAAAAAAAAAAATTCATAAATTGTCCGTTATTGTTGCCAAGAGAATAGTTCTGCTGGCCCTTCTTTATAGAGAGGGAGAAAGGTAAACTCTTCACAGGTAGACTATTTATAGATTGCAAGTGGACACTTAGATTGGTTTACTTACCTTTTACAAGTGCTTTTCTCTCTACAACAACTACAAGGACAACCTAGAGTACAGTTATATTTTTGGACCTCAGCTAATTTCCTAAAGCTATATTGGCTGAAACCAGGCTAAAATTAAAAGTGCATTTTTCACCACTGCATATCTTAGCATTTTGCTGCCTCAGTGTGTTTGAGTAGAACTGTTTAACATAATTGCTAGTCATTTGGGTAGGATGCTGAGTACTGAGATGGTAATATTTGCAGATGATGCAATTACTTAAATGACCAGGACTGAATTATCTGTCACTAGCCTTTCTTGAAACAAAATATGAGCTATGTAGATCACTGATCTGACTTGGCATTTCCTGTACAGTGTACTCCCTGCCTGATGCCTAAACTGAGCTTTTATCACTATTGACTAAAATCTGTAAAAAACACCAGCAACAGCAGCAGAAAATTCTCCAGTGGATTTCATGCATTGCTCTCTCTTATGGAATCAAAGTCCCCCTGAATAGGAGACAGAAGTCTGGGGAAATTTGGGGCATTTAGGATTTGAGAAAAGAAGAATATAATTGTATTATCAACCTGACTTCTGGTCAAGAGATTTTTGGTTTTTTCCAATAGGAAACTTTTAAAAAGTTTCCTGATCTTTGTTGGAATATTGGTCTCTAGCAAAATCCCTTAGCTACATTTTCTCAGCCAAGAAAGCTTTATTCCCAGTTTTCACACATTTTGCTCTGGATTCCCAGCTCAGAAAGAAAGGAAAAGAGGCTCAACAACTAAATTTTGTCCAGGGAAGAAAGATGGCAATATCTTTCTTGCAGTATCTCAATACCTCTGTGCCAGGCAGAAAACAGAAGTAAAAAGGCACACTGACACTTACCAGTCTTGAAAGTTGTTCTTTTCATTTTTTCTAAAACTTTAACAACACATGAGCTTATGAAGGATCTCTTATTTTATCCACATCAGTTTTCAACTCTCAAAACAAAATTAGCTGGCAAAGTCAAGAGCTATGCAAACACAGGACATTTTTTCTTTGCTGCAAGTCCAAAATACAGTGGGATGAGAACTAAGACAATACCTCTTACTTATTTTCCACAGCTTAGCTCTATCTTTGGCATGGAACAAGCCCGGAGTAACTTTAATAACAACAAAAGACATAGTGCTGTAACCCAGGTTCATAAGTTTCTTTTTCGTTGCCTTCAACAAAACCACCACTTAAATCAAACTCTCCTTAAGAAATGCTGATCTGCAGAATATTACCAGATGGGTCTCCTGCCTTCTGAAGAAAGGGGGAAATGAGAGAGCCTCATGTTTAACGGCATATGAAAGAAGAAATACAATGTGTAAACTTTCCACTGACGGATATAATAGTGTTCTCACTTTTAAAGAAAAACAGTACTTCCTAGCAGGAGGCCTGCAAGAAATTTAACAATTACTCAAGATTTAGTTGTACAGCATGGCATTTTCAAACATGTGCAGAGTCTGTTATTTTTTGTAATTAAATTAATTTAAATAATAAATAATGTAATTAAAATACATTTGGACTGTGCAATCCCTAGGGCTGGAACTGTGTGTGGAGAAGTGATGCATATTCAATGTGAAGTTTAATGAGTAAGAAAATGCAGAATCCTGGAAATCTGGTAATGTGCAATATAGTTTTGGCACCCTCCCCCTTCTTCCCCGTTCCTTTTCAGAGTAAAAGAGGGCCCAATTTACAGAATCAGGCTTTAAATCATTCACAAGTCTCTTTTCCTAAAAAGGAAACGTTGCTAGTGTTTAGGGGTTTTTTAGCACAACATGTGGTTACCCAAATGTTTCCCTACAATAGTCCTAGTGAAAAGTGATAGGAAATTGACTCAGTAACCCTGTAATAGCAATGTTTACTTTACCCTCATCAGAATTTTACAGACTATAGGAAATCATTACTTGTCTCTTCGTTACAAGGCTGACCCTGATTAAAAACTTCTGCTGAGGTTTTCAGAAGAGACTAATGCTGTCAGAGCTTTGCTTTTCGGGATCATCACCGTTCCTGGTTTTCTGAGGTCGGATGCTGAGCATTTTCTGAAGATCAGTCTCCGTTAAGCTCTGTAACAAAACCTGAGGGCCCCCCGTCCCTCTCCCTTACTTGCTGAAGACTTTCCGTTTTGACGTGGCCTGTCAGATAAACGCAGTTTTATCTCTGTGATCCAGGCTGCTGATCTCACGCAGAAGGACTTGGCTCTTGAGGCATGGTTTTCCCCATGACTGGATCAGGGACAGCATCCGACCCAGCCACCTCTGCCTTTGGGCAAGGGGCAGAGCCCGTCTGGGAGGCACAGCAGCGGCTGGGGCCGGGAGGTGTGAGGACCTGCAATGCCTAAGCAGGGGTGCTGCAAGGTACATTCCTCCCAGGTGCCGAGGCTTGTTCTCTTGTGAAATGACAACTGGAGCCTTATGTGTGGTGTCTTGCCTTCTCTGGTGGCTGGGTCGGGATGGCAAAGCTCACATGAGTGTGAGCACCCCTATAATGGGACAGCACCCACGATTAAATGGCAGCTTAAGGGCGCTCTAATATTCTGCATGCTTTGGTGGGCTGCAAAAAGCTTACGCTCATGCTGCTGACTTTCCTGATTTCATAGCCATCCAATATTTAACATTTTCATCGTTGTTTTTTTTGTGTGTGTGTGTTTTTCCCACCTTAAAACTCCAGCTCCTGCAGCCAGGTAATCACAGGAGAAGCTGAGTTTCTCTTAAAAATTGTCTGCCAGGGTGATTGATGAAAATTTAAAACACAGAATTGTAAAGATTCAAAAAACAGAGGAAAAAACCCCAACCCTTTACATCTTTATTGTTGTCTTAAGCGGTGATGATCATAAGGTCTGTCTAATGGTTTCAGGAGGCCTGAGTCAGGGGTTTGAAATCATTAGCAATATTGATGCCTCTGAGAAGTGAATGCTTAATACTGTCTTTCTTGTGGCTGGCCAAAATTACTGTTCAGCCTTCTACTTTGCTTATAGACAAAAGAGCCTTTATTTTAAGTGGTAAAGGTCAGGGCTTTGGTGCTGAAGACCCAGGAAAATATCCTGACAGATGAATATGGTGTACACATGTGTGTGTGGCCACTTTCTGTTATATTTAGCTATTATCAGTATTTACATACCAGAGTAATTCAAGGTTTGAAATAAGTGATTACAGAGCAGCCAAGGGATAGCCCTCTGAGTGTTTTAAAAACTCCACCAACAGGAATAGGCTGTTTGCACATGTCCTTTTCCATCCCTGCCATGCCAAATATTACAAACTACAAACTTAAGAGGTTCTTAATAAATGACAAGTGACAAGTTTAAAGTTCTTGTGATTGTTCAGAATAAGCTGGATTCTGTGGCTGTTTCCAGTTTGGGGCACGACACACAAAAGTATTTCGACTTCCAACACTGACTGAGCTCACTGGAACGTTTGGGTACCTACAGTGGGGCTGGGCATGTAATGCTTTTCTATATCATACGCACAAGAGCGGGACCCCTTCCCTAAATATTTCACTCAATATTGTATTCATTCCAAAGTTCTCGGTTTATTTTTGATGAAAACTAATATAATGTACAGCTGTAGATGACAGAAGGATATTTTCATCATTTAGTGAAATGCAGCCACTATTCCACAGCGCTGTTTCTGTGTTGGGGACCTAGAAAGATTTCCAAGTGATCCGAAGGTGGAAAGATTTCCAAGTGATCAGAAGGTGGCAGCATATCTCTGTTTCATTTCTCCCGAGGTGATTTCAACCTTTGTAGCAACTCAGAAGGAGAGAAAAGGGAAAGAAGGAATGCCACAGGTAGCTAAGAGAGGACTGCCTCTCACCTCTGCTGATCACATTGCACTAACTCAATAGCAGGTCCCTCACCAAATGCCTTGAAGATTCAGCGGAGAAGGGCTAGGAACGCGGTGTGAGCGGCAGCCTGGGAAGCAGCCGGCCGGTGGTTAGCCTCAGCGAATGCACAAGCAAGGGCAAAAGTAGCCTTGGCTCTCACCCCGAACATGTCAGCATCGTAGTCTTTACTCACGCTGAACAAACGCACTTATACAAGCCTGATGCATCTGTAGTTGAGCCAATGTGTTGGGTAATGCAGCTCTCATCCCTTCCAAGAGCAGACCCCCCCCATACCTCCCCATCCCCTCTGGGAGCAATGCCTGGGCAGATGTAAAGGGAGGGCCTCTTTTATTCGAAGGGAAAAGTTGCTCCTTCTTTCTGTGAATTGTGTTGGGGAAGTCTCCAGGGTAATCGCGATGGATCCTCCTCAGATGCCCTCAGGAGCTCCACGCAGGGCTCCCCACCAGGCAGTGCCCAGACCACAGCACAGCCAGTGCTGGGGGCAGCTCTGCTGGGAGCAGGTGCCCCGGCAGCCCATCGTGCTTGCTTTGGGTGCTCGCCTGCTGGAGAGATGCCTGCAGCCTTCTCATCTCCCCTAAGAAGGCAGAGACTCATATGATTTAAACTTCCACGTTTCCGTGAATCCCGACGGCTGTCCCTGCAGAGCCACCCCAAAAAATCCCAGCGAATAACAGGGCCAGAGCAAGAGGAGTCATTGCTTTGCTTGTCCATGTACTGCCTCACCCTGTCTTTGCTGCATCGCCCCTTTCCAGTAAACTTTTTTTCCCCCTTTGATCACTGGATGCTACTTACACATTACAACTGCTCCAGTCTATGAGCCACTGACACAGAAGGTTCACTGTTAGAAAAGGAAAAGAATTTGAAGGGGAAGGAGGGAACTGCTTAATAACAGCACTAAAAAGGTCATAATTAATGATTTGGCTGTAAAGGTGAGAAGCTGAAGCCCAACATTTACTAAATAGTTTATTGTTAAAAAGGGAAACTTCATCTGTGGTAATATTTTTAAGCAGGTGAGGTGGAGCTTACCAATGAAAGGGAAGCTTTCTTTTTCTAAGTTGAGTTTAGGTGTCAAAACACATTTTGAATGAATTTACTTCCACTGGTGTAAGGCAGCCCGTTTTGTTTGTTTGGGGACTGTCTCTGATTGTTTTACTTAGTTCCTTTGGAAATAAACCAAAGCACCAGGGTTGATTCATGGATCCTTAAATCCAAAGGGGAGTGACGTGAGCATCCCATCTGACCTGGGGCACAACATAAGCCACACTCTTTCGCTGCGTCGAGTCCAGTGACGTGGGTGGTTAAGTTGGAATACATCTGTTAGGAAAATAACCATGTTTGACTTAAGGACTGCATGTGAGGAAGTGAAGTAGTCCTGATGATTAGTTACCAGCACAGTTAAAAGTTGTGCCTTATTTCCAGTTTGGATGTTCCTAACTGATACAGGAAAGGCAGCAGGTATGGAGTCACAAGGATAGGTAAAACTGATGGTGACTTGATCAAAAGAGCATGCGATATCTAGAGTAGGAAAGGGAAAATCTTGCCCATCCATCCATCAAGATGTTGCCCATTACAGTGCACTATGCACTCCACCGTTTTCTTTTGTGTCTGCTGTTTGCCTCCTGCAGAAATGCATCCACCACCAGGAAAACCTTGAATCCCCAGTTTGCCACTATTTAGAACTTTGTTACAGATATGAACATATTTCACTGGACAATGTCAAAGAAATAAATCATAATGTATAAGGGAAAAGCACATCAGTGTCCTGGTTTCAGCTGGGATAGAGTTAATTGTCTTCCTACTAGCTGGCATAGTGCTACGTTTTGAGTTCAGTGTGTGAAGAATGTTGATAACACACTGATGTTTTCAGTTGTTGCTGAGTAGTGTTTAGTCTAAAGTCAAGGATTTTTCAGCTTCTCCTGCCCAGCCAGCAAGAAAGCTGGAGGGGCACAAGAAGTTGGCACAGGACACAGCCAGGACAGCTGACCCAAACTGGCCAAAGGGATATTTCATACCATGTGACGTCATGCCCAGTATATAAACTGGGGGGAGTGGGGGTGGGGGATCGCCGCTTTGGGACTAACTGGGTGTCAATCGGCAGGTGGTGAGCAATGGCACTGTGCACCATTTGTACATTCCACTCCTTTGATTATTGCTGTTGTCATTTTATTAGTATTATCATTATCATTATTAGTTTTTTCTTTTCTGTTCTATTAAACCGTTCTTACCTCAACCCACGAGTTTTACTTCTTTTCCCGATTTTCTCCCCCGTCCCACTGGGTGGGGGGGAGTGAGTGAGCGGCTGCGTGGTGCTTAGTTGCTGGCTGGGGTTAAACCTCGACAATCAGCAAGTTGATAGTTGTCTTTTCCTTGACCAACTTCTCATGTTAAGGACCCCCCACCTTCCCCCATCTCCTCTGATTTTCAGTGGATACCATCGAGCTCAGCACTGCTGCTGTCAGTGACGTTATGCCACATGACCCTCCATTCACATAACTAAAACCAGACACTAGCCTTTAGCTTTAAAGTCTTTTCATTCCATTTAATTACAATTTTAATTTTTATGATGGTTATTTTAATTTACTGTGAGTATAATTAAAAATAGACTATACCTTGTAGCAATTATTATAAAAATTGTTTTGCCTCCTTCCTAGGAGAGGGAGAGAGTTCAGAAAGACTTTTTCTAGCAGATCCTTTTAAAACATCATCTCAGCTGAAACAAAGGAAAACACACAAAAAGCCCAACTGCTGGCATGAAAAAAGAGGAAAATAATGAGACAAGCAATTCTTAGCAAAGGTTTCAAAGGGTAATGCTCTTTGGTGAGTCTATGCCAGATTAGTGTTACTGAACCTTTAGAATAACTTACAGGAAGAAGCTCATTTTTTAGGAAGGGGTTGTCACTAGCAGAAACACTGCCAGTATTGTAAAAAAGGTGGTTTTGGAAAGGAGGTTAGAATCTAATCACTCAGATCCTTGAGGTAGGAATAAAGGGAAGAGATTTGGAATAGTCTTGTGCCAAACTAGTCAATAGATGGCTCAGGGCCAGGACTCAGCCTGTAAGGACATTTTTCTGGCTTGGGGAACACTGGCCAGTCAGCAATTGGCCTGTTCCTACATCATGTTTTAGGAGGGAAAAGGTGCAGATCTGGGTCTGGTCTTGTCGACTGGAGCAGCACTGTAGCAATATGTCTATATCTGTTTGGACCCATAGCACCTGGCTGGGAATAAAAATAGCTTTTAGGATATGAAAGTTGGCCATCCATGCTTTGGAGGATGAAAGAAACCCCAGGCAGGTGTGAGGAGCAGACTCTGTGGGACATTGAGCGCATCTCTATCAACTCTAACTGAAACCGATGTGGACTGAAGACACTTTGCCCCTCTGGGGATTAAACCTGAGGTAAGAATAAGGGCTACTTCTTTCCTAGCATCTTTTTTCCAAGCTGTTTTACAAGACTGAAGGACATTGATTTCCCTTGCATTATAATTATGACATGAAAGCATTTCCATTTACAAAACCCTATTTCTGAACTGGTAACAACCTGAGATGATTGCTACTATTATTTATAGACTTAGTCATACTTAAATATTTGCTTTCTAAGTTTGACTAAACTCTGCTTGGCTGCTTTTGTAATTTCAGGTTGTAAAAAAAAAAAATTCCCACTGTGCTTTTTACAAGTGGCAAGAGATGTATTATTACACTCATAGCACCATAGAGTAACTAATACAAACACAAGGCACAAAGTACAAGACAAAGTTAAAATTAGGGATGACAAAAAGTTATTATACTTTACACTGTGGAAACAATTTGTAGGTCAGTCTCCTGTCTGTTCACATCATATTGTCTTTACATGTGCATGGTTACATTGACTCCAGTCACATTTTTCCTGATTTAGGCTTGTGCTAGAGAATAACTGTAGTCAAGACTATCGAACTCTCCAGTGTATCGATGTCAGTGAAGATCACTGCCTCTGGTGTATTTAGAAGGTACGAAGTAGTACAGAAATTCCAAAATGCATGGAATAACATCTACACTACTAATCTGAAGTGCTGTAGGCTAAAGATAGCTAAACCCAGACACTGAAGAATACAAGTTCTAAGCCTTTAAATATTAGGAAAGTATCCATATCAAATATCTTCTCTGAATAGGATGACTTAAGGTAATCTTTTTTAAAGTGCTGATGGCCCATCAAAAGTTGGGAAATTGGGAAAGCAGTGGGAAGTCCTGATTACTTCTTCCAAGCTATGACGCTTGAGCTACAACCCCACTCTGTATCATCAACTGACAGAAGGCAGAGTGATTTCACCAAAGGGCCCTACTGAGGAATGTTTCCTGCCTTAGTTCATCCTGACTTGAATGCACCCACCTTCAAAACACACTGCGGAGCCCATTTTTTCTACAGCACATTTTCTGGAGAAGAGAGACCATCTGGAACAAGAGGGTAGGAAGAATTTTGTTATTCTTTTCAGCTGCTGTTGTTTGTATCTCAGGACTAGTTTGTTTAGGAGTGAACTACTGGTGATACAGCGTGACACAAAATGCAGTTGGGCTTGTTAAGGTAGGCTGTACACCAGTGCAGTGAAGGCTGGACAGACGAGGACAACCACAAGAAACTAAGAATGTCAGTACATCAGATCAAAGGTCCATTCCATCTAATATCTTTTAAAAGAGCATAAAAAGGACAAAATGAAAAACAATACTTTTGTGAAACACATTCCCAGTCTCTGTTGATGTATGGCTCAAGAGCTCCTTTGCATGTGACAGCATCTTTGCATTTAAATGAAAGAAAGCTGTACAGCCCTGCAGTGGAGGGAGCGGGCAGGCATTTAGGAAAAAGGGTGGCTGAGGACATAGTAGAGAGGTTGAGAGCAGAAGGAGGCAACAGGCACATATCCTGGTTTCAGTAAAATGGGGACACTGACCTCAAGCACAGGGAAGATGCAGCTGTGAGCTACTGAGAACTGGTGTTTGTTTTCTTACTCATAGCGTTCAGCAGCTCTCCTCATATAAAGCTTTGTTAAATCCATGGGACCATCTAGAGAGTACAGTAGTACCCCCTTACCATAGAAGGCTCAGAAGCTGTCCTAAACAACCAGAATTTTTCCTGAGTCCGATGGATGATGTAGCTTGGACTTCTTCTGATGTCCACTTGAGATGATGTGAGCTACAGTTAAAAACTTTAAAATATGCTCTTTTATATATCTACCATTTGCTAGTAGGAGCGATATTTAGAGCAGGGGAGGACTGGTGGTGCCAAGAATGTTTTACTTCACAGTAAAAAGGAAATATTTTAAGACTACTTTATATGGCAGTAAAGCAGGGACTATTTAAACGTGACATCCATATTCATAATGAGTACACTTTGATCTGTAAACAGTCCTTAAAAATTAAGTAGGCATATTGCTTTTAATAGTGCGTTTGCTAGTCCTGACCTACAGGTGTGCACAAAGAGAGCATGTTTCCTACTGCAGTCAATTGACTTCCCCTGATTTACAGCATTTTCACTCCCTGCTCCATGTGCTCCAGAGGTTTGAGTTCTATTTTCTATTTGGACCTGACTTGGATTTATTTTATTTTATCCCCCAACTAGTCCAGGCAGCAAGATAAGAATTACTTTCACACATGACTCTTTGTTTGCATAACACTTGCTTCCACTTAGTGAGAAATACATGGTCATTTCAACTTACATTTCCTTTGAAAAACAATGGTTTAAACTGAGGCGTGAAATGTTCCATTGCACTCCTTTTTTTCAACCTTTTTTAATATGGAGCTTCAAGTAAAATCTGAAGGACTGATTCAAGTTTTATACCTACTTCCATTTGTGTATTTGTTGTTTCTCGTGAAGTTTGTACTAAATGGTCATTTTTAGAGACACATTTCATTCAAAGTTCAGTAGCTCTATGGGAGGGCCATGCACCACTGCTGTGTGCTATCATTCCCCCGGGGACTTTCCAGATGTGAGTCTCAGTGCTTTGGATGGGTAGGAGGAAGGATGAGAAGGTGAGAAACATGGGCCATCCCTCTTAGTCCACAGAAACTCACTGATAAGGAAGCTGTGATGAATTTGTTGTGACACCATTCTACTTTGGGAAGTCCTTCTGCGAGAGGACTCTGGGACAACTAGGGACTGAGGAGCTACAGATAATGCTGTCTACATAATTGGAGAGAACAAAAGATAATGGGAAAGTAAAGGAAATCCACCTCACCAGCTGTCTCCAGCAATGCCTTCTAGGCATAATAGGCAACATTCTCCAGCTCCTCACTTCTGTTAAATGCCATTAATTTTACCTTTTTTGCTCATGCAAGAAGAATTTATGGGAAATCCTACAAGAGAAACCTGGTAAAATGGTTCATTATAGCACACATTTTTCCAGAAGGAGGTATGAGTGTGTTCTTGTTAAAGAAAATCAGAGTACTGGAATTACTCCGCAGCTGTACAGCCAGCAACCTCTTAGCAACAAAGCCACTGGCAGCCCACTGCCTGCAGAAGGTCCCTTCTCTAAATCTGAAATCCAAATACAAGAATTCCAGAATCCAAAGCAGTGACTTTGATATCTAAGCTAACTTTAACAAGGTTGTTCCATTACAAGTTACTGTCCAATTGCAATGGAAAGGAGCTCAGCATAGATGCTGCGAGGCTCTCCAGAGTGTTTTTAAGCCTTCGGCTGGTGAAACACATGTGAACACAGGTATAGTACTGTTAGGGCAATAATAATTTAAAGCCATCTCAGGTACACCTGCACCACGTCCTTGGCCACAGTGGCTGTGTATCCCTACAATGCAACACTACATCCTCCTGCTGGGTCCTGCTCCTCCTGGCACTGACATTTTGTGCTGCCTGTGCTGGGAGTCTGTGCCCTGCACCCACAGGTTTTCTATTGTCTGAGGTCCCAACACTCTTTTTAAATACAAGGTCTCAACAGGATGAACTGTTCATAGCTGAATGTAAAACCAACTGCAGCCCAACATTCTTCAGTCCTTTGGTTGAAAGAGAAGATGGGCCTGATATCAGTGAAAATCTCACTATCTCAGGTGAGGGGTTGGAACCGGCCCCATTTTTACTGCAAATGGGCGTACTTTTAAGGGACACAGAATTTGTTTGCTTGGTTTGCCATGCCTGACATAAGTTGGTAGCAGAGGGTTGAGTGAATATGGCACTTGAAAGCTCATGAGAAAGAACAAAATTTTAAAGCACTTTCACTGGAACAGCAATAGAATCAAGAAACACATAAATAACTCTTTCTTTATAAAGTTTCATAAAACAAAAAATAGCAGATATCTCAGCTTTACTTTTCATAAGAAGCCTTTCAGGAAGTTAAAACAGAATCACAACTACGGGAAATCCCAACCGACCTTTTTCTACGAGTAACAAGAATTATTTAGAATGTTACTCTTTTAAATTAAAAAGTGACCTTCAGCAATTCTCTTTAATTATTTCAAATTTTTTGTTGTTGTTGAATTTATCCTTCTTGCATATTTATCAAAGCCCACTGAATTTTTTCTGGCATGAGCATAGCACATTCTATACAGGCCTGGTCTGCATTCACATCAGTACAAATATGTCGGTGAGTGTGTGGTTTCCTTCTGAAACAGTTAAACTGGTACAAGTCCTAGTGGATTGTTACCCTACGATGAAGACAATTTCTCTTGATCTCAATACAGCAGTCCAAATTTCTGCAGTAGATAAGGCCTTGAGATGTGTAGCAAAAATGAGATGCTGACTTTAACAGATCTTAATCAGCCTATTAAGGACAGGCTGCTCTTGCCCCTGATTACTTAATTGTACCTTACTGAAGGAAAATCTCCCTCTCCTGCTAAAGTCAAGGCCAATGTTCATAAAGGAAAGAAAAAATGTAAGCTACAGACTGTACCTTGGGGGAGGTCCTTGAGCCAGGGAAAGGAAAGAAGAAGGATAATGAGGAAAAAACAGGACTGCATTTTTTGTCACTTATCATAGACCACAGAAGAGAAAGAAGTTTAAAAAAAAAGAAATCTAAAGCAGCAGCTGTAGGCATGCTTTTGCTAATTCAGATTGTTTGCTATTCGTTTCAATTTTAATGACTCACTAAGGTGTGTGACTACAACTGGCTATTACCCTTTTACTAACGACATCTCCAAGACAATACCTGAGATTAGTGCTCTCAAAATGTAAACAGATTTTTTGTTGTGTTTTGCAAGGTTTTATCTAGGTGAAGATACATATTTGCATTCTGTGTCAGCCTGCTCACAACATAGCTTTACCTCTTTTTCTCAGAGGGATGCTATTTGATTCCCTGTAGGAACAGATACGTTCAAAACAGGGACCTAGGAACCCAGTCACCAAGTTTTGCAAGTTTATTCAGCTCCCAGAATGAAATCTTGAAGACAAGTTGGACAAAAAACACTTAATCCAATGCATGCACAATGGGATGCCTTACAATGTGAATCCAGACACTCAGTGTACTAGAGCTAACTGGTAGATGAGATGGAGTTGGGTGAAGGCAAATGGGAGAGAGGGGAGAGAGAGAGAAGCAATAGGAAATCTAGACTCCAGTCTGAACATCAGAAGCTGTTCTTTTGTGTTTCGTTCAATGATTGCTTGATAGAAAGGAGTATTAATGTGTTTTATCTGAAAATATCATTGGATAAAATGCATAAACAGTCCTAGGAGAAATGGAGATCTGGAATTTTGAATCCTGTCAGACAGGCAAAAATTGAATGTGAGCCTCCCGCGTCCTGCTCGAATGCTCTCTCTAGCTATCACCTTGTTGTACGATGAGTGTGTTCAAACCATCTCCTGCTATGGCCACTCTGTGATCTGTGATGAGTTTTTTCTCCTGTCCAGGTGCTTTTGGTGTGCCCTTAGAACACAGGCTTGCTTGGCAGCTTCAGGGGCCTTCAGCAGAGGAAGACTGCCCTCTGAAACCTGCTCAGACTTTGCTGGGAGATAGCACCCAGTTAAACTGTGCTTCTCAGCATGCAGAGATCTTTGGTTTCTGGGAGCCTTCAGTGAGAAAAAGTTGTGATATCTTCACAGCTGGGGGCAGCTCAATTAGCATTTCCAATCATTTTTCAATTCACTTTAAGTGACTAATGCCTCATTTTGGAACGTGGTCTCGAGTGTTGTACACCCTTACTTTTGGACAAAGAAGAAGGAAGCCATGACGAGAGTCACGAGTTTGAGAAGCAAATGGAGAAAGAAAGTAAGAGTATGTTAGGTAGTAAATACAGAGCTAATTAGATAACATTATCTGCATTTCAGCTCATAAGTTGTGGTTTAACCATCTTGTATTAACCATCAAGTCTAAATACTCCTTTGGACATGTTATGTTTGAGGCAAAACACTTGTAAATTGCACAGACTACTAAACTGCATCTGTTACTACCATTTCAAACTACAAGTAGAAAGCAACAGGTAAAATCATAGGATGTGGGGTTTTTTTCAATACAATCCATGCACAGCTGTTAGTTATTCCCCTTGCAGCTTTGACAGAACATCAACTACAGCCATTCTGTAGCTTTAGGATGATAAATCAGAGGGGCCTATGGAAGGAACGGACATCAGTGAGTTGCAGAAAATAACAAATGAGTTCCCCTTTTAACTTTCATGTTGAAATCTGCACTGTCCTGTTCCCTAAAGCTACATAATAAGGACACCAAGCACACCTCTGCCAGAGCTTTCTAAGTTGCAAGGTGTATCTCTGTGTATTCCAAGCCAGCCATGCAGCTACAAGTGCTGTAGAACACACAGTTGATTAACAAAGAAAAATTAATTAAATGTAGAAATTCTTGTCTCCTACCAGAGTATAGAATCACAGAAACCAGACACTACAGACTCCTCGCTGGCATTTTATGTGTAGGAATGATTTGTGTCATAGAAACTTAGAAGTCAGAGTCAAAAAAGGTATGTCTTGCTTACAAGGGTTTGTTCTCTGTCGAGAAAATTGCTGCTGGCAATGAGCTTTGGGGTTTTTTTTCAATAGGATAGTGTCTCTCAGTCAGGTAGAACATTCCAAATTTCAAAAATTATGGTTTTAAAAAGTCCAAGCAGTGTCTCATAGTCCCCTACCCTGCCCCACCACACATATTTCCACTGTATAAAGGAAGCCACATCAGATTTTATTTTTTTTTACTTCCATACTTTTACAAATAGATAAGATATGCTTTACTGTCCAAAATAAAACTCAGTCTTTTTTCAGGTGTTTGTGGTCTCAGGTAACTACTTGCACTTCTAATTCTTGTTTCCTCCAGAATTCTGAGACAGTGCTTTTTTATCTTGTAATCCATTAAATGAATCAGTCAATATCTTTTCAGTAAAAAAAAGACTTTAATATAGGAACAAAGTATCATAGGTCAGTGTGCAAAAGTAGTATGTAAAACAGCCCCATAGCATAATACTTTCTGAATACAGACACACCAAGAAGAAAAAGTTGTGTAGAGCTTTTTACTATTCACTGTCGTTCCTAAGTCTCTCTGCATTATTTGTTTCTTCCTCCTATGGAACATCTGCCTTTTGCATTACAATACTTTCCCCCGCTTGTATCAGTTTTCTCAAACTGATCCTTAGTTTATTTTGTCCTGTCCAGATGCTTATCTCCCTCTTTATTATTTCTCTATTGTTTGCAACTTCTTTCTAATTTAGCATTAACTGTGAATTCAATTAAACTGTGGTCATTAACATTCATTTTATATGCCTGACTAACAGAATCCCTCTTCTAGTTCTTAATGACACTTAAATAAATAAAACCTAATAGAGATCCCTGTGGTACCTCACTAGACACCTTAACCTAGTTTGATACTTGCTACTTAACTGTTTACCAAGCTCCTTTGAACACTCTTCAAACCACAGAAGAGCATGTATATTCAAACCAAACTGAATTAATTTTTTAGTCCAATTTTCATGAGACTCCATATTGAATGCTTTAGCTGAATGCAAATAACTTACATGTTTCACTTTTCCTTTTATCTGTGGAGGCCCTGATTCTTCAACACTTATGATCATGCTTAATTTTAAGCATGTGTTTAAAGTAAGTGCAAGTAAACACTACTTGCAGTTAAATGAGTCATGCAGGTGCTTGCAGGCTGGTGGTATATTTACCTAGGTCAAAAATGGTTACCATAAATCTGGGGTCTTATTGTACATCAGTTCTTTATCTCCAGCAATATTATCCCTTCAAAGTTCAATGCAAAAAGCTATATATTGTGCTGAAATCCTTGGTGACAGATAAGTTTCAGTTTTGCTTAGTTGTATATCTAAGGAAAAAAAAAAAGAATGAGCAACAGTGCAGTAAGAAAGGATATAACGATAAACTCACATACCAGTAATCAAAATTTTTACAAAAACTTAGGAAGAAAAAAAAATTCAGCAAAAGCTTTTGAAAGGCCTGTACATTTATTTCCAGCCCAACTACTGGTTCAAACTGATGTTCTCCTATCAGAACATGCAGCTGCGTTCTTGCCAACGTTAGTGTTAAACTTGTCAAAAGTGAGACCAAAACTTTAAAAGATATATGTCAGTGGCAGGCAGGCTTAGCATTTTCTGGAGACTTCTATAAAATATTTCCAATTTATTTAGTAGCAATTCTCAGCCCTTTCAATTACAGGATCATGAAAAAAACATTTCACACTCGAACAGGAATTTAAATTTATAAAATTCCTTTAAATTTAAAATATGAGAGTAAACTAAAATGTCCAGGTTGATTAAAATTAAGATGCCTTCCAAAAGCAAAATTAAAAAAAAAAAAAAAAAAAAAAGATTCAGAGTAGGGACTTACTGTGAAAAAAAGGTAGAAAATCATCAACCAATTTACAGGTGATTTTGTTCGCAGCCCCTGCCATCTTTTCATTTCAAAAAGCAAAGTCCAAATTATCCTTGTTCTCCAGCAGTGGATCTGACATCTTCTGCACTAGGACTGACTGATGATGAGCCATGTCATTAACACGGCACCTTTTGTTGCAGTAAATGGCTCATGGCAGGGATGCTGGCTGAGATGACGGATCCCCTTGCATCCTATACAACAGGAAGACTGGTACAGAGCTTTTGAAGTTGCCTGTGAATGGAATCCTTATGAAAATGGGTAAAATGTTTAGAGATGGTCAGAGAAATGAAAGAATGAGCACAAAGCACATCTGGTTAGAGACACTTTAAAAATAATGTCCTCAAAACCTTAAGTTGCCTGTGCAGAAATATTGTATGCATTATACATTTATATACACATCTGGGACAAATACATCTTACCCTAATGGAGGTGACTAGCCCAGTTAAGGCCAACAGTTCCTTTAATGAAGTGTGTTGAGGAGGAAGTTTGCTCTTAATTTGGAGACGAGCAAAGAGATTTCTTCACTTAAGGCCTTTACTTAGAGAAAAACATGGCAATTTAAAAGAGAAAAATCAATGCAGAAAAAGAAGTGAAGATGGTATTACTTTAACTGGGATATCAGAAGTGACTTTTTTTGTCTGTTGACAAGTACCAATGTAATTTCCAATAATCTAGACATATACATATGTTTACATAAATATGCGTATGTCATTTTGCTTGCAGTTTTTTACATACTTTATAAATAGATAATATATTAAGAAGAATATATTATGTTATTTTATTGAAAATTATATAGGTAATGCCCCACCTATATAACATTTATTTATATATAAATATTTTAAATAAATCAATCTCATTCAATTCCAGTGAACAGAATATATAACAAAACAGGTTTTATTTAAAATAAAAAAACCAGGGTACACTGAGACCAGAGAAAATTACTCTAAGTACAAGTGGCAGGCTGGGGAACTGAACCCAGAAGTGCTAAGTGATGCCAACAGTGATTAGATTGCCTCTGAGTATCAAATAATGAGCAAAAATCTTTGGAAGGAAACTGTCTAAAAAGAACTTCCTCCCTTAGATCTCCTGCGTGCCTACAATCCTGCTCCCATCGAGCATTTCAGCAGCTCCCGTGTCAGCTCTGTTTAGCCATCTTCAAGAATCTTTAAATTTTACCCTGGTACCTTTTGCTTGAGTAACTGTGCTGCTCAGCTCCATTGAGATCAAAATGTAGAAGCGTGGAAAAAATCACAACGAAGATCCTTATCGAAACCATAATGAAGAAATTATGGTTCTCTCCCATGTAAACGTGGTCACAGACCTCCTGTGAGGATTCTGTTTCCACTGAGGTCGAGCATCTTCTTCCAAATAATTCAGTGGGACAGGACACGCTAAAATTTAGATAGGAATAAATGTAAACCATATTTGTTGTAGCAAGAAAGCTACAATTTTCAATTTGGCCTTCATTTCTGGCCTGTGCACTATGAGCTGGATATTTTATTTTATCCTTTGAGAAGCCTATTTTGTGGGGGTATAAAATGTGGACCTAATGGTCCTATGGACCAGTGGAACCTAATGCAAAATATAAAGTTCAGTTGGCCTGGACTCCCTCTATAATTCGGGCAACATTCTTCATATGAAAGAAAGAGCATTAGTTCAAGTGACTGAGGAACTGTTTCACTTTTATGACAGTGCTGTATCTTCCCTATATTGTCTACTTACCTACCATTTTTCTTTTGGTTGTTTGAGTGAGCAAACATAAGCAATATTAAACAATAAATAATACTATTCTATGAATACAGATGTTTCTATGCCTGTTTCATCTGTATAAAACTGAACATTCTGAACATTCTTTCTATTCTTAAAAAAACTCTGAAGACAGATATGTTTGCTAAAATTGTTTATTGCTTGCACATGGAATTACCCATTTCTTTTGTTTTTAAGAGAACTGAAAAAGTATTTTGGGGTCTGATCTGGCTTCTGTAGAAATCAATGGGAATCTATAACTAGTAGCCTGAGTTTGACCAAATTCTAGATGAAGATATTTTTATTTTGGTGATAATTTTAGAAGCTCTTGTGGGTTTTGAATTTTACCGCAAAAAATTTTTCAGCTCCATTTTTCCAGTGGGAAAGTGGTTCTAGGTAACATCTTTTTCAGTCTAAGTATGAAAACGTGTGCATCATCACACCCTAATTTTCGTTTCATCCTACCTTCATTCTTCTAAGGGAAAATGTGATGATGTCTTATCTGAACTCTTCATCTTTAAATCTTACTTATGAGATTTCCTATATAGCATGCTGGGCTATCAATAGTTGTTCAAGCAGACACCAATCTACACCAATGAAGACTGCATATGTTACAATCCAATCCCTTTATATTGTATTTCATTTACTGCACAAACTCAATTATCTGGACTGCTCTAGTATAGAATCAGCCCCAAAAGACCAATTTCCCATGTCTTACACATATTTATAGAACTTGAAAACTTCCTGCATGTTATATTATAATACTAATTACTGCAGTGTTTGATTGTTTAAACAAATCAATTACCCTTTGTTGACAGTTAATGTGGCTAATAAACCCATATTTTTATAGCTTTCAGAGGCTCCTTTCCTAAAGTATGTTCAAACATCATAGACAATACAAAAATATATCCAAAGCTCTCTTCTACTAGCAGATAGGACTGACTATATGGTTTGAACAGTGACTATATTGACAAATGCCAAATCTTTAAAAGAGGCCTTGCTTAACAAGAAAGAACTTGTAGGTCTAATAAACTAATTCTACTATATTCCCTTTCATATGTCGCAGAACAGTGATACTTAGGAAACCCCGATCTTAATACAGACCTTTGGTCAACAGCTACCCAAAATTCTTGTTATTCAGCCCCCATCTAATAATTATGCTGACCAGAAATAAAAACATTAAATTAAGCAGTGAAATACCCTCTTATAAGAATTATCTGCTCTGCATGCACTTGCATTTTTTTCATCATGGTGAAAGCATGTGTTTGCAAATTTTTAAATAACCAAAAGGGGTCTGATTTTCTCCTGAGATCTGGAAAAAGCATTGCCCACTTCTTTACACATCAAATGTAGCTTTTAGGACCAAATATTAAGAAAAGAGACACTGGGATAAAATATTTCCTTTTGTAGATATATATTATTGACAGGAGATTCAAAGTAACAAACTGAGATTGCAAACAAATGTAGTCCAAAGCCAACATGGGAAATGCAGTGTTTTCCAACATGTAGGGGTTTTTTTTGTCCTCTAAATAATTAACTGGGCAGTGACCTACCAGAGTGTCTAAACATAGTTCTCTGGTTCTCCAGATTATATAACAATTTTCACTATTTTCAGTAGAAACTTTGCAAAAGAAACAATATGCTCTTTCCAAAGCATTTATAAATATTGAATTAACCTCCTCCAAGCTGTTCAGCCCTGCTACAGTACTCAGCTGGGCAGTCATGGTAACATCTCTTTGGTATCTGAAGGATAAGCACCTCTTCCTCCTCGGCAATTGCCTACCAACTCAGCGTGATCTCTCCAGCATCTTTCTACACTGCAGAGCCGCCTTGTCCTCATCTCTCTCCTTCACATGTGGCAAATGGCCTGGAGAGGGCCCCCTGAAAAGTCATGAGGTCCTAATAGTCTCAGTAGCCCAGGACTTGACCTCTCAGGAACGCTCCTGCTTTTGAATCTTGTGCAAGATGAGTGCAGAGAAGAGGTACACTCTAGCTCAGGGCACGTCTGGGAGTAGCACCTTTTCCTATCATTGTTAAGCCTCCACTTCACAACAGATAGCATCAGATAAAGTATTGTTTTCTGTTATTGCACTAGAGTCCCAATTCAGTGGCTTTTTCTTGGAGGGGATGATCAAGTTTCCTAATTTTAATGGCAATTAAAGAAGCTGTGAATCCTAAAGAGGGGGCCCAAAACACATTGATGAGTTTTTTCTTGAAAGGCTTTCAGTTTTGGCTATTCTTCTTTTTCTTCTTCTTTTTGTAATTTAAACAACAAAGGCAGAGGCTGAGATGCTGGATTCTGAGATGCTCTCAAATGCTCTCTTTTTATTAATATGAGATAAAAAGCAAAAAGTTGTCAGGGAAAGACATGAGGAAAAGAGTTAACTCTTAGAGAAAAAAATGTTTTGAAAACAGCTCATGGGACTCTGAAAGCTTCTGCCTAGTACCTTTCTTTTTCTCATTTCTGTTTTACAATTTATACATTCTTTATTTTAATTTTATTCATCTTTGTTTTACCAGGACATTCAGTAAACTAGCTATGCTCAAAAACCCATCACATCACTAGGAAGTAAGTACGTGAAATGCAAATACATTGTTTTTCCATATTATAACAAGTTAATGTACTGAAGTACATACTGACTTGTCTTTTTTACATCAACATTATCCACAAATACTTGGGGTCTTTGTCCTTCTTCCAGTGAGATTAATTCACCAATATTATGTTTCATGATACTAAAATACTACAATCTACAGCTTGCTTGCCTAGGGAATAGATGAGCATGGCTTGCTTTTGCATTGCATGGCTGTTCCAGTTCCCACTGGCTGCACTGAAGGGCTGGACAAAAGTGCTGCATGGCACCACCAGCCATTCTGGTCACTGGCCAGGACAGGACAAACAGCATGCCTCTTTTTCACCCTGCATGCTTGTGGGGTTTTTTTTCTTCCCCTGTAAAAACAAACAAACAAACAAAAAAAAACCAAAAAACCAAACAAGCAAGCAACCAAAAAACCCACCAAGGTTCAGGAGAGGACCATGTGCAGCTGGGTGTCATTCTAACCTGAAACCGTAGATGGGTCAGAGTATGTTTCATGGACCAGGAGTTGAGAAGCACCATAAGGACACACAGTTTAGGCATAAAGTCTGAGACTTGACATCTTATTATACTGAACGCAGTGTTGTACACTCAGGTAAGGTGACACTGTAAGGTGCTAATGGTGTAAACACATGCTGCCACACTGTGCTAGTCTAGGTAAATATTCCCCCAGCTATTTAAGTATGATAGTATCCAATTTTGGCTCACAACTTAAGGAGAAATATTTTTAAATCCACCTTCACTTTGCAATGAATAATGTCATCTAGCATCAAGCTTGGTCCTGCCATATCTGGCAAAATGAAAACACTAGAAAGCAAACTAAGTAGGAACTACCAGGGAAGGAATTCAAAGAGCTACTTGTAGTCGAAAGCAGAAGCCTGCTAATCATCTTGGGCTGGGTAGATCCTCTGATTGCATTCTGTGGCTGTTGTTTGGGAGTTGCTCAGGAAATGTTCTTTAATACAAGGCAAAGCATGCCAACAGCTTGACAGTGTGCAAGATAGCATTTTGGTGCTATGAAAGCACCGTTTAATTTATTAGACCGTGTACACCCTGCTTTCCTCCTTGCCTTTCCAACAGGAATTGTCTTCCCCTCAGTGCCAGGACTGTTGAGCTGTTGTTTCCTGAAGCCTTAGCCTCTCTAATGGGGAAAAATGCAAAATATGTCAGCAAAACTGATCTTACTATGGTGGAATGAGCATCTGTTGCATTGTCTACATCTTGCATCGCATGCAGCTCTTTGGAAGTTATAGGATGACCCACCTAAAGAGTTACACCATATGATGGGTATCAGAGCATTGTAGTCTTAGATGAATACCTAAAATAAGGACATGGACATATATATGGGCTCCACAGTCCAGTCAAATTTCACTATTAGATATCTTTTCTTCACTTTTTCTTGCAAATTCTATTATGCTGAGGATCCACAAAGAAGAGAAATACACAGGGATTTGTCAAAACCACTATGACTTTCTAATTTCATGTCTTTCATCCAGACATGGATGGTCTTTCCCTTCTTGAATCAGATCAGCAAGATGAAGCATTGTATATTATAATTAGAATGCAGTTTTGGGTTTTTTATGAGTTCACTCTGCTACCGCATTTGTTTCCATTGCAGTACTGACAAGAAGTTCCACTCAGGAGTAGGATCCCAATGTGCTAAAGCTACATAAACACAAAGGAAGAGGCAGCTATCACCTGAAGAACCAACAGTCTAGGGCAAAACTAATCATGGATAGGAAAAATAGACCTAGCAAATTGTCTAAGGACAAGTAACAAGGTGAAAATCAGAACCAGTCTGCAGGATGCCACTGCTTGATGGTACCTCTCAGAAGGAAACAATGGTTGCCAGTTCAGACATGCTAGTTATTGCGTGCAACCTGCAGACTGCTGCCTCATAAAAGTTTTGCTAAAAAATTGCCCCCAGACACTGCACGAAGCACTCTGAATGGATCTGACGCTTATTGGAGAGAGTGCACCTTCTACTTCATTTACCTCTGAGCTGAGAAAGAAGAATATAATTGAACATGCTTCCCTCTTTAGTGCAATTTGTTCATGAACATTGTTATGCTGAGAGCAAGTGGGCATAAAAAACACTCCTTCCTCGACCAGGGAAAGAATGTGTGCACATTCTTACACAGCCTGTGTACAGGAAATCATTCACAAACCTTCAAAGGCATTGATGGGGGAAGGGAGGAGGCTGGAATGGCATTCCTTGGGTAAGAGCACATGAAAGTCTGGTCAGATTAGTGTAATATATTACACAAATGTGACACAAAAATGTTCATGGATTACACTTCCTTCGCTGTATCATATTAGCACCTCATCATCCCAGCCTACCACAAACAGATGCTAACAAGATATGAGAAAAGAGCTAGAATATGCTGAGGTTTCTGTCTCACATTAGTAGCATGCACAATATACCGTGATTCTGCTTGCCAGCATGTGATGCACAAATTACTAATGCATAATCTATGAAAAAAACCAAACCAAAACAAGACATTACTATGAAAATTGTGTTTACAATGTGCTGCAAAATGAAGACGTGTGTTCTATGAGGGGAAAATCTATCCCACCTCCTGCAAGGTCACGAAGATACAGAGGAGCGTGTTAAAGTCCGTAACCGGTACTCACTAGAAATGCACTGTTTCCTTTCAGTGAGTTTCTCAAGATACTTTTAAGAAAGTCCTAAGACACTGATTTACTCAAATTGTATTATTTTAGCAGGGTTCATATGGTTTTTAACTGGACCTTTTCTTTGCAAGTGAAGTTGGCCTTGGTGTTGAATCTGAGGATACAGAAAAGCATCAGTCATGTGCCAGTCCAAGCTCCAGCAAAGCCTCTGGGAGATCTCAACTCAATAGACTTTCTTCCTCACATTCAGTCCTATGATTCATTAAATATGATGATAATAGACATACACAGCAGCCTTATTATACTGGCTAATTACCTTTTAAAGGGCTAGAAAGCTATGCAGATGCACGTGTTCACATTTGCACAGCAAACCCTACTTTTGCCCCATATAGTCTCACTTGCCATGCAGAGACAAAATCAGGGAAAAACGCATGTGCATATTTGAAGATGCCTTTTTTTTCATGAGCAACAGATGAAATTTGCAGCTGCTGAAAAAACAGCCCTCCAGATTGCCATCTCAAGTGCTTTACTGCACATGAAGATGTAGGAAATTATTATTATTAATAATAATAATAAAGAAAGAAATGCATACTACATAAACTGGGTTAAGCTCTGTGCATCAAAAGTTTATTTTTGTTTTGTTTTAATATATTTACATGGGGGAAATAAATATGACAGATAAAATCTCTTTGGTTTTCTCTCTCGCAACGGTAATTATGCCAGGCCTTCAGTGCAGTAAGGTTATGATTATACAACCCTGTTTCTGGTTTCCTCTAGACATATGTGCAATATATACATTGCACATAAATTGGCTCAGGCTAATTATTTTTAAATAACATGTATGCTTTTAAAAATAGCAAGCAAAAATGGAACTGCCTAGATCTATTGCGGGTCATGTTTTGTTTTTCCCCAGGCATTAAAAACCTGTGTCTGATCTTTTCTTGAAAACATTTTTGAGGGGGGCAGGGTAGGGGGAAGATTTCCTCCCAGGTTGAAAACCAGATATACTTTGCCCTGTTCTGTGTCCATCACAGCCACAGCACTCCAGTTTGAACAGAATCTCGTCTGTTAGAACTCAAATGCGAAGTTGAAGCCCGAAAGGATTTTTTTTTCCCCCACATGATTATAAAGAAGGGGTTATAAGAGAAGTTTGGACACAAACCTGGGTTTATTACTGTGGAAAAACTGGCTTGTCAAACAGCTGGAATTTAAGTTTTCAAAAATTGTTTTTTTATAATGTAAACCATAAAACATTATTTCATAATGCATAACAAGGATGTCATAAGAGGAAAGCTGTAGCTGCTGGTGGCATCACTGTGAATGAGCATGATGATGGCATTTCAAGTCCTGATAGGTACTTTCTTCAGGGACCTCAAAAATGCTGCCAACAACAAAGTCAGCACAATCATGAGGAAGTGCTGGGAAAGTTGTAAAGCACTGATGTCTCAGCACTGCTGTCACCTAGCCACAGGAGTCTGATGCTCTCCGGTGCTTCAAGGAGAGGCTGGACTCCTTCCATTACTTCTGTAATGACATTACTGAGGTGCACCTCCTTTTTCCCCAGCTAATTTCAGTTTATAGCATCCTAGAGCAGTGACAGAAGCTCAAAGAGCACACATTGGCAAAAGAGCAGTACATGGACTTAAGAGGAACTGAGGAGCCCCGTGTGATTAAGTTTACATACTTAACCACTTGGGCTGAGTAGCTTCCCCATGATCAGAGAGCAGGAGAGTGGTGGGGGGTGGTGGTGGAGGAGGAGAAGCCAGAAATCCTGATTTCCAGTTCTCTGTCTAATCCTAGAGGTCCAAACACTTTACACATTCCTTTTTCTAACTGGTTCCTATTTCACATTTAACATATTTTTAAAAATAGAGAGAGGGAAGAATGGGTACATTTATGGTATTTAATTGAATGACATGAACATTAAATACAAAATGAGAGAGTTCATCACCACGATTCAGACTCCATTCTCTCTGTCACCCGAAAAGGGTGGTAAGCGAGGAGCCCAAGGCACGCTGCCAAGTGTGTTAACTCTCAAAGGCTTTTTCTTACTGCAAGTTAGATGGGAGGAGTCTGAGTTTTCCTCACATGTTATTTGTTTATTTGACTATCCTTGGTTGACATTGTGTCAGCTGGTTAATGAATGAATCTGGTTTTATGGCTTTTGCACATGTGCCTAGAGGTCACGCTAGGCATATTTTCACAAATTAGAAAAATAAATTAATTAATTAAACTTATTTTCTACTGGGAACCTGTGCACCTGAAATAACAACTATTTTCTCCAATGTATTTAGTTGTGCTCTGCCAGGAGGCATTTCTTCCCCCCTTCTTGGCTGAAAAACTATATTAGCCAGTAGGTTGCGATCAGGCGCTGTTGAGTAATAAGGACATTATAAGCTCTCATATACACAGCTAGCAACGAGTTACCAGCTACTTTCAAACAACACATTCTAATTCTCTAACTAAATTAGGAATCTTTTTCCCCTTGCATCATGCCTACATTTTGCAGGTAACGATTATCTGCCTGAATTCAGGCCACCTGTGCAGGTGCAGAAGGAAAGACGCTCACCTCCCACACAGAGCTTCTCCTGCCGTGCTGTCTTCTTACTTGAGGCCCATTGACGGGGCCAGGCACTTGGGCAATGCTGGCCATCAGTGAAAGCTTTGGAGATTTTATTTTCTGGGGGAGAGCGAGACAGATTAAAGCCCCATCTCCTAGGTTTAATTTTATTTGGACTTTCCTCTGTTTGGCTACATCATTCTCAGAGAATCATGCCCAAGATGATAATGCAGCAAAACCCTTTCTCATGAAGTAAGATAACACCTCCTTTGACTTATATATGATACTTATGTCAGAATTAAATTCAACTTCCCCCCCCCCCAGCACAGCCTCATAATGATTCTGGTCACTCTTTTACAGAAAACTGTATATGAAATCTGCATACTGTATAATAAAGCCAATTTTATATCTTGTTTTCTACATCACTGCTAAAGGAACACACTTATTTTTAAAACTGAGAGGTTTGTATATACTGTGTGTATACTCAGCTACATCCTGCGTGAAAGAAAACAGTGAGAAACTTCCTCCTTGCTCCCTCATTTTTCTTTCTTTATCATTCTAATTTGCCTTTTGCACGCTTCCTGAGAGATTTAAAATCACAATGCTTTCTCCAAACATGTAGGTCAGTCTGGGAGGGAAGAGGATCTATAGCACAATCCTGAGGTGAACAATCATCCAGGATAAAACAGGAATTCCAGTACTGACAATTAAACCAAGGACGCATGATTTGGGAAAATGCATTGTCCTAAACACCAGTTCTGCTGTTTAAAAAAATTCAAAATATACTTTCGAAAAATTTCAGCCATTCTGTAACCTTATATAATCTAATACTGCTGTATAAAGCAATTTATGAAAAAGAAAAGTTGCATACAAACACTAGCTAAAAGAGTAATCTTTCTTATAGATGGAGAGACAGTAACTAAGTGGCTTTTTTGCCTACTTTGCATATTTTCTGGAAACTTTTATTATGATTTTTAGCACTATATTTATTTAGTCTCTCTCTGAATAATTGTTCAACAAGGAGATTTTATGAATCTATAGATTAGATCCATATGAAAAATTGCATTTCCTTAATGTTGATGATTGTTTTGTAAAATTCTCTTAAAAGTGTACTCCTGCGTGATTTTTCTTGCTTGCTTCCTTCCTTTCAAAATACTTTAAAAATCTGTAAGGATATTTGTTACTACCAAGGGACTTTCATGATTAATACACATTATTCATATTCCCTAAACACAGATTTGACTAATATGCTCTATACTCGCTGCCATCACACTTATAAATGTACATTAACTGAATGCAATTTAAAAGAAAAATATTCCTAGTCTTTTCAATATAAGAGTGAATAACTGGCAATAACTGCAGTATTTGGTACATTTAACCTCTTTTTCTAAATGCAGAGTTTCTATAGTTTATGATTTTGGCAGCTCTGTTAAGTCATTTTCATAAATTTTGTTCGATCCATGACGTAGTATTATTCATTTGCACTGTGGCATATCTGAACAATGTCATTAGTGATTATTGGTCTGTTACGTGATGCTACTTTTGTCCTGTCACTACATAACTCTTGAGCTCACGGAAACGAAATTCATTTTCCATTGTAGTGAAACACGCTAGCTTTTTTTTTTTTCTTTTCATGAGCTGTACAAATGTTCACATAAAGCCAAGGCAATAGGGGGATAAAAGCAGATGAAGACAATTCATTTGAAAATCAAAGCAACGCTCACAGAAATATGTTGGCAGGATTCACCCAGCTCTATTTCAGAGTTGTTTAAACACCGTATAGAGCAGAAGAGGAATGGGAGTAATGGTTTCTCCTGGAATCAGTTCAATCAATTAATCTGTCTCTTTTTTTCCCTCGCTCATTTAATTACCACTGCGAAAAAGCAGGGGGAATTAAGTCACAAAATAACCATTCAGATAACATGATGGATCTAATTGCAGCCTTTGTAAGCGATCGGATCCTGGGGTAAGGCTGAAATAGCCTCGTCCCACCCAGTTGTGTGCTGGCAGGGTGCACTGCACCGGGCTGCTGACTTTGGATGAGAGTTTCTGCACAAAGACCAAATCTTCTTGCCTACGTGGCTAAAACCAGACCTCTCAGGCAGCCGGTGAAACTTGGCAGCAGTGGCGGTGGCCGGGTCTCCTGCAGAGGAAGGGGCACTGCCATGGCGGGAGGGCGGCCATGGCCAAGGCGGCCTCTCTGGCACCGCTGCACTCCTCTGGGTTGCCTCTCTCGGGGCTGGAGGAGTAACCGCGGGCCCACCCCTGTCCAGGGGGTCCTCGACTCCCGCTTTTCCCCTGTTTTTCATTCCCTGTTTTTTGCTGCTGCACCCTCCCTGTCCCGCCCGGCAGCAGGCCCGGCGTCCCTGCTCCCACGGGA
This sequence comes from Buteo buteo, assembly GCF_964188355.1. Classification (NCBI taxonomy): domain Eukaryota; kingdom Metazoa; phylum Chordata; class Aves; order Accipitriformes; family Accipitridae; genus Buteo; species Buteo buteo. The sequence continues at coordinate 12,838,732 of NC_134195.1, read as the reverse complement.
GGCGGGAGGCACTCTCCTCTCCGCAGGCACCCCGAGGCTGGCCTCCTCCAGGCTGGGCTCGTTTTCGGACCAGAACCGCTGGGTCCATCGGCACTGTCCTCCCAGCTGCCCTCGCCGGGCCGGGGGGTGAGAGAAAGAGGCGCCACGAGTGGACGCAAGGCCCGCTGCAAGCAGCAGGGCAGGGTGGGCCGCGCTGCCCCACGTGCAGCTCTCTGGCCGCCATCTTGTCTTTCCTCCTGGGCGGCAACCCACCCTGCCTCTGGTTTTGGGTTCCCTCCCGCCATGGGATGAAACTCAAGGCCAGTATTAAACTTGTGAGTCCCAACCCAGGGCAGACCTCCCAGAGCTCGCTCGCACGAGCGGTGCCTGCTGCGGGAGGCTGGGGGCGAAACTCCTGCCCCCAAGGAGCAGCACTGGGGGAAGAGGAGCCTGACTGGCTTTCCGCCACCTCCCTCGCCGAGGCAGCCCAGCTGGTTTCCTTCCCGGCATGAACTTCGGCATGAATGAGAGTCTTGTCCTTGCCGCTCTCCCGTTATATTTTGGTGCAAAGACGATGTAAAAGCTGGTAAAAGCCTTTCGTGCTCTCCGGCCTGGGTGGAGGAGGGAGCGGAGGCGAGGCGGTTAGTCGGCGGATCCCCGGTAGAGGGCATCCAGCCCACGCCGATCCAGCCCGGGCCGGGCCGGCTGCGCTCCTCCTCCTCCTCCTCCTCCTCCTCCTCCTCCTCCTCTGCCTCCTCTTCCTCCTCCTCCTCCTCTGCCTCCTCTCCCTTCTCGTCCTCCTCCTCCTCTGCCTCAGCGCGGGTACGGAGGAGCTTAGACCCCTGCCTGATCCCAGCTCTGCGAGGATGGACCAGAGTATATATATTTTGTATTAATATCAAAAGACTTTTAGTCAGAGGTTCTTTGTTGTTCTTGGGGGTGTTGTGGTTTTTTTCTTTTTTCAACCATAGGTACCAAACCCCCCCTGGGTAATCAATTTCCTGAAATTCTTCAAGACTTCATAAGCCGTAACAATGAAAATCATAACCAGCAAGCCTTTTAATTTCCTTATTGTGTTATTTAAGCAATAAGACATGACAAGGTTTGTGTTATGCTGGGATATCGCCGTGCCTCGGGTGAGTTGTGTTAGGCAGGAGGCCGAAAAACGAGAAGTGAAACCACCTGAAAAGAGGGGCTGTCCTGGGACGCGGTGCGTTTTTCAGCATTATCCAGTGGTTCTGTATGAGTAGGCTCGGAACAAATAGAAAAAATGACGGAAGAAACGCAAAAAGATAAATATTGTCTGTCTTTTCATTACACCATAAGCAATAAAAGCACATCTCTTATTTAATCTTCATTTAATTTTTCCCCCTACTGGCTTCAAAGTGAAAAATAAGCATTATAAATTAATTAAAATTAATTAATTCTCTAATATCTTAATTTCACTATTTTTTAAATATCCTAAAATTTCATAAAACCTCCCCAAATTTCCAGACTAAACATACGTAAAACAGAATTAAAATTGTTTAAATCATAAGTTTCAACTTCATTTTACTAAAATTCCGGGCTTTTTTTCTGGTTTGCAATGAAAAAAATGTGTTTTTCAGAAATAAAACTTTTCTCTTGTCCTTGCTACAGAATATTTTGCTTAGGAAAAGGATGTTGTTTCATGTTTCTTCTGTCAGCTATTTTTTTATATTTCTTATCATCTGCTTTCTATCTTTTGTCACCTGATGGTTAGCAATGTGTATCCCATATTTGTCTCTGAAACATTCCTCCTGGTTAAATTGCTACAGCAACAATAAAATCAGTTAAGTGTCCTGGAAGAGAAACCAAGGGAGTTGTTCATGTTTGCATCAGCAGAGGTGTGGGGAGTTTCCCTGCGCTTCGAGCGCATTCTAGGGGAGGAATCCTCTTTTTAGACAGAATTCACTTTTAAAGCCCACCTTTGAAATGGCAGCACATTGCACGAGTTACACAAGGTATTGTTATACCAGGGCAAGAGAGTCCTTGACTCTGTCTGCAGAAACCTCAGTCAAGGCAAGTATTTTGCAAAGCTGTGCCTCAATCTCAGTCTCTCAGACTCAAACCGTAACAGACGCAACTCGCACTAAGTCACACATGTGTGGAAGTGTTTGCAAAATAAGGTCCTTGACTTTTGCAATTTTTTTCAACTATTAGGTTTAAACTCAAGTGCTTTAGGAAAGGAGAGACAGAAGTTAGGAGTCTGGCACTTAGTACCCAAAATACTCACCAATCTCAGTGAGTTGGATGTGCAAAAAAACCTTAGAATGAAGCCCCACTAGAAAAAGCCAGACACAGATGCAAAGTACGGGGAGAAAGAAGCAGGTGAGAAAAGGAGTCCTATAGAGAGAACGGAGGGCAAAGGGGGGTAAAGGGAGAGCAACATACACAGGGAGAAGAGAGAAACAGGAAAAAGAGGTGGGAGGCAAAACCAACCCAAAGAGATGATTTACCAGATAAAAGCTAAGAGTGTCATTAAATATATAAATATGGTTGGGTTTTTCTCCTGGAAATGTAAGAAAAGGTTTGGAAAAAGTCAGAAAGAAGCCTTGTCGGGAAAGTTTAATTACATATCACCTCTTCAATGAAGTATCATTAAAAATAAGAGTCACCGCAAAAACAAGAAGCCACAGTCATATCTAGCAATTTAAAGGCACCCAAAGCTGAAGGCTTGGTCTAGTTGATGGGCATTACCTTGATGTTTCAGTGAAAACACTGATCATCCATGTAATGAAGTGGAGCAGGAAAAGAATTAATTCAGTCTCATAGGGCAGCATCAGGATAAGATTCCTGACCCTTAAAACAGCTGGAGCTCTTAGTTCCACTTGACATCAACTTGTGAGGGTGTTTGGGTGCTATCTGTAGAGAAATCCAAGGACCCTATAATTTTAGATAATTTGTCTCAGCATGCAGGAATAAGGAATTGCTTCCATTGTGTTGGAGTCAAAATAACATGGAGAACTGTATTGGAGGCCGTCCTGACAGCTATTTATGTTAGTCAAAGACAAAGTACACTATGTACTTTTAATTATAGCTGTGCCATTCTTACTGTGATAGATAAAGTTGTGTCAGCACTTCCATTACAAAACACTATTTTTAGGGGTTTATAACTCAGCTGTTAAATTTCACTTGAGGCTGAAACTTGGCATGCAAAACCTCAGCCTGCAAGCACTTTTTTTTTCTTTTTTTTTTCATAAATATGAAAAAAAACACTTTTGGTCACTTTTTATGTTATAGGAAAGCAGATTTTAACACTCAGTCATTTCTAACTCTGAAAAAGTTTCATTATTTGAATTCTACAGGCTTGTCCATTATATGTCATGCTGCATTTTTAAAAATAGCATTGCTTTTATTTATGTTGGCAAATTGGCTACTGTCCATGAGCAGTAACTATTTTTAATCATGTTTTTAAGCATATATCCATATTTATATTGTTATGATCCGTGCTCCGGACTCTGTAAGGAATAGTAAATGACAGGCCATGCAGGCTTGAGCACAGAGAAAGAACCGCAACAGCTGTTAGCTTACAAAAACCACACAACTTGGAGTGTAGTCTTCAACTCATTAGCATAATTAATTTTTAATAATGACAGCATTCATTTGTTGCCTGAAAAGTAGAGTGTAGGGCCTTCTCCCACCAGTCCTTACTTAGACAGAACTCGCTTTGTCTAAGTCAATTTTATCCTATCAGTAGGAAAGGGCTCACATCCTTCACTAGTGACTTGTGAACAAAACTGTGCTCTGTCGCTGTTTGTGTGGTTATGCCCTGGCACCTGCACAACTGGCCCATAGGGAACGGAGGTTCTGGCAGGTCTGGGATCCCTCCCTGAGTCCTACTTGGTTTACAACATACACAAACAGGGAGATGCTTATGGTATATCAAAATGGACTATAGAGGGAGATTCTATGATTCTATGTTTCTACGACTCTTCCAGCCTCAACCCAATAAGTGAATTATAAACCATATCCTTTGACAAGATTATTCTGCTTCAAAAACACCATACATCACCAAGGAAGTAAAAATTTTAAATAGTTTATATGGCTTACCTTTGGTTGTATCTCTCTGTACTTTTAAAACAATTAGCTAAAATACTCCTGATCTATCATAAAACTTGGAGGATGTGTTCTAAGCTGAATACCACAGATTATTTGCTAGCAGATTTATCCTGCTTTCAATCAAGTCTATTGAAAAAATTAAGCTCTGGATGACATTCTGGGCTAAAATCATGATGTGTCTTTAGAAAGCAGCATATGTGAATGCAGAATTTGGCCTGGTCTGCTAAGTAAAAATGAATAAACTTTTAAAAACCACCTGATCTAAGTTCATGTCTGTTCAACAGCACTGATTCCATTCATGTCCTGCCTTTGCCTCTCTTATTTTAATTCGGCTGAGTGGCTATTGCCTCTCTCTCAAGAGACATAGTGGAAAAAAAAAAAAAGAAATGAAGACCCACCAAATAGCAATATGTGTACGGACTTGTAAACATGATCAGCTTGATCTCTGAGTGTCTATCAAGTCAGAGCTCACGCAGACTTCAGAGGGGTTCTAGCTTTGTGGCTGCCTGAGAATCCAGTCTTTTGATTGAGTACTGAACTGCAGCAATCCTTTCCCACTGAAAGCTAATACATCTCCATTCTGACTGACCACTTCTGCTTTTACTCATCACAGCAGTAGGACTTAACCTGTGCAATTTGTGGCTTGCAGTTTTGACATTGCTTTAAAAAGTATTTCGAACTGATCCTTTTACGTTCCAGCAAAGCAATTACAGCGTGCGCCCGATACCATTCGAAGAGGATGACATAAACCTCTTGACAAAGGGCATCTCCATTTCCCCATTTTCTTTACAAACTGGCAAACATGGATCTGCAGGAATCTGGGGGAGCAGAAACATTTCTTCTCGTTAGCCTGACTGCAATCCATACTAGAGAGGGTAAACTCACGAGAGCCCCTAGTACTGATAGGCCAAACTAGAACCTCACTGGATGCTGCAACAGGCAGGCAAGAACAGGTGACCAGGTAATTAGTCCTGGCACCCACAGGCAGCGCACCAGCTCGGAGCATTACATCCCTCCTCTAAATAATATTACCACCACTGCCAAAAGGCAAAGCAAAATGGAGCCAGGTTTTATTACCGAGAAAGCGCTCTCCCTCTCTGCTGCAGACAGGAAGGGGAGGGGTCTGGTTATTGTTGCAGATTTTTCCCCCCTCTTTCTCCAGGTCTTTAATCCCAGACTTGGCTTGTTGCGCTTCAAATTGAAATATCCTGAACAGATGTAAAAACACATGTGAGCCACTGCTCACAAGCTGTGCAAAGCTTTGTTTCATCTGCTGATGATGTGAGCCTAAAGGAGATCTTTTTAAAATTTCATCACTATTCAAAAGGATAATTAATACGTACCCCCAGGCTTTGATTATGCTATACCCAGTGTGTACTGCTGGTACAAAAATAATGAGGCTCTCATCAGGCCGAATGAATACTTGCAGCAAACATTCAGTTTCCATAAGAAATTTAAGATTCAGCGGTGGTACCATGTAGGTGGCTTAATCTAATTTTAATTTGTAACACAATACAATAGATAAGATCATTTGTTTGTAACCAGCACAGGCATTTTGTTTACATGAAACCCCAGTCAGCATTCAGCAGATGGTCTTTTTAAAGGCTTAATTGAAGTTTTCTAATCTAACCTTTTTTCCCTCCATTACGAAGGGGAAAATAAGACACAAAAAAAAAAAAAAAGAAAAAGAAAAAGAAAAAGAAAAGGAAAAGGAAAAGGAAAAGGAAAAGGAAAAAGAAAAGGAAAAGGAAAAGGAAAAGGAGAAGGAGAGAACTACAAGGAAGTAGAAAAATAGCTGTAGAACCCTTTTGCAGGGAAAACACAGAAGACCATTTCTGCCTGCTGTCAGATACAGGTTCAATCAGAGCCAGGAAGATGCTGAAGTCAGATTTTTTTTAGGTGACTCCAGAGGTGTAAAGATAGAGCCCTTTGCCCCCACCTTTGTCGCTAGTGCGAAGGTTGGCAACAAATCACTGCCCCTGCCACAACAGCCGTTCTGCCTCCGCCAGGCTCCTGAAATTACCTACCTGAGCCTTTCCACAGATCAGACATCTCCTTCTCATGCCCGTCTTCTCAGAGGCTCATTATTAGATTATAATTTCTGTGTACTTTCTGCATTCAGGTGTTCTGGTTTCAGTCTCCTTCTGGTCTGTCCCTGCTGCCGTCGATATTACCACGCTGACCACAATAAACACTTTTCTCCTCGCTGGTTCCAGGCTGCCTCTGGCAGCCTTCCAGTGATGTGCGTTGGAATACAACCTTTCCCAAACATTTAAATCCTCCTCACATAGTGTGTATTTGAAGAGTTTGGCTTATTGGGGTTTCTAACAAAAAAATCAAGTGAGGCATTTATTTTCTTTTTCATAGGCTGTAGGGAGCACACAGAGGGCAGATGCCAGGCTTTGGGTCCTTTGGGAGCGATGTGCTACCAGAGTGCTGGTGCAGGGAAGCATCTGAGCTCCCTTGGCATTGCTGGTGCCTTAGTCTTGCTGGCATGGCAGTGAGCTCAGCAGGGCAGGCACCACAGGCAGGGTAATTCCCTGACTACCAGTGTTGATCTAGTTTTACTACCACCAGCTCTCCAATAGAGATGCTATTAATGACCCCATTGCCCAGTTCCAGAGCTTTACTCTCTGAGTTATCGAAGAGATAAGAAACTTTATCATGTAATAAAGAGAAATGAGTTTTACTCATACTAAATGACTTGAGAACAGTGGTTTGGGGCTTTTTTTTTAAACAGAACTATTCACCATTGAAGAATGAACAGGCATTGCATGCTTACTACATCATCATAAAAAATGGTGTGGGTTGGATTGCTACCTGGTGGTACACAACCATAAGGGCAGAAATCAAAGAAGAGGGCAATCACAATAGAAATGAACCAAAATTGGTAATTCCACTGGCATAGTTTTCCTTAGATGTGACCCATGCGTACGCAGGTGTCCATGAAGAGAGTTGCATTCATATCCTTGTGCCCCAAGCAAAAAGGAGACAGGACATCTTCAACTCAAAAGCCATAACAACATGTAAGAACAGTGAAGGGGCCAAGATAAACTACACATTATAATGATACAATGACCATCAGTGTAAGTGGAGGACTGTACAAGGAGTGATATATATGCTGAAAGAAAACAAATATCAGTGTTAGGATAAAAATATCCTCCAAGGAGCCCATGAGCCAGTTGGGCTTATAAGGTCAGGTTCAGCACTGCATTCATGCAGCTATGTGGGTTTTGGCAGGGGACCGTTTAAGTCCTGCTGACTCAGAATCCACCACATGGAGGGGATACTAACAGATGTGCCCACACAAAATTTGGAAAAATTCATAGGTTCTCACAGGAACAAAAAACCTCATGGGCCATTGATCTATATTCTAATTCAATGTTGTTCTAAGTTCATATTCTTTTCCTGCAGAGAATGGAATTGCTGGGGAAATGTTATTATGGTTGAGGTAAATTTGACTGGGCTAGTTATTCAGGAAACAGGCACAAATGTCAGCAATGTTCATGCCTAGAAGCTGACGCCATCATTAATTGCTTACTGGGGCTGCACCATGGAATCACCTCACTCTCAGTGAAACAGTGCTTATTTACAGCCGATTAGATCTTGTATGTTCTTCACCACGGCCATAGGAGCTTCGTCTCCAAAAGACACCTGTAACACCTGAACTGATGAAGAATATCTCTTTAGCTGTCAACCATGTCTGACCTGACTTTATATCCTCTTTTTAGGCAGCCCTTATGAATTAAGATTATCATACACGCTCCCAACACATTCCAGGAGAGATCGGTGACAAACATTAGCACAGATAGGATGCCATGGGTTATGGCTGCAGAAGAAGGATGGACAGAGTGAGTGAGAGATACACAATAATTGCAATGATTTCCAGTTATATAAATGGAGGCCTCTCTATACAGGGTGATTTAGACACTGGAAGAAAATTAATACCAGTTTAGGATTAGGATTTCTCCCAAGGAGAACATAAACTAAGGAGCATTTCTTGAACTGCTTTTCTGAAATGAAACACAGCAGAACCCATTAACCACAAAATATATAACATAGTGGGGCTTTCTCCTCACACTATTATTTTGGTATGCTGTAAGGGCATTCAAATAGAGACCTTGATGTAAGATGTTCTATTCAAGAACAAAGAAAACATCTTTGGATATAAGGTTTCACTTTGTTAATTTCATCATATTTCATCAATTTAACCTTCAAAGACTCTTGGCTGTGCAATACTTTGATACTATAATGTTCACTTTAAACCTCATATTTTCAGGGTAGTGTGCAGGGATTTATCCTCATCCTAGCGAGTTACATAATTCAACCTCTGTGTAAGTTATTTGAAACCACAGGTACAAATCTAATGCTTACCGTTCCTGTAATTCTACAGGAATGTGGAAAATAAAGGTATGGAATGCGAACGTTTATTGACTGAAAAATGTAAGTCAGAGATAACCAGTGCCACATTGCTTTCCACTAGCAGACTAGAGGGGAGAAGCACTAGAAACACAGAAGTGGGCTTCTACACTTGTTTGCATAATATAGCCCCCAAAACAGAGCTTCTTCTGAGTGACGGGCGTACTTGGTAGGAGTGCAAAGGTAGCCCCAACAAAAGCAGGAGTGCAGGTGAGAGGCCATTGCCTTTTCCAATCCAGCCATCAAAATGGAGCACTGTCACAAAATACTTCCATGGCAACACTCTGATATAACTTTGGGGAGCATGGTTTCTTCTCTGTCTTTTCATGTGTCTTAAACCCACAGTTTAAGACAAATTACCTGGACTTCAAACCATTGTCGCCCCTTTTAGCCTTTTGCATCTTTGGCTAGGTAGTACCCCTCCAGAACAGCTGAAGGCACACGGTTCCTTTGAAGATACTCATTTAAGGGCCTTATTCTGTGAAAATATCGGGCCTACAGATTAAACCTGTCTGACACATCAAAGAGGCATGTCACCCTAGTTGTTTTATACAAACCATTGTATGTATGATCAGAAGAACTCAGCTGTGTAGTGTTTCCTGCAGTATAAAGAACAACAGTCATTCATATTCCAAATCCCTTGTGAAGTACCATATCTGCTCACTAAGAAGGACTAGTTCATAACCAGTTGGAAAATACATAAGGAAGTATGTCAGACATAAAAGCACTGTTTCCATTGGTTGTGCATATATTGCATATATAAGTCTCTAGATTTAGATTGAAAATCATGTTCCTTAGATAATACATCCTTCTAGTTAAAGGACATCATCTCTTTTGGGACTTGGTTTAATAAGGGACCATGGCTTTTTGCATGTGCAAGATTCATTTAATATAACTTTCTTGGCTGTGAATCTTAGAAAAGTTGGCATTTTTACAAAGCTGCTTTCCCCCAGTTGAATCTGAATGCAAACCCATTGCCAGGCTGGGATTCTGTAACTTGACATCTGTTCTCATTGATTTGCTGGTAGACTTGCACTGCAGGTATAGCATGTAATGTCCATACTCTTAGAAAAGAGGAAATGTATTCCCCTGTGATCAAATTGAGATATAATTGTCACATGAGCTAAAGAAGCAGTCTGCGTTATCTGAGGAATTCTCTTCTACTAGCCATTGAACCTATGCAGTTCCTCTCAAGTCATTCAGCATTTTACAGGAACCTGCCCAAATCAGAAGGAAATAGAACAGGGGAGTTATTTTTAAGATGGAGGGTTCCACAGGTCAGTTCATTGCAGGATGTTTGTCTCCAAACTACCACGTCTAGCGATTAGTTACTCTAACTGCCTAATTCACATCCAAATACCCTGGTACTACAGCCACTGAGGACACGACTGATCTGCTAAGGGACTACAAGTGATGTGCCACCATCTGTACCATGCAATGTAAATTGAATCATCAGGTTTGCATTCAGAATGCACTGGAAACAATGACGTGATAAAGTTGAGACCTGAAATTCCCTGGAAACGGAAAGTTGTGAAAAAATACTCCAGACTACTTATGGACAGGAAAAAAAATGAAAGATCTCCATGTAGCTTGTAGGTGGGGAATAAGACTGCAGCTGAGTAGGTACTTTCTAGCTGATGATGAAACAGTCCCCCAGATCTGAATATTGTTTTGTTCTTTCTATTAAATATGTGGATGGGCAGGCGAGTTTTGATGTGCACAGAAGCTAGGCATGGGAAGAACTGCAAAACAAACCTGCACAGAAGAGTTACAGATTTTCTGCATTTCCAGTGCTGTGAGGTTATGCAAGAGAGGACATCCTTCCTGTCTCTACAGGATCCATACACCATCTCTTTTTGCTGAGGCTCAAGCGACTCTCTGCAAGGGGCAACTTGGGACGAGCACTAACAAGGTTGCATAGGAGAAAGTTAAATGGCTGGGTTGGTTTTTTGTTGTTTGTTTGTTTGTTTGTTTTCTGACACTTAACAGCTAAATACCTTTGCCTTTTTAGTATTATCTTGATAATAAATAAACTGTACTGTTCTTATTTTGCACAATATTTTTCTTTTGAATGTCTATTGCTTTATATGTACATGGAGATGCTGAAACACCTACTACAAGACATTCTGTTGAGATCCCTGTGAGCTAAAACTCATTAGAGACACCACTGGCTCCACAGCTACCCTTGGGCCTCTTTCAGGTTGCAAGAACCACAGTTTTGCCTTTCTGGAGACCCTAACACACAAGGATCTGAAAGGGACAGCCTTGATGAGACCATAGTCATGAAAGAGAGACTGTTTTTTTCTGGTAATGCATACATACATGGGGAATAAAAGACAGGTTTGAGGTGAAGATCTTGGTCTGGAATTTCCAAAACATTGAGAGGTACCAAAGGTGATATAGGGGCTACCTGACGGAGCATGACTCTGAAGCAGTCTTCTAAATACCGTACTATCCACTTAGTCACTGCCCTGTGCTTCTCCCTGAACCGGCACCAACAGACTTATGTGAAGGCACTGTTTGGGATGCAAAAATAAAAATGTTTATATGTTGGTCAATAGACTTCGAAAGGTCACATAGATAATCAACAGGCACCAGGAAAGACAACTGTAAAGGCAGTATCAGAGGCTGATACTCTAAATCACACTCCAGGTGTCTGGCCTACCTGCTAAAATGCTGTGTGACAGGAGCTTTGGCAATCATAATGCCTGGCATTAGGCGTACTTTAGTGAGGACCAGAACACGCCACAAAAAGCTGTCCAGCTGACATTGCTGGGCACAACTGCAGCTGGGCATAAATGTCTGCAGCAGAGGGTAGGCAGTGGCGATTGCCTCTTGCAAAAGCACAGGCTTGACTATGGAAGTCAGAAGTTAGCCTTCTGGACCTCTAGCATGTCTTCTCCCACCCTCTTTCTGTGTAACTCAGAAATGTAACTTCAGGACATCAGTCGTCAGGATGTACTTACCATAATGAACAAAACACACAAACAGAAGTATCTATCAGGAAAAAAAAAAATTCCAAACAGATGTTTCTACTTGAAGGAAAGCATTCAAACCACCTCATAGTGCATGCTATTTGGTCCCTTTGAGTGAAGAGAGTTATGGTTTCAGGCTTGACATTCAGATACCCATTCTGCAGTTGATCTCATTTGTTTCTTCCAAACAAAAGAACAGTTTGCAGTCCTCTCCCTCCTTTACCCCCACACATTCTTCTACTAAGGTAAATCATCAAATCCAAATCCCGGGTTAATGAGTGCCAATCATAGCTTCAGCCCCCTTTTCAGGCTTGGCAACAAGTTCCCTGAGCCTTAGCAAACAATTATCATTCAGCTACTGTAGAAATTGATTCTTGGGTTGACGAGAGCAGTCCTCCCTCGGCTGGTAAGGTCCTGCCATGGGAAGCAATTACTGCAAGATGCCAGCTGACAGACTCATTCCGTGGAAAGTCAGGTTGTCTTGATCCTCAGGCACTCTCTAGGCAAATTGTATCCTTACACTCATCTCAAACCTCTTACGAACTGTTGGCTTCTATCAGGAAAAATGGATTGTTCCCTTTGTTTCTGTGGCATTTGATAGAATAAAACTGGACATCCTGCCTGCACAATAAGGAGATTTAATTTTAAAATTCTCACACCAAAATGCTGCAGTATGATAAAGAAAAAGAGAATCATAAAGCAATGAAGATTGCTACTTGCCTAGGGAACAGTAATACAGTGCAGCTAGTATGACATATTTTGTGTATAAAAAGACCCAAATTCCATTAGCAGTGGCCTGTCTTTACTGATCATAATTTTCTTTTCCCCCTAATTTTCAAATGGTTTGTAGTAACATTTTCACATCACTTTGTCTGACATCTTTTGTTTATTAGTTTGGGGTTTTTTTTAATCTTTGATATTCCAAGGTGGACAACTGGGAAAAAGCAAAGATTTTCTGCATAATTAGCTTTTGTGACAACATCTGAACTGTGATTGAGATTTTGCCAAACACTGATGAGACAGAGACACATAGCCATTATCAGCTAACAAAAGAAGGTGGCATTTAAAGTCCGCTGAAAGTGATTAGTCTTGATATCTATCATTAGATGATTGAAATGTGAGACCAGCTAAATAAACAAACAGTAAACCATGCAATCCACTTCAAATACTATCAGTGAGAATGAACACTCTTTTTCATAAATTCATAAAATAACTCTTGTACTAGCATAATTTTTTTTTGGTTGTACCAGAAATTCATGGAAGGTTTATCCCTGACTTTAAAGACTGTGAAGCCTAAAGACACCAAGATATATAAAGAAAGATAACAGGAAGAAAAAACAAGATGTAAGGACTTCTTAAACGCACCTAGATTCTACGTTTTACCCCAAGGTACCTGGACAAGTGCTGGAAGCATCACGGGTGATGCAAGCCTTTAAAGAGATAAAGACAAATATACTGTAAATGGGCATTTGCAGTCACAGATGCCTGAGAAAAGAAGGAACTCATGATGGCCAGATTAAAATGTGTTTTGATTAAGTGCCACATCTGCAAAGAGAGTCTATAATGTCTCCAGAGAGTCAAAAAGTTCACTTAGAGTAATATCAGTTATTGCTACTATTGCTATAGCTATTAATCCATCAGTTCTGCTGAAATTCTTAGGACCTTAGAAGATTTTTAAAATATATTTCATGACCAAATCTCTATTTTTATAGCATCAAGCATCCACTGTGCTTAGTAGAGCTAAGCAGGCTTAAAAAAGCTGAGAATTGGGCTAGGCTCTCAAATTCTGATGAAACATTTGTCAGGATTCCTCCTAATTAATTTTCAGTCTTTTTAGACTTTTTATTCCCCTTGAAAAAACCTTTTACAATATATTTTCACCTTTTCTTTTTGCATTAACTGCATTCCAGATTCACTGAGTGCTGAGTACACCCTTAGAAAGCCTTTTAACCTGGCTGGTAAGTTAAAACTCTCTAAATCTCACATGCCCACAGGGTTTCCCACCTTAATTAATTAATAACCCCCTCCTTGTCCTTTTAACTGGGTCATGAATTAATTTAAAAAGTTAATTATGCAATTCTTTCCTCTCCCTTTACTTATGCCTTTCATCCCTGTGTCCATTGGCTATAAACAATGTGGAAATACAGCCATATAAGCAGGGATGGATGTTGTAAGCTTTGGACTACTGGGAAAAGAGAAAAAACCAAGCATATCTCATCTCTATTTTCCCCTTCTCCCTTTTTTGTTCTACTTTCTATTGCAAGCTTTTGTAGGCTTTGTGGAGAACAATAAATACTACCAATCACGTCAGCAAAAAATTAAGGTGGTGTTTGGGGTTTTTTTAAATGGAGAGAAAAAAGAAGTAACTGTAGATGTATGTAGGTCTCTGAGGAAGCAGAGACCATCAGGTGGGTAAAAAAAAAAAAAAAAGGCAGAAAATGGCTCTGTTATTCCCTTCAACTGATGTTCTCACCAGATTATTTAGAGTAGAAAAGGGGTTACGGATAAGAAGTGACTCCTTCATATAAGATATGTAGGTACAGAACATGCCTGTTTTGGTGTGTTTATTTCTAGGCATATAGAAACAAGGAGGACAACAGTTTGCAAAGGCTTTTCATACCCTCCGTGAGTGATGTATAAAAAAAAAAGTGTGTGTGTGGGTTTATCATCTCTAAAGAAATCCATTCTGAATTTTAACTATCAATGGACCTAAAGAAAAGGTGTACCTATTGTTGGATCTTTGTCACTGCCCAAAAGATGGAAATGAACTGTGAGACTGTTAGTCTCCCAAAGCCTCACAAATACATCCTTAAGGATGTGGCTTCAAACAGAAACACACTGAATTATCATGTTCAATAACTGCAATAACTTTTCAAGAATGTAAGATTGGAAAGTAGTGCTTAGGTCAGGATGTTCAAGGCAAACTATTACGGTCAGCCAACAAAATAAAATGTCGCACTGTGTTCAGTATTAATTCTAGTTAGTATAATCAGAAAGCTTTACCATCCAATCCCATACGGGGTCTCTGTGTTTTACCAACTTATCTAGGTAAGGTGCAGAAAACCGCCTAGGACATAGTTAATGATAATGTTTCCTCTTTGACAAGTGAGGGAGCTGAGACACCGAAAAACGTACCCATTGAGACTATGGTGCAGACAGGAATAGGATCCAACATCTGAATCCCTGTCCACAGCTGTAGCCACCAGATACACTGCAGAATGCTTCTTTTTAGCATTAGTGTTTCAGAGATTAATATTTCATACAATCATCAAGACAAAGGACAAAGGTTGCCATAAGGCTGCAATATTCTGTACAGGAAGTAGTATCTACACAAAGAACACTTGCATCAAATCTAACATGCACAGCAGGGACCATTTATCTTGGCACATTGCCCATTAAAGCCACTGCTTGCTTTTTCTTTTCCTTCTTCTTCTGGAGTAAGTGACAAATTTCAAACAGTAAGAACATCTTAACTTTGTAAGCAGATAACAGGAAATATGACTATGAATGAACCTGCTCTGAGGATTAGCTGAGGTGAATGCCCATTGAAAATGCATAAAGGTTTCAAATGTTACTCATGTCACTAAGGGGACGCTGCATATTCATTAAGGTATCACAAGGAGCTCATTTCATATTAATGGAGAGGTCATACATCCTTCCAGAGGAATTCCATTGCAGAGCTGCACAAATCAATGTGCTATTATTTTAAGTGTTACCAATTTAAACCTCTCCAAATTCACAGAACAGCCTGAATTTGCAAAATGATTTAGTCACTAGGAAAAATGTTAGTGACTTCTTTTCATCTAGAGGAGGTATAACAGAAATGTAGTAAGTATCTTTATATATGGAAACTCAATTGAAACTGCACATTAGGTATTCCCTTTTGGTGCTCAGGAAAGCTTTAAACATTATGTTATATATATATATAAGGTATCAGTGTTCTGAGGCTACTTTATTTAACTGCAGTACAGGAGTTTGAAGGTTTGGACTTTTTTACAAAGTTCACTTTTATAATCCTTTTAATGTTTACACAAGTTCCATTGCACTTTTATAACAGAAACAGACAAAAGCTTCACAGATATATACCATATAAGGATCTTTATAGCTTAATTTTTTGATAATTAGAAGCAGAGAATTACGCAGTACTTATAAAGTTGCGTCCAGGTGTTGCATAACATCTTGCTCCTTTTTTTACATGTTGGGATAATAAAGCAGTGCTGGCTACGACACAGATCTAAATCTTTCTCTCCTTTGCAAGATAAAAGTACCCAGTATTGTATGTTACTAAAATGCATTATCAACGGAGCTAATTGGAAACTATCCAGGCAGAATATGTGCCATAAGGAAGTGGCAATTCACTGAACCAGCAGCGCTTTGCATTTGAGGAAGAGCCTGGAGGTCTCTTCTGGTAACAGTGCAAGGTTTCCACATGTTCCCACAGGTTGACATATGTTTGTGTCCACATGTTTGCCAGGGCAGCAAACTCTTGTGGTCCCACCCATCCTCATGGATCTGTGGTTGTGAAGGGGCTGCTGGCTTTCTGAACGTGAATTTCGCATTTTCAAAAAGTCAGGCTGGCTGTCTCCCCAGAAGAGTCTCTACACCCTAGTCATGCCGTCCTGCAGCACAGTGGTCCTGCTTCCCAGCACATCAGTGTGGCTGGGCATTAGCGTACGCATAGCCAAACTAGCTTTAACCTCTAGGCAAGGGAACAGCACCTCTACACCTGTAGGAGTCAAGAAGGCAACACACATCACAGACAAGGAGTGATCTGTCTGTTGGTCTTAGTTTGCTACAACCCTGCCTGAACTGCTGTTGAGGCAGACTTGGTTGTGAGTACGCTGCAGTATGAAGGGTCCAGCTGCCCTGGGTTTCAGGCACACAGGCAGCCAGATGTTTTGGATGTCCAGATGCCTGGGGAGGTAGGGAGGAAACAGAGGCATGCAAAGGGAATTGTCCCAAGCCTAAATCCTGCAAGTCTGACAGCTGCCAAGGAAAGTGGCATGAGCATGCCAGTACCTCACAGCCTTTTGCTGAAGAGCATTTGTGAAGCTCACTAGAGTCAAGTCAATACTTGTCTCAATAGCTCTTAGTGGAGGGAAAGGTATAAGCAATGGTCTTAATTTAAAAAGCAATGGTCACATGAGTTTCCTCCATGAAATTTTTCAGAATTTCCATTTTGTGATGTGTTCTGAATAATTGGAAATTGTGATAAATGAGAAGAAGACTAAAGTTGTCCTTGCCAAAATTTCCTATGAAAGGTAAAATTTCATGTTTCAGCCAGCTGCAATTTCAAGTAGGTGTTCTTGAGTAAAGAAACATTTGCAACACGTTTTTATATAAGAGGGAAAAAAACAGTCACAGATTAGTGATGGAGTCTGAGGTCTGCCAGGATGCTTCAGGTATGTTCCTGTCCAAGATAATTCTTCAGACATTGTTAATTGTATGCAGTGGTCCCTCAAATTTGGTCTGGTTTGACTTTTACTCCATTCTCTCATCTCTTTTCCATGCCCCCCCCCCCCTTTCTCTTCCTCTCTCTCCTTCCATTCTGCCTTCTGGGTTTTACAGCTTGTTGGGAAATGAGACCCTCCCACACAATGGTTATACAGTTCGGAATATATTTGAATACACATTTAGGAAACATAGACTGTGTTGTGCTGCTATGATACCCAATTCAAATTGTTTAGATTAATGACAGCTACATGCCTAATTTATTACTGTAATTATTGTGATAATTTAGAGGAGATAAATTGAAATCTATTAGAATTTAATGTAAAAAGCTGTAATTAGTCTGCTTTGGAGAGGGGAGAAAGCCAAAGCACATAACTGAAAATCCATTAAGCCAATTATAATGTTACTGAGGCAGAAAATATGCAGCCATCTAAAATATACCCATGACTTTAGCATAACTGTACCCTAAGCATACAAGCCCATGTGTCAGATTCCTTCATTAATTTAATAGACACATCAAGACAAAAAAATGAGATAATTCCTTAATCATCATAATTAATGCACACAGTTCAGACTGAGAGTTAGGGTGGGGAGATGGGGGAGAATAAAATTTTGTTGCCATTGAGCAATTATCATGTAAATAAAATAGCAGCAAAAGCATTGGAAGGGGTTTACAGGAGAGGAGGGTACACTGCTAATCATGGCATAGGCTTTCTGAGCTATTCCCAGAAGTGCTAAAAGCTGTCCTGGTGCAATTAAAAAAATAATAAAAATAATAAAAAAAAGAGAAGACAGCAATTGCTATCACCTATTTACTGTCAAATTAATTCAGCTGCTCCTGAGATGCCATCTGTATCAGGAGAGTGAGGGTGTCACTAGCTTTACGATCCATCAGGAGAAGTGAGAGCGCTGTTCTGTTTGATGGCTCTGATAATGGAAAGAAGCTAAGCAATTGCAACAGATACATCATAGATTTTCTCATAATTACCTGACCTGTTACACTGTGTCACTCTGCCGCCAAACACACTGTTTTTATGTCAGAAGCTGTATGGGCATTCTTTACTTTGATCATTCTGTATTCTGCAGATGTCAGCATTACTGTATTTTAATTGACTCTGGGGTAGCATTAAAAAGCACCTTCTATTTCAGTTGCTTAGACCTGATGAGACTGACAACCTGGCATTTATGAACATTAGGCCTTCACGGTAACTGTGTCAGGAACTCTGTTTTTCCTAAATCCCCTAGGTATGAATAGCAAAATGATGTTAGTAAACCAGTTGGAAAAACAGTGTCTATGCAAAGAGCACCTCTGACATTCTCTAGCCATAAAGATGGCAAACCTTTTCATTAAATTAGACTCTGGAGTCAAAAGTGCATGTTGTATCCCAATGTGCAATTAGGAATTGACCGGTATGTTGAAAGAGGGCTAGAGCTGGGGAGGACTGAAGCTGTGGGTAAAGAGCTGGGAACCTCAAAACAAGAATTTCTTGACAACTTCCATATTCCCAGCATGCCCCATTTGCCAGGATCATCTTTTCCTCCTCCTGTAGGAAGAGACAGCTAGCTTTTTCACTACTTTGCTTTCTTGCAGCATTCAGTGTAATCCTCAAAAATGACAGTTAAGATGGTAGAAATTTTACAGGCTGCTGCAGTGGAACTACTTTTTTTTTTCTTTTTAAGAAATATTCTTGGTTGAGTAAAAATAAATTAGACTACATGTGAATTGTCCATATTTCCCACTGGGCTTTACCCAATGAATTATTTCCAAAGAAATCCACAAAAACTACAGGTACCACCAAGGCGTTGAGCTTGATGTTTGACTCACTGTCAATAGCTACCAATAATTGCAAGAGAAGTGGAAATCTAACTCAGAACCTCAGAGCTCAGTCCTTGCCTCCTTCACCGGTGCTGCTTTAATAAATGTTGAACAACGGATTGAGAAACAACTCTTGCTTCACCACTAACATACAAGGACAGTGTGCCTTTCCCCCACCACTCCCATGGGCAGGGATGTTCTCCTCATTCCTCCTCAGGTTCCAATGAACCTGGTTGGAAATTGTGCTTACTGTTACGGTCCTTCCACTCAGATACCAACAGACCTGGGTGGTTGTTCGTCTTCAAGTCCCAGCAGTATCACTGTATTATTCTCTTGTTGATAAATTAAGCTATGTCAGAATATTTATGAGCTGGGGTAAACACATCTGCCTTCAGACATTAAGAAGTTATCGTGTTGTGCATATGTTGATAGATGGGTCAGGTGTAATACAAAGTGGTATTATGAGGCACCTAATCAGTACATTTATTTTGAGTTTTTGTTAAAAAAAGTTCTCCTAAGGCATCCTGTCAAGTCAATGGAGTGACATAAGTGCTTGTAAAGGTTATAAGAGAGAGATTCCAGTTCAGCTCATGTATACACTTTAGCAGGTTACCCTCCAGAAATCTTCAGAAGAGCACTCACCATTTTACAAACTTAGGCCCTTCTTTCAGGTGGATGTACTCAATAGGGTCCTAAAATGAATCTGCAAACTAGAAGTCTAAAGTAGTCATTTAAGCATCTAAGTTAATCTCCACTAGAACTTTCCCATAGTTAGCTCTTAGACATATCAAGACCACTGTGGATTGTGCTTTTGGCATTTGCTTTATGGATAGTTTTTGAGATGGCATTTATAAAGTACTGATATATCAATGGACACTCCCAGTGGGTCTAGAGGGCTGACTTTGACATAGCAATAAGGAAGGTGTCAGTATCAAGTAACACCCTCTAAACTTCGCAAAAAATCAAAACTGTAATTGTATCTTTGGTCCATTGCTGTAATATGAACCGAGACCAGTTTTGTGACCTAGAGATCAGAACAAGCAAACAACGAAAGACAAGCTCGCTGTTTAGTACTGCAGTAACAAAGAGTATTCCCATCCCACTCTGTGAAGATAGGGAGGCTGCTTTACAATTACGGTGAAGCTGTAAGTGGGGTGGTGTACCCGTCCTGCAGCCCACAGTTTGGAAAGAATGATAGAAATTTGAAACATCCTCACATAAGAGCCACAGAAAAGTTTAAAGACTGCATAAAATGTTCACTGTAAGAAGCAAAGAGCAAGAAGGAGAGTTTTTTAAAAATATGACTGAGAGATAGTTTGATAACAAAGTATAAGAACCTCTATAGGAAAAATATAGCAGCTTGCATCAGACTCAACAGTCTTACAACTACAAGTCTTACAATAACCACTGGCTGGGATTTGAAGGTAAAAATATTACAGCAAGGTTTTTTAACAGTAAGTGTGATTAACCACTGGAACAACCCAAAGAAATGATGAATAGTGCATCTTCTCCTTCCTAAAAAGCAGCTTTTTGATTTGTGAATTACTGTATTTAACTCGTGCAGCAGTGTAGATGCTTGGCTGATTCTTTCTGGCCTTAAACTCTGACTTTTCTTCTTCTCTCCTGGCCAGCTCCAACCCCCATGCTGCAGAGCACATGAGGAAATCCTGGTGGAATCATTCACTAGGCTCTCCCTTAGGCTCACAGAAACCTAACTTAGCACCCTGAAGGTCCTGCAGACGAAAAAGTTCCTTGCCTACAGTGATGAGACTCATCCAAACCCTTGAGTTTAAAAGCAAAAGAGAGCATATTTCAGGGAACGTATTTCAGTTCACAGTCAGATACAATATTTCACATAAAATATATAAGAATGCCTGGACTAGATCAGACCATCTAGTTATATATCCTCTCTCTGGCAGTGAATGATATCAGCTATCTGGGGAAGATAACAAAAATCGGACTGTATGTAATGATACTTCCCCCCCCAGTACAGGCTTCCAGAAAACAGCTGACTGATGTTTGAGATTTTCCTGAGCAAGAACAGGTATTTTTGTACTGCAAAGCCTTTGTTGTGCTTTAACCCCAGTTGGCAGCTCAGCCCCACACAGCTGCTCGCTCACTCCCCCACAGTGGGATGGGGGGCAAAATCAGAAGACTAAAAGTGAGAAAACTCCTGGGCTGAGATAAAGACAGTTTAATAGGGAAAGCAAAAGCCGCATGTGCAAGCAAAGCAAACCAAGGAATTCATTCCCCACTTCCCATGGGCAGGCAGGTGTTCAGCCATCTCCAGGACAGCAGGGCTCCAGCACGCAGAACGGGGACTTGGGAAGACAAACACCATCTCTCTGAACGTCCCCCCCTTCCTTCTTCTTCCCCCTTCAGCTTTATCTGCTGATCATGACGTCCTATGGTCTGGACTATCCCTTGGGTCAGTCGGGGTCAGCTGTCCCGGCTGTGTCCCCTTGCAACCCCTTGTGCCCCCCCAGCCTGCTCCTGGTGGAGTGGAGGGAGAAGCAGAAAAGCCCTTGGCTCTGGGTGAGCACTGCTCAGCAGGAACGCAAACATCCCTCTGTTATCAGCACTGGTTTGGTCACAAATCCAAAACACAGCCCCATACTAGCTCCTATGAAGGAAATTAACTCTATCCCAGCCAAAACCAGCACAGCCTTGCACAAACTTTTTTTTCTGCAGCTATTTGGGACCCATGTATGCTTTCACAACATTTTCCACACTATCTGTGGCAACAAGCTACACATTTAGCAGACTACCCATTTGTTTCTTTTGAACTGCTCAGCAGCATATTAATGCCCCTTACTTCATGTATTGGAGGAGACAGTGAACAACTGCTCCAAACTGACTTTGCTTTCAGAATTTTTCTGATCTCCATCATTCCTTCACTTGAGCCTTTTTCCAGATCTAGATTTTTTTTTTTGATATGTAATATCTAGTCCCTTTCCTTACCAACAAAGGATATCCCTGTGGTTTTCCTAGTGCTTTATCTGGTACAAAGAGAGCTTTCAATGATGGTGAGGCTTCCCCACACATTCTGTGGGGAACTATTCTGAGTTTTGGCAGAGCTCATCCCAAGGAGCTGCTGTATGTGCTAGAAAGGGAAAGCAGACATGTTGCTGCAATCCTGCTGATGACTTTCTGCTGTTGATTACCCTGGATTATGAGAGGATGAATACCATTAGAAGAAACCAAGACCATGTGATCCAATAAGCCTC
Organism: Buteo buteo; assembly: GCF_964188355.1. Lineage (NCBI taxonomy): Eukaryota > Metazoa > Chordata > Aves > Accipitriformes > Accipitridae > Buteo > Buteo buteo. The sequence goes on along the minus strand of NC_134195.1, from coordinate 12,816,785 downwards.
TAACAATTGTTTCATTTCCATCATGGTAGAGCCAATGTCTTATATACAGTATTTGCAGAACTTCTCAGGTATTTAGATGAATTCCTATACTATTTTCAGATATCATAGTCTTAACAAACTGATCCATGTTTTTTTGGTTTTTATTTTTTTAAAACTATATTTTTAAAACTATTTTGTTATGTACCTTTCTCAGTTCCTTTCCATAACATCTTAAAACCAATACTGGCAGGATGTGAACCAATGCAATACATAGAAGCAGCACATACTGTATTATTAGAATGGTTCTGCCCATAAATTAGTAGAAGATTTTGCCACCTAGGACTGCCAACTCCAAGATCTTAAAGCAGGCATGCAAAGTTAATTGAGAACAATTCTGAGAGAAAGATGGATCCCAAGGTATTTGAAGCCCTGAGGTAACCAGCTGGCCTGAAAATCTAGTGGGAGGGGAAAAGTAATTAGATGTTCCAAGCAAATTGCCCCAGACTTATTGATATTGATTTAAAATCAAGATAATCCTCTGTATGATTTCCAAAGGAACTGAGCAACTGCCTTATTTTAAAAAAAATATGATAAAGCAGCACTAGTCACTGATTGTATCTACTGCACACACCCATCCACTGTAATACTTTCCTCTGGCAAAATGATACAGCCAGCTTCACAGAGACAATGGGAATTTCTCCTTTTCAGTAGGAGGTAGGCAGGCCCATAGTAAATTTCCCATTACAGTTATGCAAGTTTCAGCAAAACTGAGAAACACAATAACTCCTTGTTCTTGTGTACCACTGATAGAGAAAACATCCTAAATGTGTGCCACATCATTACTGAAATCTTTCAGCTGATCCATGTTGGATTTCTACTTATTGACCTTCTTAAGCAACTTTCCACAAAGTTAGAACACCAAAAGGACAAAGCACCAAAGGCAAATCAATCTCACCAAAACCTTAACATTTTTTCTTTTGAAAAGAGTAATAGATGTTCTGAGGGAAACAAATCCCATCTGTTTAATGTCTTTCTGGCATTTTTTTTGTCTTGAGGCATTTGTTTGGCTGTTCCCTGAGTTTTAAAGCACCCTGAAATGATGACAGCTGCTCTGTGGAGTGGCTAGGTGTGTCCGGAATCGCATGAATGGATCGATCCTGAGGTTCTCCCTGCCTCTGCCAAAGGCCAGTACCAGGGTCTTCCAAGGTTCTCATCCAAAACTGTTGTTACTAATGATGATAACCAAATATTCTTGTTAAGAATATGCACATCTAGTCATTTTTTGGAAATAATTACAAAGAGCAGCTATGGCAGAGAATTACACAGCCTAATTAAATAGAAATGCTAGAAAAGCATTCCCTTTCATTGGTTTTTAATTGCACACCTTTCCAGTTCATTGTGCCTAACTTCAAGGGGCAAGGTCACCAACGTTGCCTACTCTGGACCACTTGTTACTCCCCTTTCCTTCGTCTGGGGACAGCAGCAGCACCAAAACCCGGCTTGAGAGTAAATAACAGCTTGTAAGGGGCAGCCCACAGGCACCAGGGATGAAACCTGCTGGGGTGACAGCCCTACTGACAAACCATCTAGTGGGAGTCTCCTTTGTTTTAAGAGCATTTCAAGCTGAGTATTTTCTATATGGGGCTACCAACCTACAGGGCTTGGTGTTGCTGAAACGTTCACTCACCTGTGTACTTTCTTTAGCATCATTTCATTGTTCTGCAGCTGCAGTGTATGGCAGATGAGCAGCAGCATCATGTGTGGCACTTTTAGGAGACAGGGGAGGTATGGGAAGCTATGGAACAAGGAAATAATGTTCATATAAATGGCAAAGATCTCTCTATAGTTTTCCATTTGTATGGTTGCCTGACCCTATTGGATCCCATAGTGCCTCAGCACTCTCCATTCAGTGCCGAATTTTTTTTTTTTGAAACCTGCCTTTAATGATTTACCTGACAATATTTTACAAAAGAAGTTTTTCCTTGCATCATACTGAAAGTATACTTTTATTCCTGGGGGGAAAGAGGGGGAGGAGTGATTTACCTACATGCTTACACTGAATCGTAAGGTTCAGAGTTTTCCTGAGTATATGATCTGCTTATGATCTCCACAACCACTAGCAAATTAATCCATGAATTTTCAATTTCTTTTTATTCCTCTGCAATTCAGCAACATTTGTATTTTCAATGCTTCTTTATAATGTAAAGTCCCTTCAGGTGGGAACACCTCCTTCCTCCTCATTTTGCTTTCATACATTATATAACAGACACAGACTATCACTGGAACTCTCTCAACTCTTTTAAGTTTCCCTATGAGGGAGAGATGCAACTCAACTCATGAGTGACTATTGTATTACAATACTTTGATTTTCTCATTTTAAGTCTAGTGACTGTCAATGTGAACAGGTCAAATCCAGCAATGATTTTCCTGTAGATCAACAATGGGATCTTATGAACTCCCATGTGGTGCTGGAGATCAAAGCAGATTACAAATGGTAGCATTTGTATGAATGTTTTGCTTTCAAAAAACCCACAAGCCATTTGGAAATGTCTGCTGTACGAGGCATGCAAGAACTGTATCATGGAGGATGTTGATAGCTCTGTTCCATAGAGTTAGCACAGCTGTAGCTAAAGTGGAATGGAGAAATTTTACAAAGAAGATTTAAAATATTATCTACCAAATAATAGATAAGCAGGTTACTCAGTATAATTGGATTGAAAACACAATTATGGGCAGATTTCTGGCTGTAAATCCCAGAGATCTTATAAGAACTGAAAAAAAACCCCATGTGACATTCTATCCTGGATCTAGAGCCAGCAATCACTGAAGTCAAGGGGAAAACTCTTGACAGGCTTCAGCAGAGACTGGAAGCTGGAGGTTAGTCTGCAAGAGGAAAAATTCCTCACCTGACTTCTGTATAGTGTGGGTCATATAAAAGTGATTGAGAAATCCAGTCCCCATACCATTTCAGTGGCAATGTTACAGAGAACACTGCCAATTACTGAGTCAATGACCTAATTTAGACCTAAGGTATTACTGGAGAATTAGAGGATAATAAATACTAGAAGTGATGAAGGAAGACAAGAAGTTTCGAGCCAACAAGTCACTCTCTTTTTAGGGAATTTGGAAAACTTATTGCTGAGTCTGGCAAAGAGCAGGCACTTAGCGCCGCTCATATCTCAGTAAAAGTGGGGGCTTAGCAAGCTTATTTACCCGCTGCACTGGCAGAGCCTAAAGGATTACTCAAATGGGTGGATGTGGGTGAGATGAATACGTCAGCCAGACTGAAACCTTCTGGCCAACATGAATGGAAAACCAAGGTTCAGCCACAGATCTGTGCCGATGAAGAGGGATGACCCATGATCCTCAGACGTTTATACAGGAGGCTGTTCTGCTGCTGAGAGCTCACTGGGCTCTGGTGTTTCACACAGACGTTTTCCCCACTCTACCCCACAAGCGCTCACACTCAGCTCGGCCCCACGTGTGGGGCACAGCGCCGGAGGCAGTGGGGGGGCAGCCAGCCTGGGGCTGCCTGGTGCTTACTCTTTGCCAAGCAAGAAAGGAAAACATTTCAAGGGAAATGACTCTCCAGGAAGTACACTAAAGTTCAGCATCTAGTCATAGGTTGCTAAGGTGCTGTTTGTTAGTCTTGTTGGCATCCCTTGCCGCTGTGCCGCGGGTCACACACTCTCGCATCGATGCAGGGGAACAGAGCACAGTGAAACCTTCACTCCAATCACCTCTTCTGCTTCTGCTACCTTGCAAATTTTTTTATTTTTTTTTTTCTTTTCAGGGAGCAGAAGTAGCAGACATCTTCCAAGGATAAGACTAGCATGCCTGCTAAAAATATCACATTGGATAAGAAAGGCAGGCCCTGAAAGGCCTCGCAGAGGAGGGCTGGGGAGGAGGGCTGCGGTCGGGTGCTGGCACCCGGGACACGGAGGGAGGGGAGAGCACGAGGGAAGAACGTACCCGCTCCCGATTCCTGCTCTCTGAAGGCTTTGGGGGCCCTCTCACCTGGGGTGCTTTCCAGAGGCACGCAGTACACATATTTGGACAGCCAAGTTTTTCTGATACCGTGAAGGCTCTGGGACTTCTTTAACAAAGATGAATATCTACATTCTCAGGGAATGTACAGACATGGCTTCTACATCCCTAGTGATTATTATAGCTACTGAGATTCTGAAGATTTTGTTTTGCTTTTCAGAAAGCATTATTTAATTAAACAAACAAATAGGCCTTTACTTGACAGGATTTTTCCTCTGCTAAAATAATGTAAGTGTTAAATTTTTATTGAAGCAATAAAAATAAAGACATGTTTGCTAATTGTTTTGATGAGAATAGTAGACCGAATAAATGGGAGGAAATGAAGAGGGAAACATGCAGGGCTGAAGTATGTATTCTTACTAAAGAGAAAAGATTCTTATCAGGGATTAAAAATTAAAAAAAAAAATATTAAAAAGCACATGGTCATGAGAATGAAACAATGTAACAATGTATAAACCACAGAAATGAGAATCAAGGAAGAGGTGATGCAGTTGGTAGTCATTACAGAGAGAGAAATAGAACAATACAGAAGTAATATGTGCTTTGGATTAAGAAAGAATAATATTCTGCAAAAGAGAGAGCTGTGTTACCAGAAATACATCTGAAGATGGTGAGAAAGTCATTAAACAGAGCTGTGTTTGGCAATGACCACTCATCTGAATGACTACGGTCCCTGTAGAAAAAACTCGCCCTTTTCTCTATTTTATTTACTGTGTGTTCACAGCCTTGCTGATGAACCGTGTGGGAACACTTCTGTGTATATTTGATACTCATGAATTTTGCTTGATGAAAGATTGCAAAATTAGACCATGGGCCAAAATGTTGGCTCTGCTGAAGACAATGGCAAAAATATCGCAGCTCCTGTCTACTTACTGTCTCAACCAGGCATATTTTACAAGTCCTAATCCTTTGCCAAACTGCTTTAAAAAAGACTTCACCCTGACTGAACAAGTAAGAAAAAAATTATCCTGAATGTAATATTAATATTTGAAATCTGTCATTTTTCTGCTTACTTCTCAACTTTAAGTGCCTGCACTTATTTATTCTTTAACCGGAGGAATGAAACACATCAATAAGCCTGCTTCCTGTGATCTGGTAGGTTACACCATCTGCTAAAATATGTAAATATATTAAAGAGATCTTCTTGAAAATAAAGTAATCTAATTTCAGCATATATGCTCCTCAGTAGTATGAGTAAAGAAAAGTAATATACACGATTAAAGCAGTGAGAGTTCATTCTGCAGCCGAGCGAGGTATTGATGCTATTTCACTGTGAAATCTGGAACACTTGGTATATGTAACTGAGATTTATGAATGACAGGCACGACCAAAGTCTGTCATGTACTCCTCTTCCATTATAGCCACTGAATGGCTATGTGATGGAGCATCAAAGCCCTTCAAATGTATGCTTTTCTTGGCTGTTCTCAGGTTAGGCTCTGTGTGGATTCAACTCTGATGATAAGCCCTTCAAACTGCACAGGCATTTTGATCACAGAAAAGCAAAATGCTGTCTATGAATCTAAACTGCAGTGAACTAGATCCTCCACAATGCTAGTGAACTAGGTAAGTGTTTCAAAGGCTGTCTAACTCTACTTCAACATCAATTGCCAAACTCCATCTGAGAAGTTTTTACACAGGAGCAGAGAGCAAATATTTTAAACTCCTCCCTTTTTTTTTTTCCCCTTTTTTTTCCCCCTCACAAAAGCATGCCAGAATGCCCATTTTTGAATAATAAGGAATGAGTACTCCCAACTGAAACTCTCCTTTCAATCAAGGCCACAGGCTAAAAACCTAAAAGACAATGGTAGAAGGATCCTCCTGGGATCTTGGACTGCTGCATTATTCCATCTCCAATATGCAAGCCTAAGACATAACAAGAGTTAAAAAGGCTGTGTCAGGAATATCAACTCTGACATTTCTCTTTGTAACTAATTTTGTACAGTTATGTTACTGAACTCCACATAAGCAGTTCATTTATACCTTGGAAAAGGAGGGAAGGAAAAACAAACATCATGTGTAACATTAATGTAGGAGGCAGCAAAATTTGTATCAACAATTCTGCCATACTATATGGGCATAGGTGTGTTTTAATGTTTTTACAGGAAACTTGCATAAGTAAATCTTTAAAAACTAGACATGCTACTGTACAGGTATAGATCTATTTGTCTAGCTTCAGCTTTTCTCTAAGGGTAATTTCCACAGTATTTAAGTGCCTTACAACAAATTAGATTATATTCAGATAAACACAGAATTATTTGCTTCCTCCTCTGTTGGGCTTTCTTACATGTGCGTGTATGTACACACATATCAGAACATACACACAATGCATACATACAGCTGCATATATTTTTATAATTTTTAATGGGGAAGGGTATTAAGATTTTATGCCCCAACATCCTCAAGCTGAAAATTTTGATTTAAATTGAATAAGACAAAAAGGTCTATACATTTGTATTGTGACCATTGTTGTATCCTTGCCTGTAGGTTGATACATTCATGGAAACAGTTTCAGGATGTAGATTAATTTAATTTGTTTTTTTTAAACTCAGTCCCTGAATGATTACTGGAAAAGCACATGTTTATTTTCCAATATTTGTCAAACACCGGCTTAAACACTGCTTGAACAGAAAGGTGCTGAGCAGAAACCGCCTGGTGAGACCTGGTGCAGGAGCCACCCCGTCACCCCGCTGACCCCGCGCATGCAGCTGGCACCACACAGATGTTTGGAGACACAGCAAATGTCCTAGCCCAGCTTCCATCTGCTGTAAAAAATACCCAGGCACAAAGGGGAGCCCAGTTAAGCCTGGTGAAATTGCTGCTGTGCCCTCCAGATGCCAGAGACGATGTACAAAAGGCAGTAAGGCGGCTGCCCATGTGCCCTTTGTTTTCACGCTGTCGTAGCTAAGCTGTGCGGCCTTATTTAATAGGACTGACAGCATAACCTACATGGCACAGCTTTTTCAACCAGTTCTGAGCATTGATTGTACTTTATTTATTCGGCACTTGAGCTATCAAAGGGAAAAAGCGCCCGTGGCAAGCTAGGTTGCAGTAACAATCTGTGCATTTTAAACTGCCTGCATCTACTTAGTTACTATACCTACTCCCAACTGCGTGATTAAATACAAATGATGTTTCCATATATTAACCGCAAGCTTCTTTCCAATATGTGCTGAACATGATACTTAAAACATAGGATTCTCAAATGGAATAAAATTTATGGGAGTAATTTCCCAAATGTGTATGATTATCACTTGCAAGGATGTATACACCAGTTAAAGTCTACAGTATTATGAGAAATCATTTCCAGTCTGCTGAGAATGGAAACAAAGAATTAAAATTCTGCTTCCCCACAAAGAAGTGTCTCATATAAATCAGCTACCTGTTTGTCACTCAGACATTAATATAGTGCTCAAATTTGTACATTCTCCATGCCATTTATGTGTAAACATTACCTATCTTACTACATCAATACTGTCTTTGGAAATTATATTGATTTAAATAGAGGATTTAACATTGGAAATTACCTTCAATTCCTGTTCTGTTTTTTTCAAAAAATTAACTGAACTTTAATCAATTAACTGCTGACCCTTAATGGAGAAGTTGCATTAATGCATTTTGAACAGAAGAACAAGTAAGCCAGTGAGGTAAATAAAAAATGGATTAAAATTAAGAATGGTAGATCACTCCAAATAAACCAGTTATCTCCCTCTTCTAAAAGTACTGGTTCTGTAAGCAAGAGAAATTTGATAGCTCTGGTTAATCTGAACTTTCATAACTTATTTGAAGGGCACGTGTAAATGGTTAGCAAAACAAGGCAAGTAACAGAAAGCTATCATTCACAAGATGGAGAGGGAAGAGGAAAGGGCAATGTGAAGTGCAGGACGTAGTTCCAGTCTGAGCTCTAAAACTGATTTCTGAGTGAGCTACCAACCTTAAATTGCCTACTTTCAACCCTAGGTCATATCAGGAGTTTTTATGTGATTTATTCATTGCCTGTTTAATGCCAAAATGAGTAAGGTGCGAGACACACTGGCATGAGAGAGACAAATGTCCTGCCAGGATGCAGAAAGAGACACATTTCCAGTAGGGAGAGGGAAAACCTGATGCCTTTGCATGTGATGTTGGGATTAGTTTAAACTGAAGTGACGTGTACTTGACACCCACATTCAAAAAGACCGACTCACACAGGAGCAGGTGCAGGAGGGGTTCTGAGGATGATGGGGGGAGCAGGTCTCAGATCAAAACCATCAGTGGTCTGAAGGAGGACCTGCCTGTAGTCAACTTCTTCAGGCTTTCCTTATGATGAGGCACTGCTGAAGGCTGTCACTGCAATCTCCTCCCTCCCTGTGGTTCAGGAAAGTCCTTTGCCATCAGCGCCTCTAATCCTCTCCTGGGATGCAGACAACTGAGGATGTCTCCCCATATCTGCTCTTTTGGGAAGGGGGATCACAGGTCTTCAAAACCGCTAGCCAGATTTAGGTACCCCTGGGGGGTTTCCATGACAGGGACCTACAGCCTGCCACTAGGATATTCTAGGATGACAGTACTTTCTATGCATCCTATTCATAAGAGTGTTGGAGATAACTTGAAGCAGAAAACAAATACAGTGGGAGTGTGTCTTTTGTCTCATGGTTAGTGGCTAACAGGGAAGAGAGAGAGTGAATCTGTTTCCAAGACCTTATCCCAGCATTAAAAAAAAATTATCCCCTGTACACCACTGAAATAAGGGGAAAATGCTGGTGCTTGAAATTCCCTGTCCCTGTGTATGGCGCAGAAGACTGAAGGTAGTACCAATTTCTGCTTCCAGACTCCACGTACAAGGCAGAGCTGTAGAGAATTATAACTTTCCTGTCTTCTGGCAGATAGTCTTGATCTTACCATCTACTGTTACTTCTTTTAGTCAACAGTGAACAAGTGTATGTCAATGCATCCCATGTAAAAGCAACCACCTACATATGACTCATCAAATGGGAGGATTGTTTGATCAAAGGAAATAATGTAGTGTTCCTAAAGGAATAGTGAACTTTCTAAGGTAGAAAGGTTAGAAGTATTATCTCACTTTTGCAGAAGATGTAACATGAGGACGTTACTTACCTGTTCCTTATTCTCTGTATAATGTGTCTCCAAGAAGAGGCTGGACCATTACAAGCACTCAGAAGTAAATGATCAGCGAAAAATAACATATCCATATGTTGGAATAGCCTTTAAGAAATGTGAGCATAGTCTCAGGTTTTTATGTCTCAAAGTAACTGTTATTACAAAAGATGAGGGGAGACTTTTTAATCTTAAAAATATTCCTTAGGCAAGCCTGAAACAAAATGGACCCACAAAGAAATAAAAAACGTGAAATAATTGGTATATAGCATTTTTTTATCTATTAAAATATAAGTAGACTAAGTTTTACATTACCTCATATTCTTTCTTCTCAGGTGTGCATGATTCTGAGATGTAGACCAGATTGAACATGTCAAAGTCTGCAATTTCTGCTTATTTTTGTTTATTGTTCTTTCTTTTTCCTTTCTCTTTTTTTTTCCCCCTTTCCTGGCTGGACAACAAATGTTACACCTAACATTTCACATTTAAACAGTACGAGCTGTTCTTGTAATGATCACAGAATTTAGAGGAAAGCATTGAATCTGACAGATTTGTGTAAGATAAGAGTTAACCAGTTAAATGTTTTGTGTTTCTTCATCTTTGTACTTACAATATAAGTTATATATTTTGTTTGAGTTCTAAAAATATAGCCTTTTTGGATTCAGTGCTTAATGAAAACAGAGTATTATACTATGAAAGGTGACCTATTGAAGGCAAAGTGCTAATAAGTAGCAGATTGTTCAACATGACCTAAACCCTTTTTTTATTGAAAAATGAGATCTACAAAGGTACTTTGTAACATGTTTCATAAGGACTTAATTTTGCTCAGCACTAACAGGGCCATTAAATCTACTTAGAATCTGGATTACAAGAAAACAGGGATATTTGTATTCTCTTTTACCTTTTTCTGAAAGTAAAAATGCATGCCTCTTGTAGTCCCTTAAGTTACTTTCTAAAGAAACAAAAGAAACTTAATAAAATCTCCTCTCTGGGGGCAGACTTAGAAAGAAAAAGGCAGGGCCAGGGTGGGGGGCAGAGGATGAGCTGTGGAACTGACTTTTTTCTGCCATTAATTGCAGATGATTGTGCAACCCACAAGAGGTCTAATGAGCGCCTTCCTAATGCAACCAAGTGGTTGTCTATGGAGCAGCCATATAGTCTGACACCCACTAGTCCCTGCCTAATTACAAAAGCCGTTGCATTTCATAGATGCGTTCACGTAACAAGCGGAGGCAGTGGCCGAGCAGTGAACATGCTGTGACTGTTGCTGACCAGGGTTTTACTGTTGTGCCGTTGCTACCTTTCAGGGCCACCCCCCCATCCCACAACTTACTTCCTAGATTCACCCATGGGCACTTGTCCCACATTTGAACCCTAAATTCTTGAACGCCACTACTTCACATCTCTGAAGAGCACGTAGTGCTGGGGTGCCGTGACTCAGAGATGTCACCAGAAAATAAATCAGTCTGTTGCATCAGAAATTTAACTGTAGCTGGAATCTCCATCTGACCCAGCTTTACAGCTATCCCTGTTCAGGGAACGCTCACTTGCTCAGACAGTGCCCAGGTCCTCCAACACCTCCTAGTGAATCAAAGGCTGGGTATTGTTCCCTAGATTTACAATCCATCAGGATCAGTCACCTCAATCATATTTACGTGCAAGGAGGAAAATTAAGTTGGGATCTGGGAGGGCAGTAAAGGACTCATAGAAAACTCTGAGAGCATCTTCTACAAATTTTACATCTTTTCTGCTGCCTGGGAAGAGCAACTGGCAGGCCGAATGAGCTAGTCGAAGAGAAGGACAATGTTTTCCTTGGATCCGTGATGCAGAAGGGCAGTGTTTCACTTCTGTTCTTCACTTCAGCCCTCTGTCTGGCCTCGAGCACTTCACGCAGGGCACAAACGGCTGGGATGTAGTGTCATGGATCCTGGTCCCCCTCGTTTGGGTCAGTGAGTAGTTTTTCTGCTTTGGATGATCAGATGTGGTCTAAGAGCCTTTACCACCACACCCTGGGGTGGAGACAAGCAGTGGCAGGACAAGTGACTCCTGACAGCCTGAGGCTCTAACTAGGCCCAAAGCAGGACGATGTTATTGATACAGATGGGCTGGAGCAGATACAGGCTGCTTTAGGCACATGCAGCAGCAGAAATTTTGGTGCCTCTGGAATTTTGTAGACGTGAGCTTCGACGCTAAGGACGTTCAGATACCTCAAGGTTAACCAGACTTTTGTGAACATCACCTGGACTTAAATGTGAGGCTTAAATGGTTTAGTTCTCCTCACTGCTTTTTCAAGATAGTCTTTATTTTTACTGTGACACTTTAATTTAGGTATAAAAGTGAGATAAAATCTTTCCTTTACCAGTTTTAAGGTTACCTGAAGTACATATTCAGGTTGAAAGAGGAGCTGCAGGAAACTAATCAGTGGGTATTTTCTTCACTTAATACATGAGAATCACGACATCACTCTTGTTCCCCACTCATAATGCTGCCAGTGGCATAATGTGGGCTGCTCGTTTCTGCTTTTCTCAGATGCCCCAGCAAGCAGCAGAGAAGGTGGAAATGGCCTGACACAGCTTTCTCAGAGCTGTTTCTGTTTACTGTGGGCACCAACTAGTTATTCTGAACCACTGGTGCCAATGGGTTTCCCCTCCCCTTTCCTGCCTTATTTCGGTCTCCCTGATGCTGGGATCCCATTCATGCACCAGCTGCAGTTCGTGAGCTTACGACTGGGCTTTTTGTGAGGTCTGTCATGTAAGCGGGCTCATTTGGAGGGAGGCAAGGAGGGCAATGTTTGAGGGAAGAGTTTATAGAAACGGCTAAAAGTTTGCATTATGAGGACTTCATGCTATTGGTCTTCTACGCAAGTAACAGTTTACTTTAGCTTTTTTGTCTGCAATTTCTTATTCCTTGTTTATCATAAAGAGACCTCAAATCCTCCTTCTAGTAAACTCCTTTGGTTTCTGCTTTGCTATAGACTTTTACTATAGAGTTTCTGGGATAAATTCTGGGATGGTTATATCCCTGGTTTTTGCCTTGCAGGGACAAAAGGGGCCAAAACCTATGCCTTGGCTTCAGCAGCTCACAATTATAACGTGACTTACACTTGCCTCTTGTGGAAGAATTGAGAGGTGATAGGAATGGAGATGGGGTCAGGACGACTTAGAAATGTCCCAGGAACACATTGTAATGTGACCTTTTGTCATTGTACAGACTGTCACGGTGATATGGGTAGTTACCCTCTCCTCAGCCTGAGACTGATACCTGTTCCTCAGCGCAGCTCAGACACAAAGCTCCACCAGTGCAAAACCATCGCCACTACAGTACAAGCACAGCCGTGCGCGTGGTGGTTCCCCGACTCCAGGAAAGACATGCGGCAGAGCAGGGAAATAAGGCAGCTCTCTTGACTGTCGGGGCCCTGCTCTAACCTCTAGAGCACACTTCATAAATGTTTGAATCTTTAATAAAATCTTCTGGGTGTCTGCTTCCTGCAACACTAACTGTTTTAAAGTATTCATGGGTTATTTGTTTATGACTCTTAAACAAATCTATTAAACACTCTGCATTATTTTTAGTTAAATTTTGTTTTTTTCCCCTTTTGCTTTAATAATTGATATTGTTTTGGATACATAAATATGTCCTAAGAGTATTTGTCATTTCCTAATGTTTACAGTGGGGATTTTTTTTTTTCTGTGAAACTAGGATTTTTCTTCCATATAGGGTATGCTTTTCCGTTACATGCACATTTCAGAAACAGTCACAGACAATGCATCTGGCAATCGCATGTGGATTTGCAGGATTTGCAGTTAATGCTGCTTGGAAAACCTCATGTTTTAATTTCTCACTCATCATGTGGTCACAGAGAACAAGGACACCCCTCGTATAAAATATTACAGGATTCTGTTAAGTGATGGATAAAAAATTTCTGGCATGCTGCTATCTAATTTCAACAATTACTGAATTAGGACTTTAACATACTGTGAATAGACAGGATGGTGCAAAGGAGAACAAAAGAGTACAGAGGAACATGAGACTCTCTTAGATAAGGGGCTTATTGCATGCAACTCGGAGATTAAAACTGATTTTAATAAACTACTTACTTTATGTGAAGATTGGATGGAAATCCTGAGCTGCTCTCTGCCTAAATTTTGCAGATAGAAATAGTCAGGAAAGTTAACAAAAAGCTCAAACACTCCTACTCCAAATTGTTAGTAATTCCTGGGTGTTATTTTCTATGCTTCTGGTAACTTCAAGAAAAATAAATAATAAATAACACAGATAAAGAGAAACTGAGTCTGCTTTACAATGAGCATATTTTTTTACAAAAAAAAAAAAAGGTTCCTGAAGTCACTGGAATTATCTTGGCATGGAGCTGGAGAAAACAATAATGAGGGTTCACTGAGGAAATGCTCCTTGTAGGCACCTGCCAGTGGATATGGTCACAAATGCAAAATCTTGTATTGCTTGCCCCGCTCCCCCTGGAAAATGAAAGAGCACCCTCTGCTTCTTATCTCCATTCTGAAAACAATTCTTGAGTCCATTGTGCTTGAACCACTCCTGGCTACAAGGATGTGATGAGAAACAGTAAGTGCAACAGGTCAAACCTGCCAGTTGCATGAGCAAGTAATGCCTGTTATTAGCACTCAGGTTAGCTTGTTTAAACCCCACAGAAAAGCCAATGGACTGCACAAAAGCCCAGAAGAAAATCTTCCATCCCCTACACTTCCATCTCTTTGTATTTGAATCAAACTTTTCTGACTGTGGTCAATGAGCTGTATATGCAATGATCTGTGCAGCGAGAGTATTATTTTCCAGACCAGACTCACCAGGTGGCAGTGCTATATACAGTCTATAAGTGCCAGTGGCTTTTAAAGGAACATCATGCTGCTGCCAGTGGGAAAGGGGACAGCAGCAGAGTAGTTTTACTCAGGAAAAGTGGAAGGAAGAAGAAAAAGGAAAATGCGGTTTGGCTCCTGAAAGGCCAGAAAGGGCAGGAAATGTTTGTTTTACATTCATATGACGGTGACCCTGTGTTGGGGGCAAGTGGGAGTCTGCTGGGATGCCTGGGACGACATCCCAGGGGAGGGGTCTAGTTTCATAGATGAGACCCTTCATTCCACCTGATGTCAGTGTCATCTTTCACTGCCCCTGCTCCTGTGGCGGAGGGGTGAGGAAGAAGCAGGTGGTGACAGTGAGGATTCAACTATTAGACACTCAGAAAACCTCTTGTGACCGCATGGTATCTGGCCTCTTGGGCACAAAGGGAACAGACTTCACAAGATGTCACTGAAAACTAATACTTAGCTATGATCTCTCCTGAACTAGAAACAGGAGAAAACATATAGGTATGGAGGAGCACCTGGAATACTGCAACATATAAGCTGGATGTGGCTAACGTCCAATGCATCTCTGAGAAGGACAACAGGCAAATAAAATCACAATTGCAATAAACAATTAAGGCAAATTAGACCACCTACAAAGCCATTTGACTTGCTGAGCAATATTAAGCAACAGAATAAAAAATACAAGTGCTTTTACACATCAGTACTAGAAAATAAGCTGGGAGATAGATTTTCTGGAGACAATAGATGGCTGCTTCCTGGATCAACTAGCCTCAGAAACCACAAGAAAAGAGGCTATTTTGGATATAATCTGGAGTGATGCACAGGATCTGCTTCAATGAGCGCTTCTGTGATAGTGACTACAGTACAGAATTTCAAGAAAAGGAACTGTGTAAAAATGAGGAAACTGGTCAAAAATGAACAAATAAACAAGCAAAAAACTCATAAAAGCAGCTGTCCAAAATGAAAGAAGCCTAGGAGCAGCCTGGAGGCTGTTGAAAAATATAGTCCTAGAAGCCAGGTAAAAAGTGTGCCACAATTCAGAAAGAAAACAAAGCAGTCCAGAAAATCCCTTCAAGCCTTAACTGGAAAGTTATGCAGACTATCACATGGAAAAGCATTTTAAAAAAATGGAAATCTGCCCCAAAAAAGGAGAACAGGAAAGCCGATACACACAGCAGTTGAAAATAAATAGAAGACGAGGAGAGCTGAAAGGAACATGAAGAGTATGACGAGGAGTTTCCTAAGGGCACCCATGGCATGAAGCGGGCAAGGGGATTAGTGGGACCTTGTGGCCACCAAAGAGTAGAGGGGGCACACAGGCCAGCGTAACTCCCGTGTACTAAAGGGCTCTGGAGGGGTCTGGGAGCCCCAGCCCCAGCAGAGGCTCTGCCTCCAGTTCTGCCCGCTGAGCACCCGTGCCAGCGCTGGCTGTGTTCAGCAACGACCTGGGAAAGGCAATGCACAGTAAAATCTGCAAGTCTGTCTTGGGTGGACAACAGATTCACAGATTGTTAGAAACCCCAGGAAAACCTCACAAAACTGAATGAGTTGGAAAAAAAGGGGCAGATGACCCTCAATATCAATAAATGCAAGGTAATGCATCTAGGGAACAGTAATATAAAGCGTCTATGCAGGACACTGAAACCTGAGCTGTAAATCCCAGCTGTAACTGAGCTGCAACTACCAGAAAGAGACCATGGACTCATCACTGGCTGGTTTTCAAAATCATTGTCTCAACACACAGTGGCAGATGCAAAAGGGAATAATCTTGGGTATCATCAGGCCAAAACGTCAGCCAGGTATCATCACTGGGAGCAAGACAGACTTTTTGCCACCATATTAAGTTGGGATGTGTCATGCCTCGAGTGCTGTGTGTGCAGTCCTGGGTCTGTGTCTGAGGAAGGACTTAGTGGAGTTGGAGGTAATAGAGGAGAGGAGCAATGAAAAGGATCCAGAAGACGAAGTAATTGGCTTCCAGAAGGAGACTACAAAGGTTTGGGACCTTTCATTTTGAACAGGAAGAATAAGCGTGACAGAATCAGGAGGGGGCTGGGTAAGCTGAATGCAGAGCTCTTATTGACTGAGTGCTTGAATTTGATGAAGCAAGAGGCAGACTGGTTTAAAAGCAAGTGCTACTTTACCGAGCGCACAGTGAACTCTTGTACCTTTTTCCCACAGTGGGGGTGAAGGCAAGCAGTACCCACAGTCTGAGAAAGGGAGAAGACAAATTCGTGGTCAGCAGGTCTATAAACAGATATCAAGAGGACTAGACCTCCAACATCCCTAATCCAATGATTACAGAAACTGGCGCAGTGCGAGGGAAATGGACTGCCATGAAGTAGCCAGGCTGATGTGTTAAATGTCCAATTGCTGTTTCTGCAGAGGGCCAGACTGGATGGACCATCGCTTCTATTCCATTGAGCATCTCTTGTCTTACATTCTCATATAATGTCGGGGTTGGAGAGGGGAAAACGTGTAATCCCAGAGTTCACCAAGGACTCTTGCTGCCTGTCGTCATCTCTGTACCTTGCCTCAAACCCCTTTTGTGTTGAGATTGCTGAAAAAAAAATGGTTATATGCCTGTATCTATCCCTGCTACAGCATGAGCTTGTGCCAACAAGAAATTATACTATAAATACACCAAGCCTCTATCTGGAAACTGCTTAGATTTCTTCTATCAATTGACTGAAAGGTGGTATCATTGGAATGGAAACAAACAAACAAAAATCTTACACTGGCTGAAATATGCTTAATGGCCAAAAATACCTGGAGGGTGATCTCAGGCCCTTGGATTTGAGGTCAGCCTGTGATGGAATTTTGCAACTTCAGAGTTGCCTCTGTGAAAAGCAGAGCTTTTCCCTGCTATTTTTTTAGCTATTCCTAGTTAGCTGCTGTTCCAGCCCTCATCTCTTTACTGGCATTTGCTAGGCTCTGTGATTATTTGCTCAGCTTTCTTCCATTTTCTCCTTGACCACATCTAACCTTTCTTCTTTTGTGATCCTCTTTACTTCTGCGTACTGCACTCAGAGGCAACATAGAGACCTGCCAGACCAGGGCAGCTCAGACCACTGCTTTTACATCGCCTCAGATGAAGTGTGAGAATCACTCTACGTTGCCAGTTTCTTCTCCTTCCTTCCTTCCTTCATTCTTGCAAGAGGTAGCTGCAGACTTGACTCCCTCCCTTGCTATTCTCAGTCTTCTCTAGGTTTCTCCCACTTTCACTCTACAGTACCATTTGCTTTCATGGAGTACAGTAGTATATATATCCTGATATAGATGGGTATAGGAAAGGAGTACAGACACTGGAGGGTTGCCCGTTACGAGGAGCAGCCTTGCTCTTTACTAACAAAATCACTGTTCCTGAAAGAGGCTTGTGCGGTATTTCTGGGTTTTTATTTCTAAGCTAGCCTAGGAATGTGAGGGAGCACAGTTGTTTGGCAGGGAGGAGCTGGCTTGCCTGAGCTGGTTTCGGAGAGTGCCGTCACATAGTTCAAGTGGGGTGATGGCCCTGTGGTGTAAAGTCATGTTGCCCTTTCATGTCAGGGCAGCTGGCTCATGTCCTCCCTTCCCCAGTGTTCGTCTGCGTGTGAGTCAATAAGTTACTTGATCCATGCTCTTGCACCAGTCTCTTGAGTTTAACTGCCTGAGAAAATTTGGAAGCATGAAAGCAGTCGATCTTTGTGGGCTGTTTAAAGTCTCCTTCTATCAGGAAATCTCAGTGTTTGCGCAGCAAAAATTAGGGGAGAGAGAATGAAAGGAGAACATGAAAGAGCTACAAATTATGTTAACACAAAAGTCACAAGTAAAAAATTACTATGATGTATTAAAAGCTCTTCCCCCTACAAGTACTTCTATTTCCTCCTTAACTTTCAAGCCCGTAAAACAGAAGAACACTGAAGGCAAAATGGTTTGTGCAAAGCCCACTGAATGCTCATTTTCTACCAACACTGATAGCTGCAGACACTACAGTGCAGCAGCAGACACATTGCCCCACAACTATTACTGGTCCCACTGCATCAAAATACATGCAGCTCAGATATTGTCAGTAAATTTGTTTCACATTTTCCCAGGCAGCTCTCGAGGCTGGTTTCCGAAAGAGAGCTAGCCACTCACTCCCTCTTGGCAGCATGAGCCCATGGTCCGGGGCTGATACAGTAGTGAGATTGTCCCAGTGCTCTTGCTAAAGTCTCTCTTCCCCACCCCAATTTTAAGGTGAGCTTCAGGTCTCCCTGCTGCCTTTATTTGGGGTAGAATAGACAGCATTTTTAGAGTGATATACTTACTTTAATACTGTCATAAACAGATTTTATGGCAGCAGAATCATTTCCAGCCAAACCTTTGGCAAAACATAAAGAATCCACACTAAGCTTATGACTTCTTCTATGATGTCTCAGACATAAAAAGGGAGACTAAATTCTTTTTGTCTCATATTGAGTGCCTTTCTGAGATTCTCAAGCACATGCTGTTTTCCAGTGTAATCCTTAAGTATTTCTTAGCCTCAATCCATTCACTCCACCTTTAAACTGCTTTCTTTGGCATCTCTAATAACACCTTTTCTGGCTCATAGAGATAGATTGTACTTTGCCCTTTTTCCTTCTATCTTTCCACACTATTTTTTTTCCAGAGTAAAGTATATTCAGGAAATTATATGCTACTTTGAAAGTGGGTTTACAGCTTGATTACTAGAAGAATCACAGAGTGGAGGAATTTCATTTTGAGTATCTTCTCAGAGTTGGTACTTGTTTGGGGGTGGAAAAGTTAGTGAGGAGGAGAAATGGACAGAAAAAGAGCAAAAGTGGAGGGTTTAGTGCTATGAAATGGTTTATCCAGATAGCTTAAATCCAGCCACTTAGCTGGTATGGTTGGCTTGTGGCTCACAGAAATACTGCTGAATATTCTGAGAAAAAGAATGCTCCTTAGAAAATTAAGATTCCCTTTTATTGTTTTATCCATACCTTCTTAGCAGTTTGAGTAGACAGCTGTGGCTTCACTGTTTTCACTAGTGTGCTTGAGAAGTTGTCCTTTCTTATTGCCAGGGCCTGCCACTCAGACCATGTCAGGAGGGAGGACAGTGTCTTTTACTGTTGATACCCTTCGCACATTCCCTGCACATTCAGCTTGGTTGAACATGAGCCCATCTAAACCTCCACATCCCAAACTCTTCCAGATATAAGCAAACGTGAGAGTATGAGGAGTCAAATTTGCAAAATGAAACTCGCCCTGACTGCAGCCTAACACAGAGGAATCTATTTTGGTTTAGGTTTGTATTATATTAAACTTTTTAAAATTCTTTTCTTCTCTCTGGATATTCTTTTTTGATATTCTAGCTGAATGCAGCATGAAGAAGTGACTAAGACTCCCCTTTACTCACAGAGTAAAAGCTTCATGACAACTGCCTCTGTGAGATTTACACTCCATGTAATTTCAGTCCAAACCTCAAATCTACAAACCAGTTTAACTGTTAATGTTGAACCTTTTTCAATACAGAACTTGAATCTAAGCACTTCTTGTCCCCATGTTTAAAGTATATGGATCATGTATAAAAGTAAATTCAATGCATTAATTGCTAAAATGCTGTCTCAGTATTCTAAAAATAAGTTTCTTTTTAAAGGAAAACTCTCTTAGTAATTAATATTGATGCTGTTTGATCTCAGAAAATCCTCTGAGTCTAAGGCAATTCAAAGTGCACGGCATATAAAGTTAGGGATGTATGCTGCAACTCTGAAAGTAAAACAGAGGATGCAAAGACACGAAAAATTGTCAAGAAAAGTGGAAGAATTCACATGTCTATATATGTTCCTTCTGAAAAAGAAGTTACAGGAAATACTGAGCTGTCGATTCCAGAGGGACAGGGAAGCTATAATGTAGGAAGACCAGGAATATAACAAAAATGTGAATGCCTTCTACAAGAAATATTTTTTATTTGAAAGGCAGCAAGGAAAAGAACTTAGTGGGTAAACTTTGCCAAAAATTAGAGCATTTCTCTGGCTGATAGAGCACCAGAGCAATATAAAATGGAATAAAAGCTGATGAATCACTGTCATTTCTATTGGTAAAAAAGCAATACAAGATCCTTCAATGTCAACATTAGATATGAAATGTGTTCCTTGCTGTATTAAATTGCATTTTATTGAAACAGCCAAGGTAAATTTTAACTCTTGACTACTCAGAGCGTTCACTTTTATGCTGTATGGCACAGAGCATAACCTTTTTGGTAACGAAAGGGTTCACAGGAGACCACAGAGCCATTATAGGCAACCTTGTGGGATGTCACATGCTCAATGGGGGTCAGATTCCTCTTTCACTGGAGACCAAAGAATGGCTTTTCATATAAGGAGAAACAAAGAGCAAGGTGAGAAGAAAAGGCCAGGGGAGTCTCTGGGAGAGGAATGGGGTTACTGGTGATGAGCCTTGGAGCAAGGTCCTAATGAAAGCTGACTGGTCTGTGCCTTGGCATCCAGGAGCCCAGGGAACAGGGCGCACTGCAGGAAAAATGAGGGGCAAAATCACAGAATGGGTAAACATTATTTACCTTTTATTCTTACTAGGAGTTTGTTAAAAGAACTCTTGAGTGAACCCTAAAAGGTGTGTGAGGCTGAACAGGTACCAAGGAAGAGATGTTTGTGAAAAGCAGGCGTAGGGTTGTGTCTGACAAGAGTTGTGAGTAAAATGTTAGTGGGCGAAAGATATATGTTGGAGCAGATAAGGAGTTGTACATTGTTTTATTGGGAACTTGGGATGTTTTATAGCACTAAAAGAGAGAAGACAATAAAACTAATCGGCTGGAAGACTAGGTCCTCCACACATACATCTCTAGAGACCAGGTCCCTAGAGGCATTCCAGCATGATGAGCTTTATCATACAGTATTATTACCTAGGATAAAATGGTCTGAGAATCATAAAACACTGTTTTTAAGATCCTTTTTTCTTTTTTAAAAAAAATTAAATACGGTCAAGTGATTAATAAGGGATTTTCAAAGGTTTAAAAATTTTCAAAATATGATGATCTTAAATATCTGCTCTTACTGTGATCAGAAATACTAATAAATAATACCATTGTCATGCTGATGCTACATGTCAGTTAATCTGTTAGGGGCAGATTCAAAATCCACTGAAGGTGATAATAGAAATGCTTCTTGGTCTGATAGGTCCTTAGCAATTCCATACACTTCTCATCACTTTTCTTTCCATGCACAAGCATTCATTTTTATACCCATTCTAGCTTCTTAACCCACAGAATACATTTATTTTTCCACCTATTAACAGTACTTGTTTATTGGCTTTTTTGTATGATTGTGGCTTTTTTAAAGACATAAAATGATGCATTGTCTTTGCAAAGGGCCTCTCCACTGCCCTGATGTTCATTACAGAATCCACATACCCATCACCCTCCTATCTACACCATCTTATTTGCCTGAAAGTAATATAATTACATTTATATGCCATCTATTTCATCTGTGTTTCGTGCTAGTTAAATCAGTTTCTTATGCATTTGTTTCATGCATTCACCACAAATTGATATGTATAACCTATGCATATATTCATCTCGTCAACTATTCATGTACTGGGTTCCTGTGTTCATTATTGACAGAAATTATTCATCCTAACGAATCCATGGGAACACCAGAAAGAGCATATAACACAAAAATAACTTAAATTATACAAAATGTGCTAGGAAATGTGTGTGTGTATGTGTGTGTGTGTAAAACTAGCTCAGATTAAAAAAGAAGCAAACCTAAAAAACCACTTGTGCATGTTGGCCGGATGTGTGGATTTATAGAGCCCTTTTACCTCTCCAGCAGTGTGATCAGAAGGACCCATGTGCCAAGTGTAAAATTCTTTCAGAAAAATAAGCAAACAGCATTTTGCATAGTCACTATGTAGTGGTTGGAGCCTTCCCAAATACAGAAAGGGGAAACCTGTGACCATTAACCCCCTTTAGGTCTCCAAGTATATTCAGTGATTAAAAAAAATAATGTTAATAAATGTGTGACTGATAATGGGCCTGTTTGGGGTGTTCTGTGGGGACGCTGGTTGTGGGTTGGTTGTTTTTTTTTTTAAGAAGGAGTGAGTGTACGGGTTCAGAGTATATCATTGGGAAGCTTCACCCAGATAAAAGGAGTCAGTCTTTGCTGTTGAACTGGCTGTCGTTACAGCAGCAGTACCCAGGATTCACACTATATCGCAGTGGAGCGCACATCAGGGGACTGATGCGCATGAGGATGGACGGGTCTGGACTATGGTCACCCTTGTTATGCTGGCCAGCTTTGCAGGACAGTGCAAAGTGGCCTGCAGGCACATCTTGCAACTTGCAGCAATGTGGCATGTGTGGAGGATAATGTTTCTGATATTATGACAAGATGAAGAGAAGCAAGATGCCATGCTGAAAGCTCCTTGCACTATTCTCATGTGCTAGAACGGGAACACCTAGTCTCCGTGGTCCAACTATTCTTTCAATTAATTCATAAGCTTTTGAAGGAAGGGCTAGCTAGACATACAATGCTTTATAAAATGGTACTTTGACACTTGAGTGGATTGGCCATGTATTGCTGATTGCCTCTTTTTACTGCTTTGATCCCAAGATCTTAAAGTACTTTATAAATATTAATGAATAAAGACTCAGAAATATTCAGTCATTGTGACTATGCTGTTGCTCATGTCACAGATGGGGGCAAACATATTAAGGCTACAATTTATTCCACCTTGCTTTACATTTCTGTATATGAGTGAGTTATTGCAGTTCTCCTTCATATTCAGGGGAGGAAATGAGAATTTTTAAGGTGTGACTCATTTAATCTATTTTATACATTTATTTATAAGGAAAGGAATGATGCTCTAGATGTATCTGTTTCTCTCCATCAACTATGAAGGGAGTCTTAAGGTGACTCACTCAGATTTAGACATCTGCATTGTATGGCTCCATTTGCTAAGAGAGGGACCATGGCTCAGTTTTAGCTGAGCTCAACTCTCCTAATTTCCACTACCGTGCTTTGAAGATATGACAAACACTACTTGTACTACAGAAAGTTCCTTCATATTGTATCAGTGTGTTAGATAGCATCTGATATAAGAAAGAGGAAAATGGTAAATTTTCTGTCACTGTTCAAAAACTAAGAGGTTAAGGGTAAATTTAAAATTTATTAGACCAGCATCACTCCCTGAAAAATAATGGAAAAGCTATCATTAGTTGTCATTCTTAAAAAATTTAGGTTTTTATTAACTGTCACTATATTCTTGGGGAAAATATTATCAAACAAATTAAGCTTGGCTAATAAGAATAGTCATGTATACTTAAAATTTTGCACAGTAGTTCAAAAGCATTGCAAAATATAAAGTTTAAATTAACACGAGTGAAAGAGTTAGCTGTAA
This sequence comes from Buteo buteo, assembly GCF_964188355.1. NCBI lineage: Eukaryota > Metazoa > Chordata > Aves > Accipitriformes > Accipitridae > Buteo > Buteo buteo. Next base: position 12,793,455 of record NC_134195.1, on the reverse strand, counting down.
TCAATCAAGATCATGTCAATGGTTGAGTATTTGACTGAGAAATTTCATGACATTGCTACACTGGAGTGAATGTAACAAAGTTCCAAAAAGATCCTTACCAATGTTGGTGCTATTCAGTATTTTCTCAAGGATTTGAGAGAAAATGTAACCACTACCGTTAAGACTGCCAGGCTAAGAAGTAAGAACAGGAATACAAATTAGAAGAGTAGCCTGAACTGCTTCATAAGTTTGAATCATTCAAGCAAAACATATCAATCCAATCAAATATACAAAAATACCCCTTTTTAGAAACAGGCTGCGCATCTCTTTTCATTGACAAACCAAGATGCCTACTCTTCACTAGAGAGGCAATGAATGTGGAAAAGCTTTAGGGATCTTAGTGGAGAAGCAAGTCAACACCAGTTCCTTTTGTGTTAGTCTTGTAAATGAGCCAAATAAATCCTTAGAGCAGCGAGTAGGAATAGGGAGACTAATTTCATGTCTGTGATAAAGAATGGATGAAAATAGCCTCAGAAACTAACAATAATCAACAACAATGTCCAGTCCTCTTGTCCATACTTAAAAGGGAACTGAAAACTTGCAAATAAAAAATTGAAGAGAGTACAGAAAGAAAACAAAAGAAAGATCTAAGAATTTCAGTTCTAAGCTTGTTTAAATGTTTTGAGATCACTGTCAATGTTTCTACAGTAATCCTGTAACATGCAATATAAGTTATGTTCAGGTGCTAAAGATCTTTGCATCCCTCTTGGATGTAATGTGCTTATATGCACCACTGGTGTGGTGAGAATGATTTCTTCCTATAAATATCTTTACAGGGAGAAAATACCAGGGATAAGAATTCTAGATTTTTGTTTGTCGTGGTTTAAACCCAGCTGGCAGCTCAGCCCCATACAGCCACTTACCCACTCCCCCACAGTGGGATGGGGAGAGAATCTGAAGGGTAAAAGTGAGAAAACTCATGGGTTGTGATAAAGACAGTTTAACAGGGAAAGCAAAAGCCGCGCATGCAAGCAAAGCAAACCAAGGAATTCATTCCCCACTTCCCAGGCAGGCAGGTGTTCAGCCATGTCCAGGACAGCAGGGCTCCAGCACGCCTAACGGGGACTTGGGAAGACAAATGCCATCACTCTGAATGTCCCCCCCTTCCTTCTTCTTGCCCCTTCAGCCTTATCTGCTGATCATGACCTCCTATGGTCTGGGATACGCCTTGGGTCAGTTGGGGTCAGCTGTCCCGGCTGTGTCCCCTGCCAACTCCTTGTGCCCCCCCAGCCTGCTCGCTGGTGGGGTGGGGGGAGAAGCAGAAAAGCCCTTGGCTCTGGGTGAGCACTGCTTAGCAGGAACGAAAACATCCCTGGGTTATCAGCACTGGTTTGTTCACAAATCCAAAACACAGCCCCATACTAGCTCCTGTGAAGGAAATTAACTCTATCCCAGCCAAAACCAGCACAAGCAGGAGCCACCTGAACCAATGGAGAACAAGCCTTACAAGAACCGGTGCAAGTGCAGCAGTGACCCGACCTGAGCTGGCTTTGGTGCCCAATAACTCCACACAACACAGCACCTCTCCTGTCCTGAGTGACCACCGTAACAGATGGAGCCCAAAGTCCTGGACTAAATGAACTCAATGGACAATTTGTGGACATTGGTGGACATTTTACAGACATTTTAGAGGGGTGGTCCATAGACTGAGGGAATGATATCTGTGCGTTATGTCAAAGGATGGGAAGGGTGGTGGTGGGTAATGAGCATGTGTGGGACCTGGGCATGACATACATGGTATGGAATAAAGGAGTGAAAATCTGAACAGTATGACCAGTAGATATGTAGGGAGTCAACAACCTAACCTTACAGGGGGATTTCATGAGTTTGTGAGCAGATGTTCATTGTGATATAATTGTCCTCATGATAGTAGGGTCTGGAGTCAATGGTGTTGCTATTCTACATTCTCTGTTTCTCTCTTTGGAACAGAATTGTTACTAAACATGTTTGTTAGTTATTAATTATTAATTGTTTACACATCAATTGTAAGTGAGGAAATTTCTTTTTTAATATTATATGAACATCCTAAAGTTTTATAGGCTTTCTAGCTATACAATTTTCTTTCCAAGAATGTCCCTGTAACTGCACAACATTCTTTTTCAAAACTGTTGCCATTTGACTTAAATAATTCACATACAGCCACAAATGTTCCATTTTCTAAAATGAAACGTGATGGTCAAGCACACAAAATGTTTTCACAACTTCATGTAGATAAAAGCTACCTGAGCGTGAAGGAAGCAATCCTTTTTTGTGTGTCTGGAAATACCAGCACTTTCATGTGGAAGTTATCAAAAATGTATAATTCTGCATGTGCACATTTACACTATTCTATTAGCTTTCCCCTGATTTACATGAGGCAGAAGATAACTATAACACACAAAGTATGTCACAAGGCAATGCATAATGAAACTACAACAAATATAACATACTTCATCCTGAGGTATATGCATATATTGCCAGAGAAATGTAAGTGGAAATCTTATCCACTGAAAAGGTTGCAACTTAAATGGAATTGACTTGATAAAAATGTTGATTTTAGCCATTTGAAAGTTAACCATCTAGAGAAAACTAGTGATCTCAGCTTCTTCTCTATATACAGTAGAAATAGATAAACATTTCCAGCAGGTGATTCATTCCACCTATCTGAGGAATTTACCGTAAGTATTTGCTCTCTGGTGATGCCAGTCATTTTTCAGAGAGAGATACCACATGATGTTATTTTATTTATTGCCTTATTTCTATTAAGCTAACATCAGCTGATGTGAAATCTATCTATCAGTAAATAAACTTTTCTTTTGTCCCCTACACTAGCCCAGAGCTATTGAATTTAATTTCTGTAACCACAGGTAAGAACAGGAATGTAGACTGAGCCACCCCCATCACTTGTCCAAAAAATTTTGGTTATGTCTTCAGCAACCTGCCAGTGCTGGTCTGAGCATCTTGTTCTTCCTATGCTGGTAGGGTTTAACTTTCTGTTTCTGTTACTGCAAATCCATCCCATTTACAGGTCAACAGGACAAATAGCCCAACAGAGCCAAGAAAACACCTTCTTTCCAGGACAAGTCATGAAATGCAGTCTCTCATCAAATCATGAGATTTCCAGATCAGTCCTGGGGGCCTTTGACTTCTGGAAAAAGCAGCAAAATTTGAGGGATGCTTGCCTGTCTGATGAGAATATAACTGATAAAGTTTTGCAATTTCTAACATCATCACTTGGAGCAACTTATAACACGTTGAAGAAATAGTTCAAAATTTTGTATGATTATTAAAACATCCACTGCTTGGCCTTTAGCTCCCACTGTAAAACATCCCAGGATATCTCTGTATGACAACATACTTTCATTCAAACACAACTTAAGCTCTTTTGGGGCTCAGAAGTCCTCAAGTATGAGGAGAAGCTTATGCTTGAATGGTTCTGTTGGAAATGTTTGTTGGGTAGGTTGCCATAATGACATATATGATAGGCAAAAAAACCCCCATAGTTTACAGGTCACTAAATGCAGAAGACTCTGCATTCTTGATATTTTGTTCTGCAACAGTGTAATCAAACATGTCTGTGGATTTCTTTTAGTTTTTAACATGACTAGTTAGAAGAAAATCCCTGACTAGCTTTTCTAGCTCAATGAAAATTTCAAAGTCAATTAGGATGATGTAATACAAATGTAGTTGGCTGACTAGAAAGTGGGCGAACAAGGGCAGTAGAAAACCTCTCTACCCAGAATATTCTAGGAGTATGAAAGGGAATCAAAGACAGGGGAAAACACCTTTTAACAGTTTCTGCTTGGATCACATTACTGTGATAAGAAGAAATGCCATCGTGATAGCTGCCATAGAGTAACTATGCAGGGAGATTAACAGACTCATTGTGCCTTGAAGGCTGCAATTTAAAGAGTAAGATTCTTCATTTTGTAACCTATCACATTTAAACACTGATCAAGATATACTTTCTGAATAAAAGATTAAGACTTCATATATCAAAAAGACTTCTCCATTCTTCATGCTGCCACAGTGAGATAGCACAGCTGATGGAAGAGGAAATGCCCATTCTGAGGTGTACCTATAACATCTGATTATTACATTTCAGTAGCTGATTTTTTTTTTTATGAATGCCTGAACATCCAGCAGAGAGAGGTTTTTTTCCCCCTCTACACAACAGCTGTGCCTTTTGAATCACACAGATTGGCTGAGAGGAGGTGACACTCCATAGGCCAAACATCATTCAGCACCGGCTGAGCTCACTAGAATGCAAATGCATCGTCTTGATAGTCTTGCTTGAAAGACATCTGTAGTCACAGCACAGATATAGAGAGCAAGGGCAGAGCATGACAGATTGCAGTTGTTGGGGAGAAAAAGACACAATTCCTGGAAATATTTAAGCCTACTGCAGAAGCAATCACCACCACAACAAATCCCTGTTGCACTGGAATGAGAAGAAGTAGGCCCAAGAACAATTATAGCATATCTTTGACAATGCACCTTGAATTAACTGCAGTTTTGATACAAATAACCTGTATTGCTTTCTGTATGGTCACAAACATAAATACTAGAGTGGAGGAAATGCTGGCTCTTCTACTTGGATGATTTGTATTTCTATAGCCTGCTATGAAGATGACACAAAAGATTTATACGTCTGGGGATGCTTCTCAAAAAGTAATCCCATCTAATACCTGAAAGCTACCTAGGTAAATTCCTATTGCAAAGTTTTTCTGATTTGGGGGAATCTCCTGTTTACCTCCCTCAGCAGTGGTATGTAGGCACCTCTTGTTCTCTTATTCACCCCATAGCAAGGATAAGAGCAGTTTAAGAAAAGGAAAAGGACTGTCCAGACTCTCAGGCTTATAGCTATACTGATATAATATACCATATGATAGTAGGGTAGGTTTTCCCATGTACATATGACTAAATTATCTTCCTCCAGAACAGGGTGATCTCATAAATACTGTCTATTGGGAATGGTCTCTAGCTTACATTATCTTCCTGTGCCCCTAAGTATTCCCCAAGGCTAACTTGGGAAACGGCTATCTGGAATAAGGCTGAACCTTGTCAGGGACTGTGCTAGGAATTTAACACTTACGGACATTTGCACATCAGCACTTGAGTCTGTGCACAGGCTCTGTGAAGTTACTCGTAAAGTCCTATTGCTGAAGAAAAACTCAAGCAATGCTACACAGAAGCAGTTTCCATCCTCATCAAGACTTTTTATATCTTTCAGAGTAGAGAGTAGCTGCAGATGGCTGCTGCAAAGCAACATGGCAATGTGGGCTTTGCCAGGTACAAATCTTGCAATAACAGAAAAGAGGTTGTATGTTTTGCTCCCTTTTCATCTTTGTAATTCAGCTTGTGGGTACAGGTGAAACCTATTAAACCCCTGTGGCTAAGGTATTCACATCTCTGGCACATGCTCACCAGAAGTGGGAGGCATATGGACAAGGAATTCCAGTAACTCCCTTTCTCCTTATTCATTGCCTTCCACTCTAATAGGAGCTGTTGATTAAAAGGCAAGGGTCTCCTTGCAAGGTGCCACACACAGAGTTAATCTGCTCTTCAGTGGGAACTGCACCATCCCACCAACCAAAACCACTTCCCATAACCTTCTGTGTCTATCAACAGCAGTGCTGCCAAAAGAGCATGGCTACCCTGGTGGACCATTGAGTAGCGGATAGAGTCAGCTCCTGGCCTGTTGATGGCTTTGAAGAACAAGAAGGCTGGTTAAAAATTAAATGAGGTAGAAGACATGGAGGGACTACATGGTAGTAGGTTTAGTAGTAGCAGGAAGCAGTGGATTTAGAGGCTGTTTTGTTAGAAACAAAGTAGAGCTGAACAGGACCATCTGGTGCTTTTCTTATGCATCACATCATATCTATGTGCTTGTCTTTTGGAAGGAAGTAAATATTCTCAATTTCATGCTCTGTATGTTCCTATTGGAATCATATATTGAATTCAAATTCTATATTGCCTTCTGCTGACCCACTGAATTGGAGGCTATCTCTTTCCAGCTACAGTGAGCTCTATCATACATACCCTGAACAATTCCTTTATAACTCAAAATCTGATGCTTTTTCCCAATGGCTCTTTTTCTCTTGAAGCAGCAGTTACTTGCTCTGCCTTATCGTGGGTGTCTTTTGCTTCTTTTTTTACCTAAAATATACACTGGTCACACTTATCTTGATATTCAGGCAATGGTTGAGGCTAGAAGACACTTCTGGAGACTGAGTAGCGCAAAACCTGCTCCGAGAAGGGTCAGCTAGAGCAGGTTGCCCGGGATGGTGTCTATCTGGGGTTTGAGTAGCTGCAATGACAGTCCACAACCACTCTGGGCAACCTGTTCCTGTCTTTGACCACCCTGACTGTAACAGATTTTTTTCTTATGCTTAAATGGAATTTCCTGTGTTTCAGTTTGTGACCACTGCTTCTTGTCCTGTCAGTGAGCACTTTGGAGATGAATCTGGCTCCATCTTCTTTACCACCCTTCCCTCCCCAATCAGGTATTTATACATGTGGTTAAGATCCCCCTGAGCTTTCTATTCTCCAGGCTGAACAGCCCCAGACATCTTTGACACTTCTTATATGACAGATGCTCCAGTCCCTTAATCTTTTTCATGGCACTTCATTGGATTCACTCCAGTATGTCCATGTCTTTCTTGTATACATCCACTGCAGCACTCAGCTGTGTGAGCTATCCCATCACATCTTCCTGATCCCAGTAAGTTCATAGCCCTATAACTGCATGTAAACATCTACTTCCTCCTGTTTGTTCCCCATGCTGCAGACATTAGTGTGTAGCACTTCAGAGAGTTACCTTGTTGTACCGATTTCCCCGGAAAAGTGTGTGAGTTTCCCACCATCACACTGGCTTCTCAGCACTTCTTTATTAGGGCACATACACTTGGGGTGGGCACTCTTCTGCCCTGTTTTTTTGACTACAAAAGTCTTCCCTGTCTACATCAGCCTGCATCTTCTACTTGCCAATCAAATCCACACTGCTTGAGTAACCTCGATCTTCCTAGAAGAGTGTCATTTTAGAAAGATCTGGTTGCTTTTTTATTCATTTTGAAGAGCTCTCAAAGAATCCCCATATAATGGAAATCCCAAAAGCAGCTGTTCATTTAATAAAAGCCCTTTCTATAATATGGTCTAATCAATGTCTGCAAAGTACTAAGAGACTTCAAAAGTTATCATCTGAGCACACTCAGAAAGAGTGCAGGCAGATGGAAGAGGATTTCAGAGTATCAGGAGACACGCACCGAAGGTTACAGAACCTCTGGAAACAACAGGACATCATTGCCTTTGTCATGCATTTTATATTTTCTGTGATAGAACATGATCTTGGGAAATAAATTCAGAAAACTGAGAGAGAATATTACATTTTCAGAGTGATTTCTGCTGTCTTAATTCTTCTATGACAGGAATGGATGAGTTATTCTCTTTCAGCATAAGCATCAACCCTGTATTTTAGTGACCATTTGGAAACAAATTTGTTTGGGTTCAACTATCACTTAAGTTTATATTGATTCTTCCCTTCTCTTCCCTTCCCTTCCCTTCCCTTCCCTTAACCCTCCCTTTTTCTTGGAATGACAAACACCATATACCACTGAGCGCTGTACACCTCAGTTCAAGCGCTATAATATGAAATTATATTCCAAAGGAAAACCATGTCATATTTGGTCAGGGAAATGATGTTCTACAGCACTTATGTGGCCCTGGCTGTAATGAAAGAAAGGGACTTTAAAGTAGCTCAGGCTTTTGGAGCTTGCTAAATAGTCAAAACTACAGCTATTGTAGGCACGTGAACTCACAGTCACCTTTTTTCTTATTGGCAGACAGAGATCCTCTGGAGTGCAATAATGAGAAAAAGCCTCTCTGACTCTGTTGTGGCTGCTTTGCTGAGGGTGGTAGTGACAAGATCAAATGCCATTTTGGCACTAATTTTAAGTATGCTGAGTCTCACTAAGTTGTAAAAATACACTAGCGGTCTTATGCTACCGGCCTCCGGATCAGCACAAAATACTGAACGAGATCAAAGAGGTGACGGAATCTACTGAAATAATAAGAATGGATGATGATAAATACCCACAAAGAGCCTGGTCAAATATCACAACAGAACAAGTTTAAGGAAAAAATTCTTAACACTTTAAATGAGCATGTCCTGAAACAGCTACTTTGTCCTATGATATCCAAGCAGAGACTTTTTCTTTACCTTAGTCCCTTTTGCCTCATGCTACAAAAAATGCAAAGGCAAAATGCTTGATATGATATATCAAAATTATATTCAATATTATTGAAAGCTGTCAGTGTGCAACACAGGTTTAGAAAGGGGAGACTACATAAACATGGGAAGTTAGTCCGAAAGTGAGGAAATTAAAACCCTCCAACTCAGTGCAGATGCAACACGAGCAAAGTATAGCATCAACTACTGCATTGTACGTTATAAGGCTATGAGCTCACATGGATCATGAGTGTAACTATGTACACACCTAATAAACGCCTCTAGCAGCAACTGTTTTTAAACAGACATTATCAGAAGGAAAACTTTCTGAATTTATGTGGCTTCTTTATACTTTTAATTAATTAATTAGTTGTTTCCATTGGATGGATTCATCATATTACATACTAAGTACAAGTCAAGGCTGATACTGAGTTATCCCAACTATCCAGAAACTGAGGACAACTGTATTCACCTTAGTCACATTAATTCCAGGCAGTGGCTCAATCCATGTCTAATCTCTTTAAATTGCCAAAAAGCTTTCTGATTGAAGTTAATATGTACAGTTCTACTGCACCGTGGGGGACAGCGAACAATTCCAATATTTTGGTAATTTCTAGGCCCACCAGACAAAACACTTATTATAACACACACAGAGAAAGAAATGCAGCACTACACAGTAGCACTGCAAGAAGGAGTGATAATGCAAGGGCCAAAATATTTAGGAAAGGACATTGCTAAACTCTCATATCTAGGTAACACCTGAGATGAAAGTAAAAAGGCACCTTTTATCAGATATCATATTATTATCTAACAAAACTGCTGAACACTCACTCAAGGTCTAGGTCCTACACTTCTGTTAATTATTCAAATATTGTTTGTCTATTCACTGGTTTCAACACTGAAATATTTGCAGCACCCTACTGGGACACAAATACTGTGTTGAAGTGATGCTGGTAGCTTGCACATATATGATACATATAGAGAACTGGAAGTCTTTGTGTGTGTGGTAGATGATGGATGAATGCCAGTGCAGTGGCAATTTCTGGAATACATATGCTCTGTAATGACAAAAAAAAAAAAAATAAAAATCAAATTAAGCTGCCAAAGACATCACCAAGAGTTTGACCACAGTGGCACATATTTAAGGTGTGCATTGGCAGGGTCCCATTGCAGATGTATTGTCTGTTTTTCTCTGCCACATTTCCATCACTGTCTGCTTTAGAAGGAAAGAATTATTGCTTGATGACATTGTGATAGAAGTTTCTTTCTCTACTCACAGTTTGCATCTTATGTACAAAGCCCATAACTTGGCTCCTGGTCAGCAGGAACATTTTATTGATATTTGTGGGAACAATTGCTAAGACTGAATTCAGCAGCCTGTCAAATAAAAAAATTAATCTGGCACTACTACAGTTCAAGAAGATGCTCCGTCAAGAGTCCTAAAAGCAGCAGAACATGTTTTTCTAAATAAGTGGCTTCTTTTACAAAGTTAAGAAGGTTTCTGTCTGTGTTGGTTTTGTCACATTCGTGGGACGGTTGATGCTTCTTTTGGTGTCTAATTTAACACATGGACATTCCAGCCAGTTTTCACTGACTGCTCCTTACAGCCCTGTGGATTATGCATTTGGCTTTGTTTCAGGAATCTATGAATACAAAGCCTGTTGAGTATGTGATTTCATTCAAAGCTCTATCCATACTTGTTTTCTCCAAGCACTGAAATGGGTGAATGCATTCTTGTTATTTAGTCATGCTGGTATCAAACCACCACCCCCAAAAACCTGTGATATCTGATAAAAAATATTTGACATCAATAAAAAAACAAGTTAGAAAACTGTTCAGTCATACAAAAGGTGTGATAGCTACAAAAAGAGCCAACTTACAAAAGGGTTAGTGATTCACCCAGCCAAGTTAAACAAGACACAATTGGGGCTAATTGACTTCCCTCCTTCGACCTCCCAAGTATGAGTTTATGAAAGCCTGGAAAGCTAAATTAACCCCAATTGTGTCTTGTTTAACTTGGCTATTTAAGTTAAATGGATAACCCTTTTGTGACTTGGCTCTTTTTGTAGATATCACACCTTTGGATAATTAACATTCCCCCTCTCCCACCTTTCTAAATCAGCTTTTACTTTAGCTTACATGTTTTGATTTGTGGTGGAAGAAAAAGCAAAACTCTTTACAATTTTGAGCAGACAAGTTCCTCACTGAATAAAGCAAATCAAGAAACATGAAAGTACCTTAGAAATAATTAAAAGGTAGCAATTCACAGCAGGGATTCGAGGATGCTATGGGGACTGCAGCAAGAAATTCTTATGACATACAGTAGGTAAGACATAATTCTAATATAAAAGAAGAAATCTCACCTTTTATATATTTATCAAATACCACATAATATCAAGCTACCCAATTCACATTGTCATACCTAAATACAAATTTTTACTGGTAAGGACATGAGTACGAAGCTGTTCCCTTTGACTTCAGCAGATGTTGTTAGGCACTGAAAGTATACCAGAATAAGATTGTAAGTAAAATGTTAAAATATGGGTTGAAGTATGTGTACGTCCTCAATTTTCAGAAACGTGGTTTCTTTTTGTTGCAGTGTTATCTTTGGGGGTGGGCTCAGTATTGTGGCTTCATATGAACTGAAGATAGCTATGAAAATGAATTAAGATATTGTCATGAACCATTGGTGGAATTAGAGGGTAACTCCTGGCAAGCTTATAGTACGAAAATACAGAAGGTTGATTTAAGGCAAAAAAAGTTTCATGGATTTTATCTGTGGAATTTTCTCTGTATCAGCATCTGAAAAGCTGCAGTGTTCTCTGACCTTGCAAGGCATCTGAATGAACAACATGCCTGTGGCAGGAGCAGCATCTGGAGATGGTTGTCTAAGATAGGTAGTGAGGCAAATCACTGTCTGGAGGTGCTTCTCACGCTCCTGTGACTATAGAGGGAGCCTAGAGGACTAGCTTCAATAGATCAGGTTTTTGAAATAAATCCAGCCTTAAGTGCTCAATAAGGGCCATACATCAGCATTCCTGAAATTACACCTGCCTAATAGAATCAGGTCCATAATACTTAAAGAAAATGGATATGTGAAATAAATATAGGCTGTGTTAGTGGAATATTCTTCTGTGATTTATTTAATGATAACCATGATCCCTGGAACACACATCTTTGTAAAACCTGGGAATGCTGAAGAACTCAAAGCTGGCTGTTGACATTTTTTAATAATCAGACATTGCATAGAAGGCTTTTTCATATAAGGACTTTTATGAGCCACACTCGTTTGTGAAATCGGCAAGACTAAAAGAATAACTAATAGGTTGTTAGTTCCCCACAGAGCATCTAGCTAATATAGAGGTCTACATGTGTAAAACTTTGTAAGAAATAAAAAAGTATGTTACATTAGCCCTAAAGTAACACAGGCATGTTTATATACTTGTATCACAGGGTCTTCGCATTTGTACTAAAGACTTTTCTGAGACCTTCCTTGCAACCTATTAAAAATCCAGTCCACAATATTAACAGCAAATATAGAGGAAAAGGTGGTTACTGATATTAAGGATTATTCATAATACATTAGGTAGGAAAACAGATGTGAGCTTGGAAAAGAAGCAGCGAGAGTTCAGAAAAGTTTATCAATGTGAAGAGATTCAGAGTGGGGTCTGTTTGCTTCTGTTCTTGCCTGCTTTGTAATCAGCCAGTTTTCTAAGAACATCCAGTTCCTGATTAGGAACTGAGATTATCTCAGCTTTCTACAGTTTCAGCCCCAATATTGCGAATGCTGAGACTTTATCGACCTCATGAAGAGATGAACTGCTCCCATCAGTTCTATCCATTGACGAGCTCGGAGGTGGGTACGTACACAGCAGACGTCCACCTGTGGTCAGGTGAATGCCATGACTTTCAAAACCTTAGAGGAGTAAAACTGGTGTTAACAGCAGGTTGCAATCGGCTTCTGTAGGTCAGAAAAGTTAATTAGTTCTTTCTATGCTAGGGTTTTTCAACAGTTTTCTTGTCTATTAGGCAAAGTAATGTGATGATAACTAGAACCTGTAGTGTCCCAACTCAGCCTAAATTGCATAGGTATATTAGAGACAAATGGGTTCCTTCAGTGACCTTTATGGTACTGAAATTTCTGTACTGATTAAATCTTAACTCATCATTTTGTCCACTCAGGGTGTTCTGTACTTCAAGAGAGAGAAAAACCACTGAATCCAAACTGTCTTGATTTTCAGAATGGGCAAAGTCCCAAATTCTGTCTGGAGCTGGCTTTTAAATAGAATCATAGAATCACAGAATGGTTTGGGTTGGAAGGGACCATAATGATTGCCTAGTTCCAGCCCCCCTGCCATGGGCAGGGACCCCTTCCACTAGACCAGGTTGCTCCAAGCCCCATCCAACCTGGCCTTGAACACTGCCAGGAATGGGGCATCCACAGCCTCTCTGGGCAACCTGCTCCAGGGCCTCACCACCCTCACAGGGAAGAACTTCTAAAGCCATTACCCCTCATCCTATCACTACATGCCCTTGTAAAAAGTCTCTCTCCAGCTTTCTTGTAGGCTGCTTTTAGTACTGGGAGGCTGCTTTAAGGTCTCCCCGGAGCCTTCTTTTCTCCAGACTGAGAAGAGGTAGCCCTCATACAAATGGAATAAGGAGTCTAAATTCCATTTTTAGACTCTAGAGCATCCAAAGTAGGAAAATTCAGGTTCAGTGCTTACAGTCTGAGCCCCTCTCAATTTAAACAGAAAGCTTTCCAGTACTAACAGAGGATTAAAAAAACAGAGCAAACAATTTCTTTGGAAAGTAAAGCTATCTTGATATCTCATGTCATCCCACCTCTTTTGAGTGAAAGGTATTCTGAAAGCAGATGCAAGTTTTAGCCAGAGAGCTTATGCTGGAAGTCTGCTTGCCAAATGTCCCACTGTTCAGTTTATGTGCCCACAGTTAAAATAAAAGCAGAGAGCGATTTAGAAAAGATGATTCTTCTTTTTGAACTTTCTCCAACAGTTGCTGCAGAATTGGTTTTAATTTTTTGGAAGTTTTATATTGAAGAGTAGTCAGTGAAAATTATTATTTGTAATGGTCTTTTCAAATTTTACTTCCCCAGGGTCTCATAGTTCTGGAGGCCTCTCCCTCCTACCCCGTCCCATTCCAGTTACCAAGCACTTTTCTCTCATGAATATAATGATTATCAACTTATTTTTCACTTAAAGGGGGAGGAGGAGGGGGGGATTTAAACTGCCTGCTTGACAATGCTTTCAAATGGTGATGAAATGTCTTCTTCATATCTGAAGAGAACATGATTATTAGCACTGAATCTGACAGACACGATTTCTGAATATTTTTGTGGCATTAATTTAAATCAATGTAATGTTTGAAAACATTTCAGCCCCTCAAACAGCTGATGCAGCTTAGATTCAATTATAACAAATTGCAACACACTGTCAAGTCTTTTTACCAAGTCATTAGTCAGGGATTTTGAATGCACGGCCTCCGAACGGAGTTCGGCTGGCTGACAGCTCTAATTGTTGGGAACTGCTAAAGGATTGCTAATGAACTGGGGGATCTGTTGGGCCTGTAGCTTTCTTCAAGGATGAAATTTTTGAAAACTTTCACAAGATCAAAGCAGCATAACATGGACCATTTGCTAAATTGTCAGCAGTAGAGTGAAGCAGTCTGAGTCCCAGCTTTAAAGCTGAAACTTCAGTAGAAAACACCATGCGACTCCTGCCCCTGAGCTTTTTTCATGTGTCAGTAAAACCATACCGAGAAGCAATGACTTGAAGAAAGAGCCCCAGAGCCACAATGGCTGCTATGGCTTAATTAGGAGGAGCAGAAAGGGAGACAAAAATTCCTCTCTGTTGTTAGTGGGTGCAAGAGGGATGAAGTGTCCAGCACTGTTACAACCAGCCCCACAGTTACTTATTTTGCAGCTTCCAAACTTATTAACCATCAGAGACACGTGTGATGGCACAGAAACAACAGGAAGGCTTCTCTTCTTGCACCAAAAGACAAAACTGGTGGAGTTGCCAGGTCTGTCTTCAGGACCCAAGCCTCACCAAAGGCTTTGCATTGACTTTAGCGGAACCAGGCCATCTGCTCCAGCACCCACAGAATGCACTGGGTATGTTCCTGTCAAACTTCATTGGACACCCAATCCAGCCCCAGTGTAGCTGGCCAGCAATACACAGCCAATGAATAGTTGCCAGCAGCTGCTGCTGAATAAATATGTTGCCTCATGTTACGCAGAGGCAGAAAGCCAATGCAGTGAAGGGAAACTTTTAAACTGATCTTAAAAGAAAAGAAAGATATGAAAACGTGTCTCCATCATTCCCGTCTGGTTTATATTTTTCTTTCATATTCAAGTCTTATTTAGGTCTGTTCATTTTTATTTTTTTTTAACTTCTTCTCATTGAAATTTACTATGGTATCCTTTTACCAAAAGAAAATAATGCCTGCTGAGCTACAGTAACATTGGTCAATTACCCAAATGTCTTAATATAGAAGTCTGCCGGGGGGGGGAAGAATGTTTGAAATAAGATTTACATTATTACTTCTTTAAATTAACACTTCAACAGGACTCTAGGAAAAACAAACTCTTTCCTTCTCACACTGTGTGAGGTACAGTACCAAGCTGATGTTATCCTCCCCAAGACAACCTCTGTGTTTAAAAAACAACACTGAAAGGCATATACTGAAAAATTTTTGGAGTGCCTGAAATGGTGACTGTGATTCTGAACATCATTACACTGTAGAGTGTCTTGGATATGAATTCTGCACCTCACAACTCCTTCTAAAAACATATTTCATATCTGTATTACACTCCATCTCTCCTTCAACCAGATATACATTAGCTGTATGAACCTTCTGAGGTAAATATTGCTTAGCCTTTCTATAGGGCTTCTATAAGCTCTGGTCAGCAGATGTAGAAGAGATTTCCCTGAAAAAACTGTCTGGGAGATATGAGCAATTTATACCTGTCCACTGTTATAAGTTTCATTTATAGTCAAATATTCAACCTGGAGCTACAGTTCGGGGTTTTGGTTTTAATGGAATTCTTATATTAGACATTTATATTAACAAAGTTGATCAACTTGCAAGAGAGTTGCAGTAGTATAATAATCACTATCAATTTTCAACAGGTGATCAAGGAGGAGAAGAATCCCATTCAATTGCCCATGGGGACTGGCTTATACACTCAATCTACCACCAACTTTATAACAGCAGAAAATTCACAAAAAGATCTAGCACTGCTTGGTGTAGCATTAAATACACCAATAGCTGCAGATACTGAGTTGTATTCTAGCTGAAAACTTAAATCCCCAAACTAACTTGAAACATTCCTCGGCTTTCACTAGAAAAACCCATATGGGCAGTTTTCCTCTCCTAATTTTAGGCATTTAGACTGAGCTAATCACCAGGATTCTCTCTTTGCTTGTTGGGTGAGTCACCCTATTTGTCTTGGACACCTATCTTGTGACTGAAGAAATTATGTGGTAGAGCATCTGCCTTCCTCAGTTGGCTCTAGAGGGAGCCCAAATGACAAAATTGGACTACACACCCAATTTTTAGAGTTGAAGTTAGGGCAGAGAAAATCCAACTGAGAGCGCCTAATGACCTGCTTTTGGATAAGCCCCAAATTAATGAAGTCTTGACAGTGCTGAGATACTTGTTACCATCCTCAGAAGAGGACAATTCGTGGGAGCTCACTGACAACACAAGACTCGGCCCATATTTACTGGTGGCAGTTTACACACCAGCCCTGAAATGTGTATCACCTAGCCTACAACATAGTGTACTCCATCCCCATGCCCACTAGAAGTCATTCAGTTCAGCTGACAGCAAAACATTGCTGGTGCATGTGGAAGAACAGTGTAGACAAAAGCAAATCGGAATTGCAACAGGGTGCACCCCCCTGGCTCCAAAATAGAAAGTTTCATACTGATAATCTTCCCTAACTTATGTTCGAGTCCCACTGAGACACAAACACCAGGTTCTTTTCCTGGGTTTTTCATGCCAGCCTGGGGTGAGTAGGTATTGCCAACATGAAGTGCTGAGCACTGCAGCAAACATGGGCCGTAGTAGCATTAACCAACTGCTTTGCTGTTGGAGCATTGAACCAAACTGCAGGAGTACTTATCTACTCGAGGGTGACTGTAAGCCTTGTCTCCCAAGATAAGGTGCTCTAGCTGACTTACTCTCATGGATTCTTTTTTTTATATCAGGCAGCTTCTGTCCAGGTGGTGTAGAAGGACAGAGAAAAAGAGAAGAGATTTTTATCTTTGTGGTAAAGCACAGCCTGGGAACTGGGACACTTCACTTCTAGTCTATGATCCGGTAAATGCTTACTATGAAATATGTGACAAAGGAACAGTTTCAGCATAACGCTACTGGAAAGGATTCATGTCTGTGAATTCAAAGTGAAGCCTGGATTTCAGAAATTAACTGTCAGAGATTGGTTTATTTTAAACCAAACTTTTCTCCATAGCTATCCTACTGAGTAGCCTAGGTAGCTCTTGGCAGGCTGCATTTTACAGATCCCAGTCAGGGATGCCTCAGTCTCCCTTGGGGCCTCTATAGGGATTCACTCCATAGGCCTAATCCAGGACTCCAAATTACTCAAGTGACCAAAGGCCTGACCACTATTGCAGTGCAAGTGCTGTAAGAAACTGACTTCTCCTATGGGTCTAGTCTCAGTGGGTAGAGTTGCTCTGCTGTGGGCAAGTCACCAAGCTCCTGGGGCACACCACCTCCTTCCTGGCTTTTTGGGCCAGCTCCCTCAGCCCTCTGACACAAAACCCAGGCGTGCTTTGGACCACAACCTACTCCTCTGGAGAACAAGTTGCACAAGTGTGCTGGTTTTGGCTGGAGTAGAGTTAATTTTCTTCATAGTAGCTAGTATGGGCCTGTGGTTTGGATTTGTGCTGGAAACAGTGTTGATAATTCAGGGATGTTTTAGCTATTGCTGACCAGTGCTCACCCAGAGCCAAGGGCTTTTCTGCTTCTCCCCCCACCCCACCAGCGAGCAGGCTGGGGGGGCACAAGGAGTTGGGAGGGGACACAGCCAGGACAACTGACCCCGACTGACCCAAGGGAGATGCCAGACCATAGGACGTCATGATCAGCAGATAAAGCTGAAGGGGGAAGAAGAAGGAAGGGGGGACGTTCGGAGTGATGGCGTTTGTCTTCCCAAGTCACCGTTAGGCGTGCTGGAGCCCTGCTGTCCTGGAGATGGCTGAACACCTGCCCATGGGAAGTGGGGAATGAATTCCTTGGTTTGCTTTGCCTTCATGCGTGGCTTTTGCTTTCCCTATTAAACTGTCTTTATCTCAGCCCACAAGTTTTCTCACTTTTACCCTTCAGATTCTCTCCCCATCCCACTGTGGGGGAGTGAGTGAGTGGCTGCGTGGGGCTGAGTTGCCAGCTGGGGTTAAACCACAACAAGGTGGCAGCAAGTTTGCCTTCTCCTAGTCAAAACACTCCAACACTACTTCAGGGGAATCTGTGCTGATCACCAGCCATGTTCTTTCTGGCTACACCTAGGACATGCTACACATGCCCTCAGTTTCAAGCTATAAAAACATCATTCTGGCAGTTTGTGGCACAGCGACTCATTATTTCAGGCACTCTGAACTGACTAATCACACAAAAAAAGAAGAAGAATGGGTTGGGAGACTGGAACCCTGAAGAAATATAGGACAATATACTGTCTAATACCAATGCAGCTTTAGAGGAGGTTGATCCTGAGCAGCCTGGACGCAAGCCACTGTATGCCACATGGCCTCAGGCTCAGAAGTGACTCCCTATCCCTTTTTTTATTTACTGGTACAGATATATCTGTTTGTTATGCTTGCAATGTGGTGTACATACAGATCATAATGCCTCTGAGCTGCCGCTCTTCATCTGAAAAATAGGAATGGCTATACTTCCTTACACCCCATATAGAAGCTGTAAAGTACCAAGATACTTAATAAGTAACACTTTACAAGGATTTAGCATCAGAGGGTCTACACCATTATGGAAGGCAGACACTAGTTTGGGCCAGAACCTGCTGATGAATAGCTTGTGTTGCAAGGGAGAAGTGGCAGGAGTCTTCATGCCTACTCAGAAGTTATTACTTCTACCTGAATCACACAGCTCCAGTGGCACCTGGACCAGGAGCTTGGCTCCAGTAGTCAGTCAAAACAATGTTTAGTAATAGCTTTCCTTCCTGTTTTTTGCTGTTCCTCTCGTGCTTCCTCAGAAAAGAACTCAGACCTGAACCTCTGTTTATAGAAACTGCGGTTTACCAACTGTTGTAAAGTGTTACCTCTTCTATTTAATTCCAATTTACTAATAAAAAATATCCTTTCTGTCAGGAAAAAGCAATTTCCCTCTATCTGTGTCTCAAAACATAAGAAAACAAACCAGATGCTTGTTGCATTTAATAAAGAACATGCATGTGCATTGAAATAACTTCTAGCTTATTTTTGTGTGATGCCAATATTTAATTATGTTCATTTTGCATTTGTAATTAGAGGGCAGAACAGATGGTGAAGGCGCAAAGTAAAGGAAAGTGTCCATTCATATAACCTGCTATGTGGTGCCAAGAAACTCGTGCTCAGAGCCTGATCCAAGCTCTACTGAATCCAATATCAGCATACATATTGAATATTGGGGATCTGGAGGAGGCCACAGGGCAGGGCTTTGCTGTAACCTGTTTTTCTGATGTGTACATGGTGAATATATTTCTCTCAGGGTTGCATTGCGTTTTCTGATTTTAAGGCAAATTTTGGTTCAGTTTGATGTGGGTCACCTTATTTCTTGCTTGCTTTCCTGTAGATAAAAATAAATTGTTTGTGAAAAATTACTTTTATTTCTGAACCTTAGCTGGGAAAAATGTCTTACTGTATGTTGCGTTCTAACAATAACAATTCACGCAGTTAACGGCATAAGTCACATAGAGAGCCAGATAAAACTTATTTAGATCATTTTCAATATCATGGAAAAGTGGAAGCTCAAACAGATCAAAACTTGGGTCCTACATTTCATTCAACAACATATAAAATTAACCATTGTGCTTACTCATTTTACAAATGATATCTATTTATATTTCTCTTTCAAAGTAGCATATTTTTTTAAAAAAATATGCCAATTTTAACCAAAGAATTTTAAATAGATTGAGTAGGCACAAATAACAACTAAATAAAAAATGTCATTTCAGTCAAATGAAATATTTGCATTGACCAAAATGAATTTGTGTGTGTGTATGTGGTGTGTGTGTGTGTAACTGAAACTTTTTTTTAAGTATGTATGTTTCATCATTTGTCTGGCAACAGTCACAACGACATTTCTCCTGATCTCTGAGCAGGAAATGGATGTTCTTAATCAATATGTCATGAACTTTAGCTATATAAATGGCACTGCTGAGACTGGCAGTAGAATATTAAAGCATGTCAACAAATTTAAGATGGTGTTCAGAAGAAAGTATTATTTGAGGGCTTAAAAAAGGCTTTCAGTAAACAACTCAAGAAATTCGAGCTGCTTAGCTCATGAAAAAGATCAAGAGGTGACTTGATTGTGATGTGTAAGTAGTTTCACAGGGAGTACTGGCATAGGAAGTTATTAACAAGAACTGATAATGGGAAATTAAAGCCTGACAAATTCATGTTATGAGTAAGAAACAGTTCTAACATGGAGGGTAATTAAGTATTAGAAGAACCTACTAACAGCATTGCATTGTCCTGTGTCTCTTGAAGTCATCCAATCAAGAATGAATGGAGGATGTAATTTAATCCAATAGTTTCTAGTCATCTTTGATTCATAGTGGAAGGAGAAGAAAGAATCAATCCCCATATAGTGAATTTAAGTCTATTGAAAATATGCTTCCTTTTCTCAATAATCTTTTGCAGATCCTCTTAAAAGGAGTCTGCCACTTTGAGTCAAGCACAAATTATTAGGCTCAACTCAGGGGAAACTGACTCTACAGATGTTCTGAGTAGGTGGTCTCCTGGTGCTCTCTGACCTTTAAAACCCATGAATCAGGAATTTTTCATATATATGTATTAATTTATAAAATATCATTACACATAGGTACAACTACATTGATTAATTACATATGCTTTTCAATAATAGGAAAGTACTACCAGCACAGTGCAAACAGCAAATTACTAACATTTTCAGGAAAAAATTCAGTGATCTTCAGACATAAAATTAGTCACTGAAGAGATCTGTGCATAATTTGGCAATAACTAATAAGCCCAAGAATTTTACAGTCTATTTGAGAACAATTTGCAAAGAGAAAACAAAGCAAAATTCTTCAGATAAATTATTCATTTGAATTAGTCATTTAGCTCTAGTAAGGAGTTGTAGACTTTTTGAAAATATGTGGCAAGGGGATACAGTTTTAAAGAGGTTGAAGCAAAAATACTCTGCTCTTCTAGAGCTTGTTTCATCACATGTTCTCAAGGCACTTAATCATTAATTATGCTGAATATTAATTATAACCATTTTACATTTGAATAAACTGAGGCACAGTGCCTTGCCTATGGTCACACAGCAAGTGGGGATAAAAGTTGGGAAAAAAGTCTATCTCACTAACCATTAAATATACTTCCTGTCACTATTCTCTTAGGCTTTTCTACCTCATTACATTATTAAACTTAATTTCTGAGGGAAACAATTTTTATGTGACCACACTGTCTACCTGTGTGTTAGCTATAATAAACGTATTATAAATTATATAAGTAAATTAATATGGATGTAATAATAATAATAATAAATAACATAATATTTAAAATACTTCTACCTTAGAAATAGGTTGATTTTTTTTTTCCTTATTGATAAAGGCAAACAAATTTGAGAAGATAGAGATCTCACAGCTATTGAGGGAGGGATTTACCTGACCAGCTGTAGACATGTTCAGTGCAGGTGTCTACATCTGAATCTGTCATTATATACTTTCTTTAAGGTCAGTGGCAAGAAATAGGCACATGCAGGGTGCAATTCACCTCACCCTGGAGTTGGTGCCTACATTTATCAGATGTGCCCCCTGCCACTCCGAGCGCCCGTTCGCTGGCTCTCAGAGCAGCCCAGGGTAGTGGGTTCAGATATAAGCAGAACCACAACAGAAGCGTCCTGTGAAGTAGGTCAGTAAATGCTGGTGTGATATGTTTACAACTGATTAAGGTGACAAGTATGTTAAATATTATGATCTGGTAAAGACAACTGCAAGAGAATGTGGGGCTTTGGCTTCCAAGCAGCTGCTAAAATTGGATGTGTTTGGATGCAGGCACAGCTCCAAAATTACTACAACTGTTACCGCAAAACTAGCTAAGAATCCTGATTAAGAACTAAAATACCTCTTTTATATGCTGTTATTTATAAATCAGGAGCAAAGGTAAAGAACGTATCTTTGCAAGCATTTGTTAATGTTGTGATTTTGAAAAGATGAAGCCAGTAGTCATTTAAATCCTGGTCCTTTTTTCTTTTTTTCCAATCTTCAGTTTTGACCCATCAATACCACCACTTTTTCCTCTAACTGCAGCTTTTGTTGGTTTTAAGGGCAAAGTTATGCCTTGTTCATAATTTGGAAACCATATTGCCTACATAATGCAATCTTTCTAGGAATAAGTTTACAAAATAGTTAAGAGTCTGGTTAGTTTGAACTACAGTTTATAGAGGTGTCACTGTGATTCAGCACATGCTTAACACTTCATTATTTCAAAAGGTGTGAGAGATCAAGAGATGCCCTTCAGCCCTTCTCCAAATTGCTGATTTGAGACCTTCTTTGGTTTAGAGAGCTCCTTGCCCAGTTCCTGAAGGTTCAGAGGAATATATTTTCTGGAATGTTGACTGGAAAAGGTATAATTGTAGTGTCAAGTGGTGCCTCAGATGCTTCCTATGACACAGGTTTCATCCCAAACACTTTAATTCTAAACACGGAAACAAAGTACCTTGTGAATGCTTCCACCTCTTCCATGTCACTACTTCAAATTTTTCTGTCTGTGCAGCAATAGAGTCATACCTTATCTATTTGTACCTATTTATTTGTAGCTATTGCTTTTTTAAATACCACCTTCTTGCCTTCAAGTTTACAGGACACAGCTAACCAGACAATACTTTACCTATTTCTATCAAGTAAATAAAAACCTGCCAAGTTGTCAAATTTTTAAAAAGTTTGACTTACATGTTACCATACGGTTCCCATTCTTTATTTCTGCTTCCAGATCTCCCTTTATCTGGGATGCTTTCTGGCATTATTGTTGATTTCTTCATATCTATGGGGCCTTGACGTTTAAGTCATTCAGGAAGCTGTCCATGAACAGTTCCCATTTTGGAGTTAGTTAAACAAAATCTTCAATGTTTTGCTGAAGATTGGCCCAGATATCTTCCCCTGGAAACACAACTACTTAAGAATGGTAGTTGTATGAAAGATGCTCCAACCTAGTATGTATGAAAGGAAGTAATGCAGAAGCGTTTATTAAAATAAAATTAAATAAAATCCCCTGTACATCTTATTTGCTGTATTTCTTTCATATGTTGCTGCAAAAACTACTTTGATCTGTACAGTACATCATCAAGTCATATGGCACTGTAAAATACCATCACTTATGAAAAAAGCACACATATAATTTAAATACATAAGTAGCACAAGTATGCCACATTTTTTTCCTGTATGATAATAGATTACTATGAGGTTTCAGTCATGAAGTTAAACATCCTGGAGTAGTTAAACAGGAATTTTACCCCAAAGCAAGTGTATGAGCTATGTGAATATTAAGAAGCCAGATGACATGCACAGATAGCAACAGAAGCCTGGATGGATCAATGAGCTCTATCAGCTCTGTTTTTTAAAGTACAAAGCTTTGAAGAAGAAGAAGAAGAAGAAGAAGGGGAAAAAAGAGTTATTTTAGGTATAAGGAAATGATTATTCTCATGAGAAATCTGATCCAGCACTTGTAATGTCTTTTCTCTGTTATTAAGTCACATCAATAATACTGTCTGATAATATTTTCCTTAAAGTCAATATAGTGAGAGTGCTATTAGTGTGATCACATTTCCAACAGCAACACAATAAAAGGAAAACATGCTTTACGGCTTGTTTAACCCTCTTAATAACAGTTAAGTGATGATACATGTATTATGACAAGTAAAATAATTGCTAAAAATAACATGAGGAAAATATATCTGTGAGCTTTTTTCTGTTATTTTTAAAAAATCAATCAGAAATATAAGGATGTTTAACATCGTCAGGCTTGTTCCTGTTATTTAAAGAAAAATCAATGGGAAATATAAGGAGCTTTAGCGCTTTTGAAAGAACATGGTATCATCTGGAGGTTGTATCTAGCCTCACAAATTCACTGACATGTTTTCCATGATAGTTTCATCTCAGATACTCTACCAGCAGTTATCCAGGAGAAATATTTGTGGCAAATGTTATTTTTTAGTAAATTCAGTAAGAATTTGAGACTGAGAATTTTTAACTTAAACCAAATGTTAGCATTAGACACTTGATTAGAGCAATTATATTTAGCTAACCAGCTAACAGAAATAATACTACACCTATGTATTCAGGCCAAACCAGTTTACTGCTTAACCCTATAGATCTGTGCAATGCCAAAGCATTCACACTGTGCACATATGTTTTTTGTAGGGTGCAGGCCTAAGATACTTCATATTCTGAAATTCTAATTTCCGATATAAATAAGTGTTTCAAACAATTTCATGGTTAATACATAGTCATCAAAATGACTTGCCAAAACACTTTGGTTTAAGAAAAAAAATATGTGAGAAATTGTTCCTGGTACACAGTTTGGACCAATCTTCAAATCTCCTTAGTGGCCTACAGGACTATGAAATAACATAATCCGGAACTTCAGCAATGAAAAAATATGCTTTTTGAAAAGTAATCCTTTTAGTGGAAGGGTGCATGCACCCTGCAAAAATTGTTTGCCTCACTAGTTGGCATTGTAAGTATGGTTTTACGGCTCAGTCAGGCTATTCAGGTAAGTCAGTGAGGCAACGGAGCAGAACTGAGACATGCAATTTTTGTCATCAGAGCATATCTAAAATAATAGGCAAAGACTGTAACTTTCTAGTAGTCTTCCAGTTCTCCTCGAGGGTTCTAGTCATGTTCCAGAGAGGTAATTGCTGCTTGTCCCTGTATTCGATGTGATAAACAGCAGAGAAGTGCACTGAACAGCTAGGTGGTGATTAGTTTACAGGGAAAGGAAGACAGATGTCATTATGGCAATGGAGGAGTCCTGGATTCCTCAGAAAATTATTCCGTAAGCCACGACAAAGAAAATGAAACACCAGACTGCTATGGTATAATTGCAAAGAAACTAGAAGGGAAAGGACAATGACATCAGGAATCATCAAAATGAGATACAAGTATGCAAAAAGTCTCATTTCAATGTATCTATCATCGGGCCTACAGCAGCAACAGAATATCCACGGTCTAACTGAGTGTGTCTCACGGAACCTTGAACAAATGGTGCTGTTTGACTGTCCACCAGCTATCAGTGAGCAACTGTAATTAGACAGTGTCCGCTCCCCACATTTCAGACTGGTCTAGTCCCAATTTGCTGACATCCATTAGCCTCTCTGGCTCAATTTCATTGAAAAGAAAACCAGCTTGTGCTCTCCACGGCCTCGCCACGATATGCACTACAGCAGAGCAAGCGAGGACAGCTGGGCGATTCGCTTCAGAAGCGCTGGGTCGTCTGATATAAACCCAGACTCCAGAGCCAGACACTCGCCTTTTGTCTCTCTCACTGCAACCTGCAGTGGTTTCTTCCCATAGAAGTATTTATATATTCTGAGCAATTACCTGAAGTGCTCCTTGATGGAAAACAAGCAAACAAACCAGAAACATTTGTTAGTGTGAACATATAAATAATTCACGCCAAGACAAGTTAGTATATGAACCATTAATTACTCCTCTGTAAGTTCACACCTGACCTTCTCCCCGGTTACTTATTTAAAAGCATGTGCTTTAAGCTTTTCAAGGACCTCTTCTTCAGTCATCAAAACATCTTTGTAGTTCTTCCTTTTACTTGTCACAAATTTTCAACACCATTTCTGAAAGCTGACCTCTAATCACAAGTGCCTCTATGGCTTAAAACTAACTGGTAACCTGTTAGAAGGTAAATCAGTCCCTTGCTTCTTCCCCATCATCTTATTTGTGATTAATTTTGCCAGTTAATTTCTCTTCAAGCACATTCCACATTCACCACATTTCCTGTGCAAAGTCCAGCGTCAAGCTGAATTGAGCTGTCCTGCTTCCCACTGTTGTTGCAAGGGGAGATTCCCAAATGCAGCTCCTAGAACTAGAGAATACAGAAGAAAAAAAATTTGAAAATCACAGCTTAGTCCATGCAGGTGCAATTCATTGGCTCACAAGCCTCACTAGCAATCTAAATAAGTTTTAAATATTCTCAGATATCTATTTGTTCTTTTCTTGTTCCTAAATAATGTAATAATATGCATATCAAACAGCATAATCTATTGTAAGGAGTAGATCTAGGGGAATTCTGAAGGCACTAGGCTTCCGCTCCAAAATTAAAAAGACCAAATCCACTTAGGAGATGACTTGAAGCTATTTCCTTGGTTTTATAGATGGGTTCTTTCAAAGCATTTCTTCTGTATCACAAAAATTTGAAAGTTTAGGTTTTCTTATTAAATTCAGGCAGCAACAGATCATTTTTTAATTTCAGGATAGATTGCACAGATGAGGCAATAGATTTCCCCAACGTGATACTTTCTATTGTTAGTTGGAACAGTAGATAAGCAACTTGGATAAACCACAACAGACTTGCTTTCATTTATTGTCTACAGTTAGAGGGACAGTAATTTTTTAGTAAATGGAAACCAATCTGGAGAAAAAAAAAATCAAAAGAAAAAAAATCCCTTGGCATTAATTTGGTGAGTAAATTCATGATTTGGTGAGACAGCCTTCACTGTAACTGCTAATATATTCTAAGGCTGGTCAAGGACACCAGGCCTGATCCAGGACCAAGGGAAGCTACAGATGGTTCTTCAGTAAAACTGGCATGGGTTTAAATCTGACTGGTATTTTAAAGCTAAGATAGAAAACTGGAGATGGGAAAGACAAATGTAAAATTCATTATATTATCCTGTGAGGGAATTCTAATTATTTCTAAGAGGTCAACAGAGCTTGATACTTCAGAATAAGGTGCAGGTTAGAAAAATAGTACGTGTTTTGAGTGTATGACTGGAAGGAGAGAAAAGGAAGAGAAAGCAAATTAACAGAGACTCTCTGAAACAGTGCTAGATCACAAAAGGATTAGAAGAATGGAAGTGACTTCTTCATTTTGGCTTCAGTGGAAGAAGGCGGCTGCTTCACTGTACTGTTTCTCATTCCTTCTGGTAGTACTATTTCATTTTTATTAAGTCCTCCATTTGGTCAAGTTCACTCTGTCTTGGCTTGTCTCTGATCAAGTCTTTGGCTACAACATGTCTATGCTGGTTTTGTCTGGGCTTTGTGGATAGCAGCTTCTACTTTTCCCTAATCTTTCTTTACTTCTTGGGAATCGCAATGATTCTTCTCATTCTAAAATAAATATCTAAAATAAGTGAAATGACTATGCACTGGAAATTCACATATTGCATGTTGGCTACAAAGGAGGATTAGGCACCTATAGCATCTAGACTTTGATAATGTGCACCTGACCAAATTTTTCTCAAACACGATATGCAAAAGCAAGACATTATGTCCCCTTCTCAAAATGTAGTAGCTAAATACAATATAATGATGATAATAATGCTAACAATGATAGTAATGGTGATATAATACTAATAATACAATAACTTCTTGAAAATTCTGTTGTATGCATTCAAGACAATCAAACCTGCAGAAAAGCTTAAAATCCCAATCAAGACTTTAATAGTCTTTATAAAACAAATACTAGAGTCATTTTTGTTTCAACCCCTGTATTAAAAGATAATGGAATCAAAAAAGCAAGAAAATAAAACTATTTAAATTGCAGAGAAAAAAGATAATTTCTGACAGGGATTTAAAATAAAAAAACTGAAAAAAAATCATATTAAACACTGAAATTTCTTTGAATCACTTCTTCCTATTAGGAAATCTTTTGTTGGCAAAATGCACAACTTACAAAAGTTACTGATAATATTGCCAGTGAATTTAAAATGTGGATTTCACAGAATCACAGAATTACAGGATGGCTGAGGTTGGAAGGGTCCTCTGGAGTTCATCTGGCCCAACTCCCCTGCTCAAGCAGGGCCACTTACAACAGGCTGCCCAGGACTGTGTCCAGACAATTTTGTATAACTCCAGGAGCAGAGACTCCACAACCTCTCTGGGCAGCCTGTCCCTGTGCTTGGTGACCCTGAAAATAAAAAAGTGTTTCCTGATGTTCAGAGGGAACCTCCTGTGTTTCAGTTTGTGCCCATTGCCTCTGGTCCTGTCACTGGACACCACTGAAAAAAGCCCGTCTTCTTTACATCCTCCCTTCAGATATTTGTACACATCGGTGAGTTCTCCCCTGAAATGAGTTCCTCCTCCCAGGCTAAACAGTCACAGCTCTTTCAGCCTTTCCTCACAGGAGATGCTCCAGTCACTTAATCATAGTTGCGACCCTTTGCTGGACTCTTTCCAGCATGTTCATGTCTCTTGTGTACTGGGGAGTCCAGAACTGGACCCAGCACTCCAGGTGTGGCCTCACTAGAGCTGAGGGGAAGGATCACCTCTCTCAACCTGCTGGCAGTACTTTACCTAATGCAGCCCAGGATATCATTAGCCTTCTTTGCAGCAAGGGCACATTACTGGCTCATGTTCAACATTGGTGCATGGTGTTGCACCTCCCCAGGGGCAGGACTTTGCACTTGCCTTTGTTGACCCTCATGAGGTTCTTGTCAGCCCTATTATCCAGTCTGTCAAGGTCTTTCCAGATGGCAGCATGACCTTCTGTCAGTCATTCCTCCCAGTTTTGTGTCATTGGAAAACTTGCTGAGGGTACACTCTCCCCCATCATCCAGATCATTAATGAAAGATTGGACTCAGTATTGTCTTTCGGGGTACACCACTAGTTACTGGCCTCCAACTAGACTTTGTGCCATTGATCACCACCCTCTGACCTTGGCTATTCAGTCTTTTTTTAATCCACCACACTGTGTTCTCACCCAGCCTGTACATCAACAGCTTCTTCATGAGGATCTTATGGGAGACAGTGTCAAAAGCTGTAGTGAAACCAGGATAGACAATATCATCTGCTCTCCCTTCATCTACCAGGGCAGTCATTTCATCATAGAAGGTTGTCAGGTTGGTCAAGAATGACTTCCTCTTCATGAATCTATGCTGATTACTCCCTATCATCTTCATGTCATCCATGTGCCTGGAAATAATTCCCAGGGGTAGGTGTTCCATAACCTTCCCAGGCATCAAGGTGAGGCTGACCAGCCTGCAGTTCCATGGGTTCTCCTTCTTGCCCTTTTTGAAGACAGGAGTAACACTTGCTTTTCTGCAGTCCTCAGTCACCTCTCCCAGTTGCCATGATCATTCAAAGATTATCAAGGGTGGCCTCACAACGACATCAGCCAGCTTCCTCAGCACTCACAGGTTCATCCCATCAGGACCTATGGACTTAGGTGTGTCCAATTTGCTTACGTATTCTCTAACCTGATGCTCTTCCATCAATGGTAAGTCTACATTGTTCCAGGCTTTCCTCCTGGTCATCAGTGCCAGGGTTTTCTGAAGGTCAGTCTTACTAGTAGAGCCTGGGGCAAAGAAAGCATTCAATACCTGTGTCACCAGGTCCTCTGCCCCATTCAGCAGTGGACCCACATTTCCCACAGTTTTCCTTTTGCCACTTAGGTACTTACAGAAGCCTCTCCTGTTGCCTTTTACAGCGCTCACAAAACTTAACTTCAGGTGGGCTTTGGCCTCCCTACCCACATCTCTGCATGCTTGGACAGCAGTGCCTCTATATTCTCAGGTTGCCTGTACCCACTTCCACCTCCTGTATGCTTCGTTTTTATGTCTGAGTTTGTCCAGGAACAACTTGTTCATCCATGCAGGCCTTCTGACCTTTTTGCCTATCTTCCTAATCACTGGGATTAATTGCTCTTGAGCTTGGAGAAAGTGATCCTTGAATATTAGCTAGCTTTCTTGGGCCCCTCTTCCCTCCAGAGCCATATCTCATGGGACTTTGAAGTGGCCAAAGTCAGGTCTTCTGAAGTCCAGGGCTGTGAGCTTGATTTTTGCCCTGGTCCCTGCCCTCAGGATCCTCACCATCTCATTGTCACTGCAGCCAAGGCTGTCTTTGATCTTCACATCCCCAAGGAGTCCCTCCTTGTTGGTGAGTATGAGGTCCAGCAGAGCACCTCTCCTTGTTGGCTCCTCTGTCACTTACATCAGGAAGTTGTAACAGAAGCCCTCCAAGAACCTGGGAGATTATTTATGTTGTACTGTGTTATTTCTCCCTCAAATATCAGGGTGGTTGAATGAAGCCCAGGAATACCAGGGCCTGTGAACCTGAGACTACTTCTGGCTGTCTGTAGAGGGTCTCATCCACTTGTTCTTCCTGGTCAGGCAACCTGTAGCAGATACCCACTACAATGTCACCCTTACCTGTCTTCTTTTTACTGCTTACCCATAAGGTCTCAGTTGGCTCATCATCTATCCCCAGCCAGAGCTCCATCCATTCCAGCTGTTCTCTCACATAAAGGACAACTCCCCTTCCTCATCTTCCTGGTCTGTCTTTCACACGGAACCTGTATCCCTCCATTGCAACCCTCCAGTCATAAGAACCATCCCACCACATCTTCATGATCTCAAGACTACAGCCCTGCAACTATTCTCTAATTCCTGTTTATTGCCCATACTGTGTGCATTAGCATACAGATTCATATCAGATTCACCACAGAAAAAAACAGTATATCACTTTAATGCCTACTATCATCAGATAGCAAAACAATGATGAAAAACTAGTTTCCAAAGAAAACAGACAAAATAGAAAGTTTTAAAGAATTACAAACTGCATAAAGCGAGACAGAATGGGTAAGTAAGTTTATTGTTTATTATAGTAGTCTGTGGAAAAGAGAGCTTATGGGACACACGAGACCTAAATACAATTTTTCAAAGGAAATATTATCCCCCATTCATGACAGAGGAAATTATAAGAAAGCTTTCCAGTCCTTTATTATATGGTAGATTATTCCATCAATGACTTAAGATCAGGATTTCGGCAGTCAAAATGAAAAGATAAGAGTTCAAATGCTGTGCTATTGGTTTTTACGTATCTGTCTTAGAGTCTGCCTGGCACTAGAAGTTTTCCATGGGAATTATTTATTCCAGCTAGGAAAATGCCCAGGCTGTCAGCACGGAAACAATCATAGACAATACAGTAGTTTAAGGGAGTGAGCATCAAAGAGGGTAACTGCTTATGGGAATAAATTCTGGGTAGTCACAAAAAAGATTCCAGTCACAAGTCACACAGCGACTGCAGTCAAGCCCCATACAACATATGTATATTTTGTGACAGTTTTATATGCTGTAAAGAGCAAATGACTTATCCTTAGTTTGGCCGAGTTTTTGGTAAAGACCATTATAAAAAGTTAGCAAACATACCATACATACTTTCTCTCAGCTTTCTCACTCACACTTAATACCTTTTTTATTTTGTATGGCCGGGTAGATTTCCATGTCCTGTGAAATATGAATGAGAGGAACAGGAGTGGTAGAGGGGAAACCCTGTCTTGCGTGCAGTGTATGAGAATTATTCAAATATATCACTACTCTTGTGCAGAGAAGAAATTATTTAAAGTCTGTATATTTACTATTAAAAATTAGATAGTAATTAGACAGTATTATTGTACAAGTATAAAATGTGCCAGCCATTAGTTTTTTCTTAATCCTGTGAAGTTTTGAATCTTTCTTCTCTCAGTTTAAAAAGTCTTGGAGGAAAAGCATGTTTAAACATATACAAATTTATCCACTGGTCTAAGATTAAAATTCTAGCACATAAAATACAACAATCCAGAAAGACAGGAGTCCTTTATATTTTAGAGAAGTTGTTTAAGGATTTGTGTAATGATGAGTGGTAATATTCACAGTCAATTACTTGTGTAACACATTTCTTTTATTTGTAAGCATTTCCTA
The DNA here is from genome assembly GCF_964188355.1 of Buteo buteo. Lineage (NCBI taxonomy): Eukaryota > Metazoa > Chordata > Aves > Accipitriformes > Accipitridae > Buteo > Buteo buteo. The sequence goes on along the minus strand of NC_134195.1, from coordinate 12,762,079 downwards.
AGTGTTTGGATGGGTTTCAACTGACTGCATGTCAGAATCTATAGCATAGATGTGTACATCTCTGTTAATCAATGTGGGTCTATTTATACTTAATGGAAAGAAACAGACGTTTCTAGAATGTGATTCATCTTGTCCCAAAGTAGACATCTACATTTGGTGAGAACTGTCACCCCTGGAAAGCATGTTTCTTTTATTACTGTAGAGGGAATTCAGTATTATTAGGTCATATGTAGACACCCACAGTCAGATGCAGACATCTAAAATCAGGGGAGAGAAGAATTCCTTGTTCATCCTCTGTGCAAATGATCTAAATGTCAGGTGTTATCATGTGCCTTACCTTCAGTATCTGCTGTTCCAAATTGTATGATGTGCCTTGATATTAAATGGTGTGCAAATTGAAAACAGGGAGTCCTAAACTATAAAATGTAAAATTTTTGAATACAAGACTGCACTTTCTTTCACAGCTTTTCTGTCCTTTTGCCTCATATTGGACCGGAGCACTGGCAGGCAAGAATGCAAGCACCAGGCACATTATGGGATGGTGGCTCGTGAATATATGTGGGTGTTTCATTACCAGAGCTCCCCAGGTTTAAAACCTTACTGTTAGCCTACAGGTTAAAGAAATCTTCTGTCTTCATCCAATTTGTGAAACTCTGTCCTTGTTTCTTTTATTTTTATAAAAGCATTCTCATTTTGTTTACGTTATTGCACCATTCTTGCAAACTAAAAGCTCAATTTTCAGATTGAATCAAATACACCATACACTCAAAGGGTGCATCACTCTATTCAGGGTTTCAACATAAGTACAAGTACTTGATCGCTAAGACTTTATTTAAATTGTGGGACATGGAAGCATTTCTGATCTCATGAGTCCATATGCACACACCCGTCATATCTCAACTGAATCCTGGGTGTAGAGAGAGAATTATTCTTTTCTTCCCAGTCTCAACTATTCCTGCCTTATTTCTTTTTCAGGAAGGGTGGAAGATCTTGTGCATAAGCTAGATGAGAGCCTCGATGCAGTCCAGTTTAGTACCCAACTGAGACATCTGATGGACTAAATTTTTAAGATGCCCCACAACATACATCTTCTAGACTTGGTTTCATGATTAAAAGCTTCAGCAGGCTGTGGTGGGAAGAGTCATCTCAATGACCTCTCAGAATAGAACTGAACTGTTTTGTTTATTTTGAGAAATGATACACAAAACAAGTCCAGCTCAGAGTCGAGGGCAAGGAGTGGAGAAGTGTGCATCACTGAGTTATCACTGCAGGGAGAACTGGCTAGGCAGAGCTCAGTTACTCAAATTACATTTAGCCAGGTCTAACACCTAGGGCTCCTCAGGAGGAATTGTCAGGTAAGAAAAGAAAATACTGGCATGATTCTCAATTGTTTCTTATTTGTTAGTGGTCACTCTAACTCAGTGTGACAAGAGAATGACTGCAAGTAGGTGTGACTGAGTCCTGTCTGACTGAAAGGGAATGTTTGCACAACTGCATAAGAATGAATACCATTACTGAGAGCTGCAGAATGTGTATAGATTAGAGCATTGACCTACGGGAAAAGCTACAGGTCCAGTGCTGAATGACCCCAGATCTTGTGTATGTTTCAGTTTGAACCCATGTTTAAAAATAACAGGAGAGTGTACATTGGAAGCATATCTTATTCCATCTCTCAGAAAAGCCCTAAGGAACTGTGTATGTTTACAAGATTCCATTAGTTATACAGTGACTTCTTCCCACTAAATAGTACAAGAAGGTACTCTGCTGCCTATATTATTTTTTTTTTATTAAATCTGATAATGATTTAGAAATACAAAAATTTCATGGAACTGATTCATTAGCTCAGCTAGTAGAGCTCCATTTGTGGGTTTGCAACATCAAAACATTCCTGGTTTTCCATTAATTAATGTGTAGACATTTACAGTACATCCACACATAAGTGGCAGCAAACTTCTGAAGCTGTTACATGTCCTAGAATATTTGCGCATTTTGTCTGGTAAGGAATATTGGCAAGTGCCAATGGGTGCAGTAAAAGAAATTGACAGTATAAAGCCAGCCTTTCTTCCTCACAGTCTGTGGGGATTAGAGAAACAAGGCACTGAACACAAGAGAGGATTTTTTCTTTCCTGATGTAATAACTCTATGTAAATGATGTTTCAGGTAGCCTAGTGAAATTGGCATCTTAAACAGAAAGGAGGTAATTTAAACTCTAGATGTGAATAAATTCATAGCATCTGATACAGAGCGCTAAGTTTTAAACTGTCAAATAACTGGTAATTTTATGTAAAGGTTTTAAATTAAACGAATACATTTTAGGGCATAGTGTGTGTTTCAGGATTTCCAGCTCCCGCCCCAAAAAACAGCCATTAGAATCCAAGCTTCCAATTAATGGTGAGCTGCATGCAGTACAGCTTAACAATTCTGAACAGAAAGGTTTCAAACTAGATAACAACCTGTGGGCTGTAAACAGAGTAGGCTTAAGTCTTGCTGATTTTAATGTGGTCTGATCAAGCAGACTGCAAATGAAAGACTCTGCTCTAGCTTGCCCACTAATTTGAATTGCGCTCATTTGACTTGTTTCCAATACCAACATTATTACCTAAACATTTATAGTATCATAAATGAAGAATGAAAAATATCCTGAAAGATGTATGGTGGATTTTTTTCTTAAACAAAATATGCATGAAAAGAATATTCCTGGAGATGAAATGGAGACTTATGTAGAAAAAATAGGCTGCTCTGTAACACATTTCCCTTATTGTTTATGAAATTTCCCACTAATTGCCTATTCAACCAACCTTTCCCTGACCCCTTTTTTTCTTTACTTTTTTTTTCACCACATGTGTAGGGTTACTGGTCGGATGGATTGTGTTTAATGGGAGCTGAGGGACATGCAAAGTTCGGATGGAAGAAAACTGAAAATTAAAAAAATGACAACAATCTACTTCAAAAATATTTCAGAGCCCAGGAGAAACTATGCTGATAGAGTCATCTGAGTGGGGAAAGTTTTTACAGACTGCAATCATTGGCTAGATTTATTCATGTTTACTTCAAGCAATAGTTACTGCACTATTATCACAAGCTCCTCAGCCACATTGTAGATATTTCCTCAGTAGTCCCTTCCTCCTTCATGGGGCAAAAATTGCTTTCACAGCATGAGATACCACAGTATCATAAGACACTTTGTGAAGCCAAGACATGGCTGATTATGTCCTTTTTACTGGCATCTAGGTTTGCTGCTATAAACCCTTAACTATGAGGAGAACGTCAAGATGAAAGCAGTAAGTGTGGGGACATGCGCCCCACTACAGGGAACTCTACAGCTTCTGAGACATCAGGCTAAATTTGAGGTGCTGCCTCACCACTCTGTATGGCTGCTATTCCAACATTGCTCCAACGAGTTGGGTAAATCACAAGTCCTAACTTGACGCTTTGTCCAGATGCAGTGCTGGAGGTAGCTTCCCATGGTCACAAAGTTGGTGGGATGTAGAGGTAAAGGTCTTCAGAGGCTTGCACTAAGACTGCACAGCTAGGTGGACAAGGAGACTGCTGCAAGAGACAAGGTGGGAGGGTGTGGATCTGGCAAGAAGAGGACAAATCAGGAGCGCATATATCTCGAAACGATCTTATTTCCATATGAAATGCACATGGAAGAATAAAATGAAATAGCATAAGGTAAGATAATATAAAATTAACAATAACTAAACAACTCTCTGCCCAGTCCTACTCCTCTCTGCAAAACAGATACTTAAAGCAGATAGATACTCAGCATTTTCACTGAGCAGAAATTGTTTGCCATTTTGACACCTGTTTTGATCTGGACAGGAACAGCAGGTTATGAAATAACATATGAATAACACCAACAACATAAAAATGAAAAGAAAAAAATGATGTATAAATTTACTTCTGATTTACTCATATGGCACGTCAACATTTTCTGAAACAAAGCCAGTTTTTGATGTATTTTGCCTCCATATAAAGTTACTCCATGACCACTGAAATTAATGCAGCCTGCTTTCCTGTGGTTTTATGTTCTTTGAGTCATTAACCATCTGAGGATTATAATAATCTCCATTCCCTTCTGTGTGCTCCCTGGTTAAGAGGCAACTCCGAGATGGCTAGTCTGAGGATAAACCTGTAGTATTCATCTGAGCAGTCCTTACGTGCTTATTAAGTCACACCTGGCAGCGGAGGTGCTGCTCTGGACCCATCTCCTCTGACAAGACACTGGTTGTGCCTAAAAATTATAGAATGTAAACAACTTTGAGACATCTACTTCTTTCTTTCTTTTTTTTTTTTTTTTCCAGTTTAATAAAACTGCCCAGTACGCTGAGAAATTATTTAGGGAGACTGACGAGTGAAATGGATAAACAGCACAATGCCCTAAGTTTACAGCTTTGCAGAATAAAAAAATTCAGTTTGGGCATGGCTGGTTTTTTATAAATTGAAAATGTATTTCTGTTGAAATTTTTCTATCATGAGTACCTAATACTGAGAGTCTCCATTGCATGTGCTCACTATAGGTTATAAAACACTGAGCTCTTTTGAAAATTGGACAGCTCATCATAATCTGGCTCATACTGCAATTGCAAAAAAAGAAATTGTTTGCAAAATCTTTTCACCAGAAATATTCTAAAAAGTGGATATTTGTTCATGTTTTATCTGGAAAACAAATGGTGAACAAACAAACAAACAAATAAGCAGACTGAACTGATTGCTTGAATTAGTCAAAGCAGATAATTAATTCGGCCAGCATAACTACAGTCCCAGATGAGTTTTTGGCCAGGATGGTCGTGCTAATATTTTTAAGCTTGCCAAGTATGCAACGGGATACAGCCGTTCCAGGGGCAGGACACTGGCTTTTGCTCCAAGTTGAGACAGCGGGTCTATTTGCAGCCTGGTCCAAATCTGCTTCATGCCTGGGCCAGGGAAAGTCCGAGGCTGCCCTGTTGCCTTGTGATGATGACCACTTCTTCCTGCAGCCTGAGCTCGCTTTGGAGACCTCCTGGGCAACACTAACCCAGCCTCCCTGACCTCATTTAGCTTGTGAGACCTGATGAAGGAGTGGACTATTGCCCTGTATCGCATAGTTTCAGCTTAAAGGAACTTACATAAATCCTGATGGAAGAAAGAATGCTGTTGCCTATTCGGTAAACAAGAAACCAAGAATCCTGCGTTGGGGATATTTGGATGAATGTCTACCAGCTTTCTGCAGTATTTGTATAAAGTCTCAAAGCTTGGAATTTCCACCTCACCTTTTTCTGACATCTCATTGTTTAATTTTTTTTGTGCTTTAGAATGAAAATCAATCTCAAGAAATGGGAATCATAAAAACATAATTCCTTTCCAGAACATTATATTGCATTTTCTTATGCACTGCTTATGTTTTTTCGCTGCATTGTTTAGTACACTATATTAGTGACAACTCAAAAGTTATCAGTGAAATAAGTAAAACAGTCTATTAACTTAAAAGTGTTTTCAGAAATGTTTATGGGCCACCTGTTGGTCATACCTAAAACTTTTTTTTTCATAACAAAGCAGCATTAGCCAAGCAGTTTAGCTAATATCATTAGCTATTTTCTAAATATTTGCTGAATATATTGACTATTTATATTAGTGCCTATGAAAACCTGACTGTAATAATTTTCAAAACATTTTTTTTTTAAAATTGATTTGTGAGATAGTATATGGTGATGTGTTCATTTTTTTTGGCTGTCTTGACTGTGCACAGTATACCTTATTTGTTTCTTGGGATAAAGGTGATCCATAATTTCAAAGAAAAATTCTTAAATGTGAAAAAAAATTATGAGTAGTATTGGGATTACATGTAATGCAATCCCAGTCAATAAACAAGAAGGATTTGTAGACAGAAGTAATACGAGCTTTATCTACCTTGTACTCTTGGACTACTGTTCCTAAAGCAGCACTATTAGAATGTGAAATAATGAAGGTAATGAGCCTCTGATATTATCTGATAGAACTTATTATATTTCCCAGGTTTCAGAGCAAGTATTAACTTTTCGGGCATCAAGCAATGAACAATGATTCGGGCTGTCCTAAACTTCTACTACAGACCTTTATTCCTTATTAGGCTAAACTTTTAATTGTGAATATATCCGTACCATTTATGTGTATGAAGCTCTGCAGGATATCTCTGTTTTTCTGTAGACAGAAATGAAAACATTTTTTTGACCCACACTCTTTGCAGTTTATAGACTAGTCTTTTATTCCACTACCATGAAAAGACCGAAATCTACAACCAGAACAGGAAATTTCACACACACCTCTCTGTCTGGAGTACAGCAACCATAATGGTTTCGTTATCCTCAGATGCTATGTGCAGGGACTGGTCCTTACAGAAAGGGATTGGGTTTGTTGCTTAGCATGTTCCAGTTGACTGTAATTGCTCAATACCTACACATATTTCTTAAGCTTGCAGGCTTACTTTCATAGTAGATCTCCATTTGTCTACCACAGCAGGAAGTTAAACCAAGTTCCTTGTAATTGGTTCATTTCCTTAGGGCTGAATTATGGTTTCTACATTTTGAAGCACAGGGGGATGGCTAGCAGCCTTGACTTTTAGCTGTGAAGAAGGAGGTGTTATGACTGGAAAATGTTACTGTAGGAAGTGAACTTCAAAGTGCAAAGGAGGAGCAAGTGCCAAGCACCCTTTTGACAGGCACCTTAACCACCACATAAATAGACCTCCCACTTAACTAAACGCACAGTAATAATGAATTATACTATGGGAAAACTGAGCCCTCTTTAGCTGTGCAACTGCAGCATCTTTGCTTTCCCAATATAGTGTGTATATATATATATATGTATATATTTACATTCTTAAAGACTTAACCTCTATGCGGGGATGGCAGACATCCCACTTGCAATATAACCCAACGAGAATTTACATACCTATACAAACTGACACACAGCATTTATGAAAAATTACTTTTGGTTTTGTTGGTTTTCCTTAGAGAAAACTGATAGTATAATAAGAAAGCATACATTCACCTTTGTTTATCCCCTTCAACAAGAACAGCACAAAACGAGCAAAACTGAAAAAAACTATAGGTATTTCTGCCTTTTTTATGTATGCTGTTTATTTTCTTTACCAAGTCTTTCATTTCCTTTCATGTATTTTATTTAAGAGTTTAATTTGTACTTTAAATCAGTAGCATTTCTGTAGCCTGCTAGGGGTTTTTGTTTGGGTTTTTTTAGGTATTCTGTTTCATAACATTGAGAAATTATTTCACAACAAACAAAAACCTGTGATTTTCCTGGGGTTTTTAAAAATCATTATGGGAAAATACAGTTTTGTTTATAATGTAAGTTATTTTATAGTGCTACTTTTTGTTAGTTTTAGTTTTCACTTCTGAGTAACTAAAAGAAGTAAAAATTATATTCTCTTCCATTTGAAAATGTGAGAAAGTGGAGAAAAATCAACTTCAACATAACATCGCTATTTGCAATTTGTAGAAATTTGGTAAAATTTTGGCAAATAGAGGTATTTGGTAAATAGAGGAAAGCAGATCTTCTGTAGTTAACAATTTACCCAAAAGAATAGATTTTTCTTTTCTTCAGATAGATAGATAGAAAAAATGTATGGTTTTTGGCTTCATTAATCTCTTAATTCATTTCAGACCAGCCATTCTGAAAGGGAAACTGCTAGAGAAGGGGAATGCCCCAGTGTGACTGGGGAAAGATGGATCTCTGCGGAGGAGAACGGGCAGCTAGCTAGGACAGAGGAACTGCACCCACATTTGAGTGGCCAAGAGTTGTCACTGTAACTGGGCAAGTCACCCAAGCAAGTCAAAGTATCCAAATTCAGTAGATAGCACCACTGACAGTTTTATAACTGGGTGGCAGAGTGATGATGTGGGGATACTGCATGGTTTGTTCCTGAGCCAGTTCTACAACTCTTGCAAATGATAAATTGGAAAGATCTTGAGCACAAACATTCAGGCAACAGTGACGGTTGTGACTCCAGTCTCATCTCATGCTTTCCCTTCACACCTGCTATGGTTCTTCATCCAGAAGATTTAGAAAGACTCAGCTTTCCCCAGATTAGGTTATAATCCTGAAAACGTTTTGGTACTTCACATGCATACTGACTGAAATCTTATGGGCCTCCTTGCAAAACCTAAATTATAACTTCTGTTAGTTCATCTTATAATCAGACCTGGGATACATGGACAGAAACAGATTTTTGTCCTCTGCTATTTTTCAAGTGATGATTTTATTCTCATAAATGAATTCATGAAAGTTTTATAGCTCAGAATGTACCATTGTGTGTACAGGTCCACTCAAGCTACTGTCTGGTTAGTTAGAGTTGATAGAGCCTGTGGAAAATTATTTATTTAACAAGATGTTATTAGACCTGTTTATTCAGAAAGAAGGATATTATCAGAGCTGTTGTCCAAACAGATTGACTGCAGGTTTGCATTTGGGCTTCATTATAGATATTGATAATGTTTTGTAAAGCTTCTTGGAATTTGTGCCCTATTGATAGACATACTTCTTTCAGAAAAGAAGCAAAACTGGGGAACTGCCATTAGGCTCACATAAAAACTGATGTGCCTCTTTTATGCCAAATATTCCAACACTAATAAGAGTTCCTGCTGCACATACCATATCAATTAGAAGACCAGGCTTTCCAACCCTTTCCTCAATACTTGTCTATCGTCTCTACTGGTGATGCCGCATTGTTGCTCCTAAAACTGAAAAAATGTATTTCTTTTAAAAAATACAACTTTGTTTGAAGAGGACTGCAGAAGGATGAAGCATTCTCAGTTTCCTAGTGTTCAGAAGAGACTCAAGATATGTGCCTGGCCCCAACGGATTGTTCCCGCTCCCTTACCAGGAAAATGGGAACATTAGAGGTAATTACAGAATTCCCGCAGCTCCCACTGACAGCAGGATCATGTTGTATCCCTACTTGGTAAACACAGACTAGGAAAGTGCCTTGCAGAGCTCCCAGTCAAAAGAGACAAGACAAACTGAAAGCAAGGACAAAGCTTTTTTGCTTTGTCATAATTGCCATTTTACTACCAAAAGGATAACACTACTTACATACATATGACTATACCATAATTAGTACAACCACAGGAAAGAAAATATGCAGACAAAAGCTTGGAAACAAAAATGAAGGGCCTAAGTAAGTTAGAAAAGATATTTTTTTTTTTCATTTTAACCATTTATCATTAATGCTTTATAAAAACAGGCATTTTGTTTAAAATGTTTCAGCAAAAATAATGTGCCTTTCTCTTCCCTTACAAGAATGAAAGCAGAGTGTAAAACAACAATAACTCAGTTAAGGAAACTTAAAAAGATCTTGGCTCAAAATGCCTAAAATGATTTGTTTAAGTGGATGAAAAATTAGATACTAGAGCTCCCTGTGCTTTCATACCAGAACTCATGTTTAGTGTGTTGAGTTTTCTTCCCTGATAACTTATATTAGACACCAAAAGCCTGGCAACAAACAAAGGTCTCTACTCTAGCTATTTAATATAGGTACTTATTTTTGAGAAAACATTTTGTTTCTCTTTTGGAGCACTTCAGGCTTCAGAAACGTTATGTGAATTATGTCTTTGTATTTTTTAAATATGTGACTGGTTCCAGAGACTGAATGAAAGCTTCCAGCTCCCTTCATTATCTGTTGGAATCCAACAAGTCAGGGTGGGTACCAGAAAGGGTAAAATATTCTAATATTATTTTAAATTCTTCACTGCAAAGGTGGTTTTTTTCTGAGCTTCACCTATAGCTTAGTGAACTAAAAGCTAATGTCTTACTGAGCTCCCATTCTTCTTTCTGAGCTTCGCTGAGCTTTCATTCCTCTACTTTCTTTTGAATTTTCTTACTGTGGTTCCCTCCTAATGAAATTTATATATTTATTCCAGTAAGAGGAGAAAAATAGAATGGCACTTTCATCTGAGTGTTTTCATATAATCAAGGCATCATTGCCAAGGATAATTTGCCATTGCATCCAGTCAGTTTATTCTGGGTTTGGGATCCTTTTCCTCGTAGTAAGTATCCTTACATACAAGGCACCCTGTTTGTTAGGGAAGTAACTTCCCAGTCTTTCCCCTCCACCCCCCTCCCACCCCCATTTCTTAATAGCTACTCCATATCATTCCTTAGTCATGGGGTTTTCTGCACTTCCTAGCTTTCTGGAAGAGAAAGCCAACAGGAAATTTGACGGCCCCCTCTATTCCACTTCCCACTCTGCACAGTCAGAAATTGAGAGCATTTCTACATTACCTGAAAATAGGGTGTCTTCTTCCCTAGGAGGTTTCCTGCTGTGGTGTGCCCAGAAAAAGTGTTTGTCAGATAACGGGGGGTTCCCCCAGACCTGGTCTTCACCTGCCATTGCAGGACACCAGTCTCCAGAAGGCCCCATGCTTTTTGACCCCTGAGTGTGTCTCAGGCTCCTGGTGACATTCAGAACATCCTGAGCTGCCAACATAGCACACTTATTTAATCAAATCAATTTATAGAACATCTAGACTTTCGAGATCTCAAGACTATCACCCTCATGTATGGCTGGAGTGATGGAAGCAGGCGGTTGTGTATTTTCTTCTCCCATGTTCATAACTGCATACGTGCATGTCACATTTAGTTCAAAAGTGCACAGTAACCTGTATTTATCCATGGAATCATTCCCCATTACTGAGCACATCAGAAAACCGGCAATGTTCTTCTCCTCTAAAGGTCTGCCTCTGTACGTGGGATGTCTTAAATCTTCTTTATTGCTCTTCCTTCTTTTTCATTTGTTAGTTTTTGCTGTTATTATTTTGCTATTATTATTGCTTTAAAACCTGAACTTCCACTAAATATTTCCCACACAGAAATACAGGTGTATGCACTGTTGTCATGGTTTAACCCCAGCCAGCAACTAAGCACCACGCAGCCGCTCACTCACTCCCCCCCCACCCAGTGGGATGGGGGAGAAAATCAGGAAAAGAAGTAAAACTCCTGGGTTGAGATAAGAACGGTTTAATAGAACAGAAAAGAAGAAACTAATAATGATAATGATAACACTAACAAAATGACAGCAGTAGTAATAAAAGGATTGAAATGTACAAATGATGCGCAGGGCAATTGCTCACCACCCGCCGACCGACACCCAGCCAGTCCCTGAGCCACGAATCCCTGCCCCCCCCTTCCCAGTTCCTAAACTAGATGGGACGTCACATGGTATGGAATACACCGTTGGCCAGTTTGGGTCAGGTGCCCTGGCTGGGCATGAGAAGCTGAAAAATCCTTGACTATAGTCTAAACACTACTGAGCAACAACTGAAAACATCAGTGTTATCAGCATTCTTCACGTACTGAACTCAAAACATAGCCCTGTACCAGCTACTAGGAAGACAGTTAATTCTATCCCAGCTGAAACCAGGACAACTGTACAGGTTGCCTACACTCAGACCATAAAACCAGCACTGTCTGAAATACTTCAGACTTACTGCACAGGCACAAATTCATCTCGGGGAGCATTTGCAGCATGTTAGGTGCTACCTGGGCGTGCTATAGACAACTTCATGCACAGATGTTCAAAGACTGGGCCTAACCCATGCCATGAGTCTGGTGTGTTCTGAAAGGATCCGCTGAGCTCATAGTGCAGAGCTCCATTGCACAGGTGGTGTAAACTCATCTGGGACTTCTGAGCGTGTGGTAACCTCTCAGACCTCTTGTAGATGCTCAGTTGCATCTGACTTGATAGTTCTAGCAAAATCTCTGTCATTTTGGGAGGTGGGGGGGGAGAGAAAAAAATCCTCTAAATCCAACAAAACAAAATCTTGGGGTGGGGGAAGAAGACTTGGTGGGTGTTGTGCCACAGTGAATGCGTTTTCTTACTCCTTCTGGTCTGATACAACCAGCACATCCTCATATTTGCAACCAGCACAAGGAACACCGTACCATAGTCCTCTCTTGCCTTCCATATTCTCTTTTCCTTCACCAATAATCCCCAACACAATTTAATCAAAAGGTCACAATTCATGTTTTAAAGACTATTGTAGTGGTTTCTGCACAAAGAAAGGTTGCTTTAAATTGTTGGGATAAAGGAGATTGCAGTGGGAGGCACTGATAGGATGAGATGAGCCAGCTGGCAGATTTTATTGTAACCGAGGCAAACACCGGTTTCAATATAATCAGCCAGGAAACTGAAGCAGCCCTTGAAAACTCAGGACATTCCCAGAAATAGTAACATCTGTTCATCATAAAGATTACATTGGTAGATTCCAGTTATATTTGAGATAGGAGCTCTGTAAGGCGAGCACTTACAGCAATTGTTTCATTTCTTTCTTTCTTTTTTTTTTTTCTTCAGTACTTCTCCAACAGCTTAAATAGGAAACTTGATCTTCTCTGGGTACTTTGCCATTGTCCGCTTCACAGCAAATTTCCTCTGAAGCTCTAACTTGGGTTTATTTGCTGGAGTTTCATTTCCCTGTAAAACCTGCCCTGCAACATGGAGAGGAAATTAAGGTACTGGTCTTTCCACTTTTCCTCTTCATCACTTTCCCTTGTGGTAAGAAACACTGATTAAAAAGAAAAAGTTTATTTAGCCAAAGTGAAAATCAATAGCATCAGTCAGGTATCTGTTAAAAATAAATAAATTATACCTCTCTTTGGCTTCTATCAGCTACCTTTTCTCTGCAGGACCTGCAAGCAAGACTTAGTAACAACTCTCTCTGGCCTACCTGCCTTAGCCCTAATAACTTTCTGGTAATAAATTAAACCTGGGATTTATTTATTTACTCTAGAAGTGCTGCTAACTAAATTGCTTTTGCAGTATAAGACAGCACTTGTTCATAACTAAGTAGCGCTTTGTGCCTGACAATGGGTTAATGGGCCAAAACAACTCATTTTGAGAGTGTCGGCTGTTTTGGTCCAGCAAACTGGTTCCAGAATCTCACACATCCCACATTCCCTTTGCACATCTGGACTCTACACGGACAAAGTTTTCTTTCATATAAACTGTTTATTGTTCTGTGAGATTGATGCCGTTAATATTGGCTTTCAGAATGACAGATTAGCATCACCAGTTAATCAGGGCTATTAGCGGATAAATATCTGTAATTTAATCACTACAGTAATTTCTTTTCCAATAATAAGATTTACAAATGCAAGTGATTAAGTAATTAGCTTACATCTCCATAGATTACAATTCCTCTGAGCTTTCTTCTCTCACTTTTTTTCCAAAAGATTTCAGTATTTAATTAAAGTAACTACTCCTTCTTTTACGTCATCTTTGTAAGCACATGTGAGAAGTGGGTTGGTTTTTTTTTTCAAGCCAAACTGCACCTTTTGTACATAATCCCACAAGGAACCCCCACTTCCAAACCTCTTCCATCTCTCTCCAAGGGTTAATACCCACCCTGCCAGTGCTTAGCAGCTATAATCGTTCCCAGTACCTTTCCCAGTCCATGCAGCAAGTGGGGTGCACAAGGGGAAAGAATAATTTACAGGAAGGGGGGAAAAATTGCCGGGGGAAAAATTGCCAATGGAAAAATTGTGTGCACTTGATAAAATAAGAGTCTGGCTTGCTCAAAGAGTCTATCCAAACACTTTTCAAGGATCCCTTTGTTGCTCTTCCACTGACTTGGCCCTAGGGCAAAAGGCAAGTTCTACTCCTTCCAAACTTATATTCTCCTATTTGCAGAGTAATTTGACAGTTACTGTTAATTTCCTAAATGCAACATGAAAGCTGTAGAAGGAAGCCTGAAAAAAAGGGTGGGGAGGGGGGAAGGAGAAGGAGAAATTCATAAAGAGCAGCAGAGAATATGGGCAAAATTGCTTCCATGTGTGGCGCACAGGAGAGGCTTGGGCAGAGATCTGTGGCCTTCCCAGAGTTTGACCTCTTGAGGCGGTGCCAGTCTGCTGGAGAAAAGGCATTGCTCTTTAATGAAGGCCTAATTTTTATTGCCACTCCATCGACTTCAAAGTGCTTCAGGTTGCCAAACATAATTTCACTGGAGGTATTTTCAGGTGCAGAGCAAATACTTCATAAATAATTTCCTCGTTAGATTACAAATTCCATTTAAAAAGGGGAATGGGGGGAGTAGCTTTTCTAAGGCTTTTTTGGAAGCTGATTAAAAAATCTTTCAGAGGGGTTCTTTATTACTTTCATTCTGAAAGAAAATAATTAAACAGTTTTAATTTTTTATTTATATTTTTAAATGAACACGCAGCTTCGTGAGACGACCAAGTACAGTGGAGATGTTTTTAATATGCTCTCAATTAAAACATATAATCCGAGGCTCTGGTTGCCTATTCCTTTTCCCTCTCCTCATCCTCAAATTGCTGTTAAGCCCAGTGACTGCCAGCAACCCAGTGGCAGCCTCGCTGGGGCCCCAATTAATTATGTAGATCTGTCACACTTCTACGTTTTTCATCTGTTTACTCTTCTCCTCGAGTAAAAATGCCTGTAATTAAAATACGCTTCCGTACATCCTCTTTATCACACCCCCCCTGCGAAGCAAGCGCAGGGAGCTGCTGTAGCTGACAAAGTGCTGCTGTCAGTCAGAGGGGACGGGGGTGATTTTCCCCCGTAAAGAAAAGCGGTTTTCTTTAACGCGCTTCGTGAACTGAGCTGAGCCCACGACCGAGGCAGAAGGGAGGCTGGTGGGGAGGAGATGGAAGTCAGGAGCGGCGACGTCCCGTCCCAGCACCCTGGTGGATCAGAACGCCAGCGCTCCGTGCCTGTCCCCTCGCCTGGCACTGCGGTGTCCCCGTCAGAGCCACTGCTCTCGTGGTGCTAAAGTTTAACGCCGTAGCGTTGGTCAGCCATCCTCAACTCACTGGACAGGAACAGGAATGCCAGTTGGTACCTGGGCGCAGAGCAGGTCTATTGCTTTTTAGTTCTAGCCTGCTTTCTCTTGCTAATAATTCTGCAAATTTAACGGGTTGTGGTTTTTCACGATTTCCTCTCGTGAAGGTTCAGTTACCCTAGAACATGAGGAACCAGTGAAAACTGTTTATAAGAACAAAGCTAAGGAATTACCGATAGTTTTGCCAATGTTAAATTCATTTTCCATTTCTTTTCCTGGAGAGTACTAGTTGGAAGATGAAAGTTAGCATAAATATTGTAGAAAACATTTTCTTCTGTTGCCACCTTGAAAACCAGCTGGATTTGATTAGATTATAGACTTTTAAAACTGATATATATCAGTTTATATACTGCAGCTGTATACCTGCAGTAGGACTTGTTAGAGACTTCTTATCTCTAAACCTGCACTGAGCAGGCTCCAGCCCCAAATCCTCGTGTCTAAGCCTTCACTTGACTACACTGCAACACCTAAAAAAAAAAAAAAAATTTAAAAAAATCACAGGTCACATAAATATCAGGAGTGGTCATTTAATTGCTTCAAAACCAGTGAAATGGTGAAAATGAATTACTTTCTTACTGATCAGGGATAATTGTACATGCTTCATTGTTTCACACTTCTGAAGTGCAGAGCCTGTTAGCATCCTGCACTTGGGTTACAAAATAAGACAGCTATGGAGCTGCTAAGGGTCTCTTTTCCGGTGGTTACTTCGGAGTCTATGTCTCCCACTTAGGATGAATGTATTAAATAATTGTACATACTTGACTGCTCTCTACAGCAAAGAAGCTACAAAAATAAAGCTGAGATTCATGTTTTTTCATGTTCCTTTGACATGTAACAAAGGCTTGGCATAAGGCACTGAGGAAGTAGTTATAAGTCAGAGAACTTTCTATTTTCACCAGCTATTACTTTAGCTTAAATTATAGAGATATGTGTGATGGATCTAAAAAGATCTCTGATTCAGGCAGCTGGGAAACAATTTTGTCCTTCAGCCTAAAACAATTTTGATGAAAAAAACCAAACCCAAAACATTAAAGAAATAGCCAAGATAAAACAAAGCTTAAAATGAAGAGACATTCTGCAGCTAGGAGACATAAGAAATATGTTGCTTTAGTTATTCTGAGCACAAGATCCCCTATTCAAATATACCATCATCCATGCCACTTTTGCTGAGGAGAAGGGACAGCAGAAAGGATAGATGAATGTAAGAAGTGGCAGAATATCTTTTTGTGTTTTTTCACTGGCTTACTAAAATTGCGGGTTACTTTGGGTGCATCTGCATTAGCATTTCAATTCAGATCTGGAGTCTGTCTTTCAACCAAAAATCTCCAGGGTTTCCCCACTTGCTGTAATTTGGTTTGTACCATAGAATAGCTCAGAGTGCTAGAACAGCATCAAATGAAACTAAACCGAGGGACGTAATCCAGGAACATGTCTAATGTGGTCTGTTAACAGGAATTCAGTTCACAGGGCTGACTTACTCAGTTCACACATTTAGTCCAAGCTAAAGTTTTCCAAACTTCATGCAGCACGGACCTCAGTCCTTCAGCACCAACTGCTTCACTCCACAGACCTGCTCTTTTTCATCTCTACTGTCTGCTGCCTGTGCGAGACCATGTAGCACTATTAACACCACAGAAGGCAGGACTGAGGTTGCATCAGTTGCTTTTCTTCTACCACATCTTAAATTCTATTCCAATTATCTTCAGATATTGTTTTAGCCTTTTTTCTTTTCTTTTTTTTTGCGAGCTATTTGTGCTTCTGCACTGTGTCAGAGGGAACAGGAGGGTTTAAATTGGTAAGACATTGGTGAGAATTATGTAATACCAAGTAGAAATTTAGGCTTCACTCACAGACAGGAGAAGGTGGGACCCCAGTGGAAGGGGAACTCTTGGAGAACAAAGCACCATCTGCATTGCTGGCCATTCAAAGCTGGGAAGATGAATGAAGCTGCAATGGAAATGCAGTGTATGGCCATTTTTTCTGAGGAGATAGCTGAACATGGTATTTCCATTTCTCTTCTCTTTTAAGTCTAATTTAAATTCTAATGATAATGTTTTACATAAGAGAGGTCCCTGCTACAGCCATAAAAATATTGGAATTTTTTGCTAATATTGCACAGTACATTGCTATATTAGCCAAATGTTGCTGTGATACAGCCAGGTTCAGATCATATTATATATAATACAGAACGTCTGCAATTTTTCTTGTTTCCCTGGTAACAACTGTAAATGCACTAACTCCCCGGACTGCTCCACCCCTCCTGCTGCTGATGTCAGGCACAGGAGAGGCACATGTGCAACTCAACTCCGTACCTGTCAAACCAGGCGGACGCTCCGTTTGATCACCCATGTTTTGGTCCCACAAAGACCATTCGTTTGGTGATCAGAGGGCAGTGTTAATTTAGTCAGCTATCAGGATACGGGGGGGCGGGGGGAGAGAAAAAAATTCACCCACTTGTGCTTTGGTTTTAATCAACGAAGAGAATGGGGAGGCTAAAAGAGCGATCATGTGGCTAGAACTGAGGCAATGTATTCTTTGCTGAAAAAGAGAGGATCAGAGCCATTTCTGTTAATGTTAATAATTTCCGATAATTGGGTGCTGCTCAATGCCAAAGTATTCTCAAATTCCATACTCTGTCACATGCATGCCAGCAGGGTTCAGTATGAATAATGTTAATACAATGAAGAGGGAAGGAATGAATGAGGATTTTCCATGTGTTAGCTGACAGGATCACTTT
This sequence comes from Buteo buteo, assembly GCF_964188355.1. Classification (NCBI taxonomy): domain Eukaryota; kingdom Metazoa; phylum Chordata; class Aves; order Accipitriformes; family Accipitridae; genus Buteo; species Buteo buteo. The sequence goes on along the minus strand of NC_134195.1, from coordinate 12,744,514 downwards.
GAAACAAATGACCAGTCCTTATTAATGTAGCTATTATTTTGATAAACCAACAAGAATGAATGTGGTGTTCATGAAAATGTGATATGCAACATTGTAGGAATCCCACTGTAATTTTACAATTAATTAAAGTACCTGTAGCCATCATTGGAAAAGATTATGATCTGACCTTAATACCCATGTACTAAGCTGGCATGTTGCCTGTTTTCACCTCAGTGTTAATGACAACGAACATTTGTATGCAAGTCTGCCTCTTATAGTCATTTTGTTCAGTGTAAGTTTGTTTAGATATTTCAGCATTTGCTTCAGTAATTACAAGTCAGCATACAGCTACAGTGACTTTCAGTATGCTAACGTATATTTTTCATCATCACCCATGGAAGTACATACAGTTCACCAGGATAATGCTGAAGCTTACTTGGTGACTATGAATGAGAATAGTAACTCTTGTCTTCTGCACTGACCATTCATCCTGCCTCCCTTTGTCGATAATGAATGGTACACATGATGAAGAATTTCAGTTTGAATGTTTTTAAAAGGGAAAAAACCCTTTCTTACTGAGGGAGCATGTTTAAAAAAATTGTTATTTTCATAGAAAAATTTGGAATATTGCAATCTAAAGATGGTTTTGTTGTAATTAAAAACTTTTTAGGTAGTTTAGCTTAGTAAAATGAAGTTCAGTTAGTAGCAGTTATAAGTAGCAGCAGTAGCAATTTTAAAGTATTATTAATAGTAATTTGCATTAATGTTCAGAATTTTTGGTCGGGATTGCTGTGCTAGGGAATAACAAAAAAGATGATCATTGAAGGAAGTGACAGTCTATATCTTGTACTCTGCAGAATTTAAGCAAGACTACATATGTGAGAAGTTGTGGTGGCAGTGGGGTTGCTGGTCTTCATTCGAGATGTCCGCATCTCTGGGAAACAGGTAGAGCAGAAGCAGAAAGCAAGGTGAGGTCTTCTTTGAGGGGGTAGAGTCATTCCCTCAGGGGGAGATTGGGTCACCCTACCGAACCAGCCCAAAATACAGGAGCTGAAAAGAAAGAATTCAGGCAGGATAAAAATTCTTTCTTTCTAGCACCTAAGAAACTGTAATTCAGGAACTCCTCAGGCAGGCACAGATGCCTGACGAGTGAGAAAGTTGGGCCTTTTCAAGCTTTTCAAGAGGAGGTGGCAAACCTTGAGACAAAGAAGTAGAATAGGCTATTTTCCAGTCCCCTCTGTTTTGCAAAGCTTCATTGTTATCATGCAGAGTAAACAATATTTTGCCAGAAGAAGGTTGTTTGGTTACTCTGTTCCCCTCTGTTGCTAGAATCCCAAAGGGGAGAGCTGCAGATATAGCTCTTCCAAGGATTCACATACCTTTTACTGGCAAACATAAGTTTCTCTGCCTATACTCCAGGCTACATGGATGCAAATTAATTCCAGATCGAAACCATATAGCTGCAGTTAATGCTGTGCTGTGTTCCAGGCAAAAAGCCCATTCAGCTGAGCTCTCAGGACATGTTAGTTAGAGAAAATGGTCATGTTAAATCTGTTATTTAGTGTCTGTTTGGAATTCACTCCCATATAAACAACCTGGACTATAGTACCATGTAAAAAGATGATGTACCCTATTCGATCGGCAGCTAAGCCTGCCATGGGCACCACAGTTCTGTGACGGTTTTAAGAAAAAATCTGGGATGGAATCCAGTTCCAGATTCAACATTTAAATAAGGGTGTCAACATGTGAGCCAAATGTCTAAACACCCATATAGACAATGGGGATCAAACACTAAAATGAGTGGGGACCAGACAGCTATTAAGTTGGTTAAATGTGAAGACTTGATTGTCCACACATGGTGGTCTAATGTCATTTGAGATGCCACAGTGTCCTGGGTGATCCATATAGATCTCTTGGACATATCGTAGAACCTATGAGACACCTTGCCTTTCTGAACTGACAGGCCTGTCAAAATGCCATGAGATGTTACAAAAAGCATCAGACACTTGAGTGTGGTTGAATAAACTGAACTCTAATTATCTATTTTTATCTATTTTTAGCTGCTCTGGATAGCCCTCAAAATAGATTAAATCTTCATTGGCTCCAGTGGGAGCATAGACACCTAACTTACATGTGGATGCCTACACTGTGGAAACTTAAATTTAGGCTGCTGAATCTAAAGCTTGGATACCATTCTTGGTATGAGATTCAGCTGCCTGGGAAATGACAAGTGGGTATACCAACAGGGTGTCTTCCTTGGCTTCCAGGTGCCCAGAGCTGTCCCTGGGGTCTCCCAGAGATCGCGTGTGTACTTGCCAGACATCAATGTCCTTGATACCCCAGGGAATCCCAAATGGCATGGATGTGTGTGTTTAGGTAACAGAACTGAACCACTGAACCCCTGCTTATCGGTTTCTTGACTCTCATGTTGTTCAAGTTTCCTCACAATTTGGACACACTGCTAAATAAAGAATGCAGAAGTCCCAGTATGGAATCTATTACATCCTGGAGGTAATGTATACAAAAAGATCTGATGCCCATAATTTGATTTTTAAGATCTGCAAAATGGCATAGCCAATTATAACTACTAGTATCATATAAAGAAAATATTTATCAGCTCTCTTCAACTATGGACATTCACTAAAGACAAAATCATTTTTCCAACACATGTTAACATTCCAAAATGGGTCCACACACCTCTGGCTGAGTTGAGAATTTAATGTATGCTCCAATTATTTTCATTATTAAATTCCTCAAATATTTTTCTTTTTTCTTTTTTTCCTCCTTCTTTTTTTCTTTTCTCTTTTTTTTTTTTCCCCTCAACCAACTGGGATTCAGAAGTTGCTGTAGTGCTATCCAACTTCTAATATTAAAAATTCTGTCTCATAAAAAGTGGATCTAACAGGCATCAAAGACTTGCATTCCACTGCGATTTGGATGGTAAAAAATGTAAAAGTGCAGATCTACACACCTTAATATTCTCAATAAGACTTTCCATCTTGCATCTTTTTATCCTTTAACTGGATGTGACTGCCAATTGGGTTCACATTAAAAAGTAATAAACTTGCACTGGACAGAGCATAGGTATTTTTATAGGTATCTTTATGTAATTGAGGACAAATGACATCTTGATTAAATTATAATTCATGTAGGCACACTTCAGTAGCATTATTTTTCCCAGTTAGCTACATTAATGGTTTAACATTTACTCTCTTCCACCTCATCCATTTGCCTATGCTTCCACTAAGAGCTTGATGAAGCCGAAATTCTGTGACAGTCTCTTCAGCAGTAGAGTTGCTTAACAAATGCTGTTTATTGATCTCATGACATGCACTGTCCTCAAGATCCAATTTATTTGAACAAATTTTTTTTTATTGTAGCTTCTCTTACAACTCATAAGCATAATTATACATTTTATCTTTGATTTATAACAATGGCAAGCATGTATCTATTGCTCTGTACATCTGTAGAATAAATCAAAATTTTCACATCCAACACATGTAAAAAGAATTTAATCAAATAGATATCATCTATCACTCATCCAAAAGCATAAAGCTTAGACTCTTTCAGCTGTCCTACATGTCCATTGTCCATTTCCCAAACTGCCTACAAAACTAGAGAGGAACTTTGCAACGTATTCACATGATTAACAAATCAGTCCTCATGCACTGAGGAAGGAAAGTTAATTCAGTTGACTGTAAAGACAGTTAAACCAGCTGCTTTTGGGGGGCTATGGTGTAAAATCATGATTTGAGTATATGCACTGGTTTTGGTTATTGCAATTCTTGCCAAAAGGTATTTTAAACAATTTAGAGACTAAAACTTATCTGCACAAACTAGTGCAGAACTATTGTTTCCTAGATTTTTGTTTTATGCATTCACTCCAGGAAGTTCTTCTTATAGGTTTTGATGTAAACCTGAGCAGCATTAATGAAAAATGAGTGCCAAATGAGAACTCAAAAGGAATGATCCTCATTTCATTCCTTGTGAACTTAGCGTACGGGTTTCTAAGCAAGCAGTACAAGAAGCAAGTCCACAAAATAATAGCATTAAAAAAAAAAAAAAAGGCAAAAAAAAGGCAAAAAAAGGGGCAATGCTTTCAGGCACTATATCTAAATGAAACAGCTGCATCTTCTTTACCAAACAGAGATGGAAAAAGACTCCTAACCATTGCTATTACTTGAAAGGACTGATATCAGTTCTTACATGCTCTTTTAGTCATAAACCTGAGTGAAAAATGGCAAGTACACTTCTCAATAACAAATGCTGGCATAATCTTCAAGACCTTGTCTTAAAGTTCTTTTCACTAAAACCCTCAAGTTATAATAGAAACTCATTTTTCCAGTTGTATAGTGATTCTGACTCATACTTTTCCTAAAATAAATTTTTTATTGTTTAAATAATACTCTAAATGTCGTTTAATACTTAATAATATTACAGTAATACTTAATACTCAGTTTCCAGACAGGCTTATCATAAATTTTTGTTGGATTGTGAATTTTCTGACACATAAGGCCTATACTCACCTATATCTAACCCAAAATTTCCACTTCCTTTCTGGTGATCATGTTAAACTCTAAGGAATTATTTCTCCCTAAGTTATACTATCTCACTTCTTCACCAAGAGCAGAACTTCTCTGGCCAAGTTCTTCATTTATACTAACTGTTTACATCATAGAGGTCTATCACTTGTATTCCTGACACACACTCCCGACTCCCCCCCAAAAAGGAGTTTTTCATTGAGAAAAAGCAAAATGCCAAACAGCACATTAATAGCTTTCTGGATGGGTCATAAAGCCAGTTTTGTTTGTTTCAACTAATCAAAGAAAGTCATATTATGCAAAACAAGTAAATAATAAAATAAGAGAATCAGAATTCAGAGGAACCTTTGAAAATTATAAAGTCAATTTTTGTGCAATGGCAGATTTTGTGCAAAATACCATTACGGACAGTATGGGAGAGTTGTACTAGAGCAACACTTTTCTAAGGATGCAAATGTTTTCTTGCAACATCCACTTGCCTTTCTAGGTAAATATGCTTCAGATGACTATGAATGCTCACCCATGTTTAATGCCTACTTTCCCAAGAGGCTAGTGTTTTGACAAGTAGCTAAGTAACATGAGGATACGGCTGCAGTGAATTGATTTGTCCAGTCATTTACTCACAATCTACACTTAGTGGCTTTGTAAAGATCAGATTAAGTTTGTTGGACTTAGGCTCACTTCCAAGACCAACCTCTTTTCTCTTTCCTGTAGGTCTCAGGAGACAGCTTTGGTTTTATTTACAAATTGACTCATATTGTTAAGGCAAAGAGGTTGTTCTGTGTTTTTGTTGTAATTACCACAGCGTATCCTACACAAGGCTTGTTTCTGTTCTCCCGCGAGCCTTTGTGAATCCCTCCTTCTCCCTCATGAACCAGCCCACCTGGCTACACCAGGGAAGGGCAAAGAACAGACATGAATAATGTTGGAGCTGTGATGTTCTAGGGGTGAACACTGCATCCAAAATCAGGGCACACGCGTGATGTTGCATGGTGCCTCACCAGAGATCTTATGTCTCCAAGGTTATTTTGACTGATGGCTCAGAACATTTTGTCTGGGGGTTCTTTTGTCCTTTTCCAGAATGTACAACAGCTACAGCCCCGGTGAGAAAAATCCTCTTGTGCCAAAAGCCCTAGTAAAAGATACTAAGTAATACTTAATGCTCTTTGATGGTAAGAATTTTTTTCTCTTTCTAGATATATTGAGGTTTCATGGATTTTTTTATTATTCCAGTCATTTCTGATACATGACGTGACTGATTTTCAGTTAATCATCTCCATACTATCTTTTCTCATATCACCCTTCCACTAAATTCAGTAAAATATTACTTTAATCATTTCCATTTGTCTCACCTCAAAGTAAACCACACTCCAGAAATAATGACACACTTAGTAAGGTCAGTTGCTAAGTTCTTCCCTTCCAACCACTACAAGTCTTTATTGACAAATCTAAAATCACTGTGCAGAATCTGATAGGCCAGTGTTTTGGTCTCTGAGACAGAAAAATTATTCGGGGGGGGGGGGGGGGTGTGAAGAAAAAAACCAAAAAACTTACAGGATAAAGACCAATATTATATAAGGGGAAGATTAGGTTGGAATAAGAATACATATGTCCTGCCTACCTTTTGAGACTGAACAAAGGTAATCACAAATTCCTCCCTTCTTAAAGCTGGAGATTCCAGAAAGGTGATTAATTCCACTAGAAGGCAATATGTTCTTTTCTCTGGAAAGTAATAAAAGAAAGTTAGTCTGCCAGTACCCTGAAAGCTGCCATGAAATAAAAAGGGAGCAGATACTAAATGGTGTTCTTCCTCCATCATGGGGCTAGACAGTGTCCTGCCTCGAGGATTCATGGATACAAGTCTCACTGAGATTTGTCCTACTTTATTTTTCCTCCTATAAACAATCCTACACTTATATTTTATCTCTCTCCTTTTTAGTAGCAAACCTTAGACACAATTTTTTCCAATACTCTTTAAAAAAAAATTGTTTGGAAAATATGTCTGCTATGAAAAAAGACCAAATTTATTTATTTATTTATTTACAACTAACCATTATTAATTCTATTCTAACCTTGGTTTAGAAAAAGAAGTAAAAAAAATAAGTTAACTTTCTGATTAATTTCCTTCTTTGTCCCTAGAGATTCTCAACAATCATATTTAGGTGTACTGATAAGACTTTGGGCTGCATGGAAGTCTAAAATTATCACAGCTGTTGAAGTACACTGACACAATTAGACAATCAAAAAATTACACAGATCTCCAGAAGTTCCAGGGAAGAGTTTACTGTCACTAAGCCAATGTTTTTTCTTAAAGCAAGAACTATTCATGCATCTGAAGTTTAGCAGTTCTAGAGGACTCAGCCCTAGTTCAATGTTATTTTTTGCTACTTGAGATAGATTAACTTCATCAATAGAAAATAAGTGAGCTATGCACTGTTCATTATCAGATCATTTTTAAAGGTGTTGTGCTATCTTATTGAAAGATAGTTTATGATGATACTATTTCTAAGGGGTTTTATCCATTGCTGGGTAAAGCAAAATTCATAACTATTCCGTGGAGTGGGGGTCAGTTCTACCCATTCGATTTCTGTGCCCTCTCTCTCACAGAGCCAGCCTTGCTCTTACTCTCCTCATTCTGTGATTTCTCCCTTCCTCTAAACAATTGTCTACCTTCAGCAGGAGGAAATGAGCCCATGTCTCCCAAACTCTTGCTGAGTATTTAAAATGTTCAGTCAATGAATAAAAGACAGGCAGCCCCTCCTTTTGTGGTGTTTTTGAAAGAATTGATCTCTCATGCTTTTTACTGGGTTCAGTGCTGGCAGTACAGCTTCAGGATATTTGGACTACAATGAACACGTCAGACCACTCCAGAGACTTGGGCAAAATTTCAGACTCCGACATAGTTTTGATAGGTGATGGAGCCTACAGGCAGCAAGATTCTTCCCCAAGTCAAAGTACATTGTGGCAGGTAAGGTGCCCAATATACAGAACTTAAAAACCTAGAAATAGGTGATCGTTCTGAATTTTGGTATCTCTAGAGCAAAATCTAAGCAACACTACCTTAAGATAAGATTTGAGATTTCTCTGATGTTTCATTTTAAACACTGAAAGACAGTGATATGTCTCTGCTGATCTAAGATTTTTTTCTCTCCATACACATTGTATTTACATCTTAGACTTTGTATGAAAGTTAATGGGTTTCTTCCACTGGGGAAAGAAGAGGGAATTCTTGAACACTTGTGTTCGAAAAGTAACAGTTAGATCCATTATACCTCATGCCAAAAATACAAGACATGTAGGTGACTATAGGAGGTACATCATTTCCTAAAAAAAGACATGAAGAAGTCTGGACTGTTTGTTTTGGTTACAAAAAATTCTCTCAAATATCTTAAGATACTTGAAGAACAACATGAGATGAAAAACTGTCAAGAGATTTTTGGTTTTCTCTGGTCACAAATAGCATTCCCCACTGAACTACACATTCAGGATGAATCTCATAATCAATGTAGACATGTCCAGGTTTGGGGATTTTACTGTCAATACTATAACATCATTTGGTTTTACCCCAAGTTCCTCTTTTCCTTTCAATAGAATTCAAGGACATTTTTGGAGGATGATCCTTTTTCTTGGGAAGCGGCCAAGTTTTTGAATAATAAAATGTGACAATAATTAGAATATAGTTTGAGTGGGTTAATGAACTATGGTCCATTGAGTCATGGATTTCAGAGCAGGTGTCTGACTGCAAGCCAACTGAGAGGTTTGTTTTTTCTAGTCATGTGTCTAGGTATGTTGCATTGTCTGGATCTCTCTTGGAAACAGACGTGATTTTTTTTATATTGCTTTCTGCTTTGTTGCTTCCATCCAAGATCTGTATTCTCAATTTGTTTGCTTTTCCCTAAACCCCAAATCTCTCCTTTTCTACTGAAATTGAATTAAAACTATAACTAGACTGATGAAAAGGGGGTGATCTGGAGTTATTTGGGTGTAAGTAGGTTCTTCTAAACTGGGGATGTAAAACCGAGAAAGCAAATTTGACTTCCATTTGTGATATCTTATTACAGGAAGCCAGAGGAAAAAGTATTATGTATCCTGTATAACATTGGAGAGGAGTGGCTATGAAGCAACACTTGGGGAACATCCATTAATGTCTTTCCTAAGAAAGAACATGTTTCTCAGGGCCTTTCAGATGCACAAGATGAGCATCTGAGTCACTTCAGGTGAAAGTGCCCATCAGACTTGCCAAAACCAACCCACGCAATGATGCTGATTACACTGTGGAACAGGGCTGTGAAGGCATTTCAGTTTAAGGGTTCATGAGCACTTCCAGCATTCTCTATTGGTATACCTGGGCTGGATGTGAACCAAGGTCTGAGCCCCAAACCACAACGAATGCCAGATTACTAGACCAGGAAATGCAGAGAAGACAGGACTGGTGTTTAAAATCCTACAGCAGTACTGTAGGGCTGCTCCAGAGCAGCGCACTCTCCATCCCATACATCCTGAAGCCTACAGTACTTATGTATTTGTTGTGGTTTAACCCTAGTAAGCAACTAAGCACCACCCAGCCACTAGCTTGCTCCTCCCCATCCCTGGCTGGGATGGGGGAGAGAATTGGAAAAGTGCAAAAACTCATGGAATTAAAGACATTTTAATAGGTAAAGCAAAAGCTGTGCATGCAAGCAAAGCAAACCAAGGAATTCATTCCCCACTTCCCATGGGCAGGCAGGTGTTCAGCCATCTCCAGGAAAGCAAGGCTCCAGCACGTCTAATGCTTACTTGGGAAGACAAACAACATCACTCCAAACATCCCCCCTTCCTCTGTCTTCCCCCTTCAGCTTTATCTGCTGATCATGATGTCCTGTGGTCTGGGATATCCCTTGGGTCAGTTGGGGTCAGCTGTCCCGGCTGTGTCCCCTCCCAACGTCTTGTGCACCCACAGCCTACTCACTGGCAGGGCAGCATGAGAAGCAGAAAAGGCATTGACGATATGCAAGCACTGCTCAGCAATAGCTAAAACATCCCTGTGTTATCAACACTGCTTTGTTCACAAATCCAAAACATGGCACCATAGTAGCTACTATGAAGAAAGTTAACTGTATCCCAGCCAAAACCAGTACAGTACTAATGTACTCAGATGATGCATTCAGCCCTTCCACAGCATCCCCTATGGCCCATTCAGAGTGTGTGAGTCGCCCAGAGCTGAAATTTGTTTTAAATAGTGCACAACTTTTGCAAAAGGCCCTGAGATGCTGCTCCATCCACTGCTGCAAAAGTGCCCTGGGTTAGTACTTACACCTGAGAGATGCTGCAAGTCATATTAGAACAGCTTATACACCTCATTATACATTGCTCTGCTCTGCAGCTACTCAATATATTCTGCTTATACATTGATAGGATATCTCTTCAGTTAGAGTCTGAGTTTTGTACAATTACATTCTGAAAGGGAAATGTTGCTAAAACCCAAGGTTTTGTCTGATTTCGTATCCAAACCAGACCACATGACAAGCTGTGTCTGATTTCTGCACAGAAACATGAAATGTTTCTCTCCAGCAAGGCATGAAACCAGGCGTGATTCACATGGCTTATACTTTTGTTTTGAACTTTTGCAGAACTCTGCTCTGTATCTCATTACCAGTCCCCAAGAGACACCCCGTCTCTAGCCCTTAAATGGGGATTTTGTCAGGAAGCGTCTCATATACCATAAAGGAAGGTTTCGTTTTTGGCAAATCAGATATCTCAAGGAAAGTGGATAAATGGTGTCAGAGATGAGCTTTCATAAACAATTTATGTGTGTGCATTTCTCACAGAGAAACAATGAGGAAATAATTTGAAACAACACAAGGGTACATCTCTAAATGTGTTTTGCAAGATTATAAAAATACAAGCATTAACCCTTGTTAGACTAGACTGCAATATTGGGTATATTTATCGCCTAGCTCTCACCATAGGACTGTGTGTCTTCTCTTTTGCTAAGCTAATCAGAAGCCATGACAGTCCTCATCTTCTCGTGGACTGGTCTCCAGGTTTTTTATCTTGGAAACAGAATGTTTTACGTTAGACTAACACTGCTTGAAGTTGTGAATACAGGCTTCTTGAAATCTCACTCCTCAGAAAAATCTGACTGTGCATTTTATAATTGGAGCTGCATATGAAGTTGTTCTGTGGGAAAGTAAAGGGAAAATACAAACTCTTACTGTGTTCCAGCCTATCAGAATTATGTCTTACAAAGTAGAAAAAAATACTATTTTTTAAAAAATTCATAAATCCTGCAATTTTAAATACTTCCAGGTCTACAGATTTAAATTGAATACTGTATTTACTCAAAAAAAGTTACACTGTTTTCTTCAGAATTTTTCCTTCCAGCCCAGAGGATCAAACAGTAGCTGAACCCATTACAGCCACCAGCCAGCTATCTATGCTGGGTACAGTAAGGTTCTCCAAGCATCTTTTACATTCCTTTTCCATATGGCTCCTTTTTCTTTATCTCAATTCCCTTTTTCTTATTATTTTATTGTACAAAGTCAGCAACAGCAGGATAGACTTCTGTTTGGTGTCGTGCTCCAGGCTCACTGGAGACCACCCAAAAGCCCTGGATGGTGTTTGTGCACCACATAGGGTTCCTGGTTGGGTGAACTATATTAACTTCAGCACAGCATCTCCAGTTCAGAGGTAGTTATTCTAAAGCAGTAGGCATAAAGAGATAGCAAGGTGAGCAAAAGATTAGGTAGATTTATTGTAAATCTAATGTAAAAAAGACAATAGGTCCAGACTTTATGTGGATATATACAAATTCTATACTGGGGAGTGAAACTGAGAACCATAGGCATTATTCTAGTGTTGCGTTTATTTGAACAAATAAGGTAACATTTGAGCTGGGATGCACTTTTAGCATTCTAGGAATGTAATACTGTCCAATTCACCACCACTTCTAGAGTGCATCTTCATGCTTTTCTCACATACAGCAAACACCTATCCAATCCAGACATACACGTGTTACACATGCCTCTTTGCCGCTAAGCTTTGCAACATGAATTTAAGCAGTGATCAAAGGAGAACACTGTGTCTTTTGAAGCGATTCTCTCAGATACAATGGGAAAAGGAATTTTCAAATTTCCCATTTCTTTATTTCAGGACTTCCAGTATAGAATATTTTATGGTCATGCTTTCTCTTGCTCCTTATTCCTTTGGGAAATTATCTTTCAATTTATTATACCATAGTGTAACCCCAGCATTATTGGACCTAAGTTTATGCTGCTCTCATCTTGTGTTGCCTGTCAGCTCTTTGAAAGCTCCGCTGACCTTCATTTTAAACATTGCTTCTTGTATCTGCAACAGTGCATATATTCAAATGTAATGATTTCAAACATACCTGATTGAATAGAACAAAGTCATATCTTATCCAAAATGCTTTCTGATTTATTGTTACTGTTTGAAGACTACATTTATCAGCCTGATTGGGTTAGCAGAGCAGCTAATAAACCAATGTGCTTACTCTTTGACAGCCTCAGGTAAATGTGTTGGGTGAGAACCAAGATTAAAAACCTTCTGTGTAGCAGAGGCTGAAACTAGTTCAAAGCAAACATTTAGGAAAAAAGAATTACAATTATGATAAGGTGCAGCAGGTAGCCTAACAATTATTTAATAGTTTCTTCCACAGAGGATGCACAGTAATATTGCCTGTCCTGAAGTGATTAAAAAGCCATATACCCTACATCTACCACTAAAGCATTTTCTTAAATTCAATCACTACTTAACAGTTGAAAATAATACTTTTCAACAGGTTAGGAAAAGAGAGGGAAAAAAGAGAGGAAGAACTGTATAATCTCTAGCTGGTATTTCAGAGACAGTTGAAAATGATAGCAATGGCTTTTGGACAAGGTGCCAGTAATATAAAGAAAGTTTAAAACTATAACGTGACTTAAATTGTGCTGGAAATTTTCATACCCATAAATGGGTAGTGTATAGGTTTTACGTGTTACCCTAAACATGCCTGCCACTTCAATGTCTCAGCCTCTTTTGTGGAAACACAGATGAATTAGTAGCAAGCATGGAGTTGTACACAGAGCATATAATTTTTCTTATCTAACTTTATATGGTAGTGTACATATGTACATCTGAGCTATTCCTCTGTAGGCCCTCTGAGTTTCAGTGGAAATAGGAGCTTCTGGGATGTGATTCATTAGACTTATGTCTAGCTAGACATCTACTGCATAAGTGCTCCTTACGTGCTCTTACACAAAACTGGCCCAAGTCAGCTTTTCTAATACAGGGTTGTGACAAATTGGATATAGGGTGAAATTTTTGATGGGCACAGTACAGGATGATATAATTTCAAAGGCTGTATACAAGGATAGGGTCTTACAGTACACATTATATGTAAAAATGAACCATTTTTAGATAAGCTTTTGTTTTTCAGCCAACATTTGGAATCAGTTGCTGAAATGCACTTTTTTTCCCATATTTTTGATTGCAAGTGTGTCAAAAGTTGGGGAATGATTGAATATTTCTCTATATTCTTTCTTCCTTAACTCTTTCTTCTTTTTTACACATTATAGCAATCCCAAATCATGACATTTCCAAAGATGTCTTCATGCCCAGGAAATCTGCCTTGCAAACATCAAAATAGCACATGTTCACAGTTGAATTAGATTCATTCTATACTTAGATATGAACAATCCCTCTGAGACATGGGTGGACATGGGAATTCGTTCAGCTTGATGGAAACCTAATGCTTGTAATCTTCCATAACCAGCAGGATTTCTATAAGTTAGTCAACTGAGGGTGAAAGATTAAAATTACTTTGGGTACACTGATTCTGCTGAGTAAAAAAGGGCCAAGGATCAAACTACTCTCAGAGAGCAGTCTGATCCTCACCTTTCACGTCACTTAGTTGTTACGTCATTCTCTGACTGTTCAGGGATGCACCAGCTTCCCCAAGACAAGAGCTGTGGGTGATAGAAGAGCTAATTCTCATCAGTAACAACTCCCCCCCAAAAGTATGGATTAAACTGCAGCAGTTTGGCTTCCCCATTCAAGTTAAGATGAGTTCCAGAATCCTGCCTTAACATCACCAATGCATTCATTGAACTTTATGGTCAGACTTGTGATGAACTGTATGGAGCCCAATGTTCTGGTGAGTTACTGGTAGGATTGTGTGGCATTTTATATTTTATTTTATTTATTTTTATTTTATTTTTATTTTTATTTTTATTTTTATTTTGTGGTCATTTAAATCCAAAAGCATGGAAGAGCTAAAAGAACAGCAAACATCTGTATAAGTCTTGAGATGCATGTGTCACCTGGCATATTGTAGAGTAGGTATGTTTCTGCGCATGGTCTATCTTACTAAAACAATTTGCCACCATGCAAGATGCTTAAAGAAGTAATTTGCCTAGCCTGGGCACTTGAGCCTGTGTTTTCTACCTGCCTGGTCAGTGATTTTCTGTACATAGAAAATGGTCTGGGCAAGAGCACTTCAGAGGCAAAGGAGCAGCTCATTCAAGAAAAGGCTCTGTAGGAAGAGCACAGATGCCTTTGTAGGTGAAGCCATTCTCTACAGGCAGAGGGACTGGCCACATCAACTCCATTTTTCAGCCTGTTTCTAAGGATGAATCATCCACCCCCTTTCCATTGCTCCAGTAATGTTTCATTTCTTGGCAGGCACGGGACTGTAATTCTAAGTCTGGAGTTAATATTGCATCCTCAGCTTTGAGTCTGAGCACATCTGCAGAGAAGTGGGAACAGTCTTCACATCAGCAGCGTGCTCTGTCCAGGCTGAGGAGGGGAGAAGGATGCATTCACTAAGAGTCTGCTGCACTCATGTGGTGAGACAGCTGCTGGTATTGAAGATAACTTGGGTATCTGTGCACAGCACTGCAACTCTTCTAGGTAGACCTTCCATGTTGCTTGATGAGCTCTTTCCAGCCTGCATTGCCAAACAGCTTTTATGTACAGTCTTGAGACATTTTAAAGAAACAACATCACAGAGGATAAAAACCTAGCAAGCAGACAGGGCTAACACTTCACTGTGTTTTTTCTCACCTCTTCAAAAGATCCAGGAGTTGGGGAATGACAGAGTAGAAGGTGGTGTGAGACTCTCACTCCTGCCCATTTCACGGTTGGTTTTCAGGGCTATTTCATTTCCACACCAGCAAAATGAGACTTCTCTCAGCATCATGGATGCTTTTTTTGGTTTTATCCTTTTGACTCTATTTACCTAATGACTACTGTGTACGTCCCCTTGCAGCCACCCAGAAGCAGCCATCAAATGAACTCTGGAAATACTAGCACTGTGTTAACTTCCATTCAGGTCTCTGTTCAATACTGCAGTGACTGTGGGGAAGGGTGCCTTGTTCTTACTGACTGGGTTGCATTTGAACTAGTGACTTAGAGATGAGTTATCATTCCCCTGAGCTATCTTATACTCCCTTTCATTTTTAACAGGTACAGTTTTGTTCATCAATTTGGCTGGCCAACTTTTTATTTTCACAGGAAAAATACATATTCTAGTGCTTAAAGCTCCCTCCTTTCTTGCTAGCTAAAAAATTCCTGATTTCCTTTTCCCCCTCCAATTCATTTTCCTCAACAATCTCCACCCCTTTTAGCTGTCTGCTCATAGTATTCCCCAAGTTAACATTAATTTACATGGCTTATCGGAATGTACTTCATATTTTAAATAGATTAGGACTCCATTCCTTTGAAGTAGTCATAACATTTGACAAGAAGCTTTCTCTTCTTCACCCACCCCCTCCCCAAATGAATGTGATACCCTTGGAAAGGACTGGATGCTCCAATGCAGTCTAAGGGGAGGCAGCAAGACATCTGTGTGTATACATGGGTAACACTTACAGATTTGCATATGTTTGCATGCCCACTTATATATATAGCCATTCTGAAAAGCCAAACATGCTGGAAAGCCAAACCAGTGCAGGTCTTCTCCTGTACTGCTGAGCCAACGGCCCTCAGCCCTGACCTGAAGAGATCACCTCTGTAGATGCAAAACATTTGTATTTTATTAAGGAAGCAGATAAGCTACTTTTCTAGAACTGTAAAGTTTGTGCAGCATGAAAGGGTAACTAATTTGTGAGCAGGAAAAGAGTATAACCACATTTCTGTCAAGAGAGAGGGGTAGAAAGGAAAGAGGTACTGCATATTATTAAGCTACTTGATCACATATGTCTTTTCAAAGGAGAGAAGGAGACATTAGCAGCAAACAGAGGAACATTGTCATCTGCAAACATAAATATTTCAGATTTCAGGTACACTGGGAATGTCATTAATGTAAAAACTGACAAGAAGGGGCCCTGGAGTCAGCAATGACCGTGGGAGGCACTTCAAGAGACAGAAGAAGGGGCTCTGACAACAAGCACTGTAATAATAATAAACTCCTTTGAAAGTCATGCAGGAGATAGGTAGAGAATCAGGACAAAGAAGCTGTATTGCTGTGTTTCAGTTTGAGTTTGAAGGGGCGGAGAAGGGGAGAGCAAGAACCTATCTCCTCACCGTGTTGAGTGCTCTTGTTGCTGGGAGTTAGTCAGTTAGTGCCTGTGGCATGCCCTCTATCCTACGGCTGAGAAAAGGTGATCAATATATTCGAACAGACCCTTGCCTGTGAGCTGGCGAGTTGAAGAGAAGATATAAAGGGAGCAATTAGTTAGAAATAATTTAGATTTAGGCTGGAGATGGATGATATTGCTTGCCAACAGGGTCAACAGATAGAGATTAAATAGGAGCTTCAGCAACATGATGTGTTATTTCCCTGTCATCCGGAATATTGTCCTGGAAGGCTGGAGAGGCAACAGAATAAAGGAGGTGAAAGGGTCAGCAATTGCTGTAGAGAGGATAAGCTAATTCTTTATTGAATGAACATCTAAGTAGGATGGTCAGGGTCTTTCTTCTTGATCCCATTTCACATCTAAAGTGCTCATTTTAATGAACTAAATAGACACTAAAATGCTTAGCAATATTACAAAAAAACTCAAAATTGAAAAACCACAACAGGTTGTGCGACAAATTTCAATCCCTTATGTGAATGAAAGCTATTGATATATGAACTTGGGATATGAATGCTTAGTATTGGAAGAAACTCCATATTATTCACCACTGGGGTTAGAAGGACTATTTATTTCTTATCTATGTTATAGAATTATACAGAAATCCCTCTGTAGTTATTGGAAGTTTTAGACCTATAATTAAAAAAATAAAATGAACGTCATAAGAAATATTTTTGGCAACTGTCGTTTAGTTTTTCATTATTTATGATGAAATTACATCATATACTAGTAAATGTGCTTTAGTATATTTTTAATGAAGTCTTAATGATTCTGAATCTCAGTACGACACCCTGCTATTATATCTTTTCTGAGAAATAGGAAGAGACAAATCAAAACATTATGGATGCAAATTACCACATGATCGGGAGTGAGGACCTCCTGCATTATTATTGCCACTTCTTCAAGCAAGAAATTAAGCCATTTCGGGGGAAAGGGGGGAAGGGGGGAGGGGGGGAGTCAAGCTTGTTGCTCTTTCAAATTGTTCCTGATCCAAAGCAGGAGCCCTAAAGAACTTCCCTTGTCTAAATTTCCAGACTGGAACCAATCGGTTGACCTTTGGCCTTTTATAACTAACTGCCCTAGAAGCTCTGAGTATTAAAGGAAATATATTTAAAAAGCATGTCTTCATTTGTTTTAATGTTTTGAAATTTACCATGCTAATCAGTAATTTAGAATAATCTTGAAATATTAACTGGCCATTTGTAATCTTTTTATCAACTACAAAGAACACATAAATGGATCCCAGGTTTCCTCCCTGGGGGAGATAAGGGGTTTTTCAACTGATACCTCCATGGCTGGAAAGCCTGGGATCACTCCACAACACGTGGAGACTTCCAGACATTATTACATTCACTGAATGAAGAATGTTTGTCTTTATTAATGTCCCCTCTGGACAGAAGTTACCCAAATGTAAGCAACTTTGCATCACTCAAACACTTGAAAATAATGCAAAGATCCAGGACAAAAATGTGAGCCAGACAGCAAAAATACAGTTGAGCTTGATTCTTGCTAGGGTGGTTTATACAGATATCTGAAGGGTTGAAATGAAAACTAATGGCAACAGTCTGACATGATGGGTACCTGGCCTGTCTTCTGTGGACTGATTAATCTCAAATGTGCTTAACCCAAATAAAAACTTTAAAAGGACCCTAGAGCCGAAGAATAACAGAAGCAGCACCTTCCTTTAGTTCTCGCATTCAAAAGAAAAAGATACATATCTAATATAAAAAAGAATAAGCTGAGACTCAGGCAAGCCAATTTTAGTGAAAAGAACAGCTTTATTTCTCCAAACAATCCATTAAACAGAGGGGCAAAGGTAAGAGAAAGATTTACTTCTTCAATAAGTAGTAAGCAACATGATTTCATTCAGCACTGAAAGAGATAAACACAACTCTTCCGTTCAAATATGATAAAGGCTACCAATAAAAACATGGAAAGTAAGGAGTATATGGTCTGTTGCTTCTGTTCTGGCCAGAAGATGCTCTGATTTGGGGTAGTTATCTGTTCACGATGCTCTAACTTTGACTGGCAATCTTTGCTATGCATTCTGCTGGCATACAAGAACAAGGTGGTGCCTGCATCTGCTTCTGGAAAATGAGAAGCAAACATGATCTCAACATTACTAAAAGACACAAGATCTACAAGTGGACACATGCATACATTAATGTAACACTCTTAGTTGAATGATGGTAATACACGGTTCACATTAGTGGCAAACTGGAAGAAATTTAGGAAAATCTACAAAATGTACCAAGATGGCCACAGAGGTGCTAACACTTATTAGGACAGATTAGAAGAACCAAACAAATAAAAACATTGTGCAGCTATTATCAACAACCACAGCATCCAAAAGGTACAAGGATCAAAAAAAAAGGAGTTGCAAAGTGTTGGACAGTGTAATAGGGAAACACCACCCATGAGATGAGATCCTCTCTCTGCATGCATACAGTGCTGCCAAAATCTCATAGGAAAAGGAAAGGGCAGCTTAACTCACAAAACTGTTTCTATGTCTAAATATCAGAGGCACAGGACTTATCAGGCTGAAAATACAACTGAGAATGCATTTTGCGTTTTTATGTTATCACACTATTTCCCTGTTTGTCCTTCCCACTTACTCTCCCAGTAACTCCTAAATCTATTGCTCGGTTTCAACCTCCTTGACAGGGAGTAATATTTTTTAAGATATTACGTATCTACACACATTCTTAAAATAAGTGTTCAGATAACAAAGATCCCTTAGCAGTATTCCTGCTCAGGGGAAAATTGTAGGATGAGTCAGAAAACTGAATGCCTGC
The DNA here is from genome assembly GCF_964188355.1 of Buteo buteo. NCBI lineage: Eukaryota > Metazoa > Chordata > Aves > Accipitriformes > Accipitridae > Buteo > Buteo buteo. The sequence goes on along the minus strand of NC_134195.1, from coordinate 12,725,647 downwards.
AGAAGAAAGGTATTACAATGCTAAAACCATGGGAGAAGAGCTTGTAATTTGATCAAGGGGCTGTACCTTATTAGATACTAGAGAATGCAACCACAAGGAACTAATTCATTTAAAAAAAAAAAACAAAAAAAAAACGAAAACAAAACCCAACTCCAAACTGAAGAGTCCGAGAAGTTTGTGTCCAGATGTAGATATCTATATACAAGGAAGATTTCTATGCTCCTGCCAGTGAAGATAGTCAATGAAGATCTAGTGAATCCCATCCACGGCCTGGAGAGTTATGCAGCTGACCTCCACTGGCATCTACTTTAGACTGAGCTGAACGCATCTTCAGACTCCTTTGGCTTTATTGACGAGATCTTCATAGGTTATAATAGCAGTGGTCTTCAGTGGCATTAGACAAATATATTTAGGCAACCAAACTGAGCCCTGAAACCTATCTTAAACTTTATTTGTTCTACTGATAGTAGAACTGCTAACATTTCTGTGCTCCCTAAACATTTTTCTTCCTGGTGTTTTACTCTCGTCATTCTGCCATGATCAGATTACTGCAACAAGAACATCTGTCACTGCCATCTTTGTAGGCTGCCATCTCTACACACATTTCATACGTTTCTCTTTACCTGCCACATTTTCTTGTGTGGTCATGTGCACATAATAGCCACAGACATCCTTGAGCATGCACCACAAAACAGATCATGACAGCTTTAGAATACATGTGAACAAGATTACATTGAACAAGGTGCTATTGTAACTGAAGGGATTTTTAAGCAAAATATATGTGTGGAAGTTCATAACCATTACGAGAGCACAAATATTATTTAATATATCTAGGATTTTGTTGCTTATCACACACTATTCTTTTGCTGATTCTTTAATGCCTTTAATGTAGCCATATGTATCTATTCAAATCAGTATTCTTATAAAAACATAGTTGCAGTTTTCTTCAAACACATTTAAAGATTTTTAAAGACCAACTTTCAAGACAAATATGTAGAGAAAATATTTTTTCTACATTTTTTTCCAATATGTTGGTACACATAGTGAGAGCACAATTTAAACAGCAAGCTGTGACAGAATGCAAAAATTATTTGAAAGAAAAACCCCTTATGATCCATAAATATTTTAAATCCAAGTTCCCTACTTTTAGAATGAAGACTGCAGGAGCCACCAAAGCACTTCCATATGCTTAGGTGAGAGAAGCTTTGGAAGCTTGAAAGCAAGGACCATGTAGCAAGAGCAAATAATATATAAAAAAAATGAGCTCCCTTAGTGACCAAGAACAACAAAGACATTTATGTCACGTGCCCATTGGTGATTTGATGCCTTGTGGGAAGTCTTGAAATGTGAAAATATAGAGGAACTTTTCAGGACAGAAGTGATTGATATACTGCATGTGGATAATCAACCACATTGATCAGCTTAACCCATTTGTCTAAAGAAAGAGGAAGACAAACCTGGAGTTCAGCCATACCTTTTAAATCCTAAGGGTGATATTTGCTGGTACATGGACATCTTTGAGATTCTGCACTAGAGTTAAAGCAGTAAAGTGGCCCCAAAGATGCCTTTCAAAGGTGCAGAGCCACAGACATGCAGAGACAAACAGTCAGAAAGATGGTGACCCTTGGGATGGAGAGATTAATCCATGCCTGTGCACATACCATGGTTTGAACCTACTGCACGATCGGACAAGGCAATTAAATGAGCCCAAAGGTTGCATTAGGCAAAATTATCTTGCCCGCCTACAGTCTGGCAGGATTAATCTTTTTCCGTGTCCACTCTCAACCCTCCCACAGTTCACCTACCCAAATCCTGTTTGTTCAGGCTTTGTGCCAAGATGAGAGGAAGTATTACCAATAGACAGACTGCAGGCTTCAAGTATTTATAAACAGGGAGAAAGAAAAGAATCTGAAAGATCCTTCAGACTGCTCACATAAGTATTAAACTCATGTGGAAAGTAGTGTCACCCCCTGAATGCACTGAGAAAAGGAAGCATTCAATGAGGAAAATTTAATAAAAACAAACATATTCTGATAGGATTACAGCATCAAAAGTGCATATGTTCCACATGTTTTTATTTCTCTTTAAAATTAGAAAAAGTATCTTCGCTTGATGTATCCTGTAGGGCACTAAGCCAGAAAACACTATTATACTATTTCTTGCTTCATAAAGAATTTCATTTAAACTATGAACCTTGTGATAGGTAATTATATGCAGGAAGCAGAGCACATATGAATTTTATATTTATGGTCTACACTGAGGTCACAATTTAAATTCTAAAAACTGCCTTCAGAAATACCAGTTAGTGTGTCGTTTTTATTTTAATTGCATTTCCTCTCCTCTGGTACAGCATGATCAACTGAAAATCAGAACACATGTTTTATGTAACATATTTAGAATCTAGCAATAAACTATTACCATCCATATAAACATTAAACCCATTTGGAATGCTGCTAACAGAGAAGGGGGGAGGTCATGGGAGGTGCTAGTAGAACTTTTTGCCCAGGTGAAGAAAACAGCATTAAAAAATTTTCACATGCTCCTGATAACAACTGCTGCTAATGAACTGCTCCCCCTCTTCCCACAGTGCAATCACTATAGCTTTTTATTTTCAGCTACAGATATCTTTTAAAAAAGATTTGCCATTTTTTTCTTTTTTTTCTTTTTTTTTTTTTTTCTCTTTTCTTTCTTTTTGTCATGTCAGTTCCCTTCACTGCAGTAAGAAATGGAATCAGAGCCAGTTAGGGCTCAGAGATGATCTAGTTCCACATCCCATCCAGCCAGGAACATAGAACCGTGGGACTGTCGGTACTAGAGACTGTGTGTTTTTTCCCCAAAGGTCTGTTTTTCACAGTCTGATACAGAATGTTCTCTCAAGCCTGGGACCTGAACCCTAATGGTGCCCTTGTCCTGGCTGGATACAGCACCCATAAAGCTCAAAGTACCCTTTGCCCACTGACATTTGTATGTGGGCTGTGGCTGGTCTCCAAAAGGGTTGCAGTGATTGCTCTTACGCAAGATGGTTGTGTGGTTACAACACTCTCGTGGCAAGGAGATAGGTTCTGTCCACTGCTATGATGAGTCCTGCCTAAAAACCCCACCTTCTGCTCCCTATATACAGGTTTTAACCACCTATTCTACACAAAGGAGGTGGGCAGGCTAGGGCACTCATCTAGACCCCTTCTGTACTCAAGGAGAAACACAAACTCCACTAGAGGGAGATTCAACCCGCCATAAAAACTGATCACTCCCCAGGCAGGTGTGATACAGGACGGTAAAGAGGGCTGCCTGTACACACTGCTGAAGAAGACCACAGTCAAGTGGGATGAACTGCATGCTAAATAGTTAAATAGCTAAATAAATACCTTTCAGACTATCTGCATTCATGTAACCAATGGATTTTGACTCTGGCCTGGAAGAACATTTTTCAAAGATAAGCAGTTTAGCTTCTGTGATCCATTTAGACCTTGGTCTCTTCACTGGGAGTGATGACAGGACTAGACATTGGAATGACATTTTTATGTGACAACTTTTTCATTTAAAATGCAATGTGCAATCACTTCCTTGTGACAGTTCAGGTAGGCAATCAAACAGTGTATAGATGGTCAGACAGTTTCAAATTTTAATTTTTTACAAAAAAAAAAATCCCTTTTTTTTTTTAATCACCTGTTCTAAAGGAAATCTCTGCATGTTCTAAACTCAGTCACCATGATTTGAACAGGATATACACCTTTGACCTTGAATTTTAAAATATACCATATAATACAACTCCCTGCCATCTAGTTCCTATCATACCTTCATCATTTGTCATAGAAAATTTTTTGATTGACTTAACATAGACACTTAACATACATATGCTAGAGCTGAAAGAGCCAGTTTCTCAACTGGTACAAGTCAGACTAGTTCTAGCAACATAAATTGAAGTTGACTGATTTATACTGGCTGACAAAAGAGTCCAGTCTCTAATAAAAATCTGAAAGGCCCTTACATTTTACCTGACACTTACAGAGGTTTTAATCAAATTCTACATTTGCTTGTTTGATTTTTGGCATAAGAGAATTTTTTCTTTGCATTTATTGTGCCTCAGGATTAAAAAAACAAGTGGCACAGTGTTACAATTCCTGAATAAGATATCTATGTGGTAATTAAAAACAAAAAAGAGCTGTGATCAATAGTCAAATCAAACTGTCAGTTGACATACATCTGAAAACAATGACATCTTATTATATAGAGGGCTCACATATTCACTCCCTCCTCAGTAAGACTTTTCATGACATGGATATAACTACACATGGGAATAGAAATATTTACGCAGATGAAAATGAATGCTATTTCTTTTAAAAAATTAATAAACATTTTTAAGACATTATTATCTGAGTTTTCTGATGGAATCATAGGAAACACTGAAAAATAAGATCCTGATTCTTTAAACTTTCACTACATAATTAGTGATCTCCATAGACTTCTATCTATGATAACATTGTGATGAAAGTTGGAGATATGGTTTTGAATATGAAGACATTACCTCTGGCTAAGGAAGTCCCAGAGCCATAAATCACTAAGGATGGATGAGAGGATATTTTGAAAAACTATACTGATATATCACTTTTGTTCTTGGATTCATCCCTAGGCATTTGTTGTAGGCTATATGTTGATAAGCATGGTGAGCTTTGTGGACCTTAGTGTAATCCAGTATAGTTATGATTGTGCTCTTCTGTTCAGCTACAAACAACTGAACAGCATGTGACCTCATAGGCTATAAACAAACTCAAACGTCAAAATTACTATTGAAATAGGATTGTAAATCAATTGAAAATTTTTACTTGAAGTAATCTCTATAAAGTTCATAGTGTTTCATTTTAAATTCTCTGATTTTTCAATGAATTTTTCAAAGAAATCCAAAGAAATTAAAGACAAGAAAATAAGAAAAAAAGAAAATAGTGCATTTGGCAACAGTAACAAATTTTCAGCTTTTTTTTTAAATTTCCAAAGACATAGAAAAATAGCAAATTTTCATACTGAATATTTTTAAAAGATATTTCAAATTCTGAAGAGAATTTCAAGAGTGAAAGAAGCACTTACAGATCAGTCAAAGCAGAATCAGAAATATCCCTTTTCCCACATGATCCTTGCATTTGCACAACAGCTGGCAATATTGGCACTCTCAATCTGTAGAGTGGCTGGGTCTTTGGGAGTTCTGAGCGTCTCATAAATCTTCTTAGAGAATAGGATAACATTGGTTTTGTGCCCTTGCTCTCTACCCAACATATTAGGGATATATCAAAGCATGACATCTAAACTGCAGAAACTGCGCTCAGTAATTTGTGCAAATGTACAAATGCAAACAATAGAAAAGAGGGAATCCCATGAGGCAGGGTAAAGACTATTTAAAGGAATGGTATCTAATTCATATATACTACAATTTCTTTTATAGCCAAATTGTAAATAACTTTTCATTGTAATATGTCATGAGGCACAAGAACATATGCTTTGCTGAATTCCAAACATATGACCTCTGCTGCATTCCTTTCATCTACTCATTATATAATTCTGTCAGCAAGAACAATCAAGTTTGATGTGCATAAGTGTTCACAGGATTGAGCTTAGATACTCTGAAAGTTCATTCCCTTAATATTGGTACCATTATTTTGCATGGGAAAGTAGTTAATCTCATAGGATGGTAAATATCAGGATTATTTTTTTTCAAATTACTATAATAGTTCAATTATTTAATTTTGAACCATTATTTTCTCCAGAAAAAAAAAAAAATTATCAGCAATACTGAAGTATCTTAGTTAATTTCCATAGTAATTCAGGATACGTGTTTCTTGGCTGAGCCGACAGAATGGAATGTCAATTCCTGTAGCTTTAGAGCAGTCAACAGAAGTTGGTCAATACACATCTGAAGAAAGGCTGTTTTTTAAGATCAAATCTTTCCACAGCTCCTTTCTTACACACCAGTAACAAACATAACTCACAGAAGTAAACTTAATGAATTCAAGTTGAGAATGAAAAGACAACATTTATAGATAATTCAAATTCCACAGTGATCAGAGCATCATGTTAGAGAAGTCAGCATGTTTTAGAAGAATAATTATGGCCCTTCTGTGTTTTCTAACACTTCTGAAGCATGAGAGAGCACTTTTTAATCTAAACGACTAACACTTAGCTAAAGCATTTCTAATGGTGAAGGTTTATGTGACCAAATAAAAACAATCTAGATGTCTACATCTCAGTTAGTTACTCCAGGCTCCTGTTATAGTCAACAGAAAGAAACAGGCACTTCATTCCTTTCCAAACTGTGTCTGAAACAGCTCAGATGAACAGTGACCTCAGAGTGCCTATTCCTCTCCATTTCACTATGTAGCATTAGCAAGCATAGCTCTGAGATTTTCACTGTTCTTACCACATTCCCTAGAGCTGAATTTTCATCCATATTTTGACCTGTTTATCTGAATAAAATGGAAAAGTAAGGTGGCCTTCCTTTTTAGGCATTGTCATTCTTTCAAAATCTTTAATGACCATTACAAAATGAGTTTTCTTTCAGTATTGGATGGTCTTCTTTTTCTTTTCAAATAAACCGTGCCGCAGGATATCTTGCCTTTAACTTCTCTTTTTCCTTTGGAATAGTAATGTTTTTCTTTGAAGAACAGGAGAGGTAATGACCCATCATTTTGAAATAGTTTGTAATGATTAATCTGAATTTATCTGATATAGTCTGTGTCTTAAGAGAGCTGGAACTAAAGACAAAGACCCTGATATAGATATAATATACGCACATGTTTATTCCTCTGAAGCCAATACTGCCAATTTGCACTGGCAGAAAAGAGAACAGAATCATGCCCCAGATGCCAGTGCTCTGCTCTCCAAAATTTTCTGATTCTTTCTGTACACCTAATTACTTCTACTCTTAAATTTTTGTCAAGGAGATATATAGACGAGTCAAGTTCAAAGCCAGTTTTAGAGGTACTGCTTTATACAAACTGCAGCAGATCCAACACAAAGAATAACTCTTGCTAGGCAGGAGCAGTAACTCAGCCATAGATCTCCTTAAGAATCACCTGGACTATTCAAAGAGTAGTTGCTCAGGTGTGATTTGTTCTCATTTTTCATAGAAACATTTTGAAAAGTTTTGGAATGGAAACAGGAAATTTCTAAACATCTTGGAATTTTTATGGAAGAGGAACATCATTTCCCCTTTGGTTTTATGAATAGCTGCTTTTGCTTTTACTTTATTAGCTACATATTTATAATCAATACAAGTGAGTATGATATGATAAACTGAATACCTGATGGATCACCTACTAGCATCAGCTGTGAAAGAAAACGTCATTTTGTTACAGCAGAAAGTAAGAGACTAATTACTGAGATTTGCTTCCAGCTCTGAGATCCAAATGAGTCTGAAATACCAAAAAAGTGACAGTAAATGTATTTATGTTTATATAACCAATATCAGCAGACAGATCTAAGTATTGGCAATTTGCTGGCCACAGGTTAGAAACATCACCAGCATGTTCATACCCCAGACTGATAATTATTCAGGAAATCCATTCTAGAATAAAACAAATTCAAATACTTACAGTTGATACACAGGAAAGGAGAAAAATGTCTGCAATTCTCATAAAAATTCAACACAGGAAGGTGGGGGAGGTCCATTTTTTTAAGATTAGGAGCAACCCATTTGACACCAGAGAGTGCTTGGTGCTTAATAAGCCCAGAACCAACTACTCATGGCAATTTTAAGTTCCCAGGTTTCCTGTAGAAATTGTCTTTGACTATCCTCCTTGGGAAGCTACATAACCTCTTCAGGCAAGTAGCAAAATGAAGGAAAAGGGGCTCCTACAGACATGAAAGTCCTTCAGTGGAGCTGGGCAGAATAGGGCTACCTGCCTGTCTGGTCCTTCTGCCAGGCAGAGAACGTGGAAGGTGGTGCAGTGCTTTTCACTGCAGTTTCCAAAAGGAGGCTCAGCAGCAAATCACCTAGGCAAACCACAGGCGAAAGAAGACTTTTCTACTCTTCTGGACTGCCGAGGAGCTGTGTGTCAGGACAGAGTTGGAAAGAGCCCCTGGCCCCAGCCGTGTTCCCAAGCAGCAGCAGCCACCAGACTGGCAGCTCTGCAGAGAGGAGCAGCCTCGTGCATCGCGTTCTCTCCCGTACACCACAGGTAACGGTACAGCGCAACAGCAGGCACAGGTCTGACCCATTTTTCCCACGTACCAGACATCTGCCACCACTTTGGGAAGAAACAAGAACCTCTCCCTGCTTTCTGGTCCCTTTGCAATGCTCTTGAAACAGGGTCTGCTCTGGGTACCTCCCGTACCACAGGTTGCATCCTCCGGGCGTATCGGGACGCAGAGCCAGCCGTCGGTGCGCGCTGCCTCTGCACCTCCTGCTCAGGGTGCGGGGGTACTTATCGGCCTCCTTCCTACGCGTTTCGACCCTGGCCCTGCCCCCTTGCAGTCCCCTCACTCAAGATGTCAGAACCACGGGGCTGAAAAATCAAGCACTTTACACAGCAGGCACGTTTACTGTCATGGTAGGTGCAAGGAAAGAAAAGAAGGGAAATATATTTTTAATAACATAGTTGTAAAAATGTAGTGAATTGCGGGTAGAAGTAAATATTGCAAGGTAATTAACTAAAATCAGTCTGCAGAGGTGTTCCAAAATGCCTAGAGGCTGAAAATATTTTTAATAATTTCATTAGGATTCTTAACTCTTTGTATTCAAACCAAGTATTATCATTGTTTATTTGTTTTCTGGTAGCCTTTGAAAAGATCTAGACACATCGTATATAACACAAATGTAATAAATTGGGCAGCAGCCTGAATTTCCTTCACCAAACCTATCTCACCTACACTGGAGAAACCTCTCTAATATTTCCCATGCACAGCTAAGCCAGAATTTGCAAGTAGTGAACATCTCAGGAGAATGCCAGATCTTATCAGATGTTCTGACTAAAAAGGTTTAGCGAAATCTGGATAAACAAGCAGTATTTTAGTTGCCTTACTAAGCTATGTTTTCGAAGTTCACCCATCACTAATCATAATCTGATAGCTTGTCAGAGATCATTGCAAAGAATTCCCCACTGTAAATAAAAGCTGTATGAACACAACTAGTTATAATACTTTGGATTTAAATGGATGTATTTTTGGCAAGAGAGTTCTGTCAACATTTATCAGGGAGATGGGCATACATTTTATGTTGTTGTGGTTCCACAGCTAATTTGGACAGCAAAATGAGATTTCCTTGTAATGAGTACAAAGCCACCTGCTTTGTCTCTTTGGAGGAATTTAAAATATTTAGCATATGAGGTATAAGTATATCAGAAGAGTTCTCATAAATATCAGCAGGAAAGCTGTCTAGGCATAGAGATCTCCTGAGTAAAAGAATCAGTATTTAATAGCTCCCTTAATCTCACTTAATGTTAATGGACAATTGGAGGAAACTACTCATCTGGAAATTACTTTAGCAAATTAAACGTGGCCAAACATCCTTGCTTAAGTGAATCTGAAAGCAAGCCATCCATCTTACACAGAATTTTAGAGAAGTCTCCAAAGTCTGAAGACTGTGTGTCAGTTTAGTAAATGAAAGTCATTTATGAGCTCACATCAACATATTGCATGCTCAATCCATGCCTAGTCAGAGCTCAGTAACCAGTCTCTTAGCCTACAAACTCCGCTTATAACCACTGCACCTCAAAAATTTATGAGAAACCTAAGCTTTTCAATATTATGTTAACTCCATACATGTTGTTTGATGTTTTTAAAATTATTTTGTCCTCATGAGACTTGCTCGAGTTCATTGCTGATGTTTTGTGCAGTGCTATCGTGCCAAGTGCTAGTTATTATGTATACTATGCCATCTTCCACTTCCACAAGGACATCACTGAATTTCACAAATATGTTCAACCTTCATTTAATTAAAAAATGTTCCTATACAACATAAAAATATGGGTATTTAGCCCCATTCCTTACTACTCAGTATATCTTAAAGTGTTTCGGTAAGGTGAGTAAATATTATTCAGTACCATTTTACTAAGAAAGAAGCTGAGGTACAATGCAATTACCCACTTTGCAAAAGGTACCTATAAGCATTGTCCTGAATCCATCATCTGTCTTTAAAAACAGTAGCATGTTGCACTTCTAACCACAGTGCACGACTGAGGGAGCATGCAATGATCAGGCAGCAGGTTTGAAAAGCTGCGAAGCCCATAGTTTGTCTTCCCACAGAACAGGACTCTGTCAGGGAAGGCATCGGCACAGGACACTAGGGAGGCCAAATACATATGCGTTCAAACATTATATAGGTACCTGGAGGGTGTGTTCATTGGTGACTATCAGCATCATGAAGATGGTGTGATCTCTGTCTCAGGAAGTCTCTAAACTCCTAAAACCATACTGGGGAGAAATTACTGTACATATGGTCTGCTTGAAACTCTTCAATAAGCATCTGGCAACTGCTGTTGGAAAAATACTAGATTGTCCAGACAATCTATCCTTATGTAAACTTCCATTAAAGAATCAAGCAGATCAGTGGAAATGTTGCATGCAGGGAGGATGTAAGTTTGAAAAGTTGTGGACCTCATTTATTTTATACTTGTCTTTTCTTCCTGCACACATTCTTCATCTTTTTAAGGTTCAAGTCTTTCATTTCAATTCAATACAAAATTTGTGTAAATAAAAGCCGTTTGCCTCTCTTTGTACTTTGTTGCTTTTTTATGGGTTAAATCAGCTGCTTATATAACCCTTTATTTCATTGCTTGTTTTAGCCCATGAACTTCCATGTGAAGTTTTGATCATTGACTTAAATTCACCTCACAAAGTAAATCAGAGAACATTTTTGACAGTAGGAGACCGCATTCACGCCTAGCAAATTCCAATCACTTTTAGCTAAATTACACTCAGCATGAATTTTGACTGGAGTGTTTATTTACTTTGAAATGGATAAACAAATTTTTAAGTGCCTACTAATAACTCCGTTTAGGTATCTGATGATAAATTAATTCTTCATGTAGCTCTGTGGAAACCAGTGGTGATGAATTTGATCTATTTAATTTCTGTGTGAGAGGAAGAATTTGGAACCATATTATACATTGGTTTCCAAGCACTCTCCTTCTATATTTTAGCACTGCAACTAGTATAAAAGAATATGCATATGTTGATTATATGATGGAGAAAAAGGGGTACCTAAGCTATGCATAATACATCAGAAGAGGCCTGTGGGATTCAAGGACCTATACGAATTATTAGAGAGAAAAGAATTTAAATTCTTTTTTATTTCTGATAGTTCAGAATAAGATCCAAATGTTGACATAGATACATTCTTCATAATTTCTCTAATATACTAAAAGAATTATTGTTATCCTGGAAGTACAAGATGATCAGTCACCACAGTAGGGTGTTAAAAGGCCAAGTTCAGTCCTAACATAAGTCTAATTTCACTGTAAATCAACAGAATTAGATATATTTTATAAAATTATTTCATTTAGATTATTGACTCCCAGCTTTGCAGGCAGACAGTACATTTGTCTTGCAAAAGGAAATGCTTGTCTTGCAAATGCTTGTCTTGCAAAAAGAAAAAATACACTCAACTTCTAAAATTATTTTCTAGCAGTATTGTTGTGTATATATAACTTCAAACACATTTTAAAAATTGTCGTAACTGAGTTTATATATAAAATTTTACTTTTTTAGACAATCATTCTTATATAGAAGTTCATGTGTTTCTAGGTTTCACCATTGTCATCCTATTACAAAGAATTTAGAAAATAAAGCTGAGGATGTAAACACTGAATTAAACTTGAGCTTCTCATTTTTCCAGAATTCATCAGATAAATTTAAAATCAGATTAGTATCATATCTTTGGACATTTGGTTCATGTTCTTTACAGTTCTTATGTATTTATCAGTTTTTCATTGAAGAAGTCTCTGGTGTATTTTTAATCTCTTTTCAGTTCATATTTTTTCAATTTTCAGTTGATATGAACGATAGATATTTAAACACAGTTTGCAGTTGAATTTAAAGAAGCTGTTTCTCTTACTCAGACTAAACTCATGTAAACATAAGCCATTGTTCTTCAAATTAGGAACAGAACCGCTTAAAGAGAAAAAAAAAAAAGAAATCTAGACTGTGTCTTGAAGAGAGGCAAACAAGTTAAAATAATTGCTCTGATTCATGCAAAAACATCTCACATCGAGTTTTAGTTTTCACTTACCACTGAGTAAATGTCTCCTTTCTTATATATCCTTTGCTATGAAGTGAAGAATATCTGACATGCAGGACAAAGAAATGTATACATCACACTGAGTAGCTTATGATGTAATCAGGAAAATCTTACTTAATGTAGAATCAGGCCATGGCTGAGTAAATCATAATCTAATCATATCCAAATACAGTATACCCCGGCTTTTTGATGGTAAATAATTCAATGTGGGAAGTGAAATGAGGAAGGATAAGTTGTTAGAACCAGGCAAGTATTGCAGGGGAACTTCCATCTGGCTTCACCCTCACACGACCACAATTTTTCACAGCAGTGCAATGCCAACAAAAATAACTAATTTACTCTGTAAACCTTGAGTAAAGTTTTTGGTGAATCAAGTCCAAACAGTTTTTTATGTGGTAAGAAGACTCGTGATAGGCCTTGTTCTCTCAACAATTACTGGCATGCTTAGAAGTATATCCAGGATAAGGCACTATTTTTCTTACACTGAAAGTGTCCAACTTTACTAATACATTAACAAGACTCATTTCCTACTAGTTCCTCCCCCCGTCCCCGTTTTTTTCTGTTCTGAAACTCAGGAAAAAAAAAATGGATTATATTTTTTAAAAAATTCCTGGACTCTGAACACTGTGCTTCAGCTGTGGCCTTGTCTCTGCTTTACTACCAGAAAATACAGCAGAAAGTCATGGTTCAGTTGCTGCTTCCTCATTTCTCCGCAGGGGAAAGTTAATCAAGTTTCCTGGAACAATTTCTTTCCCTGCTCCCCTCTGTTATACTGACCTCTGCGGTGGCAGTAAGCTTAGGTTTACCTACCTCCACAGCAATGGAAATACTGGCTAGACTTCACTCTGTTTCCTTTTTTACACTGTGGCGTAAATTACGTGTATGCTGTGCAGTGAGGAAAGCATCTTCTACCTGTGAAGTCTCCCCTGGAGATCTGATGGCCCCAGTCTTCTGTAGTGCACGAAAGGAGGGAAACATAGTGTGTCCAGGGGTTTTGGCGTAAGTCTAGACTGAGTGTGCAGGCACATTTGTATCTTCTCCAGGTTAGCAGACCATAGCATATCTGACTAATGTGCCAACTGCTTTCCCTTGCTGGCTGAAAATCTTAACAACACGTGAAGCGTACCAAAGTCTTCGAAAAACCTCAAGGCAATATAGCAAGTTCCACCTCGCTCATGTGCTGGAAAAGAGTGGGAGTTCTCCATCATGACATGTCACTAAAGCTTGTGTTAGAGACCTGATGACTGCAGCAGACCCAAATCTTCCGTGCATCGTACATGGACAAGTGCCATTTAGCTCATCTTGAGTTATAGTTCACGTATAAATTCCAGGGACCTCATGTCTGAGCCTTCACCCATTAACAAGAACCAATTACTCAGACAAAATATCTCTTCAGAAAAGTAACTAAAAACTATGCCAAGCCAATTCTCCCATTGTGGAGAGCAGAGAAGCAGGTAACTGTGTAATAGATCAAAACTGAAGTTGCTATTCAGCCTAAAATAGTTTCTAAACAGCTAAATACTGCAGAAAATTGTAATTCTAAATGCTGATGTGAACGGGCTCTTGGCAAGTCCATGTGATATCTCTGCTCTGCTGTCATGCTTGGTATGACAGCTGCCATTGCCTGACAGTCATTTCAGTAAACATGTTTATTATTTTTTTCTCCTACAGCTAACAATAATGTTTTATATTTACAGTGTATACATTTCCTTTTCCATTTATAACAATAAAAGTATATACCTCTTGAAGAAATGCTACCTATATTTACAAAGCGGGGAAGGGAAAAGGAGGTTAAAACACCAATATCTTGCCGACCAATAAAAAGATAAAAGAAACAAAATAGTTCTTATTACAAAGTGGTTTTTTACAAAAGCTACTGACAATTTATAGAGAAAAGTGAAGAAACAGCTCACTCACATACGATTCTTCCTTACAAGAAATACAGCAGATGCTTAAAGGTTTTAGACACTCGGGATAGAATCCACTGCAACTAAGTTTAGCACCTAAAATATGCCCAAATTGTTCTTCTTGATGCACAGTCCTGATGCCCAGGCTCTCTAGAGCTGCAGCAGAAAGAGGCAGATGCTTCCGATAGGCAGATGCCTATCCTATCAACCTAAATTAGATGGACTAGATTTCATCCCTAGGTTTTTCATCACATTATCCCACCTGCCCTTCTCTGATCTTGGAAGCAATCTAGACCATGTTTGGGAAATTATTTGGGAGTAATAAAGCCAAGGACTACTTCAGTATTTTAACAAAAAGCTAAAATCAAGCAGTGGGAAAAATTCCCTTCATTCCCAACATCCTGCTCATCTTGCAGCTAGAAATAGGAGAATCAATATTTTTGTAATAGGTGTTTAGTTTTAACACAAAATTTTGCAGTCTTTCATTGGAAAATGGACAGGATGGATACAGGCCACATATACCACAGCAGGAATTCATTTCGGAAGAGAAGGTTGCACCGTGGGACGCTCCCTGGATCGGAGCCAGCCCCCTTTTCCCCTGAGCGTGCCAGGAGTCATTCACAGGAATAAGGAGTACAGCCACCACCCGCATCCTCCTGAAAGATCAGGCCCTCAGGAATCTGACCCAATTGCTACCAAAAACAATACAATGGCTGAAGGACATGTGCTGTCACGCACAGTTAAAGAAAAAGAGGGATTTTTTTTAATGTTTAATTTTGTTCTTCATGACTGGAAAGAGCAACCCCAAGTCACACTAATGCTGCCTGTGGAAGGGACAATATCTGAAGCCACCCAAATGACAGCAACTGTATCCCGACACACTGTGCCAAGCAGCACATGTTCTTGACTCTAGGCAATCCCATGTCAGTGGATGTGAAATGTAAAAGACATGCATAAGCTTTATTAGGAGTTGGATCCTCAGCTGATTAAAAGAAAGGAGTCAGTTCACTGAAGTCAGTGCAGCTGCAATAATTTATATTAGCTCAGAACCCAGCCCTCAGCTTCTTTAATGCATGTGGTTTTATTTCTTAATAATTTATTAAGCATGGTTTAAAAGACAAATCATTGATGGTGATTCCTGTCAGAGAGAAAGCTTTCATGCTAGCTGCATTGTGTCTGACAAGGCAACACATACGGTGGTCCGGCTTCTATTGTACACAAAGAACAGGATTCGATTGCTTAAACATTGGCATCTGTTGCCACTTGAGACATCTCAGGCAACCCCACCTGGTCTCCAGCTGCCTGTCTAGGAGGACACAGGTCTCTTGTAAGTCCTGTGACATACCTGTCAGCTCCATGCAGATGTCTCGGGTATCCTGGGGCATATCACGCAGCACTAGACACTTATGTTCAAGCTACTGAATCCCTCCCATAGTCTGCAAGGATAGCCGAAATAATGTATATTGCACCGTTCCTCTTGATTTGTTGTCTGCTTCTTTTACTGTTTTAAAGAAACTTTGCAACCAGACTTGAATTTAGTAGCATTTTTTGTAAGATAGATTTCTAAAACAAAGGGGTATTTTTGCAATTCTTCACCTGTGCTGGGGGCTATGCAAAATATTAAATATTATGCAGCTCAGTAGGTCAAAAATAAAGCAAACAGGTAGTTCAGCTTTCTAACCCTGTGGCAGACTATTGTCTGTAAAAGCAAAAGCTTGCTAAAATGACGGATTTTATTTACAGGTTTACTAGAAATGGAATTAATTCCCCCTAACTTTGGAAAAAGGATTCAGCACCAGACTGCAGATATCTAAGAACAAAGTGTAGGTAGGTGTTCACATCTGGGACAGGTGTGAAAGCACTCACAGTAGTGGCTGGGATCTATAGCTCGATTTACACATAGCATGACGTACCATATTCTGCCTCCTACCAAAGGGTGCAGATCTGCAGACCCATGTTACATCTGATGGACAATGTCTCATGCATATTAAGCCATCCCTGACTGCAGTAGATATTTGTGTTTAGGCAATCATAACATGTCCAGTCAATAGAATACAGAGTCTAGAGAACTATGTGCTCATCCTGAAGAGGACATCTAAGGCTGGAATCACTCGCAGGAGCCCAGTAGTATTTTATGTGTCCTATGGTGTCTCAGACATCCACAAGGGCTGAAAGACATGACACAGGGCTTTCAGATTAGTCCATGGCTGGAAGTCAGTTTGGATAACTTTAGTCATCTTAAAAATCATTAGACATCATGTTTAGTCAACTGTCTTAAATCACTGCATATGGGCTAATCACCCTGGGCTTCCCTTACAACCGGTGGACAAAATCAAGCACTTTAAAGATCAGTTCATCAGATGTATTAGAGATGTGCACATTATAGCAAGGTAAACCATACCTTTACAATGTACATTTTCCCTCACTGACTATAGGACAAGTCTAAGGTAACTAATGCATACATGGACATTCACAGTGAAGGCTACGTATGGTTAAGCAACTGTTTTTGTCTCGTTTAGACTTACATATTAATAAATAGATTTGCTAATGACATTGTGCACAGCTCTGGCCAAATGTTTTGATAGATTAACTGTGAAGGCTAGAAGTAGTTCTGCCTATATCTATAGAACCATTTTAAATACTGTTTTAAAAACAGGATTTTCTTTATAGGTTCAATGCAGCATTAATATGCAGTGTATCTAATCACCTGATACAAATATTTATTATTTGGCAGTTTATGTTGGCAAATGAAAGCTTCATCCTGCATATTGTGGAGATCCACTCGACCTTAACTGCAAAAGCCACTGGGAAAACCTTAGGAGATCTTCTGTAATCCACTCAGCTGTACTTGATTTTCTACTGGTATTTTATAAGTTTTGTAAACCTAGATGGGATAATATTCTGGTCCTTCTGGCTGCCTGCTTTTCTTTTCTTACTTACATTTCTGAGTGTAAAGCTTTCATTGCTCATTGAACAGAGGTTTTTGGAATCACTGAGGCAGTACCTCCATGCCCATCTAATTACCTTTCTAAACAAGTACAATTCTCTAGATGATTAATATTTTTTTAATATTTAGATAATCTTCATGTGAAGCTTTTTTGTGAGCCCAAACTTCTGATGGAGTCATCTATATCTCTCTTAGTGCAGCAAAATCAAGTTCAAGTTGTTGTCTTAATAGCAAAGTCAGTACAGTTCTTAAAAAAAATTAAAGAATTCCTGTGGGTTTGCTTTGGAAGAGGTGCTGGATTTAAATATTAAAGACTCAACAGTATTAAAGGCTACAAAACAACAATATCATTGAATTGAATAGATTCTAGAGAGCATTTTGATATATAATTTATATATGTAAATTATTTAGTACTTATGCAAATTAGTCTATTATGAAGCACCCCTGTGCTGTGAATGGCACTTCAGCCCATGGACCCATCAACTGGTAATAAAATAAATATTGAGATAAAATTTGGTTTAGTTTTAATTTATGTATACTGATGGCATTAAGCTGCAGAGAAAGTTCGAGAGCACAGTGCTTTCTTTTGTACTGAAGATTTAAGTAAAAAGTCATCTATGCATTTAATGAAATGGCTTTAATAATGTGAATGTTCTGAAAAAAAATCTCAGTCAGAATTACAATTTATATCATTACGGACTTCAATCGAACCATGAGGATTTTTTGTAGTTAGTGTTCTACATAGAAAGTACAATTGCCCTGGAGATCTAGGCATCTAAATGGGCAAAATAAAACAGTAAATTCTAGTCCCTATTTAAACACAGGTAAAGGCTGTCACAATACCAGGCATGATCAGAAAAAAAAACAAGATGAGAACCACAGACCATCCTTCTCTACAAAACAGTAAGGAGCAATGTTAGTTTGCCTAATTGAAAGAAAGGAAAGAAAGACAGAGCTTATCAACACTAAGCTGTCATTATTGCCATAGATTTAGCTGAGTACTTTCCTGGTTCACTGTTTTAAAACAGCAGGACAATAGCAGTGAAACTTAAACTCCTTGCTGGAAATTACCTCCTACTCATTGGGTGGATATTTCAAGGGATTATGAACAACATCCAGCTCTGGGGGAGCAATGAAAGTACGTAAAACTTTTTGTAAGGAACTCAAACAGTATACATGTTGGCAACCACTGATTTCTAGCAAGGTGTAAAAAAATAGACCTTTCCCTTGCTGTGACTTAGTTCATCTTTGATGTGATAGAAGACAATATTATTGATCTGGAGTAAAACATAGTGGGTCACTACTAGGTAAAACTGAATACACAGAAAAAAACTTCCTAAAATGCATGTATTTTAGACAGAAAAGCCTAAAAATGGAGCACCACAGGGAATTTTGTGGGTCATCAAGTCTGCTCCTCAGCTGTTTAATTAGGGGTTTCTGTGCTTTCTACTGGAATAACCTTTCAAATCTATACCAGAACCTCACTTTGGTATCAGGACTTTCTTTCACTCAATGTTATTCATTAGTCTAAAGAATTCTTCTCCCTCTCCATTGTGTATTTCCACACACACATTCTTTCATTTGTTTTATTTGGAGTAATGACATCCTCTTTACACCTCCTCTCCACTAAGCTCTTCAAGTTATAGTCTTTCTCTTCTAATCGAGCTCTTCATCCTCTGGACATCTTAACTGACACCATTCAAGCTGAATTCATTGCTTTTGAACACTTGGCAATAGTTTGGCATTCTAGGTAGTATCTTGCAAAGCTAATGCCCTTCTTCCGGTACTGGAAATTTTTGACAGCTCTAACCGATCACAAATTTCTTGCATCCCAGCAACTTTCATAGAACATTTCTTTATTTTACATAGGATCAATAAGGTGATTTTCCCCTCTCATGCAAATGTCCCCGTGGTGTAGGAAGTAAGATGGACCTTTGGGTTGAACTTTACTTCTGTTGTAATTTCAGAATGAAGGATTCAAGACAGCTAAAGATGTACCAAAAAAAAAAAAAATTCTGACAGTAGCGCTATACAATAATTATTTAATCTAATTCCCAAAGCTACACACAGCACATATGGAACTGAGCTTGAAATCACTGCCATAGCAATAACAAATACAGTGTTATGACCCTTCTAGACATCTGCAAAATGGTTGTTGGAGTTTTTAATGCACGAGCACCCAGAATCATTGGCAAGGCAATACCGGATTCACAGCCCTCCTAAGAAATTAAGGAAATAGTGCAAAAAAGGCAAGAAGAATACCTCCTGGGAAGAGCTTTCAATGCCAGCTACCTGGCTTTGCTGCCAGTCATTAATATAGCCATGAAGAAACTGCATGAACACACCTACATTGCAATAATCTCTGAGAAAAGAATTTGATCCAACATACTCAGAGGTAAATCCAACTTGTACTAAATAATCACTGCTGGCTATGCAGCTGAGGGCACTTCTGTTCCAAGACAGAGTTGAGAAGGGGGAACTTGTTTAGACAAACTTCACTGAAGAAAACAAAGAGACTATTCCAAATCTTACAATTTTTGTTTCCCTTCTTTACAAAACAAATATCCTAATTGTGCTTCCTTTCCTTTCAGTCAGTGTCTTCAGCCGAGGCAGGTAACAGAAGTGCTAAACTAAAGTGACTTTGACAAGCCAAAACAAGATCAGGACAAGATGGAAATCCTGTGGAGATAACTGTACTTGGGTATTTTTCAGTGTCCTCTAGACAATGAAGTTTTCGGGTAAGAGATGAAGAAACATTCAAAAATCTGTCTACTCCTCTCTAACAAAAAAATCTGTAAAGGCCTATTTGTGAAAGGTCAGAAGACCCATAGATTTGCATAGAAGGACAATATCTTGCGCAGTTTGATAGTCAACATGTTCATTAAAAATCTATTTGATCCTGTGGGAAAGTGTAAATAAAACTAAGAATTACTCATGTTTAGAAACTGGCCAACCACTCTTTCTGTGTTGAATTCTCATTCTATGATAAACCAACAATTTACAATGGAAGAAATATCATGGGCTGAATTTCTCTTTTAATACTGATCACTGTACAGACCATTGATGTTTATTACATTAATTCAAAAATATTTTTTTTCTCATAGCCTTAAAATTGTACGATAGTGTGATAAATAATGCAGAAAATTAACTTCTCTTAAAAAACTGCAGTCCCAGCAATTGACTACTGAGTCTAGTGAAAGTCTGGTTTGGGTAAGGAAGGTAGGATTTAGCAGTACTAAGTGCTCAGGAAGAGTATAGTTGGTGATTTCCAGATGCTGTAATATTCACAGTAATATTGACCTCAGAAAATCTCACCAAACTGTAAAGATTCAGCCAAGAGAATAAATAACTCTTATATTACATGGGAATATGAGGTTTTATTACCATCATTTTCCCTGTGTTATCTGCCCTCTCTTCAGACAGCCAGATACTGGTAGCAGCTTTAGGAGTGAGAGGTCTTCCTTACAGCCAAATTTAATACCCATCTGCAAACTGTTTTTCCTCCTAGAACAATATTATTTCTGAAGAACTGAAAAAACACCCCATTTTATTAGCAGTTTATTGTTTTGGTATTAGGAAAAGAAGAGAAGGGGGGAAGAGGGAAAGTGATGTGTCTTTAAACTTGATATCTGGGCCAATACTTTTCCTGGCATAAACCTAAAGCCAAGCTTAAATGTTTGCCTGAGATCCAGAAGCTATAGAAAAATAACACCAGTCAGGAAATGCACTTGGAGCCAACTGGAAGTCTTTACAAACTCACTGTATACTTCAGCCTGTGTTAGTTTTAAAATGATGGAACTAGATGAAAGGCATGCAGGAATGAAAATAACCATGAGTGAGTACAACAGCTAGTGTTTGGCCATTTAGGATAAATTACCATTTACAATGTATGTGTGAAATGATATTTTTCTTTCTTTTTCCTTACTATTCTCTCTTCTCTTCTCTTCTCTTCTCTTCTCTTCTCTTCTCTTCCCTTCCTTTCCCTTCCCTTCCCTTCCCTTCCCTTCCCTTCCCTTCCCTTCCCTTCCCTTCCCTTCCCTTCCCTTCCTTCCCCATTTCACATGTAGTATGAATTTAAGGAGTTAGGACAGAGAAGACAACTGTTCACATCATTCTGGTGCTAAGACTGAAATCTCTAGCTTTTTTAACTCCCATTGAACAAAAGCATGAAAGTGAAATAAATCTTTACAAGCTGACATGAGCAAAGAGTGAAGAGAGGAACTAAAAATATGCTAGTGATCTAATGCTGTCCATAAATCACTAGAAAAGAAGAGGGGTCCATTGTCATATGCCTCAGGCATTGCTATAAAAGTAGGTAGGAGAAAGAAAATCTATCCATAGGGTAAGTTATATACCATTTATAGTGTTAAAATTTTTTCTTTGTTACAGATTTTTCTGAGTAGTGCATATAAAAGATGAAAAGATAAAGATAGAGAGTGAGACACAGCAAAGTCTTATCTCTCAAGAAGAAAGAACTGGCTTTCCAAGTTTCATTAGGGATTTGGGCAGTGACTGCTGCATCGCTACACACATGTATAACACAGCCTAGAGCAACAATGGCATGCCCTTTTAGGATTCCTCTCCAAGAGTAGAATTTATAACGTCCAGTTGTTCTCCTGCCACCCAGACTGTCTTAGTAGGTCTCAACACTTCTGAGTGGGATTCACAGGTAGCAGGAGTGAGATTGAGCAACTAATTCAGCCAGTAAGACATGTCAAGGAGAGAACAGCTTTGATTTAAAACTTTATCCCTATCTTCCAAACTTGGTGTTTCTGTAAATTGGGGAGCTGAATTCCCAACCTCTATCTGGAGCAGGAGGCAAACCACTATGCAGAGTCGGTGTACTGATGGAGACCCATCATAACAGCCAAAGGTCAGGTGAGACTGCCAGATCCAAATTTTTCCAAATTATCAGGATTTTTTTGTCCTGAACCAAACCAAGCACATATCAAACTGGTTGAAACAAAAAATAAGCCACATCAGATAGTAAGAGTTATGGAAGAAGGCAATGCTTGCTTGTTTGTTTGTTTAGTAGTTTAAAGTTCCTTTCCATATAATCAGCTTTTGCTACCAGACTGAGAAATCCCTGAACAAAGTCGATTGACTGGGATGGAAAAGTATCTTTTCTACTGCTAAGTTACCTTTTGGGAAAAAAAACCCACACACTGTTTCAAAAGAAAACTAATAAATTACATTGAAATTAAAATGCTATCTTAACAAAATGAAATCACTTGACCATTTTCTCCTTAAAATAATCTTGGGCTTTGTATGGCGTTCGTTAAGTCTGTCAAAACATGGACAAGGAGAAGATTCATTTGATCAAAAGTGTATTTCTACAGTAGATTTCCTTGCAACAAAGTCAATGGTTTCTGCAAAGATTTAGTTGAAATTCTTCCCTGTATGTGAACAATTTTTTTGTAAAATACTGCTCCTCTCCTTCCTGCCAAAGCACACCAGTGCTAAATAAACCCTATGAAAATCACACTTCGGTTAAGAGAAAAGTTATTAAGAGAGCTAAAAGTGTTTATGATAAACTCTCTGCTGGGTGTTAGAAAAACTCTCTGTGATCAGTATCTTATATAGCCTGTTACTGGAAAGCAGATAAACTACTGAAGTGATACCATCTGGCATATCCTATGCTCCAAATAACAATTATCATTTGAATATATTGAAAGGTAACTACATTGTTGACTTTTTTCCTGTGGGGCTTTGTATAAATTATTTTTTATTAAAAAAGAACATAAAGCCCAACAGAATTTAACCTGTAGGGTTTTTTTTTCTGACCCATGTTAAGGATAACAAACTACTGACTGATTACCAGAAAATATTGTAAGACATTTCCCTAGTGTCTCTTTTTTCCTTTCTATCTATATTTGTAATTACTTTCCTGGCTGCCTATCTGTTTGGTAGCCCAGCAGTTGTATTTCATTCAAACCATACTTGCATATTTTTTAGATTGTTACATAATACTGAGTTCCTGATTTGCAATGCATAATGCCCTATCTCCTGTTCGCTTAACAGGACAGATGCTGCCTATGAAAGCCACAAGACACAAGGGGAAGCACCGCTTCTTATTTTTTTCTTGCATTTTGCCTAGTTTTCTAACCGTTCGGCTCAGGAGGGAGGAAACACGCACTGCTGTTGTCACCCTGTTATATTGCAGACTATAACTTTAAACCTAGGAGACAGGAGATCAGGAGTAGGACTGCAGAAAGTCATGTTCTGCAAGGGAAAGATAGCTGAATTGAACACTGGGTAAACACTTGTTTATACAGCACAGAGTCACTGGAGGAGGCCTGCAGCTATGTAAGGAACACACAAGATGCAACCAGAAGGAGACCTGGACAAGTGGAAGACTAACTGAGGGAGCAGTGAGCATCTGAGAACAGGAAGTAAGAAAAGAACCTTAAAGCTAAGGCTGAAGATTTTGATGCAAAAGAAGGCACAGTATATTAAAAGAATCTTGGGAAAGATTAGCATGGTCAGATATCAAAACATACTTATTTAGGGAAAGTGAAGATAAATCTTTTTGTAGGTAGAACTACTGTCACTCGTCTGCCTTATGCATTAAAATAACAAGGATTTTTTTGAGTAATAGCACCTTTTACTCCTTGCTAAAACTCTGGCCAAAGCCAAAACCAAATATTTGGAAACATTGTAATCACAGTTTCATCTTGCCCAAGAAGGACTGGGAGGATCAGGCCTTGGCCAACCATTTTCTGGTACATGTTTGCCATCTGCTCTGAAATTTCTTTACTTTCTTGGGCTGTAGCCTCTGTCATAAAAATCATCTGTTAGCACTGATTAAAAGTGAGGTGTGATTTACTGCTGGTTTTGTTGGCTGGTGTGTTAATTTCAGAAGTAGTCAGTTGACTAGAAGTACTTTACTTGACTATAATCTCAGTCACCGGTAGAGCGCATACATTTTATTTGTAAGCTTCCTTCCAATTGTAACCTGATTTCCTAAAAGTTTATGCCTTTCTGACTGCCGGTCTCCTCCTAATACCTTCTGTAACTTGTAGTCAACGTCAACCTAATTCAAGAAGCAGTGGAGGTCTCAAGGATGGCAAAATCTCATAAAACCTGGGGACTGAGTAGAAGAGAAAGAGCTGAAGTAATGCATCACTGAAGGAAAGGAATTAACGGGAACTCAACCAGTGTCTGTTACGTGGTGCCTCGTGTCTCAGGACAGTGGGTGGGTAGGGGCAGGCGACAGCACCACTTGTGCTGGGTTGGGGCTTGGGGAGGCAGGAGGGAGCGGAGGGGGATGGCAGCAGGGGGAAGGGAACAGGAGAGAAAGGAGGAATGGGTGAAGCCATACATGATACTGAGGGGTTTCAAGGGCCTTCCTACTTAATTCCACAGAAGAAAAATATTCAGATGTCATTAATTCTACCACACACAAATCTCCTCAGTTTGAGAGTTTGTTTCACTGTGGTTGGGTTTTTTAATACAAATGAGTACATACATTTGTAATTCCTGTTTTCTTCACTTCCTTGTTTACTAGATAAGGGTTGTGGGCAGGACTGTTAGATCGACTTGAGTTTGTTGTCTCTCCCTCCTGCACAGTTCCACCGTGCCCAAGTGCCCTGCCTTGCTCATCTTCACACAGCATGCCAGAGACATTAGGACCCACACGTGCCTCGTCCTCTGGAGGAGGCATGCTGCCTGAGACATTCCCAGGTAGAGGCAGAGACCGAAAAGTGTGCCCAGGAGGAAAAGCAACCACATTAGAACATGGACCAGGGAGTTAGGAGAAATGTCTGGGTGCAGTGCGCCTACCTTGTCCCCACCCCAGGAGGCTTTCTTATGCCAGCACACTGTTTTCTGTCTCTAAAGCCCCATGATTACCCACTGTTGTGGGTTTGTGTGGCACTGGGGTTTTTTTGGTATGAGGTGAGGGGCCGCAGGGCCGGCCTCTGTGAGAAGCTGCTGGAAGCTTCCCCGGCTCCAAGCCGGACCCGCCGCTGGCCCAGGCCGAGCCCCTCAGTGACGGCGGTAGCGCCGCTGGGAGAACGGAGTTCAGAGGGGAAACCTGCGGTGGAGAGAGGGGGATTGGGATGGGAGAGGAACCCCTCTGCGGGTACCGAGGTCAGGGAGGAAGGAGGGCAGGAGGAGCGGGGCAGGAGGGGATGCCCCCGCAGCCCGTGGTGAGGCGGCAGGCTGTCCCCCTCAGCCATGGAGGGGAGCGGGGGAGCGGAGGCCCCCAAGATGGCCGCCACTCCATGGGGGACCCACGCTGGAGCAGGCTGGGACTGAAGATCGGCCCACGGAAAGGACCCACAGCAGGGGAGTTTGTGAGAAACTGCAGCCTGTGGAAAGGACCCACTTTGGAGAAGTTGGTGGAGGACTGTCTCCCATGGGAGACACCCCACGTTGGAGCAGGGCCCAAGTGCGGAGTCCTCCTCCCCTGAGGAGGAAGGAGCGGCAGAGACAAGGGGTGGCGAGCTGACCCCAACCCCCATTGCCGGGGGGAGGAGGGAGAGAGAACCGGGAGGGGGGTTGAGCCGGGCAGGAGGGAGGGATGGCAGGAAGGTGTTCTGAGGTTGGGGTTTACTTTTCAGTATCCTTGTTTTGATTTGATTGGTAGTAAATTAAATTGATGTTGTTTCTTCCCCAAGTTGAGCCTGTCTTTTGCCCGTGCCCATAAGTGGTGAGTGATCCCTCCCTGTCCTTGTCTCGACCCATGAGTCTTTCTTCGTATTTTCTCCTCATCCCACCATGGCCGGGGCGGAGGAGTGAGCGAGCGGCTGTGTGGTGCTGTGTTACCGGCTGGGCTGAAACCAGGACAGCCACTTTAACACAAAAATTGATAATAAGTTGTCATGGTTTAACCCCAACAGGCAACTAAGCACCATGCAGCCGCTCCCTCACTCTTCCCCACCCAGCCCCAGGGGGATGGGGAGGAGAATAGGAAAAAAAGTAAAACTCGTGAGTTAAGAACAAATAAAATATAATAATAATTATAATGACATCGGCCCCTCCCAGCCAGTTTATATACTGAGCATGACATCCTATGGTATGGAATATCCCTTTGGTTAGTTCAGGTCAGCTGTTCTGGCTGTGCTCCCTCCCAGCTTCTTGTGCACCTCCTTGCTTGCAGAGCATGGGAACCTGAAAAATCCTTAACTTAGGGTAAGCGCTACTTAGCAACAACTAAAACATCAGTGTGTTATCAACATTATTCTCATACTAAATCCAAAATACAGCACTGTACCAGCTACTAGGAAGAAAATTAACTGTTCCAGCTGAAACCAGGACATAAGTTTATCTAATTATAGAATGACTGCAGTGAAATTGGTAAGTGGAAAGCCATCTCCCAAGTTAACAGCCCTTCTGCTGGGAGATACATTTTATTTACGCTACGCTGCAACTGGTTAAAAAAGCTGCTGTGTGAAATGTACAGGCTATATAGGACTGCATAAGCCCACTTTAGTGAGGCCAACTTTATAAGTCCTTGGCCAATGTTTACTTAGCCACAATAAGCCTACTGTAAATAATTAAAAGGCTTCTTTGTTTCCTTTCTAGTTTGTGTGTTGTAGGGTTGGTTTATTGTTGTTGGGTGGCAAGTTACAAGGATTTCCTAGGCCAGCTCATTTATTTTATTTGGCTATTGGGCCTTGTTGCCATTTGGAAATTTCCTGATTTCAGTTGTGTTTTCTGGGCTGCTTTCAGAGGCCTTTGAGCATGAGGAATCTAAAGGGAGAAACTGTGATGGTTAATAAAGGACTGCAGCTGTTAGCACGAGCCTCACACAGCAGCACTGCTGTCACCCTTGAACTCCTGGCATCTTTCATCACCAGCCTTCCAACCCTTCTTTCTCCTGACATCATGAAGCAAAGGTAGCTGAAAAAGTGATGTGGGAGGCCAGGAGATGAAAAGCAGAGACCACCTATCAATAGCAAGTTCATGAATCCTCATAGCCCCACAGGAAAGCAACATCATCCTCCATAAAATACATAGGGAAAAAAGACTGAGAAAGCCCATATGAGTGACACAGACTCATGGCAGAGACCTGCAATAGAACAAATCTTTGACCCCAGCTCTTCTTGGTCACTGAATAGGCCCTAACCATTGGGTCCTTTTCCTCCTGCCAGGGCAGAGGGGAGGAGGTGGAGAAGGAGGGTTAGGAAGTAGAATATCAGTGAATACATTATCGATGGCAGGTGGAAGGAGTTTCTGATGGTGGAGACCTGAAGAGTTTTTTTAATGCCACCTGTTTCAGAGAGAGTCCACTTGATACACAAAATGAGTGCAACACAGGACTAGTATTGGTTTCCTCTTCCTTTAATTTGCCATAGTTAAAAGGCCTATAAGATGAAACTTAATAATACAGTACAAAGGATTACTTTCCTGTTTCCCAGTTGTGTTGTTCTCCTCAGCTACACTCTGATTCCATATCACAGGTTCAAAAATGAACCATACACTTTCTCCTACCTTCAAAGCCTGGTTTAGAAAGCATGATCATTCAGGCCAAAGAACAGATGAGGCAATTCATAGTAAATAAGTCTAAAACCAGCCCGATTTTGTTCAGTCTGTGTCCACTCAGCTGTGACAGCTGATGGTGCCAGTTAGTACGAACTGTGCCACTGCCTCTGTGCTACAGCTGTATTTTGCAGGCTGGAATGCTGAACTGACAAACAGGTTTTGCTGTTTGCCATGTGCTCCTGCATTTGCTCATCCATCTGGATTGATATGCCTAGCAAGAGATTAGCTCAACGGGCCCTTGATCCTTTGCAAAGGCCTCTAGGCAGTTCCGTCTCACACACAATAAATAATAAATAACATTAATGGAATGCCAAGAATGTCATTAATAATTTTCAGATATGTAATTCATATTTAGAAGGATTTCAGACATTGTAAAATGCTCAAGTACCAGTGACATGGAAATGTTTGTCTGAGTGTGTGACAAAGAAGAAACCATGGACACTAAGAATGTGTCACTATTGTTGAGGTGGTTTTGTTGCTATGCCTTTTTTTTTTTAACCTGAGACTAATTAGAACTGACTGAAAACTTGACAGTTGAACACTGATAGGAGCTGAGCTTATAACTTAAAAGCTCATGGCCATGAACAGGACTACCGAGGTTGTTCAGGCTAATGATATTGATACAAGTGGTCCATGCAAATAAGGAGACTCTAGAGCTAATAAATGAGTCATTACATATGGTCAGAATGTGAAATCAATTGACAGCAAATGGGTCCATGGAAACATACATAAATACTATACAACAATCTGCATGGAGGACAGTCACTAATGAATGACCAGGGAGGGGAAAAAAGTACCCACAGAGAAGGCTATTAATGTTGTTATGTACCACCGAAGCATAAAATAGCACTGGAAGTTGTATGTATAAATAGATGAACAACTGAGTTGTGCTTCTTACTGTGTTGGGGGCAATTTAGTAATGATTTCTCTCAGGCTATTAGAAACTCCTCCTTCAGTTACTGAAGTTGGACAATAAGATTTCTCAAATCAAATCCCAAGTCTTCACAGTCACTGAACCACCTCAGCTGATGCAAGAAGATTATTTTTGTTCTGTCATCTCATTTATGTGATATCAGAAATAGTCCTGGCACTTTCTAAATGAAAGAAAACAAAACCAGTTTTACAGATTCATTCCTGCAAAGTGATGAACAATCCTAGTGATTTTGGATACTTAAGGCTAAGCCCATAGTTAAAATGTCTTCTTGATGGCCAGAGTACCAATATTTTCTGGATTAAATCTCTTGGCAAAAATTTGGCAGCAGCATGAAGACCCACAAGTTCTTGTGCCTGGAAAGAACCCCCTGACACTTGAAGGGAGCTGGGGCAGGAGTCAGTCTGAAACAACAAGTATTTAAATGCAGGCTTCCCTAGGTTGGTATCTGCAGTCACATTGTAGTCAAAGGGCATTCTCAATACATTGCTCACCCAATTCCCTTTGATATGGTTGTTGTCAACCCATGCAGGGTATCCCTCCTGATATACACACCAGTTGCCACTCCAGTAATGCATGGGTCTCGAGTGGTGTGTGGGTCCTGTGCCACCTCTGCCAGCCTTATGCAGATGTTTTGGTTACTATAAGGCATCTTAGGTGGCACAAGGCACCTAAGTTCTGGTGCAAAGAAATCTAGAAGGGTTTTCAACTGGTGAAAAACAAGGGTCCACTTTAGGGTGAGTGCTAGTACTGCATGAGGGAGTTTAAAAAAAATTCCCTTCTAGAAGGCCAAGTTTTATTTTTATTTTTAATAAATTTAACACTATTAATCCTTGGGATATTTCCAGAGGACAAGATTTGGGTTCCCAAATGTTGTTGCTGGCCACCATATGAGACACCCTAGGGTATTCAAAAAGTCTGCTTAGAACTTGCAGGTAAGATACGGGGCTTTTGGAAGACCTTCACACTTTCAGAGTGGGTTTGATTTAGTTGTCTAAATACAGATTTCTTTCTACTGTCCCTGGAGATGCCCTAGCTTACCACACCTGGCCTCCATCTGCAGCTCCAGGGGGCACAGGGGTCCCAAAGTTCCTGTGATGCTTCTGCCAGCCGTATGGATTTCTTGCATATATTAGAACATCGCAAATAGTACTGGGCACTTCAGTCAACTGAACCAATGCAGACCACTGTTAAGATATGAAAGACACAATAGATGGAAGTAGAAGCAGCAGCAAACTTAAAAGTTCTTTTTTGGAGCACTGGATTTGGACCAGCGATGAAATGCCTCACATTAATCCACAACTGTTCAGTTCACCTCAGATAATTACTAGGTGTAGTTTGGATCTTGTTTTTGATCTTGTTTAGAAACAGTCATTTCAGGATGATGACTTAAAAGAAGATAGTACCAATTTCATTCATGGTAAGTACATGCTGCTGAAAGTGTCTCTCTCAGATTTGTAATAGGTGCTCCCCATCTCTCCACACTCCTCTTTTTACTAAATGCGTTTGCCAAAACACTGTAATTCATATCAGCAAGTAGGGCTTTGTAAATTATTTTAACAGCTTTTTAAATTATTTTAAATGGTGCTTGGAATCCTGCAACTGTACAGTGCTTCTGTTTGTAAAACTATGCTTAAGTAAGAAATCAAACAGATAGCAAGAACCTAAAGCTCTGTAAACAGTACCTACTCAACTAATCCTCCAGAAATATTCATGTATTCGTATTCCAGAAAAGTGTGAAAAGGAATTTCTCCTTTCTCCTATCTTTTTGCACTATCAACCTGCCAGGGGGTTGGGTGGTTTTTTTCCTTCTTATACTGCAACTATTTTTCAGCGTTAATGCATTACAGCACAGAAACGTAGTATTAGATTAACAATCATCGATATAGGAAAAAGGATATATATCTCTTCGTAGGGTACTAGAGAGGCAACAAATGGAAAAGACATGATCATTGAGAATACACACATAAAATACTACAAAAGTCATCAGTGTTCCTGTTACTACATGCAGCATGACACTAGGATTGTAATATATTCTTATGTTTTATAATGTACACCATGCCATGAAATACTTTAAAATATAACAGAAAAAAAAGTAATTTAACAATATTTTAGATGCATCTGCATAATGTCACATGTACTTTAGCATATGTGGAACAGATGTTTTCTTATATTACATATATGGAATATATGTTACTTTCAGTGTAGGAGGATAGGTGACGAATGACAGGTTTTGCTGAGTTCGGTGCTTGAAATCTAACTAATACATCAAGATGCTGTTTACTTACAATAGGTAGATCTGACCTTTAAAACTACAATGCTGGAGGCTCACTCTTCCTGAAGTCCAAACGAGAAGAAAACCCCCAAATATTCTGATAGCTGTCATAATGCTCCACAAATATTTTTGGGGCGTGATATAAAAGACCACAAAGGCTTTTCCACTGTGCCTTTGGCCCAGCTTCCTTAGAAATCATCTGATGTAAGATCATGCAGGACACTGAAGGTAAGGCTTTAGATTTAGATATTTTTGATGGTGTCTTCTAAGTTGCCTGAATGAGCAAGTTGTCAAATTTCCAGTATTTGGTCACTGAAATCTTTCAATGTTATCAAAGCCCAAGACATTTTTCATAAATGCCCCTACTCTAAGGTTCGCTTCCTTTCTCATTCAAACACAGTCGTATTTAGTTCATTTCCAGGGCATCACACTGGCTCCGATGCTCATGTTAATAGTCATCTGCCCCAAGCTGCTCAATGACCACTGCAGCACTAGCTGAGCCTCTGACTGTATAGAGCTTCAGAAGCTTTTTCCGTAGCATGCTCATTTTGAGGAGGGGAAAAGGACTCCCCCTTCGACTCACACAAATTTCAGTGTGAATTATGCCACTTAGATCAAGGGGAACAGTGTCCTTTTTGAAGACACAGTGCCCCCTGCAAGAAAAACATGGATAATTCTTTGGGGGTGTATGCTTAAATTTTTCAGTTTTACACATGGAGGTTGGTATGGAAATGTAATTGAAAACATAAATAATAAATGTATTACTGGCACAGGAGTTAGATGTAGTTTCTTGAGTTGTTGGCTTACGCCTGTGGGAACAGCAGGGTGGCATATTTTTCATGTGGTTTAAAATCCAAGCTGTTTTAAATATTACTGAGCACCAAACAAATTAGTAACTGAAGTCCATTAGGCTTCCTAAGAATTTCCTTCTTGGATTGTACCTGGGACTAGCCAACTAAAACCACACTAGTCTACTCATCCTTCTGGAATTACTTAGTATATTTCTAGGCTTTCTAATGTGCTCATTTCCATACTATCTGACAAATAACAAGTTCATTCTTGTAACGCAGACATCCTCCTTTAGCAAACACATCACTGAGGTTCACAGGGGCTTGTTTAAATCCCATAGGAAGTCAGCAGCAGTACCTGGAAGAGAGGCTAGATCTTCTTAGGCCTAGACTTGTATCTGAACCACAAAACAACTCCTATTTCATCCGTTGATGACTAATTCATTAGCAGAAACTTTTCCCTTGTAGTGGCCAATGAAACCCAAAAGACAGGCTCATGACTTCTCTCACCAGATTTTACTAACTACCTGGTAAATATTTTCAGTATCAAGGGCCTGAGAAAGCAAACTGAGTCCAGCCCCACAGCAGCACAAAAGTGGCTAGCCGCCTGTGAGCCTCAGAAGGTTCAGAGATTCAATTTGGAGACCTACCAAAAAGTTCAGATACTTGTACAGAGTTTATCCAAACGATCTGAACCCTCAAGAATGCAGACATGGGCCTCCTGAGAACAGACATTTTAGTCAGATTTCCATTCGTTTCTGTTTCCTTTTATACCAGAAATGCAACAAAAACTGCCTTTGTTTTGGGTTTGGGTTGGGTTTTATTTTTTTACTTGAAAGCTCTAAGTGTAGCCAGAAGCATCACACAGGAGCACAGATTTACACTGAAGCAAAGTGCAGTGGGGAGTTTATCTAAACTCATCAAGGTTTGGTTTGAATTTCTGAGTGTGTGTATGTGCTTGTGCATACACACATATGTGTGTAACTTGTTTTTCAGTCTATACTCGTCGGCCCATTCAGAGGGGATACTGTTACAGTTAATTTCCCCCAGCCTCCGAGGACGAGAAAGTAGCCACTTGGTACCCCAACAGGTTGCTATTTGAACATTTTTCATTAACCACCAAGAATCCAGCCCATTCAGAAATTGCTTTCAGTATCTGGTTGCCTCCACAAACGAGCTACCCAGGGTCAATGTAGACAGGTTCAGTATGCCACTCACTCATCTGCCTGTCTGGGAGGGGATGCTGCTGTATATTTAGGGAGCAATTGCTGATGCAGTTGTTAGCATTGCTGTCTCTAAGTCAAACACTTTAGAAAGCCACAGAATTGGCACAATTCATTCACTCTTTGTGTGTCAGGACAGGGTACCATGGGAAGGCCTGCAATGAATGATGGAACTGGGACCAGTCCATTACCTTTTCAGTGTATTTGATAGCATGGGATTGCAAAATACCATCCACTGCATGAAGCACAAATTTACCTACCATTCTTGAATACTCATATGAAAGATAACAGGGCTTTATTTTCTTTTCCTTGCTCTGTTGTGTTTGGTGTTTATCCTCCCCTGTCACATCCTCTGTAATAAAAGCTGGCTTTTCAAAAAAAGCTAGAAAAAAATTCCCACCTTTGGGTACTGAGACACTTGAGAATCCTACTTCGACATTCATCAATGTAGGTTCATAGATGAACATTTGGTAGTGCACTTCAGCAGCAACTCAGAACCTAACCAGCAATAAAATGGGAACCAAAGTGCAACATCACTTTTTAACTTCTGTGATCCACAGGAAAAGAGAAAATGAAAATTCTTCTTCAGGCTTTTGACCAAAGAAAGCCCAAGAGGTATTGGATAAGCTATAACTTTTGACAGTGTTGCCCATGGACGTGTGACTAGTAAATTGGCACCATAAGCTGACACTGTTTTCTTAAAAATTTTCTTGTTTTTAATAAAATTATTCAGTAAATGTCATGACCTTTTAACCCTTTACACCTTTAAAGGGCGTAAGTTTGTGAAAATGAAAAAAATAAATAGAGGAAAAGTTCTAGAAATGTGTATTGTCCTGTTTAGTACATGTGCAGACCAATCTTTCTCAGATTTTCTAAATATAGCTGGTTTTATTCAAAAATTTTGAACTTAATAGCCTTAACACATTGTACAAAAATATTTGCTCAGGTTCATTGTTCACAAGCACTTTCCTTTCGCCCCTTCTTCCTCCTGCCCCACACTTTCTAAACACATAGGAAATTAACAAAGTCTGTGACCTAACAAGTGGCAATTCATAAATTCATTAGATTAAAAAAGACTAGTAACATAGCAATTCCTTTAATAGGTTTCCTTCCAATCTCTAATTTACATTTCTGTCTGCCCTGGCAAAGATATTACTTCGTTAAGACTTCCCCCCCCCCCCCCCAAATTAGAGAAATTTTAATGACTTCTCTTATTTATTGCTTCCATATGCAAGTAGTTATCTTTCTTGCAAATGGAAATGAGACCCAAAATTGCAACAAATGGGGCCAAGCCGCTGAGTGCATATGTTCCTTTTTGGAGAAAGTACACATGCCTGATCGAATTAACTTTAACCTCTCTGTCCATTGAACAGACATCCTCTAATGTGGGGGCTTTTAAAACTGTTCTCGTTAAATTTATTTTGAATCGCTGAGAACACTCTATCACGGTTTCAGCAAATAACCTCTGATAATATTAAACACCTGGTAAGCGCAGTACCCAGGGGACCCCGTGCTGCTGTGTTTGACCCGTGACCTCCGGCAGTGAAGTTCGGCCCTTGTGATCCGCTCGGATTCAGACAAGAAAGCTATTCTGAGGGAAAACACCTGCTCGTGAGGGCTGACCCCAAGCCAGTGCACAGTTGAAAAAAGTCAGCTGGGTAGAAAGAGACCAGACCCCCGTGCAGGTGTTTCCTACAGCACCACATGGTTTAAAAACAAGGGAAAATAAAGGATAATATGGGTAACAGTTAGGTGCTCCGTCAGCTGTTTATTTGGGTTTGCATATCTCGAGCTTCTCCTGATGGATGCCAAGGAAATGAAGAAGAACCTACCGGTTCTGCTTTTCGGAGTCTCCCAGGACTTAGAGTTGGCCAGTGCAGATCCCCAGCCTGGTGGGCTCCAATGAGACTTACAGCCGTGGCAAAAGACAAACCTGGAGACCTCATCCCTTCTTTCTTACCCGTGGCCTTCACTGCTGTTTCCATATCAAAAAAAACCCCAACAATATGAGTGGATGGCTTCTTCCTCGGGAGAGTCTTTTTGGCTCTTATTTTCCTCTTACTGAGATGTCCTTTAATCTACCCTTATTTGAGAAATGCATTGTAAATGAGGAGTTAGAAGCAGCAACAACAAAACCTCCTGCTAGGAAAGAGGAAGAGATAAATCCTTCCCCAGCTAAGTTAAGGTTTTTACAGTGTTTTATTTTATGCAGTGCGATTATGATTCTTTTTAAGTAGAGTGAGCCCCACTTTCATTCAGTATTTTTTAGTCAGATGTCACATTACTCATTTTTGTCAACAGGTCTGCACAGCAAGAGGGCAGTGAGAGGAAAATATTTAATCTATTTCTTTATTTATTAAGTGAGTATCATGAAATAAGATGACAGGGATGGAAACCTAACCCTTTTGAAATTCTTCCGTTAATTTCTTCATACACTTTTCTCCAAGGTCACCGTTGGATGCAGGACTTGAATGTCACTCACTCACACACCCAAGGGTTGTCAACACACCTCCGTTCACCTGATGAGAGCACCTTCAGCTGGCATCAATAAAACCCTTCCACTCCCGACAGCCTCAGGCTCTGGAACTCTCAGATATTAAACAGCCAATTCTGGACCATTTAAAAAGAGCCGGGCAGCAGGGGTAGGGGGAAAGGAATGGCTGTTTCCCTGCAAGAAGAATTCAGCTATGACTTGTCAGAATTCATTTCAGCTTTGCCTTTTATAGCCTTCAGATCCGAATTGCTTTCCATCACTCTGGCGAAGGCAGGGTTTGTATGACTGTCCTAGATGTGAAAGGTCAGTGCAGTGTGCATTGCACAACCAGTCTCATTTATACAACTGGATTCAAAAAAAGAAAAGGAAGAAAGGAAGGAAGAAAGAAAGAAAGAAAGAAAGGAAGAATTATTGGCAAGCAGAGTGGTACTAACAATTTGCCTTCATCGTTTGCCCAGCATCTTGGGCCTGATAAAGACCAACATCTGAAAACAATCATTGGAGCATATTAGGGTTTTTTTCCAAGCCATATCAAACTACAGTGTAATAAAGAGACATTTATTCTGCGGCATTTTAAGGTTTAAACAATTTGCAATCTACTTCCAAGATGACTGAGATGGAAGCAGGAAGAACACAAGTTCTCTAAGTAACTTCCTCACTGTTCCCTAGTCATACACTGGGAACACTTGACACCCAATTGCATTCATCCTGCTGGAAGTAAATGCAAGTCATCACTTCGCATAAGGCTGTTGGTATGATTTCTGCCAGGGCTGATAACAATGTCCTATTGTTGATGAGCCTCTGTCAGTTCCACTTAGCAGTGAGAATGTCGAATTGTCAAGTTTTTTTAAGAGTGGAAGGTGAGAGACAACCAGTACCAATTTCACTTCGAGCCAGAGGGTTGAATCCCCCCCAGATGTCCTCGCTATACAGGGTAACACAATGTGATGGGAGGCTGTAGCTACTGGAAAAACAGTGAAGACCTTTTTTAAGATTACACTCCTGGGAGTGTAAAAGGACAGTATCTTTGCTTATTCTTTAGAGAAACTCCAGGCTGTCTCTAACAACAGCATAAAAATTAAATTAAATCCAGACATTAGACCTGAAAATTTCCAGTCCATCTGTAAGTCCTCTGTTCTTAGGGGACTTCCTTTTACCTGCCTATAGCACTGCTATCGCTTAAACTTCACTATTGTTCCCAAATAGTGGTGCACAGTCATTATTCCATGTGGAAGGAAATCTGACCTGTAAAGAATCACAACAGGTAATTGGATTGCTTACTCTGTGCTCACGCATTAATCCAGTGACAGTCCAATCCAGATCCTAGCAGATGAACACCTACATTGTACCACTGTCTCCACCAAGGCTCCCCAGGCTGGATAAGCATAGGGACACAGACATGGAGGTATCTCTCCAAGGTCCCCTGTGTTTCCTGCCAACAGAGAAAGCAAGGTGTGTCTGAGGTTCCTGATCATTTAAATAGCCAAAAAAAGGCCCCAAACAAGGGGGTTGCCTAGAAGAAATATTAGGAAAAGGGACCTGCAGTAGAATTAAAGACTGCTGAAATTAACATGTATCCTTATGCATCTCTCAGGGCCTTTCTTTCAGGATGAGCCTGCTAGGGAAGCCAGCTCACTTCGAGTCACCCTCTCACTGTTCTGCAGGCAAGAGACATGTCAGCTTTCAGGACTCTTGGCTTGGTGGCTTTCACAGGCACAACATTAAATATGAAGAAGAAACACTTTAGAAAAATAAGACGGCAAAGAAAGCTTTCCTCTGTGCTTTATTAATCTTTCTCCTCTGGTTTAACCTCAAGTAATCAGCTTTCAACACTGTCTGTTTTAATAGCTTACTATTTTGTTCTCCAACATTAGCTGCCTATTCCAAACCCTTTCTGCATGAGCAGAAGCCAACTACAGCACACAAGACAACTTAACCTGATACAGTCCCAGGGCTCTCCCTTTATTTCCCATATGCTGGATACCTGTTTAGTTTCCTCACTGGTTCCTTACTCATCCGTGGTATGGTGTGGTATTCTCCACATGGCAGTCTCAGTTTCCAGCTGAGTACTAATCCAACCAGGAGCTTTTCTATAAAGTTTTATTCACTGGTTTGCAGTCTGAAATAGTTATTATTATCTCCCAACTTTTAGGTGTTAATGAAAATTTTCTGGGAGAGGAAGGAGTAAATCATAAAGAGATTGTGTTTTCATCTTTCGTCAACATCTGCCTCAAGTGCTGTGCCTAAAGTGTTCTATTGAATTTAGAAAGAGGTTTTTTATTTATTTTAAATTTATTTTTTTCCTCTTGTTTTGCTCTCATGAGTAAAAAAAAAAGAAGGAAAACAGCTGCTTTAGATAAAATCATCCTGCACAACAGCCACCTGGTAATGAGACTATCCAAATTGTTAACAGTAGGGATAAAAGTCAACAAAGAGTTTTAGAAAATACATCCATTCTTTTGCTCCTAACTAATGGAATTAAGATTTTTTCCCTCCCTGCAAAGGTAAGTTATTCCAAAGGTGCTTAATGCAGCCATGTTCTTGTGAAGCAACAGGTTCCAGAGACAGAGCAACAGAGCAATGAGTCATTTTGTTTGGTACAGCAAAGCTACACTTACTTACCTTACTAAGATTTTGTCCAAAACTGGTTTTAGGGTTTAAAGGTGCAGCATTTTCATATCCTGCTGCACCATCTGGATCAGACTTGGAACAGACAATGCACAATTCAAAATACCATTCTTATGATATTCAAGAAAGCATGGATTTCTGCAGGTCTCAAGGGATTCCCTTCAGGATTATTTCCTTTATCATGTCCTTTGATTCATCATCCTGATTTTCCAACAACATTGGGGTTTCTTCTCTCCCCCCATCATAAAAAATCTCTATTTGTGCAAATGAAGAACAAGTGAGAACCAACCACAAAGAAGGTGGGACAGTCTTAAACTCTACTGGTAAAACAAGAACAGAACAACAACAAAAAAGAAAAAATCATTGGTGGACCTTGTAAAGAAAAGCAGCACCTCTCCAGTTGTCCTCTAATCAGTCCCAGGTACAGATTTACTATGGGTTAAGAAGGGAAGCAGAATTGCTTTTACTACTGCCTGCCAAATGCATAATTGTTGGTGTTTAGGAAAGAATGTTCTCCTTTTTCCCAGCTTGTTTGAGTGGTAAATTACCCTTTCCTTAGTTTCGTGGAAAAACACACTCTCTCTGGAAAGCAAACCTGATAGTATACATACTTTGATTTTTATGCCCTTTCTATTAAACAAGTTTGGCTGAGTAATATGCGATCTCCTTTGGTACTGCACATGTGTATAATCAAGTAGTAAAGGCCTGCCACAGTTATCCACATAACAACAGGCAGTATCTTCAAATACTGCCTTATTCAAAGGATTGGTGATGAATTTACAAAAACTCTTACCTGCCATGCTGGAAAAGTTCACTTGAGCGACTCTGAAAAGGCGAAGAGAAAAAGAAGGAAAAAGAAGGTGTAAGAAGGTGCATAAATTATTGCAGCCCTGGGGCAGTGTGTGAGTTTTACGGGGCTATTTATTTTGCTTTTCAATAAAAATGTGTAATAGACCCACCGGACCTATTACTTGCCCACTGGACCCATTACCTCTATTGAACAAGGGCAGCGTAGCTTAAAGAGAGGGGTGATTGGCAGCCGAGCCTCCTCCAGCACGGCCGGGGCTGCACTGGGGCTGCTGCCCGCTGCAGCTCCTGCTGGTC
The DNA here is from genome assembly GCF_964188355.1 of Buteo buteo. Classification (NCBI taxonomy): domain Eukaryota; kingdom Metazoa; phylum Chordata; class Aves; order Accipitriformes; family Accipitridae; genus Buteo; species Buteo buteo. The sequence continues at coordinate 12,686,639 of NC_134195.1, read as the reverse complement.
CTGCTTCCCACTGTCCCACAGTGAGAAAAGGCAAAGACGGGTAGAGAGGCTGCAAGAAGGCCTGGCGCCAGAGCGGCAGTGAAAAAGTACATTACGGCCATGAAGAAAAGTTGGTGTGAGCTTTCTGTTGGTCCGTCAAGTATCTTCACAGCCTGAAGTTGTTTAGCAGGACAGGTTTGGCCAGGCAGAGCACGCCGTACAGCCGCAGCTGGGACACAGTGTCCTCAAGTAGGAAAGGATTAACGGTAATCTGTGCTTCTTGAAGTCTTGATCTAGCAAGGTGCTGAGCGCCAGGATCCCAGCCCGGCCAAGCACAGAAGTACAGGCTTAGGTACTTAAAGTTAGGCACATACAGAAATGCTCTCCAGCTAGATCTTTCCCATTTTTCAAACTCTGATTATATCCTTGGCAGAGTCTTCACTGCTTTTAAAAGTTAAACCCATTTTACTCAAACATTCAGATTTCATGCAATTGCTAAATAATCAGTCACCATAAACACAAAATTTAGAAAAACATCTAGAAATTTAGAAAACCAATTTAGAAAAACTGGTAATTATAAATGAAATATTTCATACTAGTTTCACATCATTGATGGCCTCTTAGTGGTGGTGTGAACTGATGCAAAGAGACAACACCACACTTTGCTTATTAACCCAAGTCTGATATGTGGTAGGAATGGGAAAGTACACAGCAGTTTCCCGTGGAAGGTCCACAGAATTATAGCATCCTTAGAAGAAACAAAATAAAAGAAAGCTTATGACATCACTGGAAAAATTTCTATGAAATTTATTCCAGTCAAAATGGCTGTTGCACTCCATGAAGTCAGAAGGTTCAGGTGGGTTTCTCCTGGAAGAAAGTGGGGGCAATTGATTACAATAACATAAATTCTTAATTATTTTTTTTTTACTTACTTATTTTTAAGGTTAGTCTAGTTCATCAAGGATGTATTTTACTTAAACATAATACTAAAATCTATCAGAGGAGTCAAATGTGCTTCTGTAGCCATAAAAGACAGTATTATGCAATGCAACACCCCCACTTAAGAAATTCTTTACACTTGCAGACCTCAGCAACTCTTGCAAGGAAGATAGGTAAAGAAATTCTTTACACGTGCAGACCTCAGCAACTCTTGCAAGGAAGATAGGTATCCTTATTTGCCTTTTACGGTTGTGGAAACTGATGAGAAGTGGTTTACTTGTCCAAGGAGATTGGCAGTCATAGGAATGGAAGTGTTTGAAAACACTGTTCCTTCAGCACATGGAGATTGCATTTCCATTGCTATTGGGAACAGCTTCATCAGAAGGTTTGCTTCAGTTTGCAGCACTGAAGCCTGCCCAAAATCCCTCTGATGCACTTGTGTCTAGGACTCACCAAGGAGCTCTCAGTAGTTTTGTATACAGATACCTCAAGATATCTTGATATGCAGAGCTGTATCAAGACTGAATGGTGTCCTCACAGTTCAACCACTCCACCTGCTACCTGTACCTTCCTCAACCATTGCACGGTTTGTGCTACAGCAAATTAGACTCTTACTGTCTTGGCTTTCTAATTCTTTCTAATCCCCATTACTGCTAGGTTAGATCCCACTGGTTAGGTTCAAAGCTTAGTTTGGAAGTTGTGAAGGTGCACCTCAGGCCCAGTACTTGTATGAAGGGAGAGAAGCCACATACTCTCATATACATCTATTTGGCATCTTCCCCAAAAGGAGTTCTGCTTAACGCATTCTTGCTACATCTTTTTAAAAAGTAAAACCAATTGTCCTGAGCTGCCAGAAATGGAGAATGGAGTTGCTTGGCTTTCTTCTGTGGCAGCTGAGATTGCAGGAAACGGGTACCCTTCAATTGCCATCTGAGCACATGTCCATGTACCACACTTTTTCTACTGTTTTAGTTCAGCCTCTAATATTTTTTTTAAACATTTAATAAGAATAAGAAAATAAGAATAAGAATAAGAATAAGAATAAGAATAAGAAAAGAATAAGAATAAATGGGCCATGTTATAGGTCCTTCTCCTAGTGGCTCACCTATAACATAAAACTATTCGTTGGTATAGAAGCAAGTTGGAGGAAAGAAGAGTGCTGGTTATTACTCTTTGAGTACCAGTGTATATTCATGTCAGAACTGACATTTCTATAATTTTACACACAATTTTCTAGACTGTTCTTGGAAAACCTATGAACAACAACAACTAGAAGTCTGGAATTCACTTAGAAATTGTGTGTTATTTACTCTCTATTTGGTTTTTTTTTGATTGCGTAAAACAATCAAAGGAGGGACATTGTTATTTAAGTGCTAAGTAGGCTGCCAATGGTGATTTGTACTTTAATCTTTTTAGATATTTTTGGATGTTTTTGTCTCTATAAAAAAGATTGTAAAGATTGGATGTAATGTGAGCATGAAGCAGAGGATAAACTGGAATGAAATTCAGCCCCTGGGCCACAGTCTAAAGCTGTAAAACAATCCTTTCTGGCCACTGTCTTGGCCCATAGATTGGGAAGGAAGCCACTGAACTTTCTATTCCTTCTTAAGGGCAGTGAGAATCACTCATATGCAGCTGCCAAACCAAAGCATTTTTTTAAAAAAGTTGGCTCAACCTGAACTAAATTAAACAGGTTTTGTTTCTTCTTGAAGAAATGAAAAAAAAAAAGAAATAAGTGTTTGGGTCAATCGAGAACAGAACACTTCATTTAGAGGCACTGCATATAAAAGCAAATGAAGCAGAGAGCCAGATCCCAGAAGGAGGGAGATGGTTCCCTCCTTTTATCCAGGAGACCAGTAGTTAAAGCACCATATAAGACACAGGAGACCTGCATTCCACACCACTTGTGAGAATTTAATGTATAGCCTAACTCCCAGTCTATAGCTACTTCTGCCATATGTTAGTCTCATTTTCTCGACTGAAGGATATTGCATGGTGCTGCACGTGGGGAACATGGGGAAGAAGGGACTCAGTTAGTGAATTAGGCCATCGAACAACCTCATAGATTGGAAGGGACCTCAACAGCTCTCTGGACCCACCTTCCACTCAGAGGAGGTCTATTCAGATCAGGTTGCGCAGGGCTATGTCCAGTTTCATCTTGAACACTTTCAAGGACAGAAATCCCACAGCCTGTCTGGGCAACCTCTTCCAGTGTTTGACCAATACCATGGCTGATCAAAAAAAAATTTCTTGTATCAAGAATTTTCAGATTTTCATGCATTTCAAGCAGTGCCTGTTCCCTCTTGTGCTATCCCTGCACTCTTCTGGGAAGAGTTTGGCTTTGTCTTCGCCCTTGTTGGGTAGCTGTAGACAAGCAATTAGATCCCCCTGAAACCTGCTCTTCTCCAGGACGAACAGACCCAACCGCCCCAGCCTCTCCTCGTACGGCATGTGCTCCAGCCCCTAAGCAGCTTGGTAGCCACTCATGGGACTTCCTATGGGGACGAGGAAGCCCAAAACTAGGCACAGTATTTCACGAGTGCCAGATAGAGGGGAAGGATCATTTTCTCCACCTGTGGCTAGGTGAGAGCATAGCTAACGCAGCCCAGGAAGTCCCTGGCCTTCATTGCTGCAAGGGCACTTTGCTGGCTCATGTTCGATTTATCCACCAGGACCCCCCAGATCCTTTTCTGTAAAGCTGACTTCCGGGGTAGTAATTACCAAATGTCCAGGTGTCCAAAAGTGCTAGACGAACAGCTACTATATGCACAATAAGTCTGTGTGTATGTGGTGGTTCAAATTGGAAGTCAATCCCCTTGTCTAGGACTATTTTTACTTTTTTATGGTGAAAAGTTAGGAGTACTTAAGTGAGCAAAGATCCTTGCCCCACCACCTTGTTCTCCTCTGGTACATGTTACTGATTAATATAATCATGGCAATAGATCAGTAAGAATAGTCTGGCAAAGAGAAAAAAAGGATTTTTGATTGCTGAGCAGCCAGTGGTAGGATGGGAGTGGTGGAATATTTGGGATTAGTTAAGATTAACCAAACATTAATACCTCTAAAATTAAAGAGCAAAAGTTGTAATCTATAGGAACATATCATGAACTGGTGTCACAGAGTGAGCAACAAGCCAAGCAAATTGTGTGGCACCTAATGACATGCATTCAGTGAGCATCCCTTGAGGAGTTACTGACACCACTAGAAATTGCTTCATCATTTCAGTTCAGTTACAAATGCAGCCATGCAAAGCTGGCTGAAAACCTCTCTTTCATTCTCTCACATACCCATACATGCACATACATGCACATCCCCCTCCACACACAGACAGACATCTGATGTGTAATATAAATTTCCATAATGCACTTAAGTATATGAGGAATTATTTAAAAAGGCTAATTACTATCACTGCCTTTTTTATACTGTCCTACAGATTGCAGAGATTCCTTGAAAGCTGACTTACCCTTCCATACCTTGTCTTCTGATAAAACACAGAATTGTGGCTTACACACTTGCACCATGGTTTTGTCTTTATTTAAAAATGTTGTGCAAAGTCTTTGTGTGCTTTTGTTGGGGAGATGGAAAAACAAATACTGCATCACTATCCCTGTTTTATATGATGTATTTCTATAAAGATCATATTAATGAAACAGATATTATGGGTGATCATAGCCTAGAAATCTTCCCACTAAGCAGAATACAGCTCATATGAAGAAACACAACATGTCACATGGACATTGAAAAATTCATTATTTCTTTTGCACTGAAATCTATTAAATCCTGTTACATTCAGAATAAAAGTTAAAGCTTTAGAACAGTGGAATCCTGAAAGATAATGCCTTCCTCTTCCTCAAATATGAGGATTTTCACTCCAGTTAGATTTATTAATAATGTACATATAAGCAATATATGTGTGTGTCCATGGGTGTTATACAGTAAATATATGTAAATATACATTTATACATATATGTATAATAAAATAACACTAAATTAGATTATTCTAATTTAAATAAGTATTGAAATACCTCAAGAAACAGAATCCAAAGCCTGTGGGTCAGGTATTCATAAAGTTAAGGGAGTACTAAAAATATATCTGCCTCGTCTGGAGTCTCAGCAGCATCATTAGCCTCAACAACCCTAAATCTCAAGTAGTTTACCACTGCAGAGGTACAGTTTGGGAGAAAGGTGCGTGCGGATACAGTCCCAGCAGCTCCCTTTCACAAATTGGTTTGCTTGGACACAGACTTCCCCTTTATGCCTGTGAACAACAGATGATTTACGCTGAGTTCAAGGAGATACTCTGCAGGGGCTGGGTTGCACAGGGAGGACCTGATGCACAAGGTTGTGTAACCAAGCAAGCCTCTCGGGACCTCATCTTTTGGCTGTGATTTGGGGCTCACCTCTGAGCCATTGGTTTTCCTGTTGAAGCTTCCGTACTGACTGCCATCAGCTGCCACTGGCTTTATGCAAAAGGCTGACAAATACACTGTCTGAGGCTGTACCTCCGCTTGTCTCAAAGGTTTGTCTCCATTCCCCTCCTTTACACAGAAAGCAGACTTGCCAGAAGTCCACAGCCAGTCAGCTTTGTCTCTGGGCATGTTAAGTGACAAAGCACACTTTAATGGACCCTTAGAACGTGCTCACAGGGTCCAACACCCTCCTGGTGGTAGGTTATAGTAGCGCTGAAGGTAGCACCTGTAGGCTTGTTTTCTAAGGTCATCTCAACTGTAGGCTAAGTCTCTCAAAAAGTTTCATAGGCTTAACTGTAATGTAACCCGTCATGACTCCTGTCTGGTAGAGACAATGGGCTCAGGGTTTCAGAAGAAGAGGTTTCCATTCAAAACTGGTTTGTTGTCTTTCCTCTCTCTTAAATAAATTTCTGTTACAGTTTTCATTATTGCCTCCACACTAATTAGGGCACAACAGGGTGAAGATGCCCTACATAACGCATGTAAATCATGTATTAGTCCACAAATTCTTGTCAGCCTCCTTTAAATGTTTCTAAAGGTTTAATGCCTAACTGTTCACCAATCTTGATGTTCATAAAACACTGGCAACTTATTCATGACCAGACTAACTCTTTACAGGTGTTCTATGACTGATTGTAATATGTTGTGAAATACTGAATATTAGACTCTATTGGAAGACCATCAATGGTATTCTTTGATTTAAGGCAAACTAATATTTGGTATGTGAAGTTTAATAATTTCATGGCCCTTATTTCTTTTCACTAAGCTGTCCAGACATTTGCCTTTATTCATGCCATGCACACATACATTTAACTGACAACACTATCTGCAGAACTGGGCTATGACTCTCTGTGTGTATGAGTGTGTATCTCCATGTATTTGTATAAGAATATATGTTTGTGTACATGTATACATACAATACACACACTGGACCATGTCTCACATTTCTCTGTGCAATGTCTGTTTCTCTTATCTAGAGATGGTAACTTGCTATATCTGGATGTCAAATACTTAGGGGAAGGACTAATAAGGAATCTTAATTTTAGCTTTGGACATGCAGATCAGATTTTGCCTACAATAAGTGTAATGAGAAATAGACAATCTGACGCTGTACTTTAGTTTGGAACACTATCTAATAGGCTGTCGATAAAATTCTTTCAATTCTACAAATGCAACAAAACTAAAGTTGGATTAATATCACTTACATTTAGCCATAGAAAAATTGAGCATCCAGTCTAAGCTGGTCACCTAGGCTACATGTAATGTCACTGCAAGGAGCAATAATCCTGTAGAGGGCAACTGATCCTCAAAATAAGCATCTAAAATAGGTGGAATGGCTTGCCTCTAAAATGTATCTGTGCCTCTACCTGCAATGACTACAAATGGAGCCCACATGACCACTTGAAATTGGATGCCCCACTGTTAGATGGTTAAAATTAGAGTGAGACATATCCCAACTATAATAGAGAATTTGTTGCCAAGACAAAGTAATTCATTAATATCACAACAAGTATCTTTAAAGTTAACATACACTGTCCTGAAATCTCTGCTTAAGCAACTCTGGTTCTGCTGAGACGGGTCTTAAGGAAATCCAAGACTGGGCTGTAGCAAGTAGGGAAGGTGGATGGAAACACCTTAAAAATTAACCTGTTAGTGAGCTTCTCATTGTCTCTGAGACATATTGGTAACAGATTAAAAATAATCTAAATAACTGAGATGTAATAATTTTCTCAACAACTTCAGAAAGCCACAGTTGGAAGGCAGCATTGCCATTTAGCAACTGCCTCTTAACAGTATTTTTAGTATTCCTGTATTGCCAAAGGGTGATAAGAAATGCCAGCTGGAAAGCAACATGACAAATGAAGGCAAGGACGTTGCGGCACACACTGCTAATACAGAGGGTGAGCTGCAGGCTTCAAGAATCATGTCTCCAGAGTTAAAAAAACAGAGACTTAAATACATAGGACTATAAATGACCGATGACATTCGGTACGGTCCTTTGACACTGCTAGCAACCATATGCACTGGACATCCAGTTTGGCCTAATTTCAAAGTCTTTGCCAATGCTAAATAACAAATGTTAAAGCTTTATAGCACAAAAGAATCAAAGTCACAAGAGCTACAAAGGGCAAAGGAAAAAAACCCACAAACCAACAACAAAAAAAACCTGGAAGACAAATCAAGAGCATTGACAATAGCCTAGATGACAAATCCTGGAGGCCTAATGAAAGTAAACTGATAAAGAGTAATTAGGAAGGGCAGAAGAAAGGGTCATTATGCAGAAGTTGTATAACAACAGTGTACATGTATGTGTCTATCTATATGTATTTATAAGTAGATAGACAGATATGAGAATGAAGGAGGACTCCAAAGGAAGTCTAATGGCTGACTTGAACCTGAGCAGAAAAGTCTGATTAACAGAAGGATATGAAATGCCTTGAAATAGCTGTCCTAAATAACTAATACTTTGCTTTATTACTTAGTTTTGAGGGAGCAGGCACAAGCTTAGTGCAGACATATTGTGAGAACCAGCATTTGGCAAACCATGGCCAGGTCCAAGAACGACATGGCTCAGCAGGGCTGTGAGCTGAGCTGCATGCCTCATCATGCGGAGTGACTCAAGTCCAATTAGATTTGTAGCTGGGAATTTCTAACCAAAATAAAATATCATAGGGATTAGAAAGGCACTTAGTAAGTATAAGGGCAAGAATATTCCAGAGTCAGACCCTTGGCTTGAACACAGCAATAACTTCTGCAGACTTAGTTTTGCGCACTGTGAGAAGTTCCAGTGACTTCAAAGGCAGTCAGTATGCCAGGTAAAGCACATGTGCAAGTCTTTACAGGATGTAGAAACTCCACTAAAACTGTCTCAACTATCAAATGGCATATGTAGTCCTTACTGAGTTTGGCAAAATATGTAGATCTTCATATTGCAGGAAATTAAGCCATTTATATTAAGATGCTTATATGTAAATACCTACCTTAAAGAAGAGAGATTTTAAAATTTTAGCCAACACCATACCTTCTGGGATCTGCTCTAGACCATGCAGGCATATCATACACCATATTTCGGGGTCAGATACCTGAGCACCAATATGTCTGGTATTTGTTTTGATCAGTAATTTCCCCCAAGAATTTGGGCTCCAGAAAATCTATTTTTCTTTGCTTCATTTCCACATTGTAAAAAGTGGAATGCTAATTACAACTTTGGAAAAATATATCTTAGGTCTGCTGAATGAATATATTGTCATTCATGAGCTCAGTTTTTTGTTCACATTTTGGTAAAGGAAGACAAAATAATTGGCATGAAAAGTTATGAGGCATTAGATAAAGGTCAGATGCCAAATTATATCAAATTATACAGAAAGGTATTTCCTGTGATTTAATGTATCAGTAAGTAAGATATGCATATTTTACTATTTCTACCATATTATGTATCAACATGTAAAAAAAAAGCAACCGAACAAAGAAAATGCAGGAAACTTAGCTTATTGCCATGAATATGTCTTTCTACCATGACCATTCCAATTCAATCCACTTTAGCAAACTATAGGGACAATTGCCTAATTACAGGCAGTTAAAGGTTTTTCTCTACCAGAAGAGGTGACATGTGATATCTGATTTTTAATTATGAATAAATCTTGGTCTATTCATACCTGTAGTCTCCTAATTACCTTCTAAAATATTTATGAAGGGTTTAAGAAAACAGTCCTGAATTTAATTTTATGTTTCTTAAACCATTACAGCAGTGCTGTTAATATAATAATGGATATTATATGGGGAACTATAAGCTATTTTAATTATACAGTTATCTGGGTATAAAACAATCCATGACTACTAAGGAAAAGAAAAATGTCCTAGAGAGAAGAACCTCAGCTGGAATAAATCAATATTTAAATTTATAAGCTTATTTACTTGTGAACTTCTCTCCATAAGTGGTTTTCATGTGTTAATAATATTCTTACAGCAACCATTATAGCAAACTGTAACACAAGTCATCTTTAGGTTAGATTTTTATTTTTCCTTATCATCCAGGGATTAGCAAAAATATATCATAAATGATATAAATGTACCTAACAATCTATTAAGTATTATTATGTCCATATATACAATCCAAAATATCATGCTGCTTTAATGTTGATAAATATGTGTACATATGCTAGCAAATAACACACATACTTACAGGTTTAAAAATTAGTACTCAAACTTCAGTATATTGCAGTGGGTCGAATTATCAGCAAATGTTTTACTAATTTACAGTAGAATATTTTGTAATCAAAAAGAGAGGACTTATTTCCCAATCTATAGCATGTCCATACTGTACACATATTTTTCAAATAGGAAAATGTGAGAATGGATGTGACGGCAGCACACATTCATTATTTGTGCAGACATACCATTTTCAGCAAGCTAAGTAAAAACATTCAGCAGCAGCAATGTGTGGGAAAATATTTTACATACAAGAGCTCATTTTCATATGGCTTCATTTTTACGGTAATTTTTTTGGAGACTAGGGGAAAAGAACGTCTGGATAAAGTTGATTTTAGCCTAGGTTACTTGTGGGGAAAAATACATGCACAGGCACCCAACTGCCACCGAATAACATTGTTTGTTTTTGATCAACCAAATATGTGTGCTTGAAAAAACATGCCATAAATATTATTTGGAGGAAAAAAATGATCAAACAAGATACAGTTGCAGGTTTTTATTTTGTTCATAAAAACACTTTTCAGAAACTGCAGAGTTTTTAGTCTGACAGTGTGTACTTGCACACATAAAGCAAATGAAAGTCTGAAAGATGAATTCTCCCATTCACAAACAATCTAAAGGGGAAGTATGGAAAAAAGATTATACTGTTTAATGTATTTGTATATAGCATTATAAGGGCTATGCAAGACTGTATTCTGGTTTTATAGAAAAAATAGCATACCAGAAAATGGTATTATATTCTCTGATGAATCCACCATCATAATAAAAAACGACTTCTTTGATTTCAGGGAAATACACCTTCTACTGATTATGGAACATAAATTCACTTTACACTTTTGAAATGCATCCAAAAGAGCTGAATCACAGTAATTTTCAGTGGAAATACCAATAAACAACATGGTTTTACATGCATATGTAAAAATTAAATACTTGTTTAAGGCTAAAATGTGACTAAACTATTTTAAATGGCTTCTCCATTTCACAAACCGCAAGCACCTAGACAAAATTAATCAGCTAAGGCATCTAATGATTTTAAAAAACACTGAAACAATAACCATAAAACTTTAACCTCATCCTTAACCTCATCCTGCCATGTACTTACTCTTGCTATAGATTTACATGTATTTAGTATAAGTAATTTTATTGATACTACTCTATCATTCCTCCCCTGTTCCCTGTTCTTGCTTTATGGCACTGTGTCTACCGTTGGATCTCATTCGAAACCCAACCAGCAATAATGGTATCGAACAATGAATAAAGCAATTCTACACTTGTAGTTCTACAAATAGTGCACCAATACTCTCTATGCACACCTGCCACCTCTTGCACCATGGTTTTAGGTCCAAATTACTCAAAGATTTGTTTGCAAGCTTGGCTTTACACCATGTGGTTATTTCCATTGAACGTCCTGAGCTTACGTGCAGCAGGTAATGTCAAGCATTTGACTGGTAAATGTCTGCAAGTCTGGGACCTCAGTTCATTTCCTAATGAAGGGGGCATGAAGAAGTGGTGGGAGAGGGCAGAGGAGAGATGGGGGAGCGGCTCCTTTCCACCTCCACAAAGAATGTGTGCTGAAGCTCATGTAAAGAGATGAATGAACGGTTAACTTCTACATGGTGTTGCAATGCATATCAGTAGCTTTAACAAAAAGTGACACAAGGCTGCTGGCTCCAGCAGTGGTCTACACAAGCGTAAGGGATCTGCGTGTTTTAACAGACACCAGTGCAGAGTCAGGGCCAAGTGCTGAACCATGCAAACCCCTTTCACAACCTGCCAGTTTTGCTTTCTGAAGTGTTTAGATAAGCAATTGCTGACAGCATGCACAAAGGCTGATGGGAGCGGGCTCTGTGCTTGCAAATCTCGCAAGGCAAGAGATTACGGGCAACATCTGATAGAGTGCTTGAGCACTTTAGGAACGTGCAGTGGGAAGTTACAAGCACACTTGATGGTGCCATTTTAGAATACCCACTAAACGCAGAACAGAGCTCCATTACAGAGAGTTGAGACCATGGCACCAGCTCAGGATCATTAATTGCAGGATAATGATGTTGCAACAATCAGGGAAGCTTTGTGGTGCACATGTGAGTAAATGCAACTTGAAGCCAAGGTAGTATTTTTACATGTAGATTATTAATATACGTACTAGTATTAAGTTAATATAACGTTTCATAGATAAAAAAATGTCCGTATACATACATGTGTGCATATGTACATCTATAGGTGTGTATGTATGTGTGTGTCTCTCTATATATGTGTGTACATGTACATAACATCACACAAAACGATTTTCTGCAGAGATGTGAATAGTTTAATTTTCAAACTAGAATGTGGCATTTCTCTGGGTGTGCATATATAATCTTTGGTCACTAGCAGCTGTAGTTAAATTAGAAGCATTTCTAAAACTGTTATATTTTTTTAAGGACCATTAGTCTTTTTAGAGCTCTTGCTATGTGAATAACGAATGTGTCAGTCACAGTGCAAAGGATAAACCAAACTGCAAACACAAACTTTTAAAGCCTCACTGTTTCTCTTTAAAGGAACTTTAATCTGTGCTTTGCCACTCCGTGCACTTATTCCTGGCTGTTGAGTAATGCGCTGCGCTTGTTTCAAGGGTTTAGCAACACTTTCAACCTAAAAATCAATTATATGAAAAACAATAAAAAATATTCTTATTGCATGCCATAAAAAAAAAAAAAAAGATACAAAAGGTTAAGCAGAGCAGCCGGCATCTGCACACTAATGACATGATTGTTATGATAGGTGTTTGCTTTACCCTGGAGTGGTAACATTATAATTCATCCACCGCTGAATGAGTGGGGACAATTAATGCAGTCAATGTGTCCCACGTGTTCCCTGCAGCATTAACAAGGCAGCTCCAGGCCCCTCGGCAGACACGGGGCTGAAAATTGAGCCGGCTCCCCCGTTGAATGTGATCCTGATTACCTCCGCGGGGGCCACCTGCTGCTTCGTGCCTTCTGGTTTTGTGCGCTGGCCGCCTCCGTCCGTGGGGCCCCGGGGGAGAGCAGCCCGGGGGCCGCGGGCAGCTGACACCAATCTGGCGAGCTGGGAACGAACAACCGTGGCCCCGCGAGCCCGGCGGCTGCACGCCACGCTTGGCCACGCCGAGCCCGCCACGGGCGCGCGAGCCCACGCGAGGACGGGGCATCGGCCCCGCTCCTGCTTTTGTTGGTCATGACAGGCACCACTCCTGCGGTGGGTCTCTCGTGGTGCCGGCCTGTGCCGGGATGCCGGGATGCCGAGGTGTTTTTCTGGCGTTCAAGATGCTGCGTGGTTGCGGTGCTGAAAATGGCTGGCACCTTGTGTACGGTGGGAGACCGACTGCTCGAGCCCCGAAGTCTGTCTGTATCCCATGATAATGGAGACGCGGTTTCCTTCCAGTTGTCCCCGTGCTCATAAAAGTAAACCCATGAAAAAAGTGAAAATGGGCTTGCCTCTCTGGTCCAGCAGGTGATGGGCGCTCGCTGACCACCGCTGTTCTCGGATATCGACAGGTGAGGACCGCGCTCGCAGCAGCAGCTCGAAATGGTGTTTTTCATCCTCCCGGGTTGGCTCTGGGGGAAAACAGGTGGGTTTCTGCGAGGCTGTGATCAGTTACGCAGGTCTGTGCCGCTGGAGCTCTGGTCAAAGGGGCAGCGTGCAGCTGCAGCGGGGATCCATGCCTGAAAATAGGAGGAGGAGTCGAAAGTTAAGAGAGGTGGAAAGAGCCGAGCGGTGCCAGGTTAGCGCTGCGCTGCGGAGTGGCAAACATTGGCTTCGTTATTCTGTAGCGTGAAGCTTCCTGTGCAGGAAGTTTGAAGGGGTTTAGCAATCTGCTTTCCTTTGCCCTCTGCTAAGTGAAGGGCATTTGCTTCATGAATATTCCATTACCCTGCTGTTCCCTGCAAGCCCTCGACCAACTTTTGAAAATAAACAAGTGTACGCAATTCTAGGCAACATCAGGCAGGCCTTGTTTGCTTTTTTTTTCTCCCCCTCTAAATAGTAAAAAGTGCTGGTTGGGTTTTGCATGTAATTCATAATCTCTTGGATAAATCTCTCACATAATATGAAAGTGTATTGCACGTATACCCCAAAAAACTTGCATCTTCTCATACCAGGCTATTCATCTTCAGTTTACTGATATACGTTATTTTAAGAAACTCACTTCTGCCTTAAAGCTTTCCAACAGGAGCCTCAAAACTCCTTTCAAAAGTGTACCACAATTCCTGGAGAATGTGCCACCAACCAATGTTACAGGTTTGAACTCTTATGACTACCTGCGTTACTGTCCAAACCAGCTGGAACATGTCCAGGATCATTTTCTCTGTTGGTAGACCACACAGCACAGCTAGCACTTAAGAAATAGAAAAATTTCTATGTATTATTCATATTAATTATTTGTATTCAGCTGAGGCTAGCTAGACTCATTGTGATATGTATTATAACAGATGTGTCATTCGTATAAATGTGCAAGAAGTGGGATTTCAGTTCTTGAGAGATATTTGTGTTTCCAGACCTTCTTGTTTTTCATTCAAGATGGGCACAAAAATCTCCCCAAAATAGCAGCAGAAAAAATAGAATCAAGGTTTGGGGTTTTTTTCCCCCTTCTACATGCCTAAGTACACTTTACAATCTGGACTTTAATCTAGTATTTGGCTGATTCAGCCATTCTTATTGTGAGTAGGGGTGTCTGAGTGAGTTTGAGATCCTAGACTCCTGTGTCTCATCATCCCTTCAAGAAAATGGAGATAAGAGGACTTGCTTGCCTCAGAGAGACATTTGGAAGATAGGTATGATGTTATCATGCAGGGCTCAGATAATGGCATGTCTGTGTACTTCTAGGTAGATAGAAGAATATTTGGTGAAAATTCTCCAAAAGAAGTAATAAGGTGACATCATTCAAAATTTGGAGGTCAAGAGGAGCAGGGAAAGGAAGATCATTTCTCCATGGGTAATAAAAGAAAATTGATAAGTAAGATACAAGCTTTCAAAAAAGAAACCCTTTTTTTTTAATCTTTTTCTTACAATGGAATGATTTTTTTTAATGGGAAGAAAAAAAAAAGATTTGAAAAGAAACAAAACTGTACTCTGAGAATTGTCACTCATTAAAAGTATTTCTCAACTGGTTCCACAAGGCAGAAAACTCAAATGCCCTAACTCCCAGACCAGAGCCCACCCACCGAGTTATCTGCCTCCCCAGAGGAAACAGATCATTTTGATGCCATGAAAATAATATTAGTGCAAGAAATTCAGATTCCTAAGGATATTAGAGTCTTTTCAGTCCTGAATTAATGAACAAATTTATTTCAGAGTTACAGCGAACATTTTCTTTACTGTGTGATGGCTGTTCAATAGCTGACTGAAAATGAATTTATTGGCTTCAGTCTGCTATTAGCTATTATGACAAATATCACCTTTGCTAAAATTAGACATTTTAGTGAAGAAACCTGAAAGCAGAAGCCATTGAACTTTGAGCTAGAAGCCATGCTTGGTAGCTCCAGGCTGTAACCAATTCCCTTTCCCAGAGGACTGGATAAAAAGTTGAACATACAGTGCTGTGATCAATTGATTATGCCACCAGCACAGCTGCTGGTCTGGTTGGGAGGCCAGAAGAAAGACTATGGCAGCATGGCCAGCGTATAAATTGCTGGTTTGATCCAGAGTCTAGCCAGTTTGTTCTGAAGAATATAGCATCGCTGCATGGCCAAGTGCACAGTACCATGCTGGAGAGGCTTTGTTCAGGACTCTATTCAGACTTCTCAGTCTAGGAAACACAAATTCAGTGTGAATAAGATTCGGACCTTTATTTTGAATCAAACCCAATGGCATTGGAGGTTTTCCCCAAGATGAGTCAATTCATGTTCATTTTGGTGGGAGCAGAACTGAGTTGAAGAGTGCTCAGCCCCGAAAGCTATGTGAAGTCATCTTTAAGCTGCTACTGTAGGCCTAGCAGGTCCTAGGAAATGGGAATCTCAAAGGTTGAACGGGTTCCTTACTTTAGATTAGAATAAATTTTGAACAAGTCCCACAGGTTTTGATAAATTCAATCTAGATCCTGGCTTGAGTTCAAATGGCCTTTATACCACTTTCCCCTTAAAAACTTAGCTTCCTCCAGTTTTAGTGTGTATTAAAGCCCCTATCTGAATCTTGTGGTAAGTATCAATTTGGAGTCAAAACATTAAAGATCAAGAATTATTTTCATGCATTCCAACTTCACTTCTTGGAGTGGCCAGTTTGTGGAGTAAAGCTTCTTTGTTGTAATTCAGTGAATGTCAGCTATTGGATTCTTCCCTGTGTGGTTATACGAGACACCCGTACAAAGGTAACCTTTGTCAGTCAGGCATAGTCCTGCCTCCATAATGCCCATTTGATAAATTATACATGGGTACCTAATGTTCTCTCATAAATTATTATAGGCTCTTATAGCCCTGTGTTTTATGGTGATATGTCATGGCACAGGAGCAGACAATATATTGTCCCAGAAGATGCCATGGACTCTGAGATGGCATTACAAATTCTGCCAGTATAAAATAACAAATTAAGAGCTCTAAAAGTAGAATACTTGACAACGCCTCCCTTAATTGAAGAAAACGTTCCTAATGAAAGTGAGCTGTTGCAGCAACCAGTGCATTGGTGAGTGAGAGAGGGTTTGATTTAGGATCCCCTCTGGCTCTCCTGTTCCCCAAGCAATCAGGAGGAGCTTTGAGCGCTTGGTCCCTGGGGAAGGACATGCCTTACATCACTTACCAACCATGCTTCGCATGATTAAGGGAAGAGGTAGAAGCCTTCAAAAGGATTTTCATCCAGTCCTTCTCACTAGGAGGATGCTGAATAATATCTTCAAACTGTGGACTTAAAAAATGTCTAGAAAGATGGGATGAAGAAGGGACAGGGGATTAAAGAACTGAAAGATGCAGTAGCCATATCCTCTGCCAGGGACAAAATGCAATGAGAAAACTTAGGACCACTTTAAATGGTTCTGCTTTTTATCTCAAGATTAATATACATCATTTAGGATGCTGCTCTCCAACATATGTTATATCTATACCTAGAAAGGGCTGTGGGACAACACTCAGTAAAAAGTACTATGCAGAGTCAGAAGGGCTGCCACAACTCAGCCAAGGGACTTTGAAGTTCTCTTCCTCCAACCAACTACAAAAATAATAGCATTCACAAAGGAGTCACTTTTAATTCTAATGGTCTTACATTATCTGTAATGCAGAGGATGATGGTACTACCTCTTTAAAATATTGGCATATGTGCTGGTTTTGTCTGGGATAGAGTTAATTTCCTTCATAGCAGCTAGTCCTGGGCTGTGTTTTGGATTTGTGACCAAACCAGTGTTGATAACACAGGGATGGTTTCGTCACTGCTGAGCAGTGCTCACCCAGAGCCAAGGGCTCTTCTGCTTCTCCCCCCACCCCACCAGCGAGCAGGCTGGGGGGGCACAAGGAGTTGGGAGGGGACACAGCCAGGACAGCTGACCCCGACTGACCCAGGGGAGATGCCAGACCATAGGAAGTCATGATCAGCAGATAAAGCTAGAGGAAGAATAAGGAAGGGGGAGACATTCGGAATGATGGCGTTTGTCTTCTCAAGTAACCGTCAAGTGTGATTTTGAAGTCTTTTTCTTTTAAAGGATTTTTAAAATTTTACATCAGGGGCACATTGATCTTCATCCGATTTTTCCCAAATATATTTAAGTTGTACAGCAGAACTTCAAGGCTGATGTGGCCTTGAGGTTAGGAACTGTAAAACAAGAGTGGCTAAAATAGTTTCCCACACATTTTAGTGGACAGCTCTTTTTTTTCTTTTTTTTTCCAAAAAGCTTTTACTTCAAGGAAATTATATTTTTTCCTTGAAAAAGAAATCAATGTATTTGATTTACAGGAGAAATTTGAGAGTTCTGGGGAAGATCAACTGTTTTCAGAGTAAAATGGAAAAATTATATATATTTTTTTTTCAGTGCCTACATAAATCACACTGTGTCAAGTCAGCTGTAGGAAAGAGTTCACCAGTCTAACCTAAATGTTTAGTGCTGTGGATCTAGAACCATAGTGTAAATGACACTATGCTCAGTAAAAGGTCTGTAATGAAACCAGAAATGCCATACTTCAAAGGCTGGAAAAGTTTTTACCACCAAAAATTAAGAATCTTGTGTTCTTACATCTTAGGCTGTTGTAGAGGTTTTTGTAATCTTGTTTAATACACTGCTTCAGTTGAATGCTAGCTGACTGTGTGCCTTGCTATCTAAAAGAGAGTAGTTTTCTTGACAGCATGTGGAGGGACTATAGCCTTTATTTAAGAAACCCCAGTGCTTTAAAACTTGGGTGGCAGATCCTACCTTACAGTATGTCAGTGGATATCTGACTTGTGTAAAAGGGACTTACATACTGTTTGGGTTGTTTGTGGGTTAAAATCCCACGGCAGTTAGCACTATAATCAGCTAATGGTACTTTTTAGTAAGAGCAGACGTGCAAAGGAAATTCAGTCATTAGAAATGAGATGGTTACCAAGGCAAGGTCATGTGGTAAACGTGGAAATTAATAAATTAGCAAGTAATGATGATATATGGCTGGTTAGGAAATATTATATCAGAAGATTTTTAAGCTGCTATCCAAGAAATAAGCACCGATCATCTATTTCTACTTTTGTAAATAAAGAAACTGAGACCCAGGAAGAAGTGACTTATATAAGTGTAGTGGTGACAAACACCATGGCATTTCTTGGCTGTCTTCTGTGGATTAGCCAATGCAAGTAGTTGACAGTCACTCACCAGGAAAAAAATGATGAAATAAAAGAATAATTTGATCAAAAATAATTACACCAGCATGTTAACAGCAGTGCTTCATATGCTGGAGTAGTTGATACTGGAAAAACCAGTTAGGTGAGTAGAACCTTCCTCTTGGTACCATCTGCTGAATTTCTGGCAGGCGTCGATGGCCCTTCTCCAAGGGTGAGGACACAACGTTTATCCCAGAACTCAGTGCAGCGGCGCCATCAATGAAAACAGCGATACCCACTTAATTGCTTCGAAGCAGCAAGCAACTGCCAGAGCTGCCAGGCAGAAGATGGGTCCTGACACGGAGACCCCGGGGTGCTCAGCCCATCCAGTGACCGCCCCCACCTCGCCCGGGCCATGGGCACCATGTAAACAACCGTATACTAACGGATGAAGTGGATAGCGTTTGGGCAGCGCGGTCTGTCAAGGTGGGAACATTAGCACCGTGCAACCAAGTGAAGAGCGATGGGGCACCAGGAGGCTGTGACAGAGGAAGGAGGCAACGGGGGGTAATACCCATAACCACAGCTGTCATGTCAGCCCCTGACCGAACGCAGACCGGGTGGATGGAGACACAGACAAAGGAACGATGCTCAGCTGTGAGACCAGCACGTACCGGTGAAGACAAAATGCAAGGCCAGGCTGCCTCTGGTGAATGTTTGGCAAAGCGGAGGAAGAGTGTAGAAATGGACAGCGACCACCATCTAATTACATCTTCAGTCTTCTTCAGAATAAATCTTCCAAGAGCTGACACAGCGACACTGAAAACAGTATTTCCCTTTGGAGTTTTTATTTTGTCGTTTGGGTGGGGGTTTTTTTCCCAAATGGGGAAATTTGCCTCAGGTAGCTCCCACTGATGTTAGACCTTTCCACTGACTTCAGTAGAGATTGGATTGGGCCCAAGCAGTCTAGAAATGAAACGGTGCATGGAAAAAAATCAATTTGCTGAAATAGCACGTCATAACTGTCTGCCACAGAAACACTAACAACAAGAGAAGGCTGTTTGGCTGTCTTCTGAAAGACAGTACATGAAGAATAGATTCTCTCGCTGTTTACAAATACTTCCTATTTTATAAGAATATAAAACACAGGCCTGAAGTGAGACTTCAGTGCTTCAGCCAGAGGTTTTTCTAGGCTGAACCGTAATAGCTACAGGGGAGTTAGTCAGATTAAACTGATTTACAGAAGTTAAAGAGCTGGCCCACTGTATCTGTAGGGCAGTTGCTTTATGTGACTACAGTCCCCCTGATGCCCGTTTTACCAACAAATACAGGTGTCACAGCAGCTGAAATTTCATACACTAGTATGTTTATACTCAGAAACAACTAGCTAGGTGATCCAACATCAGTAGCTTCATCCAACTGAGTGTTTGCTTCTGTTCATGTTAACATGCTGTTTACAAGTTTTTTGATACTTACTCACTAAAAATGTTGATGATTTTTGCTAATTTATTGTCCTCTGTGAGTGGTCTCTCCCTACAGTGGAAAGGACTCAGCTATCTTATCCTCTTTGAAGGTTGAGATACCTCAAGGGAACCAAAATTCATGCAACTGCATCAGACCAGCAATGAGTAAAGGAGCATCACCATGGCAGGATTTACAGCCTCCTCTGACCACTGTTAAGTACCAGTTCAACAAATCTACGTTCCAGTCACAGGTGGGAGGCAGCTAGAAGGGTTGGAAGCTGGTTGGAAAAGGCTTCACATCCCCTTTCGCTGTCATGATGCTGTAATGTTGCTGTATGCAAGCATATGGGTGCAACCAAAACCACAGGATATACCAAGAAATAGTCTGGTCTGCAAGGAAATTCAGAACAAAAGCTGCTAGAGCAATAAGACAACCTTGTGCCAAACTTTCTGGCACTCGCTCGCGGCTTTGTAATATTTAACTTTTTGAAAAATTTCAGAATTCAGTTATTTTATTTCTTAAACATGGTTCAGAGCCTTAACACATCTAATAACAGTGGATCAATAGGCTCATTGCCCTACAGTGTATCGCAGCACCAGCAAATACCTATGTTATGAAACTAAGTGAATTTACTGGAGTGTAAACCCCCAGTGAGTTGTCTGTAATCAGCCAGCAGGCCTTCAGGGCAAGAGAATTAATTTATTTTAATATTTTAGGTTATCTTCCATATGGCATAATGCTATACCCCATCTGTATGTGTGAGTGTGCAAGCAAATGTAGGAGTTTTTTTCCAGAAATAAGTTTCCCTTAGTAGAAGCTCACCTGCCTTCTAATATCTTTTAGCGTCTACTGCTTCAAACAAACTCAAAGCAAAACTTGGAAGAGTGTGAAACTACAAATAGCATTAGTGTCTGTAGAGTTGAAATAGATTATTTCAGAATTTTTCTCTTTACAGTGTTGAAATGCCTGTTCTATTCTATTTTAAAAGACTCGGCCACTTAAAAAGCAAAGCATCCTTAAAAGAAATTTCCACATTTTTGTGAAACCTATCACTGAATCACAAAACAGCAAGTTTAAGGTTCCATATAATTGTTGTCATATAACTGTGCTGAGGAAGGCTACCTCTAAAGTATCCCTTCATGGAAATAATGTCACTGCAACCATCAGCTGCAGGATCTCTAGTTGACTTAACATACTCAGGAACACAGCTCTTAGTAGAAGCAGGTGAAGGGTGATGCCAAGAGACAAAAACGCATACACATTCATATTTATATAGATATTATACCGTTTCCCATGGAGCATTACAGAGAACTTTTAATAACTCCTCCAGGCAGAGGAACGGTTGTGGGGAGGCAGCAGAGGGGAGTGAGCATCCCGTGCTGCAACCTCATGTCCTGATCAATGGTCGGGATTTCACCTATTTCACCTCCTCAGGTTCCCTGCTCGTAGCTTCTGCAGACCTGGTGCATGGTGAGCTGAGCAGTAGAGGTGCCAGTGGCAGCTCTGGCAGGGGACCACACAGGTTTCCCATATTTGGCTCCATCAGGATGAGTGGATTTCATGTCCAAAACTCAAAGGAAGTATTTTTGACATCAGCATTAGATAATGGCCACCATTAAAAAAGGTAGGTTACTAATGGTTTAGATTCAGGCTTGCTTCATGCATTGTACAAACTAGGACAGCAAGACCCTGCATTTGTTCTCTTAGTAAAACATTTTTAAAAGACAGGTTTTTTAAGTGAAAGGAGAGGCTGCAATACTATCAATCAGCACTACCATTGATTCAGCAAGAGAGACTGCAGCCTGAAGATCACACATCAGCTGTCATGTGCCTTTGTAATAGAGGTATTATATGCTACTTCAGGAAAAAATAAACAGCACTATGTGTTTGATCTGTGACTCAGAAGAAACAAACTACAGGGAATTAAAGAGTGGCACTGATACACTTAACTAGCACTGTTGGATAAATTTCTTTATGAAGAATGAAAAAACTTTAAAAACAAGTTACGTAATAGACCACCTTTTGTAGCATTCTTTCTTCTGAATCTTGTAATTAATAATGCATTGCTGATATTGTAATTAACTCATGGAAGCACTGATGCTGTTAACAGGAGTGTGGAATTTACAGAGGAAAATTCCCTTTCCTGAGACATGATAGCCAGGTAAATACATGAATTGTCTTGGTGGAACCTGTGGAAAATGCCTTTTAAAAATCTTTCCTCCCTCCTTTTTTTCGGTAGCCGTGTGGGAAAATACATTTTGCAGGAGTGTTGGCAGTTGAAGAAGTGAGTTTCACAGATGCAGGTTTACTGGCAAGAAAATAGACACCGTGAGGGTCTCCCATGCAATCCTGTTAGGAGGGTGCAGCGTGACAAGCAGAGCCATGCCCCGTGTGTTACGGTGTAGCATGGTGGTGCAGCCTGCGTCGCCTCTGCCCCTGGTCTGTGTGAGGAATCACCTGCAGCACAGAGATGTGTGGCATCCACAGCCTCGGGTTTTGAAGAGCCTTGAGTTGGAGGCTGAAGAGTCTGGCGACAAAGTGCGAAGCAAGTAAAAGCCGGCAGTTGATTTCAGAACAGGAGGTATCAAATCAAAATAGAAGAGAAGATAATTTTTTCAGAATTTTGGGGGAGAAATCAGGGGAACTTAGCATAACAAATGGTTGAGATCTATCACT
This sequence comes from Buteo buteo, assembly GCF_964188355.1. Taxonomy (NCBI): domain Eukaryota; kingdom Metazoa; phylum Chordata; class Aves; order Accipitriformes; family Accipitridae; genus Buteo; species Buteo buteo. Next base: position 12,664,182 of record NC_134195.1, on the reverse strand, counting down.
TCAGGACAGCCCTACACCATCCCTACCTAAGTCAATTTAGGCCATGTCCTCTGCATTCCTCAAAGCCTAAAACTTGTCTTTCACCCTGGTCCTACGTATTTTTGCATAGACCTCCTTGAAATAATTTTTCAAAGTCCTCATTTTGGGTCGTTACCTAATGAAACGGGTTATGCAATCCTGTTATCCATTTATCCTGTCTGTGTTTCATACATTTATTCCTGATCCTTTCTTCTTAATCTAAATTCTATTTTTAATGGGCAAGTACAACAGTCATGGTAGTGTTAACTTTGTTCAAAAATAAAGGTTTGGACAATTTTTGCCACATTTTTTCCTTACTGAACTAATGTCACTGGCTTCTTTTCCATATATTCCATAATTTGTACTTCTCTAGTTTTTGTTGATTTTCTATATCTAAGAAGTGGTGTAACACAGAGAAAAAAAAAATAAAGCAGTGTAATAAGCCCAAAACATAATTTGAATCTATAATGCATGGAAAGTACATGCTAGAATCAAAATTATCAGTAACATTTGCAGTTTCCTCAAAGCAGCTCCCAACCTACTGCTACATTTAAATTTGATTGTTTTTTAAGTGTACAAACTGTAAAAAATAATTCCTTGCAAAAACTAATGATGCAGGTCACAGTTTTGTCATTAACTTCTTCACAGATTGACACTGACAGTTTTAGCTTTTTTTTTATTTGCTCTGAAAACTTGCTTTTAATTTCGCCTCTTTCTCAGAATAGAAATGTTGTCTGTTGAGGTCTTTTTCAGATAAATATGTTTAATCCTGGAAACTGCTGATCATCCTGTCCCTAGTGATGTGAAGAATTCTAAGACAGCTCTGTCTTTCACCTCAGTGTGAGAAATTTTCCTTTGAACAACATATAATTATATCTATTTAAACAGAAATTCTAATATAATCTTTCATGAGAAATGCATATGCTTATATATATATATATATATATACACACACACACATATTTTTTTCTGTAACTGGCCTGCCTTCAGAATTTCACTTCCATTGATCCAGGAATCAATGGGCAGAAGAAAAACATTCTATTTCTCTTTAAAGAAACTTTGAACATACCATAGGCTTGCAAATACACAATGTCACAATAATTGATAATGAATATGTATATTGGGAACTGAAAAACAAAGTCATTCTCATGGGGATTCTAAAGTAAACAGATTAAAAATGGAGAGTGATCCAAGAAGTAAAACTGAGCAATATACTACTAACTAATAAGGGTTTCCTCTGCACTGTATGTTAAATGGTATTCATTAATTTGTATTCACAACTTCTCTACAGGGTGTATACCTTATTATTAGAGAAATTGAGGCAGTGGAAGGAGAGAAGTTCACAAGATTTAATGCAGCAAAAAAAGAAGAGAGCAATACTCAAACACAGATTCTAGTTCACGAGTTCCTGGCATGACAACCATTGTATCTAGGTCGGTGCAAATGAAATGAAATGGTTTTGGCGTAACACAAAAGCAGCAGAACGGCTGCTACCCATACAGACTGCTGGTTCTGTAGGAAGGACATATTGCCCTTTCCACTGCCAACTGAAAGGGTACATAACCAGCGTGGAAGTAATGTGTCTGTCTCTCTTTTTAGTCTAGTTTCTACCTGTCTCCTACACAAATCTCATATTATCTCCTTTTTATTACTGCAAAAGGAAGGACAGCAGTACTGTTTTTTATAGTTAAGACTGTAAACTTTTGAATCATGTTTCATCGGTGCCAACACCTACTTGCTCAGTGGCCTGAAGCAAGGCATCCAAATGGCCTGGGTGGGATTTTCAAACATATTAAAACCATATTTTGTAAAGTTATTTAGAAACTTGAAGATGTAAACAGACATACAGTTCTTTGAAAGACATGTATTTTGGCAGTTCAGTTACTTATCAAGATCCTCCAAGGCAACTAATTTTCGTCTTTAAGGACCTAAGCGCTAGTAATGATTAAGCACTCTAGGTGAAACAGTTTTCCATCTGAAAAGGCATTTTTTGTCAGATTCAAAGCATTTCACAGAGATAAGTCAAAGTGTTATGACATTTTCTACAATTAAAAGTCAAACCAAATTGGCTTGATCTTCTTATCTCATTATAGTAGCTAATATTTCATGCAAATAAAGTGAAAAGTATAACTTTACTGTTTTCTTATGTTTCATTTTGACAATTTATTACATACTCAATAATATCCAAAGCTAGACAACAAGCATCACTACATTACAATGCTAACAAACTACCTGACAATTGAATGTTTTCTTGCTTCCAAGCTGAAATTTTAGTTCTAGGGGAAATTTTGAATCTATTTTCCAATTTGGTATCAAAAATACTTCAGAGTTTCCTAAGCAAAGGGAAATTTTATTTATTTATTTATTTAATCAGTTCTAATAAGATCTCTGAAAATCTGGCACTTAGAGCTGGCTTAATTCTGTTGGCTTTCATGTTCTTTGTAATATTCCTACAGACTTCAAAGGAATCAATTAGCTTAATGCTAAGTATTTTTTAAAATCTCATTCTCTTTCTGTTCACAATCTGTATAATGGGGAAAGTGATTAGAATATCTATACTACAGAGGTATTCTGAAGTTTTAATTAAGTTCTAGAAATTAATTCAGGATTCTGAGATGGGAGAAATGGAAAGAAATAACATCCTCCTGTGCGCTGGAGCCTCTGGCTGCAGACTGTGAAGCTGTAGCCACTTTTACCATTTGAAAATCTGGAACTTTTAACTCCTAGCCATATGATCTGGAGCTGAATGTCTCTCTCTCCAAGTCATGAAATGTGGAAAAGTCCTCATGCATTTGGCCCTCTCTTTGCTCATGTTTTATAATGTGATGTCCAGTAGTCTCCATTTTCAGTCTTTAATATTATTCCTCACTAGGACTCTTTTTGTTAACCCCTTGTACATGTTCCTCTAACTTCTCACTCTCCATCTCAGCAGACCTCCTTGTTTCAATAACACATCCCAGGCACTTTTTACGATCAGTATTTTCATAATTTCCACTGGTGCCTTTAGAAATACTGTTCCTGTCTGAGCATGGTCAAGACTGACATCAATATATGTTTGAGGATGTGTGTGCATCCTGGAACACTTGTCTTTAGAGGAAAAATTATTTAAATGTTTCCCTTGTCCTCTAAGAAATGAAAAGGCCCTCAAGTTGTGATACTGTCAGCCTCTTTAGAATCCCTTAAGTGCAAAAGCCCTGTGTGATTGGAAGGAGTGGGACAATAGCTGCTACTACTCCTTCACTGATCCTTCCGAGACACACACTAGAGACAGCACACATCCTCATGCTTTCATGAAAACATCACTTCCATATAATCCCCACATGGCAAAGGTAGATCGAACCTGCTGCATCTGCCTCCCTAGGACTGAGAGGGCAGGTTCCCGCAGAAGTTGGCATTGAGGAAACTCCACAAGGAAGGTGGGGGTGTCTCTGACCCGCTGCAGGGGTGGTGAGGGTGAGTGATGATCCATAGACATGGCACTCGGTCAGGAGGTTTTCAGCCAGAGCCAACATATGACAGTTGTCACCCTACTCAACAGGTAAAGCAAACAGAGTGGGTTGTATCTGCAGACTGAAAATACATACCTACATGATGCACGCACTGGGAAACACCTGCATGGGTTTGGAAAGCTTCTAGACAACCTGGTATGCTACTTGTAATATACAAAGCTAAACAACTCATCCTTTCATTTCCAGTGGATTTTGATACTCACTCGTGTTCCACCCTGAGCCTGACACTAAAACTATCATTTCAGTGTGAAGGTATTTCTGTAACTGCCCTAACCTCGGAGGTCAGCTGTGGATGTTTTGCCTTTGGGCACATTTCCTTGCTGTGATGGTGGTAAAGTACCTATCAAAAATAGTATCTCAGGAACCACTGCCCCTTACAACATCCCTCTTCCCCACTTCATATAATACCTCTAAGCATCGCCTGTTACAGGAGGATGGGGCAAGCGGGACATAGCAGCAGGAGCATGGGCAGCACCTGGGGCAGGGGTGTGATGGGCAAGGCTAGCACAGAGCTGCAGCCATGCCACCAAGCACAGGAGGGTGGGCCACCTCAGCAGGGGTTAATGGGCTAAGAAGGGGTCATAACTTCTGGTTAAAACCCTCGCTTGCTGCTTGGGTTAACCTGCATCTCTAGGATCTTTGTGATCAAGCAAGTTAGAAATGGTCTGGCTTTAAATGGATTGCAGTGGTCTGGATGGAAAGTGCAAGGTATAGTATCACAATAATACAGTTGAGCTTTGAACTTTAAAATAAATTTTGGCCAATTAGATTGTCCAAGCTCTAGCAGTTTTCTACCCAGAAAATACACTGTGAGAATTTTAACAAATTAACCATTTCTTTAGTTGCATTCTGAATAAATGGCATCTAAGAGTTTTCAAATTTAGAACTGGAAAATTAGAAAAATGTCATCCAGAGGACTATTTTCATCTTGTTCTTCCAGAGCATTCAGCCCCTGTGAAAATAAAACAGTGTGGTTAAAAACAGCAGAAGAACAGGTACTACTCTAGAAATGCAACAACAACTGTAAAATCTCAAGTTTGTTGTGCTTCTGACTTTAAAATGCCTCATGCAAGTACCATTCATACGTTACTGTTTTCATTGGGATGGAGGTTTTTAAGTGAATTCTCATTTGGTTATTATCTTGTTTGCATTTCAAATATCTTTGTCTTAGAACTAATATTTTCTTTGTCTTTTGTCCTAAAATCTTGTATGTAATATCACAGTTTCACACACAAAGTGGCTGCACTGAGGGAATAGATAAAATAATGCCTACCTGCACGGCTTCTGCATTGTCAGTTGTTTTGTCATAGTCACAAAGTGTGACGTTTTGTGATTCACGAGGGTAAAAGGATGTCATAAATTTCAGATCCCTCCATGACTCATGAGTTTTTCTCACAAAATGAGTCCTTTGCATGATTCAGGCACTCTGCTTACTCTATGTAAATAGATGCTAAGAAGGAGCAACAAGTTTCTTTGAGCTCTATTTGATTGCTGTGATGTCAGAGATGACTTCAGCACTGCATGGCCCTTACTCTGCAGGCACCTCTATCCCTTTCTTTTTCACATGACGCTTAGTTACTGTCTCCAGGATGGGAAAGAAAAACATCGAAACTTTCAGCCTAGAAAATTTAACCGAAAGCAACAATTCAGAACCCAAGGAGTAGATCTCCTGTCCTTCCAACGTGACTGGGAAAACTTTGAAGTTTTTCCTGTCTGTTGCCTCCCTTCTTTCTTTCACCGACAATCTCCCAACCAAACATTTATGGTTATTCAGTTGACAGCCAATAAATAGCAAAGTGTTTGGGGGAAATCTGTAGGTTTTTTGGAAAGAAACCTATAAAAGAAAGAGACACAGAGGGGGAGAGAGAGAGAGGAGGAGAGAGAGTGTAATCTGTACACCATCTGTTGCCTAGTGCAATTCATGCTGACACAGGGCTTTTTGACATTTTATACCTCAAATGCAAGCACATAGATCATTTCTACCTTGTACTTTTCCCGTCTCATTATCGGAATTTATTCCCTTGCTTTGTTGTTGGTGGAGTCCCTATTCTAATTGTTTCTTACATGTGCTGTAAATCTGTCCTCCAATCAGTAAAGCCCTGGAACATGAAACTGAGACCTAGCAATTTCCTTTGCTTACCAGTGCATCTGCTGGAGCGTAGTGTTGAAATAAAATGAAACATGTTTGCACTCTTTTTCTATCATACTGTAATGCGCCTTTCATTTCGCTCAAGGAATTTTTAATATTCAAGCCATACCCTGCGCATGAAGTCATTTCCCTTCGATATAATTGTAATGGTAATACGCATGGCCTAACTGGCAGTGGCACAGCTGGCTGCTTGCCACAGCTGAGCCTCTGACTGAAAGACTTTAATTCTGTCATGCCTCATCTGGTTTTATGTACTCTTTTGTAGTTAGTTCACAAATTTATTCTAGGGTATCCATTGAGATGGGCAGGCCATTGACTTTTCTCTAAAGATAGCACACTAAACTAATGAAGGGTACCAAATATGTGCATTGATAACCCGTGCGCATACTGAATAGAAGTCAGATTATAAGTCAATGTGCCTGTGTGGTCAGGACTTATTGACAGATGCTTAGGCCCTGATTGTGCAAAGATTTAGTGGCGGTGCATGAAGGTAAGCATAGGCAAAAGTCTTGCCTCATCGCTGCCTGCGGGATCTGCTGTCACAAGTGGCAAGTGGCACAGGGTCTGCATAAGCTACATTAGCAGCCTGTTAGCCCACAGGACCACTTGATGGATTAATAGCGGTGTTTTGTTTTGCAGATTTTAATTAACTGAGTCTTTCTGCAAAATCATGGCATGGCTTCAGCCACAAGGAGCTTTTAAAGTCTCTCTTCAGGTTTGTTTTCACTTACAGGGTCAGAATAAGGTTCTTCAGCCCTACCTATAGTGTCGTGATGCTTTATACTCTTACCATACCTCTTCCCCTGCATCTGTCACTGCGCCCAAAATGCATGCCCCCAAAGCAAGGTTCTGTGTTTATCTTTCTGCTTTCATCCCTTTATGCTTTCACTAAGACTCTCCATCTTTCTCCCTCTAACTCTCCTAAAAAAGTGATTGTTTCAAGAAGCCAGAATATCTGACCCCTGCTTCCAATTACTCACTGGAAATACACTTCAATTGATGGTTACCATCTTCATCCATCCTCACCTTTCCGAGTCTGCTGTTTGTCTCCTCTCTATTTGTCCATAATAACTTAGAGAGAAGATTTGCTTTTGTCTATAAAGCTCAATGCACATCTACTGAGTTACAAGAGCAATAAAGTGTTATTTACCAGGTTTATGGATCACTCACTTTCAGTCTATCGTTCAAATGTAAGCCCCCTCTGAAAGTTAAAAGCTGTTGGTGTGAATCGATTCGGACTTCATTTTATGCTAGCTGAAATCAATGACCAAGCTTGTTTCTTGCTGTGGGAGAAAGGTCTTACTAGCTGCACACACTGCAGATTTTCTTGATTTGATGGTCAAGCCATAATGCTGAAAAATGTTATTTGAACAAAAGATTTCATTCAACCTGAGGTGAAAATTCTTTTTTAATTGTGGGGTAATTATTCTAAAATGATGAAGTGAAATCCAAATGAAAATGCTGATTCAAAATGGAAAAAATATGACTCTTAGAAAAAAAAGATATTTGCCTTTCCCAGAAAAACAAATTGTCATATTTGTTCTTTATTTACAAAGATTTTGGGCTTTTTTAAAATTGAATCTTTTTTTTTCTTTTGGAAAAAAAAAAGAAAGTACCTGATTTTTTTATTAGGACTGAGGAAAGTGCAGAAAATACAGCAAAGCCAATGAGTTCTGTCAACCCCATATTTACTACCACCCTCAAGTGGTGATTCAGCCAATCTGCTGTATAGATCAGGTCTGATCTGTACTTTGGGATGCAGGAGAAATGAGCAGATAGAAGAGAATATTGGTACCTAGTCAGGTCTTGCCCTCATAAGCCAAACACAGCCATAGTGTACACCTAAAACAAAGTTCACAGATGTCCTTGGTTTAGGTGCAGCATAAAAGAATAGAACTGGAAAAGACCATCTCAGCCCTCTCAAGAACGTATTCTGCTGTTCTCTGTTAAAGACTGTCTCAGGAATAGCAACTACCATAAACAAGCAAAAGTTTTCTAATTCAAACCTAGGAGCTGAATGGGGCAGACCTAAGAAAATGCATGATATAAGGGTTTACATTCTGAAAAACTAATGCCAATTTTCATTTGAAGCATGTATAGGTTTACTTAGCCACTTGAAAAAGTCAGACAACTTATTCACATGCTCCAACTACTAAGGACTTAACTAGAAGCATTTAGTTTGTAAACCCTTGCTTCTCCTCTCTACTGTGCTAATCTTTTCCCCTTCCTTCATCTCAAAAGAATCTAAATTTGGAGTGCATGCCAAATAGCCACTTTCCTAATCTTCCTGATAATCCACACAACTGACTGTTATGGTAATGAGGTACAGGAGTCAATTACATTTGGTGGAAGCACAAAAAAATTCATTTAATGCCTCTCCCATCTCTGAAATACTATCCTGGCCCATGCTGTTCATACATACCCATGTCAAAGGTAGCCTAAGGAAAAAAACACTTGTGCCTCCAGTACGTGCTTGGGTTTAGAATTTTCCAGCCCCTGTTTCTCTGTTCACAATTTATTTTCTTCATATCAGCTTTAAATATGAAGTAGGTTCCCAATGTTTACTTAAATTTTTCAGTTTTTAAAAATAGTATTGCAAGCATATGATTCTCATAAAGCATCTTGTGCAGGGGGAAAAGTAAGCCTAGAGGCAAATCCTGTAACTCTCCAGACTGTAAAGACAGAATGATGACAAATTGTATAAATATGTGCAAATTGTCCAAATGATGTCATGTACCCAGGCTTGCAAAAGTCAGGAAGAATACTTGAGTGTAAGGTCAGCACGGACTCTTTCTTTGAATAAAATTGAGCAATTACATTCAATTTGCTTAAATTTATCACCAAGAAAAATGTTTTCTTTAATCTTAATCTTCATTTTATTTTTCAAGCATTTTAGAAACTACTGTATTATTACATCAGTGAAGGCCTCCAGTAAATTCAGGAAAACCCTGATAGGTAGCAGCATGCATTAAACATGCTGCCTGTTGGAAAGGATTGGTGAAGTAGGGCAGCATACCTGTGACCTACTACATGAAACTCCTCAATGCAATTTAAATAGCAAATTGCAGAGCCTTGTAAAGGTGGTTTTTTTTCCTTGAAACAAGCAGCACTTTAGATTACTTTAGAAAATTGCATATTGAAACATTCTGTGGCTAGAGTACAGGCTTATGGTCTCTGGGCTCCAACTGGTCTGTAAATGCTTATATTGAAGTCTTTTTCATTTACATTACACAGGTCTTCATTCCTCTCTTCCTCTTTCTCTCCCTCTCTCCCTCCCCTCCCCTTTCAGAATCAAGGTCAACCTTCTCCAATTATTTGTCTACAAACCATTTCTTTCTTCAAGTTTTCCCATTTACATTACACAGATCCGTGTCTCCTTGGGTCAAGCTGTTTTAACTTCCACTGCATCTTTTTCTCACCTTCCGATGCTTTGCTTCCTCTCTGCTCCCACCCTCTACCCCCAGCCCTTCCAGGTTTGGAGAGAGCAAATTAGTGTAAAAAGGTAAAGAAAAACAGATTGTTTCTGCTTTCCTGACAAACTTCTTCTAGCCCCAGCCACTGGAACACGGGTCCAGCTGAACGTGCAGGTGTTTTTAACCAATGCAATGAGCTGTTTGTTGTCCCTGCACATATACTTTTGCTTGCGGAGGTGTCAAACAATTCATCAGCTACTGATTGGGTTGTATGTCTTGGTGGTGGGTTCAAATGCCTACGTGGATACTCTCAAACCTGTTGATGTCTGGACCCTTTGGAGCACCTCAGCAATATTCATTTAACAGATTGCGAAATGGTCATTTCTGACTGTAGACCTCTATACCCAACATCAGCTAGACATCAGTTCCTGTCATCAAAAGAAACAAGATTATATTTACTTGTTTTTACAGGTGTATGAATCCATGTCGAAAAGAAAAAAAGATGACAAATCGAAAAAAACCAACTTTAAAACACATCTGTTCTGACTCTGCCTGTGTGATTCACAGGGTTTGATATATCAATGGCAGTGTCCACTGCATTTGAGAGGTCAAAGGGATTTGTTGTAAATATCTAACACGCACTTGCCTCTATCTCAGGGCCAGACTGCCTGCACACTTTTGTGAGCTGTGACTCACACAAGGACTCGACGTGAGTAAAAGGTTTGCTTTCTAGCCTGCCTGTTTAGGCAAGAAATAAAGAACAGATGGAACCTGTTACAAAAGAATTTCTGAAGTATGAGCTTTAAAAATGGTGGTGTTTTTTGATTTGTTTTTTAAGAAAAAGAAAAGCTCTTACAATGTTAGTGGGATGATATGTGATGTACGGCTAATTTGGCATCATGCAAACCGATCTAAAATCAAGTTAACACTAAAGCAGCTGAAAGAGCTATTCTCCAAAAATGTTTCAGCTGCAAATGCTAAAGCCCCTGTAATTGTTACTTTTAAGAGTGCATTAAAAAGGTTGTGAAAACTGCTCATTGTAATGATTTCTACAACAGGATCTCTGCAAACACGCAGCTGGAGGCTGTCAAACACACACCTCCCTAATAGACAGCACTGTGTGTACAATTAACACATTAATTTATGGAGTAAACTGATCAGGGGAGACTAGGGCTTCAAAGTCAAACACTCGCCATTAAGGCAGAAGTGAAGTTACGCGGCAGGAGCCGCCTCGCTCACCGCAGCCCTTCCTAACCCAAAGGCTGTGCCTGCACTGCTGAGCCCAGCCACGCTCCCCGGCCCCCGCGCCCAGGTGCGCGCCGCCACCGCACCCCGCTTCCAGATGGGGATAGGAGCGAGGGGTGCTCCTCCTGTCCTCTCCCTAGCCTTAAAGGAAACCTCGGGACATAGACCAGACGGGCATGCTGCAACCAAATACTCTGACTGACTGGGGAGGAGGTGGGTAGCACGTACCCTCCTGCCTGCATGGTGCATCCCGAACATAAATACCGAATCAGCCAAAGACATCATGAGGCACATCACCATGGTAATTTAACATCAGGAATGCTTCGCACCTAGGTGAAGCGTTCCTGATGTTAAATTACTGGGGGTGGTTTCCTCACCGGGGTTATGCCCCACTCTTACATGGAAGGGGAGAGAGTTCGATGCAAAATGGGGCCCCAGGCACACCACGTTAGGCATGGAGCCACCAAAAGTTAGTCCCATTCTTCGTGCCAGGAGGCAGAATTAGCCAGTGGGGAAGCAACATGGTCTGGCTAACCATCGTCACTTCTCAGTGCTGGAGACAGGTCTCAATTGAAGACCCAGAGCCTGGAAGCTCCTCTTAGAGCGGGATGATTAGGCTGCTGCCTTAGAAGAGAGCCTCTCCTTTTTTCTTTAATATATGAGGATTTAAGGTCCTTTTGTATTATAACCTGTTGATTAGAGCATTCACAAGGAAATCGGTGACCCATGCAGAAGTCTCAACTAGAGGTATTCAGATTCGTCTGTACAGCAAGGTGTGCTCTACCCATTTTGTTGAAGGCTGTTTCAGAGAGCACTGCCCTACTTTGTCTTTCTCTTGCTCTCAGCCTTCCTAGCCCTACTTAATTTCCAGTAACTGTCTCCCTCTGATGCCCTCTCCAGGCACGCTTCTGAGCACCTGCAATTACCCCTGCTCTTGGAGTGACAGCCTCCTCTGAGTTCTCCTTCTGGGTGCCTCCCATCAGGAGACAACTACTATGATTTTCAAGCCCAAAATGAGCTGTTGGGTTTCTCATTCTGTTTTCTTAGTCCAATACCAGCTCTCCTCTTTTTCTTTCTGCTGTCTACAACTCTAACTTCTCAGAGGAGAAGTTGGATAATTCTTCCCATACTTACTTCTCAGAAGGATCCTGTACTTCCCCACCACGCACCCTCCCTTCATTAGAGGTAAATGCAGTGAGTGTAGACAGGGTATATAGAGCACCCAGGGCTAACCAGATCAGCGGGGCAGTGAGAAAAAAATATGACCTGCCAGAATGAAGAGAAGCTCAGCTTTGGGTAACCAGAGAAGCAGTCCTTAACCTTACTGCCTCTGCAGAGAGTATTAGTTGACTGGTCTGGCCAACATTTGTTTGTGTGGTTGGTCATTAGATTCATTTTTGAGGTCAAAATAAGAGTATTGCTGAGGGAGATTCAGATACTTGGAGGTTAGGGGTTTGGGAGCTCTGCTTTCTTATTTCCTTCCTTCTGCCCCAGCCACAATAGACGCAGGCCAGGTGTAGCCTCCATGACTGCTTTCTTTTGTTGGTTGGGGTTTTTTGAACAGAACCCATACCTGCCAACTCTGACACTCCTGACCATAGATTTTCACTTCTGCGAGTCATCTACCTCCCCTTTTCAGTGTTGCTGTTGACTTCTTGTGGAGGCAAAAGGAATTTGGCCGTTTGCTCACAGTTTCTGAAACTACTGAGTTTCTGGGCAGTTGCAAATCCCAGACAAGTTTTCCTGTGCCTGTATAAACCTGCTTAACATCTCACATTCACGCTGGGTGCACTGAGCTTGCTGAGCATGCAGAGATACATTTCACAGTGACAACACAAGAAATCAGGTGCATCCTGGGTGTACTTGCATTCTTTATCTATAAAACTGTGTATAAATCCTGAATAGATTGATGGACCTAGTGCACAAGTCTAGCAGTTTTGTATTTCATACAGTGCCTACAGATTCACAAGAATCTCTATCCACCAGAGAGAAGACTATCTGCTTAAAGCAAAGCAGGACTTTTTAATCCCATTTGGGGATCTCAGATCTGAAATCAGTTCCACCTTCTGTCCTACTTTGCTTCATGCCTAAAAGACCTTTTCCTGCAATGTCTAGCATATTCACCACTCGTCTTTGCTAAATAACTTAATAATGGGTCTGTTAATTAATTCCCTTTGTAATGCATCTTTCCACTGCTTTGACCAGCATTCCTCTTGGTGTCCTAGAAATATGCCTGCCAACGCTAGACCTCTGGTCCAACATACTCATTTTGCAAAATTTCTACTGCTACTAAAATGACGGGCACGCAGTCACTGAAGCAGGGTACCCTGCTCAGAGGATCAGTGGTGTCTTGCCTCTTCGAACGACGGCAGCAGGAGGATTCAAGTAGGGAGTGCATGACTTTTCAGGAGGGAAAGCCAGCCTGCAAGAGCAAGAAGCTGCTGGCCTCTCCAAGAGGCGTGGAGAGAGGGGGCAGGAGGCTCTGCAGGAGCAGGCAGCTGTAGGAACCAGACTCAGCCTATCTGCCAAGTCTACCACTTTGAACATTTGAAATGTTGGCAGGTATGCAGCCAGAGCATGGTTTCAAGAGCACTTGTAACACCCTGGTCTTCTCTCACACCTCCGATGTTCACTGACAGCTCTCATTAAATTAATCCCTATAAAGCAGTGGGGATTTGAACAATTTTGCCACTCTCTCAGAAGGTGTTACACCACTACTTCACCACCATTAAGAAGCCTGGCCACCCAGTCTCTTGTCCCAGAAAAAAAGCAAGTATTTGAAAAAAATCCCATCAACAGAATTCTAGGAAAAACAGAGCTGCCCAGGGAAGTCTAACCAACAGTTAACTCACATGGACTCAGAATAAACAGAGACCTACAAGAAGCCATCATAAAATTAACATTTTCATGGAAACTGAGGGAGACATGTTCTTATAAAATTCAAAAGAGTTGCAGCCATGGGATATATCAATGTCTTTAGAAAGAAAGTTTTCAATACAGTGATTTAAACCTTTGTAGTTGAATTCTGGATTTTGAGTTTCTCACAGGTAATGTTTGGATGTGCAGAGCTAGCTGTCATTCGGACTAGGCCCTTAGGCCATCGGTGGGCATAAACGATGAACATGTTGCCTTGGTTAAACCATTTCTGCCTCCAGATGGAAATAAAAATCTACTCACCACCATTTTCAAGCTAAAAATGTTTAGACTCTGCCTTAACTCCAAAAATTACTTCATAAAAGTATTTTCTGCCAAGAGATCATGAGGTAAAATTAATGACATTAAATCCTTTGCCTGTCTTCTCCTTCTGCCTCTGTAACGCCAAACTGTCCTTCCCTATAACACACATGATCAAAAAACCAGCTAGAAATAAACCTGTGAGAGCCCTGCTGTGATAAGCTGATGAGACACAAGGGATTCTGGAGAGCATGACTCGTCTGCAGTTATGGCAGAAAGATCCCACATTCACCCCGCCAGCATCTTTTGCTGGCATAACTAACCACTTTATCTTACACAATAAGGCTCAGTCACATCTGAGAAGTCTTATTAGCCAGGAGGAACTAATCAAAAATAGCCTGAAAGTGTAATAATCTCTGTCCAAGAACATGACCCCTTCAGACAAGTTGTCATGGAACATGGAACATGGACAACTCACCAAATAAAATTCTGTGCTGATGACCCCTGGAAAGCCAGACATAATAGAGAACACATGCAATCCCTCCTCATGGATACCAAAGACAATTTTCATAACTAACCAAAGAGCAAAAGTCTTGTTTTCAAGGATGCCTTTTACTGTAGACTATGTCCTGTTTAAAGATTTAGAAACTTTGCTTAGGGGCTTTCTTAGGTATTTTGTTTAGGTTTGCTGCTTAGCATGGGACCCCACAAGCAGATATCTTAGCCTTTAGCTGTTATCTGATCTATACCCAGAATTTGGATTCACCACCTAAAGAGAGAAAAATCACTTAACTTCACTGGTTGTTTCACAGCTTAGAGCAGAACTTTCCCAGTCGTCAACTTCTCAAAAGTTTTCATTGTATGGAATAACTAGGACTCAGATCTTTTTTCCTCAGTAAAGGAGAGAGATTATTATTTGAAGTTATTTGTAATTCTTAGAAGATCTGGGGAGAAGATCTTAGGTTTAAAAAAACGTAGATTGGGCAGAGTTAAACTGCTTAGACTGTGGTTAAGCTGTAACTGGAATTTGTGGATTAATTTTTAAATGTATTGCACAGTCTGGGCAGAGTTACTCAGTAAGCCTATGTCAACCATAAACACACTTTACTGACTGTAAAATTCAGATTGGAGAATTTTCATTAGATTTGTGCATTTTACTTTTGGCCCAAAACAAAGCAAGACCAAAATACTTTCTCACTTGCAGCAAAACCTGTTAAAACTATCTCAGCCCAACCACTACAGTTAGAGGTGGAATATAACCCACAATTCCAAAATCCATAATCCATGTTTTATATGTACTATAAAGTAACATTAATAATTGCCAGTTATTAGCCTGAAGCTTCTTAAGGTGGACATGATCCTAAATAAAGTCTTTTATTTCATTTGCATTTGAACCTTACAGTTGCTGCATGGAGGAGCAATCACTGAAACATATGACACACATTATTAATCATGTTAATGTTGATTCCCATTTAGCTAGAAGAAAGAATGTAAAAAATTTGATAATCTTGTATCTCTGCCTACCAAGCAATGATAAAATCTTCACTGGCTTAAGTGCAAAAGCACATTTGAAATGTAAAGGGACAGAGGCATTTGTGTTGGAATAAGGGCAAGCAAATCCAAGGAGTTCAACAGACATGTGGGTGCTGTTTCAAACCAAAAGCTTGGACCATTTTTAACCCTTACTCACCCATTCATTTGCCTAATTGTATCAGAAATTAACTGAGATCAAGTCCCTCTGTGCATTTAATTTAAACTTCTGAACTTAACAAAATATCTGAATAAATAAGAGAAAAAGTCATGATTTATCCTACGTGGATGATGGCTTTCTGGACAGGTTGAAATCACTGGCAACAATTTGAGGGGGCTTTCTTATCTTTTAGACATCCCCACCTCAGAACACATGACATTTCTTTTTCTTTTTTCTTTTTTTTTTTTTTTTAATTTCAATTATCACCATGATGGAAAGCCATCTATTCTATTTGCTTTAGAATACTGCCACAACATTTCAGCTATGCATAGCTTATCAACCTCAACAGTACCGCAATTGGGAGTGAAAAACCCAGCAAAAATCTTTTGCCAAAGTGGCAACTGGAGGGAAAGATTGTTGTCGTAAAATGGAATTGTACTGGGGTTTTAGTAGTTAGTTGCTACAG
This sequence comes from Buteo buteo, assembly GCF_964188355.1. Classification (NCBI taxonomy): domain Eukaryota; kingdom Metazoa; phylum Chordata; class Aves; order Accipitriformes; family Accipitridae; genus Buteo; species Buteo buteo. Next base: position 12,648,518 of record NC_134195.1, on the reverse strand, counting down.
AGCAAGTTCCTCCTCTCAAACTGTCCTGGAGACACCTGTGCTTTCATGCATTGGGGAATTTTCCAAGGGATTCAGGGCAGGAAAGCTGGCTGAGGCAGGAAGCACTTTCTCCTAACCAATTTACCATTGTATTGAAGTTGCTTTTTGCCAACCTGGTATCAAAGAGATTTTTAATTTTTTTATTGCTGGCACCCTTGGAACGATCAGTGCAATCACAATTACTTTGACAGGCATGCTGGAATTGGAGTAGGCAGAAAATGGCCTTAATGGGAATCTTTTACAAAGCAGCTGTTAGAGTGTGGTAACAAGACTCTGAATAAATGGCAGCTACATAACTTCCCCTAATCAGATTGGAGCAATCAGCTTGAAAAATTTTCCCATATGTTGAAGAGTGGAGCTTAGGCCTAGGGTTATGGCAAGGACACAGGCCATGTTAAGGTTACAAAGTCTGGCTACAATTAAACACTCACTGCAGAAATTGTGATGATGCTTCGGGGAGCTATTGCACTTTAGCCATTTGTAATTGCACATTCGGAAATTACTCACTCCAAAATTACTCGGGGCCCAGTTACACGGTTTACAAACATATGTTCTCAGAGAGAGGCAAAAACATTATCCTTCCAATGGGCACCATTATTAGATTTGTTTATGGTTATTAATGAAATGTAACTTTGTGAGATTGTTTATTAATAGTTGCATTCGATTTCAGGGGGGAGGGGTGTCTGTTTATCATTAATTTAATGATTAAGGCACGATTCTGCCTAGCAGGGGCAAATCTGCAATTCTTGCAGTCTGTTAATGCCCTGGTTTAATGCCTCTCCTGTCAGCACTCATTGAGTAATCCAGCCAGAGCATTTCTCCTTAGTAGAGGTATTTCTTCTTAATTCTTTACAGACTAGACTGTGTTTCTGCGGGTCGCATTATCTATGGCAGGATATGTGGGCTGGCACCTGATCTGTGTATCAGTGCTGCCACTTCAAATATATCTTAGGGCTGATAAAGTGTGAAAGTTATGTAGAAAATTAGCATTGCACAAGCTTTGTAATTATACAGCTTTTTATGAACTGAATGAAAAAAGACAAGGCCTTCAGGGTGTCTCTTTTTTCTGGTAGCTAATGCAAGGAAATTTTCCATTGTGTTCCAAAGCCTATCCTTCCTGCATTTCCCAAGCCTGGGAAACAGACAGTGAGTCCAAGGTACTTCACAGGTCTAGAGAACACATACTGGTGACTGACAGCACTAATGACCTTTCCGTTTATTGAATGTGAAAGGAGAAGTGTAGGGCGCCAAGTATGTTCATGTGTGTGAAGGGGGATGATCAGTGAACCAACAGGAGGAGGTAAGCATCATTTTAGAAAATACAATCTGTACACTTTTCAAATGCACCTGGTTTGCACACATTTTCAGCAAGACAGAGAGGTGTAGTGCTTGCTAAGCTGTTCGGAGACTTTTCTCTGTACAGTAAGGCCTGCAATAGTTTCCAAACAAATCTTTGTGCAAAGAATCTGGTGTGGTACTCTATGTCTGATGGGAGGTGCTAAAGGAGAAAGAAATTTTCCAGTACTGTGGGCCACTGCTAAGATCTGCAGTGTTGTCTGATGACAGAATCTGAATGCAGAAGCATGCAAACAAACAGCTACATCATTTGTTTTAAACAGAGTAGATATGATTGCCCGTGGTTTTATTTATTTATTTAAACTTCCAACAGAGGTGCAAAGTTATGTAACTCAGGGAGGAATTTGGAAAAAATTTGCCCTCATGTAGGTGACTGAAGTTAAATGGGTGGTCTCCCTCATGTCCATACATAGTTAGAAAAGAGCACTTAGCTCTTTGAGAAGGTAGCTTAAACTTGCTGCTCTGAATGGACATAGTTTGGCATTTAAGCACATTTAGGGCTGGAGTGACACCTCACAGCCTATGTGCTTTCCCATGAGCAAAGAGGCTCTCTGCAAGTATCTGTTTCTCCCTTGCTCCATGTGTAAAATATGTTGCTCTCACCCTTGTAAGTGTTCTGCCAAATGGCATAAACTAATGTAGGATCCTGCTTTAGGATTTGGGATGCTTCAGTCCCTCCTCTCTGCATCTGTTCTGCAGCGAGTAGAGTTAAATCTGTTGAATTCTGTAAATACAACTTAGATTCTGTTCACAATGTGTTTGAATTCACTCATCAGGCCAAATGTTTACTCTTAGCTCTTTTTTCACAATAATTTTTCAAAATAATTTCACAATCCCCTTGTTCAAAAAGAAGTTCTAGTTTGCCTGGGTTTCCTCACATGGGATTTTTTTTGTTTCCTCAGTCTATAGGCAGAGATACAGTAGGTGGGCAGGACACCATCAAAAATTCCCTCGATTAACAAGGTGCTGACACCTATTGCTACACTTTTTATAGGAGACCAAAGGTACTAGCTTTGCATTTCAGCTTCATTTTTAAGTACATGTCAGGTAACAGAGGATTGTTCATGCTGTTTCCTGTGGAAACAGCATTAAAGTGCACTGCACTTTATCCTTTCATAGATGCATAACAAGCTAATGTGAAAGAGTCTTTTTCTTTTGGGAAGAATTAAAAAGACTCCTGCCAAGATTATACTTTTAATTGAAAATCTTAAACCAGAAAATTATTAGGTTTGTTCCCTTTCAGTCTATCTTTCTTTCCTTTCACTATTCTGAAAAGGATATGAAGGAAAAGTAATTCAGATTTCACCAAAGTACCTTAAATCTCTGTTTGGTGAGAAAATTCAAATGAAAAGGATATTTATATTTTTCAACTACACTTGTTTAATTTTCACCCCATTCTGATGCTAACACAAGAAAAAGGGTGACATAAATAGTGAACACTTTAGTGTAGACAGCTTTCTGGCTCCGAAGCCATTTCCAGGACACATCGAGCACACAGAGCACTGCCGATGGCTTCTGGAGCCAGGCAGCTGTCTACACTAGGGCTCACTCTCCCGTTAATACCAGGCTAGTGGAATCAGTGCCTCTTCAGATTTTAATCAAACTACCTGAAATGTTGCTGAGTACTGTGTGAGCTGGGGGACAGAAGGACTTAAATTGTTTTCAGCACTGCTCAGCCACAGTCACTGTTGACACCGGTCGTCAGCAGCGAGTACTTTTCCTAGGGTACATGAGGCCATAATGTCTTCACAGCTTGAAAATCATTCATTCTCACAACGCCCACACATTCTTCTTCATGTGGTACGCTTTCTTGGGGAAGAAAAAAAAGAGATAGTCCAAATAAAACAGATTCTTGCATTAAAAAAACATGGCTATTCACAGGGGTTATAGAAATGTACTCATTTGTAAATTGGTTGTAAAGATTTGAAAACTTAAAGAGACAGCCACAGCCTGTGGTTGTTAGACATATGGATTTCTCGCTCTCTCCTACAGAAAAGAAAACATTTATTTTCAGCATAAAAATTGTTTTTGGAACTAAGTTGCAATTGTGCGTACTCATTGAAAGAGAGCTGAAGGAGGGTGGAGTGGTAGTCTGTCACCTGAGAGCCTCAAATGTAAATGAAAGACTCTTAGAAAGAAAGCACAGCTATCCGTCCTACTATCCATCACTGAAGTGTTAAGGTTAAAAATGTATCCCCCTTGGTACCACGTCTAGTATTTGTGTAACGTGAGGAAAGTGCGGAGCTAGACCATAACCTGATTCTCCAGTACTCACCCACACAAAGCTTTTCAACACCCTGGCTATGTGCCAGCAGTAGAAAACGGGGCTATTTCTAGCTGAACAAGGCATATTGAGTGACAGAAGCAGAGCCACACATGTGGGTGCACGGGCTGCTCTCATCTTGGGATCATTCCTCCTTCAGATCTACCTTACTCTCTGGTTTTGCCCAGCCACTAAGTTCTCTCACCAGCCACCAAGTACCCCCCAGCTCCTCCACCTACATCTCCCAGGACCCTTTAGCTGACCCCTCTGGTCTGTGTGGGCATTTGACGTGTCCTTCAGAGGGAAGGTGGAGCTGCTGCCCATCTTGCCTCTGGATCTCACGCAGTGCGAACTCGCAGCAGGGGCAGCAACTCGCGGATGCACTTGGCAGCTCTGTCATCTCAGTGAATCCTGAAGACTGTGAAAGGCCAGAAGCGAACTTCAGGAAAGTCATTGCAGGAAGCGTGGTGACTTCTGTTTGCACAGGCATTAAGACCATGCAAGTTTAATGTTTAAGAGTCCAGTAATGGTTTGAATAGCTCATATTAAATCTAATATAAACTGTATTGAAAAAGAGAAAGGAAGGAAGGGAGAAACAGAGAAAGGGAGAAAGAAGAGAAGGGGGCAAGAGAGAAAGGAGAGAAGGGAGGAAGGGAAGAAAAAGAGAGAAAAAGAGAGCAAAAGCAAGAAAGGAAGGAAGGAAGGGATGGGGAAGGAAGGATGAAAGAAGAGAGAAAAGAAGATAGAGAAAGAAAGAAAGAAAGAAAGAAAGAAAGAAAGAAAGAAAGAAAGAAAGAAGGAAGGAAGGAAGGAAGGGATGGGGAAGGAAGGATGAAAGAAGAGAGAAAAGAAGATAGAGAAAGATAGAGAGAGAAAGAAAGAAAGAAGGACTGAGGAATTTTTGGCAGAGTTAATAGTGAGGAAATTTACAACTGGTTAAAATTCCACAGGTTCAACTCCAATGCTGCTGAATGTGTTAAAACTAGTGGGAGCCACAACCACAGTTTTCATTAAACCTATTGGAAAAGCAAAGCAAAGCAAAATGGTGGTAAAAATAGCTACATTCATAGACGTCTTGTCTACCCTGTGTCTCCCACCAGTGGGAATTTTTTTCTTATTTGCACACTTCCGCAAATCAAATCAGGCCTATAGGCATCAACATGAGGTATTTTACAACCATGTTCGGAGGGCCAACCACTTCTTAGAATGGTACATTTCCATAGTTTAGACAAGGCTTAAGGAATTGAACTAGCAATGAAAATGAATCCCTGGTCGATCATAATACTTTCTGAAATGGTACCGAAGAGTTTTGTCTCGTCTGCTGTACTCCTTGCTTTTTTCTCCAAGTTCAAGGTTCAAGGGAACCTCTGTCTGCAAGAGATTCATCCATGTTTCTTTATGTGATCCAACTTAGCGTGACCCAGTTTAGAGTTTTACCCGAGTAAAACCTGCAGGAACATGCTTTACCATTACAACAGTGCAGCTCCTACAGCCATCACATTTAAAATGCAGAAAGATTAAAAATGCATAGATATCTTAGTTTTCATCCATAGGTCATGCCACTCTGGGGAGATCTTGACAACTAACAATACAGAAAGTTGCAGTGACTATAGGTCAGGAAGTCTGATGGTTAGCAATCATGGAACAAATACCTTCCGCAACCTGTATAACTACCTAAATTTCTTAAAGGAAAATCTGCAGCTCTATTTGCCTAATTTCCACTTACACAAAGGCAAAATGCTATTCAACTCTTCAGATTACATTAATAACTTGATGGCCAGCACATGAAACATTTATTCCATTTGCTCCAATTTCGAAGAAAAAGAAGTTGAAACTGCTTTCTCTTTTACAGCAATAGGAAAGGATGTTGAGTAGGGATGTTTCCACTAAGTTGTCCAGAGTCTTTAATATGTTAGTGTATCCTGTCTGTTCATATAATATACTGAACTATATTTCCCCTGGTGTCCTTTTCAAATGTCAGATTAGTTCTGTGCTGTGCAACTACGGGGGGAAAGGAAGGATTAAGAAGCAAAATCTGTCCACAAAAGAAAGCTGGTTAGCTCTACTTATATGTGAAGTTCATCCGCTTCAAGCAGTAGAAATGCCATCATATCTCAACTGCTCAAGTAGTGCACTGTTTGGATCCCCCCACCGAAGTGAAAAGCAGTTGCTCCTTTCACAAGGAGAATGTCTCTCAAGGGAGTCTTACCTGGTTACTCCTAATGTCTTGGGTTTTTTTTTCTCATAAGAACAACCTGGATCCATGTTAGTTTGGAAAACTTTAAGAATTTCATGAAGATGAATGATGCAGGCAATCTCGCAACACAAACTATCACCTTGGCACTGGCAGTGCAAGGGAGATTTTTGTGGTTGGTGCTAGGAACTGCAGTAGAGTTTTTGACACCTGGACAATACACATGCACTCCTTGCATGTGTCCTCCCTCCAGCAATCTTCCAGTTACAGGGCTTTTCCCAGCTGGGACAACCACCAGGCTCCAGACCTCTCTCCTGCGTGGGAGGAGTAAGACATTTACCTCTGCCTCCGTCGCTGGGGAGTCCTTGGTAAGGGTGACGTGAGAGTAGCTCAACTGAGACCAGAGTAGAAAGGTGCAGTCTCCCAGGTGGTAGAAATCTGTGTAGCTCCACCAACACCAGTAAAGCTAGACACATTACTACAAGCTGGTGATCAGGCCTCGACAGCACTCTGTGGTCCTGTGCTGTCCACCATGTAGGCTTTCACTCTGCTCCCACCTCCTCCCTGAACAGAACTCATCTGCCAGTTGAATACATACTTTTTTTTCCCTTTAAAATCCTGGTTTCTCTCCTCACTTCAGAGCAGTACTAACTTCAAAGGATTTACACAAGAGACGCCAATGATAGGCTCTGGTTGAAGCTGCTGACTTCAGCAAAGACACTGAAGGTCTTAGGGCTTAAGTTCTCTGTGCTAATATATTAATGATAATTCAATATTTACAGCGTGAGAGCTTGAGCTTCTTTTTTTTTTAAGAAAAACAACACATACTTATATTGTGCTCCGAAGGCTGACATCAAAATATTTCAAGGCTGATTGCAGCTATGTGTTATCAATATAACTCTGCAAATTTAAGTAATTTTGTAATATTTTATCACCGGTAGGAGAAAGGCCAAATTCTGCTTGCTTTATGACAGCTGATACTCTTCTTGAAGTCAGCAGAACTATTCATCTGAGCCCAGGGAGAAGGGTTTGTTCCCCAGACATGAAATCTTACAGATTAGCAAAACTCAAAGGGTTACAAGTAGGCAAAACAGCTCCTTTGTAAACTGTGTGCCTGCAGGAATGTTTGAGCTAACTGAGCACTCCAGAAAAATGTGCGTTGAGAAGCCTTGCAGTGGGAACGCTCTCTGCCCTCCCACAGAGGCGGTGTGACACAGAGGCAGCAATGCACATTCCACTACATCGCCCACAAGTGCGGCGCAGTAGCTGTAGAGGAAAAAATTTATTTCCTGTCCCTTTGGTTGACAGCCTTTCAGTCACAGCTGCCAGCAATAACTGGATGTGTTATAGCGATTTTAGTCATAACCCCACAGTCAAAGTGAATATCAGTTGACACGAACTCCCATAGTCACCTATCATCACCACATAGTCCCCCTTTATTGTGATAATAATAAGCAAAGACTTGACAAGTGAAGAAGGAGGCTCCAGAAAGGAGATTGCTGGAGAATCCGTCAGAAGGTCCTTGCTCCATCATCATACGGCTGGGTGACTTTACCTAACTGTAACCACTGCACTGAAGTTCCTAGGGGCATCAAGGGAGAAGCTACCCAAGACTCTACATTTCTACAAAAGGGCAGTTGCATTACTAGTTTAAATGACTCAGTTAAGCACCTAAAATAGGTGAAACAAATTCAGACCTTAGTAAGCATAGACAATTCTCCCTCACTCACTGTTTGTTCCTCATATTTAAAATATAGAAAATAAAAATTTGCCACCTCAAAGGGGAATTGCGTGTATACCTACAAGAAGGATAGTGACATGCTTAGGTACTGCAGTAACAGAGACTGCATGAGCACCTTAAATTCAGGAGTACAATCAAGCGGGTACTTATCTTTACACAACCCTGTTGCCATCAGCAGCGAAGCAGAAGAGAATGATTAATTCCCTCTTTTTTTTCATTTACATTTTAATTCAGGCTTGCCTTTTTTTTCCTGACAGTGAGCTTTCTTTTCCCCGTTTCTTTCAAAGCTTCCTTAAGACAATAGGAATGTCACAGATCACACTGGGCAGAATTCAAATTGAGGTCTATGAGATGCTGGGAGCAACATTTGAACTTTGATCATCAGCTTGTCCAACTTTTTCTGTTATTCTTGATTTCACAGTGGGTGAAAAGAAAGTAGCGTGAGTAGAAAGTGCTTTGTGCAAAATGTTTCACAAAGCCCCATGTACAATTAAATCATGACTTTCCTATGCTAACTCTGTTCCTGACCAGGCAATGACTGCTCTGCAAATGGACATTTCCGATATTTGGGAGGAAGATGCTCCTTATGTTAGAATTCCATGTTTGGGACCTAATTACTAGTCATAGGTTAATAGGTTAATAGGTTAATAATTCATAACAAAAAAAGTATTTGCTGAATATACCTATATCTTTATGATTTATCTCTGAAAAAACTAATTTTGTCAAATGTATTCATTATTTTAAGAAAGCATTTATTATTCTGCAAGTTCTTGATCAGCATGTAGATTTCATCTCTACCTAATTCTCAATGTATTTTGAGGTGTGAAATTGGGGTTACATGATATACATTCCTGTGTCCTGGCTAGATGAGAATCAGCTTACTTAAGCAAATACTTGCCATTACCAGTTTCTCTCTCCTTCTGTAAATGTTCTGTAGTCTGTCTGTATATATATTTGCTAAATAACCACCAAGAGCAACTACAAAAGGCATGAACTTAATTGAACCATCCCCAGCCCAGAAGACTGCGATTTTTTGATTACTGCAGAACTGAACTAAGGATCATAACATAAAACCTGTAAAAAGAAAAGCGATAGCACCTACTCAATAGCAGTCAGAGGGTGAAGAGCAAATACTGTCTTGATCTGATTATGAATTTCACCACAGATAGGAAAAACAGGCAGAAAGATTTTTTATTTTCACCTGGATTTTTTTGTGGTCTTATCAAGATTTACTTCCAACTCTGGCAAAATGAATTACAATCCCACTTTGCCCTTGTACAATTTGATATATAACTTTAAAACATTGGCCCTGGTTTCTTACAAAAGTATGAAGGATATCATTTTCCAATACAGACATTCTATGATGTTCATATAACTATCCAAACCCCAAGTTTCTGAATAGGAATCTGAAAGCACAGGTCCAAGATTTCCATAGCATAGAGAACTTTAAACTGTGCGTAAAATTAAAATTTTAAAGAATCCTCGCTTACTTACATATCAATATTGAGGAATACACCAGTGAACTTTTCTGAAATTGGAATTAACTATGAGATACTCACAATGTGAGTAAGACATTGCCTGGGGAAGCATTGCTGAAATGAAGATGACATGAAAATATCCTCTTTTCATTAAGTGAAATTACCTATGTCATGAGAAAAATACATGCTTTTGTGTTGAGCAGCTTTCTGATGTTATCTATACAATACACAAACCTACTTTTTGCTCACTTAGAGCAGATAATTCTTCTTTTTGGCTCATTTACGTACTATGAATCATCTCCTATTTGCTATACAGAGTTATACAGTTCAGGGAAGGGGCAGACAGTGAGACAAGAAGAGTAGGAAATGATCCAAATAATCATTAGTTAGTCCCCAGGTGGAAAAATCAGAAATGCAAAAGGTATCGGTTGCATAAGTTAAAATCTGTAGACCAAATAGCGCCAGAGAACTCCTGCTGTTTCACGAAAAGCTAGCAGACCCTGTGGACGTAGAACTATCAGCACGTACGATTATGTTCTTTGCAAACAGTGAACCACCTACAATTCTATAGAAAAATGGTAATGGGTAGGCGAGCACATGTATCATATAGCCCAGATGTATTTGTCTGTAAATCACACTTTTCTAGAGGAAAAGATGTAAGTACCTCCTCAAGGTGCTGTTGGCCCAGAAGAGCCTAGGACACAGTAAGAGAGAGTCATCCTCAACTTCGGGGATGTGTTGTAGGCAATGTCAGCAGAAAAAGCCTTGGCTAAAAGTTGCTTGACACCCTTTTCAGTGCATGTTATTGGCAAACTTAAAACATTTGTAGCTAAATTGTTTCTTCTTGAGTGTCTGCCTGATTCTGAAATTACTGTTGAGATGCAGGGTTACTGGTTTTGAGTACATGAGCGAGCAGTGCTAAGTAGCGAGATTTAGAGCTTGCATACAGTTTACCACAGAGAACATGGAACCACAAGCCCCAAAACTGCCTAACAGCTGAGCAAATTAAATCTGTTTCTACAAGGAGATTCACTTGTTGCCCTCTACTGCAGTGGTGAAGGAGCTTTTATGAACTGAATAGGAAGAGAGATGTTTTTTCTGGCTAAAGACACCTAAGAGGATTCTAGGCTCAAATCAGCTAAAAGGTTGCTCAACTAAAAAAAAAATTAAAGAGGCTAGGATGACGAAAGGGACATATATCCCAATGCTGCACATCATGCAAAAAGAAAGATACTGAAAAAAAATGTAAGAAAAGCAAGTTTTCAGTTTCTATATGGCAGCATTTCTTCACAAGCTGGAGGAGGACTCTGATGTTCTCTTTGCTGAGGAGAAATGCACTGCAGTTAACAGGGGCATTGGGGGAGAGCTCTATATTAAAAACAACTTCCCTTGTCTTTGAGTTATTCCCAACAGAGAAGTACAAACTTTTGAATGCATATGGGACCACTGGCCTAAGAAAGCTCAGGAGTAGAAGGCCCTATGGGTCAGGCCTCCTGATGACCAATCTAAACAGAAAACAGAATTAATTACTCTGCAATATGCAGAAAGAAAAACTGGGTTGTTAAAGGACTTCTGAGTTTTGGAGGCAGATGCTGAAGGATACATGTAGCCAGTAGTAAAACAAAGTTTACAAAAGATATTGATGATAATGATCTGTCACAAACGTTGCAACAGCAAAAAGTCAATGCATGTTAAACTTCGTTATAGTGGTTAAAGGTGAATTAAACACTAAGCTGAAAGGTGATGGTCATCCAGGTGTCTGATAAAGGTTAGCTTCTTAAATCTGACAAACATTACAAAGATTATGAAAATCACAAAAATTATGGAAATGACGTGAGAAGAGAAATGTACACAAGGTATGTAGATGAAAATTCAAAGCTCTCAAAAACAGCTTATTTGTTCACTTGTATTCCATTTCCAAGACAGAGGACGATTCTGTGTAAAAGTTCATCCTGACCCAGGAATGACAGTAATTTTACTTGGTATTTATATATAAATGCATATAACATACCAAGCACACATATGTGTGTGTAATTACTTTGTGTTGTGTATGGAATACATGTTTTCGGTCAAAGTATTTCATATTCGTAATGAAGTGTATAAAATAAGTGGTATAAGGTCACGTACTTAGGGACTAATAGCAAGAATTTCTGCTAAGGGCTAATCAGTTTCAAATAAGAGGGAAGGAGAGAGACCCTATGCTAATAAGCGTGCAGTGAGATATTTTTCTGTCAGTTTGTTTCCCCTTTGCCTCCAAACCATTCTGTAATGCAAAACCCCAGGAACACTGTAGTATAAGCAATTTTGCTAGTTCAGACAGAAAGACAGCTGGAGACAACCCAGATTCAGAGGTGTCAAGATACTCAGTTCCTGGTCTCCCCCATCTCCCTAAAATGAACAGAAGAAGAGAAGAGATGCCCGACTGGGCAGGATGGGTGGTCCATCCAACCTGGCCCTCTGTCTGCAGAAACAGCAATCAGATATGTAACATGTAAGCCTGGCCCTTCATGGCAGACCATTTCCCTTGCACTATCCCAGCTTCTGCAGTCATTGGATTAGGGGTTTTAGAGGTTATCTTCCTCTCTAGTCCTTTTAGTATCTGTTTGTAGACCTGCTGATTATAAATTTGTCTCCTCTTTGTCAGTCTGCTGGTGCTGCTTGCCTTCACACCCACCATGGGAGAAAGATACGGGAATTTACTATGTGCTCAGTAAAGGAGTGCTTGCTTTTAAACCAGTCTCCCTCTTGCTTCACCAAGTGCTCCCCAGTTATGGTATTGCAGGATGTGGTCAATAACAGCTCTGCATTCGCTTACCCAGCAGACTCCTGATTCTGTCACACTTATTCTTTCTCCCCTTCAGCATGTATCGTCTCCAAAAAAAAGGATCTCAACCTTTGTAGTCTCCCTTTGGAAGGCAGCTGCTCCATCCCCTGGATCCTCTTCACTGCTCCTCTCCATATCACCTCCAACTCCACTATGTCCTTCCTAAGACACAGAACCAGGACTGCACACGTGGCACGCAAGATGTGGCACATGCCAGCTTAAGACAGTGGCAAAATGTTGTCATCTGCTTTGTTTTCAAAGCTCTTTCTGATGATGCCCAATGCTGCTGCCTTTTTGTCTGCCACTACACATAGCAATGATGACTTGGGAAATGAGACAGCAATGACTCCAAGGTCTCTCTCCCCTGAGCTGTGGCTGCCAGCTCTGAGTTCAACATCATATAGGCACAGATTAAATTATTGTTTCCCCAGGTTCACTACTAAAATATACCATTTATACTGAAGTTCTTCCGCCACCTTGTAACCACTCATTCACCTTTTTGAAGTTTCCTTGGTCCCTGCTGAATAAAACTAGCACTAGCACTGATCCCTATGGGAGCCTACCAGTGACATTTCTAAACCCTGAAAAATGACCAGGTGTTTGATGAGATTTAAGTCTATAAAAAGACTTTTCTTACAGTCCTGAGGAAACTCAGGTACTTTAATAATCTTGATGTTGAACTTTACCGAAGTCTCTTTGAAGACTAAATAAGTTGCCTGCCCTGGCTCCTTTCAGCCTGTGTGCTCACTGAGTCCTCACAGAAGTGTCTCAGGTTGGCCAGGGAGGATTTCCCTTTACAGAGGCCACGCTGAATCCACTCAGCAGCCAGTGTCCGGGGCACTGTGCTAATCCATTTCCTCAGGAATCTTTTTCATCATTACAGACTCGACCAACGTGCCTGGAAGGGAAGTCAGATTCAATGGCCAGTAGTTTCCAAGATCCCAAATGAAGCCCTTTTGTGTTTATAGCTCACCGAGCATATAGCTTTTATATTTATGTTTCTATGCTGTGGGACTTAGGAGCACCTCCTGGCTGCTATGCCTGGGTGTGTGCTACGGCCGCAGCTTGACTCCATCCCTGCAGTCTCTCCATGGTGTTGTTTATACATAAAGGGCAGCAAGACACCAAGAACCAGAGCGGAGGTGTGACATAATTCTCAGTCACGACAACAAGGGTTGTTGCACGCAACTCAGACCAAAGCTGCTCCACTGGACCATTACTCCTGTATCTTGTACTGCAGAAGAGAAATGACAATGAAGCAGTACCGCAGGAGGCAGGGGATGCAAAGAAGAAGAGCCCACGTAACAGTAATTCAGTAGCAGGATTTCAGAGTTTCAGAGGGAGAGAAGAATGAGTACAGGATCCTGGGCTTTGTCCACAGTGCAGTGAGTGAAGGACCCACTGGGGTTCACTTTAGTGGGAGAGTAGAAGCAATGTCCTGCTTCAGACACTGAGATGGGAATACTGGGAGAGGAGTTACCTGAGGGCACTGCTGGGGGGCAAAACTGGAGCTGCCCAAATGAAAAAACTGTCCTTTTGAAGTCTTGAAGACCTTCAAGAGCCATGGAAACCGGTAGAAAGCATGTGGAAACTGGAAGGAGGTCCAATGAACAAGAATAAATGTAAAAAAATACAAAAAAAATAGGAAGATAAACAGCTAGACCAAGATATAAATGAAATATCAGTAGGAAAGCACATAAAGAGAATCATGACTATAAGAGTAGTTAGGGGAAGACTAAGGAGTTGACTTTTTAGTAGGAAAGGAAAGATCTCCAGATTTTTTATGCTAAAATAATTGTTCAAAGCTTTTTTGCCTTGACCAAAATAGCCAGGTAAGACCAAATGGTTAATAAAGCTGGCATGAGTAACAGATTTAAGAATCCATACTGTAAAAAAAACCAGTTAGAATATGTAGCATTCGCTACATATCAAGGTGCCACGCTTAGATCACTGGTCGGCCCGGACCAGGGAAAGAGACAGATAACACACACAGTGTGAGCGCCAACTTCCGGCTTTTATTGCAGTTAATTCCTTTTATACTAACAAGGGGAGGTGGGGTTACAGGTACATCACAAAGCTGCGACTAACCCTCTAACTTTCCGTGACAACGCGAGATCTTCCGAACGCCGACCCCTACATCTCTCCCCTCCCCATGACGAGTTGGCTTCTATTGTTATGAACAATTCCACACAAAGAAATAACTATATAAAGTGCCATAAGTAGAAACATATCTCTACAACTACTTTAAAACACTCTATCTTAAACACCCGTAAATATCCCATTTACCCTGGAGAGCAAAAAGCTCCTTTATAGAAATTCACACAAGAGGTAGATTGAAAGTTAAGACTTGGAAAGAGTTACTTCTATTACTCTATAAGGCTTATCGTTGGTGTGCTGATGTTAAGGCTTAATGTCCGAGGCACCTAGATTCCTGGCCGCGAGTTCCGACAGTCGGATCCCATAAAGGCACGTATTGATGGACTCTGAGAGGGATGTCATCCGGATACCCAAGGTGTCATAAGCCAGGACAGGATAACAGCAATCTGTAAGAAAACTCAAACACTACGAGGTTAAGGCAGGACGAATCATACGACTAGGAACCCATTTCAGTAGCCCTTCACGTGTTTGTACACAGGCATACCCTCGCTCATGCTATGTTTAATCACAGTATGCTTAACACACCTTTTACCTAAAGCAAGTTCTACATACACTTACTGGCTTTATCAGTAAGTGGATTCCGCACTGACTCACAGCATTCTTTAAGTTCTCAAGGACTTTCCAGTGAAACGCCTCTCTCTCTCCCCCCCTCTCTCTCTCTTTTTTTTTTTTTTTTTTTTTTTTTTACTCCCCTCCAATGCCTCTGTAAGGTGTCCTGTCCCTCCCTTGCCTGTCTCTGTGGCACGCTTCTTGATGACCGCCGTATCGCACTATCCATCCTCACCTCATCGGAATAATCGGAGTCTATAGCTGCTGGTACCGCGCGCCAGTTTCGGAAGGGCCCAGCCGAAGGATTAACCCGTTCCGGCCCAGGAGCGGCAGATGGCGCAGTTGATGGCGCAGCAAGAATAGGCACAACAGGGCCAGGCCCCGCAGGCAAAGGCTCAGCCAGCACAGGCCCAGTAGGCCCGGCCCGCACAGGCAACGGCCCGGCCCGCACAGGCAACGGCCCGGCCCTCACAGGCACGGGCCCGACCGCCGCAGGTATAGGCTCAGCCGCCACAGGCACTGGCGCAGCCTCCGCAGGCAAAGGCTCGGCCGCCACAGGCAAAGGCTCGGCCGCCGCAGGCACTGGCGCAGCCTGCGCAGGCAGAGGCTCAGCCTCCACAGGCACTGGCTCAGCCTGCGCAGGCACTGGCGCAGCCTGCGCAGGCAAAGGCTCGGCCGCCGCAGGCACTGGCGCGGCCTGCGCAGGCAAAGGCTCGGCCGCTGCAGGCAAAGGCTCAACCTGCATAGGCTCAGCAGGCAAAGGCTCAACCTGCATAGGCTCGGCAGGCACAGAGTCAACCTGCATAGGCTCGGCAGGCAGAAACTCCGCCTGCTCTCCCGGCAAGGGCGCCTGGTTTCCCTCGCCGGGGGGTTGTTCCCCCGCTACTACAGTTTTTAACTCTCTCAGCTTCTTGAGCTCCCCCTCCGGGGGCGTTCTTTCCTCCCATTCCTTCACCTGACGGTACAATTCCCCCTTAACATCCCCGCCTGGAACCCAGTCCAGGAGGCATTCCCGCAACTCCTTCAGAAGATCCTGCCGTAACACCTCCCATGCCCGCCGCAGAGAGGGCCCATCCAGTCTCGCAGGTACCGTCTCCACCGGAAAAACCCCTATCTCCGCCGCACCCTCTGAGTCCACGCTATCAGTCAGAGAGGAACCGCTCCGCGAGCCCCGCTCCACAACCACCCACTCCGTCTGATCTTGTCCCACTGTCTCTGGGGGCACTATCCCCCGTTGTTTTCGAACCGGCGCTTCATCCGCAAACAGGATAGCTCGCGCCGCCGACCTGCACTCCCTAGCCTTTTGTCCCACCTTAACTACCCCCTCCACCATGTCCCAAGCTCGTAATCGTTCCGCAGCGCCGTGCTCACGCTCGAGCGCCGACTGAAGCAACATCTCCCGAACCACTCCCCAATTTGGGGGACTAAAAACTTCTGTGGGAGAACTCATCCCTCCCCGGCGCAGCACCCATTGGATGCATTCGCCCGTGGGGCCCCTCCTAATCGTTCCTCGGGCACCCACCTCATTAGCCAACCCTTTCAACACCTTAATCACTTGCGCAAGTTCCATCGTCGCCATGGCAACCGATCACGTCGGGGTCACCACTATGTAGCATTCGCTACATATCAAGGTGCCACGCTTAGATCACTGGTCGGCCCGGACCAGGGAAAGAGACAGATAACACACACAGTGTGAGCGCCAACTTCCGGCTTTTATTGCACAGTTAATTCCTTTTATACTAACAAGGGGAGGTGGGGTTACAGGTACATCACAAAGCTGCGACTAACCCTCTAACTTTCCGTGACAACGTGAGATCTTCCGAACGCCGACCCCTACAAGAATAGTCCACCATAGCTAGCTGCTCTCAGGTTGTCTGAACCTTGTGAGAGTCCACAGAGGATGCCCAGAGAAGTGAGTGGAGCAGGCCCAGGACCACTTCTTTGAGAACCTAGAGGAGTTTCTTGGAGACCACAAAATGACAATATAATGCATATACTTTTTTTTTTTTTTAAGGAAAAAAGGAGAAGTGAAGGGATTACAGATTCCCAGAAAAGTAACAGAGCAAGCAGTGTCTAAGCTGATAATGAGGAAATGAGTAATAACCAACCCTGATCAAGAAAAAGCAATGTCAAGTTTTTTCTTTTTATGACAAATCAATGGGTTGTGACATTAAGGGAAAAGTAGGCTTGATCTATCTTGACTTCAGTGGTACTTTGTTGTTTACAGGTGATTTTGTGAACAAGCTAGGGAAATATCAGCAGTGAAACAGTTATTAGATGGGAAACTTTACTGCAAGAGTAATTATAAACCACCTACTGTCAGATTGGAAGTTCTGAAGGAGTCTGTCTGGAGTCTGGTACTGGTCAATATTTTTATTAATGATTTCAATAAAAGAATAGAAAATGTATTCAATGAGTCTTCAGATTAAGCCATCTGGATAGGAATGCAACATGTTGGAGGTCACAGTTAGAATTATAAGATTGATAAACTAAAAAGTGTCCAGGAAAAAAAATCAATGCATGATTCAGTAAAGAAAATTGCAGAGTTCTGCCTCTCTATGTAAATAATCAAATAGTATATAAAGAATGATCTGTGATTTTAGTGTATTATAAAATGACAAAACCTCGAATTTTAGAAATAAACCCTTAATGAATTTGGGTGAGGGTTAAGAAGGCCCCTAACTATTTGAGTAATCAGATTCTCCCAGGTGGAACAATGAGATAAAAAATAACCTTCCATTATTCATTTAACCTGTCTACCTCAGCTGACTCGATAGTTAAATAGAGATAACAATATTAACTTAGCTCATGAGAACATGATGTGGTTTCATTATGTAAATCTTTTAACACAACTTGATCAAGAACATTTCTAAGTATTCTGACATATTATATAGTGTGATATTGAGATGTATGTATATCTATGTTATATATTGTTACAGGTCTGTGGTCACCTGTCATAACTCTCAGTTTGATGGCACAGCTCACTCCTGATATGCTGTGTAGACTCCTTGTCTTAACGCCTGATTTAAGTTTCTTCTAAAACACAGGTTATTTATTATTGTAGGGTTTTTACTTACTGCACCTTTTTCCTTCATTACAAAGTAGAGATTGAATGCAGTTTCTTCATTGTATGCTATGTAGTTTGTCTGATGTTGACATCTCTTCCACCTCGGAGTGATCTCTCAACTAAATGATAAACAGGGCTTTAAATCTGAACATATGAATTAGCCACAGGGATTTTAAATAGACTTTTTGACCTATGACTGTAAAATTCTATGTATTGTTATACACCTCTCTGTGGGACCGTTTGATCACTTTATTATTTATAGATTAAAGAACATTGTTGCTAATTAATACTGTTCTAATTGTTGGCAGTGTATACGTGCTTGCTTTGATGTTTTTTTGATCCTGTATTTTGGGGATTTCACTTACTACTTTTTTTTTGGATGATTTGGGATTTTGGAACCTGTATTTTCAAGTCCTTGTTTCATTTTCCTATTACTGAGGTCTCCTCTTTTCTAACTTCTTTGCTTCTTATTACACCATTCCTTTTTCTTTTTAATCAAGTCTTATGAAATGGGGCAGCCCCAATTAATTCCTCAACATTATACAAGTAGATTCATTTTTCATTGTCTTTTGAAAAAATGGATTAGTATAAAGGTTAATATTTTGTTACCTATATCACATTAGCCTTGTATTGTAGCTTGTTAGGAAGAAAAGCTTCCCAGTTAATGCGATACAGTAATTTCAGGCTAATCACTCGGGGCCAGCTAGCAGCCTGCTAACATTTAAGTTGGTTCCTCTGATGAAGTAGTTCTCCTACAATCTCTTGGATGCATACTTTTCATAGAAAGTACAGCCACAAAATGGGAATTTCTCTCTCACTGTCTGCCAGATGAGCATTTGAGTATATAAGGTCAGACTGCATGATCCTATCGGTTCCTACTGATCTTAAAATCTATGAATGATTCAATCAAAAATCCCAGGTTTTGAATGCTTTGATCAGAAATCTTTGGGTTTAGCATATTACTAAGATGTTAAGTTACTAAGATGTATACTTACTATACAGAACTTTGCATCACTATTTACACTCATTAAGTAATGTGTTTCACTAATTCAGCATGACCAACACAGACTAATTGAAACGCAGTTGTTGGTTTTGTTTCTTCCCTTTTTTTTAATAGTCAGCAGAAATTTAAGCTTTTCAACAGAAAAAAAAATATTTCTGGTTTCATGATAAAATTCTACACCTACCATTCAACATTAGAATTCATATTCATCACAAACATTCTTAATTTATATATATATAGAAAGAACATGATACCACATTTTTAAAAGTATAAAAATAATTGTACAGAATGTCTCAAACAAGAATATTATAAGGCATTAGGCAGACAACTACAGTTAAGTTATAATTAGTTCCATTGTGAGTTTCAGCTTCAAAGAAACCCAAAACTTCTAAGAAAAAATTCAGCTGACTCTACCAAGCTTTGCCTACATGTTATGGCCTAGATCCACTAAAAGAATTAGGAGTCTAACAGCCATTGTAAACATCTAAGTCCAAAATGTAGATCTTCAAAACCCCAGCTGAGCTGCTGTCTCACCCCAGGGGAAGATAGTTGTCTTCCCATGGCACCTAAGTTTCTGCTAATAATGTTCTCTAGATATGTAAGACCGCATCCAAAAAGACAGGTAGGTGTCTCTAGCAGGGATTAGGAAAAATATTAT